>NC_064856.1:50351580-51551580 GCF_024139225.1 Suncus etruscus
TTGGGGGGGGGGTTACACTCTGCAGTGCTCGGGAGTTACTCCTGGCTCTGTGCACAGAAATCATTCCTGGCAGTCATAGGATGCTGGGATTCGAACCATTGTCTGTCCTAAATTAGCTGCGTGTAAGGTATATGCCCTACAGCGTTGCTATCTCTTCAGCATCCTTTTAGTCAACTTTTCTATTACTCAGGTACCACTGTTACTTTTGGTAAGAAAATTAAGGTTCGAAAGGGAAAGGACTTGGTTTAATTTGCGTAGCAGTTTGCTACAAGTAAGACTGGGATTCAGGCATTCAGATACTTGCCCCCACATGTTTTTTTGTACAGTAAAAAACCTTAAAGTATTATCCAAATATATATGATATTTTTTTGCTTAGTTTCTAACTTGCTAATGCCTTTAACAAATTATTTTCAGTCCCTAATAACTGAATAATCAAGCAAGTCACTTAATTTGGGGGGGGGCACACCCGGCAGTACTCAGGAGTTTCACCTGGCTATCTGCTCAGAAATAGCTCCTGGCAGGCACGGGGGACCATATGGGACGCCGGGATTCGAACCAACCATCTTAGGTCCTGGATCGGCTGCTTGCAAGACAAATGCCACTGTGCTATCTCTCCAGCCCCAAGTCACTTAATTTTTGTTTTTTGTTTTATTCTATGTAAAATGAAAATAATTAACAATTGTTCTGAATTGTGGGCCAAATGAGACAAAGTACATGAAGATGCTTGGGTCAATTTTTATAATAAGGGATTTAAAAAAATACTTATTTTTTTTCTCTTCAGTTCAATTGAGCTAATACTAAAGAACTAATAATACCAAGGAGCAACTCATTTTCTAGGTTCATTTTATTTAACCATTAACTTCCTTTCTATCTCCTCTTATTATTTTGAGTCTCTAATTCATGTAATAATATTTTATTCTGTGATAAATTCATTCTGTAGTTAAAATCTCTGTGATCACAGTTATTATAAATAAGTGGTACTTTCAAGAGAAACTAAAATGATAGAATGAATTTATGATATTTGAGTCTTGGCTTCTGTCCTTCTAAAAGGTTCTTTGAGGATGTTTTGTTTGGGATGGCAAAGTATTCTGTTACCTTAGGGAAATGTGCTTTTTCCTTTTAGAGTTTGGATTTTGTAAATTGCTTCCTTCTCACCTAGGTTTTAGGCTCTTTGACAAGCCATCTGCTTCTTAAACCCAATATCCATTTACCACCAAGGGTTTACAGACATTTGTTCAAATGAAGAGCAGAAGCTTTCTCCAGTTATTGGTGTGTGTGTGTGTGTGTGTGTGTGTGTGTGTGTGTGTGTATTGGTGTGTGTGTGTATTGGTGTGTGTGTGTATTGGTGTGTGTGTGTGTATATTGGTGTGTGTGTGTATTGGTGTGTGTGTGTGTGTGTGATGTGTGCTCATGTGTTTAGAGTGAGATGACCGCAGGGAAAAATTGTATCTGCCTTTTGGAATTCATTTGTGATGTGTACCCAACTAGATATATTTTTATCAGGGAATTAGCTGGGGCTGCCTGAGGAGTACATAAAATATTGGAACAGAAGCTTGTCAACATGGTTTTTGTCTGTTCTTTCTAGTAGAATCACAGAGCTTGTTCATTCATATTGATGCTGTTTTTTTCTTCTCAACCATCTCCCTCTTCTCTCTTTGTTCCCTCTCTTCCTCTTCATTGCCTAATTTTCCTGGCCTTACTCTTGTTCTTTCTCCTTTTTTGATACCTGCATTTCTTGTCCATATTTTCCTTTCTTTTTTTTTTTTTTTTTTGGTTTTTGGGCCACACCCAGCGGTGCTCAGGGGTTACTCCTGGCTGTCTGCTCAGAAATCGCTCCTGGCAGGCACGGGGGACCATATGGGACACCGGGATTCGAACCAACCACCTTTGGTCCTGGATCGGCTGCTTGCAAGGCAAACGCCGCTGTGCTATCTCTCCGGGCCCCATATTTTCCTTTCTAACCTTCCCTTCCTCTGTTCCTCCTTCCTTCCCTCCCTACCTCTGTTCCTCCCTCCCTTCCTCTCTTCTAGCACAAACTAACTTACTCCTGACTAACTTTACATAGGGATCATGCCTTGTGGGACTCGAGACCATATGTGGTGCTGGGAATCAAACCTGGGTCTGACACATGTAAAGCCAAGCACTCTACCCTTTGTACCTCTTTGTTCCAGATCTTTATTTTTCTATGTAGTTGCTTTTTCAATTTGTTGACTTGCTCAGTGAGTGGCTATATATAATGTAATTAAACAGACTGAGTAAAATGAACATCCATTAGTGAATAAAATAAGATACAGAGAAACCTAGTGTGGGATAGTAGAAAACCATCAGTAAACCTAAATCTCAGATTTGCTTTATACTTGTCTCTATGATCTTGAGTTAGAAAAATATCTTTTTTCCATCTCTTTAAGCTACAGTTCCTTAATCTTTTTTTTTTGCGGGGGGGGGGGGAGGGGGTCACACCCAGCAGCGCTCAGGGGTTACTCCTGGCTCTATGCTCAGAAATTGCCCCTGGCAGGTACTGGGGACCACATGGGATGCCGGGATTCGAACCACCCTCCTTCTGCATGAAAGGCAAATGCCTTACCTCCATGCTATCTCTCTGGTCCCTGCAGTTCCTTAATCTTAATGAGAATATGGTCTGGAGAGAGAAGACAGATTGATCCCTGGCATTGCAGAGCTCTCTGAACACAGCACTACAGGATTGCCTTGAGCACAGAGCTGGGAGGAGTTCTTGTGCACTGCCAAGTTGGCTCAGAATCAAAATAAATAAGTTAATTAAATGGAATATTTGCCTGTTAAAGGTTGCAGTAAGGATTAAGACAGAGAATATATTGATAAGAATCAAGTATTAATAAATTGAGACTTATTAAATTTTCCTTTTCGATCTCTTTTTTTATATATCAAATACTTCAAGTTTATTGATTCAAATTCATATTTGCCTCTTAGTTTTCACCCAATAATAGTAATATAGATCAAATCTCCCATTATAATGGTAAATTTGCCCATTATGGTCTATAGTCCCAGCAATGTGTTTTGTTTTTGCAGGCATTGGATTTTTTTTAATTATCTTTATTTAAACACCATGATTACAAATATGATTGTAGTTGTATGATAACAGTCATGTAAAGAACACCCCCCCCTTCACCAGTGCAAGATTCCCACCACCAGTTTCCCAGAGATCTCCCTCCTCCCCACCCCACTCACACCTGTACTCAAGACAGGCTTTCTATTTCCCTCATTTATTCACATTGTTATGATAGTTTTCAGTGTAGTTATTTCTCTAACTGCACTCATCACTCTATGTGGTGAGCTTCATGTCATGAGCTACACGTACATGGGAAGATGGGGGAAAATAAGGGTTGGGACTGAGGCAGTAAAAGATTAGAAATGAGCTTTGTAAGGGCAGTATCAAGGTCACAATACAAGATGGATGTTATGCATATATAAACTATGCATTCAATACCCTTTTCGATCTCTTATCTCCTTAAGGAGTATAGATGAGAAAATCAGAAATCTGTCTACATGATTGTGTTTGTGTATGAGTTTTCATTTATTTAATAAAACTTTAAGCAGTAATTGTACTTTGCCATGGAATAGGAGCTTATTGCGGTGGTAGGGGGAGAACATATCTCCTTAAAATCAGGCTGAGAAATATACTGTGATAAAGTAGTATAAAATAGGGCCTGGAGAGATAGCACAGCGGCGTTTGCCTTGCAAGCAGCCGATCCAGGACCAAAGGTGCTTGGTTCGAATCCCGGTGTCCCATATGGTCCCCCGTGCCTGCCAGGAGCTATTTCTGAGCAGACAGCCAGGAGTAACCCCTGAGCAACGCTGGGTGTGGCCTGAAAACCAAAAAAAAAAAAAAAAAAAGTAGTATAAAATAATACTGTGCCTTCAAAGAAGACCGTAGGAAAGAATAGAGAAGAACCTGATGGTGGAGGCTTTGGGAATCTGCTTTGCTGTACATTCCCTCTTTCCTATTCCTGTTTCACTTGATAGACTTGTGCTCTTCTTTAAAACTCTTTAGATACCATGTATTCTGAAAATCAGATACCTGATTTCTGAAAATGAGCTACCATGGAATAAAATCTTTTGTGTTCTAATTACGCATTCATTTTTTTGTTTTGTTTTGTTTTTGGGTCACACCCAGGGGCACTCAGGCATCACTCCTGGTTGTTTGGTTGTATTTGGAGTCATACCTGAGAGTGCTCAGGGCTTTTATTTCTGACTCTGTGGTCAGGGGTTACTCCTAGAGGAGCTCTAGAGACCATATGTAATGCTGGGGATCCAAGTGGACTCAGTATTGAGCAAGGGAAGCAAGCACCTTAACCTATATACTATTTCTCTGGCCCCAACAAATTATGTTTTATACTCCTCATTCCTAATAAGCAGCCATTAGTAAAATGGAATGATTAGGTTTGAAAAGAACTATTTATAATGAGCTGGAATGATAGTACAGTGGATAGGGTGCTAGACTTGTATGTGGCCAACTTGAGTTCACTCCGTGGCACACCTCAAGCACCTGTAGAGGTGATCCATGAGCATAGAGATAGGAGTAAACCCTGTGCATTGCCATGTGTGGCACAGAGAAAAAAAACTATTATTTGGTTCATAGTATAGGTTCATTTATGCTTTTTTTGTTTTTGGTTACACCCGGTGGTGGCAGTGCTCAGGAGTTACTCCTGGCTCTATGCTCAGAAATCGCTCCCGGCAGGCACAGGGGACCATATGGGATGCTGGAATTTAAACCACCGTCCGTCCTGAATCGGTTGCATGTAAGGCAAATGCCCTACCACTGTGCTATCTCTCCAGCCCTCGGTGATGCATTAAAAAAATATTTTGAGCCTCTTAATCAATATTCATTGGGTCTAGGAATCACTTCCAATGATAATGGGCTAACCAGGTATATAGTTCAGTCCTAGGTCCTGAGAATATACTGCTTGTGTTGTGCAGTGCAGTGGACTATCAAGGCTGCCCCTTGCCCTGCAAGTGCTCAGGGATTGCCATGTGCACAACCAGTGATGCCTAGGTATTGCCTGAACTACTCAAGAGACCATGTGGACATCAAATCCAAGTCAGGTGTACAAATACTCCTAATTGTCGCTTTTGACAGGATTTTTTTTTTAAATCACTGATTAGTTTTGGTTAGGGAAAGCATAATTATTTCATTTATCTTTTCTTTCAATAACTTGTTTGTCCTCAAATATCTTCTGTCCATAGAAGTGAGTTGTTATGAATTTCATATTAGAACTTTTTTCAGCTATCTGGTGATTCTTGGTTTTCTTTATTTTGGTATGGTATAGTAAACTGATTACTGGAAATATTAGATTTATTGATTGTAGCTTTTAGTAATCTATGCTGTTCTATTTACTGCCTCAAAGTAACACAAAACACACTGGAGACATTAGTCAGCTGAGTGGTAGATCACTTGGCCTTGCATGTTTGAGGTTATAGATTTGATTTCTCTCACCAAAAAGAAAAAAAGAGAAAAAAAAAACAACAAAATGTTGAAAGTCCCTTAAATCTCCCTTAGTTTTATATTTCCATCTAGCACTCTTTTTTTTTTTTTTTTTTGGCAAAACCATCTGGGAGAAGAGAACTGTACTATGCAGCACTGAACAAATGCCCTGCTCAGTTTTACAGAGCAGGGCAATGAAGAATTGCTTTGGAGAGCTGAAGGTAAAAATCAATATTTTTTGGTGCCATTCCTAACAGTGTTTAAGAACCACTTCCAGCAGTGCTCAGAGGACCATTTGGTATTGGGAATTGCCCTAAAACTCGTGCATGCAGAGCATAAATTCAGTCCATTATCTCCCTGCTCCCCAACTAATAACTTTGTATAGTTATTAGTTATATACTAATAAATTTTTATAGTGTAATACTCAATTTCAATATTAATGTTCCTTACTATGTCCAAAGCTTTTTATCTACATATTTATCACTATGTATTATCACTACATCTGCATTACTCTAAAAGCAGCCTGGCACCAAACAGTAACTCAGTAAATACTCTTTGAATGAAGGAAAATCTCTATAAAATAGTGTTTCTTTAGTTTGGTTTAACTTTTATTTTCTTGGAAAGGATTGGGGGTAGCCATTCTTCTTAACACCACCTTATTTAATCTTATGCATTCTAATGTTCTGTATTAATTTACATTCAGTTCACAGGGAGAACATTTCCCCATTATATTCATATAGTTTATGAAATTAAACAAACACACACACATATATATATAGTTTGGTTTTTGGGTCTCACCTGGCAGTGCTCAGGGGTTACTCCTGGCTCTACGCTCAGAAATCGCTCCTAGCAGGCTCAGGGGACCATATGGGATGCCGGGATTTGAACCACTGTCCTTCTGCATGCAAGGCAAACAGCCTACCTCCATGCTATCTCTCTGTCCCCAAAATTAAACATCTTTTCTAATGGATGGCAGTCTTCAATCTAGGTAGCTACTTTGTACACAAGCATTTTCTTTAGAAGGGCAAGGATGCCAATATTGTGTGTTATGTACAGTATATCTTCTAATTTTTACAGCTCTACTATTACTCTATTTTGCAAATGGAGAAAGCAAGATTCTGAAAGGTTGAGGTACTTGAACAAAATAACACAGCTAGAATGGCAAAGCTAGGTGGTTATTTTGTTTGCTTGCTTGTTTGTTTCTTTGTGGGGCTACACTCCTGGCTCTGCACTTAGGAATTACTCCTGGTGGGCTTTGGGGACCATAGGTGATACTGGAAATTAAAGCCCAGATAAGGCCTTATCTTCTATATTGTCACTCCAGCCCTCAAAGCTAGATTTTTGACTCCAGATTTGGCTGTTTTAAAATTTAAAAAGGGCAACACTCTTTCTTTCTCCTAACTTTGGAAGGCAAGCACTGTGTTTTTGTCCTATGATAGCTGTGGAAATCTGTATAATTGACTATTTGGGGGAGAGGATGGGGGGTGGGGGGATGGACATACCCAGTGGTGCTTGGGTTACTTTAGGCTCTGTGCTCTGAAATCACTCCTGGCAATCTTGGGGGACCATATGGGATTCTGGGGATTGAACCCAAGTGGCCGACCATGTGCAAGGTAAACACCTACCCGCTGTTCTATTACTCCAGTCCTGTGTAATTGACTTCTCTTTCTGGTTCTTTGGGGCTAGACAGCTAACAGTAGAACAAAATCAGTGTTTGCAAAGCTACTGCTGCAGTGATAGTGTTTACTGTTAAGTTACCTTGTAAGTTTGAACCTGAACTTCAGATAACTGATTTGGGAAGCAGTTTCTATCTGTCAGCAGGGTAGTTATCTTCTTCATGTGATCCTTGTCGCTCACAGAGTGAGGTACATTCCTTGCAGATTTAAGCTTTTCTTCTCTTCTACCTACATATCTCTTCTCTTTTCCAGTTACTATAGCTAGGTAGACTAAATTGTTATTAAGAAACAATAATTCAAGCACCATTGCTGATACTGAGGCTGTTTTCAGCTGCCAGGGCTTCTGGAAGTATGAGATGGCAGTGGGAGGGTTCCTGCTCTTACTCCAAAAAAAGTCCTCGTGAGTGCCCAGAAAGATAGCACAGTGGCGTTTGCCTTGCAAGCAGCCGATTCAGGACCAAAGGTGCTTGGTTTGAATCCCTGTGTCCCATATGGTCCCTCGTGCCTGCCAGGAGCTATTTCTGAGCAGACAGCCAGGAGTAACCCCTGAGCACCGCCGGGTGTGGCCCAAAAACCAAAAAAAAAAGTCCTAGTGATATCAGTCAGGTTACCACCATAAATGGAATTTTGCTCAGATTGATGTCTCTGCAGAGTCCTAGAGGAGTTGCCAGTGATGAAGTAGTGATTATGGATGATGGGTACAGCAAGCATAGCTTTGACAAGGTGGGGATTTGGCTTGCCCTCCAAAATGCCAGCTATTATATTAGCTGCACAGCTAGTGTACCCATAATTTGTCATTACTTGGTTTACATCTCTTTTGAGAACAGAGTAAGTCTGTGGACTCACAACTCCCATTTTTTATTGTTTTACTGTCATCCCTGCCAGTGTGTATCTGAAATCATTTAATGTTCAGAAACAAATGAAGTAACAGAATGGTCAACTAGCAGCAAGAGCTAAACTGATCTGCAAATGATTTTGTAACCTTATTTGAGATACATTAATATTCACAAATTTGCTTTTTCTCCCCCTTTTCCTTCCCTCTCTCCTCCCTCTTCCTCTCTCTTCCTCCCTCTCTCCCTCCCTCCCATTTTCTTTTTTTTAATAATTTGTTCCCACTTACCTGTAAACAAATATATTATGGTCAATTATGTCTATTATGTGATACATGTTCTTTAAATAAATTTAGTCTAATTAAATAAATTTATGGGCCAGAGGGTACAGGGGTTAAGGTTCTTGCAGTGTATGCTGCTGACTCCTATTGGAGTCCCAGCACATCGTCACCTGCATACTGCTGGGCATGACCCACTAGCACAAGCACAGAAACAGGAGTATCCCTTAACACTACTATTGAGTGTGACCCACCTGCCTTTATCCACCAGAAAGGGAAGCAGACTTTATGAGGCTGGTGTGTTTGTTGCTCTGGCTAACACGAAGCTTTTAAGTAAATAATTTAAGATTGAGATTCAGTTATTCCTTTCTCAGATCATTAGCTCCAGCCCTGATATAATTTATTCTTGGGAAGGAACTGAGGGAGAGTATATAAATGTGATTTTTTAAAATTCCCCTTTTATTTATTTTTCAGAGTTGAGAATCCTGCTGCCAGGGAGATGGCTGAATTGCTTGAGTGCATGCTTTATGTGTGGCATTCCTGAGTTTGATCCCCATAGCGGTATGGCCTGAAACCCTGCTTCCCAAAGTATTGCATGAAGCTAGTAATAATCAAAATTTGATAATCAAATTAATTTTGTGATTATCCACTGGAATAAACAGATTATTTATTTATTCGTTCATTTATTTATTTTGGTTTTTGGATTATACCCGGCAGCACTCAGGAGTTAGTCCTGGCTCTACGCTCAGAAATGGCTCCTGGGGGCCGGGCGGTGGCGCTGGAGGTAAGGTGCCTGCCTTGCCTGCGCTAGCCTAGGACGGACCGCGGTTCGATCCCCCGGCTCCCATATGGTCCCCCAAGAAGCCAGGAGCAACTTCTGAGCACATAGCCAGGAGTAACCCCTGAGCGTCACAGGGTGTGGCCCAAAAACCAAAAAAAAAAAAAAAAAAAAAAAAAAAAAAAAAAAAAAAAAGAAATGGCTCCTGGCAGACTCGGGAGACCATATGGGATGCCAGGATTCGAATCACCATCCTTCTGCATGCAAGGCAAATGCTCCACCTCCATACTATCTCTCCAGCCCTGAGATTCACTGTTTTTGTCATTAAAACCCTAGGACTAACGTCATCTTTCCTTAATTTTATTTGGCACCAGCATTGACTAGAAAATCTAGTTATCTTCCCTCTTGCTATTTTTTTTAATAACACTATTGCCTGTATGCTTTTCAGAAATGGTGATATAGCATTTATTCTTTTTGTTTGTTTGTTTTTAGGTTTTGATTTGAGGGCCATACCTAGTGGTGCTTAGGGGGTTACTCCTGTTTCTGCACTCAGAAATTGCTCCTGGCAGGGTTGGTAGTCCATATGAGATGCTGGGAACTGAACCCAGTTCATCCCGGGTTGGCTGCATGAAAGACAAATACCCTGCTGCTGTGCTATGGCTCTGGCCCCAATAGCATTTATTCTTTGGAAGGAACTGAGGGAGAGTATGTAAATGTGAGTTTTTGTTTTTGTTTTTGGGTCACACCCGGCAGCTCAGAAATCGCTCCTGGCAGGCTCGGGGGACCATGTGGGATGCCCGGATTTGAACCACCGACCTTCTGCCTGGAAGGCAAACGCCTTACCTCCATTCTATATCTCCGGCCCCATAAATATGATTTAAAAAAATTCTCCTTTTATTTAATTTTGCAATAAATGGAATCCCATACACTTGATTGTAGAGCTTACACACTTTAGTTTTGATGCTCATCCATCCTTGGTTGTATGTGCTGGAGATTACACATACTTTTTGTGGTACTGAGGATTTCAAATTGTGGGGTTGCAAGGCCTGAGTGATAGTACAGTGCATGAGTACATGCCTTGTACACAGCTGACCCAGGTTTGATCCCTAGCATCCCATATAGTCTACCGAACCCACCATAAGTAAACCTTGAGGGCTGGAGCAATAGCACAGTGGTAAGGCATTTGCCTTGCACACAGCCAACACAGGACAGTCCCCGGTTTGAATCCTGGCATCCCATATGGCCCACCATGCCTGCCAGGAGTGACTTCTGAGTGAAGAGATAGAAATAACCCCTGAGTGCTGCCAGGTGTGAGCCAACCCCCACAAAGTAACCCTTGAGCATCACCAGGTGTGGCCCCAAAACAAAATAAAAAACCAAATGGCAGGGTAGCTGGAATGTACTTGGCATATATGAATTGGTGCGGATCAAATTCTAGGTCTTATGCTTACAGGACAAGTGCTTTGCTACTGAGCTATTCTCAGGCACCCTTATTATTTACTTTTAGGTGCATAAAATTAGCAAGGAAAACGACTTTCATTTTGTGACTTAGCAAAGAATAGTAAAGACAAGATAGTGGAATTAGTATGGGCTTTAATAGACATGTGCTCAAGCCTCCATTCTGCTACTTAATAATTTTCAGCATATTTGGGGCCTGAGAGATAGCATGGAGGTAGGGCGTTTGCTTTGCATGCAGAAGGACAGTGGTTTGAATCCCAGCATCCCATATGATCCCCTGAGTGCTGCCGGGTATGACCCCAAAACAAAACAAAACAAAAAAAATTACAGTATATTTATCTCGTCTGAGGCTTGGTTCCTCATCATGACAGTGAGAATAATAATAATAATAATAATAATAATAATAATAATAATAATAATAGTAATAAGGACAACACTAGTGATGGTGATTTGGGGTAAGTCAATTTCTCTGAACCTGTTTATTAAAAAATGGAGCTATAAGGGCCAAAGCAATAGCACGATGGTTAAGGCGTTTTGCCTTGTATGTGGCCGACCTGGGACTGACCTGGGTTTGATCCCCAGAATACCAAATGGTCCCCCAAGCCTGAGTGATTTCTCAGCGCAGAGCTAGGAGTAGCCCCTGAGCGCCAGTGGGTGTGGCCCCCTCCCCAAAAAGCAATAATTCCTTCATTACCAATTAAGTTTGGTTTGAGAAAGTGGCTAATGTAAATGGAAGTGTCCAGTGGTGGATTCAGAGCTCCCTGAGTGTCTGATTGATCCGTTGGGTTAGGTTAGGGTTTGATACACATTTATTGATTAATTCTTACAATGGGAATACCTTGTAATTTCCTTTAGGGACAGTTTTACTTGCTCTTCTACTGATTTTCAGTCCTCATGTCTTCAGATTGAATTATGGAGTTGTATCCTTTGAGAGTTTCCTTTCCAAGAAGCATCCTGATTTTGCTATGCCAAGTTGCTCTTTATAGAGAAAAGTGGAAGACTGAGTTGTGATTTAAAACCTTCCAATAGGGCCCGGAGAGATAGCACAGCGGCGTTTGCCATGCAAACAGCCGATCCAGGACCAAAGGTGGTTGGTTCGAATCCCGGTGTCCCATATGGTCCCCCGTGCCTGCCAGGAGCTATTTCTGAGCAGACAGCCAGGAGTAACCCCTGAGCACCGCCGGGTGTGACCCAAAAACCAAAAACCAAAAAAAAAACAAAAAACAAAAAACAAAACCTTCTAATAGCTTTTGTTTATGGGTTCACTATTTTGTACATAAGACTAAGGAAAATTTTCAGAAACCTTTATGGAATCATCCTTTATTTTTGCCATTCCTTTAGCATAAGCCAAGAAGAAGAATTGGCTGGTAAAAG
The DNA here is from genome assembly GCF_024139225.1 of Suncus etruscus. NCBI lineage: Eukaryota > Metazoa > Chordata > Mammalia > Eulipotyphla > Soricidae > Suncus > Suncus etruscus. Next base: position 50,363,433 of record NC_064856.1, read on the forward strand.
ATGTTTTTATGAACCAGTAGATTAGATTCCTGCTAAGCTGGCCTGTGATGTACTTAGCCTCTTCAGACAAGAGAGTTTGGCATGTTTGAATTCTTTCAGTTGTTTCAGCTTAAGGTGTCTGTTGTGTGTCTGTCTGTCTGTCTGTCTGTCTGTCTGTCTGTCTCTCACTCACACTCTTTCATTACAAAATTAGGGCTTCCTTAGAGATCTTCAAATGCTGAAACAACAACAACAAAAAAACAAAACAAAACAAAAAAACGCTGAAACAAAGATTATAGAACTCATATAAATCATGAGATAAAACCACATCTTTTAAAATATTTCTTTCCTGGGGCTCAAGCAATAGTGCAAAGGTTAAGGCGTTTGCCTTGAACATGCACTGCTGATGGGTTTGTTTCTAGGCATCTCTCTCATATGGTCCCTCAAGCCTACCAGAAGTGATTCTTAAGTTCAGAGCCTGCAGAAACCCTTGAGCATTGCTGGATGTAGCCCCCCTCCCCAATTATTCCTGAGAAAATTTGATTTTTGTTTTATAGACTGTCTTGCCAACATATGTGCTTTTTTTTTGGGGGGGGGGGTTGGGGATCGGGGCTCCAAAGTAGTGTCTAGGAAAGCCCAGGGGAACCTACTTGTGAGTTTCAGTCAACTGGGCTGATGGTCAAGAGTAGTGGACCCAAGGGTTTAGGTCTATTCTGACCCTGTGGTGCTGGGGATTATTCAGGCTACCTACAGGTTCTCAGAGTTCTCCAGGTCTGCCCCCTGACCATGCTTGGAAGGACTGTGTGATGGTGTAAACAAACTGGGGTTGGCTGCCCCCTATTTCCTTTGACTCCAACCAGGACATTTCTAATAATACCCAGGACATTTCTAATAATACTCTGTTTTTCTATTTTTGTTTGTTTGGGGGCCATACCCAGCAGTGCTCAGGACTTTTTTGTTTGTTTGTTTTTGGGTCACACTCAGAGGTGCTCAGGGGGTTACTCCTGGCTTTGCACTCAGAAGTCACTCTTACAGGCTTGGGAAACATATGGGATGCCAGGATTCGAACCAGGGTTCGTCCAGTGTTGGCCACATGCAAGGCAAACGCCTTACCGCTGTGCTATCTCTCTGGCCCCTCTGAGCTTATTCTTGGCTCTAAGTGCAAGAATCACTCCTGAGAGGTTTGAGTGCCCAAATGGAATTTCAGGGATCAAACCTGGGTTAGCCATATGCAAAGCAAACACTTTACCTGCTACTATTGCTGCAACCCTCTGGTTTTCTTTTTTCTTTTTCTTTTATTGTTTTAATATTTTTAGTGACTGAGGCTGTGCGCAAGTGGTAAGGCATCTGCCTTGCCCGAGTTAGCCTAGGACAGACCTCGGTTCTATCCCCTGGCATCCCATATGATCCCCCAAGCCAGGAGTGATTTCTGAGCGCATAGCCAGGAGTAACCCCTGAGCGTCACTGGGTGTGGCCCAAAAACCAAAAAAAAAAAAAATTAGGAGAAAGCAATCTCAAACATTGCTCAAGTGGTGCAGGGACCATTTCCAATATTTGGCTTACTGGTGAGACTGTCAATTGCTTTGGTCTGGTGTTGCTGTGGGTGGTGGTGCATGCCAAGTTGGGGATCAGATTTGCTTCTTTGGGCATGCAGACATAGTCTTCATATTTTGTATTGGTTTTAATTTTAGGATTTGCTATTAGTGATATTTTTGGTTGTACTTAGAGTGGAAGCACAGGAGTTATGAGTTTGTGATTAGGATAACCACATTTGTGTTTATCCTAATCACTAAAAAGGTAGCTATTTTTTTTTTTCTCCTTAATCATTTCTCAGTCTTGAGGAATTATGAGTGATGATTTTTCTGGTGACTTCCTGTGGGAAGGGGATATTTTTGTGTTGGAGGAGTACATGCCTTTTGGGAAATCAGGAGGTACAAAACTGACAAATGGAAAAATAAGTCAAAAAAAGTAGCTAAGGGCCGGAGAGATAGCATGGAGTTAAGGCATTTGCCTTGCATGCCGAAGGACCGTGTTTGAATCCCAGCATCCCATATGGTCCCCCGAGCCTGCCAAGAGCAATTTCTGAGTGTAGAGCCAGGAGTAACCCTTAAGTGCTGCTGGTTGTGACCCAAAAACAAACAAACAAAAAAAGTAGCTAAAATTATAATAAGAATGATAATTTATGAGTAATTCTGTAAATCATAGTGCCTTAATAAAAATATAAGAACATTAATTTGACCATTGAACACACATAATTTGTAGGATACTTTAACTTATCAAACAGAAGCATAAGAATGTATAAAAATTATTGAGCTAGAAGCTAAAAATAAGGAATCTTTCTTGGACCCAAAGTGATATAATAGCACAGTAGTTAGGGCGTTTTGCCTTGTAATAGGCTGACCCGGGTTCAATCCCCATTACAGTCCCTTGAGCCTGCCAGAAGTAGTTTCTGAGCACAGAGGCAGAAGTAACCCCTGAGTGTTGCCCGGCATGAACCCCCCTCCCCCCAAAGCAAAAACCCTAAACACCAAAACCAAACAAAAAAGTAATCTTTCCTCACCAATCTGGGTGGTTTGCCTTCATCAGATAAATCAGATTCTAGTCTCTCTGTGTGGCTCAGAGGCATATTTTAAGTCATTCTTACTAGGCCATTATCAACACTCCCTAGTCTTGGATGTTCTTGTTTTTTGGGGGGATTACACACCTGGCAGCACTCGGGGGTTCCTCCTGGCTTTATGCTCAAAAATCACTCCTGGCAGGCTTTGGGGACCATATGGGATGCTGGGATTCGAACCACCATCCTTCTACATGCAAGGCAAATGCCCTACCTCCATGCTATCTCTCTGGCCCCATCTTGGAGGTTTTTGTAAGCAGTTTTAAGCAGTTGTCAGTTGTCAGGGTGATACAAACAACAGATAAAGCAAGAATTTAAAACTCTTCTAACAGGACCAAAAAAACCAGACAAAGTTGGCTTAAGTACCTCTGTGGTTTAACCTTTTGTTTAGTCTTTAGTTCCTAGGCGTCTAATTTAGGACCCTTTCATTAGAACTAATCTAAGACTTCATATTTCTTGGGACTCTAATCTGAGATCTGGTACTTCAACTCGGGATCTAGCCTTTAATCACAAAGATACTCTAGTCTTTTTAAGACCTACAGACAAATAAGGTGTAAGTACTTATAGCATGTACTTTTAATTGTGAAATAGAAAGTAGAGTTGTAGGAAGTTGCAAAGATAGTAAAGTAAGTCCTCACTTTATTGGTTCTTAGAAACTGCTACTATATAGCTTTCTTATAAATTAATTGATATAAACACAAGTTCCTATGGAATATTTCTATTCTTGAAAAATCACTCAATTACTAAGAAACCAAAATACTCTTAATACCAAGCAAAATTTATGTTTATTTTTTTCCAAAGTTGCTTACGGTAATTTCAGTTCAGGATCATGAGTAGTAGAAGCCCATCCTAATGGCTTAGGTAGGACATGAGATGGAACACGCTCTGAATAGGATGTCCTTCCATTGCAGAGTGCATGCATACAAATGTCCAATCTCTTTCAGAATGGGGCAGTTTAGGTAGCTGGTTATTCTAATGTGCAAATCATTATTATACCTAGGGAAACTGGATTACTAGGAGAAAATGCCCCAAAGCATAGGAAGATATGTATGTACACTACATAAACTATAGTTCAGGCTGGGAATCAATTTTCACTCAGACTTAATGTTGAACAAAATAACTTTTTTTTAATTTTGTGAATTTTTCGTGTTTTTTATATTTTTGGGAGGCCATAGGCTGTAGTGCTTCTGGCTTGCTTCTGGCTTTGCTGAGCTCAGGGATCATACTTGGTAGTGCTCTGGAAACCATGTGCAGTGTGTCAGTGTTTCTATGCAAGGCAAATGCCTTAACCCTGGTGCTATCTCTCCAGCCTCCTTGAAACAACATGGAGAACTCGAGAGGTCCTCTATATCTTTTATCCAGTTTTGCCCAATTATTAAATATTGCACAACTATAGTGCAATATTAAACCAGGAAAATGACATTTGTGAAACTTAGTGTGTTTAATTTTGTGTCATTCTTTTTTTTTTTTTTTTTTTGGTTTTTGGGCCACACCCGGTGACGCTCAGGGGTTACTCCTGGCTATGCGCTCAGAAGTCACTCCTGGCTTGGGGGACCATATGGGACACCGGGGGATCGAACCTCGGTCCGTCTCCTAGGCTAGCGCAGGTAAGGCAGGCACCTTACCTCGTGCGCCACCGCCCGGCCTCCAATTTTGTGTCATTCTATCATGTGTATGTTTGTGTATCTACTTCTGCAGTCAAAATATACAATATTCCATTACTATGAAGATTTCCTTCATACTATCCCATTCTTCACTCTTGGCAGCAACTAATTTCATTTCTATTAGAAAAGTTTTATAATTTCAGTATATATATAATATAGTACTTGGCCTTTATTCATTTTGAATAATTCCTTCCAGAATGATCTAATTGTTGTCTGTACTGATGGTTTCTTTTTATTGCTGACTAGTATTTCATAGAATATAGGTACCATAAGTTGTAATTTAACTAAAATTGTAATGTGGGATCTTAGTGGCAGGAGCGTATGTATATGAGTTATTGTGATGATTGTGAAATAAAGTGCAAGACCCTGTAAAATAAATATAAAAAGGAGCTAGAGTGACATAATAGCACTTGAATGTGACTGGTCTGGGTTTAATTCCTGGTATCCCATATAGTCCTCTAGGTACCACCAGGTTAGCCAAGCTAACCCCTGAGCATCACTGGGTGTGGCTTCCCCCCCAAAAAAGATAAATATGATAATTATTAACTTAAAATTGACCCTAAAGTACCAATATATTTTTGTTCGCTTATTTGTTTTGGGACCACACCTGGTAGTATTCAGAATTACTCCTGGCTCTACACTTAGGAATTACTTTTGGCAGTGTTGGGGGACCAACCATATGGAATCTTGAATATTAAATCTGGGTTGACCTTGTACAAGGCAAACATCCTACCCACTGTGCTATCACTTTAGCCTTGAACTACCAGTGTAAGCATCCTTTTTTGATTTTGTTTTATAATCATAATCATTATTATAACTAAAGAGATAAATCCTAAGAGGAAAAGACTAAAATCATTGCATTTGGGAAGCAGAAATAAGTAGTGAGATATTGCTTTGTTTTTACTATATAAATCTGTTAGTACTACATACATTTTAATAAAGGATTAGAATGAATAACCGGAGAACCTGAGACTTCCTAGCTTCACACACCTTTGAAGCATTTACTGATAATGTTCATGTCAGTGCAAAATTCAGCTTCTTTCAGGGTTCTTTAAATAGTTTCTCTTTTCATTTTTTTCAATTTAATTTTTTTGTCACAACACATGATTTATCAAGTTGTTCATAATACAGTTGTTTTAAGCATTAAATATTCAAAAAACAGTCCCATCTCCAGTGTGATTTTAACCTCCACCACTGTCTTTAATTTCTCACCCATCTTCCCTAGTCTGTCCTTGGCAGGCACAAATTTACTTCAGATGGTTCATTACAACACCAACGCAAATGGAATTATCACAACTTAGATCAATAAGGGTCATTTGAAATAATTGTTATGACTCAATTCTTAATAATTCTTATCGATTATTATGGGTTCTGCATCTGAGGCACTGGAAAGTATCTGACACAGTGAACAAGTCCTAATGACCCAGTTTCTGAGTGGCTGGTATAGGGGTAATAAATTACCATAAAGTGGCTTCTGAAGTGCCAGATGAACAACACTCATGTTCATTTTATTTCTTGTGAATGTACCAGCAATAGCTCTTTTAAAGGATTAGCATGAACCAACTTTTTTCTTTCAGTTTAAGAAGTATTGGCCTCTGACAAAATACCCCTGCAATAAAAGAGGGAAGCCATGGCTTATGCTTGGGAATCAAAGGAGTAGAAGAACTTCACTGTAAGCTCTTATTTCACAACCTTCTTTGTTGTTGTTGTTTTTCCTTCTTCCACTAGCAAAGTAGGATTCCTTTTCTTTCTCCTCTCCCTCCCCCCAAAAGGAAATAAACTCCTGGTAATACTCATTTTGGCACTGTGGGGCTGACAGTGTACTAAAACCAGGTGCTGTGGTGATGGTAGTCACCAAGTCCATATACCATGATTCTTGGAGACTTCCAGGGCCATATTCAGCAGAGCTTTAGAATCCTAGAACTTTACTTAGCAGACCTACAGGATCTATGTGGAAATGAGGATCCAGCTTGTGAATCAACACATGCATTGCTGTGCAATTTAGAGCTCTCTTCAAAATATATGGCCCTCCTTTATGCTGTTCTGTTCTGTTGTATCTCCCAAGTCCCTAGGAAACCTGGGGACCACTTCATGATGGTCCTGCCAGGTTCAGTGGTTCAATACAAAGCAACTAGGATCCTGAAGTATATGATGACCAGTTTCATGGTGTAGTTACATGGGGGAGTCTCTAGTCCTACACCTAGCTGTGCTTCTGGCCCATTTGGTGATGGAGTTTGAACTCGGAATCTTTTTTTTTTTTTTTTTTTTTTGTGGTTTTTTGGTCACACCCGGCAGTGCTCAGGGGCCACTCCTGGCTCCATGCTCAGAAATTGCTCCCGGCAGGCACGGGGGACCATATGGGACTCCGGGATTCGAACCGATGACCTTCTGCATGAAAGGCAAACGCCTTATCTCCATGCTATCTCTCCGGCCCCTGAACTCGGAATCTTAAAGTAGCCTACTGGCCAGGGGCAGAGCGCCCTAGCGGGCCCCTTTTCTTTTTTCTCATAGTTCAGTTGATACATACTATATTGGCTTTGGATATCCAGTCATTATATGTATATATCACCTCACATAGAGACACATTTTTTTCTTGTAAAAATCTCTCTTTACATCTTTCAAATATACAATTGAGTATTATTAACTTTGTTTGCCAAACCAACATATTTCTGGAACTTTTTTTCCCCTCACTAACTGGAATTTTGTATCTTTTGACCACCTTTACCCAATTCTTTTCCCCTCCTTTCCCTGCTCTAACATCTAGTTCCTTCTTTCTAAAACTGCAGTTTCAGTTTCCTTGAGAATTACCTCCTTCACATCTTTATCTTTGTATTTACTAACTTCCTGTTTCTTTGCAAATGTGTTCTCTGTAAAGAATCTTGTTTAGTACTTGGGAATCAGTTTCTTTTCCCTCATTTTCAGGTCTACAAATTAAAATTCAGTGTGAAGATCTCATGAATGGAGTCAGTTCTCTAGAGTTTATGTCTAATACTGGTTATCCCTGTACCACTTAAAGCATTTTTGTCCACATGCAGGAGTTGCGAGCTCTTGGTTTTCTTTTCAAATCTATTCCTGCTACCTGTTCTGTGGTTATTTTACCCAGTTAAAATCTAATTTTCTACTTGTAAAAAAAAGCCATTATTTGCTGCCAGAGCAAATGGCAGATTTAAGCAGAAATCAAGAGTTGAACTTTTGGGGGGCCAGAGAGAGCACAGCGGTAAGGCATTTGCCTTGCAAGTGGCCGACCTGGGGCAGACCGGGTCCAGTACCTTTGGAGGGCTGCTTCACTTTTGTGATGTCACTGACTCAACATGAGATTTCCAGGGTGTCTTTGTATAACAGAAAACGGAATGGCCATGTATCAGCTCTTGATTTTTATGCCCTCATATAAGACATGTCTCTTTATTTACATATTATTAGTTAACTGCAGGAGATCTGGGAACTGTGGGGGGAATTCACAGATTTCTAATGAATATCAAATATCTCTATCAGGACACTTCACAACATACGCTTCCCAAGAGAAGATACTTTGATATAGTACATGTTTCCTCTAGCTTGTATTAGGGACAGTAGGGTTAGTAGGTTAACATATTTATACTGTGAATTCTTAGAGATCAGGAATTTTAATATATGAATTTATGTCAGTTGATTTTAGTTCACTGGTTTTGCAATTCTAAGCCTCCTTTCTTTTATCTTTATTTCATACTCACATTTTCCTTTCCCTTTCCTTTTCTGGACCACACCTGGCTGTGCTTGGGAACCACTCTAGGCACTTGGAGGTCAGTCCTAGAGATATTTGGGGCCATATAGCACTGGGATTGAACCTGGGCATCCTGTGTGCAACCAGCAAAACTTTTGCTCAACCCTTTAAGTTATCTCTCTGGCCAGTTTTTCTTATTTTACAAATGATGTGTTGGTTTGGGGACCACACCCAACAATGCTGGGACCACTCCTGGTGAGGTAATTGGGGTTTGCTTTCAGCACTAATTAGGGAACTATGCTATGCCAAGGATAGAACCCAGGCCTTCTGTACTCAGAGCATGCTCTAGACCTCTGAGCATTTCCCATGTCCCTTATTTTTATAGGTGTCTCCCCAGTGGACTTGCTCAGGGAGCTAGGAGCCACTCCCAGCAATCCTTGGCTCAAGAGTTTTAGGCCTGAAAGTATTGTGTTGTAGGCTTGGAAAATTCTGGGCCAGGAGTGAGTTGATATTTAGGTCAATTAGTGCTTAGGGGCCAACAGAGCTATACGTGATATCACTTGGGAGACCATGCCATACCAGGAATTGAGCAAGGGATCTTGAGCTAGGGATCTTGTACATGTAAGACATATGTTCCATCTCTTGTTTTCTTGCTAATATCTATAGTATCTCTCGATCTAATTAATTTTTATATTAGTTGTTTTTTTATACATAGTAACTAGATAATACTAGATTTAAATTTCACAAGACAGTTTAGACTGGTTTAAAGCATTGTTTGTTTTTTAAAAGTTTTTTTTATTGAAACCAATGTCTTCACCGTTATATTTCAGGTACATAGTGACAGTGATTTAGGGTCATTCCTACCACCAGTGTTGACCTCCCTTCACCATAGTTCCCAGTATGCATCCCATACCTCCACACTTAGCCCCTTTGAGTGCTAGTGTAACAGGTCTGTTTTGGGTATGGCTTGTTATAGTTTGGATCTGTTGATTCTGTTGTCATTGACTTTCGTTTGGGTATTTAGATCTGACCATTTCTTTATTTTCACTCAATGTTCCTCAGACCGCTTGGCCCTGGGTCCCATCCACTTTTTTTTTTTCTTTTCTCAATTTGTAATAGGACATAGAAATATGAGGTAGAACAAGATGATTTATGTTCTATGGTTCTGTAAAAAGCATTGAATTTTAAGGGTTAAAAATCTGAAGCCTCTTTGTAACTTATTAAATTCCTGCAAGTTTCTGTTTTTTATTGTTTTTTTGACCTTTGGGTTAAACCGAAGGTGTTAAGGACTATTTCTAGCTCTGTGCTCAGAAGCATCTTCTGGTGATGAGAGAGAGAATCAAACCAGGGTCACAGCCAAAGTGAAAGAAATGCAAGTATCTTATCTACTGCATTTTATCTCTCCCTGCAAATTATTTTTTAAGGCCTCATTAAAATACTTTCCTACCATAAAAACCTTCATTTTAAATTATATGTAGTTTTTGTTTTGTTTTGTTTTGTTTTTGTTTTTGTTTTTGGGTCATACCCGGCAGTGCTCAGGGCTTACTCCTGGCTCTACGCTCAGAAATTGCCCCTGGCAGGCTCGGGGGACCATATGGGATGCCGAGACTCGAACCACCATCCTTCTGTATGCTATCTCTCCGGCCTCAAATTATATGTAGTTTTAAACATATTCACAGACTTGGCAACCATCACTTTGGCCTAATTTTATAACAATTTTGTTTTGTTTTGTTTTTGGGCCACACCTGGTGATGCTCAGGGGTTACTCCTGCTATGCACTCAGAAATTGCTCCTGGCTTGGGGGGGACCCTATGGGACGCCGGGGGATCAATCCACAGTCCATCCTAGGTTAGCCGTGTGCAAGGCAAACGCCTTACTGCTTACACCACCACTCTGGGCCCCAATTTTACAACAATTTTATAACAATATTTCATCATTCTACAAGAAGAACCTTTTAGGAAGTACCTTCCATTCTGCTCATCCCTCACTGTTGACAAATTCTAAACTGCTTTCTTGTGAATTTACCTAATCTGATTTGGGAATTATTTAGCCTTCCTGCGTGTAAATGAAAAGAAATAAAGTAACTGTAATAATATTTACCTCCTACTTCATCAAGTTATGATATAGAACAGGAAAAGAGTTGAGTTGGAGGCTAGATAGATTATACAGTGGTTAGGGCATTTACCTTCCATGCCACTCCCATGTTCTATCCCAGCATCTCATTTGGTCCTCTTAAGAGTAATTTCTGAATACAGAGTCAGGAGTAATTCCTGAGCATTGCTGGATGTGACCCAAAAACTAAAAAAAAAAAAAAAGTTAATTCAAAGGAATGATAATTGCATATGACATTTAGTAATTTGCTTATTTTTTTGTATTTCAGTGTATTCAGCATTATTGTGATCACATCCCATACCCCTATTATAGCCCCTCACATAGAACTAGATGCATAGTAGACACAATTATCCAACTTCTTAAGTTCTCTGTTATGAACTAGACACTGTTACGGGGACCTAAAATACAAATTTAAATACTGCCTCATGCTCTTAATCATATATATATATATGTATATGTATCTATATGTATATATATAGTATATAAATATATTGGAAATATAGAAAGGAACTAAAGGAGTTAGTGCTATACTAGAAGTAAATATATTGTAATATAATAATATAGTGTCATATGGTAGTGTAATATGAAAAAAGTAGGGGCCGGTAAGGTGGTGCTAGAGGTAAGGTGTCTGCCTTGCAAGTGCTAGCCAAGGAAGGACCACAGTTCGATCCTTTGGTGTCCCATATGGTCTCCCCAAGCCAGGGGCAATTTCTGAGCGCTTAGCCAGGAGTAACCCCTGAGCATCTAATGCGTGTGGCCTGAAAAACCAAAACCAAAAAAAAAAAGAAATAAATAATATGAAAAAGTATAATGTGATAGTAGATAGTAATGTGGAAGGAGAGAAATTCACACTGAATAACTGCAGCTGCTTTTATTTAATATGTTTTTTTGTTTTGTTTTGTTTTGTTTTTTTGGTTTTTGGGCCACACCCGGCGATGCTTAGGGGTTACTCCTGTCTGCTCAGAAATAGCTCCTGGCAGGCACGGGGGACCATATGGGAAACCGGGATTTGAACCAACCACCTTTGGTCCTGGATCGACTGCTTGCAAACGCCGCTGTGCTATCTCTCCGGGCCCTATTTTATATGTTTATTCTCAGACTAACCCTATGAGCTGTAGCTTTTTAGTTGCATTATATAGATGAAGAAATGAAGGCTCAGCAAATTTAAATAACTTGCCAACTGTCATATAGATAATAAATAGTTCAGCTGGTATTTGAACTTGAATCTGATCAATTCTAAAAGCCGTTTTTACTATTTCTGAAATATATAAGAATAATTTGTTATTTCCCTAAAATGTGAGTCTTATCAAACAAATCCTATCACATAAAATTCTATTTTTTGGCTATTTTGTGAATCAGTACATATTTTAAAATACTCAGTGGTTGAAACCCTACTATTCTTTTGCTTTCTTGTATTCTGGCAAAAAAACAAAAAATCTGAGAACTAAGAAGGCCTAACATGTGGCCTTAACTCTGGCTGGATTGGCCATGTCCTATTTAGCTTTGTCCATTATCTATCCTGCCAGGCTTCTGACTGGTACCTCTCCTTCCCTGAGCCATGTGGCTCTTTGTGTGGGTAGGAACCTTGACTCCTGAATGGAAGGTTTGTGCAGAGCTTTCTGTAAATGAGAAGTATTCCTGTGACCTAACCTCAGGTGCATTCATCATTTGGCTTCAACTTTCCCTTTCTCTCTGTGAGAATCCATTGATCAGCTGGTCATAGAGAGCAATTTTCATTGAATTCAGCACTTGCTTTTGGTTACATTAGGTATTATCTGTACTGCTCTTTGGACTCACACACTGAATGGACTAGTCTTGTAACTGTTTTCCACAGAATATCAAAGCTGGGATAAAAGTCCTTGACTAACCTCTGCTCATTTTACAGAGGAATAAAGCTAAGGTCTAATAAAGGGAATATATTTACCCAGACCCTACACTTCATGCGGCAGAGGTGAGATAAAGTACCCTGATGCCTTGGTCCTAGGCTAATTTTTCCTCCAACTAGGTTCTGCTACTTGTGTTTTCTGTTCCTATGTTACATAGAGAAAGATCATGCCTTCTGTATCTTTCTATCTCTCTGGAAGCCTGCTTTGTTGGGATTGCCTTCAAGTTCTGGCTTTACTTTCTTTGGATCTAAACATCACCCCTATGTTTTGCTTGTACCAATTACCAAACAAAAGAAAAAACAAACACAATTAGTTGGTTTATTTTATTTATTTTCTTTTATTTAATAATGTTTTGGTGTCTGGGCTTGGGCCACATCTGGTGGTGCTCAGGGACTACTCTTGACTGTGTTCAGAGTTCTTGGCATGCCTTAGGGAATATATGTGCTGCTGTGGACCAAAATGGGATGGGCTCTATTAAGGCAGATACCTAAACTCCTGTACTATCTTTTCAGCTCTTAGTGACTTTATTTTAGCAGCTATAAATGAATTCTTGGGCAGGAAGCCTTGAAGTTAAAAAGGAAACTTGGCAATTTCCCCTCAGTTCAGTAGTAAACTCAAACTTTATCTTTCCCAGTTGTAAGAGAACTGCTTCTATTTCTATTCCTGCATGTAGTATTAAAGATATTTGAAAGAGAGAGAGAGATAAGTATAATATTTTGAGAAATATTGTTTTAGATAGCTATCTTTGGGTCTGTTGTCTTTCTTTTTAACTTCATCTGTTTTTTATTTTGTTTTGTTTATATTTTGGGCCATACCTGGCAGTGCTCAGGGCTTAATCCTGACTGTATAAGGGGATAAATCCTGGTTGGTCTCCAGGGACCATCATAGAAGGTTACAAGGATTGAACCTGAATCAGCTGCATGCAAGGCAAACTCACTACCCACTATCACTACTACTATCACTCCAGCCCCAGATCTGTAGTTTTATATGTAAGATGTTCTAAATATTTCATAGTACTTAAAAAATTCCCCTTCACCACCACCCTCATTCCAAATAATGTATCTTCCTAAACTGGCAGTGATGCTTATTTTGAGTAGTTTTTTCTTCATCCTTCTTCCTTCTTCTTTCGTCTTCTTTCATCCCAACTGGTTCTTAGGTGACCCTGGGTCCACAGGTCCACAGTCCCTGTTCTTATTTAATTCTTAGTGTTTATTTGGGAGTACACCCAGTATATTGGAGGGAAAGGGTAGCTCCCAAAGTGCTCAGGACTGAAACTGGGCTTCCCTTTGTGCTCTCAAAGCATGTCTTCCAGTCTTTCAACTAATTTTCTGATCCCCTAATTTAATTTTTATATCAGCAGTAAAAGTGATATTATCATCATTCAAAATAGAACTAAGATTCTAAAATTCAGATATACCCAACATCACATAGTAAATCTGTGGGTCTTTGACTTGAAAATAACCACAGTGCTTGGCTCCATTGTGGGTCCTTTTTGCTTCTGTGCCTTCCTGTTTCTGTGAGACTTTGTATCTTAATTTTCAGATCATTGAGCTAACTTAGATTAAAAATTGCCATTAGGGGCCGGAGAGATAGCATGGAGGTAAGGTGTTTGCCTCTCATGCAGGAGGTCATCGGTTCGAATCCCGGCGTCCCATATGGTCCTCCCGTGCCTGCCAGGAGCAATTTCTGAGCCTGGAGCCAGGAATAACCCCTGAGCACTGCCGGGTGTGACCCAAAAACCACACACAAAAAAAATTTGCCATTAATCACATAATACCTATATGGCAACAATATAGAACCATTTTTGTCATTTAATTAAAAAATCTATGTCACAGATTTTATTCATTTTAAAGTATTTTTATCTTCAGTGAGCCATTTCACAGTCTACTGGATTTTCTTCTGTATTACTATAAATAAAAGATAATAAATCTTTTTTTTTAAAGATAACAAATCTTAATGAGGATGTAAATAATACATTGTTGGATCTATTTTAAGGAGTTAATACTACAGTTATAAGGAAAATGAAAGGAATTCTCTCTTTAGAAATGTAATGTGGGGGAAATTCTTAAAAGAATAGATCGAATGGAGTGATTTATAGAAAGGAAATGCAATTGTGAACTGTGATTTAATAGGTAAAATATTTATTTTGGGCTGGGGTATATTGTTTCATATAGTATATAGTTAGATCACCCCCTGCTTTTACTCAAAACAAAGGCATTCCTCAACTTCCTTTTTCTTTTCACCAAGCCATTTGACTTGTAAAAGTTCAGCTGGATTTCACTGGACTCTCCGTCTCCTGGTTGGTTAACAAAGAGGATTCAGTTTGGCATGGCACATGGAGTGGGACTACAAGGCAAGAAGCCACTGTCTCCAATATTTTCTCCTGACTGGCTTCGTTTATTAATTCTTAATGGCTACCCTGCTTCAGACCCATTCATCTAGGGTTGGAAATATGACACCTGGGGTGATTGTATAGTATATGAACCACCTAGACTCTGAGAACTTCCAGGAGTAGCTGCTGAGCATTGTTTTTAATAGAAACACAATTCTGAAATGCTTATATATTTAAAGGGGAAAACCAAAAAACACACATTCATGAAACTTTTTGTGAATTTATAATATAGTATATTTGTATTTTGCCTTGCATGAGGCTGACCCAGGACCAACCTGGGTTCGATCCCCAGTGTCCCATATGGTCCACCAAGCCAGGTGTAACCCCTGAGCATTATCGGGTGTGGTCCCAAAACAAACAAACAACAACAACAACAACAAAAAGTCCAGCATTAATTATCATCAAGAAAATGCAAATCAAAACATTTGGATGTCGGGGAGGGGACCCTCATTCACTGCTAGTGGGAATGTTGACTATTTTGAAAAACAATATGGACACTACTCATAAACCTAGCAATTGAGTTCCCATATAGCCCAGAAATTCCACTTCTGGGCATCTACTTCAAGGGCTCAGAAAATCTGTTCAGAAAAGACATCTGTACTCCTTCCTGTTCATTGCAGCATTGTTCACAATACCTAAAATCTAGAAACAACCATGTGTGAAAGAACACCATGACTGGAAAAAGAAATCATGGTGTGTGTGTGTGTGTGTGTGTATATATGTATATGTATATATACATATATTTCCACATATACATATATGTTATAGACACATACACACAATGGAATACTACTTTTCATAAGAAAAGGTGAAATCATGCAGTTTTCTTCTACATGGATTTGGAGAGCATCATTCTGAGTGATGTTAGTTAGAAGAAGAGGAACAGACAGAATAATCTCTGTTGTGTGTGATATAAAGTAATGTAATGGAGGGGGTCAGAGCAATAGCACAGCAGTAGGACATTTGCCTTGCATGCAGTCGAGCCAGGATGGACCCAGGTTCGATCCCTGGCAACCATAGGGTCCTCAAGCCTATCAGGAGCGATTCTGAGTGCAGAGCCAGGAGTAACCCCTGAGTGCTCCTGGATGTAGCCCAACCCCCCAAAAGGAAGAAACTTAATGAAATAACAAATGCATAAAGGTAAAAGATACTGAGAGTTGGTCTGTAGAAAAGTTTATGGGGAAAGGGATGTATAAGATATAGGGTGACACTAGGACAATAGTGGAGGTAAATAGGTACTCTGGTGGAGGGTTTGGTGCTGGAATAATTTATACAAGAAACCCTACAACTAACAGTATTGAAAACCATAGTGCCTAAAATACAATATAATGTTTTAAAAAATGTAAATAAATGAATTTGGGTATGATCTTGAAGGTGCGGGGATCCTGTATCATTATAATAATGACAGAGAGCTGAAGATCTTTAAGGAATATTCTAGTTTCTGCTTCTAACTGGTAAGAACATTGTGGTCCAGAAAGTGCAAATAATTAATATTTTTGTTTTATTTCCTATTTATAACTATAGCACCAAACCAAATACCGGCAGTGCTTAGGTTTTTTGTTTTTTGTTTTTTGTTTTTTGTTTTTAATACTTGGGGACCACTTCTAGAAGTGCTCAGGGGACCATATAGGATGCCAGAATTAAACCCAGGTTGACTGTGCAAGGCAAGCAACTTATCCATTGTACTATCTTTTCAGCCCGTGGAAGTGATTACTCTAGTTAATTGTAGAAGAGGGCTATAATCTACTGCTCCTAGCAGCACTAATACTTTTCTTGAAATAAAGCGCCATTGTTTTCATGAGAACAGGTAAAATGATAGAAAAAGTTATGTTGAAATAATTTCAAATCACTGAATTCTTTACAGATAAAGCAAGAATATGGATATTGACTTCCACCTCTCTTTCTTTCTTTCTTTCTTTCTTTCTTTCTTTCTTTCTTTCTTTCTTTCTTTCTTTCTTTCTTTCTTTCTTTCTTTCTTTCTTTCTTTCTTTCTTTCTTTCTTTCTTTCTTTCTTTCTTTCTTTCTTTCTTTCTTTCTTTCTTTCTTTCTTTCTTTCTTTCTTCCTTCCTTCCTTCCTTCCTTCCTTCCTTCCTCCCTCCCTCCCTCCCTCCCTCCCTCCCTCCCTCCCTCCCTCCCTCCCTCCTTCCTTTCTTCCTTCCTTCCTTCCTTTCCTCCCTCCCTCCCTCCCTCCCCCTCCCTCCGTCCTTCTCTCTCTCCCTCCCTCCCTCCCCCTCCTTCCCTCCCCCCCTCTCTCCCTCCCTCCCTCCCTCCCTCCCTCCCCCCTCCCTCCCTCCTTCCTTCCTTCTTTCACACCTGGCAGCGCTCAGGGGTTGGTTACTCCTGGCTCTATGCTCAGAAATTGCTTCTGGCAGGCTCGGAGGACCATATGGGATGCTGGGATTAGAACCACCGTCCTTTTGCATGCAAGGCAAATGCCCTACCTCCATACTATCTCTCCATCCCTGGACCAGTACTTGTGATGAGTGTATAGGTCATTCAAGTGCATTAATTTTAATTATTTTTCTTGGTTACGTCAGTTTATTAATTTTTAAAATTAATATATTTAGGCACCATGATTACAAAAATGTTTGTAGTTGGGTTTCAGTTATAAAAAAGGATTTCTCCCGTCACCAGTTCAATATTTTCCCCACCAATGCCCCCAATATCCCTCCTCATCCCCACCAGTATTCAAGACAGGAATTCTATTTTTTTTCACTTACTATCATTGTCATGATAGTTGTCAGTGTAGTTATTTCTCTATCTGAATTCACCACTATTTGGGGTGGACTTCATACTGTGGGCTGATCCTTCCAGTCCTCATCTCTATTGTCTCTGGGTATTATTATAATAATGTCTTTTATTTTTCTTAAATCCCATAGATGAGTGAAACTACTCTGTGTCTATCTCCTTCTGATTTATTTCACTCAGCATAATAGTTTCCAGGTCTATCTATGTATAGGGAAATGTCATGACTTCATTTTCCCTGATGGCTGCAGAGTATTTCATTATGTGTATGTACCAGTTTCTTTAGCTACTCATCTGTTGTTGGGCATTTGGGTTGTTTCCAGATTCTGGCTATTGTAAATAGCGCTTCAATGAATATAAGTGCGCAGAAGGTATTTTTGTATTGTGTTTTTGTGTTCCTAAGGTATATCCCTAGGAGTGGTATGGCTGGATCATATGGGAGCTCAATTTCTAGTTTTTTCTTTTTTCTTTTTTTTCCACTCAAGGGAAATTTATTCCTATTTCCCTCCTCAAATATCAACTCATGATTTGTCTTCATAATAAAAGATTTTTAAAATTGGATCACTTGTCCTTTTCTCTTCTTATCTCGCCACAGTTCAAAATGCTTGCATCCTTAATGGCCAACATTCTCTTAGATCTGCAGTTGGGCTCAACACACTCAAGCCTCAACACAATCTTCTTTGTAGTTTTTGCCTTTTTCTGGAAAATTGGCTTAGTCTGCCCTCCATAGCCACTCTGATTCCTTCCAATCATAACACCACTTTCCCTGGGCATACAGAGAATCCTTGCCTTTCTTGTACTGTGTGACTTTGTGGGGGTGATGCTTCCCAGATTTCTTACAAAATGTCCAGTGGGTTTTCGGTACATTCACCATGCTTGTGAGAGCCTCAATTTCCAGTTTTTTAAAGAATCTTCATATTGTTTTCCATAAAGGCTGGACTAGATGGCATTCCCACCAACAGTGAATGAGAGTCCCTTTCTCTCCACATCCCCTCCAGCACCGATTGTTCTTGTTCTTTGTGATGTGTGCCAATCTCTGTGGTGTGACATGGTACCTCATTGTTGCTTTGATTTGCATCTCTTCAATGATTAGTGATGTGGAACATTTTTTCATGTGTCTTTTGGTCATTTGTATTTCTTCTTTAAGGAATTGTTTGTCCATTTCTTCTTCCCATCTTTTGATGGGTTAGATGTTTTCTTCTTGTTAAGTTCTGTCAGTACCTTGTATATCTTAGACATTAGCCCCTTATCTGATGGGTATTGGGTGAATAGTTTCTCCCATTGTGTAGGTGGCTTTTGTATCCTTGTCACTATTTCCTTTGAGGTGCAGAAGCTTCTCAGCTTAATATAGGCCTGTTATCTCTGCTTCCACTTGTTTGGACAGTGCTGTTTCCTCCTTGAAGATGCCTTTTGTCTCAGTGTGATGGAGTCTTTTATCTACATTTTCTTCTATATAACTTTTGTTTTTTTGTTTTGTTTTTTTTGGGCCACACCTGGTGATGCTCAGGGGTTACTCCTAGATATGCATTCAGAAATTGCTCTTGGCTTGGGGGACCCTACAGGATGCTGGGGGATCGAACCGCGGTTCATCTTAGGCTTGCGCACAATGTAGATGCTTACTGCTTGTGCCACCACTTCAGCCCCTCTTCTATATAACTTGGTTCTGGGTATATCAATGTCTTTAATCCATTTGAATTTGTCCTTAGTGCATGGTGTTAGGTGGAGGTCTGAACTTGCTTTTTTGCTATGGCTGACCAGTTTTCCCAACACCACTTGTTGAAGAGGCTTTTCTTGCTCCATTTTGCGTTTCTTGCCCTTTTCTCAAAGATTGATTGATTATATATGTGGAACATTCTCTGAATACTCAAGTTTATTCCACTGATCTGAGGGTCTGTCTTTATTCTAATACTGTGCTGTTTTAGTGACTATTGCTTTGTAGTATGGTAGGGAAAGTCATGCCTCTCATCTTATTTTTCATGGTTTCACCTGTCCTGACGGCTGTATAATATTCCATTGTGTATATGTACCACAGTTTCTTCAGTCATTCATCTATTGAAGGGCATTTGGGTTGTTTCCAGAGTCTGGCTATTGTAAGTAGCGCTGCAATGAATATAGGTGTGAGGAAGGCATTTTTGTATTGTGTTTTTGTGTTTCTAGGGTATATTCCTAGGAATGGTATAGCTGGATCATATGGAAGCTCAATTTCCAGTCATTTGAGGAATCTTTATATTGTTCTCCATAAAGACTGGACAAGGCAGCATTCCCACCAGCAATGACTGAAAGTTCCTTTCTTTCTACATTGTCCCTTTTTCTTAAATTGCAAAATAAAGAGCACGAATTAAATGGTTTTTGAGATTCTACCAAGCTCTAATGTTCTTTGGGTCATTTCAGTTAATTAAATTGTGTACTTATTGTGCAGTTTTGTTCTTTATTCTCTGTTTTCACAGAGCCCAGTCTAGGGGAAAGCAGTCACCTAAAAATCTAGGACTAACCAGAAGTAGTCTGGAATGCAGCTATCACCAATAGCACTTAGAACAGAGAACGGTGATTAGTTCTAGTTGAATGGAGATGCAAGGCTTCATGTCCTAACAGAGTGTTTGATACTTTGGTCTCGTCTTCATTTCTGTTCTCTTATCCTTTTCCTTCCCATCTATTTTCTTATATGTCCACAATTATTATCTCCTTAAACTCGCAACAGTTTTTATGGTAAATTATGTATCCCCCCTCACTGAAATCTACAGATACATATACAATCACATATATAATCCTTTCCAGCATTCTTCTGGAATAGTTTTGTACAACTTTGCAATAGTTGTATAGCAGGTCCTTGAATATGTTACTGACACATGAAATCATAATGTTGGTGAATTAAAGAATTCTAAACTGATAGCACTGTCGGAGTTTGTAGTTTTTCCTCAGGCATGCATGGGTTTTCTCCCACATTCCAAATATGATATGAATGTTGAGAGAGGTGGAAAATGAATGAATGATACTAATTATTGTTTTAATTTTAGAAGTATTTTTGTCTTTTATTTAGAACATTGATATTTTTATCATGAGAAATATGACAGGAATTTAATTTTTTATATAAATTAGACTGATAAAGTTGTTTTATTATATATCTTTTTGTTTCCTTAAAAATATATTAATGACCCAGAAAAAAAAATGAGGATGTATACAGATGTATATGTAAAATACAGTACAGGTTATCTTTAAAATTCCTTTAGTCATTATTATTTGGCTTTTCATTATTTGTAACTATGAATTGAATTGTTTCTATCATTTTTGTCTGCCACCACAATTTAAACTCCTTTGATTGTCATTTCTGTTACTAGACCAAAACCAATATAAGGGTGATAATAGAGAGATAATAAGAGAGATAATAGTGGGCTAAAGAGCATGTACTTTGCCTGTAAGAGGCCTATTTTCTATCCCTAGCACAAATAGTTCCCTGAGTACTGATAGGAGTGACTCCCAAATACAGAGCAGCTATTAGTCCCTGGACACCACTGATATGACCCCAAAACAGACAGAATGAACTATATATTATATTGTCATCTGTGTCTCTTCCAAGTGATTTAATCAACCCAGAGTAGTGTGTTATCAAATGTGGGATTGTTTATTTTAAATCAAGTATTTTTCTTTTCTCTCCTTTTTTTTTAAACAAGAATGAGACTTTATATCAGTCTTGTTTTAGTATGTCATACTTTGATTATTTTTTCAGAAAGTGCTATTTATTTTAAGTGATTAAAAATAACATGTGGCGGGGCCAGAGAGATAGCATGGAGGTAAGGCGTTTGCTTTTCATGCAGAAGGACAGTGGTTCGAATCCCGGCATCCCATATGGTACCCTGTGTCTGCCAGGGGCAATTTCTGAGCATGGAGCCAGGGGTAACCCCTGAGCACTGCCGGATGTGACCCCCCGAAAAAAAATAACATTTGGCAGTCATTTTGTTCATCTTAATCCTTCTTGCTTGCTTCAAGCATTTAATTGGCTCTAAGAAGTATAGTGAACATTGCCTGAGCTTGAAATGTGAGGACGTAGGGTCATTAAGTTTGTTTTCTAAACACTATATTAAAGTATGTCCTCTATGAAATGTTAAGAACTATATTATTTTTTGTTTGCTTGGGGGACACACTTGCAAGGCAAGTGCCCTACCCACTCTGCTATCTCTCTCTTCCCATTCAGTGCTATATTAAAGGATAGAAGGAAGACTCAGATTTAGCTTTTGCTCTTTAAAAGACTTTCCAGGGGCCGAAGAGATAGCATAGCAGTAGGGCGTTTGCCTTGCATGCTGAAAGATGTTGGTTCGAATCCCGACATCCCATATGGTTTCCTGAGCCTGCTGGGGGCGATTTCTAAGCATAGAGCCAGGAGTAACCCCTGAATGCTGTGTGACCCAAAAAACAAAAAAACAAACAAAAAAATAAAAATAAATAAAAGACTTTCCATACTAATTGGGTTGGCAAGTATGAACTCTAAGGAACCAAGGGACTGAACAAAGTGGGTGTGTGAAGGGAAAAGAGGCAAAAATGTTGAGCTTATAGGGTTTTATTTGGGGACTTTACCTGCCTCGAATGTATCCTACTAATGATAACTTTACTTAAAATATAGCTGTGGGGGGCCGGGCGGTGGCGCTAAAGGCAAGGTGTCTGCCTTGCCAGCGCTAGCCTAGGACGGACCGCGGTTCGATCCCCCGGTGTCCCATATGGTCCCCCAAAGCCAGGAGCGACTTCTGAGCGCATAGCCAGGAGTAACCCCTGAGCGTCACTGGGTGTGGCCCAAAAACCAAAAAAAAAAAAAAAAAAAAATATAGCTGTGGAAGGGGCCGGAGAGATGGCATGGAGGTAGCATATTTGCCTTGCATGCAGAAGGACGGTGGTTCAAATCCTGGCATCCCATATGGTCCCCAGAACCTGTCAAGAGCGATTTCTGAGCGTAGAGACAGGAGTAGCCCCTGAGTGCTGCTGGGTGTGACCCAAAAACCAAATAAAATAAAATAAAATAAAATAAAGCTGTATATGCTCTAGTAAAGAGTCTGCATCCCACATATGAGATGAAATTTAATTGAAGATTATTATTTGGTTCGTTACATATTTTTCAAGCAGGGGTGTCACATCCAGCAGTGCTTAGGGGATCATAAAGTGCCAGGGACCAAATTTGTAGCTCCTGTTTTCATTTATTCACTGCATTCTTGTGATCCATCTCTCTCTAGCTCCCTGCTTAGCATTTTTATATAACAATTAATAGCAGTGTCATGTAGGAGAATGAGGATTTGAATTCAAACCTCTGACCTGCCACTCTGAAGATGTGAACCCTTGGGCATATTACATCTGCTGCTCAGGTTTCCTTTTTCTATGTATGTATTTATTTTTTGAGAAGAGGATGTTGGGCCATACCTAGGGCTTCTCAGAGGCCCTGCTTCATGTTTGGGCAATTGTGCATAGACTGCAAAGCATAGACTCTAGCTCAGGAAGCATCTCTGGCCCTTTAAAGTTCGTTTTATCATCATAAATACCTCAAGTAATTATTCGGTTTATTTAAAAACGTTTATAGGCATCAGCTCTTCCTTCACTGACTTTTGAGATTGCAGAAGTGCAAGTCAAATCCCCAGGAAATGCAGCAAAGATTGTTCTACATTAGATTGTGAAATAGAAGTTTTGTAAGTGGTTCTTTTGATTTTTAAATGAATGCTTTATAAGTATGTAGACTTCTATCCACCATGCAGGATCATTCATAGTTTTTGCTTTGTACTGAACAGTCTTACTGTAAGTAATATCTCATCACAGTTCTTTTCTGTTTATGATTTCTCTCTCTCTCTGCCTAGCTGTCTATGGGTTGTATGTATGTATGTAGGTAGATTTTCTTTAGAAACAGCTGGGTAAAGTCTCAAGATTATTATGAGGCGTAAATGTCAGTAAAATTATTTGGGATTAGCATGTAACATATTGTAGGCAACGACTAATGGCACTTTTATTATCTGTGAAATGTGTCATCTGAATCACAAAAAGAGGGGCTACTGAAGGGAACTTCCAAATTTAACCATTATTGTAGCATTAAATGTAAAAATTCCTACTTTAATGGACCTTTATCATTGGAACCTATATTTTATTGATAAAGATACAGTTAACAAGTTAAGTTGTCAAATGTTAAGTATGGTAGCCAAATGGGAAAGAAGGAAAATAAAACGGGAAAGAGGACCATATAATACTGGGGGTAAAGGTTTAAAGTATGGAGCCAAGGAAGTCTCATTTGAGAAGGTGACTTTCTTTTTATTTTTTAAAAATATTAACATTTTGTTGTGTGTGGGGCTCCCACTTGAGATCTCATCTGAGTAGGTGACTTTTAAGTAAGGAAACTGAGAGGATGTCTCAGAGTCATTAACCAAGTATTTTCTGGCAACTCAAGAAGTATCCTTATTGTTTTTGTTTGCTCAGCTCTAATAGTCTTTCAGTTGGGAAGACATTTACTCTAATGAGATAGATTTTATAACTTACTTCCAAATTCTAGTTAATTTTAACTCCACAGTCAATTTTCTTATTCATTTCCTTGGTCCTCTATTAGTATATGAATACTAATTTGGTTAAACCATATCCTGGTTAAATGCAATTTACCATCTACTGTCTGCCTACATTGACAAAAGTTATCTTCCCTAGCATGTCACTAGTATGTTGATCACTCTTTCCCCTCTTAAAATACTATTTTTACTTGGCTTTCAGACACTACACTCATCTGGCGTTTGTAGGGATTTTTGTTTTTCCTCTTATCATTCTGGACACTGGTTCCTCATTTCTAAATTTTGTGACCTAGGTTCAAGTATTGAGACTTTTGTTTTAATCCCCAAGATCAAGCCATCTCAATTTCATACCCTAATTTAGGTTTGTCTGTTGGGGTTGGGGTTGTGGGCCACATCCTGTGTTACTCAGTGGCTGCTCCTTCTGGAGGTGCTCAGGGAACTTAGGCAGTGCCAGAAATTGAACTGGTGGGCCGGGCGGTGGCGCTAAAGGTAAGGTGCCTGCCTTGCCTGCGCTAGCCTTGGACGGACCGCGGTTCGATCCCCCGGTGTCCCATATGGCCCCCCAAGCCAGGAGCGACTTCTGAGCACATAGCCAGGAGTAACCCCTGAGCGTTACCGGGTGTGGCCCAAAAACAAAACAAAAAAAAAAAAAAATTGAACTGGAGTCAGAATGGCAGACTGTTCCTTTGTATGATCTATTTAGTAAAAGTCCTAAATTAATCAGTCTGGAAATCTCAGTAGCACTGAAGAGAGAAAAACATCTACTGTGAACTTTAGCATTTTATCTTGGAATGACTAAGTTTTGATTTTATATTGAAAAGCCAGGTTATAGTTATAGTTTGTAATCATCTTAATCTGAAATAGAAAGTGTGGACTTTTTTTTTTTATTATTGTTTTGGGTCCACATTCTGCAGTGTTCAGGACTTAACCCTTGCTCTGTGCTCAGAAATCTCTCCTGACAGGCTTAGGGGACCATATTGGGTGACAGGGATCAAACCCAGGTTAGCTGTGTGCAAGACAAATGTCCTACTCGCTATTGCTTAGCAGAAAGGCCCCAAAAGTCTGAAATATTTTTAAATTACTTTATTTAAACACTGTGGTTTACAAAGTTGTTCATAATATGATTGTTTCTTGCATTCAATGTTTCAACACCAATCCCACAGTTAGTGTAACATTCCCTCCACCATTGTCCTTATATTCCCACCCACCCCCTTGGCAGACACAAAATAATCAATTTTATATTGCTTGTTACAAGTAAATGCTAATGGAATTATCAAAAATACTGTAGAAGAAATTTTGTGAAAATTGTTATATCTGATATTGGGGTCCCTAGATCATCATCCAAAAGTGAGCTGTTTGTTGCTAGTTGAGCCTTTTGTGTCTGCTTTGTTTATTGAGATTAGTTGGTTTCAGTGCTACTTTCCTATCTAATTTGGTGAGCTTCTACTGGGGTGTCAGTATTGAGGAATTAGGAGATGTTGCATATGTGACCTGTGCTCCAGAAACTACAGGATCTGTAGTAAGGGACCAATAAAGTTGACATGTCTGGAGGCTGTGGGACGTGGGTGTGACTGCTGGGGTTTCAGCCTCAAAACCAATGTATCTGATGTCTGCAGAAATTAGTCTTAAAGCAGTAAAGTTGGGTCTTTGTTATGGCAGAGACTGTGTATATGGATGCAGTTACAGAGGCTTCTTCAGCAGTAGGGTGAGAACTCCACCAACCCCCATTCTGGGGCACCAACTTTGGAATTTTTTTTTTTTTTGATTTTTGGTTTTTGGGTCACAATTCGTGGTGCTCGGGTTACTCCTGGCTCCACGCTCAGAAATCATTCCTGGCAGGCTCGGGGGACCATATGGGATGCTGGGATTTGAACCAGGGTCCATCCTTTGTTGGTCCGCCCTACCACTATGCTATTTCTCCAGCCCCTAAGTATGGAGTATTTTAAAAACCATTATTTTCCTGCTGCAGCAGGTTAAACCTGGAAGACATTATGCTAAGTAAACTAAACCCGTAACATAGGGCAAAAGTGTGGTTCCTCTTATGAGAGATTCCTTAATAATAGTTTAATGCATAGAGACAGAATACAGGGTGTTCATTGCTATGGGAGCAGGAAAGGAAATTGTGTTTGATGGGTGGAGTGTTTCAGGTGAGGGACAGAAAAGTCCTGTTGTCTCAAGTGTAGTTTCACAACAATTGAATGTACTTAATGTCTCAGAAGTTTACCCTGAAAAAGGCTAAAATGGAAAACTTTCACCGTTTCTAAAATATTTTAATTATCACAGGCAAAATAATAAAACATTCAGTGTTTATAACCAACCTTTCAGGCTATTTGTTTAAACTTTGATTAAACATGTTCACTTCCCATAGGTGTTGTGCTATACAATTTTGTTAAGTATTTTTATGTCTGTTTTCTCTCTGAAATTTTAGAACAGTCTTGAATGGTAAATGTTGATAACATTCTAAAGTCTCCAGTCGTCTTCTGGAAGGGGCGGTGCTTCAGCTCAGTTCACAAGATGCGGCTGAGCTGAACTGTATGCCACTGAACTATTTAACCCAAAATATTCAGTGGCACATTTAATTAAGTGAAAACCCCATTTAAGGCAGTAAAATCGTACAAATAAATGTTTATAAATCCTGAATCCTTATCATTAGGGGTTTGGGAGTATAAGGATTCACGATTTTTAACCATTTATTTACAATGCTATGCTGTTTTAAATGGTTTAGTCACTTTATTAAAGTTGCCATTGAATACTATGGTATTAATGTGGTATGTTAATGGTATACAGTATATCAATCATGTATTGTAAATGTAATCATGTATTTATTTATTTCTGATTCCTCAATTATTGTAATCGTTTTGGGTATATATTTTTATTTTTGAAATTTACCAGTGGCTGCTGCATTTTTTACCTCGACTTATACTCAAGTCACTAAATTTTCCCAGTTTTTAGGGTAAAATTGTGGGGGGGTCGGCTTATACTCCAGTATATATAGTAACTCAAAGGACTGGAACTCATACTTTGCACATTGGGGTCTGTGGTTTGATTCTTAGCATGCTTCCCTGAGCACTGCCAGGAGCAAGCACTGAACACTCTCCAAGTATTACTTGTTATGTCTATTAAGACATTTGGGCTGGTAGGGCACTTGCTTTATATGTAGCCAACCTGGGTTCAATCCCTGGCACCACAGAGGGTCCTCTGAGCCCTACGAGGAGTGATCCCTGAGTAGAATGAGTAATTGCTAGTCTCTGAAAGATTATTATGAGGAGTAAATATCAGTGAAATCATCTGGGATTAGCATGTGACACATTGTAGACAACTAAAGGCACTTTCATTATCTGTGATCTGTTTGTCATCTCAACCACAGGAAGACAGATCTCTGAAATTAACTTCTAAATTTGGCTCCTATTGTAGGCACTAAATGTAAAAATTCCTACCATAATGGAAAGATAAGATGGGCCGGAAAGATAGCATGGAGGTAAGGCGTTTGCCTTTCATGCAGAAGATCATTGGTTCAAATCCCGGCATCCCATATGGTCCCCTGAGCCTGCCAGGAGCAATTTCTGAGCAGAGAGCCGGGAGTAACCCTGAGCGCTGCTGGGTGTGACCTGCCAAAAAAAAAAAAAAAAAAAAGAAAGAAAGATAAGACGACTGATCACACCATCTGCAGAACAAGGCCTGGTCTAACATTTAGAATTTTCACCATTGGGCTGGAGAGATAATAAGGAATAAAGATATGAGATAATAAGAGATAATGAGAAATAAGCCACTAGCCTTGCTTGTGGTTGATCACAGTTTGATCTCAGCACTACGTTTGGTTCCCTGAATACCAATAGGCATAGGCCAGACCCCTCGAAACCCCACAGAATGTTCATTATTTCTTCTTCCAGTTTATAGTTTATTCATATTAATTGCTTGAATAGTGAGAAAATACACATGTATTATGACTTGAATGTCTTACTAAAATAGAGCTCTGATTAAAGATTAAATATCAGTAGTTCCCCCAAAATTTGATAATGTTTAATTTATTTCTCTTTATTCCTTTATTAGTTATTGGCTCAAATTGAATACTTATTATAGATTTACTAAATAAATAAATAAATTGCTTTATAAGGGTCTAATATAAAAACTGAACAGTGAAATGACTTTTAAAGTTATTTTGGCAGTGGTGGGAGACATTTTAATAGTCATCAGATACTTAGTATCTGGCTCTTTCCTGAACTCTGTGATAAATAAAATAGGGTATAAATGATGGCCTTATCTTAAAGGAGCATTTTTGTTTTGTTTTGTTTTTAGTTTTGGGTTGCACCTGTTGGCGCTCAGAGGTTATTCCTGGCTTTATGCCAGAAATCGTTCCTAGCAGGCACGGGGGACCACATGAGATGTCGGGATTTGAACAACTGTCCGTCCTGGATCGGCTGCATGCAAGGCAAATGCTCTTCCACTGTGCTATCTCTCTGGTCTTTTTTTTTTTGGTTTTTGGGCCACACCCATTTGACGCTTAGGGGTTACTCCTGGCTATGCGCTCAGAAATCACCCCTGGCTTGGGGGGACCATATGGGACGCCCAGGGATCAAACTGCTGTCCGTCCTACGCTAGCGCTTGCAAGGCAGACACCTTACCTCTAGCACCACCTTCCCGGCCCTATCTCTCTGGTCTTAAAGGGGCTTTTTTTTTTTTTTTTTTTTTTTGGTTTTTGGTTTTTGGTTTTTGGGTCACACCCGACAGCTCTCAAGGGTTACTCCTCGCTCTATGGTCAGAAATTGCTCCTGGCAGGCTTAGGGGACCATATAGGATACTGGGATTCAAACCACCATCCTTCTGCATGCAAGGCAGACACCCTTCCTCCAAGCTATCTCTCCGGCCCAAAGGGGCATTTTTAAAAAGTAATGATAAAGCACTTTTTTTTTGCTTTGTTTTGTTTTTGTTTTTTGTTTTGGGGTCACACCCGGCAGTGCTCAGGGGTTATTCCTGGCTCCAAGCTCAGAAATAGCCCCCGGCAGGCACAGGGGACCATATGGGATGCTGGGATTTGAACCACCATCCTTCTGCATGAAAGGCAAACACCTTACCTCCATGCTATCTCTCCAGCCCCTGATAAAGCACTTTTATATAAAATATTTAATGAGCACTGAAAACCCAGAGGAGAGAATTTAGTTCATTTTTAGTCTGAGCTATTCATTTTCTCCATTAATATGGGAATGGGGATAGTAATGGGATACGATGAATAAAGATAATATGAAAAGAGTATAATATTGGCTGCATAATATTCCATTGTGTATATGTACCAGTTTCTTTAGCTATTCATCTGATGAAGGGCATCTTGGTTGTTTCCAGAGTCTGACTATTGTAAATAGCACTGCAATGAATATAGGTATAAGGGATTTTTGGATTGTATTTTGGTGTCCCTAAGGTATATACCTAGGAGTGGTATAGCTGGATCATAATGGGAGCTCAATTTCCAGTTTATTGAGGAATCTTCATATTGTTTTCCATAAAGGCTGATGATTAGTGATATGGAGCGATGGTTCCTTTTCTAAGTAGTGATTCAATTTTCTTAAAAGAATAAGGCTAAAAACAAAAAACAAAAACAAACAAACAAAAAAGAATAAGGCTTGGGCCAGAGAGATAACACAGCAGCAGTAGGGCGTTTATCTTCCACGTGGCTGACCTGGGATGGACCTGGATTTAATTCCCAGCATCCCATATGGTCCCAGGAACCTGCCAGGAATGATTTCTGATTGCAGAGCCAGGAATAACCCCTAAGTGCCACCAGGTATGACCCCAAAACAAACAACCCCCCCAAATCAAAACCAAACCAAAACAAAAAGAATAAGGCTACTGAATGCCATCACTATAAAACTATAGAACTATAGACTATAGAACTCTTCTAACCATCTAGATACCTGCAACTAGAAGTGACAGATAAAGTGGCAATTATACATTTGAAAAGTTGTACCAGTATTTTTTGTTTTGTTTTGTTTTGGGGCCACACCCAGTAGTGCTCAGGGGTTACTCCTGGTTCTGTACTCAGGAATTACTCCTGGAAGGCTCAGGGCACTAAATGGGATGCTGGGGATCGAACTGTATCAACCATGTGCAAGGCAAGCACCTTAACCTCTGTGCTATTGCTCTGGCCCAAGACCAGTATTTTTATTTATTTTTATACACCAGTATTTTTATACCAGTATATTTTATACATGCCTTGCATGTGCCAGACTTAGGTATGATCCCCAGCATCACATGGCCTGTCAAGCATGGAATAATGCAGTCCTGGAGGCCTCCAAGTATTCTTTTTGTGTGTTGGGGGCACACCTGATGCCACCCAAGGGTTACTCCTGGCTTTGTGCTCAGAAATCTCTCCTGGCAGGCCTCAGGACCATACAGCTGGGGATCTAACGTGGGTAGGCCACATGCAAGGCAAATGCCCTGCTATTGTGCTATCACTCCAGGCCCCCTCCAAGCATTCTTGATCCCAGCATTGAATTGTGAATCCACTTGACTGAATATTGCTGGAAGTGACCCCTACCTTTCCTGACCACTGCTTGGGAGCCTTCTAAAACAAAACTAAACAGAACAACAATGACAACAATAAACTGGGAGAGATAGTAAATAGAGATAGTGCATAAGCTCATGCACTTATCAAAAGGATAAAAACTGGCATATATAGATGCACTGCAAATCTAGCCTAGTTTAAGTAGCCATTAAAGAGGAGGTATTCTTTTTTTGTTTGTTTGTTTGTTTGTTTGTTTTTGGTCATACCTGGCAGCACTCAGGGATTATTCCTGACTCTGTGCTCAGAAATTGCTCCTGGCAGGCTCAGGGGACCAT
Organism: Suncus etruscus; assembly: GCF_024139225.1. Lineage (NCBI taxonomy): Eukaryota > Metazoa > Chordata > Mammalia > Eulipotyphla > Soricidae > Suncus > Suncus etruscus. The sequence goes on from NC_064856.1 coordinate 50,393,874, forward strand.
GTAGGATGCCCATCCTGGGTCTGCTGCATGCAAGGTAAAACCCTACCACTGTGCAATCTCTCCAGCCCCAGAGGAGGTTTTCTTAATATTGTGTCTCTAAATATGCCTGATCCATAGTTTTGTAGTTTGGGGTGTTACAGCAAGTCTGCTTGCAGCAATCTATTTCCAATACTTGGTAGTTTTGCTTCAGAGGTAAAATTGAAAAATCATTTTGTGGTGTGGCTGTGAATCTGTGGTAGCCTTTAAATTTATTTAATTTTATTTATTTATTTTGGTTTCTGGGTCACACTCGGCGGCTCTTAGGGATTACTCCTGGCTCTGTGCTCAGAAATCGCTCCTAGCAGGCACAGGGGACTATGTGGGTTGCTGGAATTCGAACCAACCCCAGTCCTGGGTCAACCGCTTGCAAGGCAAATGTCCTACCGCTGTGGTATCTCTCCAGCCCCAGCCTTTAAATTTATTAAGCAAATATTTACCAAGCATAGTAGATGTGCCTGACTTTGTGCTAAGAGTAGAACTCTGAAAATATACTTCAAGACAATCTCTCTTACTTTGGATATATAAAATAAAATGTGATAAACACTAAGGAAGCATCTTGGTGAAAGTCATAGCATCTAACTGAGCCCTCAAAAAAGAGTAAGAATTATATAGGCTAAGAGAGGAAAAATGAGGGAAAGTTCCTGATTTAGTCAACGATAACAGCATGTATTAAAAACTCAGTGGCAGAAGAGTGGAATGTTAAAGAGAATTTGAAGATTAGATCTGCTGGATTTTAAAGTATGAAGGCAGGAAAGGAAATGACAGTCATTTGCAAGGTGAAATAACATGATGTGTGGATGCTAAAGGTCCTGGCCCCTTACTTTTGACTGTGTGGGATCTTGAACAATTCATTTTAACTTTGCTGATTGTGATTTATTTTTTTTTTATCTGCAAAATGGTCATTTCTATCTCTTAAAACCATCCTGACAACCTACACAAATTCTACAACTCTGAAATCTCCCCTTGACCTTTCTTCTGAGCAAAATGACACACCTCTGTTTAAAGCACTTTGTTTTAATAGAGCACTTTGTATTAATAGTCATCCTTCGACAAAACCATTTTCCCACTAAAGATGAGCTTTTCTCAGGGCAGAGGACTGACACTAGCTAGTTCCAAGTACTTGTGAGGTTTAATGAATAATTGGATTTTATATTAAGGGAGATTTCCTCTGAAATTTGTTTGCCCTTTAAAAAAATAACACTTGAGAAGAAATTTTGTGTTATTTGCAAGCATTTAACTTGAGAGAGACAATTCTATTTTGATTTTGATTAGTAAAAGCCATTTTCTTAAAACTCTTTAATGGGCTGAATGCTCTGGCGGTTGGAATGTGACATTTTGCAGATGAGCATCTCATTTACAGGCAGGCACAAGATCTGGTTGTTGAGCGCTTGCATGAAAAGAGCTTTCTGTGAAATGTGGAAGCCTTTTTGATACTGAGATCCTTTTGGTATGTTCCTAGAAATCAGAGTTTTTCATTTCATTTATAAATTAAAGCATTTTATGAGATGAAGTGTTATATATAAAATTGTCAAGTGGAGAAATCTAATGTGCAGGTCTTATCACATTGGTGGGTAACACAGAAGCAGGCAGACAGCTACTAGAAAGCTAGTTTTCATTGTGTATCATACTGAAACACTGAAACTGGGCTTTCTTTCATTTATTTGAAAAGAAATTAATGTTAAATTGATGTTAAGTTTCAATAAAAGGTTTTTTTATTTTCTAATCACTTAGTTGATTAGTCAACAGAGGTCTATTGAACATTCTTCTTTATACTAGAAATTCACAAGCTAATCTTTCAAAAGTGGGTTTTGAGTACATGAGACTTAAAATATAGCAGGAAGAAAATAATGGAGTAAGCACATTGTAGCTGGAGTTGGTATTTGTAATAAAGAAGTTCAGAGCTTAAAAACAAATAACCTTAGTAGAATGCCTGTCTCAAATACAGGCAGGGGATGGGAGGGGGACATTGGGAGGGGGGAATGTTACACTGGTGAAGGGGGTTGTTCTATTTGTGACTGTAACCCAACTATAATCATGTTACTTAAATAAATAATATATTTATTAAAAAAAAGAAGTTCAGGGAACACAGGGATCTTAAAATTTATCATATAATCATAAAGTTACTTTAGCCATGCCTATTCTGGCATTCCATGATTCTTCATGATAGTTGAGTGGACACAATTGAGAAATGGGGGTAGGGAGATAATAACCCTGCCATGTTTTTCCTCAGAGTCTATGTTACAGCCTCTCAGAACTGCTCAGTATTCTTTGAATGTACCTTATTCTCTCAAGGATCAATCTCGTAATCTGCCTTTCTTTCCTTTTCTCCTGTAGAATTTCTGTCATTTTTTGAATATAGAATGACATTTCTTTTTTTTTTTTTTTTTTTTTGGTTTTTGGGCCACACCCTGTCATGCTCAGGGGTTACTCCTGGCTATGCGCTCAGAAGTCGCTCCTGGCTTGGGGGACCATATGGGACGCCGGGGGATCGAACCGCGGTCCGTCTCCTAGGCTAGCGCAGGTAAGGCAGGCACCTTACCTCGAGCGCCACCGCCCGGCCCCTAGAATGACATTTCTTAAAAATCAAATTCACATTCTTTTTGAAATCTATATATTTTCCTCCAATTAAATAGGATCATTTTGGCTGTGTATAGCAGCAACCTAAAATAACTTTATAAAATGCAGGAGAGATAGCATGGAGGTAGGGCATTTGCTTTGCATGCAGAATGCCGGTGGTTCAAATCCGGCATCCTTTTTGGTCCCCCGAGTCTGCCAGGAGCAATTTCTGAGCTTAGAGCCAGGAGTAACCCCTGAGAGCTGCCAGGTGTGAGCCAAAAACAAGCAAACAAAAAATAAAATAAAATGCAGAAATGTATTATTATTTAAAGAAGTCCAGAATGTGAAATAACATTTCCATGACATCCAGTCCTTTTTCATTAAGAACTCAGATTCTTTTCACCCCTGGTTTGAGACATCAAGTCTCAATGTTCCCTCATGGTAAAGAAGGTTGATGAACAGTAGTAATGTGACCTTAATTTTATTTTGGGGTTTTTTTTGGGGGGAGGGGGTCACACCCGGCAGCGCCAGGGGTTACTCCTGGCTCTATGCTCAGAAATCGCCCCTGGCAGGCACAGGGGACCATATGGGATGCCGGGATTTGAACCACCGTCCTTCTGCATGCAAGGCCAAACGCCTTACCTTTATGCTATCTCTCTGGCTCCATGACCTTAATTTTGTATAGCAGGAAAGAATAAGGTGAGATGGAAGGGCACATTCCCTAGCTAATACTGTTCTCCTTAGAATTCTTTATGCAAGGCTGAAGCAAGAGTACAACAGGTAGGGTGTTTGCCTTGTACATGGCCAGCCTCAGTTTGATTCCCTACATTCTATATCCTCCCCTGAGCACCGCCAGGAGTGCAGAGCTACCCCTGAATATAGCTGGGTGTGACCCCAAAACAAAACAAAAGAACTCTTTATGTAGAAGTCCTACACAGTATTCGAACTATCTTTGAGTAGAACTAATCCCACAACCACATCTAACAATAGGAAAGGCTGGGAAGTACTCTTTTTAACTGAGCATATGCCACCTAGTGGCAATAATAGCACTTTTGTCTCATCCCTTTATTTAAATTTTAACACTCAGTACTGGAATTACTACAGTACTGAAATTATAACAAGCTGGGCATATGGTTAAGTGCAAGATAGAGCTCTTAGTTTGCATGTGATGCCCTAAGTGTGATCTCCAGAACTGCAAAAGAAAAACAATAACATTTTATTGCTTGTCTGTTTTTTTTTTATAGGAAGAAACTCCTGTCTTCCCCCCAACATTCATAAATTCATTCGTGTTATGCAGGAATCTAATACTTTGCATAGGACTTGCCGCAGGAAATATATATATATATATATATATATATATATATATATACACATATATATATGTATGTATGTATGTATGTATAAAATGTGGGTGTTGAGAGTCCGGGAAATGGTTCAAGGGACTATTTGCTTTGCATGTGAGAACCCAGGTTCAATTCCCATGCTACATGATCTCCCAAGCACTGCTGGGAATGATCCCTGAACATGAACAAGTTTGACCCCAAAACAAAAGAGTAATTAAATTAGGGTGCAACACCTTCATTCACTTTAGCTTTAATAAACTCAATGACTACTTTTTTTGTTTGTTTGATTTTTGTTTTTTGGTCCATACCCGGTGACGCTCAAGGGTTACTCCTGGGTATGCGCTCAGAAATTGTTCCTGGCTTGGGGGACCATATGGTACTCTGGGGGGATCAAACAGCTCCGGCCCCTCAATGACTACTTTTTTAATCACCACTGAGTATTTTTTAGAAGCTTTTATTGAGGTTTAAGTTTTTTGGTGGGGTCACCACCGGGAGCACTCTGAGATTGCTCCTGGCTCTTCACTCATAAATTACCCTGGCAGGCTTAGGGGACCACATGAGATTCCGAGACTCGAACTCAGGTTGGCTGAGTACAAGGAAAATGCCCTACTTGCTGTATTCTTGCTCTGACCCTGTGGTATAATTTAGACATGATAAGAACTAGTCTGTTTAAAATATACAATTCAGTGCTTTGTAGCAAACTTACATAGTAGCGTAACTATCATCAAAATCCAGTCTTATTTTTATATTACCCTAAGAAATTTCTTTTAGGGGGCCGGGCAGTGGCGCTAGAGGTAAGGTGCCTGCCTTGCCTGCGCTAGCCTTGGATGGACCACGGTTCGATCCCCCGGCGTCCCATATGGTCCCCAAGCCAGGAGCGACTTCTGAGCGCATAGCCAGGAGTAACCCCTGAGTGTCACCGGGTGTGACCCAAAAAACCAAAAAAAAAAAAAAAAAAAAGAAATTTCTTTTTTTGGGGGGGTCACACCCGGCGGTGCTCAGGGGTTACTCCTGGCTGTCTGCTCAGAAATAGCTCCTGGCAGGCACGGGGGACCATATGGGACACTGGGATTCGAACCAACCACCTTTGGTACTGGATCGGCTGCTTGCAAGGCAAACGCCGCTGTGCTATCTCTCCGGGCCCACCCTAAGAAATTTCTTGTTTCTGTCTGTAGTCAATCCACATTCCTATTCTAAGTTCTAGGTTACCAAGTGTTTATTGTCTGGTGTTATAGATTTGTTTCTAAATATCTCATGTTGAATTATAAATTATGTGGTTGTGGTTTGGGGGGGCACACCCTGTGACACTTAGGGATTATTACTCCTGGCTCTGCATTCAGAAATTGTTCTTGGCTTGGGGGTCCATATGGGATCAAACCGCAGTTCGTCCTAGTTTAGCACGGGGTCCACCACATTGGCTTCATGGTTGTGTCTTTTTGCATTTTGGATCACATCTGGCAGCTCTCAGGGGTTACTCCCAGCTCTACAGTCAGAAATCACTCCTGGCAGGCTCAGGGGATCATATGGGATGCTGGGATTTGAACCACCGTCTTTCTGCATGCAAGGTAAATGCCCTACCTCCATGCTATCTCTCTGGCCCCTGCTTCTTCTTCTTTTTTAATATTTTTATTTTATTTTATATTATATTTTATTTGCCATCTAGTCCAACCTTTATGGAAAGTGATATGGAGATTCCTCCAAAAACTGGAAATCGAGCTCCCATTATGATCCAGCTGTACCACTCCTAGGAATATACCCTAGAAACACAAAAATACAATACAAAAATCCCTTCCTTACACCTATATTCATTGCAGCACTATTTACCACAGCAAGATTCTGGAAACAACCAAGATGCCCTTCAACAGACGAATGGCTAAAGAAACTGTGGTACATATACACAATGGAATATTATGCAGCCGTCAGGAGAGATGAAGTCATGAAATTTTTCTATACATGGATGTACATGGAATCTATTATGCTGAGTGAAATAAGTCAGAGAGAGAGAGAGAGAGAAAGATGCAGAATGGTCTCATCTATGGGTTTTAAGAAAAATTAAAGACATTCTTTTAATAATAATTTTCAGAGACAAAAGAGAGGAGGGCTGGAAGTTACAGCTCACCTCATGAAGCTCATCACAAAGAGGGATGAGTTTAGTTAGAGAAATAACTACATTGTGAACTATCCTAACAATGAGAATGTTTGAGGGAAATGGAAAGCCTGGCTAGAGTACAGGCAGGGGTGGGGTGGGAACGAGGGAGATTTGGGACACTGGTGATGAGAATGTTGCACTGGTGATGGGTGGTGTTCTTTACATGACTGAAACCCAAACACAATCATGTATGTAGTCAAGGTGTTTAAATAAAATATAAAAAAATTGTATGTAAACCATAGTGTCAAAAAAGTAGAGAGAGAGAGAGAGAGAGAGAGAGTAAAATGCCTGCCCCAGAGACATGATGGGAAGGGTGGGTGGGAAGGAAAAAAATATTTTTAGGGTTTATTTTTGTTGTAATACATATTGCTAATTTGTTCCTTTTAGTACTGATATGGCTGTTATTTTATTAATTTTCTTAAGATTTGCTTTGGGAAATAAAATAAATGTGTATCTGATTTCAACTTATTTTTATTATAATCTACTCCAGGTATAAATTAATTTTACTTCAGTAAAGTATTACATTTTATTCTAACTTCTCCCCTTTTACTTTTGTATTGGGAGGATGGATAGATGAACACATCTAGGGTGCTCAAGGTTTACTCCTGGCTCTGAAATCAGAAATTATTCCTGGCAGGCTCTGGGAACTATATGGGATGCCAAGAATAGAACCTGGCTTGGTTTGTGTAAGGTAAATGGCCTACCCACTGTAATATTGCTTTGGCCACCTCTTTTTTTTTTGTATTTTTAATCCCCTGCTCCCCTTTCCTTTATTATTATTATTATTATTATTATTATTATTATTATTATTATTATTATTTTGGTTTTTGGGTCACATCCGGCAGCACTCAGGGCTACTCCTGGCTCCATGCTCAGAAATCGCTCCTGGCAGGCTCAGGGAGCCACATGGGATGCCGGGATTTGAACCATGAACCTTCTGCATGCAAGGCAAATGCCTTACCTCCATGCTATCTCTCCGGTCCCTCCTTTATTATTTTTTAACAATGATTCGGAACATGGAGTTTACTGTGATTGAATCAGCCTTCTCTGGCAGCAATCATTCTCTTAGACTAGCCTTCCCTGATAGAATTGCCCTCAAAGAACTAGGCATTATAGAAGTAGTAACCTCAGACTCAAATAGCACTTAATCTCATTGTTTTTAATATTGCTCAATAATGTTTATTGAGTAACATTTCTCAATCTGAATACACATCCTTAATTTTTAGATGCCTAAAATAGTTCTTTCTAGTAATTTTTCCAGTTTTGTTACTGCATTTAGGCAGAGTATTTACTCTAACAAATTTAAGTATTCCTTAAGTTCTACCTCAATATATTATTTTTGGCATTTCTATTTTTATTTTGCTTTAGTTTTTGTTGTTTTTGTTTGCTTTTTAGCTATAATTTTTCAGCGAGACAAGGGTCTCCCACAGTGATGTGCATTGCCCTTGTGCAATACAAGAGGAGGTAGTAACTTTAGGGCACACCTTCTTTTTGCTTGAAGAAAGTCAGTTTGCAGGGGTTCACAGAGTGGTTTGCTTTTCTTTTTTCTACAAAGGGGCCAAATCAGTTTGGGAACCTCTGAGTTAGACTATAGTCTCCTATAAACACTTTCTTTTTTCTTTATAATATTTTGCAATATGAATTCAGGTTTTGAAATTTGATTTGTTTACTGTCAAATGAAATTGGTAACCCTATATCTTGTATCACTTATTTAAAAAGACCAAGAGAGAGGCCGGAGAGATAGCATGGAGGTAAGGCATTTGCCTTGCATGCAGAAGGTCGATGGCTTGAACCCCTGCATACCATATGGTCCCCTGAACCTGCCAGAAGCAATTTCTGAGCGTAGAGCCAGGAGTAACCCCTGAGTGCTGCTGAGTATAACCCAAAAACCAAAACAAAAATTAAAAACAAACAAACAAACAAAAAGGCCAAGAGAGCAATAATTAAAATTACTATTGGCCGGGGATCATGGGCAGAACACGTTTTACATGCATGAGGGTCTAAGTTTTTTTTTGTTTTTGTTTTTGTTTTTGTTTTTTTGGTTTTTGTCACACCCGGCGGTGCTCAGGGGTTACTCCTGGCTGTTTGCTCAGAAATAGCTCCTGGCAGGCACATATGGGACACCGGGATTCGAACCAACCATCTTTGGTCCTGGATAGGCTGCTTGCAAGGCAAACACCACTGTGCTGTCTCTCCGGGCCCAGGGTCTAAGTTTGATCCCTGACCCGTACTCAAAAAATATTTTTATCCTTATTGAAAACTATAAACACGGGCTCGGTGAGATAGCACAGTGGCATTTGCCTTGCAAGCACCCGATTCAGGATCAAAGGTGGTTGGTTCGAATCCCGGTGTCCCATATGGTCCCCCGTGCCTGCCAGGAGCTATTTCTGAGCAGACAGCCAGGAGTAACCCCTGAGCACCGCTGGGTGTGGCCCCCAAAACAAACAAACAAACAAAAAACTATAAACACTTTGTAAATAGTAAACTTTTTTGAAAACATTCAAATACTAAAATAATATGCATACTAATCCCTTGGGTTTTTCTTTATTTTATGCTCCTAAATTTTGCTGTTAGTTTGAAAGAAATAATGATTTGTTGTTGTTGTTGTTGTTGTGTTGTTGTATTTTTATTTTGGAGCCAGGCCCAGCAGTGCTCAGGAGATACTCCAGGCTCTGGATCGTTTAAGATAGTTGAACTAGGATCAGCCAGCTGCTAAAAAAAAATGCCTTTACTCTTGTATTATTATTAATTATCTCTCTGGTCCCCAAACTTTTGAGGGTCTCAGAATGGTCTGGGAATGAAAGGCAGCTCCTTCTGGAGGGAAGTCTTTAATGCCTCTTTCTTTTTCTCTTTACACAATAACATTATTGCCTGGCTCATGGTTACTTGTTTTGCCCAAGAGAAACTTCCAATGGAAGTACCTCTAGGCATTTAAAATAGAGAAGTGAACTAAATTAACTGGAACATGCCAAGAACTGTAAAGCACCTTGAAACTTTTTTCAATTATCTTTTGGGAAAACATAAAGGATGGTACATTAGTCATTCAGTTGTTTTATATTTAGCTCTATTATGTGTTAAATAATATCCTGGAAATACAAAATTAAAAGAATCCTTATTCTTTTTTTTTTTTTTTTTGGTTTTTGGGCCACACCCGGTGACGCTCAGGGGTTACTCCTGGCTATGCGCTCAGAAGTCGCTCCTGGCTTGGGGGACCATATGGGGCGCCGGGGGATCGAACCGCGGTCCGTCTCCTAGGCTAGCGCAGGTAAGGCAGGCACCTTACCTCGAGCGCCACCGCCCGGCCCCTTATTCTTTTTTTTTTAAACTTTATATATTTATTGATTGGTTTTTGGGCCACACCCAGTGGCGCTCAGGAGTTACTTCTAAATCTGCTCTCAGAAATCACCCCTGGCAGTCAGGGGGACTATATGGAATGCCAGGAATCAAACCGGATCCCTCACAGGTTGGCTGCATGCAAGGCAAACACTCTACTGCTGTGTTATTTGTCCGGCCCCAGAATTCTTATTCTATTTTGTGTGTGTGTGTGTGTGTGTGTGTGTGTGTGTGTGTGTGTGTGTGTGTGTGGTTTTTGGGTCACACCCGGCAGTGCTCAGGGGTTATTCCTGGCTCCACACTCAGAAATTGCTCTTGGCAGGCACGGGGGACCATATGGGACACCGGGATTCGAACGGATGACCTCCTGCATGAAAGGCAAACGCCTTACCTCCATGCTATCTCTCTGGCCCTGGAATTCTTATTCTTATAGAACTTATTTTAATGGGGAAGAGAATAAATAAAGAAGCAGGAAAGCGGTGCCGGCAAGGTGGCGCTAGAGGTAAGGTGTCTGCCTTGCAAGCGCTCACCAAGGAAGGACCGCCGTTCCATCCCCCGGTGGCCCATATGGTCCCCCCAAGCCAGGGGCAGTTTCTGAGCGCTGAGCCAAGAGTAACCCCTGAGCATCAAATGGGTGTGGCCCGAAAAACCAAAAAAAAGAAAAAAAAAAAAAAGAAGCAGGAAAGAGCTTCTTTCTTTCTTGGAAAGAGCCATACAGCCGATAAGCCACTTTGCCTTACATGTAGCTGACCCAGGTTCAACTCCTAGTACCCTGTATGGTCCCCAAAACCCCATTAGGGGTTAACCTTGAGCCCAGAGCCAGGAGTAAACCCTGAGCACTGCCAGATGTGGCCCCCCCAAAAGGGAGAGACAGTAATGATCAGGGAGAAAAATAAAGCAAGCCAAACGGGATAATCTTCCAGCATATGAAGATTTCTTTTTTTAAAGACAGGTTTGCTCATAGAAGGCATTTATAATAGGGTGATTGACATTTAAACAGAGATCTCTGTGAAGTGGAGAAATGTGCTATATGTATATTTTGAAGGTTATTCTGGGGTTGGAGAAGAAGCAAGTGCAACGTCTCTGAGGCATAAGTATGCCTGGTTTGTTCTGTACCTCCTTGCCACTGGAGTAGAAAGAAAAGGTGATAGTAGGAAGAGTTGTATCTAGAAGGCTGGACTGGAAAGAGAAAATAACTTAAGCCTTTTATAGACTTGTTTTGCTTTGGAATTGCACCCTGTAGTGCTCAGGGATCACTTCTGGCTATACTTGGGGGACCATAGTGCATTGCTGTGGATTGAACCAGTGATGACTATATGCAAAGTAAGAGCTTTACCCTGCATTATTTCTCCAGGCCTCTTAATAGACTTTTATAAAGAATTTGGATTTTATTCTGAGTAAGATAGGAAGCTATTACAGAATTATTTGCACAAAGAATGTAGTTCATTCTGATGTGTAGTACCCAGGAGCTAAATACTTCCTTAGATCTGGAGTGATAGCTTAGCAGAACTTGGACAATGAATAGTTTCAAGTTTGTCTTATTAAAGAAGTAAAGCCCAGGAGTTGGAGAGATAGCACAGTGATAGGGCATTTGCCTTGCATGTGGCTGACCCAGGAGGGACCCTGTTCGATTGCCTATCTTACTGTCTGTTTTCTTTCCTTTGGAACCCTTTCTCCACCTTCATTCCAGAACCATGTACAGACAAATTGCAAAATAGTTGTCATTAAGCCAGCTGTTGATTGGCTGTTTTAAACATTTGACGTATTTCCTACCCTGAGGTGCTTCAGGAGAAGTTAATGACCTAAAAATATGCTCTTCTATCATGCAAACCTAGTTAGGAAGAAATTGTTAGATTTTTTATGAAGTGTAAATCATATATTTGGAAACACGTTTTCAAACACGAATTGGCCTATGTGTCAGAAATGGTTCCCATAACAAGGTGGGACAAATTGGCTGGCTAATAGAGCTTAATGAGAGCTATTTCATTAATCAGAATGGAGAATGTGCTTCATTAAGATAATTAACAAAGCGCTTGTTCAGGTGGTACTTACTGCACACAAATTTCCAAGTTTATTTCTTTCCCTTGAATACACTTTGAAAAAGATCTTGTTTCCTTGTCTGCATTAAAATGATCAGTGGCAATAAATTTTACATGTTTTTCACATTGGTATCTTGTCCTCTGCATGAGCAAGAATTAAGTGATGGGGGCCGGGCGGTGGCGCTAAAGGCAAGGTGTCTGCCTTGCCAGCGCTAGCCTAGGACGGACCGCGGTTCGATCCCCCGGTGTCCCATATGGTCCCCCAAAGCCAGGAGCGACTTCTGAGCGCATAGCCAGGAGTAACCCCTGAGCGTCACTGGGTGTGGCCCAAAAACCAAAAAAAAAAAAAAAAAAAGAATTAAGTGATATTATTTCTTCCGATGTTCTGTATGTTCATCATCAAGTACCTGTGCTCCCCAGTAGATTCATTCTTTGCCAGTTCTTCCACAAGTATCATTAGAATTAGAACCTCAGAGATCCTAAATTAACTCATTTTCCATTAGGTCATTGTCTAGAAAGGGAGAAGTAATTTAGCTAATGTCATACAGTAGACTATTGACAGCTTTCTCTGATAGTTGACTGGTGATGAGAGTTAGGCCTGGGTGATATTAAACAAGTTATTACCTCACTGTTTCTCAGCATCTTGATCTGTAAGATGGCAAGTATATAGGACTAGTACAATTAAATAAGACTTTTTGTTTGGGACCACACCCAACAGTTTTTAGGAATTATTCTGCCTTGGAATTACTCCTGGTGGTTCTGGGTGGACCGTATGGGATACTGGAACTAAAACCTGGATTGGTTGTGTGCAAGACAAATGGCCACCCACTGAACTATCATCATTCAGGCCTCTCAAATGACCTTTTTTTGTGTGTGTGTGTTTGGTTTTTGGGCCACACCCGTCGTTGCTCAGGGGTTACTCCTAGTTGTCTGCTCAGAAATAGCTCCTGGCAGGCACAGGGACCATATGGGACTCAGGGGATTCACTGCTGTGCTATCTCTCTGGGCCCTCAAATGACCTTTTTTATGTAGATTTTTTTAAAACTATGCCTTATTTCTTCTCTGTGAATATAAATTGAAGACTGAAGAGAGGAAACTGGATGAATGAATAAGCACTAATCAGTTTTGTTTTCTCTTTTCTCCTAGGATCCTCAGTCTTCCACAATGAATCCTGTTTACAGCCCCGTGCAGCCTGGGGCTCCTTATGGCAACCCTAAGAACATGGCCTACACTGGTGAGTGTTGGGAGAATGGTTCCCATTTTTGAGAAAAGGTGGCTAAGGACACTACAAAGGACCTGTGCAATTGATTTCGGTATCTACATTTGTTTTGTTTCGTTACTGTTTTTGTTTTGGGGTCACACCCAGCGGCACTCATGGGTTACACTGTGCTCAGAAATCACTCCTGGCAGGCTCAGGGGACCATATGGGATGCCAGGATTCTAACTGGGGTCCATCCTGTGTTGGCTGCATGCAAGGCAAATGCCTTACTGCTGTGCTATCGCTTCAGCCTCAGTATCTACATTTCTAAAAGAACTGATGATGTTTGGGAAGTTGGAAAGGGAGACATGTCTAGGGTCTAGTAGAGATGAAAATGACATTCTTGAGATTATTAATTTGAGATTAATAATAAGGATTATTAAATTGTCAACAGTTTAAGGAGGAAGATAAGCAATATTTTTATTGGGTAGAAGATTTTAGAAATGTTTCTCTGTGAAAAGTGTGGGATGTTGTCAGAACCTAAATACTCACCTCTTTTCTTAGTTTCTTTTCTCCACTTATTTTCTTTTTCTTGGTACAGAGACCTGGTCCAGGAGGTAAGGCATTTAGCTTGGCTGTGGATGACCTTGATCCTCAGCATCAATTATAGTCCCATGATAGGACTATAAGTAAACAACAAAAAATTTGCCTGGAAGAATGTGGATGGTGGTGGTGTACAGAGAATAGTCAATAGTCTTGCTGGCCTGTGTTCAATTTCTGGCACTTTATATGGTCCTCCAAGCCCCCCAGGAATGATCCCTGAGTGTAGAGCCAAGAATAAGTCCTGAGCACCACTGGGTGTGACCCCAAAACAATTTATGAGGGGAATTGGTAGAGGGAGGCTCAAAGACCCATGGGCCAACCCTTTCAATTTCTAGCTAACTGAACCAGGGTTCAGTGCAAGGCCTGGGGGAAGTTGTCTGCTCAGGCCCTACAGTGCCAGGGATTACCCAAGTGCCTCCAAGGCCAGACCATACAGTGCTCAGGGCCCTCTAGGAAGCCACCTGACTGTGCTGGTGAGATCATGTAGTGTCAGGATCGAACCTGGGTTAGTGGCAGGCAAAGCCAACAATCTTAACCCTGTACTCTGTGGCTATTATTAACCCCTGTATGCGTGTGCGAGCATGCATATGTGTGTCTGTCTTTCTATCTCACATGCAGTCAAGTACTCAGATCCTGGGCTACATCTGCAGCTTCTTAAGATTTTTCTGTTAATGACAGTGTCTGATGTATATGCAGAAAAGGAGACTGGGCTATATCCTAGACTCTGCCATTGATTAGCTGCATGATCTTAGGCAGGTAATTAAACCTTTCTGTATCTCAATTTCCTTAACTCTAAAATGAATAATGATCTCTATAGACAGCTGAATTACAGATCCATGGACATGTTTATAAGTTTATGGCACCATGCCCAATACTTAGTTGGTGTTTAGTGATTGTTATAATGCAGAGCAATGAGTATATCTCTAGAGTAAGGAGTATGGGATATATAATGCTTAGATTCAAACTTCTTAAGCGCTGGGTCATGAATGTGGGATTTATGAAAAATTTAACAGTAAAAGATTTCTGAATATACAATAACCAAAAATTATCTCAAAATCAATTGTGTATTGATTTACATGTGTTTCTATCAGCACTTGCTTGTGTTGCACTTATCTGGAAATAAAGAGAGGGGATGGGTTTACAAGTAGAAAAAGTTTAAGAGGTACTAACTTATAGAACGGTTCTGCCCCTTATAAGTATATATAATGTCAGGTACTTTCTTTTTGTTGTTTTTGAGCCACACCCATCGATGCTCAGGTGTTATTCCTAGCTCTGCACTCAGGAATTACTCTAGGGCTATGGAATGCTGGAATTGAACCCAGATAACCCAGGTTATCTGCATGCAAAGGAAATAATGTACCCACTGTGCTGTAACTTTCTAAGCCTGAGTATATCATCTCCAATAATAAACTGAAAAAAAGATTAGAAAGTCCTTCATTAGACAGCTAGGTCTAGTAAATGTAATAGGGCCAGACAGTTCACTTGTGATGAATTTTTCAAATCTTAAGTAGAGGAAAATTCTGAAATATGATAACAGATGAATCATGAAAACTTGCCTATTACTTTTAAGTGAGGAGATAGTGAAGAGTTTTACAGAAAATGTTAATGCTGGCCTTTATCCTTCCTTGACTGCCCTCTGTTCCTGTCCTTTCCCTGTTCTCTACTGACTTATTATAATTTATAAGCTCTCCCTACTCCTGTGCTGATCCTTAATGATTTCCTGATTTCTGCCTTCAGTGAACATATTCAGTGTACAAAAAAAGACATAACCTTTGAATTTGGAAGACTAGATCTGTTTAAATCTGTTTGAAAGCTTTACCTTTTAAAAAAAATTAGTTCTCCTCCCTTCCTGCCCCTCTGAATGGTTCTTTTGCTTAAGAAGCAGATTTGTTTTGACAGAGCAGTTTATCAGGTATGGGACCCTGATGATTATGCTAGCAAGTCTGCAGATACAATATGAAATCTCAGGTCAGAGAGATAGTATAACAGGTAAGGTGCTTGCCTTGAATCCAGCTGACTTGGTTTCAATTCCCCATACCACATATGGTTGGTCTCCTGAGCCCTGCCAGAGGAATGATTCCCCAAGCACAGAACCTAGGAATAAGTTCTGAGCTCAACCAGTGTTGCCAAGAAACAAACATTAAAAACAAAACAAGACAACAATGTATCAGTAAGGTGCTAGAGTTAGAGCACAGCAATAGGGCATTTGTCTTGCACGCGGCTGACCTAGGACAAACCTCAGTTCAATCCCTGGTGTCCCATGTGGTCCCCCAAAGCCAGGAGCGATTTCTGAGCATATAGCCAGGAGTAATCCCTGAGCATCACTGGGTGTGGCCCCAAAAAAAAACAAAACAAAAAATGTATCAGTAAGACTGAAAATAAAACTTTTCTCAGTTATAACCCAAATCCTTTCACCTTTGTTAGGATCATGTAGCAGAAAATTTTAAACTTAAAATATTTTGGAACTTCTGGGGCCAGAGAGATAGTATGGAGATAGGTAGAGTGTTTGCCTTGCATGCCGAAGGACAGTGTTTCAAATCCCGGCATTCCATATGGTCCCCTGAACCTGCCAGGAGCGATTTCTTTTTTTTTTTTTTTTTTGGGTCACACCCGGCGTCACTCAGAAATCACTCCTGGCAGGCACAGGGGACCATATGGGATGCCGGGATTCGAACCACCGTCCTTCTGTATGAAAGGCAAATGCCTTACCTCCATGCTATCTCTCTGGTCCCCAGGAGCGATTTCTGAGTGTAGAGCCAAGAGTAAGCCCTGAGCACTGTTGGGTGTGACCCAACCCCTTACCCCCAAAATTGGAACTTTTGTGTTTTTCTTCCTTATTATGTTTGTTTGTTTGTTTGTTTGTGTCATACCCAGCAGCACTCTGGGGTTACTCCTGACTCTGTGCTCAGAAATTGCTCCTGGCAGGCACAGGGGACCATATGGGATGCCAGGATTCGAACCACCATCTATCCTGGATCGGCTGCTTGCAAGGCAAATGCCCTACCATTGTGCTATCTCTCCGGTGCCCCTTATAATGTTTCTTCAAACAAATCCCAAGAACCAACCATTCCCATCTACCCACCTATCCACCTACCCCTTTCCTTAATCCCTCCCCTAAATACCCAAATAACTTCAATTCTTTTGACAAATTTTTCAATTCTGGTATCTTTGGCCATTACAGGTTTGATTCCTGGCATTTCATATAGCAATCCCCCCAAGCCAGCCAAGAGTGATTCCCAAGTGCAGAGCCAGGAGTAATCATCTGAGCTCTACCAGATGTGGCCCAAAAAACAAAACAAAGCAAAACAAGAACACAAATGTATACTTTTGTTTGTTTATTTATTTTTTGTTTTTGAGTCACACTCAGTGACTACTCCTAGCTTTGCACTCAAAAATTACTCCTGGTGGAGCTCAAGGAACTTTGGGTAGTGCCAGGGATCAAACTTGCCACTGTATGGCAAGCACTCTACCCACTATACTATCCAGCCCCCAAATGTATATATTATTTTTACAGATTTATATATGGAAAATTTAATGGAATAAATAGTTATATACTAATACACTTTAAAATCTACATGAAATAGATCACTCTTAAAAATACATAATTTTGCAAAAGTGAAGAGAGAAGAATTAAAAAATAATTTTTCTTTTGGTTTTTGGGCCACACCTGGCAGCGCTCAGTGGTTACTCCTGGCTGTCTGCTCAGAAATAGCTCCTGGCAGGCATGGGGAACCATATGGGATGCCAGGATTCAAACCAACTACATTAGGTCCTGGGTCAGCTGCAGGGCTGAGGGACTGCTGAAGCCAGGAGGCAGGTGCTTGTGGAGGTCTCTGAAGTAGAGGAGATCATAGCCATATTCTCTTGAAGATGACACATGGTGCCAGCAAAGAGTTGTTTCTGTTAGGTAGGCAGGAAGGCAGGCAGGCTGGCTGGCAACAATTTCAACCTGGAGCAGGAGCCTCCTTCAAGGACCTTGAGAAGGCCTCCTCAATGATTGCTCTTTTTTTTTTTTTGGCCACACTCGGTGACTCTCAGGGGTTACTCCTGGCTTGGGGAACCATATGGGATGCCTGAGAAACGGGGCAGGGGGGGTTGAACCGCCATCCGTCCTAGGTTAGCGCTTGCAAGGCAGACCATCTTACTACTAGCACCACCGTTCCAGCCTCCCTAAATAATCCTTTTAAAATTTAGTGGCCCATAAAATAGTTCTGTTTTTACCAGTCCACTGGCATAAAGTTGCAGCACATATCAATTTCATTTCTTTTTCTTGTTTTTTGTTTTTTGACCCATACCCGGTGATACTCAGGGGTTTACTCCTGGCTATGTTCTCAGAAATTGCTCCTGGCTTGGGGAACCATATGGAACGCCAAGGGATCAAAGCGCGGTCCATCCTAGGCTAGCGCCGGCAAGGCAGACACTTTACTAATCCACGCCACTACTCTGGCCCCTTCATTCCTTTTTCTGATCAAATATTTTATTATAGGTGTGTGCCACATTTTATCATTCCTGTTTCTGTAAATGGTGTGGAGTAAACTTGAGCCTGACAAGTTCTAATGCCTACACTAGCCTTAGCAAGCCTATCTGTGAACATTTTACTTTATTTTTGAGGGTCTTAGTTTCCTTCTCTATAAAGTAACAATAATATCATTCACCCTATTTTTTGTTTGAGTCTTAAAGGAGATATTTTATTTGTAATAACTTTTAAAATCAGGCAAAGCTAGTCAAAAATAGAGCTGGGTTGATTCTTATCCTGAAGGTTAACGACTTGGGCAGGGTGAGCTCTAGAGAGGCCAGAGATTGATAAGATCAATAAATTTACTATCAGAATTTTCTTTTTCCTGTGTTTTGAAGAGAATTCCTTAGCATTGGAAGGCAGAATTGGTTTACCTTCTATAGTTCTATTTTCCAAGGAATCACGACGTTATTTGATAAGAACTGACATGTGGGTCTAAGGTCCAAAGCACTTAGTGGTAGAGCACTAGCCTTGCATGTGAAGGACCTAGGTTGGATCCTTCACCACAAAATAAAATAAAGATGTAAAAAAATAATAAAATAAAATAAAATAAAATGAAGATGTGTTGGTAGAAAGGAAACTTCTCATGCCCTAAACACTAGAGTAAGTTGTTTCTCCTATAGATAGGTTAGTAATAACATCTATTAGAAAGTAACAATAATGGTTGCAGGGCAGAATGATAACACAGTTGGTAGGACACTTGCCTTACAAGCAACCACCCAGGTTCAATCCCCGACATCCCATATGGTCCCTGAGCCTGCTGGTCCTGAGAGCAGGGCCAGGAATAATCCTTGAGTACTGCTGAATGTGCACCCCCCAGAGCCCTTAAAATAATAACAGTTGCTATTTGTTGATAGTTTGTAGCAGTTTGCTGTTTGTATTATTAGACACACTCAATATTTTTCAAATCTTACAATCTGAATGCACTTATATTAGAGGAGACTGAATTTATCCCTGCACTAGTGGGAAGATAATCTAGAGCAGATTCTCCAAATTAAAATTTTATTTTTCTTTATTTTCTTAAGAGCAACTACTTGTTAGGTAGTCTAGGTCTAGGGAACCTGCACTACAAACTTGTCTTTTCTTCCAGACTGTCTTATATAAAGCTCCTAGGAGAAACCCTTTTTTGAAAACCAATAGGCATTACCCAGTGTCCTCAAACACTTGGAATCTCTTTCTTTCTTTCTTTCTTTCTTTCTTTCTTTCTTTCTTTCTTTCTTTCTTTCTTTCTTTCTTTCTTTCTTTCTTTCTTTCTTTCTTTCTTTTCTTTCTTTCTTTCTTTCTTTCTTTCTTTCTTTCTTTCTTTCTCTCTCTTTTTCTTTCTTTCTTTATTTCTCTCTTTTTCTTTCTTTCTTTCTTTTTTTCTTTCTTTCTTTCTTTCTTTCTTTCTCTTTCTTTCTTTCTTTCTCTTTTCTTTCTTTTCTTTCTTTCTTTCTTTCTTTCTTTCTTTCTTTCTTTCTTTCTTTCTTTTTCTTTCTTTCTCTTCTTTCTTTCTTTCTCTTTCTTTCTTTCTTTCTTCTTCTTTTTCTTTCTTTTCTAAAAGTAGATTTATAAGCAAGATGAATATCCTAATGTTAAAAATCTCTTAGAGTTAAAGAGGTTTTTCCAACATCTAGAGGTGGCCAGTTGTGGTTTTCAAAGTCTCTCTGGTGATTGCATTATACCTAATAGAAGTGCTTCTAAGTATAGTCTTCAGGTCTCAGAATTTATTCGAAATTCTGATTCTTTTTTTTTTTTTTTTTTTGGTTTTTGGGCCACACCTGGCGATGCTCAGGGGTTACTCCTGGCTATCTGCTCAGGAATAGCTCCTGGCAGGCATGGGGGACCATATGGGACGCCAGGATTTGAACCAACCACCTTTGTTCCTGGGATGGCTGCTTGCAAGGCAAATGCCACTGTGCTATCTCTCCGGCCTCAAAATTCTGATTCTTGGACCTGTCTCAGAACTGAATCGGAAAAGCTAGAGTTGGTTCTAGCAATCTATATTTTCACAAGGCCCCTTGAGGAATCTGATGCTTGCATATGCCAGTTAGTAAATGTTCAATAAATAGACTTATTTTTACTCTTCCAGTTCAGTGAATTAATCTAGGAACCTTGCCATTTTGAATGTCATGATTCTGTGGGAAAATCCGCTTGGGATTCCACCCAGCTTCCAAAACATATCATATGTCAGGTGTGACAGATATGACACTCTGATAGAACTGGTTGACCCTTTTTCAAATTGGGTGGTCCATGAAGCAAGCAGCTCTCAACACAGTAATAGAAGCTCGTTTCCAGGATGAAAGCCAACAATCCTATCTTTTTCTTTGCACATCTTTGGAAAACTAAATAATTGGCCCCCAAAATTAACTTTAAAAGGACTCATGTTGGGTGAGATAAAAAATGTGATTACTTTAAAATTGCTCAGCTGGTGGGGAAGGTACTTGAATTTAAGTGTCTAAATCAGATTTTCACTATTACTGCTCTCAGCAGGAGAAAGAGGCAGAAAAATCAATAGTTGTTGTTCTTGTTTAAACTACAAATCCACATTCCGGCTATCTCCAAAGGTCTTTGACTGCCAGGCAAAGCTTAGGCCTTCTCTATCCCCGCTAGTGATCTCACGATTATAAGTTTATGCTGAGTTCCTTGAAATCTTTGCCGTCTGGCTGCATGGCAGAAAGACTGACATTCTTGTAGTGCCCTGAATGAAATAGGTAGCAGGGAGCAGCCAATACCTTCCTTCTCGTTGCTCTTGACCCAGAGCAGGAAGAACTGAGTTCAGGAGTATAGGCAAAACTAAAGAAATGTCCAAAAAGGATGGTCTGTTGTTGGGCAGCTATGTTGTGATTAAGGTTACAACACTGAGAGGTGCCTAAAACTTCGAGGAAGAAGGCTGAGTAATTAATACGACTGATTATTTTCCTCATTTGAGTGCCAGCACGTTTCCAAGACCAGTGTAGGCCCAAATTTACTAAGACTTCCCTATTTTGAATATTTAAATAAATATTCACCTTTGGAACCAAGAAGATAGCTCAAAGGGCTGTCTCATGTGCCTGTCATATAGAAAAACCCAGGGTTTGATTATTGATGATACTGTGTGGCCTTCTGAGCTCTGCTGGCTGTAGCTCATGGTGTCCTGTGCACTGAGGAGGCTGAACTTTTCCTCCCTCAAAGGAAAACAAAATAAAACAAAACAAAACACCTGTAATGCCTTTTTTTACTATTAAAATGTTAATAAAAGTAACCCAGAGAACAAATCATCTGTAATAAGTTGTTTCTCCCTCTCTTTGAATCTTGTGGGGTGTTTTATTTTATTTTATATCATGTTATTGATTTTGGGACCATACTCAGCAGTACTCAGGGCTTGCTTACTCCTGGTTCTACACTCAGATCACTCCTGTCAGGCTCTGGGGAGTGGATGAGGTGTTGGAGATCAAACTCATTTCTTCCCTCATGCCAGGCAACTGATCTACTATTGCTCTGGCCCCTGAATCTTGTGGGGTTTTTCCTTTTAAAATTTTATTTTGAGGTTTACTCTGTGCTCCAGAGGTTGCTCCAGAGGATCCTGGGTTTCCTGCGTGCAAGTAGAAAAGGTTATCTTTGAATCTTTCTTATCTGGTTATTTTGTATTACTAATTGATGTTTGAAGATGCAACTGGAAGACTTGAGTAATGGTAGCAGAAACAGAAAGTATATGATCTCACATGAAATAGGAAGTCTGGAGAATTTTGGCAAATTAACTTGATTTACTAGGTCACTAGTTTAATGGCTTACCCTTTTGACCTGTAGATGGAGGTATCTTTTTATTTTGTTTGGTTTTGGTTTTGGTTTTTGGGCCACATCTGGTGACACTTGGGTTGCTCCTGGCAATGCACTTAGAAATCGATCCTGGCTTGGGGGACCAAATGGGATGGGGGGGGGGGTGAATTGAACCGAGGTATCCGTGATCAAGTGAAGGGGACCATTTGTGGTGTTTGTCCTTTTTCTTAGGAAAGCAGTCTCCTAAAATTTCCTTAGTCTATGTAAATCTCATTGGTCAGAACTGGACTGCTTGGCTTCCTTTGAATGCTGGGAAAGTGAAAATAATTCAGTTTCTTGATCTCTATCAAAGGGCAAAAGTGGTTGGAAATAAGCATCAGGTTATCCAGCCCATATTTTACTACAGGACCTGGGCAAGTACTAGAACTTAACCCATGATGGCATTATGAAGATTCAATGAGATAGAACATATTTTCCACAAAATAAATAATGTATTTTTTGTTTTGTTTTGTTTTTGAGTCACACCCAGCTGTGCTCAGGGATTACTCCTGGCAGGCACAGGGAACCATATGAGATGCTGGGATTGAACCACCATCCGTCCTGGATCGGCTGCTTGCAGAGCTAACGCTCTACCACTGTGCTATCTCTCCAGCCCCAAATAATGTTATTTTTATTGTTAGCAAGCCCTGCAATATTATTATCCTACTTTATATAAGAGAAATTTATACTAAGTGAATAGAAGTAATAATTTGTCTGAATTTAAAGTTCGACAAGATTGGCATTAGGGCCTTTATCTATATCTAAAGTGTATGCTCCTTTTTCCTTCACTGGGAGTTGACTCAGCAAAGAATTAATTGGTCCTTAACTTGTGGTTCTTATTTTTGTTTTTGGGTTTTGCCCAATGGAGCTCAGGTGTTATTCTTGGCTCTGCACTAAAAAATCATTCCTGGCAGACTCAGGGAACCATATGGGATGCCGGGGATCGATCCTGGGTTGACCGCATGCACCCTATACACTGTGCAATCACTCCAGCCCTTAAGTGATTCTTTCTTGACTGGACCCTAGTCACCAGCTGTAGATTTGGTGATTAGGATGGGAAAGATACAGAAAATAAAAGGTTAAGTGTCAGGACCCTGGGTTTGATTACCAGGACCACATGACCCCTGGAACCCCTTTGGATATTGTTCTGGTGACTCCTGAGTATAGCCAGGCCCTTCCGTTGAATTATTAGGCCTGTACCATTTTGCTGAACACTGCTGGATGTGGCCCTTATAGTTAGAGAAAGATAAAGATTTAGGAGCCAGAAAAATAACTTAATGGGCTGGAAAGCATGCTATACCTGTGGGAGGCTAGGATTTTGTCCCTGACATTACATGATTCATCATCACCATCACTGTCCCAAGAACTACTGATAGCAAACACAGAGCCAGAACTAGCCCTTGAGCATTATTGGACGTGACCATACCAAAAAAAAAAAAAAAAGAGTAACTTTAAACCGATTACAAGGTAAAGTCCCCTTATGGGACACATAAGAACAATGAGAAGCACTCTTAGGAGTCATCACTGGACTATTACCAGATCTACCAAGTTGAGTGATGAACTTATGAGAAACATGGATGTGTAATTTGATGATAATAATTATGAGTTAGTTTTGGGAGTCACTAGCAGGGACCCCTGTCTAGGAAGGTAATGAAAGATTTTTCTGGAAGAAGGAAACTACGGGAAGGACAATCCTAGCTTTAAGGACAGCCTGAACCATGACATAGAAACAGAATAGTTGGGTGGAATATGCTAGAACAACTCTGTGTTTGGTTGGTGTAGTATAAAATGCCAGCAAGGATTTGGCAAGAAAGGAAATAGGGCATCTAGAAGGATAGGAGCTAGACTTTGAAGGGTCCTTAAGCTGTACTAAGAAATTTGGAACTTTATTTTGGACCACCAGAAAGTTTGGGGCATAATGAATAGATTGGCATTTTTGCAAAAACACTATGGATGCAAGAGGAGGATGAATGGGAGAGAGAACATGGAAGTCAGGACAAAGTTTGGAGGCTCTTAGAATAGATCATTTAAAGGAACTGAACTAGGAATGGTATTTATGAGGTGAGTTAGAGAGGACATGTTTGAGACTTCTTTGGAGAGAATAGTGTTTGCCATGTAATATAGAATTGAGTATTTGTGGGGCCGGAGAGATAGCATGGAGGTAAGGCATTTGCCTTGTGTGCAGAAGGTCGTTGGTTCGAATTCTGGCATACCATATGGTCCCCCGAGCCTGCCAGGAGCGACTTCTGAGTATAGAGCCAGGTGTAACCCCTGAGCGCTGCCAGGTGTGACCCAAAAACCAAAAAAAAAAAAGAATTGTGTATTTGTAAAATATTGATGAATAAGTTAGAACTTAATGTGGGATCAAGGACATGGGGAGTGAATTTATCTCAGACTTCCTCTGGCTTAAGTGACAGATTTCATGAGTATATCTTTTACTAAGTTTTTAGAAGTATTGAGACCAGCATATATCAGACTTTCCTTTTCAGTGTTTTTTCAGTTAAACATACAACTCTTAGAAATTTCCTGTTTTCCCAGTGCTTACATTACTAAGTAAGTGATACTCATTGATAATTATAGGACAATATGATGTTGTTCCTGTTTTATAGATCTGGAAACTGAGGTACAGAGCAGTTAAGTAATTTGCCTGGACTCATCTAGATATTCACTGTTAGGAAGTAGTCTTTTTCTTTTTTTTTTCTTTTTTTCCTTTATTTAAACATCTTGATTACATATATGATTGTGATTAGGTTTCAATCATGTAAAGAACACCCCCCCTTCACCAGTGCAACATTCCCACCACCAATGTCCCAAATCTCCCTCCATCCCACCTCACCCCCACCTGTACTCCAGACAGGCATTCCAGCTCCCAGGAAGTAGTCTTTTTCTTTATAGCCTATTTGTGTAAAACTCATGAGCATCATGTTCTCGTTTCCTCTGATTATAGGCTGTAATAAAACAAACAGTAAAATTCAGAAGATTAGATTGATCTAATTACTCAATTGTTAAGATGAAACTGAGTTCATTTTAATTCAATACATCTTCTAATTCAATTCGGGAGTATACAGTATCATTTGCATTGTACAGAGAAAGGCCTAATGATGTTTCCTTTGTTTAGAAGGAAAAAATGAGGGCCAGAGCGGTAGTACAGCAGTAGTACAGCAGTAGGGCGTTTGCCTTGCACACAGCTGACTGGTTAGATCCCCAGTGTCCCATATGGTCCCCCGAGCCAGGAGCAATTTCTGAGTGCATAGCCAGGAGTAACCCCTGAATGTCAACGGGTGTAGCCCCAAACCCCCCCCCCCCCAAAAGGTAAAAATGAGGAGGGCCGAGATATAGTACAATGGATAAGGTATTTGCTTTGCACAAGGCCAACCCAGGATCAGTACCTGGTATTCATATGGTCTCCTGAGTCCCTGTGGCCCCCAACCATAAAAAATCAACAACTCAGAAATCCTTTATCAGTTAGATCTGATGTCGTCCATATTATGTATCCTTATACAACTTTCTGCAAAGTTTACCTCAAAAAACTTCAGTTTTCTTATCTGTGAACAAATGGGAGATGTTCATTTAAAAGTTGCTATTAGCATTTTTATAGATACAGAAAAATTGATCATTTGATCAGGATTAAGCAAAATGAGTGTTGAAAAGAGAGTATTTTTTGAGCATCTTTGACTTAAGACATAACCCAGACTTTATTTTATTTGAAACCTAGTCCTGTTGTGATTGCTAAATCTATTTTCCATCTATTTCTTTCGGGACTTCACTAGTGGGATGACAAGTCTTTAATAACTAGCTTTTTAACTTTTGAGAGCTTGGGTTGATGGATAACTTAACAGACTGAGCACATGCTTTGCATTTAAGAGATCCAGGCTTCTTCCTTGGCACCATATTGTCTCTTGAGCACAGAGATGGGAATAGCCTAGGAGCACCACTGAAAATGGACAAAAAGCAATCACTGAGTCTTAAAGCTCAGTGATAGAGTATATGACTTGCAGGCAGTTAGCTGTGAATTGGTTCCTAGTACTGCTGTGTATACTGAACACAATCTTGATAGCTCTGCTATTTGTGATTCTCTGATAACACAATTTCCAGTGGTACTATAACCCAGCTGAAATGATGTTTGAACATTGTTGGCAGGATTGCAACTCCAAGTCTTTTGAACAACAGAGGAAAGCAAGGAGGAAGGAAAGAAAAATCAGAGAAACACACACACACACACAGACACACACACACACACAAAATTAGAAGAGGTGGGAGAAAGATGACAAAAGGGAGCAATCAGTGGCAACAAAACAAAGAGCACATCAAACCAAATTAAATGCAGAATCCAATGTGGGATCTTGCTGAGAAAATTTATTGGACAAATCAATTAATAAATTTATTAGAGAAATTTAAGAGTCTCACCTGTGGAACAAGGACTTGCAACTGACTTGAACACTAAGGAGTGGACCTCAAGGAGTAGGAAGGTGTAGCACCGGGGCAGAAGGTATGGAACTTACTGGGGGGGGGGTGGATGTTGAGGGGGAGGGAAACAAGGGTAAGCTGCTAACTGGCTCCCAGATTAAAAACTTACTTCTAAAACCTGAGCTGGCAGTGGTGTCTGAAACAAGCAATAGTCAGGGCCTTCATTAACCTCATGTAAGCCAACAGAGAGCTATGAACCCCAAGAAGCAGGAACTGTAGAGATAGTATGGCGGGTGAGGTATTTGCCTTGCATATGAGTGACTTCAGTTTGATCCCAGGCGTCCCACCAGGAGTAATTACTGAGCACAGAGCCAGGAGTAACCCCTCAGTACTGCTAGGTGTGACCCCCCCCAAACCAAAACAATAAATAAGGTAAAACAGGAAGTGCAATTCACCTTATTCCCAGCCAAGGATAAGCAGCAATCTGAGTGGTGTCTGCAAAGGGGTAGGCTAAGGGTGGTGGGTGGGAAACTGATGACACTGGTGGACGGAAGGTCACACTGGTGGTGAGATTAGTGTTTGAACAGTTAATGCCTAAAGCAACTATTATTAAATTATTAATTACTATCATCAACATATATTTTATATTTTCTGTTGTTTTACTTTATATTTATATATTAATTCAAAATGATATACACACACGGACAGAAATAGCTCAACTGCACAACTTAACCATATCAAACTGCCAAGTCACCAAATACGTTCCAGATTCTGGACTGTGCAGTTGCTTGTGGCCACATGACTCCCCCAGGTTGCATAATAGTGTTGCCCAGTAGGTCCATAGCAAATATGATGGGAAAATTTTATAGAAGAACACCAAGCCCAGTGAGAGAAGCTTAGAAGGCTCAACTAGCACCAACCGTAGCCAGTAAATTCTTTTTTTTGTTTTTGTTTTTGTTTTTGGGCCACACCTGGCGATGCTCAGGGGTTACTCCTGGCTGTCTGCTCAGAAATAGCTCCTGGCAGGCACGGGGGACCATATGGGACACCGGGATTCAAACCAACCACCTTTGGTCCTGGATGGGCTGCTTGCAAGGCAAACACCGCTGTGCTATCTCTCCGGGCCCACCAGTAAATTCTTTGACAGTTACTTTAGTAGCACCATTATATAGATATAACAGTTATTTCCCTTGGCCCCAATCAACCTAATTCTTAACGATTCCATTTACCTTTGTGTTGTAACAAACAATATGAAGTAAATTATATTTACTGATGTATATATTTATTTTGTTATTATTAATAATATTATTGGTAAATTATAGTGTTGTAATAAAGTTTTTTGTTGTTGTTTTTGGGCCACACCTGGCGATGCTCAAGGGTTTCTCCTGGTTCTGTGCTCAGATATCACTCCTGGCAGGCACAGGGGGCCATATGGGATGCCGGGATTCGAACCACCGTTGGTCCTGGGTCAGGGCTTGCAAGGCAAACGCGCTACCGCTGTGCTATCTCTCCGGCCCCATAAAGTTTTTTTTTAATGTTTGGGCATAGGGAAGTAATTGTATAGCAAGCAAGTCAGGCACTTGCCTTGCATGCATCTAATACAAGTTCAATCCTGGCACTACATATAGTCCTAAGCAAAGGCCCAAGGCTGCCAGGGCTGCGGGGTTGCAGGCTTCAGAGGCCAAAGGCTGCCAGGGCCCAGTACTGCAAAGCTTGCAGGTGCCCAGCTGCAGTGTGGGGCCTCTTGCCTACCCAGGAACACCAATATATAGGGACCACCCCCTTGGGACAGAGAGAGGGAGGAGAGATTGATGGAAATTCACTGGCCAGAGGTGACTTGGGGAGGCCCTAATACAAGAAAGAAAGAAAAAGGAATAGATACAAAGCACACAGCATCTCTCCAATGCTTTATCTCTGGCCCCCCATGGGCCAGCAGGCTCTGGTCTGGTCACTATCCTGTCTTAAGTTTTTCCTTTTATATCTGGCATGAAAAGGGGCGTGTCCAGATTCAACTATCATTACACGGGGGTAATTCAAGGGGCATGTCCAAGTCCAACTGCCATACTTCAAAAGTCCTACATGCCCCACCAGGAGTGATCTCTGATTCACTCATGGTGGAGTATGAGGCACAGAGCCAGGAGTTAGCCATGAGCACTGTCTGGTGTTATCCCCCCAAAAATTGTGTTATATATACTATGGAATGGAATACTATGCAGCCCCAAGAAAGACCAAAATTATATAATTTGCAGCAACCTAGAAAGAACTAAAGGATTTATTTTGCTATGTAAAGTCAATTGGAAAGAATGATCTCACATGTGGGCTCATTAAAGATATATAGCAAGGTAGCAACAAAGTGAGAGGAGAACTGATCCACATAATTGAGTTGGGGAGAGGGGTTGAAAAGAGGGGTGTTGTTTTCCTTAGAGGAGGAAGGTGTGCCCATTGGTGATGGATATGATGATGAAGTCAGGTGCACGAGAAACCATCTTTTTAATTGATTTATTGAATCACTGGGATTCACAAAGTTATGCATGGTTAAGTTCCAGGGATACAATGTTCATGTACCACTCCCTTCACCAGTGTCCAGTTCTCTCCACCAGTGTTCCCAGTTTCTCTTACAACCCCCAACCTTCCTCTCTGGCAGGTAATATTTTCCTTTTAGGCACCGTGATTTACAATATTGTTACTGATAGGTTATCATGCACATCATGATTACTTCCTTTTAGAGCCCAGTTCATGTCCAGAGTAATCACTTTTTTCTATTATTGTCATAGTGGTCCCTTTCCTGACTTGTCCCCCTACTCCACAGTGGCAAGCTTCTGACTATGAACTTGTTCTCCTAACCTTGGGCATTAATGCTTGGATATTAGTTACTCCCTACTATGGACAAACCATTATTGACAGCATTGTAAACCACAAAATCTCAGTTGAAATGTTTAAAAATGCTTTCTAATCTTAAGGCCAAACTAATATTTTTCTTTTTTTTTCTAATAGTTTTAAAGGGTTTGGGTTTTGTTTCTTCATATTTTGGTGTTCAATTTTTCCAGAATTGGAGAAGATTCAATTTCTTTCTATATGGAAAACCCAAGTTATCTTTACATATCTTTCCTTTACCACATCTCTTAAAACAGCAGAATGCAATAAAAGTATTAAATTAGCCTAAGAGGGGAAGGGATTTATGAACCAAATAATTAATATGTAAACTTTCTTCTTGTTCTCATATCTTTAGAAGATAGATTCAAAGAACTCAACTCTTTCACCAAATAATCTGTACCATGTAAAATAAATCCCTTCTGCCTTACAAAGGCTGAAAAGGAGCAGATGTCTGGAGTGGGGATTGAGACAGAACAGGTCATCTGCTTCCCTTAAAATATCTCTCACAGGAATAGGGCTGGTGAGATAATATAGGGATTAAAGTACTTGCCTTGCATGTGGTCCCCCCCCCCCCCGGTTTAATTCCCAGCATCTTACGGTTCCTTGAGCACTTAAATGAGTTACTCCTAAACACAGCCAGGAGTAGCCCCTTATCACCACTTGGTCTGGCCAAAATTGTACCTTACTATTCTTACCCCACCAAAGGTATCTCCTATACCTGCAAATAGGAAGCTATAGAGATATTTTTAGATTTGTAGAAGAATTTCCTCCCCTGAAGAGTAACACACACTTGGTTTTTATTTGCTTTAATGTAGCCTATTTTCTAACCATTTTTGTTGATTTTTAATATTAATAACATAATAAATTGTCTGCTCAGGAAACATTGTACATATATATACACAATGGAATACTACTTGACCTTAAGAAAAGATTAAGTCATGAAATTTGCTTATACATGAAGGGACCTAGAGAGCATCATGCTGTGTGAAGTCAGTCAGAAGGAAAGAAACCTGACACGGAATGATCTCTCTCAGATGCGGGATATAAAGAAACATAATGGTTGAATAACGAATAGTAAAGACTGTGGAAACAAAGAGAATGAGAACTGATATTCAGTAGGAAACAAGCTCCTTAAGAGGGCTGAGGGTCAGGACAGTAGGAGTGTGAGAGAAACACCTATGGTGGAGGAAAGTTTTCAGCCAGGAGAAGGAGGAGCAGGTGGTGTTGAGGGGTGGTATGAAATTCAGTCAGCAACAGTACTGCAAACCACGGTGCAAAAACGTATATAGCCACCAGAGCAATAGTACAGCAGATAGAGCATTTGCCTTACACACAGCTGACCTGGGTTCAATCTCCAGCATCCCAAATGGTCCCGTGCACCAGCCAGGAGTTGCCCCTATGCACAGCTGGGTGTGACCCCAAAACAACAAAAAAACTAAATGTGGGTGTGGGGTGTGTGTGTGCATGCATGCCCCCTCTTAGAGGCATATTGGGTGGAGGGGACATTGGTGGTGGGAAGCTGACACTGGTGAAGAGACTGGTGTTGAAACAATGTATGACTGAAAGCCAATCACTAATAACTTTGTAATTTCATGGTGACTGAAAAACAAAATAATAATTTAAAAAATATTTTTAATTGTTCTGGTCTTAGCAGCCTTCCCCCTATTCTCTTTGTCTTCCTAACCTAAGAGGTAGTTTTAATTCAATTTTAAGAGTTTTATATATATATATATATATATAATTATTTATTTATTTATTACATTCTAGGGGCCAGAACGATAGTACAGTGAGAGCAGTGCTCGCTTTACTTGTGGCTGACCCTGAATCTAACCCTGCCTTTCCAATAGTTATCCTTGAGCATCATCCAGTGTGGCTCAACACTATTAAACAAAATCAACATTTTTCAGGGCTAGAAAGATAGTTCGGGATGCATAGTACTTGTATTGCATGCAGCAGGTTTGATTCTTGGCACTGTTTATGGTCCCTAAGCACCTCAAGAGGTCATAACTGAACTCTGGATCAGGTGTAGACCCTCATCACTGCTGGGTGTGGCCCAAAAAAACAAAAAAAATATTTGTTGTTGTTGATTTACTGCTGGTTCATTATGGAAATTTAGGGGTTTATTATCTTACCTATGTATATAAGTGTCACTGTCTCACCACTAGAGTTCCACTTCTTTTTTTGTTTGTTGTTTTTGGGTCACACTCCTGGCTCTACACTCAGAAATTGCTCCTGGCAGGCTCAGGGGACCATATGGGATGCCAGGATTCAAACCACTGTCCTTCTGCATGCAAGGCAAATGCCCTACCTCCATGCTATCTCACTAGCCTCTAGAGTTCCACTTCTAACTCTCAGCAAGAAAAAAAAGACTTCCTCTACTTATTTTTCCTACTCTCTGTCCCTCTTCTTTCTTCTGGTAACCAACTTAGTTTTCATCAAATCTAGGAATTAATTTGTTGGGATTTTTTTTTTTTGCAAGTTGGCTTTAGTAATTCATAGTCTACATATTAGTAAGTAGTAACATCCAATACTTTCATATGCCTTTCACTTCTATACTTATTTCACTTATAACCTCAAGTTCAATTCATGTTAACCCAAAAGGTACAATTTATCATTTTAATGACAAAGAAAATAGTTTTCCATTGGATACTCAGTTATTTTTACTTCCTAATGATTCAATAGTTTTAAAAATAGTTCATAATTTCTAATTTTTTAATAGCCTGCTTCAGTTCTAATTGTTGTAACAGCAAGAAAATGGGATTCGATTGTGTGGAGGACATCTCCATTAAGCCATTAAAAAGGAATGCCAGGAAACCTGGCCATTAAAATTAAATCAAGCAATTAATTTAAATTAATTTAGACAATTAAAATTCTAGAAAGCCTAATTACTACTATAATGTCCAAACACTTATTGGAATAATAAGTAGAAACATGTGTGGCCATTTATTCACTTCACAATTGACCTTCAATTTTGACAGAAAGGTTAGACTTCTTTCCAAGAAACAAGTTATTGTTACTTGGTAGATATGGGAAAGGTGTTGTTTTGGGGATTCCTTTATGGTTTCATTCCTACCTGCTGAATAATCTTAGCCAAGTACTTTAATATTATTTTGAGGTTCAAATGTAAAGTGGTTATGAAAATATCTTATATAATTAAAGATACAATATATGGGGCCGGAGAGATAGCATGGAGGTAAGGCATTTGCCTTTCATGCAGGAGGTCATCGGTTTGAATCCCGGCACCCCATATGGTCCCCCGTGCCTGCCAGGAGCAATTTCTGAGCCTGGAGCCAGGAATAACCCCTGAGCACTGCCGGGTGTGACCCAAAAACCACAAAAAAAAAAAAAAAAAAAAAAAGAAAGATACAATATACATGATAGAGTGTTTAATATCAGTGTCTATCCCTGAGAAGCTTCAACAGATAAAGCAGCTTTGAATGGGATCAGACTTCAAATGCATTGTGCTTGCTCGACTAGAACAGAGACTGTCTTTAGAGTATGCTGGGAGGAGAATTCCAGTAGTAATAACTGCAAATTGGCCAGTGTTGGAGTGACATTGTTTTATAATATTGGGAGACAGTTTCCCATAAATAAATAAATAAATAAATAAATAAATAAATAAATAAATAAATAAATGCATTGCATTTTAGGTTTGCAGTGCTATGAAGAAAAATGTATAAAGCAGGTAAGGAGAATGAGAGTTGAGAGCACTATAAGAGAAAAATGTAAAGTGATTATTGATCAGGAAAAGGAAACAAAAAAATTAAGGCAACTGAAATAGCAAACTGCTTGATAATATTTGAAGAACAACATAGAGAATATTGTGGCTGGAATAGATTAACATTGGGGCAGATAGTAGGAAAGGAAGTCAGGTGGGAAATTAGCTAATGGCCCACAGGGTGATTTAAAGAATGCAAATGTGAATGTCAGTTTAGAGTGTCATGGTCTAACTGAATGTTTTAATAGTCCTGACTCTGGTTGTAGTGGAACATAAATAGCCTGGGATCAAAGTAGAAGCAAGGAGTCAAATTGTGATTGAGCCAGGAGTAAAGGGGGAGAGGGAGGGAGATGAAGAGGGAGGGGAGGAAGAGAAAGGAGAGATGAGAGTGAGAGTGGTGCCAGGGATTGAACCCAGACCTTCTGCATGCCATGTCCCTTTTGAGCTGTCTGACTAGCCTTCTCAATATATTCTTTTTTATTTATTTATTTTTGGTTTTTGGGCCACACCTGGCGACGCTCAGAACTTTTGGGCTATGGGCTCAGAAATTGCTCCTGGCTTGGGGGACCATATGAGACGCCGGGGATCAAACCCAGGTTCATTCTGGGTCAGCTGAGTGCAAGGCAAACGCCCCACTGATGCACTATCTCGCCAGACCCTCTCAATATCTTCTGAAGGAGGACCTGAAGGATTTTCTGATAAATTAGCTGTAAGTAGGGAAAAATATATCAAGAATGATTTTCAAGCTTTTGTCCTATGAAATTGGAAGAACAATTAGTCATGTGCAGGAATAAGTTCGAAAGGGAGTGAGGTGGCAAGAAGTAGAAAACTATTTTTAATTTCTTAAATTTGAAATAATAGCATTTGACTTTTGGAAGGTTTAACTATTTGCCTGGCTTTCAATGCTTGAAGGTCTTGACTAAGTTAATACTTTATCAACCATAAGAAATATTATTAGGGGCCCGGAGAGATAGCACAGCGGCGTTTGCCTTGCAAGCAGCCGATCCAGGACCAAAGGTGGTTGGTTCGAATCCCGGTGTCCCATATGGTCCCCCGTGCCTGCCAGGAGCTATTTCTGAGCAGACAGCCAGGAGTAACTCCTGAGCACCGCCGGGTGTGACCCAAAAACCAAAAAAAAAAAAAAAAGAAAAGAAATATTATTAGTCCTATTTTCCAGATGAGAAAACCAGGCACAGATAAATGTCTTTAGATCTCCTCAATAATTAGTGGTATTTCTGGGTTTCCAATCCAAGTTTGCTCTATTGCAAACATTCCAAGTGATTGGTATGTTCAGTAGGCAGTGAGAGCCAGGCGAGAAATTAAGCAGTTGGTATTGGACTTCTGAGTAGAAACTAGGGACGAGTTAGTGGACAGATGAAACTAAAAGGCAAATGAGGGCCATCAACCATACAAAGATATATACATAAGATAAAGTGTGGAATCAAGTCAAAAGTTACTTACCCTTAGGGGCCAAAGCAATAGTACCACAAGTATTTTCCTTGCACATCACCAACCTGGTTTCTATCCCTGGCATACCATATGATCCCCCAGGCATTACCTTGAGTGATCCTTGAGTGCAGAGCAAGGAGCTAGGTATGGCCACAAAAATCATATAAGACAAAAATAATTTTCTCATTGTTGCTGCCTAAAGCCAAGTTGGATGCAGGCTGAGTTACTTATGAAGCTTTCCCCCAAATTGTTACCTACTGTGCTTATGCCTTGAATGCCTTTCTTCCTCTTTGTCCACATCCAGGAAAACTTGATGTCAAGTATAATTTCTGGAAGACAGTGTGTGCTGAATAAGTAATGGTTGATGATATCAACCAGAATCAATGTTGATGAAAGCCCTGTTTGTACATACTTTGTGTCTTTGACCCTCTTCAGGCTGCATTCACACACACACACACACACACACACACACACCCTATGACACTACACATACAAACACACACATCCCTGGCATCCCTATAACACCACACACACACAATGACACCACACACACACACACACACACACACACACACACACACACACAGCCAGAAATAACTCCTGTGCATTGCTGCTGAGTATGATCCAAACAAACAAACAAACAAACAAACAAACAAAAATCCTCTTTATTTAACTACCTTTCTTTCTCATAGGTGGTGACCTTTTCAAGTCTAAGAACCTCTTAGATTTTATTTCCTTTGCCTTTATACTTCTCATAGAAACAAAATACAACAGCACCCCTCTGCCAGTAACCTCATTGAGTACTGTCTTTGCTTTCTCTAGAGATGCCAGAATCATTGTTAAGAGAAACATCCTGATGAATATCAGTTAGGAAAAAGAAAACAAGTTGAGGAGAAACAGAGTGTGGGGAGAATGGTTCCACTTATCACTGCTCAGGAGGTTATTCCTTACTTTGTGTTCAGATGACCCCTGGTGGTGCTTGAGAGACCACTTGCAGTCCTAGAAACTGAGCTGGGATTGCCCACATGCAAGGCAAATGCCTTAGCCCCTGCTATTTCTCGGAGTCTACGAAACAAACAAAACAACTAGGAATGTTGGCAGGAAAACCAGTCCACCACTGATGCTCTTTTTGGACAGAGAAAGTTAATGGTGAGGAAGAGTTCTCTACTGGCTGCTTGGGCTAGTGGCCACCTGCATTTAGGAAACTCATCTGATTGCCGTTGTCAGAGTGATGGTATATTACAAAGTAGAATACAGCAGAACCAACCAGAGCTAATGAATGTAGACAAATAAGACATAGCTATACCTTGAAGCTGCTTACAGTCAGGGGCGAGGGATACAGATCAGGAAATGTAGTCAAACTGCTGGAGTATTATAACTTCTGTAATTGGAAATGCTTTTATCCAAAAGGATAGAAGCTATAGGTATAGTAGTTAGAGCACCATAGAGTATAAGAAGTTACTTTTAGACCATCAGAGTGGTCACGTTGCAGGTGAGGCCAGGTGGTCTCAACCAAAGAAGTTCTCGTATCACAGCTGTAAGGGCTAATCTTATGAACTTGGTGGGAAGGAGATGGTGATCCCAAATGTGCCATTAACTAAATACTTTAAGATACTTTATAAGATATGCAGTCTGGGATCCTTAATTCCTTCCTTTCTGCCCGAAGATGTGATCTGAAAAGGGAAGATGAGAGTTAGATAAATATAGCTCCTTTTAATGTTGCTATTCTTGAATTCTGTTCTAGTGAATTTAAATTAATTCTACTTGGATACATTGAAGAAAAATCATTTAATTGCCCCTAAAGTAAAAATATATCAGAAATGACATAACAGGGTTTTGTTATTCTTGTCTAAGCAATCTATTACACGAAACTGAATTTAGATGTCAGCCATGAAACTGGATCACTTTGCTTTCTAAGTAAAATCTTTGAGTCTGGGCCCGGAGAGATAGCACAGCGGCGTTTGCCTTGCAAGCAGGCGATCCAGGACCAAAGGTGGTTGGTTCGAATCCCGGTGTCCCATATGGTCCCCCCGTGCCTGCCAGGAGCTATTTCTGAGCAGACAGCCAGGAGTAACCCCTGAGCATCGCCGGGTGTGGCCCAAAAAACAAAACAAAACAAAAAATCTTTGAGTCTTTTTAAGAAAGTCAGGTTGGTGATGCTGTGAGGTAGTTTATCCCTGATATCACATGCCCCCACCAACTACTGCTAGGTGTGACCCTACAAACCCTCAAACACTACCAGGAGTGGTCCCCACAACAGTAGCAAAATATAAAAATAAAAGTAGGAGTACTAGCAGACTTTCAGATGTCCAACTAAATGAGAAGTTGATTCCCTCAATTTTGAACACAGTACTTGTGGATGGGAAAAGGAAAAGAGATTAATTTTCTTATTGGAAAGAGTTTAAAGGAAGTGCAATTAACAAAGATACATTATTAAAGCTCAATATTTATAAATCCCAAAGAAGCTCTTAGGGATTTATCTTTGACTTTTAAAATCAGCTTTCTGTTGTTAATCAAAATACCAAAGAGCATTAAAAACTGCAGGGGGCATAAGACAGGTACTTCCATATTTCTGTGCCAAGTACAAGTTGATTTTATCCTTTCTAGAAAGCAATATATGAAGTATGCTCGGACTTACCATGTCCTTCTCCTCACTTCCCTGATTGAGTCCACGGAGTTCGTGATTGCCTCCAATTGAGCAATTTAGCACCACGAAATTAGAGTAATGCCCCCCCTTTAATTTTTTTTTTTTTTTGGTTTTTGGGCTACACCCGGCAATGCTCAGGGGTTACTCCTGGCTGTCTGCTCAGAAATAGCTCCTGGCAGGCACGGGGGACCATATGGGACACTGGGATTCGAACCAACCACCTTTGGTCCTGGATCAGCTGCTTGCAAGGCAAACACCGCTGTGCTATCTCTCCGGGCCCCCCCTTTAAATTTTTTTATGCAATCACTGTGAAATTACAAAGTCATGTTTGGGTTTCAACACCAATATCATCACCAGTGTTCATTCCCCCCCCCCCATGCTCACCCCTATTTGCTTCCCACTTGCCGGTTTTAGTTTTATATGCACATATGTACGTGCACAAACTTTTGCACTGTGGTTTGCAGTATTGTTCCTAATAGGGTTTCATACATAGCACTTTACCATCTTTTAGCACCATCTTCTGATTGAACATTTCCTTCCACCATAGATGTTGATTCCTCCCTGTCCTATTCCCCAAACCCTTCAAGTGTCATGTTTCCTACTGACTACCACTTCCCACGTTGTTTTCATTGTCTTTAGGTATTTATTATTCCATCATTATGTTTCTTTATATCCCACATATCAGAGATAATTTTGTGTCAGTCTCTCTTCTTCTGACTAATTTCACTCAGCACAATGCTGTCCAAATTGCATGACTTTATCTTTTCTTAGGCTGAATAATAGTCCATTGTGTATATGTACCATGGCTTCTTTATCAGTCATCTATTTTTGGACACAAATTTTAGCCATTGTAGATAGAGCTACAAGGAAAATGGGTGCAAATGTCTTTTATCCGTTTTGCTTTTGAGCCTTTAGGGCAGGGGTCTCAAACTCAATTTACCTGGGGGCCACAGGAGGCAAAGTCGGGGTGATCCTTGAGTGCAAAGCCAGTAGTAAGCTTTGAACATTGGGGGTTGTGACCCAAACAACTAAAACAAAACAAAACAAAACAAAACAAAAGATTCCTGTAGGGCAGGGCCAAAAAATGTTGTACGGAGGGCTGTAAACCCCCAGTGGGCCATGAGTTTGAGACCTCTGCTTTAGGGTATAATTCCAGGAAGTGGAGTTGCTGGGTCAAATGGAAGCTCAAAAGACTAGGAATTGAGCTAGTAATTGTCTCATGAAACAATAGCTGAAAACCAATGTGCTGTAGACTAAACTTCTGAAACAAATGTAATTATTCTAAAACTCTATAGATTTAGCAACTTAGATAAGTCTCAGAACATAAGTATTCCTTCAGTAGAATTTTACTGGGTGCAGTATTCTAGGCGAAGCATTTATTTCATTGAGTTTTGTCACTATGTCCCACCACTGCCTTCTGGCCTTGAGTGTTTCTGGTGACAGGTCTGCAGTAAATATCAAGGATGTTCCCTTGAATGTAATTTCTCTTTTCGATCTTGCTGCTTTCAGAATTCTGTCTCTATCTATGGGATTCGTCATTGTGACTAGGATGTGTCTTGGGGTGTTTTTTCTGGGGTCTCTTTTAGTTGGCACTCTTCGGGCATGCAGGATTTGATCACATGTATTCATTATCTCTGGTAGTTTCTCTTTAATGATGTTCTTGACT
The DNA here is from genome assembly GCF_024139225.1 of Suncus etruscus. Classification (NCBI taxonomy): domain Eukaryota; kingdom Metazoa; phylum Chordata; class Mammalia; order Eulipotyphla; family Soricidae; genus Suncus; species Suncus etruscus. The sequence continues at coordinate 50,432,188 of NC_064856.1, forward strand.
GTTGATTCTTCCTGGAGATTTTCTTCCTGAGTCTCTGGGACTCCAATGATTCTTAAGTTGTTTCTGTTGAGCTTATCATAGACTTCTATTTTCATCTGTTCCCATTCTTTGAGTAATTTTTCCATTGTTTGATCATTTGCTTTGAGGCTTTTTTCCAATTTCTTCTGCTGTATGTAATTGTTATGTATCTCATCTTCCAGTGTACTGATTCTATCCTCAGCTGCTGTTAACCTGTGGGAAATCTCAAACATGTTTTTCTTCAATTCATCTACTGAGTTTCTCAGACCTGTTATTTGATCTGAAATTTCTGTTTGGAGTTTTCTCATTTCTATCTTCATATTCTCCTGATTCTTTTTAGTTTTCTCTTCTATACTTTGTTTGAGTTCTTTGAACATGTTCCATATTGCAACTCTAAACTCCTTATCTGAGAGACTGACTAGGTGGTTGGTCATGTTCAAGTCATCAGAGTTGCCATCTTCATTCTCTATGTCTGGCACTGGCCCGTGTTGTTTCCCCATTGTCACACTAGTACTGCGTGTTTTTCTACGTGTTGTGATTGTATTCATCGGCTAAATGCTGTGCACCGTCACGAAGGGGAGCGGAGCAACCGTGCTCCTCTGGCTTCTCCCTTTCTGGGCGTGTCGACTCACCTCCACGGAAGGCTCACAGGAAGGCAGGCTGGCAGATGGGCCGCACCCAGGATGAAATCAGGCCAAAAATGCAGGACAGCAGAGTAGAGAGGCAGAAGTGTGCTGGCATCTGAGATCCAGCGAAGTTCAGTGGCTCCTCCCTTTCTGGGCGTGTCGACTCAGGCTCACGGGAAGGCAGACTCCCCAGAAAGCTCACAGGAAGGCAGGCTGGCTGATGAGCCGCACCAAGGGTGAAATCAGGCCGAAAATGCAGGACAGCAGAGTAGAGAGGCAGAAGGGTGCTGGCATCTGAGATCCAGCGAAGTTCAGTCTTCAGTAGAATTTTAAAATGTTATACTCATCAGAAGATTGACTTCTCAGGCCAGGGGGATAACTCAAAGGGCTGCATAGAGGCCTGCATGAGAGACATGGATTACATTTTTTTTAGGAATATTCATAATTTTCTACAAAGACTAGACCAGTTAACATTCCCATCAGCAGTGAATGAGAGTCCCTTTCTCCTTGCATCTACGTCAGCACTGGTTGTACTTGTTCTTTTTTGATGTGTCCCAGTCTCTGTAGTGACAGATGATTATCTCATTGTTGCTTTGATTTGCACCTCTAGTAATGAGTGATGCAGAGCATTTTTTCATGTGCCTTTTGGCCATTTGTTGTTCTTTAAGGAGATACTTATTCATCTCTTCCAATTTTTTGATGGGATTGGATTTTTTTTCTTGTAAAGTTCTACCAGTACTTTTATACTTTCTATGAGAAATGAGAGCCACCTCTTTCAAATGTAAGTTAGATTCCTGATTATTCTCTAAACCCCTCTGGCCTATTAAAATCCTCTGTGCACTGGCCAGCCCTTTTTCTCTGCCTTCTTCTACATGGCCTCTCATTTAGTCCACTTCAGCTATACTGACTGACCACTTTGTTGTTTCTTGGAATTGTCTTATATACTCCCAATTTAGGGCCTTTTGCACTATGACTCATCTGAAATACTCTTCCTTTAGCCAGCTGCGTGGTTAACTGTCTATTGAATCTTTGAGACTTTTCTTTTGAATATGTATAAGGATTGCCTTTTAATGTTGCACTCTAGTGCTTCTAATACTCATAACTATGCCCTTTTCCTCTTTTCCTTGGCATCTGACCATGTTTATATTTAGTGTTAATCTACTGCCTTCTTCTACACTCTTAAAACATAAGCTCCATGAGGAGTGAAATTATACCAAATAGATTTGCAAATATTTGTGGATTAGATGAACTTTAAAAATAGTGCTTTCGGGCCGGAGAGATAGCACAGTGTCGTTTGCCTTGCAAGCAGCCGGCCCAGGACCTAAGGTGGTTGGTTCAAATCCCGGTGTCCCATATGGTCCTTTGTGCCTGTCAGGAGCTATTTCTGAGCAGATAGCCAGGAGTAACCCCTGAGCACTGCCGGGTGTGGCCCAAAACCAAAAAAAAAAAAAAAAATAGTGCTTTCCAGGTAAAGGGACCTTGTCACTGTTGGTTTGGAGAGGAAACATTGAATGTTCAAGACTTTTATTCAAAGCATTGCTAATCGAAGTGCCTAAACAGATGAAGAAAGGCCCCACCATCACCACCAATGCTGCCAGCGTTGAGTGCTGCTGGAGAGGCACCTCAAAAATAGATCTGCTAAATCTTACATATTAGTCTATAACAGTAAAGCCTGCCACAGTTGTATTTTAGGTCCTTTTCTTAGTAATGTGTAACCCTTCCCCTAAGGCCCTTTACCTAAACTTTTTTTTTTTTTTTGGTTTTTGGTTTTTGGGTTACACCTGGAAGCGCTCAGGAGTTACTCCTGGCTCCATGCTAAGAAATCGCTCCTGGCAGGCTCGGGGGACCATATGGGATGCTGGGATTCAAACCAATGACCTTCTGCATGAAAGGCAAACGCCTCACCTTCATGCTATCTCTCTGGCCCCTAAACTTTTTTTTAAGATGTTAATCCCACCTGGATGATCAGGTCCGCCCACATTTGGGATGGGGTAGACTGTTTTAAATAAAGAATAAAAAAGTCTGCCAGACTCTGGAAACAACCAAGATGCCCTTCAACAGATGAGTGGCTAAAGAAACTGTGGTATATATACACAACGGAATACTATGCAGCCATCAGGAGAGATGAAGTCATGACATTTTCCTATACATGGATGTACATGGAATCTATCATGCTAAGTGAAATAAGTCAGAGGGAGAGAGATAGACAAAGAATAATCTCACTCATCTATGGGTTTTAAGAAAAATGAAAGACATTTTTACAATAATTCTCAGAGACAAAAGAGATGAGGGCAGCTCATGACATGGAGATCACCACAATGAGTGATGAGTGCAGTTAGAGAAATAACTACACTGAAAACTATCATAACAATATGAATGAATGAGGGAAGTAGAAAGCCTGTCTCGAGTACAGGTGTGGGTAGGGTGGGGAGGGAGGAGATTTGGGACATTGGTGGTGGGAATGTTGCACTGGTGAAGGGGGGTGTTCTTTACATGACTGAAATCATACAACTACAATCATATTTGTAATCACGGTGCTTAAATAAAGATAATTAAAAAAAAAGAATAAAAAAGTCTGACTAGGGGAGGCAAGGAGAAACAGCAAAAGAGAGATGGGGCGGGCAGCAAACGTTAAAGATATGTGAGTAAAGGCATATGGCGGACAGGACCTTGGAATAAAAGCAAGCTGACTCCAATGAAATTTTAATTGACTGCTTGTAAATTATTTCTGTGCCATTACCCTGCTTCATCAGACCCACAAGCCGAGGGGCTAGAGGCACCATGCTGGGGAAGGACTCACCCAATATGTGGATTGTTTGTTATTTTAGTTTTAATCAACAGTAATGCATACTTGCTTCTTAAAAAAAATAGTAAATAGGGCCCAGAGAGATAGCACAGTGGCGTTTGCCTTGCAAGCAGCCGATCCAGGACCGAAGGTGGTTGGTTTGAATCCCGGTGTCCCATATGGTCCCCCATGCCTGCTAGGAGCTATTTCTGAGCAGACAGCCAGGAGTAACCCCTGAGCAATGCCGGGTGTGGCCCAAAAAAAAAAAAAAAAAAAATAGTAAATAGGAGCCAGAAAGAGAGTACAGAAAGTAAATCACTTGCCTTGCATGTTATTAATACCAACTCAAATCCCTGTGTGGGCACCTGAGCACAGCCAGGGTTCATTCCTGAACATCAAGCCAGGAATAGTTCAGATATTTTCTTTTTGTTTCAGTATCTCAGATGTAATGCGACTTAAAATAGTAACAGGATGTGTGTGTGTCTGTGTGTGGTCACAATTTTAAGATTTTTCAAACAATCCAAGCTGGAAATAGTTCAGATATTTTTTCTGTTTCAGTATCGCAGATATAATGCGACTTAAAATAGTAAAAGTGTGTGTGTGTGTGTGTGTGTGTGTGTGTGTGTGTGTGTGTGTGTGTGTGTGGTGTTACAATTTTAAAATTTTCCAAAAATCCCTGTAAGTAGGTGAGAGACAGTTCAATGGGCTGGCACATATTCACACATGGGAGTCCAGGTTCAGTTCCTGATTTCTGCATGGTTTCCCATGTGCTACCAGGAGGAACTCTATGAGCAGAAAGCTGAGAATAGCTCCTGAGAACTGCTGATTATGATTCAAACACAAACAAAAATCCCTATAAGTATGATTGAGAGATAGTACTGCTGGAAAAAGTGCTTGCTTTACATGCACCTAGTTTTGTCTCCAGCACTGCATAGGCGTGATCTCTGAGCACAGAGCCAGGAGTAAATTCTACATACCGCCAGGTATTTCACAAACATCCTCCTTCCCCATTACTATAAGAAATATACAGCTGGGTGACTGGATCTGTCTTCTGTGGGTTCTCTAGAGCTAATTGGGAGAGTCTCTCATAGCTTCTCATTCAGTGATGTTGATTACCTGAAGTTGGCAATGGTAAAGGTATTTAAAGTGTACTTTTTAGCTTATACACTTCTTTTCTTTCTCCTTTTCCTGCTCTTTCTTTCTGTGTAGTGCCAAGTATCCTATTGAGCTATTCCTCTGATCTTAGAGACATCTGTAATTTTCAGTTTTACAACCATATATTTCTTGCTCTGCTTTCAAAAAAAAATAAAAATCTACATGTGTCAGAATTGTAATATTGGTGACACTTTTCTTTAGAGGATTAAAGCTTAATCATAAGTTCTACCTGAAATGGCTCAAGAATTTGAAGGTCAGTGCTGAAACTTACATTTTTCTTCTTACACAGCTCAACATAACACTTTCTCCCTTTCTTTCTTCATAGGTTATCCAACAGCCTACCCAACAGCAGCCCCTGCCTACAACCCCAGCCTGTACCCCACCAATAGCCCCAGTTATGCTCCAGGTAAGGAGAAAATGAAGACAATCATGGAGAGTGGGTTGGGAGGCAGGATTCTAGTTAGAGCAGACTTTTCTGCTGATCTCCACCTGTACTTAATTGGTTTGGCTTCAGCCTATTCAGGCCAGATTATCCTAAGAATGCACTCTGAGAACAAGGTTGATCAGCCTTAGGGTGCGGGGTGGGGAAAAGGATTTCCTTTATTCTCCTTGGGACTGGAGGTGGGCCTACTATCTTTATCTGGAAAGTCTGAGACATGTAGTCTCATCACAGAGCTTTTCTTGCTCTTTCCCAATGTTAAATTCTATTTTTTGCTCAGTTTCCCTAAAACTGACAATGAGAAAATATGCACAAGCACACACACTCTATAACATGTATCCAGACTTGCTGAGTGTTGATTTGGAAGAGACTGATAGGCTTGCCATCAAAGGATAAAGAGATGAAGCAATTAAGTTTTTCAAAAACAATTTTGAAATTGTTTCAAAACAACATTTTTTGGGAAGAAGCTAAAATACGCTTTAGAATGCTGAAAAGTTTGTTCTGCTTTGGACTAGGAACAGTGCAGAGGTCTTATCACTGGTGTTAACCCACATAACTAAGATGGTGCTTTAATATTCCAAGGAGCTGGGCTGGAGCACAGTGGGTAGGTGTTTGTCTTGCATGTGGCCCGTCTGGGTCCGAACCCTGGCATCCCATATGGTCACCCCAGTCTGACAGGAATAATTTCCGAGCACAGAGCCAGAACCCCTGGGTGCCGCCGAGCCTGGCCCCAAAACAAAACAAAAGAAACAAAAAATATTTCAAGGAGTGAGAAAAAGAAATTGGGCTCTGCTAATATAAAGTCTTGGATTTGGATCCTGATCTTAATTTATGAGCTCTAAAGCCTTGGACAAGTTATCACATCTCGGGGCCAGTGAGGTGGTGCTAGAGGTAAGGTGTCTGCCTTGCAAGGAAGAATTGAGGTTCAATCCTCCAGCGTCCCATATGGTCCCCCCCCAAGCCAGGGGCAATTTCTGAGCGCTTAGCCAGGAGTAACCCCTGAGCATCAAACAGGTGTGGCCCGAAAAACCAAAAAAAAAAAAAAAAAAAAAATCAAGATTAAAAAAAAAAGTTATCACATCTCTGAGAAATAGATAATCTATTTTGTGAGATCTTATAGATGGTTTCATGTTAAGTTCCTCTTCATTCATCAATAATTTTTGTGAGTGTTCTTCACTCTAGATAGATTATATGCTAGAAGTTAGCATATAAACAAGATCCAGTGTGATGAATATTGTAAGGAAATATTCATCCTTTAAGAAGATGGGGGATGGAGAGCTTCACAAAGGGCCTAACTTGAAGGAAATGTTTCCTTTGTGTACTTGAGGAGTAACAAAGGAATAGTGTGTGTATATGGGGGAGAACCAACAAGAAAGAGTTAGTCATCATAGGCAGAGTAGATCTAGGCAAAAGCAAGATGTAAGGATTTAACACGGTGAGGAAACTAGGCGTACTGGGAATGTTTTAATAGCATGAATAGCAATTAATAGCATGAAACTATTCAAGACAGAGGTAGCTATTGATGAATCTGAACTATAGATAGGTAGACTTGGAAAGGCCTTCTTTTAATTTCATGATAATACTCTCAACTTTCATATTTAGTATTTATTATTCTAAAGTTTGACAGCTTGAAAACATCCCCCTAGTTTATCCCCTTTTGAGAAGGGTGACCCAAGTGAAGCAGTGTTTGTCCAAGTTACTAAATCAGCAACAGCATATGGACTAAATTCTTTTGGCATGGAAGAAAGAGATAGTCCAAAGAACTGTACACATGGTTTGCATTTGGACAGTCCAGGTTTGGCCCCTAAGACCTCATGGTTCCATGCCTATAATAAACCTTAAGTATCATATCACCAGGAGTGGATTAGAAACAAAACAAAACAAAACAAAAAATGAAAACAACCTTAGAATTGCTTCTGATTCTTGGTCTCATGCTTCTATGCTAATCTAGTACTTGTTTTACTGTCATTCCAAGATGGTAAAACAAGAAAAGAACATGAATTGTGGCAGAAGATATAGATTTGAATCCTGATTCTGTCTTGTCTGGTGACATCCTTAAAGTTACCTGAACCTGGGACCAGAGAGATAGCACAGTGGAAGGGCATTTGCCATGTAAGCAGTCGACCCAGGACCAATGGTGATTTGAATCTGGCATCTCTTATGGTCCCCATTCCTGCCAAGGAGTGATTTCTGATCGCATAACCAGGAGCAATCTTGAATGCAGCCAAGTGTGGCAAAACAAAACAAAACAAAACAAAAAAACCCCAAAACAAACCAAAAAAAAGTTACGTTGACCTCAGTACTTATTGAAGTAGAAATCATGTAGCAGTGACATAATTTACTTTGCCAAGCACATGCTTTTCATGTAGCACACCCATATTAATCCGACACTACATGATATCCCAGGTATTGCCATTAGGAGCAACATGCACTGTCAGTGTGACACAAAATTAGATTCCCCCAAAGAAATAGAAATTATATTAATCATATTAAACATACATATATCATTAAGTTACCATATGGCCCTCCTTTTTCCACCATCACCCATTCCGGGCTATTAAACTATCTTAAGAAAATAAGTAAGGTTAACTCCTAAAATTTTTACATTAATGTCAACATTCCTTTATTCCTCCTGCCCAAGAGCACTCTGGAAGAAATTGTAGACCATTCAAATTGATGAAGCTGCCAGTCATTGTTCTTGAAGAGCTATGACTAGAAATATAGGCTAGAAATATAGGGCCAGAGAGATAGCATGGAGGTAGGTCGTTTACCTTGCATGCAGAAGGATAGTGATTCGAATCCCAGCATACCATATGACATCCCGAGCCTGCCAGAAGCGATTTCTGAGCATCAGGCCAGGAATAATTCCTGAGCGCTGCCGGGTGTGACCCAAAAACCAAAAAAAAAAAAAGAAGAAGAAGAAGAATATCTCTGCATTGACTTTTCATTTTGTAGGCTACAATCAGCAGTGCTTGAATCTTGGGAGTTTTTCCATTAGAGGTTGGAGGACCATGTGGTACCAGGGATTTAGCCTGGGACTCTTGCATGCAAAGCATGCAACCAATCCTCATACAATTCCCAAATCCCAACCTCTGCAAAAATTTTTTTCTTTTCCTTTTTTCTCTTTCACATATGCACAATCAGGGATTGAACCCTGGGCTTTGCTGTGCACTCTGTTGCTGAACTATATTCATAGCCTTTACATGCTTCTGTTTGACATTTGAGAGCCTAGTGTCTTTGGTTAGCAGTGGAGAGGGACTCTTGCTCTAGAGTAGCTGACTCTCAGAAAAAGGACATTGCAGGTTATTCTCAGTTTCCTGTCAGAGCAGCCATTTATGATGCTGGGAGATACCTACAGAATAGAAGCTGTAAAGGAGTTAGGACCTCGTGTTTAGGTTTCTCTCACCTTTGGGCTAGCAACATAGTGGGTAGGGCACTTTGTTGCATACAGCTAACCTGCATTGAATCTGGGCATCCCCTATCCCTTGAGCCCCGCCAGGAGTAATTCCTGAGAGCAGAGCCAGGAGTAAGCCCTGAGCACTCCTGGGCATGCCCCTATTCCCCCCACCCCCCAAAAAAGGAGTAGGGGGTTAGAAGGAAGTAAGTTTCTCAGCCTTCAAGGATACCAAGAAGTGACTTTCAGAGGATTATTTTTAGCATCATGGACCTGAAAATGTCAAAGATCAGGATTCAGGAAAGCGTTTCACTCATTCAGTAGTTCTGAAAGCACTATATGTGTTCATGGAGCTTTTCCCTCATTCTCATAACAATTTCTGGAATCTTATTTAAGAACTGTTTGGCTCCATAGGAGCTAGGAGCTAACCAAAAAACTGTCTTTGTTTCCAGAATCTGAAAACAAAAACATGTCATATTTATGATAATCTGACTTAAAAATGAAGGAAAGGATAAGCAGGATAAATAATAACAGATCAGAATGAAATACCCCTGTTGCAAGTCAGCCCTTGATGGGGCTGGCTGATGGTGTGATGGAGGATGAGGTCTTTCTCCTCCAGCTCGGACCACGTGTCTGCCACCCTGTTCAGCTGGTGGTTCTGAGGTGAAAGCGACGGGTAGAAAATTCACAGGCAGTCAGGCTTCAGGAGATCTCAGCTTTATTCAGAGGATAAGGCTGAAGCAAAAAGCCCCAGAATCAGGCCCAGAAAAAAGCCTAGCTTTCCACAGACCCTTACTTTTATACACCAGAATCAGGTAACAACACCCTAGGGTGGGAGTAGAATACCAAGTAAGAAATAATCCAATATACTATTACCAGGTCACACCCTAGGGTAGGGCACAATTATTGATTAGGGTAGGATTAGTAACCCATCATACCCCCTCACAAGAAGTCTATTTATAGATCTTTTGTTGTATTTGATTTTATAGCAGCTTTGACAAATATGTAAGTATTGGGGGCTGAAGAGATAAGTACAGGGGTCAAATGCTTTGCATTTGTTTGATCCTCGGCATCACATATAGCCCCCTGGAAGTGATTTCTGGGCAGAGTCAGGAGTAAGCCCTAACCAAAGCCCTACATCATGAGATGTATCTCAAACTACCACCAGCCCCCCTGCTCGTCCCCCTGTTCCAGGTATAAAAATGTATCGTTCCCATCTTACATATGATAAACCTGGGGAGTACAGCTGGGAAAAAAAAGTTGTGTTTTTGAATTCCTGTCATAAACCTGCATCATTATAAGACATGTCACAAACACTCTTTACCTTACTCTTGTGAATTAGGGCTACTTGCCTCCAGTGCTGTCTAAGGATTGAGTTGAGTACTCAAAGGGCTGGAGAACCACATAATCTGGGCACCACATAATCTCCCAGGCACACCCTGATGCAGCCCCTAAGCTGGGTGTGGGCCAAAAGCCAGAGAAAGAACAAGAAATAACTTGTCCAAAACTGAAAAGTCAGTGAAAGTGGGATTCAGACCTATTTTTTTACCCAGAGCCTGTGCTCCTTCTGCACCATCCTCTCCCAGAGATTTCAGGGAATGAAGTGCCTCTGCATTAGTCCTAGCTTGGGGGTTTACAAAGAGCGCTTCAGAGACCAAAGATGATGATGTAATCTCTGAGCTTCCTTTTTTTTCCTCCAACACATAAAGCCTGTCATATGTGATGTCCCTCTGCAGTGCTTGAGGGAATTGAAATGCATTCTTATCTTGGAAAAGCAAATAGGAGCTTAGACTCTAACTTCTAGGCAGTTTCTAAATCTGCTGCCTAGAGGATGCCACTGCAACTAAGGATGTGTTCCTTCTGCATGCAGGGGATTTCCTGGATGGCAAGTCTGTCACCTCTCTAGGGTAGAGCACTTTGCACTTACTGAAGTCACCATTGCTGTGTAGCCTGGGGAAAACTGCTATCTTAAGACAAAATTTGTTTTGTAATTGCAATGTGTACTACTTTGCACAAATTCTTAGTGGTAATTTCAACTAACATTTCTATCCAACAGAGTTTCAGTTCCTGCATTCAGCTTATGGTAGGAGAGCTATTTTTCCTCATCTGTATTATGGCCTATGAATGTGTTATTTCGTAACAGCAGTAGAGCTCCTCTCCCTTCCTCCCCACACCTCATCCCCTAGGCTTGGGCTTCCCCCAGGTGGCTCAGTGGCAGTTCCTAAAGCATGCAGGAACATGTCTGATGGTGCAAAATCATGGGTTGGAGACACATATGAACCGTCCCCTCGACCAGCAGTGAAGGATCATGGCACTAAAAGGCGTCTTTCACCTTCCTCATCTCTGAGGTTTCTATCTGATCCTGGTCAGAAATGTTCACCCTAAAGTAGCTACTGAATTAAAACAGATGAGCCCAAATTTTGGGCCTAGTGTGGCTCCTCTGATATTTGTGTGGCTTCCCCTGTGGAAGAGAGCCATGATTATGCCTTGAAGGACACAAAACACCAGTCTTCCCCAGGGTCTTCCTCCATCTCCCTTGACAAGCAGGGAGAGCCTCTGACTTGTTTGAAGACCTGGTTGACTTTAGATAAGATCTGTACTTGACTCATTTTCAGAGCATTTTCCTAGATGGTGGAAGGAAAGGGCCATGTGTGCTGATGAGCAAGTGACCAGAGCTGAACTCTCTGGGCAGTGTGGACTCCAGTCCCAAAGCACCACAGGAACTTGTGGGCACCTGTGAGGGTCCCAGCAATGTAACTGGATTAGGTCCTTTTTTGTCACAGACAGGAAGGGACCATGGGGGAGACTTAAACTTCTACCACCCTCAACCTGGGCTGCTTAAGACAGCATTTCTACCTCTGCACACTTTACTAACTCCAAACCTTGAATTATGTGGATATTGAAAATGGAATGTATGTGGCACATCTTTCAGGAGATGAGCTATGAAAAATTCTCCTTGTCACTGCTGTCAGCTGTGTGATCTTGGGCAATTTGCTAATATCTCCAGGCCATAGATATAGCTTTTCATTTTAGATGAGCTCAGAAGTGCCTTTAAAAACTAATACCTATCTTTTTTTATAACTTGATTTTTTTTCCATTTTGCTATTTATAGACTTGTTTCTCTTTATCATTTTTGAGGAGTAATTTTCTGTTTGCCTCAGGATACATGAAGGGGGATCAAAACTCCATAAGTGAGAGAGAAGCTCTTAGGCTTCCTCATTCCTTCAGTTACAGCATCTGAAATGTAAATACAAAGGCATATGTTTGGAGCCTTTTTCTTCAGAATGTCCCATGTTGGTCTTTTGAAGATACAACCACCAGTAAGACAGGCTTCTTTTTGGTTTGGGGGCCATACCTGGCAATGCTCAGAGGTTACTCTACACTCAGGAATTATTCCTGGCAGTGTTCTGGGATCAAACCCTGGTTGGTCATATATAAGCCAAGTGCACTATGCACTGTATCTCTCTGTCTCTAAGAGCTCACAGTTTTGTTGGGCTCACAGAAAAGCCAGCAAGTACAGGGCTCTAAGGATCTCAAGAACTGGGATATTAAATCAAAAGGCATATATGGACAGGGACAGTGAAAAGAAAGTCTTCATCATTGAGACGAAGACTTCATCTTATGATTCATGGATTAATAAATGTTTACCAGGGGCTGGAACAATACAACAGCAGGTAGGTTACCTTGCTAACAGCCAATCCAATTTTGATCCTGGACATCCTATATGGTTCCCCCAAGTGCCTCCAGGAGTTATCTCTGAGAACAGAGCCAGGAATAACTGTTGAGCTGGGTGTGACCCAAAACCCTGAATAAATAAATGTTTACCAGGTCTTCATATTTAGGGAAAGACATTCCAGGAAGATAGAACAGAAATAGTCAGTGCTCCTTGACATATTCGTGGAAATGATGTACAGATGTGAGGCTATATGAGTGTTCAGAGAGTGAGAATAGCACATTTACCTTGCAAGGCATTTACCTTGCATGCAGCCAACACAGGACAGATCCTGGTTCGAATCCTGGCAACCCAAATGGTCCCCCAAGCCTGCCAGGAGTGACTTATGAGCGCAGAGCCAGGAGTAACCCCTGAGTACCACTGGGTGTGATCCCCCCCCCCCCAAAAAAAGAGTCTAGGCAGAACTTCAGACTAGTTGTGCGTAATCTTAAAAGCCACACAAAGAATTCTGACAGGCAGTAGAGGCAGGGAACATTTTCAAGAAAGAAGGTTTTGTGTTTATGGGGCTGGAGAAATAGTAGGGTACTTGTCTTGTATGACTGACCTGGGATCAGTCCCTAGCATGACATGGTCTTTTGAGCAATGTCAGAGCACCACCAGATATGTCTTCAAAACCAAACCAAAAGGGCCCGGAGAGATAGCACAGCGGCGTTTGCCTTGCAAACAGCCGATCCAGGGCCAAGGGTGGTTGGTTCGAATCCCGGTGTCCCATATGGTCCCCTGTGCCTGCCAGGAGCTATTTCTGAGCAGACAGCCAGGAGTAACTCCTGAGCACCGCCGGGTGTGACCCAAAAACCAAAAAAAAAAACAAAAACAAAAAACAAAACCAAACCAAAAGCACTGTCATAGCTGAGAAATTAGAGTGCCAGATTTTAAAATAATCAGTCTTTCAGGAAGCAGTACAGTAGTGTAGGTGAGAGCTTTGCACAGTGGAAAAGTGGAAAAGTAGATTGATAGTAGGCTCCAAATACCCACTTGGACTAGAAGCGATAGTACAGTGAGTAGGGTGCCAGCCTTGCTCCTGGCCAACCCAGGTTTTATCCCCGGTATCCTTTATGATCCTCTTAAAACCCACCAGAAGTAATTCCTGAGTGCAGATCCAGGAGCTCCAAAAAAAAAAAAAATCCTAGTGTGAGACTGGGGGTACAGCTCAATATTAGAACAAAAGTCTTGCTTGAGCATGGCCCTGGACTCCATCCCAGTTTTTAGTATATGTGCTGCGGAAGCGAGCACTCCATCCCTAGCACTCATAAAACGAAGACATCTGTAAAAGCAGGTGACATTGTCTTTTTTTTCTTATCTGAGTACTCTGAGATAACAAATGAATGGGTATTGTTTATATTTTATGAGAAATTGAGGTTGAAACTTAGGAAGGTTGAGTAACTTGCCCAAGGTCCCATGGCTAGTAAGTGAGAGAGTCCAGGCTAGATTTCCTGACTTACTGCATTGTTCAGGATGGTGGTCCCTTGCTGCCTCTCCTCCTAAGTGTTCTTAACAGATTGTTCAAGTGACAGAGGGCATGAGGGCCCTGTGTCTGGGGAAGCAAACATCCCGGCACCTGGATGTGGGCAGCATGCTGTGATTCGGCCATGGCCCTTCACTGCCAGGAGTTTGTTCTCTCTCCCTCTCCCTTGCTCGCTCTTGCTCTCGCTCTCTCTTAGAATAACACATACAGTAGTTCATAGAGCACATTAGTCTCAAGTATATAGTTTTAATCATTTTTGACACACATGTACACTTGCATTTGCCAATCATTTCAAAATAGGAAGCATTTCTTGGAACTAGTAACCTGTCATAGCATCTCAGAGCAAACATGCCTGTTAGAGCAGCCTTCTTTATTCCCATATTTCTAAAAGCATCTGCTAGCGTATCTTCATCATATATGACTGAGCTCTGAATGGCTCCACCAACTAAGTCACTTTAGAATTGCACATGGAGGAAGAAGGTCAACAATACATCTATCTAATGATTAAAAATATGATTTAAAAAAACTAAGTTGGCTGCAAATATTTGTTGGTTTTGTTTTTAGCCTCCATATTTATTCAGTATTTACTAAGTATTTAAATAGACAGGAAATAGAGAAAATACTAATATTTACTTTATGATGAATCCAGAAAGTATACACTTCTTCAGGAACATGTATAGTTTGGTTCACATGATAAATTGAGAAAACATAAAGGCATAGTTGCAACTGCTGCTTTCTTGGTTAGCTGGAATGTTATTTACTATGTGTAATGCTGTCTTGTTCACTTTCTGGTTGGCGTGTGGCTGTGTTGCATCCCCAGCTAGACCATAAATACCTGTGTCCAGTGGGCCATGACCCACATGTGTTCCTGACCACCTTGGCATTTCCCTCAGGACTGGGGGCAGTGTAGACTTCGCACTTTAGTTAATTTTAATTGACTTAGTCTGTCACACAGTATTTCTGGCGATTGTCAGACTATAGTTATGGTAAAGTGTGTACCAGCTGGGGCAAAAAACAACTAGCTCAGTCCAGGACTTCCAAATTCTGCAAATTCTCTGCAGTCTAATTTTTTAGGCCTCCACCTCTCAGGAGTCCTTGTGGATTCATGAGGGCATGGAATTGTCTTTGGCTTCTTAAAGCTCTTGTACTTGTTTGGGCTGATCAGGGTCATCCAGCCACATGGAGTGGCAGGTTCTAAATTTGGAGACATTTTGATAAAATTTTTTAGCCCTCATTGGATTCATTCCTAGCTCTTTCTATCCCAGCCCAGTGCCCAGGAAAAAACACAAAGTAATTGTTTAAAATAGAAGCCCACTCCTCCTGCACTGTGAGTAGAGCTGTGTCTTTTGTCTAGCAAAGGCCTTGGTCTCTGCATGAAATTCTGCTGGGTTTTTATTTCTTCTGCCAGAATTCTCCTTATAGTGTCACTTTCCTGCCCATGATTTCCTTCTCATTTCTTAGCATCTGCTGTATATATTGCGGGCCATGAATACAAGCACAGGGTCTTCCCAGAACAGCTACATATTTACTCAAGGTTCAGCCAAAATAGTCCTTGACCTCCTCCTTAATTCCAACCCTGGAAGAACCAGGCATTCTTGTTACTTGGACAGACAAAAGCAGTGATGGAATCTTTATAGAGATCCTTGTCCCAGAATTGAAGTGTGTAGACAAACTGTCTTCTTGTATCACCCTGTTTACTTTATCTCCTTGTTAAAATGTGTCTGCTATATTCCACCACCACCAATGCAGTCCTACTTCGTGATAATATGCTTACCATCCCATACCCACGATTCCTAAGGCCTTACGTGAATGCAAAATACTGTTTCTTTTCACTATTAAAAGTATATGAAAGGAAATATTTTTAAAGTTAGGCACTTCCCCCCTTTGAAACCCTATTTCCTCTCTCCTTCCTCACAGGATACCATGAAGGTAAGTTTTTGATGTGTTTTTTTTTTTTGTTGTTGTTGTTGTTTTGTTTTGTTTAATTGTTCCCTACTTCTGCTATGCAGGATTGTCCTCCAAATTTCTCAAACTGAGCTTGAGTCAGCCTGGGCAGTCCTAGTGGATTCCAAACTGGCCTCATCTCTGTTTCATAACTACTTTAATTTTGACATTTATATTTTAAGGGTCTAAAGGTCATCTCTAGGGGCCAGAGATATAGTACAGGAGGTAAGGGGCTTGCCTTGCATGCAGCCAATCCTGATTTGATCTCAGCGCCTCATATAGTCTTTCAAGGTCACTCCTAAGCATAGAGCCAGGAGTAGCCCTGAGCTGAGTGTGGCCCCACCTTATATTTCCACCTCATCTTAATATGCCTTCTCTAGCATCTACATGGTACACTCATGTAGCACCTCAGCAGGAGGTGCAGGAGTGTTCCGGAGATTTGTCTGTCTGGCAGTGTTGTGAGTGCAGGAGGAGGAGTGGCCCACCTTCAAAGTTGCCAAAGCTGAGTTCCCTGTAGCAGAGATGACAGTCCAGCAAGCTTGTCAGGTGCTAGTTATTTTAGGATCTCCCTTTGAAAGCAACTCATTAAATATACCACTAGACTTTATATTTGTGTGTGTTTGTGTGTGTGTGTGTGTGTGTGTATGAGTGTCCAGACATAAAGAGTACTTATTTGATCTGACTCAGTACATAGTTAAGGTCATCAGGTTACTTCACATTAATGAGAAAGTGGCTAAGGAATGTCTGAGAACCTAAGGGCAGGTTGCCAAGCAGTAGGAGGCAGTATTCATGAGTATCTATCTTCATGGCTTCTTTAGTGTTAGTAGATAGAAAGTCATGACTCTCTTAGTATAATCTCTAGTTTTCAATTTCCACTCATTTAGAAACTCTTGTTAGCTCTCCTCCCAGCCCCTCATCCATCTTGAAAGGCTAAAGCTAAACCATCCTGTTTGTCTGAATAGAGCCCTTGGGTTATATGTTTCTGTGCAGCATAAGACCCTTGCTTTGTGTCTGTCATTGGTGGTGCCCATTTCTTATCTCTGTCTAATGCCTTTCTGTGTCTTCCCTTAAGCAACCCTGCTGATGAAACAGGCCTGGCCACAGAACTCATCTTCCTGTGGTACTGAAGGCACCTTCCACCTCCCAGTGGACACCGGGACGGAGAACCGAACTTACCAAGCATCCTCTGCAGCTTTCAGTAAATACAGTCTGTCTACTCCTTTGCTTGTTCCCTTTGGTTGGGACATTTTCTCTTAGGGAGAAAAAAGGGGACTTTTCTAACGGGTATTTATAAGTTGTTATTTTAAGATGTTTTCTTACACACACACACACACACACACACACACACACACACACACACACACACACTCACACTCTCTTTCTCTCTCTCCTCTCTTCTCCTCTCTCTCCTCTCTCTCTGTCTCTGTTTCTCTGTCTCTCTCTCTTTCTCTCCTCTCTTCCTCCTCTTCCTCCACCCCCCATGTTATCTACTTTATTGAGTACTCCTGGTTTGGGAAAGATAGGCGGCAGGGACTGAGTGGTTAGTGAAGGGATGACTACTGTGATCAGCAAGTTGCTTAAGAAATGACTGTTGGGGCTGGAGCGGTGGCGCAAGCAGTAAGGCGTCTGCCTTGCCCACTCTAGCCTAGGATGGACCGCAGTTCTATCCCCAGCATCCCGTATGGTTCCCCAAGCCAGGAGCAATTTCTGAGTGCATAGTCAGGAGTAACCCTGAGTGTCATCTGATGTGGCCAGGAAAAAAAAGAGAAAGAAATGACTGTTTAGGGGGCCGGAGCAGTAGCACAGCAGTAGGGCATTTGCCTTGCATGTGGCTGACCCAGGATGGACCTGCGTTTGATTCCCATTGTCTCATATGATCTCCTGAGCTAGAAGCGATTTCTGAGCTCATAGCCAGGAGTAACCCCTGAGAGTCACTAGGTGTGCTCCCATCCCCCCAGAAAAGAAGGACTGTTCACTATGTTTCACGTACACATTTTAAGGCTTGTGTGATCTTTGACAGAAAGAAAGTATTCTGACTCAGCACTATTAACATTTGGACCAGATCATTCTTTTTTTTTTTTTTTGAGATCATTCTTTTTAATGGGAGGTTGTCCTATGCTTTGTAGGCTGCTTAGAAGCATCCCTACTCTCTCCTGCCTGGATGCATATATGTCTGAACTCTGCTAATTATTTTTTGGTGAGGCAAAATGCCCCTTCTGTAAAAACACCCTGGAGCCAGGTGTATACATGAAAGGAGCATACAAACCATATAGCTGGGAGAGAGAGTTGAAAGGACTGGCTTAAAGCCCTAGCCACACATGGTCCTCTGAACATCACTAGGAGTGATCCCTAAGCAAAAAAGCACAGAGCCTAGAGTGGGGGTGGGGAGGCACACTTGGCAATGCTCAGGAATTACTCCTGTCTCTGTGCTCAGAAATCATTCCTGGCAGGCTCGGGGGACCATATAGGATGCTGGGGAATTGAACCCCAGCATCCTGGGGTAAGTCCTGGATCAGCTGCATGCAAGGCAAAAGCCCTACCACTGTGCTATCACTCTGGCACCATGCCCTTTATATTTTTACCACAGAATGGCTCTACCGGCTGGTCCGAGTGCAGTGGTGTTTACAATTAATTGATCACATCCAGTTACAGATTTCTTTGTTCTTTCTCCACTCCCACTGCTTCACTTGACTAGCCAGAAAAAAAAAAAAAAAGAATGACTCTACCAGGTAAAATGAAAGCTAAGGTTCATTTTGACTCCATGTGAAGAAGAGCTGTGTGTCTGTGGAACTGTGGGGAAGAGACATGGCTGGTTTGAATGTTGGGAGCCCTTCAGTTAACTGTGCTAGCAGGCTCTGGACAAGCCCTAGATGGATTGTTGTAGGTTCTACCTGATAGTCTGTGGCATAGAGAATTACCATTAATTTTTTTTAAATGTTCTCCTTACCTTCATTATCTCTAAATGTCATATGTTGAAAAACATGTTAATTATTGAGTCCTGGATGGAGAGAGGCCTTTCTCTGCCAGCCTGAGCCACGCACCTGCAATCCCTTCCTTCCAGATGGTGGGTCTTAGGGTGGTGGCGAGGAAATGATCCAAAGGTAGTCTAGTTTCAGGAGACATTAAGCTTTATTAAAGGCCCTAGCCAACAGGTGTGGCTTTTATGATAACTATTTTTGGGAGGGGTTTGGTTTTTGGTTTTTGGGTCACACCCAGCTCCATGCTCAGAAATCGCTCCTGGCAGTCTTGGGGGACCACATGGGATGCAGGGACTCAAACCGCTGTCCTTCTGCATGCAAGGCAAACGCCCTACCTCTATGCTATCTCTTTGGCCCCCAATCATAACCTTTCAAGCAGCCTCTCAGCCGACCTGACATCTCAACCCATCTCTATCCCTCCATGTTGCCAACCTCTCCTGCTCCTCCCTGAATCCTCTCTGAATCCCTTTCCTGCCCCTGAGACAATCCTTTTGTTACCTACCAAAGACCCCTCTCAGAAATGGGCAGGTATTACATCAGGTAAGGTTCCCCAGGAAGATGGGGGTGGGCTGATAGTCAATATCAGCTTAAGTTTATGTAGTGCTTTTACTTCTTGGAAAATAAACTTTCATAATCACTCATTTAATCTGCAGTATAATCCTGTTATTTGGCTTGATTTTTATTCTAATTTGACAGCAACCTAAAGGTATTTAACCATCCAGGTTGTGCCATCTAACTTGTAAACCACAGCATTAGGAAAAAATAACACTTTAATCAAGTTTCTGTCACTGAAATTTTTCATGAAATTAATTTAGTCCCTTAACAGTTTAAGAGAATTGGCAGCAATAGGGTGTTTTTTTCCTGAGAGCTCAAATGGAATTCCATTGACATAGATAGCATTATATATATATAAATGGACACTTCATATCTACACATTTTTATATCTACACAGGTAGATGCTGACAGACTCATATACCTTAGCAGAGAGGGGACCAGGGTGAGTGGCCAAAATTGTTGATCTAGACTCATTCTGTAAAATTTTAGATGGTCCCTGTCCATGTTCTGGCTCTGTTTTTTTTTTTTTTTTCCCCAGCTATCAGCTAGGGGACTGGTCTAGAGAGATCTCTAGTCCAGATTTTCCAGATTTTGAGACATCTTCCAGATCTACTCTAGATATGAGACCCCTGGTTCTGTCACTCAGTGCTACCCCAGTAGAAGCCTCTTACCAGTAGACAGAGAAACCTGTATTCACAAATCTTCAAATACTGAGTACTCATCCCTCCTGAGGTAACCCTTTCTTTCCAAAGTGAGCA
The DNA here is from genome assembly GCF_024139225.1 of Suncus etruscus. NCBI lineage: Eukaryota > Metazoa > Chordata > Mammalia > Eulipotyphla > Soricidae > Suncus > Suncus etruscus. The sequence continues at coordinate 50,452,038 of NC_064856.1, forward strand.
AGTCTGTGAGGATTAAATGACTTTGCCTTCTACTATTTGAAAACTTCCCGAAGATCCATTGAAATACCAGGTAGCTATATCCTACCACTCATTCACAGAAAGGACAAAGATGTACTCCATCTCTTTGAAGCAAATACTCTATGTTTTGTTCATTTTGTTTTCGTTGCTTTTATTTTGTCTTTGTACCACACTTGGTGGTACTCGGGGTTTACTCTTACTCTGTACTTAGAGATCACTTGTGGTGTTGCTCAGGATACCATATGGGTTGCTGGAGACTGAACCTGGTCACATGTAAGGCAAGCACACTATTGTACTATCACTCTGGCCCAAATAATATTTTTAAACTAGCAGTGGGATTGACTGACTTCTTATACCCACCAGGGTTCCTTCTAGCATATGGACCCTGTAACTTCTAAAGCTACTTTGACTAATTCAGTTCAATTTTACCAACATTTGCTAAGCTCGCTTGTAATCAGGTCTTTCTTCTACTTTTTACTCTCCTATTCAGCTCTCAACAAGGAGACACGGGGGTCAAGGCAAGAATCAGACATAGAGTACAGTCCAGACATATAAATCTGTTGATCAATAAACCGATTAGTCTAAAAGGCATCCTTGATGGGAGGATCAATGCCTTTGAGGGTGGCAGGGACTGCAGAACAGGAAAAGATTTATGACTGTGCAGAGGATTGAAGAGAAAAGACTGAAAAGGTTTTTATCTTACTAATGTACACATTCTCTTTATTATCCTGTTTGATGGACCCTAAAATTACAATTAGAAACCTAAGGAAAAGAAGAGCATATAAGAAAGCTTCTTTCATAAGGCAGAGCTGGGACTAGGAGAAGGCAGATTTCTTATTCTCTCCTGTCCCTGCCTTTATCAAGATGGGGACACAAAGGCCAATAGACCAAATGCCCAAAATAGTACTGCAGAGACCTATAACTCAGAAAGGAGCTTTGCCCAGGACATAAGCTCTGAACTGGAGGCCCAGCTCTGCTTGATTTATAGTTTGATTGTGGGAACACCATTGCCCTGCTGGGCTCCAGGTGCTTTATATTAAATGAAGAGTGTTGAATCCAAGCCTTTTCTATCCTTAAGGACTTCCCTTAAGGACCAAGTCTGACCTTTAGACTTAGATAGAACTTCTAGGAAAGTTACATCTTCAGTAGGCTGAATCGTAAGTTTATTTGAATAAAATCTAATACTATTTTTTTTTAAGTTTTAATTTCTGGGCCACACTTGATGCCCCTCAGGGGTTACTCCTGGCTCTGAGCTCAGAAATCGCTCCTGTCAGGCTCGGGACCATCTGGGAAGTCAGGGATCGAACCCAGGTCCACATGCAAAGCAAACACCTTACCACTGTGCTATCATTCCAGCCCCAACTTTTTTTTAATTCCTCCCAGCTTCTTTCTCTAAATTGCACAAAGAAAAAATACATTGAATTTTGTGATAATTAAGGCAACCCCAGGGGTTTTCCAGTTTTCTTCCCGGGATCACCAATCAACTGTGAAAGTCCTTAAGTCCTTTCTCAGAAGAAGTCTTACAAGTGACCTTCTCACTGAACTGCTAAGGATTAGAATTTTAGCACAAAAATGTCCTCTGATTTTTTTTCCTGTGCAAATGAGGGTATTCCTTCAGAGAAGGATTAACCAGTGCTCAGGTAGGGAACCCAGGGCAATTTCTGTAGCTTCCTGACTTGTTCGGCAATTTGGGAAACCATTGTTCAGGGACCGAGGGTCCTTGCTAACAGTCAAACCCCACCCCTCTCACTCAGCATCTGTTTATGAACTCCTCTGTAAAATGTTTGTGTTGATCTTAATGATCTCTTACTCTGCAACTCTGCATCTCTCTTTTCAAATTGTGTGGATGAATAAGTAAGACCTTCTTCTGCAGTGGTATCTTTTCAGCTGTCAGGGGCATTTTTAGCTACTGATTTATATTCTGAGTGTGTCTGTGTCTGATTTCATAACATGAAGAAAAGGAAGCATTCTCAGACAAGGTTATTCTTAAATTGTGGAGGCCAAATTCTACTGCAGTCTCTTGGAGCCTTTGATTTTCCTCAGAGGGATCATCTCAACATTTTGTAAGATGGCTATCCTCATACCGCAGACTTCCCTCCCAAGAAAAAAATTCCAGAACACATTCTAAGAGCCTAAAGGAAAGTTGCCAGCATAAAAGAAAGTTGTTAACTTTAAAGAAAGCATAAAATCATCACTTTTAAGCCATCCTATTTTAGAATTTTATATTCCTGGAATCGTTTTACATTGGAATGTACCATAGAGGCAAAGGATAGCCAGGGTTTAACATCCTAATGTCAGACCAGTTTCTGCTCATACACACGTCACCCCAGACAAAACACTCTAGCTCTACAGTTATTGAAAAAGAATGACAGCTGATTTTTATGAAGAGTTTACAGGTGTGAAAGAATTGTACTGATGAAGTAGATTTTTTTATTATTCCAATTTGACAGATGCAGAGTTGGACATATTAAGCACTGGTTTATACCCAGGCAACAGATTTGATGCCAGCCTATCCCTATCTATTGTTTGGTGATACATAGCTTTAATATAGGAGAGACCTAAGGACAGGACTTTAAGGTTCACTGGTGACCTGCCCATATATGAAAGAGATGTTCTCTATACTGGCAGAATTTGTCTTCTTCGTTTTATTCTTTTAAATCAGGAGTTGGTTGCCAGGGAAGAGCATATACATACTTGCATGCAGGAGGCCTGAATTCCATCTCAGACACCACATGGTTCCCCAAGCACTGAGCTGGGAGAAGCCCTTGAACATTGCCAGGTGCCACTCCAAGACAAACTAAAACAAAAATCAGGAGTTGGCTGACTTTTCTTATAAAGGGTCAGATAATAGATATTTTAGGCTTTCCAGGACTAACTACCACTAAGAGCAGGAAAGCAGCCGCAGTCAGTACATTAATGCATGGGGACGACTGACTTCTGGTGAAACGTCATTTACCAAAATTACTGCAATTCTAAGGACTGTCTTTTGTCTGTTTCAAATGCTAACCATGTGGAGAAAAGTTTCTGAGGTAAAACAGATTTGGAAATAGTCTCCTGCGTATCCCTATCTTGGAGATTTTGCTTTGTTCTGTCATTTAAAAACTCCTCAGGGTCATGCAGTAAGAGACATCTAATGATCTCTGTTACATGTGCTGTCTCCCTTCTTTGTATTTTTTTCTTTTTCTTTCATTGGGGTTTTCCAAGCAGTCCTCTAGAGATACTAAGGGCAGTACTAGCCATCTGGGTCCACAGTTCACTGATGTCCCTGCGGGGCTTTTTTATTTTTATTGTCCCTTGTGGTCACTTCCTGTGTATTCCTGGTACATGAATGTCTTGAGAAACCTTTGTTTTACAGGTATGTAAACTCTGACTCCAGAATAAAGTCCTCCTTCTGCATGTCTGTTAACCCAGTCTCTCGTTGCCCAAGATTTTCCTGCTTCTGTTACCACAACACACTACAGTCTGAACTCTTGGAGGAATCTGGCCTAGACTTCTGTTCCAAACGCCTTACCTCCATGCTATCTCTCCGGCACCAACCACAGACATATTTTTTAAAAAATAAAATAAAATGTTTAATATCGATAATCAGACATATTTGATCACAGAATCAGTTTATAATAGAACTCAGGATCTGCAGGTAAAAGGATAAATGACTTTTATCCAGGGGAGAGGACAGGACATCTCTTGTTGCAACCCAGCAGAAGTTTCTACATACTGCTGAGTACCTGATGGGGCAGGGAGAGGCCCCACCAATGCTGAGAGATGGCAGCCAGATAGCATCATGCATTTATTCAGGCTTGGCAAGAAAGATCCCTTCAAACAGTTTTTTTTCCAGGCTAGAGTGATAATACAACAGGTAGTATGCTTGCCTTGCATGTAGCAGACCAGGTTTGATCCCTGAAACTCCATATGATCCCCAGGTTCCCTCCATCCTAGGAAAATTCCTTGAGTGCAGTCAGGAGTAAGCCCTGAGCTCTGCTGGGTGTGGGACACACTGTGTGTGTGTGTGTGTGTGTGTATGTGTGTGTGTGTGTGTGTGTGTGTGTGTCCGTCTGTCTTCTGTCTGTCTGTCTGTCTGTCTCTCTCTCTCTCTCTCTCTCTCTCTCTCTCTCTCTCTCTCTCTCACACACACACACACACACACACACACACTCTGACACCCCTACGGTAGAGCATTTGTCTTGCATACAGCAAACCTGGGAAGAACCCAGTTTCGTTTCCCAGCATCCCATATGGTCCCCTGAGCCTGCTAGGAACAATTTCTGAACACAGAGCCAGGAGTAACCCCTGAGTGCCAACAGGTGTGGCTCAAAAACAAAAAGGGATAGTTAGTCTTAGTTTGTAGCCTTCTAACATTTTTTTTTTTTTTTTGGTGCAGGGGGCTCACATCACATTCTGGCTCTGCACTTAGAAATTGCTCCTGGCAGGCATGGGGGACATATGGGATGCCGGGAAAGCCTTCTAACTTAACAAAATAAATTATTGATGATAGTCATAGCAAATTAGGGGAAAGCTTGGACTGAAAACAAGATCTCTTCTCTTTCCACACATCATTTTTACGTTTTGTCCCCAGTTCTTTGCAGTAATACCATCATGTTGCTGAAAGGTCTTTGAGGAGCTTTTTTGTAGGAGAAAGACCCAAGACAAAGAGACGTTCAGTGACCTATCAGCAAGGCAGGGTAGGATATGGTTCAAGGAAAAGCACCAGCATTGATTATACTGTGTGACTCCAATGGCAAGATCTCTCTGTGCCTTCAGCTTAGAAAGATGTTCCTCAACGATGAGTCTTTTCTGAGCCCAGGAGCCCTTCTATAAAAGAATTGAGATGGGGTCACTTGAGGAAGTGATTACTTGAGTTCTATCAAATAATTTTATTTTTTAATCTTGTAATAACAGTCTAATTTATAAGACACACACACACATACACACACACCATGGGACACAAGTTCTCTCTCTTTAGAATATAAAACCATTTGTTTGAATGTTAATTGTTTGCTTAGTGGCACCTAGCCTGTCTGTCTCAGCCCCAGCTTATGTCCACTCTGTTGAGATACCAACATGGCGTGGACTTTGATCCCTGATTTCATACTTCAAGCAGAGGGAGTCCTCCATAGGCCTCATGAAAGATGTGGGTGGAAGCTCTAGAGCAAAGTTTCTCAGATTCCCAGAAGAGGAACTCTGCATGGGGCTATGTATGGGTTTTCACCTTCAAACTTGGCAGGAGGAAGAGAAACATTGTGGTGGAAAGTCTAAAAACAGAGAAATACGAGGAAAAGAGAGCAAGGGGGAAAGTAAACCAAAAAAGACAAAGCAACTAAAGATACCTTGGGATGCTGAGTGACAAGACAAAAGCAAGATGGTGCAATGCAGAATAAGCAGCTGAGGGTCTCTCATCATGCATGCATGCCTGTCCAAGGTGAACAACCTCCTCACACTGTCCAAGATGCAGTATTTTTTTGTTTTTATTTTTGGTTTTGGTTTTTGGGTCACACCCGGCAGCGCTCAGAGGTTACTCCTGGCTTTACCCTCGGAAATCACTCCTGGCAGGCTCAGGGAACCATATGGGTTGCTGGAATTCGAACCATCATTCTTCTGCATGCAAAGCAAACACACTATCTCCATGCTATCTCTCTGACCCAATGCAGTATTTTCTTTCTTTCTTTCTTTCTTTCTTTCTTTCTTTCTTTCTTTCTTTCTTTCTTTCTTTCTTTCTTTCTTTCTTTCTTTCTTTCTTTCTTTCTTTCTTTCCTTCCTTCCTTCCTTCCTTCCTTCCTTCCTTCCTTCCTTCCTTCCTTCCTTCCTTCCTTCCTTCCTTCCTTCCTTCCTCTTTCTCTCTCTCTTTCTCTCTCTCTTTCTCTCTCTCTTTCTCTCTCTCTTTCTCTCTCTCTTTCTTTCTTTCTTTCTTTCTTTCTTTCTTTCTTTCTTTCTTTCTTTCTTTCTTTCTTTCTTTCTTTCTTTCTTTCTTTCTTTCTTTCTTTCTTTCTTTCTTTCTTTCTCTCCTTCCTTCCTTCCTTCCTTCCTTCCTTCCTTCCTTCCTTCCTTCCTTCCTTCCTTCCTTCCTTCCTTCCTTCCTTCCTTCCTTCCTTCCTTCCTTCCTTCCTTCCTTCCTCCCTCCCTCCCTCCCTCCCTCCCTCCCTCCCTCCTTCCTTCCTTCCTTCCTTCCTTCCTTCCTTCCTTCCTTCCTTCCTTCCTTCCTTCCTTCTTTCTTCTTTTTTTTTTTTTTTGGTTTTTTGAGGCCACACCCGTTTGATGCTCAGAGGTTACTCCTGGCTAAGTGCTCAGAAATTGCCCCTGGCTTGGGGGGACCATATGGGATGCCGGGGGATAGAACTGCGGTCCTTCCTTGGCTAGTGCTTGCAAGGCAGACACCTTACCTCTAGCGCCACCTCACTGGCCCGATGCAGTATTTTCTTAAGAGCTCAGCTGGTCCTTGGCCAAGAGATAATACAGCAGTTACGGCACAGAGTTTGATCCCAGCACTTCATGGATCTCCACACAGCTTCATATCCCCAGACTCTGGTAATTAATCATAGTCCTAGTTGACCAAGAATGGCTGGTGGAGTCCGCAGGCCTCCAGAGTACTGTTTGGGAGACAGCCCTTTGGTCAGAAAAAATCAGCTGGTCCTAGTCTTATAGTTTTCTGTGGGGAGTTTTTTGGGGTGTCTTTGGTTTTTTTCGATTACTTTATTTAAATACTGTGGTTTATAAGGTTGTTCATGATATAGCTGGGTTTTTTTCCCCACAGTTACAAAGTTGTTCATGATTGAGTTGCAGTCATACAATGTACAACTCCCTTCACCAGTGCACATTTCCCATCATTGATGTCCCCAGTTTCCCTCCTGCCTTCTCCCCGACTTGCCTCTGTGGCAGACATTTTTCTTCTCTCTCACATGCTCTCCCTTTTTTTTTTCTTTTAGATACTGTGGTTTGCAATACTGTTAGTCAGGGGGTATCATGCGTTGTAATGGCCCCAAACACCATATCTCCGCTCAGGGAAGGTGGGTCTGGAGTAATGGTCAAGGCAGGGAATTAATCCAAACAAACTGAGGGTGAAATTTGAGTAGCTGAGTAGCAGTCTGTGTCATCAAGGAGAGGGAGGGAGGGAGGGCAGGAGGAAAGGAGAAAGAGGAGATGGAGGGAAAGAAAGAGAGAGACAGAGAGAACTGTAATTTTTATTGGGTACAGAGAACAGTCCTGGGTGGAAAGTAAGGACATAAGGCCTATCCTGGGCCAGTCCTGCCCAGGTTTGCTTGAAAAATTTAAAAGTATGAAAATTGAGGCCAGAGAGATAGCATGGAGGTAAGGCGTTTGCCTTGCATGCAGAAGGATGGTGGGTCGAACTCTGGCATCCCATATGGTCCCCTGAGTGCTGTCAGGTGTGACCCAAAAACCAAAAAAAAAAAAAAAGTAAGAAAATCTCTGTTTTGGGCAAAACTAAGTTGTGAACAAACAGATACAAAGAAAACAGGGATGATCTTTGTTCAAGGTGAAACCAAGTTGTAAGTTGTAAATCAGCCATGCATATCACTTTATCTCCTATCAAGATCCAGGTCTTGTCCAGAGTGATCAGTTCCAACTATCGTTGTCCTAGTGGTCCCTTCTCTGCCCTAATTGCACTCCCTCGCTATTTGTGGCAAGCTTCTTACCATGGACTAGATGTCCTGGACCTCATCTCGATTGTCTCTGTATATTATTACCATCTTTTTTAATCTTTTTTTATTTTATAAATAAGTACAGTAATTCTATATTATCCCTCTCTGACTCATTTGGTTCATTATAATACTCCATATCTATCCATGTGTAAGCAAATTTTGCATTGTGGTTTTGGATTTCGAGGGCATCTAGCCTCTTTGTTTATAGGTAGGAACCATGTGGTCCAGAACATTAAAATATCAGAGTCACATATGCAGCACTGAGAAGCAGGACTAGGGAGCTGCCTTGAGGCCGAACTCCGAGGGAGCCCTATTATCTATCTGTTGCTTGTATTTCTAGCCCAGACTCAGCTCATCCTTGCTGAGGAGTCATGACTGGAACCTGCTGGCTTCTAACACTGTTCTTCTATAAACTAACTGGAAGTCTCTCTTATTGCCTTCGTACAGGATATACTGCAGGGACACCGTACAAGGTCCCGCCGACCCAGAGTAATACCGCTCCACCCCCCTACTCCCCATCACCCAACCCCTATCAGACGGCCATGTATCCAATCAGAAGTGCCTACCCCCAGCAGAATCTGTATGCCCAGGTAGGTATATGCGGATGCCTGGGCCCACCTCTTCAGCAGGTAAAGAAGAGGGCAAGGTGGGAAAGGGTGGGTGAGTGTGTGGTTCTGGCACAATGGATCTGTAATTTGTGTCCTAGAAACACTAGCCCTGAGTCGTGCCCCACATTCCATCACTGGGCTCTTTATGTCGGGGGCATGAGCTTTAGAAACCATCTAAATTCACCTTTCTTTTTTTAAGACTGGTGGGGAACTGAGAGCCAGAGGAGGAAGTGATTTGTCCAAGGTCACACAGGCATTGTTTGTCACTAATGGAATTATATTTGTCTTTATCCCTGTTTCCCATGTTATCCTTCCTGGATAGAATCTGTCAGCTGAACAGGGCCAGGATGTATGTGTGCAGATTCTGACACCAATTCCTGGTGTGACCTCAAGCAAGTTACGCTCTTTCTGTCTTAGTGCCCCTGGGACTCAAGACAGGCTCTTCAAGAATCCTTTGTGCACATTGATAAACAGCTGTATTGGGGCTGGAGTGGTAGCACAGCAGTAGGCATTTGCCTTGCACGTAGCTGACCCAGGACAGACGTGGGTTCGGTCCTCAGCATCCCATATGGTCCCACGAGCCAGGAGCAATTTCTGAACACAGAGCCAGAGAGTAACCACCAGGTGTGGCAAAAACAAAAACAAAAACAAAAAACAGCTGTATTGGGGGTACTGGAGACATTGCAATAGTACAGTATTAGGCAGTATATCTGCCTTGCATAGAACTGTCTTGAATTCGATCTCCAAGCTCACCAAGAGCGATCCCTGAATGCAGAACTAAGAGTAATTCCTGTGCATCTCCAGGTATGGAAAGAAAGATGTATTATAAGAAAGATGTATGTATATGTATTTGTTTTGTTTTGTTTTACTATATAGCTTTTTAAAAAAATTTCTATTTCAGTAATGAAGTCATGTTTTTTGTTTGTTTTTGGGGCCACACCTGGCAGTACTGAGGGGTTACTCCTGGCTTTGCGCTCAGAAATCACTCCCGGCAGGCTCAGGGGACCATATGGGGCACCAAGAATCGAACCCAGGTCCATCCCATGTCGGCCTCTTGCCAGACAAACACCCTACCACTGTGCTATCACTCTGGCCCTGAAGTTATGTTTATAGTAGTGTTAGTGCTTATGCTTTTGGTGAACCAAGTTACTATGCCTCCACCACCATAGCCAGATAGAATGTCAGATTTGTTGAGAGTAAATTGAGATTCATTTTTCTTGTTGATGATTTGTCCTAGATCACCCCGGGCATCCTTGCACTCTGTGCTTTGACCTCAGCAATTACCCACGTACATTCCAAAAATCTAGTCATTATGAGTAGAAATTTCTGAAAATCCTAGGACCAGATGAAGCAGGGCCACCCCATCTTATTGGCTAGGATCACAGGTTGATAGACCTGTATTGAAAAATATCCTGGGTCTGTAGCTCGAAGGAGCAGCTCTAAGCATGACCCAGACAGTAGTATAACACAGACAGAGCCTTCTCCTCATCCTCACTGTCTTTCCTAAAGGGAAGAACTAACTCCTCATGGGCCTATTTATGGCCTCCAGTGCAGCAGCATTTGCAGCCATATAATCCCCTACCTGCTGTGTCTGTACAGTGTATTGGGGTCCACCAACCCCATCCACATTCTTTTGGGTTAACTGTGCCTTTAAATTTTAGGCAGCTTATGAGGCCTGGAGCTTCATGTAATTTATTTATAAGTTATAAATATTTGAAAACATCAAAATCAGTGTTTTGGAGTAGAGCTATTATTACCCAGAAGTAAGACAGGACAGAGTTGGAATCTTCCTTCGCAGGCCAGAAGCTGAGTCCAGCACTGCTCATTGACGAGGAGGAAGTTATGCAGAGGCTCAGCTGGGGCCTAGACCATGTCTCTCTGAGCTAGTGTTTCTCTGACCCTTGCCCTTTGGGTCTGGGAAAAATGGGGTGACTCTCTTTTCCTCATCTTGCATCCTGTCCCACTTCTCCAAACCCCTGAGTGAGGACCAGAGAGAATGCTCAGTGGGAAGAGCGCTTGCTTTGCATGCCACATGACTGGGTATGTTCAGGGATTACAGAACAAACCAGTAGAACTGAGTAACGTTGGCCTCTTTCCTGCAGGGAGCCTACTACACACAGCCAGTGTATGCTGCCCAGCCCCATGTCATCCATCACACCACCGTTGTCCAGCCCAACAGCATTCCCTCCGCCATTTACCCGGCCCCTGTTGCTGCCCCCAGGACCAATGGTGTGGCTATGGGTATGGTGGCAGGTACCACCATGGCAATGTCAGCAGGTAAGGACAGGTTCTCTCTGTTTCTGTCCTTCAGGAACTCTTGAGAGATTGGAGCATAGTCTAATTGCATTCTGCATGAGAACTCTCCTACCAAGCGGTTCTGGGAAAACAGAGAAGGTCCCGCTAAATCTGCCGTTAAGGCTCAACAAGCTGAGTACAGGCTTTGAGAGAGGAGACCCATATTCTGGACCCAGCACTGCAGAACCTCCTCAGCACTGAGCCAGGAATAACCCCAAACTATAGGGTGTGGCCCCCAAATAAAAAATAAGTAAACAGGGGCTAGCAAGGTGGCGCTAGAGGTAAGGTGTCTGCCTTGCAAGTGCTAGCCAAGGAAGGACCGTGGTTCAATCCCCAGGCGTTCCATCTGGTACCCCCAAGCCAGGGGCAGTTTCTGAGCGCTTAGTCAGGAGTAACCCCTGAGCATCAAATGGGTGTGGCCCTAAAAACCAAAAACAAAATAAGTAAACATAAATTTGGAGATAAGGTGGATGAGCTGCTGTTTAGTTCCTGGAGACCAGATGGTAGATGGGACCAGGGTCCTACCCTTAGGAACAACTAGGTTAGTGGGAAACTAACACTCATCATCATTGTGTTTGTGCAGTAAGAGTGGAGTATGCAAGAGTAAAGGTCTGATGAGGAGTTACTGCACTGGACAGCTTTCTTATAGGAGCTGTGCCAGCAAGCCTGGCAGGCGGGGTGGGGGACTGAGCTGTGCTCCCTTTAGCCCTGCACCCCCCTCAGGTTTACTCCTTTCTTTGGATCCTCAGGAACCCTGCTAACTGCTCCCCAGCATACTGCAATCGGGGCACACCCTGTCTCCATGCCAACATACAGGGCCCAAGGAACCCCTGCATACAGCTACGTGCCCCCACACTGGTAAAGCCGTCTGTCCATCCAAGTGAGTGGGGCCCTGCAGGGGAGGGAGATGCGCAGGCAGCTGCCATGCTGCTTCAGATATAGCACGATCACTATGCACATGGTTGTCCCTAGACTCATGGTCTGGGACACTGATCCCTGTAGTAGCTCAGGGAAATGAGTGTGGCTCTAGTTTAAAAGTAAGTGCAGATTTCCACGCAGCTTAATCAATAAAAAGGAAGATGGAGAGATATAGTACAGAAAGTAGGGTGCTTGCCTTGCAGGCAGCTGACCCAGATTCAATCCTCGGCATTCCTATGTTCCCCCAACACAACCAGGAGTAATTCCTCTGTGCAGAGCCAGGTGTACCCCCTGAGTATCACTGAATATGACCTTAGAAAAGGGGAGAGGGGACTGGGCCTTGGACTCCTAGCCAGAGGCTGAGTGCTTTGCTCTTCACTGCCTGGCCTCAAACCACCCTCCCCTGTGGTCTCAGTATGCACAGGAAATTTTCAGTCGGATATTAGCAAGATCTCCCCCACCCTCTCCCTTCACCATCCCCAACGTCTGCGCTGTACATTCTACTGCCATTGTGGACAGAGCTCCAGGCTCTCACCCTAAAATCCTCCACCTTCCTCTTCATCTCTGGGCCCTGGGCAGGGAGCAGCATCCCCACTGGGAAGACTGGGCTCAGGGTAGGCTCCTAAGGGGAGAGGAAATCTCTAGTAGCCTCCTGGCACAGCCTCCAGTTTTTCACTTGCTATTTGTCCCTGTTCCCCCAGATCTGGAGTCACACATTGTATGCAACTACTCAAGTCTTACACAGGTGCTGGAGCACCCTAGCAGCACCACCTCTACTTGCAAGAAGAGAATGGAAGTGCAAGGGTCACTTTATGCATCTTTAATGGTTTTGGTTTTAGTTTTGGTTTTTGTTAAAGCTGCTTTTTTCTAATACCATTCTTCTCCCACCATCACCTTTTGGCCACTGCCCTTCCAGTTCTTGCCCTCCTCTCTTTCCTGACCAGGCATATCCCCTCAGTTCTTTTCTTCCCTGAGTGTATAGTCCCTCAGAATCCCAGTCTGGGCAGGAGAGAGTGGGGTGTGTTGCAGTGGTTCAGCAGAAGACTCTGTTTTTCTTAGCCCAGCAGGCAAACGCGGCCCCATCCAGAGTCAGCAGTCTGAGCCATGGAGCAGGCCACGTCGCCTCTGGGGGATTCTTTGATTTTGATTTTTCTTCAGTGAGATTAGTTTAGGACATGCCATGTCCTCCCACAAAATAAATGTCTTCTGAGAACCATCGCAACAGAACTACCTGCTTGGATAGGAATGTTCATAGCAGCTTAACACCCCAGATTGAGATCCTGGGAAAACCAGAATCTTATTTTGGAAGAACTTAGGGGTATGGGGGGATAGGGCCTGAGGAAAGAAGAGGGGAGAGGTCCTTGTCTGCTTTGGTTTGTAAGGTCTTTGGCCACATTGTTTGGGCCTGGACCCTCTGATTTGCACAGTGATGTTAACTGATCTGGCACTTCCTCAGAAGGTGGTTTTGACCTCAGACCTGCCAACAGCTTCAGGGTGGTAGGTCCCAGCCTCCCAAAGCCTTGGAAGGCTGGGTGCCCGTGTCAACCATAACTGGCTCCTGAGCCTTCGTGGACCCACTCTAATGAGGAGCTTCCTCCTGATGAGAGTGGGGAACTAGCATTTCTCTCCTCCGTATGTCCTTCCCATGCCAGAGCTCACCTACTGGTCCTTGGGGCTGACAGCCAAGCCAAGGCCTTGATTACTTATGCTATCTTGGCCAAAGTGAAGGTGCCACATTCCAGGTGGGTGCTGGCTGCTCTGAAGGTCAGGATAGTGAAGGAAAAGCAATAGCAATAAACATTTCATAGACTCATAGACCTGAAGGGACCTTAGCAATCATCTCATCCTTTCCCCTGTTTGACAGCTAAGGAAATGGTGGCCCAGAGAAGAGGAAAGGCCTTCCCTAGCTCTCCCGTAAATTAGCATTCAATGCAGCCTTCCTCTAGGGGCAAATGGCCTACAAAAATGTAGCTCCGGATGGAAGGGCTTGTTTTTTTGAAAATTAAGTCAGCAGCGCCCACACCTGGTGAGCTCTGGAACTCTCTGGTCTTTTGTTTCTGTTCCCCACACACATGGCAGGGATTGAAGACTGGGCAGAGGTCTCAAGGGGCAGGTGGCAGGAAAAAAAATTGCAAATGAAGAAATAGCATTATGGGAATTCTGTGAAGATATCTGGATCTTTCACCCTGGCCGCAGCCCCTGGAGAAGGGACAGGCAGGCCGGCTACAGTGGAGAAGCCCTGCATGTAGGATGGCAGCACTCACCCAGATGGTCAGGACAAGGATGGGGGCCCGGGCTCTATGGCCTCTCGCTGCCAGTACTTCTGGTGGGGCAGGGGTACTGAACAAACAGGATCGTTGATAACATTTGGAACTTTAAAAACAAAAAAACTTTGTATCATTTTGAGTTCATGAAAACATGGACATATCCCTACTCCTACCTCCGTGTCTCCCTAAAGGAGGGGGGAAAATTATCAGGAAACCTTTGGGCTGGAAGGACCTCAGAGGCTGTCTGACTGTATCTGGGAAGGCAGAGCCCATCAGCACCCTCAGTCTACTCCCAGGAATTGGGGCCCATCTACTTGGGTTTCCAGGGAATTGCAGGACCAAGAGGAGAAAACCTCAGCCGTTTTAAACGGTCTGTTCTGGGGTACTGAAGAGGCTTCATTTTTAAATATTTTTCCAGTGTTAATACTTCCCTCCCCACCCCAATACCTTCTCCTTTTCTCTGGTTTTGTAAGGATGGATGAAGGTGGTTTTAGATTATGTCATTCATGTTTGAAAAAAGCCAAAATGATAATGGTGGTCATAGGAAATCTTTGCGTTCATCATGTGCTTCATAGATTTCAAAGCACTTCACGGGCTTTAGACAGTGCCGTATCCATTTGATAATGAGAAAGCTGGGTCTTGGCAGCCCAAAGTGAGCAGAATGCTGGTGTGAGAGAAACTTCACGGCCCTGGCATCTTCAGGAGGCTAGGAGGGGAGGTCTCAGAATGATGAACAGCCTTTTCTTTCTGCACAAGTGACCCCTTGTATCTCACAGCTCTTAAAGCAGTTCACATTCATTGTCTGGCTTAACCCTACACAGCCCATGATTCCTCCTGTGAGATTGGGGAAGAAATAAACATTGTAGAAAGGCAGAGTGATTTGTCAGTAAAAAGAGCTAAATCCCCATCTGCCTGCTGTCCCGTTCCTTCCACACTGGCCCTCACCCTCCCATAGCACTGCCTCATCTGATTTCAAGTTCAGAGACAGGCCCCAAGGCAGGGGAAGGCTGTGGTGATGGAGAGTGCTACATTGGAACCCTTGCCCTCTTGCTTTGACTGAGATCCACAAGCCTGGCCAAGCTTGGGGGTCATTGCAAAGGGGCTGAGCTAAGCAGAACAGGTGAGGTAGTGGGTACTTTTATAGGAGTTTGTCACAGTTGTCTGTGAATATTGTTGGTCTCATCTAAAGACTGAATGGCCCAAGTCAGGCCTGGGAGAGGGCCCTGTCATTGTAGGAAGACCATAAGCCAGCATGACAGCTCTGATACCAGCCTATTCCTCAATCCCAACTCTACTGCTTCTCCCACTACCATAGCCCAATGGGCAGGATTCACCATCGAGGTCAGTCAACGGCCAGCCTGGAGCCCCTCCTCTCCTGCCAGACTCTCTTACCCAGCCTAGAAAGTGGGAAGCACCCTAAAATGAGAACTTGAAACCTAATCCTTCTGCCATATAACACCCCCCAACCAATTTCATTTTTCCCCTTGAGACAGAATAGTTAATTACTGCTGCTCCCTGTTCTGGCAGCCCCCTAAGGTATCCCCCTCCCCAAATGCTGAAAAGGACACGCACGTGTCTAGTTTTGTCCTTACAGAGTACTTAGATATTGCCAAAATTCTTGTTTTGTAGATTAAAAAAAAAACCAACAACAAACCCCAAGTATCAGAAGGCTTAAGAGATTTGCCAAAGGTCTCACAGCTCAGACAGAAAGAGACATGATTTGAACCTTTCAAGTCCCCTATTCTCTCTCTCCAGATAACTCCGCCAAGACCTGGGAATTCTGTGCCCCTAGCTGAGATATGGGGTTCATGAGGGGTCTTTGGGACCCAGAGCCATTTCCAGCTAGCAGGATAGGAGCCCCCCACAAAGGCCTGTCATATAGAACACCTCAAGGTCATGGTGCCAGCACTCAGATCTGTTTCAGGGCAGCCTTTGTACCCCAGCTTTCCCAACACTGGGCCAGCACCTTGAACTGGCACTCTGAGGGGACCTGGGGCCACTGATGCCAGTGCCTGTTAGCTGTCTGTGAGTGAGGAGGGCCTAAAGATTGTGACCCTCCTAAATCAAGCCCAGGCAAGCTGTCTGTTGCAGATGTGAAATCTTCATTCCCAGGTACCTGCAAGGGCTTGATTTGTTCTATGTGGCCTTCAAAAAGATGTCAGCTAGAGCAAAAAGTAGGGCAGGCCCTTGGTCAGCAAGTTCTGCTGCCTCACTGTGCAGACAGCCTGGCTTGAGTCCCAGAGAGGCACTGGCTGTGCTTGGGTCTTGGTGATGTTGGCACCAGCCTTCAAGCTGGATCATAGATGTGTTCCCTTGGCATTCTGCCTCAGTTTCAGTGGAGTGAAAGAATGTGGAAACTGTATTTCCATTCGGCATGCCACTCAGTGCAGGACCCAGCTACTTGCCAAGCTTGGGACTCCAGCGGAACAGATAGGTGGAAGGTGGGGTGTGGACTCCTTATTAGGTGTACCTCTAGGGGAATACAGGCCCAAATGCCCTCCAAAAGCAGAACCTCAGGAGAGGAAGCCCAGCCAGGCTACTCATCTGATTCTGCTCCCACACTTTGTGAGCACAGCAGACTGGTTGCAAGCTTGCCCTTGACCTGCCATCTTCCAGTTGTCTAGAAAGTTTGTTTCTGAAATTAGACAAGACAGGGCCCAGCCATGAGAATTCCTAGCAGGCCAGCTTTAACATTCCATATCCAGCCTTGCCTGAGCCAAACTTGGGTCCCTCTCCCTCAGTTTCCCCAAAGGGTTTTCTGCCTTTCATGCTCTGGAGTCCAACCCCGAGGCCATTGTAGTGCCTGTGGGAGGAGTGTGTGCCTTCCAGAAGCAAACAGAACTAGGCCTTTGTAGTTTAAGGACCAAGCCTGAGTAGTTGAATGGTGGAATCACTTTAGGGCCTGACCCCTGCCTGACCAGCATCTTGAGGCTCCAGTCAGCCTTCCTCCTCAAGCCTGAGGCAGAAAAAGGCAGGAGAGGCTGCCCAGAGAGCTCACTTGGTCGAGTTACCAGATCTGCAGGGAGATTGAGCTCCTCCTTAGCGAAGGGGAAGAAAGACCCAGCCTGGAGCAGCTGGGAGTTGTCTGTGATGCCCTCACCCCATTCCTGACTCAAGGAATCCCTGTTTCCTGTCACATGACAGAAACCTATTCTCATGGCATGTAACATCCCTGTGAGAGCGCTGTATATGATTTTGTATTTTTTAATTCATTTTAATCTACAGGTTGGAATCTAATTTTTAAATTTTATTGGAACTCACATTAAAAACATTTAAAATAATAATAATAATAAACTTTTGACTGGTGTCTTCCAAGTAGTTTGACAAAGAACTTATAGGTGTTTTCAAAACACAGTCTGGAGTATAAAGATTGGAAAGCCCCATGGCCTCGCTTGTGTGTATGAAACGTAAAACTGGTTTTGTTCTGTTGTTTTGGATTCTTTTGGGTTTTTGTTTAGTTTTGTTTTGAAGATCAGATAGTGATCACTCTGAAAGATTGAAGCCAAGAATTTGTAACTATGGTATTTACTGTAAGCTGTAGAACACTCAATAACTATTAAAAAAATGTTTCCCAAAAAAAAACCAAAACAGACTGATGGTTCTTGGAGAGAGGATACAAGACCACTCCTGAGCTCTTGCTTGCCTCACTGCTGCTCCAGTTGGTTTAAGACAGTTCATCGGATACCAATGCTACCTGTCCCTACAGGCCACATGGGGCCGCCCTGGATTTTTCAGCATTGGTAAACTTGGGCAGTGTGGCCTTCAGTGCCTCAGTTTGGAACAAGCCATGAACGAAAACAACGAATACCAACTGCCACTGTCCTACTCATGGGAAATTCTATCTGTTCAGCTCCATATGGAGAATTCACTCTCAAGCACCATGATAGGTCCTGTGAGCCCTAAGCACATGAGTGAGCAGCAGCAGAAGTACCTGGGCCTACGTCAGAGAATTGCTGCAGGAGCCAGGAGAGCTCAAGGTTCATGTGCAGCCTTTGTGCTCAGGAGGCCTGAGTGGGATCACTGGCACACATTATTCCCTGAGCACGACCACTGTGCCCCGAACTCCAACTCCCTCCCAAGAAAACAAGAGGCCTGTGAGGGGAAGAGTTGGAACTCACATCTGCTGTGTGCCAAAGCCCAAGCCTCACATGCTCTGCTGCCCTCCCAGAGGTGAAGCATAAATTGGCTCTAAGTGTCTGCGTTTAGACAGAAGCTAGGAGAGGTTCGATGGCTTATGATCCCAGACATTGTAGGGAGGTCAGAGTTTCTCAACCCAGAAGGTCAAGTGCTGTCACTTTTACACTGATGGGCACTTTATTGTCATCCCTTTGGGTCATGGTATTTCCCTGATACAGACAGCTTCTCCCTGGGTAGACACTATGCCGCCATGCCCAGGGCCCGGCCCTCCTGCCCGAGTTCCTCATTGGAGGCAAATAGGCCACAAGTCAACCAGCTCCTGCCAGAGCAGTAATAAAAACTGAGCACCTCAGGACTCTATCCCATTGACCTACTGTCTCTGCACCTGCCTTTGCTGCAGAGAATACTCAGATGAGGGCAAACCACACAGGCACTGCCATAGAGGGATTCTCCTAGGGACTGAGCTTCCTCCAACCAGTAAAAGGAAGGCCCAATACCCTGCCTTTCTGATGATCAGTGTCGCTCAGAACTCTGCTCACAGCAACATGTCTGTCCCTGCCTGTGCTGCCATAGTTGACAGGAGCAAACTAGGAAGGGGCATTTTAGGGAAGCAGTGGCCTGATAGCCAAGGGCATCAATTCTTGAGAGCAGCTGTTTTCTCAATTCTTGAGAGCAGGCCTGCACCACCCTCAAGGCGCAGTGGTCCTCAAACTATTGTATTTGTATCTGTTTTGTTTCTTCATTGCAAAATAAGATATATGCAGTATGCATAAGAATTCGTTCATAAGTTTTGTTTTTCCTATAGTCAGACCCTCCAATGGTCTGAGGGACAGTGAACTGGCCCCGTTTAAAAAGTTTGAGGACCCCTGCGTGACCTCAGGAAGTAGATATCAGGAACAAACAGGCTGGTCTGAAGGGGATTGGTGCTTACTATCTCTGGGGCCCAACACCAGTGGGGTACATGCCTGTCATCTGTGTGCCTCACGGGGTGTCTGCAGACCAAGCCAGACCTCCCCAGGGAGAAGAGGCTGGAGAGCAGAAAGTCCACTGCTCCTCCAAGGGCCACCAAGTTTCAGAAGCCAAACAAGCTGCAGCTGAACAGGGACCCGGGTACAGCCTGATGACATCCAGCACATTTCCTCAGATGCACTAGTAATGCCAGCTAATCCCTCAACAGACCTGTTCTCAACTTTGGTAAATTTAGGTGTTCACAAAAATGCATCTGGTGTTCTCCTTCCCTGTTGCCTTCCCTCTGCTTGTCTGGGGACGAGCCTCATCTCAAGTTCTTGTGGGCCCTTTCCTTTCTTGCCCACCAGAGAAGCCTAGGAGATGCCATTGGGGATTAGGGGAGGTCAAATCTCCAAGGCCATCCCTTTAGCTTCTGCGCAGCTATTTTCAAATGTAACTCCTCTTCTTTAAATCCTAGGATCAGGGATGTGACTCAATGGTAGAGCACATGGGTAATTCCCTGATTCCGTTTCTGGCACCATATACCTGTCCAAAGGAACCGCCAGGAGTGGCCCAAACTTAAAAAGATCCTAGGGCCAGAACAATAATAGTACACTGGGTAGAGCCATGCATGTGGCTGATGTGGGCTTGATCCCTATACGTATATATGTGGTCCCCTGAGCCCCACCAGGAGAGCTCTGTGCAGAGGAGGGATTGCCTTAAGTCCTGAGTACTGCTGGGTGGACCAAAAAGAAACAAAC
This sequence comes from Suncus etruscus, assembly GCF_024139225.1. Taxonomy (NCBI): domain Eukaryota; kingdom Metazoa; phylum Chordata; class Mammalia; order Eulipotyphla; family Soricidae; genus Suncus; species Suncus etruscus. The sequence continues at coordinate 50,471,642 of NC_064856.1, forward strand.
ACATACAAAACTCCAAAAGAACCCAGCATTTAAACCCTCAGAGAATAAAAATGTCTGCCACAGAGACTGGCAGGGGCTTGGCATTTGGAAGGACTGGAGGGAAACTGGGGACATGGATGGAGGGAAATGTGCACTGGTGAAGGGTGTTGGACATTGTATGAGTGAAACTCAGTCATGAACAATTTTGTGACTCATGGTCATTCAGTTAGAAGAATATATGTGTGTGTATATATATGTATATATATGTATATACATATATACACACACATATATATAACAGAACACCAGATGCATTTTTGCGAACACCTAAATTTATCAAAGTCGAGAACAGGTCTATTGAGGGATTAGCTGGCATTACTAGTGCACCTGAGGAAATGTGCTGGAGTTCATCATACAACTTAGTGGCTGAGTCAGTTAAGAGTCACAGACTGGGCCGGAGAGATAGCATGGAGGTAAGGCGTTTGCCTCTCATGCAGGAGGTCATCGGTTCGAATCCCGGCATCCCATATATGGTCCTCCCGTGCCTGCCAGGAGCAATTTCTGAGCCTGGAGCCAGGAATAACCCCTGAGCACTGCCGGGTGTGACCCAAAAACCACAAAAAAAAAAAAAAAAAAAAAAAAAAAAAAAGAGTCACAGACTGGGGAAGCAGTGGCCCTGATAAAGGGTTTTACAGAGGTTAAGTCACTATCTTGCACACAGCTAATCCAGTTTGATCCCAGAGCACCACCGGCGGTTGTTCCTGAACAGAGCCAGAAATAGCCCCTTAGTACTATCAGGTGTGTCCCCACCCACCCCCAAATGTGTATATAAAAAATGTTAAACTGTGGCCAGAGATGGTCCCCCAAGCCAGGAGTGATTTCTGAGCACATAGCCAGGAGTAACCCCTGAGTGTCACCAGGTGTGGTAGAAAAACAAAAAAGTTAAACTTTCTCCCTTGAACCCAAGACCCAGGCCCAGCAACTATCACCTGGTCCATCTTCTACCCCCCCCCACCTCAGATCCCAACTGGGCCTGACCCTCTTCTCACCATTCCCTTGAAACACCATGTCCACTACCCAGAATACACTGGTCCTGACCCTACACAGCCTCAGGCTCATCACCCATCTATTCCTTGTGCTTACGCTCCTCTGCCTTCCACAACACTGCCACTCCTTCCTATACTGCCTGCACAGCCTCCCAGAGACATTCCCTCCTGCCAGTGTGGTACAAATGTGCTTTGCTGTTCCAGACCTTCCTGGGCCTGTGCCACTGATGCAGCAGGGCACCTTGTGCTCTGGTCCAGCCATCCTGATCCATCTTGCAGCCTGCTACTGCGAACACTTCCTGACAGTTCTAAATGATGGCTCCCTTAGACTCCTTTCACCAGCACCTGCAGAGAAGCAGCAATTTCCTTGGGGAACTAGTTCATATTGCTCCACCACCACCCCCATAATGACTAGAGGGAACATCCTGTTCTGCTCCTCTTCCTATTCATTTTGCAAGTTCTAGTGGTCTGAGCCAGGGCCTCACACACAGAGTGAGTGCTTTGCTGTTGAGCCAACACTGCCCACCTTGTCCTAAGTGCTTTAGTGCCTTGCTGCTGAGACAGTGTAACAATATGGGGTTCACAGAAAATTTTAAAATATTTTTTCACATACCAATCATATCCTCCTTTTGTTTGTTTTCTGTTTTTGTTTTTGTTTGGTCACACCCGGCAGCACTCGGGTGACTCCTGGCAGGCTCAGGGGACCATATGGGATGCCAGGTCTCGAACCAATGAACTTCTGCATGAAAGGCAAATGCCTTACCTCCATGCTATCTCTCCGGCCCCCAATCATATCCTTTTATGTACCAAGAATCACACACAAGATTTCCTCAGGTAAAAGACAGTCATGAGTGGAAAGTCTAGCTTTCAGCTTAAACTTCCACCAGAACAGCCTCCAAATCAATATAAATCCTTCTGAATTAATTTTGGCCAAATTCTTTTTTTTTTTTTTTGGTTTTTGGGCCACGCCCGTTTGACACTCAGGGGTTACTCCTGGCTAAGTGCTCAGAAATTGCCCCTGGCTTGGGGGGACCATATGGGACGCCGGGGGATCGAACCGCGGTCCGTTCCTTGGCTAGCGCTTACAAGGCAGACACCTTATCTCTAGCGCCACCTTCCCGGCCCCAATTTTGGCCAAATTCTAAAACCTTTATTGTACAATTTTTTCACCACCACTACCAAATTCAGTCACATGAACTGATGTGGGATCACAACCCAGTTGAAGAAAGGCTTTAGTGGCTCCTTGGCATCCCGGGCATAAAGTTAACTTCCAAGGACTCATAACATTGCCCAGCCCCAACCCTAGTTGTTAGCCCCTAACAGAGAGCCTTGTCTCCAATCAGGCCCCCATAAGTGAGAAGGTTGCTGAGCCAGAGGATGTCACCTTCTTGGCTTTTCCAGGCTGTCTGCATCTGGCTCTGTACCTGCCTTTCCTGCTCAGGCGACACGGTTCCCTTCCACAGCCACAGCCCCTCTGCATCTCATTCACTCTCAGCGTTCCAAGCTGGGCTCTCTACTGGCCCTGGGTATACTTTTGACCTGTGACACACCTTAGTTTGGAATAAGACACCTCTGGAGTTTTAAGGGCAAAATACCCAGTTTTGTTGTTTTGGGGCCCACGCCCAGTGGTGCTCAGGGGTTAGTCCTGGCTCTGCACTCAGAAATCATTCCTAGCATTGCTCAAGGAACCATATAGGATACCAGGAATCTAAAAATTGGGTGTGAATCAGGACAATAGTACAGTAGGTAGGGCATTTGCCTTGCACATAATCTACGAAGATTTGACACTGACTTAAAATATGTTGCTGATGGGTCGGAGTAAGCATAGTGGGTAGGCATTTGCCTTGCATGCTGCCGACCCAGGTTTAATCCCGGCTTCCCATATGGTCCCCAAAGCCTGCCAGGAATGACTTCTGAGTGCAGAACCAGGAGTAACCGCTGAGTGCTGCCAGATGTTGCCTAAAAACAAAACTAAATGTCACAGAAATAACTGAGATTCTGTTCACCCACTTTTTTTATTCCCTCTCCCACCATGCCCCCTTCTCTCTGTTGCCAATGTCAGTGGTGCTGCAGTGCCCAGGAGACACATATAGGACTACCCACGGTATCTTTACATGGTGCTCTCTAGGTCCTGCCCCCATTTTTACACACACCTGGTCAGAGGTGACAGAGTGCCAGAGGTCGCAGACAGCAGAGCTGCCAGATCTCTACTTTGTGCATATGGGACACCAGGGATTCAAACTTTTGACCACGTGCCTGCAGGCAAGTGCTTGGAGCACCTGTGCTGCTCTTCAGGCCCTGCCAGAGGAACATTTTTACTACAATTTGTCTGTTAGAACATTGCCAGTAACACACAATGCTAACCCCCACCAGGCAGCTGTCTCAGTTGAACAAGCTCTGGATGAAGCAAGGAGCCTCTTCCTACATTTCAGCCACTGCCCCCTCCTGCCAAAGAGCAGGCACTGGGGTACTTTGTGATGCCCTAGGGAAGGGCAGAGGGGAAAGAAGTTCATGATGACACTTTCCCACCTTTTATTTAATAAAGAAAGGTATGCAGATGCAAGGATAGGACAATAGCAATATTTTAATAAATAAGAGAAATGGGTGGTATTGGGCCCGTGCCAGCACGGCCCTACATAAATAACCTGGTGCTGAGCAGAGTGGAGAAGGGGGCAAGGCTGGGCAGTCGCCTGCACTGCCCAGGCTGGGGACACACACCCTCACAGCCACAGGAGCCTTGCAGCCCTGTTACACGGTCGTCCCTGAAGTCTCTGAAGCAATCTGAGCTGCCTGCCCAGCTGTCTCTCCTTGGAATGACAGAGGGTGATGGCGGCACATGCATGAGGTCCCTTTGCGGGCAGCCCCATGGTGGCCTGGGGGGAGGGAGCCTGGAAATGGCAAATATGGGACCAAAGCTGCTAACAGGCAGTTGGCAGGAGTCAAGCTCTGTCCGCCACCACCTCTCAGACTGCAAGAGCTGGAATGGCCCCCTTCACTCAGTCAGAAAAGGGGATCCAGTGAAGGAGGGGATGTCTGGAACTGGTACCCAGGGGGTCCCTGCTCATGCCCTGTGAGGCCCCTTCCCTTTGCAGAACCTGCTGGATGAAGTGCTGGCTCCTCTGCTCCTGGCCTTGTACCCAAGCTAGGGGGCCCCTCCTGGCCATCCAAAGCAGCCATCTGGTAGCACAGGTCCCAATCATGGCAGGGTATGAGGTCAGGGGTGTCCCGCAGGGAAGAGTGGGGTGCAGGGTCCAGGGGAGGGCTCTCAACCTGCTCCCACACTGCACCTTCTGTGCCTGCCTGAACAGCCCCTACGGGTCTGTCTACAGAGGCTCTCATGGCTTCTTGGTCCTCACAGGCCTCTCTGGCTCCGGGAATCCTCAGGACCCCAAGGACTGCATGTCCTTGGATGCAGCCATCAAATGACCAGGTTGCTCTCACTTAGCCGGACCACATAGCGGTTCTCCTGGGGGATGAGAAGCAGAAGTCAGAGCTGAGTTAGATTCAAGGCTCCAGGACAAAGTGGCCCTAGGAGCACCCTCCCAGCACCCCCAATGTGTGTCCAGATACCTTCCTGGTCAGGCCCTCACCTCAGCCTTGCTCTCCATGAGGGGCGGCTTCAGCCACTTGGGATGGGCCCCACCTCCCAGCTGTACCCGCTGCTCGGCAGGGAGGCCAAGTTGTGGGGACTCAGGAAGGTTCCCTGGTGGTGGCCCAGCCTCCATGATAGTCTTCACCTCTGACACTGGTGAACTCGTCCGCTGCTCAGGAATCCTGGCCACTCGGAACCTGCAGAAGGGGACCCGACCATCCATCCCTCCATTAGATGGGGTCCCCCAGGTGACGGCGTACCATCTGCTCAGGGACTACACCAGATCACCAAGGAGGCCTCCCACCCAGACAACCTCCACTCTGCTAGACCCCCTACCCAGCCCCTTCAAAGCCGCCAACCCTATGGTGCAGTGGGCAGGCGCTGGGGCACCCCTAGACGCCATGTGAAATAAGAGGCAGCTGCCCACTTGGCATGCCTGTCATTCCCACTTCCCCAGAATTGCATCCTCAGGTCTCCAGACATCAGGGCCCACTCACCTGCCCACAGACAAGATTGTGATCTCGCCCTGGCGTCCTGCCTTGGCCCCACCTTTGGAGGGTCGGCCCACACCAGGGAGGAGTCTAGATGAGGCGGGAGGGGCAGCAGCAGCAGCTTCTGGGGACAACAGCACCTCAGGCCACTTCTGGCTACAGCGGGAGCAGCAGGGGCCAGACAACGAGGCCAGGCCCTGCACGGTGTGTAGGTGGTGGTGGTGCGGGCAGGTGTGCGGCGAGCTGGGGGGCGGCAGCCTGGGAGCAAGGAAAGGAGACGGGTGAGAGGGACACCGGCTAGCACAGGTGCAGCGTCTCCCCCATTCCCTTCCCCATTCCTGCCCAGTAGGGACACTCACTGGGGCATGGGCCCATTATTGCCGGACAGCAGCTGTTTGCTGTGATGGTCCTTCAGCAGCTCCTCCAGGGCCGCAGCGTTCTCTGTGGGGAGCCACCGTGTTAGCCAGACCCAGCCAGGGGGCCCTGGGCCAGCACAGATCCCTAGGCTCTGCTTCCACCACCCTCCCCTCTCAAGGCAAGAACTACGGGAGAAGGCAGGCCTGCCAGCAGGCAGAGAGCCAGGAAGCCACAAGAGACTTTCAGGGAGGTAGAGCAGACGGGTCTGGCCACTGATGGCCCCGTCTTGGGGTGGGGGGCCTGCCCCTCACCTTTCTTCTCTGTGATAAGGCGCACCAGGACCCCGATGGTGTCCTCATTGGGGTCCTCAGCCAAGTAAGCTGGGTTAATCCCTAAGGAAGAGAAGCAGACCGTGAAATACAGGGCCAGTGTGGGAGAGCTCCAGGCTTGCAGCTGGCCTGGCTGTGCCAACAGAGGGCGCCCCAGGCCTTCTCGAGAGTGGGGTTCTGCTCCTGGATGTTGGTGTGTCCTGAGAAGCCCATTATCACTTCCTTTCTCATCTCCCCTCCCTGCATCCACATCCCAAATGCTTAATTTCAGGAATTCCACAATCCAGTCCCAGAAGAATGTGGGGAAGGTGGGAACAGTCAGCCCCTCAATCTTCAGTCTCAGGGCACTCCCCACATTTCCACCTAACTGAGCAAGGCCAAGATCAAAATGTACATGGGAAGGGGCTAAGGGGGGCGGGCATAATGTGACTTAGGCGCCCTCAGATACAAGGAGGCAGCCCAGGGCAGGAAGACCATGAGCCACTTTCCTGCCCCTCTAGATCCACCGGGGGAGCAGGACACACCATCTCTCCCTCTGGTTCCAGGAGTTTGAAAATTCTTCCCCATGGGGTCTACTCCTAGCACAGTGCTCCAGACTCTCTCCTGCAGGTACTGGGGGATGGGAGAGACCAGTGGTACTGAAGACTGAACCTTGGGCTTCTGCAGCAAAGCCTCTCCCACTACCCTCTCTGGCTTTAGGAGTAACTCAAAGTACAGCCAGGAGTGGAAATCAGAGCCTGCACAGCACTGCCCAGGACAGCTGCCCATCAAAATGCCTGACCCAAACCATAAGGCACCTCTGCTGTGCCCAGGGGAGCACAGAGAGCCCCAAGACCAGGCAGGTGAAGGCCGCCCTGCCAGTCCCAGGGCCTTCTCAAGCTTTTGCAGGTCGGGTCCCCTGACCAAGAGGGCAGGGCACGCCTAGCCACCCACTCCCACTGTGCTCACCATTGACACCAGCTCCAGGCCCAGTCGCCACCTCCTTCTGAGCAGTACAGTGGTAGCCCTTGCGTTTGAGCAGGTTGCACACCAGGATGCCCAGCAGGCCCATGAGGCAGAAGATGGGCACAATCGCGATGACTGCATACTGCGTGGCTTTCTCCTCAGCGCTGTCTGCCCGTGTGCCATTCCCGGGCTGCCCCATCTCCTCACTGCCGCTGGCCCCTGGGGCCACCTCCACGCCCCGGCGGGCCCGCTGTACCCGCTCTGCATCCCAGAGGGTGGCGAGGCAGAGAGGAAGATTCAGTGCAGGCACCACTGCAACCTGGAAAGTCAAGGCCGCTCTCCTGCCTTCCTTCCAGCCATGGATGGGTCCCTTGAGCAACCCCCAGCCTAAATTTCCCTATGGCATATGCTGGGGACCCCAGGTCCTACCCAGCTAGCCCATGAGTTCATGGACTTCAAAAGATAAGTATGTGCCCCCATGCCCAGCTGTGGATCTCCTGGAGGAAACAGGCAGGGGACAGGGCCTGAGGCCTCCACCCAAACTGTGGCTGCCTGTTTCCCAAAGTGGGCAATGTATGACATAGGGCACCAAATAATGGCAGAAGCCTATGGTACGGGTAGGGATGCTTTCTGTGTGTTCACTTAAGGAAGGGAGATTTCCATGGGTCACTGAGTGGCTTTTTTTTTCTGGAAAAAGTGGGAACCGCTGAGCTCAGGTTGGGAAGGGCAGTAATAGGGAAGCAAATGATGTCCTACTGCACACATATCCCCTTTTCTAGGGTAGTAAACACCCCAATACCCCCTGGAAGGGCCTAGGCTGCAGTCTTTTTTTTTTTTTTTTTTTTTTTTTTTTTTTGGTTTTTGGGCCACACCCGGCGGTGCTCAGGGGTTACTCCTGGCTAACTGCTCAGAAATAGCTCCTGGCAGGCACGGGGGACCATATGGGACACCGGGATTCGAACCAACCACCTTTGGTCCTGGATCGGCTGCTTGCAAGGCAAACACCGCTGTGCTATCTCTCCGGGCCCTAGGCTGCAGTCTTCCAGCTCCCCTATCCCTAGCTGTCTGAGTCCCCCTGTACTCACCTTCACAGCCGTGTGTGCCCAGAGGTGCCCAGGAACATGGCTGGCAGGGAACACTAGGGGCCTCTGAAGGGACAAACCACCTGTGAGGGGAGAGAATACACTGAGACCCCGAGTGTCCAGGACAGAATGAACCCCTTTCCCCAGCACCTTCGTGACTGTGGGCCCAGTCTTAGTCACAGAAGGGAAACTGAGCCCACTTGGGGGCAGTGAAGGCCAGGACCCCATGATTCAGACCCTGGTACCCCCGCCCTGTGGCTCACCCAGGCCAGCAGGCTCCGCAGATCGTGTCCTGAGTGGCTGTGCCCGCCTGGGCCTCCAGTCTCCCACGAGCACTGCAGCGGGAGTGAGGCTGGCACAATTCAGAGCCTTGTGATGCCGAAAAGGTGCCAGGCGGGCAGGGCTTGCAACGCACACCGGGGGCCTGTGGAGGGAAAGGGGGTGAGCGCAGGCATGGGGAAAGCCCGGCCCTCAGTCCCTCCCTGGGTTGGCGTGAGGCAGGGCAGAGATGGGAGCTCTCACCAGACTGGGCTCCAGTCCCGGTGGGCACTGCCAAGGGGCCAATGCTGTGGGGGTGACCAGAGAGCAGCACAGCAGCTGAAAGAGCAGGAAGAGCTGAAGGGAGGCCTCTGGGGTGGGGAGCAAACCACCATCTACCTCCTGAAACCCCAGGACTAATCAATCCATGAGCACACAGGACCCCCCACCAGGCTTTTGGGTCAAACCTCCAACCCTCATGTTTCGAAGAAAGCCATTGAGGTGGCTATAGTGCCCCCACCATGGAGAGAACTAGGAAGCTTCAAGAAATTGCTAGTAAGGGGGCCAGCGAGGTGGTGCTAGAGGTAAGGTGTCTCTGCCTTGCAAGCACCAGCCAAGGAAGGACCGCGGTTCGATCCCCCGGCGTCCCATATGGTTCCCCCAAGCCAGGAGCAATTTCTGAGCACTTAGCCAGGAGTAACTCCTGAGCATCAAACGGGTACAGCCCCCCAAAAAAAGAAAAAAAAAAGAAATTGCTAGTAAGGTCTAGAAGGACAAAGTTGAAGGCTCGGCTCTGAGTCCCCTCTATTCCACTTGTGGGGAAGAATCCTGGAGGGTCCTGGAGGAGCCGCATCCCCAAACTGCTCCCCTTGCCCACTCCTCCCAGCTCTGATCCCTCCCCCACAGTACATCCCCAGCAGCCTCTGCCTGCCCTCCCCGGCCAAGCCTGCAGCTGGTGCTGCCTATTCTGGGCTGTCAGCTGAGCTGCCCGGACCACATCCTCCTCCATGACCTCCCCCTATTCAGGGCCAGCTCCACACCCCACACTCCTGCACCCCAGGGGGCCCAGCCCAAGGGAAGGGGTTTTTTCTACGTGTACCCCCCACCTATGTGTCTACACCCCGCCCCACGGTGTGAGCTGTTTCCTAAATATCTCTCCTGATGTGGGGAGACCCAGGCCTCATGCTGGGGGAAAGGCATGGGGCAGGGTGGCAGTGGGATGTCACATGGGGGCTCCAGGGATGTTAGGCCCAGATCTGTTAGCTGTAGCTGCCACGTGTGGGGAGTTCAGGGGGCTCTTGCAATGGAGTGCCAGGACCACCCTAAGCCTTATGGGAGACAAGGCAGCAGCCCACTCTGAACAAGTCTTCTACCTTCTGGGGTGTTGGGGGTAGAGGGCTCTAGACTCAGCTCTGAACCCCCAAAGGCCACCCCTTTACTCACCACAAGGAGGCAGGCGAGGGGCCAGAGAGCTGGGTCCTGCTTCATCCTTGGATCCTGGTATGCCACAGCCTAGAGCAGAAAGAGGCACTCAGCAAGGGGGGGGGGACAGCCCCCCAGGGGTTGTTTGCATATGTACCCGGAGCTAGCACTGATCTTCTGCTTCTGTCACAAGTGGCCGTCCCCAAGGCAACTCCCAGACACAGCATCCCCTAGGGGCCCTCACACCCCAAAAGATCTGCAGCACGCCCCGGCCTGCCTACCTACCCCAGATGTGGGGTTGAGGCTGAACCTGAGCCCCAGATCCCACCCCACACACACATAAAGGGGAAGGGTTGAGGTGAGGCAAGAGGGGCAGAAAGGGGGTGCTGATGTCTTCCCGAGGAGGAGGGTACCTCAGCCAACGACCACCTGCAGCCCCTGAACTCCAGGGACCACCCAGGCACTGCCCACGTGTCCAGCACAGCCCCGCCCCCCCCCCAGAGTCACACAGGAGCCCTCCCCCTCTCTGGGGCACCAACTTCCCACTGGAAGAGAAGCTCGGGTGGAAACTGATCCTCTGGGGCCGGGGTGCGCCTTACACGGCCGAAGGGGGAGGGGATGGTCACACCATCCTCGGGACTCTCCAGGTCACTGGCAGTGGCCCTGGGCCTCAAGCCAGTTCAGGGGAAAACCTGGGACAGGAGAAGGTCGGGCCAGCGGGTGGGGTAAAGGCCAGGAGGGCCTGGCAGACGGCGCCCAACAGGTGGCACCCGCACTCCCTGGACCTTCCAGTCACCCCAAAAGGCCTCCCTTCACTACCCCCAGCCCATCTCCGGACACCTGAGTGGGGCCTCCAGCTCGCAGGTCCTTACAGAGGGCCCAGATCAGCCGAGGAATAGATGCTCCTCTATAGACTCGGGCTTCTGGGCGGAAACCCAGGGCCGGAGGCACAGATTCAAAGCCACGAGGGCCACTGGGGTGCACTCAGACACGCGCCGCTGGATGCCCCGACGCCTTCTAATTATGTGCCTTCTAATTACCCCAAACTGGCACTTACTCCTGTCTGGCCACCCCATCTCTGCCACAGCGGCTTCAGCACCCCCACTCCACCCAAGACGGGCCTGAAGACCTGCCGGCTCAGCAGCTGGGGAGCCCCTGCACCTCTGTGCTCCCCGGAAGTCTTCTTCCAGCTTTCCTCCACAATTAGCCGGTGGTGTACACAGGCTTGTTGAAGAGTCTGAGAGGCCTTTGCCCATCCCTTCACCCCATAAACTGTAAGCTCAATGGCTGGTGTCTCTGGAGGACTTCCTGGAGGAAGGGCTGTAGATTCCCCAGAGGGTAGCACCCACAGCAGGGCGCCTTCTCTCCAGCCCCATTCCAGCAGGGGCATTCCCACCCTACACAGTGCAGAAGAAAATCAGCCCTGAGCCCCTGTCTCCCAGGTCCTGTGAGGAGCCCTTGGGGCTCAGTCTCCTCATCTGTAGGATGGGGCCACACCCGCCAGCAGCCTAGAGGATGAAGTAAGCGCCCGAGGCCTCTCCTGCTCAGGCCCCCACCCTCCTATGTAATTAGTATTTGTCTACTGGCTTGTTTATGGGGGGAAATCAGACAGCAGGAGGCGGGGCAATCTGTCTCCTTCCCCCTCCTCAGCGTCTGGAGCGGGAGCTTCCTGAGACGTGGGGGCCTTCCTCACACTCAGCCCCCCCCCCCTCCAAGCATCCCAAACAATGAGAGCCAGAAATTCCCTGGAAGGAAGCCAGGCACAAGGTCCAGATGGGAGGTAGGAGGCAGGGGCACCCAAGGAGGTGTACCCCGAGGCCCCAGAGAAAGAGGAAGCTGCACCCCCACCCCGTCCATAGTTCCTCTTTCCCAGAACTGAAGCAGATTATTCCCCCCCCACACACACACCATTATACTCTCTCCAGCTCTCCCCACAGAACCCCAATGTTCCCCATTGGCCCCAATGCCCAGTACACCCCCAACCAGCCCTATTCATGGTTCTGGGGTCTCAACACTAAATCTGCTCCCCCACTGTCTCCCACTCCACCACTAGGAGCTGTCCCTGAACCCCGACACACACCCTCCCCCATGCTACCTGCTTCCAGAAACCTCTCTGGCCACCTGATCAACACCTGCTCTCCTTTGGGAGCAAGAGACACTCACACCCCACCTTGCGTACTAGAATTTGTCTGATGGGACCCCCAGCAGTGTCTATGGGTGGAAACTGGGCTGAGGTCAGGGCCCTGAAATACACCCTTCCTGGGGCAAGGGTACAGCTTCTGCTTGGGAACAGTTAGAGGGCCAGAAGTTGGGGTGTAGAAGGGGGGGCTGAAACCACTCTGCTATGGCCCCACAAAGGGCTATGTGGGGAGATAGGGGCTCAAAGAGGGGACTTGGCAGAGAGGAGCCCTCGCCTACTGTGCCTCAGTTTCCCTGTGTGTAAGCAAGGGGGGAATCCTGCCCTTGGCAAGCAGGTATAGACTATCAGCAGCTGATAACTTCAGTGTGATGCTTGGCACTGAGCCCAGCCCACAGGGGGCACACACTAGAGTGGTGAGGCTGGGGGGGTTGCTGTGAGCTGGGGTACCACACTCCAGAGCTCCCAGAGCTCTGGAGCATATGGGAGAGGGGGGAATATGTAGCAGGTATCTCAGTGGGCTTTCAGGGTTGGGGACCTGCTATGAGGTCCTGGCATAAGGGGACCAGCCTTCCTGTGGCCCTGCCAGCAGGTTGAGGGGTGCAACCCTCCCAGTGGCCACCAGTGGCTGGGGTTGCCGGGAAACAGCTGGACACGGGCCTCCTGGGTGGGAGGAAGACGGGGCTGCGGCGAGAATCCAGGTTAGCAGGAGCTGCCGTTCCCTGGCAACGGGGGCTGAAGTAGGGCAGTGCCCGCAGTGGGTGGCCTGGCACCTCCTCCCCACCTCCAGGAGAGGGACCCTCCTTCCCTTAGGTCCTGGGAGAGGCAGGCCCATGTCTCTCACACCTGGGTAAACTGAGGCCACAGAAAGTCACCTGTGCGGGTCTGACTGTTGCCCCTCAACCTGGAGCCAGGCTTTGAGTAACTACAAATGGCAGAGGCTGAGAAGGTGGGGGAAACTATAGCTCAATGAGGGGGCCCCTGGACAGAATCCAAGCCTGGGGTCCTGAACTCAGCTGCACCTGCACCCTGACACCACCACAGCTGTGCTAGCACTCCAGAAGACTGTCATTGGCAAGGAGGGGAAGGGATCTGGGGTTGTCACCTCCATCGGGTGGCTGAGGGACTGGGGCCTACCGAAGAGCAGAGCTGAAAATCAGGACCAGCCAGTGAGGGGGCCCTGGCCCACCTTGCTGCAGCCATGACAGCCTGGGAGAGGACCCACAGTGCAGTTTCCTGGCTCCCTCCAGGACTTTGTCTTGGAACCCCGAGTCCAGCATGGCACAGGGGAGGTAGGCAGGTAGGTAGGGGCCAAAGGGCTAAATGGCCCTTGAGGCAAAGAAAAGGGCTGAGGTGGCCAGATGAATCCCCAACTCGTGCCACTCCCCCAGGATATGTACCCACAAACCTCACCAAGGCATCTGTGCTGCTGGGTCTCCGACCCAACTCTGGCTTCACAAGGGAGAAAGAATCCCTGAGAAGCTGAGCAGGAATAAATGCCCTCCCCCCCCCCCCCACACACACACACACTAGAATCCTCAAAGAAGACAAGGCTCAGGTGCAGGTACCTCCGGAGCTCCACATGCTCTGTCCTTCCCAAATGTCTCCCCTGTTCCAAGTCAGCAAAACACCTCCCTAATCACTCACCTGTGCTACGGTCACTAGCTCTGCACCCACTCCTGCCACAGATCTGGCACCAGCATCCCTTTAGGCCTGGCACAAGCCTGCCCTCATTTCCATTTGCCACCTCTCCCAGCCTGCCTGTTCTTCTCCCTAACCATCACCACAACCTACCAACTTGAGCGAGTCTTTGAGAAAACTGGGTAGACTGCAGGCCTACCTGACCCCATATTGAGAACCCCAGAACTTGTCCAGTGGAGCCTGAGGACTGGGGTGAGTTAAGTATCATAAGGGGCTTAAAGGGGCCCCCAAAGCCCTTACAGTTTCGGGCCAGTCCTGGCTCCATACTTAGTGGCTGTAACCTCAGACAAGATTCCCTCCCTGAGCTTTGGGTTCTTCCTCAAACCAGGGTTGCCCCATCTCAGGAGACAACTCAGGATGAGCATGTCCAAGTCAAGGTCACGCAGGCTCTGGAGCAGATAGATAAGGGGCTCTCGGGATTAAAGTCAGTCCCAGCTTTGGGGGCAGCAAAAGTTCCCTGGGAGACTCTGGGGGCTCATTCCCTGCCACCACCACCCGGCCTGTGTGTCCCATTCAGTTAAAGTCACAGGCAGGCCAATGGAGGTGGTCCCCTCAGACTCAGCGTCCTTCCCACCTCCCTGTCAGAGGCCCCTCCATCACTGGGCATGGTCCCCATAAGAGGTTCAAGGGGCAGGGCAGGGCCTGGCATGTTTCTCTCAGGGAGGGGTGCAGGTCCCCACTTTGGTGGCTCCTTCAGGAAGCCCTGCTTCCCGGTGTCCCGAGGCATGGAGCCCCAGCCTCTGACTAAGGCCCTTCCCTCCCTCCCAGCCATGCCAAGCAAGGGCACACGCGCAACCACATGGGCGTTATTTATAGCGCACAATGTTCCCAGGCCCCGCAACAGCCTCCACTCCCGAGCCGGCAGGCTGAGGTAGGGTCCCTGTGACCCCACAGCTGTGAGGTGGGAAACAGTGTCCTGTGTCCTACTGCCTGGGCGCATACTGGGACACAGCATGGTACCCTCTGACCTCCCTACTCGTCCCCAAGCCTCAGACAGAAGCTGGTACTCAGGTTCTGCACAGAGCAGGAGGCAAACACCCCTGCAGGACCTCCAGTCCTTGCTAGTCTCAGGAAACTCCCTTCCTGGTCACCTACCTTTACCCCCCCAGCAACAGGGCTGAATCCCAGCAGAGGCCTCTGATTGATAGCAGAAGAGCCCCAGTAGGGGATGAAACCAGAACCAAGCCCCCAACTCTGCACAGTATGTCTGAAGCTATGAAATTCATACCACAAGGATCAGACCCACCCCCAAATATCCACAGAGCAATCTGGAAGGGAGGGGATCCCCAATCATGGAACTGACTTTTCATACAGGCCTCAGCAGTGGGGACCCACAACACCTCCAAACTCACCCCTGCTCTTATAAATAAAGCTTGGGTCTTTGCCCCTAACGCCTAACACACTGGGAGCATCAGAGACCCCAGGGGCAGAGCTGGCCCCTCCTCAGAAGGGCCTAACACCGGAAGTTGTTTTATTGGGGGAGAGGGAATAAGGCTGTATCCAGGACAGTCAGGATGGCTCTAGAAAAAGAACAATAACACAAAGGCCAGACATAGGGGCTGGAGTGGTGGCGCAAGCGGTAGGGCATTTCCCTTAGTCGCGTGCTAACCTAGGAAGGACCGAAGTTCGATCTGAGAGTAGTGCTGGAGTGGTGGCGTGGAGCGGTAAGGTGTCTGCCTTGCCAGTGCTAGCCTAGGACGGACCGAAGTTCAATCCCCCGGCATCCCATATGGTCCCCCAAGCCAGGAGCAATTTCTGAGCGCACAGCCAGGAGTAACCCCTGAGCATCACTGGGTGTGACCCCAAAACAGAAAAACAAACGAAAAATAGGCCAGTCATAGATACTTGGTGGATGGGGAGTTGGGGTAGACTTTTGGGGCTCACTCTTAAGTGTGTGGAGGAACAGGAAATGCAGGCAGTGAGGCCAGCTAGGAGTGCTAACAGCAGAGGCAACCCTCAACCTGGTGGGGGGTGGGGCATCATCTCCAGTTGGCCAAGCACCCTGGAGCAGGGCAGAAGGAGGTGAGAGCCACAACATCAGAATTTGGGGGGACCTTAAATAAGCACCTCACCAAACTTCACTCTTTTCCTCTGTAAGTGGGACAGTGGCTCTGAGTCTCTGTGCTGGAAGGTGGGGTGCTGATGGTCCTTCAAAGGCACACAGGTGCCTCCCTTGAAACTATCTCAGAGGCCCAACTGGGGCCCCATTTGGAAAGTCAGCCTGGTCCCACCTTTATCCCCCTGGGGCCCAGTTCCCAGAAAGGCTGGGCTTGACCAGGGTATGGGGTGGGGCTGTGGGGGGAGCCTTCATTGCATTAACTCTTGGTTAACCCATCCCTGCCCCCATCCCCCACCCAACCCTCAGCCAAACTATTTCTACCTCTTTGCTGGGGATAGAAATAACTCAGGCTAGGCCCCAAGAGACCAGGACTGTGGTTCTGATTAGCCCCAAGAAGCACAACTCCAGTCATTCCATGGGACTAAGCGCAGCCTGTGCCCCAGCTCTAGCAAAGGCCTCGGGGAAAATGGGGAGAGGGAGGCCCCAAGAGCGTGCACTAGCTCAAGGTCACTCCTAGCCTGGTCCCCAGTATGGATGGGAGTGGACATGAGAAAGGCAAGAACTATGAAGTGGAGAGGGGTGGGGTGGTTGGTCAAGGAGTTTCTCAAATATGATGAAGGTCAGGTGAGACCAATAGTTCAGTGGGTAGAGTGTTTGCCTTACATGTAGCCAACCTGGTTTGATCTCTGGCATCCTATATAGTCCCCCAAGACACACACACACCCCAAGTAACTCCTGAGTGCAGAGCCAGGAGCAGTCACTAAGCATTGCTGGGTATGACCCAAAAGTCCCCCTCCCCGCAAAATATGATGAAGGTCAACTGTGCCTCTCTGCACCCCTTGAAGCCCAGACTGCAGTACTAACCCCTAGCACTCTTCAGAGCTGTGTTCTTACTTCCAAGGCCGAAGCAACTTCTAGAAGGTGGCACATAAACTTCTGGAGGTCTCTGGTCATGGGGAGAGCAGGAGGGAGAAGGAAGAAAATGAACAGGAAATCCCCACCCCCACACCTCCCATGTCTTAGACTTGTATGCAAGCACACCCCACTCAAAACCCACACTGCCACATCCTGCCAGCGCTTGCCTGCCAGCCCAGGTTTGAGCAGATTTGAGACTAGAGAAGCCAGGAGAATCTGAGGAAGATTTGGGTGGCGCCTCTCCCAGACTCTCACACACACAACACCCAAGTTCCAGTCCTGGCACTGTCCTGAGGAGGTGACCTGGAGCAAATCACTTTGCTTTTCTGAACCTCAGTTTCCCTCTTTGAAAAAACTGTGCCAATCCAGAACCCCTGTGATGGGCTACTAGGAGACCATGCAGGGAACTTACCCCAACCGCCCCTCACACATTTGGGAGCATAGAAGGCCCCAGGGGCAAAGCTGGCCCTTCCCCAAGCCCAGACCACACAGAGTGCTAGGGGTGCTACTGCACCCCCAGGGACAGACAGTACCCGAGAGACTCCCAGAGCTGAAAAGAAAACATAACTTTTCAGAGTCATGAAAAGGATCTCATGCTGGAGTGGAGCTTCTCAGATGGGGGGGTTAGGGCTCTAGTCTAAACTGCCAGGATGGTTCTAGAAAGAGAACAGCAATGCAAGGCCAATCAGAGAGCCACAAGCAGTTCAGCACAAAACAGCACTGTGCCCTGCCTCCACGTAGAGTACAGCCTGTGTTCACAGAGGATGACGCCGAGGATACGACTTCTACATCGTTACGCAGGTGCCCCTCATCCTTCCCATTCAAGGGATTCCACTGCCGTTTCCCCACACGGACATCTGTGAGCATGTGTTCATGCTAAGGCTGAGTTTGGGGTGAGGGTGCATATCCCCCCCCCCATGTCTCCAGATGAGACCCCTGTAGGGAACAAGTTCATGCACCTCGACAGACACACACAACAACTACAGGAGGTCTGGACCAGAAAACCTGATAAACATACACACAACTACAGGAGGCCTGGGGACATACACAACTACACACACACACACAATTACAGGAGGCCTGGACCAGAGAACCTGACAGACACACACACACAACTACAGGAGGCCCAGGGACACACACAACTAAACACACACACACACAACAACTACAGGAGACCTGGACCAGAGAACCTGACAGATACACACACAACTACAGGAGGCCCGGGGACACACACAACTACACACACACACACACACACACACACAACTATAGGATCAGAATGGGGCTTGGGCCTGAGGTGCGTCCAACTGTCATGTCACCAGTCCCTGGGTTAGAAACAATCACCAGTTTGAACTGTCACCTCTGGGGCCAGGATGTCACCAGCAAGGCTGGCTCCTCTCCCCACATCCCTACCCCCACTGCAGTCATTATGTCCGAAGGAAGGGAAAAACGGAGCACTGACCCAAAAACAAAAGATCCTAAAGTGATGATTCACAGCCCAAGCCCTGTGTGTAGATAGAGACTCGGAGGCCCTGCATGGCTGGATCGGAGGGCAAAAGCGGGCACAGGGCAGTGAAAACACACACACACACACACACACACACACACACACACACACACACACACAGCTTGCCGGAGCGCAGAGCAATGCCGAGCACCCGTGCCAAGCGTGTGTGGCCATGAGCGAGAGTGAGAAGCACAAACGCAGGCGTACGCACATGGGGAGAAGTGGAACCGGGGTGACCTCAGGGTCCCTCTAGTTCTAACCAAGGTATCGCCCCACCCCAGAAGCTACCCGGTGTTGGGACCCTCTCCCTCCACCTGTCAAATCACTCAGGCCCCCGCCCAGGGCTCTTAAGGGACAGTCCTGGGAGATCCTTGTCCCCAGGATATCCCGCTTCCTCCCCTTTGCTTTGCTGGCAAGGAGCTTGAGGTCCGGCCTCTTGGCCTCTTCCTCACTGTCCTGGGATGGACACACACACACACACACACACACACACACACACACACACACACACACACACAGGGATCCCGGGGCTCGGCCCTCCGCAGTCACCCCGTATCTGTCATGTGTCGCAGCCCGCCCTGCGTGTCAGCGTCGCAGGGGCCCCCCGCGCCCCCCGGCGTGTGTGCGTGTCTGGGGAGGGGAGGCTGCGGCATCCGCCTCGCCCGCCAACTTCCTCCGAGGAGCGGGCTGCAGGGGGGCCCGCCTTACCTGGCCGCACGCCGCCTGAGCACCTCTCGGCGAGCGCCCCGCCGGCCGCGCAGCCTGCGCGCCTTTTGAATGAAACGCCGCGGCCGGCCGGACCCCGAGCGCGAGGCCACGCCCCCGGCTGACGTCATGGCAGGCCACGCCCCCAACACGACATCGACTCCGGCCCGCCACACGGACACGACCCCGCCAGGGAGGCCTTCTCCACGGCCGGCCGCTGCTCCGCGGCGCCCTCTCTCGCGCGCCCCCGGGAACTGCAGGGGGAGGCGCGGGGCGAGAGGATGTCATGAACCAACAAGCAAGATAGACTCTGGAAATGTGTTAGGGCCGGAGAGATAGCATTGGGGTTAGGGCAAATTTGCCTTGCATGCAGAATGACGGTGGTTCGAATCCTGGCATCCCATATGGTCTCCTGAGCCTGCCAGGAGCGATTTCTGAGCGTAGAGTCAGGAGTAAACCCGGTGTGACCCCAAAACCAAAAAAAAAAAAAAAAAGATAAACTGGAAATGTGGATGCTACTCGGAATCCCATCACCATTGACAGTACCACCGGGGACATCGCTGTCCCCTCCTGAACATGGGATCCCCTGAAAAGGATCGCCTTAAGGTCTCCCCTTGGAAACCTCCACCCAAGGAGTGAAGGGAGGCCTGTCAGGGAGGCCCATTCATGGACCCCTGCGAGAGTCCTCAGCCAAAATCCGGATCTCCTTCCACCCAGACTTTATTTCCACTCAACTTACATACACTACTATAAGTAACCAGTCTTTCCCGTAGGCCTGTGACACCCCCCCCACACACACACACATCCCACTGCTCCCACTCACCAACTGTGCACACTCATTATAGGGATTCCGGCAGCGACAAGAGCTAGTTGCACAAACCCGTCCAATCCCATTGGATCTCTGGCTCTGCCCACGTTAGGTAGTAGGCCTGGGAGTGAGCTATGTGAACAGGAAGCGCAAGTCCCACAATAGCTTCCCCAGCTTCCTCAGGTGCTGCCCTAGGGTCCCTCCTAAAGGGGCAGGCTGGGAGGAGACTCTTCAGAGAAGATCTTGTGCTGAGGGCAGAGGTCTGACACGCATGATAGAGGTGGAGGAAAGTAAATATTTATCCTGCAGGGGTGGGTGGAGAATTTTAAACAGTCCTAGAATCTGAGCTGCAAGGAAAGAGGCTGGGGAAGGTCAGGTCCCCAGGGCCCAAGAGATTCCAGGAGGAGAAATGGACACCTGAAGAGGGAGGGGACAGAGGAAGAGTTTCCATTTCCCTGGCTCTGCCCAGGTATGTGGGGGTGAGGAGGGGGTAGAGCAGAAAGTTCCAGGTCACAGAGGCTGAATTTGATCCTTGCTCCAGTCCTTTTATTTCTGTGAACCCTCTTTCTGCGAACCCTCCAGGACTCGGGACAGGGATGATCTTAGGGCTCCCATCCCACATCAAACCTACAGAGGGAGCCCATAAGCCCACATACACTTGCTTGTTTTTGTTTTTCACAGTGCCAGGGAGCAAACACAGGGCTTCACAGGAGCAAGACAAGCAATCTACCTCTGAGCTGCACCCCATGCTCTCTTCATAAGATCTTTTCTAACACACTTCCAAGTTCTGGAGTTCAAGTGGTGATGTCTCATGCACTGCTCTATCCAAGAGTCAGGGGTTTGCCTTGCAGCTATAGAGCATAGAAGATTAGCCAGAACTCCTACAAAGGCCCTGACCTGTCTCTACCACTAGCTCTCTGGAGCTTTGGCCATATTCCTCTCAGTTGTCAAACTGGTTGCTTAAAGGTTGTGCCAGCTCTCTGGGTAAGAAAGGATCTGTCTGACCTGGCTGGGCAGGGGGAATGGCCAGCAGCAAGGAAGAGCATGTACACAAAGGCTGAGGCAGTTCTGGAAACTCTACTCTGGGCTCTCAGGGAGCAGCACTACAGAGTCGAATGTCCCAGAAGCGGAGCCCACACACAACCCATCATCCCCTTGCCTTAGGTTATGAAGGAGGTTAATTATTATTTACTTCTGTCTCTGACTCTGAACACAGCTGCAGGTAGAACCTGACCCAAGCGTCTAGGAGCATCTCGCTGCTCCGGAGAGGAGACAGGAAAGAAGCTGTGGAAACCACAGGAGAGATTTAGATAGACTTTTTATGAGACTTGGAGTACCACTGGCTCTTGGACAAAAGGACGCTTGAAATCATCGGCTTTTAATATCCAGGCATTTCAGATGGACCCACTAAACCTTAGTATTACAACCTAGAGCTCAGTCAGGGACCTCAAAGTCTGTCTCTTTGACCCTACAGCAGTCAGGGAAGTTAAGTGCGGAGAAGGCAAGTATCTTATCCCTGGTGGCCTGCACAAGGCTCTAGCAAACCGGGTTGACTTGGATAGTAATTCAGAGTCGGGGCAAGGACTTCACGATTCTTTAAGGTCCTGTTAGGGTGGGGATCCCGGGCCACAGGATGAGAATCATGAGGCTGCAGTTTACAAAGGGGGGAGGGGGGGGGTGTCTAAGCCAATGTCACATTGCTGGAGCTGTGGCCCAGCGATGGTGGCGCCCTCTGCTGGCGGAACTGGAATTCCAAGCTGAAAGTCTAAAGTAAGAGTTAGCTAACCCTTAGCTAACCCACTGGTCAAATCCTACCTAGCTGGGGAAGTTGGGTTCTCTCAAGTGTGGGTTCCATATAGCTCCAGGGGGACTTGGGATCAGCTTGGTTTAAGGAGGAACTGGGCCTACAGTGGGCTCATCTTGGGTCACAAAGAGAAGAGCGGATTTGATCTTTCCTGATCAGGAATCTGTTCAAGTCACATTTCACTCCAAACCGTGGGTCATGAAACACCCTGGAGCTAGGCTTCAGGGTACATCCTCATGGGTCAGGATATCCTGCCACTGTCAACCTGGGTGGTTGTGAGCAGTTTCACCTCTCAAAAGGCAAAGGTATTTGCCAAAGTGCTGTGATGACCTGCTAAGATGTCATGTAGGGGACACTGACTTCGACAGTTGGGCTTGAGAACACTTCCTGCTGCCACTCTTTTCCCACCCTCCATCGTTTTCCCATGTTCTCTATCTCTCTCTGTCTCTCTCTCTTTCATACACACAAACACCTAGGCCTGGCTTTCACATATGCCAAAGCCAGCTCCTGTCTCCCACCCCAGCTCAGCCCACTGTCAACCCCTAATCCAGCTTGGCAGGCCTGTTGATTTGTCCGGGCCAGGCAGGACTCCTGTTTGGTAATAATGGGCCCAAAATAGCACTTCCCTGTGATGCTTCCTGTGGCCTGAGCTGGGGCTTAAGACTTCGGAGGACAGAAGAAAGACCTAATGTTTGGCAGGCATGCAAAAGATGTAAAGGACACCTAGAGGTCACCTGAAGCCAGAAGGGCAGATCCTGGACTAGGGTCCCACGCTCTCTGAGGAGAGTTCAAAGCTGAGGCTTCAGCTCTGACCGCTGGTCCACTGGCACATGATTCAGAAGGTCTAGGACCTCAGTCATACTTGCAGTTGCATACTTCCTTATGCCAAGTTCTCAGACCTGCATGTGGATTTCACCCTGATGCAAGGGGCCTCAGGGGCACCTGATGCAGTCAATCCATGTGTCTTCTGTTTTTTTGTTTAGTTTTGTTTTTGGGTCACACCCAGCAGCACTCAGGGGCTACTTCTGGCTCTATGCTCAGAAATCGCCCCCGGCAGGCTCAGGGGACCATATGGGATGCCGGGATTCGAAACGCCATCCTTCTGCATGCAAGGCAAACACTTTACCTCTATGCTATCTCTCCAGTCCCGTCTTGTGGGTTTTGAGGGTCATTCTCTGAACTTTCTGAACACAGATTGCCAGAGTGCCATTCTGCCTGGACCTACCCTAAAGCCCCTTCCTCTAGCCTCTCTGCTACCTTGCTGTGACATCAAAAAGTGCCTATTTCTCTCTGTGTCTCACCTTCCTCAAGAGGTAGGTAATCTCACTAAGCCCAGTCCTATGTCCCTACTCTGGGGAACCACCTGGAAACCCCCACAGAGAGGTAACAGTCCTAATACTTCCATCCTCAGAGATCAGAACCTCCTGCTCAAGGCTGGCTTGAGCGTCTGAGACAGATGGATTCCTCATAAGTGTGTCTAGCTGTTCTCAGACTGTGCAAGTTCTGCCTCTCCTGCCCTTTAGTGCCCATCTGCTACTCCTCTCCAGGTTCTTTCCTCTTGCTCTACCAGGAGCACAGAGGAATCTCAGCTCTACCATGCCAGGTGAACTTGAGGAAAGCATTTAATCTCTAAATTTATTTTTTGGCCTGAAAGAGAGGATACTAATGGTGCCAGCCTGACAAAGGTTAAAAGGAGATGGTAGGTCTTTTTTTTTTTTTTTTTTTTTTTTTGAGATGGTCGATCTTGGTCATCAAATAATAAGTGGGAGTGGGGGTGACAGTGTTTTGACATTCAAGATAGGGATGCGAAGTCTACAGGATTCTCTAGATTTAATCCTACATATGCCGAGCACTTGCTGTGTCAGGCACTGTAGGCAGCAAAGAACAAAACCATCCCTAGTTTCTCAGGAGCTCATGTTCTGACTTCCAGCCCTCTCACTTCATCCCTTTGCTGATGCTGGACCTATATCCTGAACCTCATGATGTAGGCTCCTCTGCCTTGGCTCATGCTTACCTCTCTTTTATTTGCAAGGGCAAGGTAGGAGAGTAGACAGACACAGCCAATGGTGCTCAGGGATACCATATGTTGTGTTGGGGATAGAACCATGGTCAGCCTATGTAAAGCAAGCACCTTAACCCTTATACAAGCTCAAGTGCTTCCCTTTTTACACCAAACCCAAATCCCACTTCCTCCAACTTCATGGTCAGCCTTGACCAGAGCCCTTAAAGAAATAGTTCTGGGACCAGAAATATAAGTCAAAGGGGGTGGAGCATGTATTGGAGTGAGGCACAAGTTGGCTCCACAGCACTTTGTGGGCCCCTGAGAACCACTTAGTATAGTCCATAGAACTGAATGGTCAGGCCTACACCACTAGTGTGAACATTACTAAAAGTGTTCTGTGAGTTCCTATTTTTTTTAAATAGGCCAGAGGGGTAGTATAGTGAATAGGGTACTTGCCTTGCACACTGCTGATTCAGGTTTAATCCCTGGTACTTCATATTATAGCTCCTGAATGTGACCAGGGCTCAGAGTTTAGAGTAAGCCCTGAGTACTGCCAGATGTGGTGCAAAAGCCAAAAAAAAAAAAAAAAAAAAAAAAAAAAAAAAGGGTGGGGTGGGGTGGTGGAGAACAGCGATAGCTCAGTGAGCTGGAGTGCATGCAGGAGACTTGAGTTGGATCTCTCTCTCTTTTTTTTTTTTTTTTTTTTGGTTTTTGGGCCACACCCGGCGGTGCTCAGGGGTTACTCCTGGCTGTCTGCTCAGAAATAGCCCCTGGCAGGCACGGGGACCATATGGGACACCGGGATTCGAACCAACCACCTTAGGTCCTAGATCGGCTGCTTGCAAGGCAAACACCACTGTGCTATCTCTCCGGGCCCGAGTTGGATCTCTAACACCATATGTTCCCCTATGCACCATTAGAAGCAACTCCTTCTAATGGTACACAGAGGGCACAAAGCAAGAAGGAGCCCCTGGGGGCCGGGCGGTGGCGCTAAAGGTAAGGTGCCTGCCTTGCCTGCGCTAGCCTTGGAAGGACCAAGGTTCGATCCCCCGGTGTCCCATATGGTCCCCCAAGCCAGGAGCAACTTCTGAGCACATAGCCAGGAGTAACCCCTGAGCGTTACCGGGTGTGGCCCAAAAAAAAAAAAAAAAAAAAAGAAGGAGCCCCTGAATACTACTGAGTATGGCCCTCAAAACAAATGGACCGAAACGGAGAGACCCAAGGTTCAGTCCCTGGCAGCAAAGTAAGAAACCACAGTGAGTCTATATGTTGGCTGGCTGAACTGGAACCTGGGAGGTGCATACAGGAAGTGTATGGTGATGAAATGTTTGTTTTTCATCTGGGTGTGTTCACTCTGTAAAAATTCATAATGATTTATGTACTTTTCTTTATTTATTGATTTATTATACTGTAATAAAGCATCTCAAAAAATATTGAGGGAGGGCCCGGAGAGATAGCACAGCAGTATTTGCCTTGCAACCAGCCGATCCAGGACCAAAGGTGGTTGGTTTGAATCCCAGTGTCCCATATGGTCCCCCGTTCCTGCCAGGAGCTATTTCTGAGCAGACAGCCAGGAGTAACCCCTGAGCGCCGCCGGGTGTGGCCCAAAAACCAAAAACCCAAAAAAAAAAAAAATATATATATATATTGAGGGGAGCCCAGAGTGATAGCACAATGCTAGGGTGTTTGCTTTGCACATGGCCAATCCAGGATGGATGGTGGTTCAATTCCCAGCATCCCATATGGTCCCCGTGCCTGCCAGTAGTGATTTCTGAGCACCCTGGGTGTGGCCCCAAAACAACAACAACAATAAACCAACTAAAGCCAACAACAATAAAAAAATTATTGAGGAATTAGAGATAGTATAGGAGATGGTACAGGGTCTATAGTACAAGATAGTACAAGGCCGACCCTAGTCTGAGCCCTAGGACAATATATGGTCCCTAAGCTCCACCAAGAATGATCCCTAAATACAGTCAGGAATAAGCCCCAAGTATCATCAGATACAGTTCAAGTACCTCATCAACATCCCCACCTCCAAAAATTAAACAAATAAACAAACAAACAATAAACCTGGGCCCAGCCCTCAGAGTTCTAATAGAATTGGTCTGGATAGGGCCAGGGCTCTTCAAATCATTAGTGTGCAACTGAGGTAGCAAAGCCAATGATTTAGAACCAAGTTTCTTAAACTGTGGCTCAACTATGAGAGTCATGAAATATGTAGAAATGGTTAAAGTTTCTGAACATGCAAAAATGAATTCAAATGCATAACAAATCCAAGATGTTTCTGGCATGCTCGCCTGTATTGTATTTCTTAGGCAAAAAGTGGTTGCATGGGCTGGAGAGATAGCATGGAGGTAAGGCGTTTGCCTTTCATGCAGAAGGTCATTGGTTCGAATCTCAGCATCCCATATGGTCCCCCGAGCCTGCCAGGAGCGATTTTTTTTTTTTTTTTTTTTTTTGGTTTTTGGGCCACACCCAGCGGTGCTCAGGGGTTACTCCTGGCTGTCTGCTCAGAAATAGCTCCTGGCAGGCACGGGGGACCATATGGGACACCGGGATTTGAACCAACCACCTTAGGTCCTGGATCGGCTGCTTGCAAGGCAAACACCGCTGTGCTATCTCTCTGGGCCCAGGAGCGATTTTTGAACATGGAGCCAGGAGTAACCCCTGACCTAAAACCAAAAAAAAAAGTGGTTGCAATGGAAAACACTGGAACCCTGCTCTGAGGCTGTAGAGACAGCTTGAAAGCCTGGAGTGTAGGCATTGCATGCAGGTCTAAGTTCAATTCCTAGTAACACATAGTCCCCCTCCCTGAGCACCCCAGGAAGTGACTCCGAAGGACAAAGCTGGAATTAGCTTTGAGCACTGGTGTTTGTATGTGTCCTCCTCCCACCAATTAAAATAAAATAAGTAAAAACAAAAAGAAGTCAAAATCTAGCAAAACCGATCCTTCCTAGAGTCACTTGGGCCTCCCTTAGGACAGTAGCTCGCCTTGGACCTCCTGTCACTACTAAATGGCTGGGGATTGAATGAGCACCTGACTTCAGGCTGGATGGAGTACCTGTCTATGTAACAGTGGGCAGGGCCAACACCATTTCTATAGAGAATCTTGCACTGCTCAGCCTTGGAAACTGATGTCTGACTGGAACCTGCACTGAGCAGAAGAAGTTGAGACAGCAGCATGGAGACAGGAAGGAGAGTTCGCAGACAGCAAGGAAGCTGTGGGTTCAAAGTGGACAGACAAAAGCTCCTGAGATGGAAAGCTCCCCTTTCCCCCAACACACACACACACACACACACACACACACACACACACACACACACACACACACACACGTACATGCACACGCGCACGCGCCACCATGTTCTACATCAACTTCTTGGCACTGGTTCCCCCTTTTATTTCAGGGCCAAAGAAATCGAAGTCTACAGGTCTGGGCACACCAGAGCCCCAGTCCTGAGGAGACAAAGAATATCAGGTCCATTTTACAGATGAGTAAATGGAGGCTCAGAGGGGACATAACTTCCCTAGTCACAGGGTGACAAAGGTAAGATTTGTTTCATTTCAAAGCAAGAATTCTCTCCACTGTGGAGAAGTGCCAATGTTTGTCCTGGAGCAGGGAGCAGGCAGAGTACAAGATGCATGCATACTGGTTTGCAAAGCCTGAGCCTGAACACCCCTAAAGCAACTCATTTTCTGTATCTTAATCTCTTAGTCTGGGCCACATTCCAACCTGCTTTGCTCTGCTGAGACTGATGTGTATGTTCCAGTACTTGACAGTCTGAGTCCTGCAGAACCATGGATCAGAGGGCCTCTGACCTGGGAGGACTCAGTCCTGTGCCTTTGGGGTTTGTTTGCTTTGTTTCAGCCACACATTTTTCAGGGGTTACTCCAGGCTCTGCACTCAGAAATTACTCCTGGCACAGCTCAGGGACTTTATGGGATGGTGGAGATAGAAACTGGGTCAGCTGGGGCCGGAGAGATACCATGGAGGTAAGGCATTCATGCAGAAGGTCATTGGTTCAAATCCCGGCGTCCCATATGGTCCCCCGAGCCTGCCAGGAGCAATTTCTGAGCATGGAGCCAGGAGTAACCCCTGGGCACTGCCGAGTGTGACCTAAAAACCACACACACACACACACACAAAAAGAAACTGGGTCAGTCACATGTAAGGCAAACACACTACCTACTGTGATATGGCTCCAGCCCCTGCCTTTGGTTATGCCTGACTTAGTGACAGCTCTTTGGAACACGATCAGACATGAATTCTCCCAAATCCCAAACTCAGCTTGGTATGTGCCAAAGTCTCTAGTCTCCCATGAAGCCTTGCTGGACAGCATGGTTTCCTGGCCTCCTGGTTTCTGATTTATAGACTGGTCAGTTTTAGAGATCCAGGCCCTGACTCTGGAAACAGAAGAGAGCCTGAGAATATGTTGACATGTAGTTCATTTCTGCTATATTCCATATACATAGATCAACTCAGAGAGGAGACCTATGCACACAAACCTGGTTACAAAGCACTAAGCAAATGCAACTCCACATCTTAAGAGCCCAGTCTGGGCTGTGTTCCACCCAGCAAAAGTCGGCATGGCTGGGCCAGCCCAGCACACCTTGGGTCTCCAAGCCACCCGTCTCCCCTGGGAATGGAAGCAGCTTGTATGTCGAGGAGTCCCTCCGTTGCTGGCAGGTAGTCACTAGATAGTAGGAGTTTGGTATTTCTATTTATTGACTCTTTAAACGTCATCATCCAAGAAAAGTTATACATGACTGTTTGGTAGCAAGAGAAACAATCTAAACTGCAATGACCCCTCATCCCACCCCAAACAGAACCAGAACCAACCCTACCCCATCTGAAACTGGACCTTTGGAGCTGCAGCTGAAGAAACGAGGGAGTGGGGAGTGAACACAGCTCCCTGCAGACTGGGATATGGTAGGGGGTTGGGGGTTTCCCAGCTAAAGAGGCCATGTCCAGCTTCCCCTGCATCCCAGCTTTAGGCGTCCTAGAGGAAGGGGTGTGAGGAGAAATTCAGTGGTCAGAGTGAGGGGGGCCCCTAAGCCCACCCTCCCAAGGTGACCCTTTGTGCCAGTGCATGAGACACGAGGGGTGGGAGCTGGGTGGGGGACTGCAGGAGAGCAGGGGCCCTTTCTCATCCCTGCTAGGGCCAGGAGAAGGCCCTGTCCGGGGCCCCAGTGTCCCCAAACCAGGACACTATTAAAGGCACTGCCAACAATCGAGGAAATGTCATGGCCCAGAGAGGCCCCCCAGAGGGTTCCCTGCCTCCCACCCCTTACGGTCATCATCTTGTCTTAGATGACTGCGGGGTGGGGCTTGGCTTGGTCCTTGGCTCTGGGCACTACAAGGCCTGTTCAGGACGACTGTGGGACATGTATGTTAAGCGGCAGTGTTTGAGGACTCTGAACATGGTGCATGTGTGTGCGCAGATGTAATAATAGGGTATTGGGTGTGTGCGTGTGTGCGCATGCACACACAAATGGATGTAATAAGAGGGTATAGGGTCTTCCAGGAAGCCTAGATTGGGATCCCAAGGCAGGCCCCAGAGCAGGAATAGTTTTTTTTCTTTTTCTCTTCTGCTACTTCCTCAAGTCACCCCTGCCTAGGCCACTGCATAAATAAGTGCTTGAGAAGGTACACATCTAAAAATAAACATAAATACTGTACATGGGAAAGGATTCCGTCCCTCAGCCCTCCCACTGCCCCCAGAAAACCCTCCAATATTGCACATGGCCCTCCCCAGCCCTGTGGGGTGCAGGCCCGGCCGTGTCTTTGGTAGAAGCTCCAGGGACAGAGGTCCTGGGCAGCCCACATGCCTCACCACCACCCTCATGACTGGGAGCACCGGAGCAGCCAGAGGTCGGGAAAGTTCTGGGCCCAGCTGGCCAGCGGGAATCCATCAGGAATGCTTCGGCAAGGCTGGTAGGGTGACCAGGAGGGCCCAGCGGTAACCCTGGGGATTACTCCTGGCCAGAGTCTGTGTGTGAGCAAGGAAAAGGCAGGTGGACTGAGGGTGGGTGGGCAGGGTCACACCCTCCATAGGAGGAGGTGGTTGGTGCTGTCATCTCTGCCCACAGTCTCACTACTGCCCCCGGCCCCACCACTGAGGCGGAAGTCCTCGTAGCCGTCCCCTCCACTGATGACCAACATTTTTGGCCGGGCTGACACGGAGCCTCGGTGCCGAGGGGAGTCCCGGTGCTCCAGTGAAGGCAGCTTCTCGGGGCCTGGGGAGCAGCAGGGGAGAACCTGTTAGCCTGTGGTCCTGTAGCTTCACTGTCCCAAACTAGTTTCTATGCTCACACATCCCAAAGACAGGAGAAACATAGCTCCTTCCTGTGTGGGATCTACTTCCTATCAGCCAGGGATTTCCCATGAGCGCAGAAATATCTATTTCCTGGCTGTTGGACTTATTAACTTCCCATCCTAAGTCAACAGTCAACAGTGACCTAATAGCCCAGAGCACCCCATATCCTCAGCCTCTGGGTTCCAACATGTGGCCTATCCTCTCAACACTCACTTCCTGCTCCCAAAAGACCCTTCCCCTGGCAGGGGCTAAAATCTTCTCTAGACTGACAGCTCCGGAGGGGGCCCTTGGGTTTCCCACTGCTACCTCCAAGGAAATAGTTTCCTGCCCTGACCCAGTAAGACTGTTTATTTTGTCTTCCTTGATGCACATCATTTCCTCATATTTTTCACTTTCTAAGACTCAGAGATCATTTGTCTCTCCTCTGTGCCCTTGGTTCTGCTTTCTGGCAGTATGTCTACTTCCTGCTTCTTACAACACTTCCGGATTTGTTTCCTGCCCTTACATCATTTCTAGTTTTGTTTCCTGTGCTATGTTCCTGTGCCATATTCTTAGTGTCACACTTGCCTTCTTGAACCATTCTCTGCAGGGACAGTGGGGACTCCTGACCTTAAAAGTCCAGGATTCCTGGGACATTATGCCAACCAACCTGTGTCTGGGGGAGGTGGTGGAGTCGAGCAGAGCAGGTCAAAGCCATCCGGTAGCTGGACTGCGGCCAGGAAGCGAACATGGCCAGTGTGTCCCTGGCCGAGGCCTGCAGGGCTGAGGGGCGCTCGGGGGCAGCTGACAGTGCCAGGCGAGGTGGGCATTGTGAGCACAACGCCGGCACTGGTGCCCACCCACAGCAGTTCCTCACACACCAGCAATGCTGTGATTCTCAGGCAGGCGGCCTTGTGCTGCCGGATGATGGCGTCAGAGCCTAGTGGGGAAACAGACCAGAGCTGGGGCCCATGCGTGCCTCTTTCACCTCCATAGGGACAGGCCCACAAAGACTCTAGGGCACGGGTGGTGGGGTGCAGCCGTCGGTACCTGCCAGCATCCTGTGCACTGGAGGTGTGACATCCACCTCTGCCAACTGCTCAAAGGTGTCTGCATGGTAGAGACACACATGGGCGCTGCCTTTCAGTGTCACCCATACGCCGAGGCTGGAATCCACCATGCAGGCCACACTGCGGCTGGAATCCTGCCCCACAGAAAACGTGTGCTGGAAGGTGGAGAGAGAGAGCGAGCAGATGGGGAAACGATCAGCATCTCCTTGACTGGTGCTTCGCTAGTGCCCATCGATGGCCCCACATTCATGATTGATTAACATTTTTACTTATTTATTTTTTTGTTGTTTTGTTTTTGGGTCACACCCGGCAGCGCTCAGAGGTTACTCCTGGCTCTATGCTCAGAAATCACTCTTGGCAGGCTCAGAGGACCAAATGGGATGCCGGGATTCGAACCACCATCCTTCTGCATGCAAGGCAAACACCCTACCTCCATGCTATCTCTCTGGCCCCTAAATTTTTTATTTTTGGGGCCAGAGTGATAGCACAGTAGCAGGGTGTTTGCCTTGCACACGGCCAACCCCGGACAGATCCTGGTTGGATTCCTGGCATCCCATATGATCCCCTGAACCTGCCAGGAGCGATTTCTGAGTGCAGAGCCAGGAGTAACCCCTGAGCACCACCGGGTGTGACCCAAAACCTCCCCCCTAAATTTATTTTGGGGCCAGAGTGATAGCACAATGCCTTGCATTGGGCCAGTCCAGGTTCAATCCTGGCATCCCATATGGTCTGCTGAGTGTGCCAAGAATAAAAGTATGGCCCCCAAACCAAAAATACTTAATTTTAATTTAGGTACCGTGATTTACAAAACTGTTAATTTACATACAACACTCCAATACCACACTCTCCAGAAGTCCTCCTCTTAACCTATGCCTCATGGTCAGCACAGTTCTGGACACCAGTTCTCAAGGGTCCCTGCCCTTTCTTCTCCCCCACATAGGAGCCACTGCTGGAGTAGCTGGTCACCCAGGTCTTCTGCCAGCAGTACTTAGGCTCAGCAGTATTTGGGGCACCACATAATGCCAGATATTTAACTCAGGGCCTCACTACTGCAAGGCATGGACACCACTGCTTGCACTGTCTTCCCCAGCCTCTATATTCATCTTTTTTTTTTTTTTTTTTTTGGTTTCTTGGGCCACACCCGTTGATGCTCAGGGGTTACTCCTGGCTAAGCGCTCAGAAATTGCCCCTGGCTTGGGGGGACCATATGGGATGCTGGGGGATTGAACCGTGGTCCTTCCTTACAAGGCAGACACCTTACCTCTAGCGCCACCTCACCGCCCCCACCCTATATTCCTCTTTACTGTCCATACAACTCCCTCCAGGAAGCCCCCGGATCTGATTTTTGGTCAGGTTAACCAGTCTTAATTTTCTCTTTGTCCTTGGAAATTAAAAAGGAGAGGCCTTGGGGCCAGAGTGATGGCACAAGCAGTAGGGCATCTGCCTTGCATGAGCTAACCTAGGAAGGATTGCAGTTCAATCCCCCCATGTCCCAAAAGCCAGAAGCGATTTCTGAGCACATAACCAGGAGTAACCCCTGAGCATCACTGGGTGTGGCCCAAAAAACAAAAATAAATAAATAAATAAAGAGAGGCCTTTGAAATTAGTGATTTCATGATTAGAGATCTCTAAACTTAAAGGGTCATTAAAATGAATCATTAGCTTCTCTGGGGGGGTAGTGTGGCTTGATGCTTTTTTGTTTGTTTGTTTTTTGAGTCACACCAAAGAGAATTCAGGACTCACTGAGTCTGCATTTGGAAATCACTCCTGGCAGTCTCAGGACACCATATGGGATATCAAAGATGGAATCCGGTTGGCTGCATGCAAAGCAAACACTCCACCTGCTGTACTAATGCTGTGGCCCAATAGATGCCTTTCATGTCCCCCCATGACCTTATCTTGCATGGGCCTGGCTCACCCCAAGTCACAAAGTCTGTCCTTGACCCTCCATCCATTTCCACCCCCAACACATACCTCCAGCTGCAGCGTGTCAGGGCTGAGGACAAGAACTCGGTTCTGGCAGCCACACCACAGCCGCCCACCCACAGACACCATCCTGGTGATAGGGTTCCCTTGAGCACCCAGGGTCACTGACTTGAAGTTCTGAGGGTCCCAAAAACGACCTAGGAATGAAAGGGAGGAAATGGAACACAAAAGATTCCAGTCCTTTGTCTGACCTCACATATAAATAAAGATACCCAGGCTCACAGCAGGCTGGGAGGTGGCCCAAAACCACAGCTGCAGAAGCATGGCCCCAGCCTGGCTCTGAGGTGCACACAACATCTGGGGGGCAGTGGAACACGCACCTGCTTCTCTTTGGTAGACCACGAGTTCTCCGTTGGCCAGAGACACGAACACCTGGTTGTTCAGGTAGCTAGGTAGTGAAAAGATACGGTCAGAGGTCTCAGGAGACCTGAGCTAGCACTTGGTATGGGGAGGAATAGGGGAAATCAGCCAGCAGGCGAGAGACCATCTCAACCGCAAGAAGGGGCTGGCTTTGTCCAAGGTCAAAGGCTAGTCTACTAGCAGCCACAGGATGGAGGGGGGCAGAGCAGGGATCCTGATGAAGAGGGGATGGGGCAACAGGAGTCACAGGGGTGGGCGGTCCCAAGCTTACAGGATGCAGGTCACTGAGGCTGCATGCTGGAGCTTCATGCTGTTCCTGCGATCCCGGATGCTGTCCGAGGACTGGTACACGTGGACACTGTGGGTCAGATGCACCTACGGTAAGTTCCTGGGCACACAGTCCCTGCACTCACCTCTCTGCCTCCACCCGCTCTACCATGCCTGCCCTAGCCTGTGGTTTGGAGCTTCATGGTTCGTGGCCAGACCCAAAGCCCTCCTGCTTCAGGATGGCATCACTGCCAAAGCAGGGACTGGGGACTCTAGGCTGTCCCCAGCGCCTCCCGGGCCTACCAGCCATCCTCGGTGCCCAGCCATACGGAGCTCTGGTAAGCTTCAGGGTCCACGCTGAGAAGGTCCTCGAGGCTGCCCCGCGTAAAGGAGCCTCGGCTGGAGCGGCGCAGGGCTCGCCCGTCCATTGGACTGGAACCACAAGGCCCGCTGGGTCCGAAGGAGCCTGCCAGGGGCAGGAAGCCTGGTTCCTGCTCCTCCTCAGAACTGGTTGTCTCAGCAGTGGCCTCCTTGGAGCTCGGGGTCTCCTCGTCTGTGGGAGACAAAAGTCTCAGTCTCTATTTCTCCCAGCCAGGCCCAAGACCTGGTCTCTCCCTCTAGGTATCAGTCTCCCCTCACTGCAGTGCCCAGAGTCCTAACCCTGCCCACCCACGTGGTGCTGTCCCATCAGTTCAGGACCTAGTCTCTTTGCTCAAGGGGTAACCTGGGTGCCACAGGAGCCCAGGGCTAGCCTAGCTCTCTCCAACCCAGCCCCAAACTCGCCCTTCCAAGGATCTCAGGATTTGGAGTCCAGCCAGACTGTCCTACTTACTGTCTTTAGCTCGGTATTGCACTACCCACCTTGCTGTGTGGAATGGCTCAGGCCCACTGCTCTGTGCCTGGTCTTGAGTCTATGTCTTTGGGGTCCCTCCTCACCATCAGTCTGCTCATCTACCCCTTCTTCTGACAGCTCCCCATGCTGGCACTTACTGCCAAAACTAGAGGAGATGGTAGACCGGCTGGCTTGACTCTGCAGGGTCCCAGAGGGGCTGGGAGAAGACTCATCATCAGAGTCGCTGTCAAAGGGCACCAGTTCTGGGCGGGGGTCACCCTCTGTGGGGCCTGGCGCCATCTCCAGGCCGGAGCCAGCAATGGATATGTGCAGGCAGGGTTGGGGTCCTGGCTCTGCCAGCGTAGCTGACTCCTCATAGGTGGCCTCTTCATCCAGTTCTGGTCTGGTGGACTCAGACGCTGGCTCTGTGGGGTTCCTCTGTGAGGGTTCCCTGCAAGAAGGGGTGAGAGTTGCTGGGACCAGAGGCCCTACCCTCTCAGTCCCTGCCCAAACCCACATGGATGGATGCATCTGCCCCACCCCCAACCTGCTCAAGATACATCCTGTATACTGCCTATCTCAGGGAAGTTCCAACCCTGCTAGAGACCTCATCCAGATTAGCACAAAGTTCTCCACAAGCCCCAAGCTCCAAATAAGTGCCCACTCTGCTGCCCCAACCACCACTGGAATCTCACCGATGGCAGCTGCGCTGTAGGCCAGGCACGGCTCCAATGCAGAGGATTCGGGCAGAGCACACAGCAATGCAGGCCTCCACGTCCGGCTCAGAGCGCAGGCTCAGCAGGCACACCTGGCCCACATACCCATCGCTGTTACAGACCCATACCTCGGGTGTGGGCTCTGGGCAGCTGCTCAGGGTTGGGGCCGCACAGGAGAACTATGGAGGAAGCCAAAAGAAGAGGGAGAGGAAGGGTGACCAGTATGCATGCAGACTCAAACTTGTGCAGATATGGACAAAGTATGTGTGAGGGAACCATCCATTCATGTGTGGGCCCCTATCCAATCTCTGTAACGTAAGGAAAAGGAAAAGGGTAGCCTCTCTTTATGCATGCACTCATCCAAGCAAATAAGCCAGATACTTGGATCGACTGTGAGCCTTTGTTCACAGGCAGGAGACAATCCAATTGTCTACACTGATGTGCAGAGAGCTGGAGATTCAACGGCACAGAAGACAACTGCCATGTTCAAGACAGTCACCTCATGTAAGACAGAAGCCTCCAACCCCTGAGCCAGATGCATGCACACACCTGCATGCCGCTTCGGGTCTTCATGATGGGGATGGCCTTCAGAAATTCGGGGTCTAGACAGCTTTTGCTGGATGCTATATATGGATAGACAGACAGGCAGTGCTTAGCATCATGGTCCTATCCTTGCTCTTCCTCTCTTGCCACTCAGTGTTTCTTGATGGAGAAAGAGGTGGCTATGGATTATAAAAACTTGCTTGTCCTTGACCCCAATATACACCCCAATAACATAACATGTACAAAGCAGGAGAAAATGGCGTCTCTAAGGCTCTTCTAAGGCACAGACCCAAATCATCTGCATTCCCTGATCCAAACCTGCTCCAAACTTGTGTGTGTAGAAACAGGAGGTTCTCACCCATGATGGGAGCAGCCCCCACATCCCCAATTAGGCTGACTCTTCCTGAATCCCCTCTCAACCAAGACACCATGCGGAAGTGCTGTTTCCCCAGAGAGCCTGGGAACAATCCCTTCCCATAGTCCCGGGCTTTCCAGCCCCTCCTGTCCCACCATCATAGGCTCTGCCTGCTGCGCACCAACTGGAGGTTCAGCAATAAGGTTCTGAGTTTCGGGCCTGGCTTACCCAGCTTCCGCTTGGCCTCATCAAAGGCCTGCTCAAAGCCGAGGCGGGCATCAGGGTGGGGGAACTCAAAGATGAAGGAGTCAGTGCCCTCAGGCCTCGTGGTGCATAGCTCCAGCTTGGTGGGGGGGAAGGAAAGCGAGTAGCACAGCGCCTGCTTCTCCGACAGGTCCCGGTGCATGGCGGCCGACAGGTCCCGCAGTGCATCGTCCAGGTTCTGTAGGGAGAACACACCAGCCTCAGTCCAGCTCCCCACAGCTAGTCTTGTCCTGCTGGCATGTGGTAAGCTACTGCTTCCCTTCATTCACATGGAACACAGGACTGTCTCCCCCACCCCGCCTTAGCAAGAGTGGGGCCTACACTCCCTACATCATTCTCAGCAGACAGGTCAGAGACAGGTATTGCCTCCTCAGGCACAACACAAGGCCGGGATCTCCCTCAGTAAAGTTGGGGAACCCCTGCCCCTCCTCCAGCTCAGGTAATAGGTGCAGACCTGGTGGGGGAAGGCCAGATTCTCAGAGAGTTTGCTCATATGGCCTAGGGTGCTCAGGTCCTCATCAAGGCGGCTGATGGCCTTCTGTATGTTCTCCCGGTTGGTGGCTTGGGTTGCCCCTGGTGGGGAAAGAGGGAAAGAAGGCCATGGCAGGACCAGAGAGACAGAACTTCCTGGGAAACATCACAGCCTGCAGTGGGGAGCAAGGATAGGCCTAACAAAGTAGGGCAGCTAGCCCCAGGTCCTCAAAGCCAATGACAGCTTGCGGTGTGTGTGTGTGTGTGTGTGTGTGTGTGTGTGTGTGTGTGTGTGTGTGTGTGTGTGTGTGTGTGTGTGTGAAAGGGGAGGGGAGAGAGAGAGAGAGAAGAGTGGAGAGAGGAGAGAGGAGAGGGAGAGAGGGGAGAGAGAGGGAGGGAGAGAGAGAGAGAGAGAGAGAGAGAGAGAGAGAGAGAGAGAGAGAGAGAGAGAGAGAGAGAGAGAGAATGCGCACATGTATGGGGGCAGGAAGAGTCCCTGAACCCAGAGCGCACAGCCTGCAGGCGAGGCAGGCTGCAGCTGACACAGCCTGTGCGGTGGTGCGTGGAGCCTCAGGCTGGCACATCTGCTGACCGTTGAACTTATTCCAACAAAGGGAACTAGCAAGGAGCTGACGCCTGGAGTTCTGTGCTCCTTTCTGTTATCTGACGCCCCACAGGCCAACTCAGCACCCACACCCCACACCACACTGCCTGGTGGGGGAACACACCGTGGACTGAAGCCCACAGCGGCCCCTAAGAGACCAGCTAAGTCTCAGGCTCCCCAGCTCCTGTAGGAGGCTCACTCCTTGGCAGCCATGTGCTATGCCCCATCCTGCCACAGCTGAGGGAACCAGAACTGGCCGTCCACCTGCAGGGCATTTCATCCACTGTCCACAGGACAGTGGACTGAGCTGATGCCCAGTTGTGTCCCTGCAGGAAACTTTCAGCCCAGCTTCAGCTGAGCAAGCCCCTTCCTCCCTCTGGGAAGCCACTCAGGTGAGCCCATGGGTGCGTCTTCACTCCTGTCTCCACCCATCAGAGCCCAGATCACCTGACAGACCAGAGCCAGGGGAAGAAAACACGGATGCAGAGAGGTCGTGGATGAGGGATAGGGCGCAGAGCCCACAGAGAAGCCGTGAGAAGGAGCTGATGCTGAGGGACTGCCTCACCCACCTGAGAGCCCCTCTGCTTCGGTCTCAGTCCATCCCACCATCCTCTGCTGATACTAACTTAAGGAGGGGTATTTCTATTTCCGGCACACAGAACCTTCAGTACAGCAGTGCCTCCATTCTTTAACATGAGGTGCTCACGTGAGGTCCTGCTGTGTACCAATGCTTTTTTTGTTTGTTTGTTGTGGATCACACCCAGAGATGATCAGGGATTTCTCCTGGATCTGTGCTTAGGGTTCACTCCTGATGGGCTCAGGAGACCATATGGGATGCCAGAAATTGAGTGCAAACAAGGCAAATGCCCTCCCTGCTGTATTGTTGCTTCAATCCCTGTGGATTAATGTTTATTACCAATGTTGGCCTTGCCTGCACCACCTCCACACCCAGGTCAGGGCCAGTTTGGCTTTGTAGGTGCCAGCTCCCTCAGAGCAGGCTGGGTGGGAAGTAAGGGCCTGAAGGTGGCTGGCCTGGCCACAGCTTAAGGCCCCTCTCCCCTGAACTCTACCCTTCAGGGCTGCGGGTGACCAGGACTCCCACATTACCTTTAACGATGTCTGCGTCCTCCAGCGGCAGCTTCCACAGCAGCTTGTACTTGCTGGCCGTGTCGATGACGCTGGCTGCCGTGTACCTGTGGGGGACCCCAGGGGTGCTCTGGCCAGGGCGGGACCATGGCTCCTCTCTGCCCCAGACACCCAGCCCAGCCCCACCACTCACAAGCTCATGGAGCTCCGACGAAGGGAGCCCGACTTCCGCTTCAGGGTGGTGCAGACCAGGAGGTCAGTGAAGAGGAAGAGTGACCGGTCTTTTTTGCCGCCCACCGCCTTCTGTGGGGCCCGAGACAGGGTTCAGGCCTAGAGGTCACACTCCTGCCTATAGGTCCAAGAGGGCAGGAGGGACTCCCCTAAAGCTGACCCAGGCCTAAGTAGGGGTAGAGTGCAAGGAGGGAGGAAGGGAAATGGGACTGGTATGAAGGTAGAGATTGAGGAAGCTCGGGGGCAACCCCAGGGCACTTCTTACCACTTCAATGACCATCTCCTGCCTTAGGAAGCGTCGCAGTGGAGCCTGGAGCTGTGGGGTTGAGGGACAGCATGTCTGAACTGCTTCTCATTAATCTCCATCCCCTCCCAGGCACCAGGGACCCAGGCCCCTGCAAGGGACCTTCTTTAGCACTGTGGGCGGACAGCGACAGAGGCATGGAACACTATCCACCTAACCCTAATAAGGGATGCAGTCCCAGCCCGGCGCCATGCAGCGGGCAAGGGGCGCACCTCCTCCATGCCTTCGATGTGCGCCTCAATCTCCTGCAGCACTCGAGCATGCCGCTCTGCCTCTTCCGCATGTCGAACGCCCTTGTTGATGCGCTCAGCCACCTGCTTGATGTTCCGTTGGGCATCCAGCAGTAGAGGATGGTCTGGGTGGTCCTCAGGCGTGTGCTTCAGGAGGTCCTGCAGGCGGACAGCGACCACACAGGGCCTGCTTGCTTGGCTGCTCGTGCAGAACTTGCCTTTCCTGCAGTAAGCCTCAAACTAGGCTGGGCCTCCCACCTCATGCCACACCCACCTTCACCAGCAGCTCGTATCTAGGGATGCGTTGCACAGGCTTGATCATAAGGTCAGACAGGGCTTGCTTCTCCTTGTTCTCCCGCATGCTTTGCTAAAAGCCAAAAAGAGAGTGTTGAATACTCTCGTGAGGGAATGACCAACAGCAAAGTTCAGGGAGAGCCCTCAGCAGGCCCTCTAGTAGAGACTGAGCTACAGGCTAGGGTGGGAGTCACAGGGAACTCCCAAACTGGACCGAGGTAAGGATGACCCCCACGTCCCTGCCACAGACCATAGTACCTCCAGGAACTTGAGAAAGGCTGGCCTGGCCTCCTTAGCCACACGCACGGCGTCCTTGGCATTGAGAAAGTTATCGATGTAGGCAGAGTAGATGTTGACCAGGACATCCTTAGAGAACTGTGAACCAAGAAGTAGTTTGGGACCATGAGATACCCCTGACCCCAGCTTGCTGTCTTGGTCTCTAGTGACATCCCCAGTCAGAATCTTTTCCCTCCTAACTAGGGACACTGCTGGCGGGAAATGAACTCTGGTGAAGGGATGGGTGTTGAGACATTGTATGACTGAAATCCAGCTATCAAACAACTTTATCTCAAGGTGATTTAATTAAAATTTTTTTTTTTTTTTTTTGGTTTTTGGGCCACACCCGTTTGACGCTCAGGGGTTACTCCTGGCTATGTGCTCAGAAATCGCCCCTGGCTTGGGGGGACCATATGGGACGCCGGGGGATCGAACCACGGTCCTTCCTTGGCTAGCGCTTGCAAGGCAGACACCTTACCTCCAGCGCCACCTACCCGGCCCTTAATTAAAAAATTTAAAAAATTCTTTCTCCTCCAATTTGACAAGATAAAGTCCTTGCAAAGGTTAGGACACATGTTCCTATGGTGTGAGTATACGTACGCACACAATCGCACACACATTTGAGCACACAACACCTATGGATGTACATGTGCTTGTATAGCTGGAGCATCAGACCAACTTTCTCCCTTGCAGCAACATCTCCATCTAGCCTGCTAAATTCTGGCAGGCTTCTCTCGGTCCTGCTTGGCAAAGACTCATTCAGTGGTTTGGCTTTTGCTCAACTTCTTCCCTCCTGAGAACCCCTTCCCATATTCAAACTCAGGGCTGAGCCCATCTTCAGGGCAGGGCCACTTTCTGCCTCCTCCAGGAAGTACTCCCTGCCTCTCTGCCTGATTATTCTGCCCAGAACTACAGGTGTCCTTGGCTTTCTCTGACTTTGTAGAGCTCCACTGCAGAGCTTAGGCCCAATGACTGGTGGGATGTAGGGATTCTGGATCAGTAATCCTGGCTGGAAGTTGGAAAGCCCTGGTTCTAGTCTCAGCAGCACCAAGGATAGGCAAGGTCATCTGAGGTGGTATTTCTGCCTCTCTCTGCACCTCTCTGTGTCTTTAAAGTGTCAACTGTATTTCCTCTTCTCCTGTCCCCAGGTAAGCTTCAGGTCAGATGCAGAAACTTTCGGGGGGTTCTGAGTCCAGGTTGGGGAGAGTTTCCGAACATCACCACTGAATCACAGACAGCATCAGGGTCTGGGCCGAGATGCAGAAGAGGTGAAGGCTGGGAGGTAGCACTGCTTCAGGTCCAGGCAGCAAGGCCCAGGCAGGGCCTGTCGCTGCGATTTTAAGTGAGCAAACACCTTCTAAGACCTGAAGCCTGAAGCCAACACACATCACAAACCCCCCCCCCCCAAACACGCCCACGGCCACAAAGACAGACATTTTCTTTACCCAGCTAGTAAAAATTTTGGAAGGGGTGTTATAATTTTGCTGTTGCAATGATTTGGCTCTGAGAAACGTTTAGTTTGCTTACTCAGTTAAGCTATGAGTTATCAGTCATCCTACAGACTTGGGAATTTCTGGCTGGAAAACAAAACTCAACCGAAAAAAACCTAAGTCTTTTTTTTTTTTCAAATGAGGGCAGAGACAAGGTACCGGTGCTTGGCTTGCAGGCAGCCAGCCCCAATTTGATGATCTCTGGCACCATAAATGGTCCCTGAAGAACCGCCAGTAGTGACTTCTGAGCAGAGTCAGGAGCACTGCTGGATATGGCCCAAAACAAAACAAAAAGAAAATTTTTTCCAAATGTAATTATATTCTTAAAAGCACTAAATTGAACAATTACCGAAAATGGCATGTTAGCTTTACAGACATTTAATTACCTGTTTATGAGTTCTGCTTTTGCAGCTCTTTGTAAATTTTTAGGGGGACTTCTAATTAGTACTCAGGGTCCTGGGGGCCACTCCCAGTAAACTTGGCCCACTAAAATGAACTTCTCAGTGCTCAGCCTGGTGGTGCTGTGGGCTACTAAGCCTCTATCAGGCAGTGCTGGGGTGGGCCATGAGGGACTAGGGCTCAGATTTGATTTCTTGCCCCTACTCTCCTAGGTTTTGAAGCTGATGCCTTTTCTGTGATCCCAACCACTATTGTAAGAACCTGGAAGGCTCCTTGTGGGAGGTGAAAGAAAGTACAGGGTGGGGTAGAATGTAGGACTAGGCTTCCTGGGGGTGAATTTCCCTCTTACTGACTCTGACTTTGCTCAGGTTCCTTTTTCTCTTGATGTCGCAATCATTGGCTTTAGACTCAGGAATAACTGCACCTTGGTGCCTGGATTGTTGGTCTATATAATATATGTTGGTCTATTTTTTTTTTTTTTTTTAATTTTTTTTTTATTTAAACACCTTGATTACATACATGATTGTGTTTGGGTTTCAGTCATAAAAGGAACACCACCCATCACCAGTGCAACATTCCCATCACCCAAGTCCCAAATCACCCTCCTCCCCACCCAACCCCCGCCTGTACCCTAAACAGGCTCTACATTTCCCTCATACATTCTCAATATTAGGACAGTTCAAAATGTAGTTATTTCTCTAACTAAACTCATCACTCTTTGTGGTGAGCTTCCTGAGGTGAGCTGGAACTTCCAGCTCTTTTCTCTTTTGTGTCTGAAAATTATTATTTCAAGGGTGTCTTTCATTTTTCTTAAAACCCATAGATGAGTGAGACCATTCTGCGTTTTTCTCTCTCTCTCTGACTTATTTCACTCAGCATAATAGATTCCATGTACATCCATGTATAGGAAAATTTCATGACTTCATCTCTCCTGACAGCTGCATAATATTCCATTGTGTATATGTACCACAGTTTCTTTAGCCATTCATCTGTTGAAGGGCATCTTGGTTGTTTCCAGAGTCTTGCTATGGTAAATAGAGCTGCAATGAATATAGGTGTAAGGAAGGGGTTTTTGTATTGTATTTTTGTGTTCCTAGGGTATATTCCTAGGAGTGGTATAGCTGGATCGTATGGGAGCTCGATTTCCAGTTTTTGGAGGAATCTCCATATCGCTTTCCATAAAGGTTGAACTAGACAGCATTCCCACCAGCAGTGGATAAGAGTTCCTTTCTCTCCACATCCCCGCCAACACTGTTTATTCTCATTCTTTGTGATGTGTGCCATTCTCTGGGGTGTGAGGTGGTATCTCATCGTTGTTTTGATTTGCATCTCCCTGATGATTAGTGATGTGGAACATTTTTCAGTGATCCTCAAACTTTTTAAACAGAGGGTCAATTCACTGTCCCTCAGACTGTTGAAGGGCCAGACTATAGTAAAAACAAAAATTATAAACAAATTCCTATACACACTATATATATTTTATTTCGAAGTGAAGAAACAAAACGAGAACAAATACAATATGTGGCCCATAGGCCGTAGTTTGAAGACCACTGGATGATACAGGTGGAGACCAAACACTTATCACTAGTCAGAGGAAAGAGAATGCAGAAAAGGGCAGGTCAAGATGAGCACCAAGGAACAGAGTGGGAAGACAGTGGGTGGAGTGTCTGTCTTGCACATGGCCGCCCCAGATCCTATATCCCAGAACCCCATGTGGTACCCTGAGCCCTCCAGGAGTGATCCCTGTGCAAAGATCCAGGAGTAGGCACTAAGCACTGCTAGGTGTGACCCCAATACACAAAAAAAGATGGGAGCGAAGGTGAGGATCAGCCTCTGGCCCAGACTAGGTAGGACTCCCCACACCCCACTCAGAGTCAGTGCTACTTACTGGAGCTAGGGCTCCAGGATCGGGTCCATGTGCTAGCCCAAGTGCAACTAAGGCTCCCTGAGGGCTGAGGGGTAGGGGGCCACTCACCGACTGCAGGAGCAGGTCTCCCACCTTCTGTTGCGCGTGCCAGGTCTGCACACAGTGGCGGACCTGCTCCAGGAACTGCTCGTGGTGCTCCAGCAGCTCGGGGATCTGGTCGAAGATCTCGTCCACCAGTGCCGGGTCACACAGCAGAGAATTCTCTGGCTGCTTCAGTGGCCGCATGTAGCCCTGTGGGAGTTGTGGCATCAGTGCTTGTCCCTGCAGAGTATGG
The DNA here is from genome assembly GCF_024139225.1 of Suncus etruscus. Lineage (NCBI taxonomy): Eukaryota > Metazoa > Chordata > Mammalia > Eulipotyphla > Soricidae > Suncus > Suncus etruscus. The sequence goes on from NC_064856.1 coordinate 50,515,060, forward strand.
ATGCCCATCCCACCCACACACTGAGACATAGACTTCTTCACCTGTTCCTTTGGCTCAGAGTTCCCTCCTCCTTGAGCCCCCTCAGCCTGGAGCTCAAGGATGGAGATGGGAGGACCTAGCCCACAGCCCTCATATACAAGCCAAGGCCTGGCACAAGAGGGAAGGGGCTCAGGAAAGATTTGTGAGATACATGAGCAGAGTTTGGAGAAAAGAAAAAGAAGATCGGGGGCTAGAGCAGACAGTATAGTGAGTAGGATGCAGCCAACCTGAGTTTGATTCCCAGCATCCCATATGAGCTCTGCCAAGAGTAGCCCCTGAGTATCACCAAGAGTAACTCAAAATAAAAAATAAACAGACAAGCAAAAAAGATCAGGTTCTCAGGAAGATCCCCCACCTGGCAAGTTGATAAACTTTGTTTCAGAAGCTTTGGGGCCATGCCCAGCAGTACTCAGGACTAGTACTGGCTCTGTGTTCAGGTGTGATCCCTGGTGGTACTTAAGGAACCTATGTGGTGCCAGAGATTCAAACAGGGTTGGTGGATGGATGCAAGGCAAGCACCTTAATCCCTGTTCTATCTCTCTGGCCCTAATTCAGTAAGTATTTCACAAGCACTTACTACGGACCAAGCACTGTTCTAGGACCTGGAGAAAGTATGGAATAGGAGAGACTAAAATCCCTGTGCTAGAAGTAGTGCATGTCTTGCTCATGTCTGATCCAGGTTCAATCTCTGGAATCTCTCATAGTTTCCCAAGCACCACCAGCAGTGAACCCTGTGTACAGAACTAGGAGTAAGCCTGGGACACCATGGGTATGACCCACCTCACCTAAATAAATAAAAATAAAATTCCTGTGCTGACAAAGTTTACCACCTAGTTGGGTGAAATACAAATATAAGACATAGAGCCCGGAGAGATAGCATAGCAGTAAGGCATTTGCCTTGCATGCAGAAGGATGGTGGTTCGAATCCTGGCATCCCATATGGTCCCCCGAGCCTGCCAGAGGCGATTTCTGAGCATAGAGCCAGGAGTAGCCCCTGAGCGCTGCCGGGTGTGATCCAAAAACCAAAACCAAACCAAAACAAAACAAAAAAAATATGGGCCTGGAGAGATAGCACAGCGGCGTTTGCCTTGCAAGCAGCCGATCCAGGACCAAAGGTGGTTGGTTCGAATCCTGGTGTCCATATGGTCCCCCGTGCCTGCCAGGAGCTATTTCTGAGCAGACAGCCAGGAGTAACCCCTGAGCACCGCAGGGTGTGGCCCAAAAACCAAAACAAAACAAATATAAGACATAGTTAAAAATAAACACATGGCGGGCCCGGAGAGATAGCACAGCGGCGTTTGCCTTGCAAGCAGCCGATCCAGGACCAAAGGTGGTTGGTTCGAATCCCGGTGTCCCATATGGTCCCCCGTGCCTGCCAGGAGCTATTTCTGAGCAGACAGCCAGGAGTAACCCCTGAGCACTGCCGGGTGTGACTCAAAGTCCAAAAACCAAAAAAATAAAATAAAATAAAATAAACACATGGCATTATTATTATTATTATTATTATTATTATTATTATTATTATTATTATTATTGTGGGTCACACCAGGCGATGCTCAGGGGCAACTCCTGGCTTTGCACTCAAGAAGTTGCTCCTGGGCCTGGAGAGATAGCACAGCGGTGTTTGCCTTGTAAGCAGTCGATCCAGGACCTAAGGTTGTTGGTTCGAATCCTGGTGTCCCATATGGTCCCCCGTGCCTGCCAGGAGCTATTTCTGAGCAGACAGCCAGGAGTAAACCCTGAGCACCGCTGGGTGTGGCCCAAAAACCAAAAACCAAAAAAAAAAAAAAAAAAAAAAAGAAGTCTCTCCTGGTAGGCTTGGGGGACCATAGGGAATGTGGGGATCAAACTCGTTTGGCCTGGGTTGGTTGGCCACATTGCAAGGCAAATCCTTACTGCTGTGCTATTTATTAGGTACATGTCATTATTTTTGTCTTTAGATTTTTTTTTGGTTGTGTGTCACACTCAGTTGTGTTCAAAGGTCACTTCTGGCAGTGCTTGAGAGACCATGTAGGGTATCAGGGACCATCTGGATCAGCCACATGCCAAGCAAGTGCTATACCTGCTGTACTACTATCTCCCCATCTCTCTATTTTTGTCTTTAATTTTGCTGCCAATGAATATAGGATATGCTGGCGTCTAATTGGGATATGCCTTGGTTAGAATACACTGATCATTAAATTGGTAGATGACATCTCTTTTTTTTTTTTTTTTTTTTGGTTTTTGGGTCTTACCCAGCAGTGCTCAGGGGTTACTCCTGTTCAGAAATCACTCCTGGCAGGCTCAGGGGGACCATATGGGATGCCGGGATTCGAACCAATGACCTTCTACATGAAAGGTAAACACCTTACCTCCATGCTATCTCTCCAGCCCCAGATGACATCTCTTGATGACCTTTGATGATATGGACTGCACCTGGCATGCATGTGGTGTAACAGAAATTCGCTTAGGGTTGAAAGGAGATGAGCATGACAGGCTACGTGAGAAGTTATTGGAGGTGTCCAGTGACACATCTGGACATTATTTTAACAGTTTTCTTTCTGCTGGTCAGCTGTAATTAAAACACTCTCTTCCTAGGGATATGCCTTAAGAACACAAAAATACAATTCAAAAATCCCTTCCTCACACCTAAATTCATTGCAGTGCTATTTACAATAACCAGACTCTGGAAACAACCAAGATGCCCTTTAACAGATGAGAGGTTAAAGAAACTGTGGTACATATACACAATGAAATATTATGAAGCTGTCAGGGAGAGATGAAGTCATGAAATTTTCCTATACATGGATGTACATGGAATCTATTAGGCTGAGTGAAATAAGTCAGAGGCAGGGAGAGAGACACAGAATAATCTCACTTATCTATGGGTTTTAAGAAAAAAAGTAGGGGCCAGAGAGATAGCATGGAGGTAAGGTGTTGCCTTTCATGCAGAAGGACGATGGTTCGAATCCCAGAGTCCCATTGGTCCCCTGTGCCTGCCAGGGGCGATTTATGAGCATAGAGCCAGGAGTAACCCTTGAGCACTGCCGGGTGTGACACAAAAACAAAACAAAACAAAACAAAAAGTAAAGATATTATTGTAATAATCCCAGAGACAATACAAAGGATAGGCCCGCAATATAAAGCTCACCACAAAGAATGGTAAATGCTGTTAGGGAAATAACTACATTAACAACTAGCATGACAGTGTTAATAAATGAGAGAAGTAGAATGCCTGTCTCGAATACAGGCAGGGGTAGGGGAAAGAAAGGGGGCATTGGTGGGAATGTTGCACTGGTGAAGGGAGTTGTTCTGTTTATGACTAAAACCCAACTACAATCATGCTTGAAATAATGGTGCTTAAATAAAGATTGTATCAAAAAATTCTTATACATTTGAAAAAAAATAGTTAAAAACAACAACAACAACAACAACAGCTCTACCACAAATCTTCGTTCTGTGGCATTTGGGAGCCAAGCTCCCAAAGCCCAGCTAAGGGGCCGTGTGCCATGGAGAGGCTGCCCTCTACTGGCTACAGATGTAACTACAAGCCAAAGGAACAAGGGTGTGTGGCCCAAAGTCTATTTGATGTTGGAATAAAATTCAGAGTAAACACTTTACACATCCAGTCTATTTTATCGAAGGAGCTCAAGAATTTAAAGCCTGACAGAATCCTCTTGCTTTCTGAGGGATTACTGAGAGGCCAGGGCAAGGGTGAGGAGGCTGCGTCCCCACCAGGAGCAGGAAAGTTGGGAGGTTGAAGAAGCAACTGGCTGAGATTAGAGATCTGAGACAGAAACTCTGAGAAACTCACCACCTGCACAGATTTACGAAACAGAGAGCAGTGGGCCTGAAAAGCAGTGTGCAGGCTTGAGCAGGGGTGTACAGAGCAGACCATACATGAAAGAGGACTTTTTTGTTTGTTTTTGGGCCACACCTGGCAGCTCTCAGGAGTTACTCCTGGTTCTGTATTCAGAAATTGCCCCTGGCTGGCTCAGAAGACCATATGGGATGCAGGGGGTTGAGTCTGGATCTGTCCCAGGTCAGCCATGTGCAAGGCAAATGCCCTACCACTGTGCTATAGTTCCGGGTCCATATATATATATGGGTCCCGGAGAGATAGCACATCGGTGTTTGCCTTGCAAGCAGCCGATCATGGACCTAATGTGGTTGGTGACTTTTTTTGGGGGGCCACACCTGATGACGCTCAGGGGTTACTCCTGACTATGAGCTCAGAAATAGCTCCTGGCTTGGGAGACCATGTGGAACGCCAGGGAATCAAACCGCTGTCCGTCCTAGGTTAGTGCGTGCAAGGCAAATGCCCTACTGCTTGCACCACCGCTCCGGCCCTGGGTTGGGTGGGGGAAGGAGATGACTTTTTTGAAAGGCCTCTCAAGAAGCTGACATTTTGGGGTTTTCTTTTTTTGGGGGGGGTCACAGGTGGCAGCACTTGGGGGGTTACTCCTGGCTCTATGCTCAGAAATCATTCCTGGCAGGCTTGGGGGACCATATGGGATGCCGGGATTCGAACCACCGTCCTTCTGCATGTAAGGCAAACCTCCATGCTATCTCTCTGGCCCCAACATTTTTGTTGTTGTTGCTGTTTATTTTAGTTTTATTTTATTTTTGTTTTTTGGCCACACCAGGTAACACTCAGGGGTTACTCCTGGCTATGCACTCAGAAATTGCTTCTGGCTAGGGGGACTATATGGGATGTCGGGGGATCAAACTGCAGTTCATTCTAGGTTAGTGTGTGCAAGGCAAATGCCCTACCACTGTGCCACCACTCCAGCCCTTATTTTAGTTTTAGAGTCACACCTGGCAGTGCTCAAGGCTAACTCCTGGGTCTGTACTCAGGGATCACTCCTGATGGGAGGTAAAAGGTTTATCTTCAGTGTTGGGGACTAAACCAGGGTCAGCCGCGAGCAAGACAAGTACCCTGTGAACTGTACAATTTCTCCAGCCCCTCTTTATTGGCAGGCGGTAGACAGTATCATGAAGGATATCATCACTGCAGGGTGTTTGGAAAACAAGGACTATGGGAGACAGGCTTGAGTTAAGGGTTAGAAGAGGGCTTAGTTAAAGGGGAGTAGAAATTTGGGGTTGAAGAAAAAATACAAGTGAGAGTGACACTGAGGGAAGGTGGAATCGCTGAGACCTGCATTCCCATCCTACCTTCTACCTGGGCATCCCGAAGTGCCCTGAGCTACAGGAATAAACTAGTCAGGATGGGGGGGTGGGGGGGAACAGAAGGCATTGTCTGGGATTGCCAGGATTGTGGAGGTGTGTTGAAAATTTCCTGTGTTTCTGGCCCTGAGGTCAGGCCAGATGGAAGTCAGATGGAAGAGAACTCCCCAGGCTACTCCTGGCCCAGTACTGTGACCCCCAAACACACACGTGCCTTTACTTTTCTGTCTTATTCCATCATATAGAAAACAGTGCTGAGAGGGAGAAGTGCATGAATGAACTTCAGTAAGATGAACATATGGGAAGGCCAAAGAGACAGCACAGCTTTGCCTTGCACACAGTCGATCCAGGACAGACGATGGTTTGAATTCTGGAATCCTATATGGTTCCCGAGCTTCTCAGGGGTGATTTCTGAGTGCAGAGCCAGGATTAACTCCTGAGCACCACCGGGTATGACCCAAAAACAAAACAAAATAAAAAGAACATATGGGGCACTCAATAAGTGCTAGGCACTGTGGGGTTAGAGAGACATTACAGCAGATGGGGTATTGTCCTGCATGTGAACAACTTGAGTTCAATCTTTGGCACCTTCCCATGAGGCTGTCAGGGTTGATTCCTGAGCAGTCAGGTGTGGGCCTTCCCCCAAAAGTGCCAGGCATTTTGTGGGCTAGAAGCCATGCATGAGCCCTAACGTCAGTTTTCAGGTTCCATATTGGCTTGCGCCTCCACTTCACAGGTTAGAACTTAATGCCTCTGTGCTGGTGACCAAGCTGAACAGGAGAGCAGTAAGCTCTTCTCAGTGGGTCATGCCTGGGAGGAGATGCGAGGACTCGCCCACTGCCCTCTACGCACCCTGTGGCTCTCCTGCAAACGGGGAAATCAAGCAGGTGCCATGGCCACAAGAAATGAGGCAGAGCTGAGTGACCACATACATCTTGCTCCCAAGATGTGACCTAGGCAGCCTGTAGATGGTCCACAAACCCCAGGTACATTGGAGTTCCATGGCATGGTCCAGCAGCCTCTCTGGCTCCTCTCCTGTGGGTCTCTCCCTAGTGTAGATAGAATACACCTCCTATCCTCCTGTACAGGCCAGGGTTCGGGTGTTGCTGCCCTCAGCCTTCCTGCCTGGACATTAGATGAGGAATAACAGAGCAGATGAGCAGAGACATAGAGGCAAGGTGATAGGGCCTCAACTGCAGGGAAGATGTGACTCCAACCCTGGACAGTCTGATCTGACCCTCACCTTCGATTCCACCGCCCCCAGACATGCCTGCAACTCCTGTCCCAGGAGCTGGGTGACCAGGTGGCCCGCTTGACACATTCCTGTTCAGCAGTTCTGGATCACCCCTAAGAACGAATTCTGAGCGCGGAGCCAGGAGTAACTCGAGTGCTGCTGAATGTGGACCAAAAACCAAAAAAAAAAAAAAATCACTCCTGATAGGCTTGGGGGACCACATGGGATGCCAGGAATCGAACCTGGACCCGCTGTGATAAACACCCTACCCACTGTGTTATTGCTCCAGTACCCATAAGCTATTACTTTAAAATGATTGAGTTTTGGTTTTGGTTTTGGTTTATGGTTCACACCTGGCAATGCTCAGGAGGTTAGTCCTGGCTCTATGCTCAGAAATCACTCCTGGTGGGCTCGAGGAAGCAAATGGGATGCCAGGGGTCGAACCCAGGTTGGCCACATACAAGGCAAACACCATACCAGCTGTGTTATCACTCCAGGCCTGCAATTTCATTTTTGTGTGATTGAGATTAAGCCCTGCCTCCCATCCCTCCCCCCATGAGCGTCTCCAAGTGCTCCTCATCCCTAGGTCCGAATTCATTCCCTTTGATTCTCTCAAGCTGACCAGTGTCCACATCTGCCTGACCAGTCCATCTGCAACGTGTGTGCGCCTCCCTCACCTGACTCTGATGGCCTGAGCCCCCATCTCTGGCTTCCCCTTTCCAGTGGTCAGCAGGCTCCTGGAGCCTGAATTGAGATTTTCACCTCCTCTACGATCCTGGTGCAGTCTGCACCCTCTACCTGAGTTTAGTTCCACAACGTGAGGTTTTAGCTGACTTCCCTGGAAATCCCAAGGAGCAAAGCAGCCACTGCCATGTATTTCAGCTGCAGGGTCCTTAGTCTGTCCAGGCCCTGAGACCTTTCGGCATGTCCCCTGGCTGAGGCAGGAGGGCTGAGTCCTCAGATGAGGTGTGGGTTTGAGTTCTATGTTCCCTGTCCTGCTCCTGGCTTGGGGCCACTCTTGAATTCCATCCAACACCTGCCTCCCTGTGAAGGAAATGAGTGGGGCACACCTAATGGGGCTCATGGGACTCAGTCAGAGGGGGCACCTGCAGGGGCCTGGTCTTTTCCTGGAGGGGCTTCCATCCTGCCAGGCATTCCTGGGGGTTTCTCGAGCCCCTGTCCCAGAGGTGGGTTTGTTCTCTTGGACTTGGAGCAGTGCTCCTGGGCCGGGTAGGCCTCACCTGCATCAGGGTGCGCAGCGACTCCACATACGACTGTTCCGTGTCCAGCAGCGTCATGGTCACGTGTTTCCGCATGTCCTGAGGCAACAGAGAGAGGATGAGTGAGGCTTTGTTGCATCCCATATCCGGAGACAGAGAGTGGCAAAATTGATTCCAGGATTTCTGGGTCCACCTCAGCCTCCTGTTCACTGAGCAACAGGTGTCTGTCCCCACCTTTTCTCAGTACCCTCTGTCTACTTCGAAACCCACTAAGAGAGTGGCATACCACCCCAAAGAGCAGGAAGCAGAGTGGGTCACACAGAAAGACCAGGTGGTCCTCAGGTGACAGGACCAGAAGGGGCGAGACTCAGCACTTCAGAGGATTTCATGGTTGTCTAGTAAAATGCAATCAAGAGAGAACCCCCTTCCCTCTTTTCTGCACCGCACACCAGCTGGCATGTTTTGAGTGTGTAAGTTCTCTTGTCCCAGGGCCAGAGTGATAGCACAGTGGGAAGGGTATTTGCCTTGTACATGGACAATAAGGGTTTAACTCCAAGCATCCCATATAGTCTCCCAAACCTGCCAGGAGTCATTCCTGAGTGCAGAGCCAGGAGTAAGCCCTGAGAACCACCAAGTATAGCCCCAAAACAAAACAAAATAAAAAGTTCTCTCATCTTCCTGTCCCCCCATTTCAGAGGCCCAGGCTCAGCCCCCACTTCCCAGGATAATTAGCCCCAATTCTGAGGGAATGATTTGCTAGAAGCCAAAATAGGGATGTTCTACTCTTTAGGCCTCAGTTTACCACCTGCCTCTCCCTGAGCCTCTGGCCCAGTTCTCTTCCAGAAAGCCTTCCCAGATGGGCCATCCCCACTGACTTCCTTTCTGGGCAGGGCTCCCAGTGCAAGTCCTCTTGGGAGTCCTTGGAGCGGTCCCTATTTCCTCTGAGCCCCAGATCTCTGGGGGCTTACTCTCCTTTCTCCCTGTCTGTCCTGGCTGACAGGGACAGAACCCTGTCTTGGACTCCAGGCCCAAGAGGACACCCATTGCTCGTGGTATGGTGGATGCTTCTGCCTATGGCACCTCTCCAGCCCCTATCCCAAGAGCCCTGTACACAGGCACACAGCCAGCAGGGCTGCTGTGTTCACCATTAAGCCTAGGGGGCCATGCTCCAGTTGCTGTCTGACCTCTGCTCAGGACAAGGCTTCCTTGTCCCAGGGGTAAAGGAGCCATACCTGTGCCCAACCTGCCCTAGAATGAGGCATGTTCAGGGAAGGGGGCTCCCATGCTGGGAATCAGGGTTGGGGTGGGAATGAGTCCTGCTGTGGGAGGGGTGTACAAGAGAGATGGCTCAGAGCTTTCCTCAGAATTCCAGCTGCACGAAGACCATTTTCTCCCATTTCTCCTGAGGCCTACAGAAACTAGGGCCAGGCCAAGGTGTGGGTTCAAAGGGCTCCCACTTTGCATGCAGGAGGCCTGGACTTGAGCTGCAGCACTGCACCGTCCCCACCACCATGCTAGGAGTCTACACCTCCTTGTTGTGGTTCAAACACCAAAAAAGGAGAAAAACCCAGGGCAGTTGCCTGTAGGAGATGAAATGAGCCACATCCACCTTAGAAGAGAGAGTGTAGGGAACACAGTAAGGCCAGGGAGCTTCCCTGATGCCCCTTCTCCCCCACCCCAGGTCATCTCAGCTACCTCACACAAACTGCAGCATGGTGCCACCTCAACTCTCCCAGGAGCATGGAAACTCGGACTGATGCAAAAACCAGCGTCAGAGGGTGGGTGAGTGACAGAGTATGGGAGCACTGGTGATGGGAGTTGTTGACACTGGTGGTGGGATTGGTGTTGGCATATTATATGTCCTTAAATCAACTATCAAGGGCCCGGAGACATAGCACAGCGGCGTTTGCTTTGCAAGCAGCCGATCCAGGACCAAAGGTGGTTGGTTCGAATCCCGGTGTCCCATATGGTCCCCCGTGCCTGCCAGGAGCTATTTCTGAGCAGACAGCCAGGAGTAACCCCTGAGCACCGCCGAGTGTGGCCCCCCCCCCAAAAAAAAAAACAAAAAAAATCAACTATCAATAACTATCACTCACATTTCTTTAACTGAAATTTAACTATAACTCACATTTCTTTAACTGAAACTGAGGCCTAGAGAGTAGAACATCCCTATTTCGGCTTCTAGCAAATCATTCCCTCAGAATTGGGGCTAATTATCCTGGGAAGTGGGAAGCCTGGGCCTCTGAAATGGGGGAGACAGGAGGATGAGAAAACTTTTTATTTTGTTTTGTTTTGGGGGGTTCTCTCTTGACTAAAGCACTCTGGGGGTTTACTTTGTCCTCTATAAGGTGAAGCAGTACACCTGCCTAGCCCACCCCTTCCTCCCTGCCCTCAGCATCCAAGCAAAAGGATAGAAACAGAGCACAGAGCCTGATCTCCAGGGAGCTGGAGAGACAGTGCAGAGGGTTTGGTGCTTGCCTTGTACCTGGCTGATTCCTACAATCCCCCAAACACTGCCAGGAGTGATTCCTGAGTGCAGAGCCATGAATAAATTCTGAGCACGACTGGGTATGATCCCAAAACAACAGGAAAGGGACTGGAAAGATAGCATAGAGGTAGTGTGTTGGCCTTGCACGGAGCCGACCTGGGATGGACCCGGGTTTGATTCCCAGTATCTCATATGATCCTCCAAGCCTGCCAGGAGTGATTTCTGAGCGCAGAGCCAGGAGTAACCCCAGAGCACTGCCAGGTATGGCACAAAAACAAAACAAAACAACAGAAAATATTTGAGCCTCGTTTCCACAAATGGGCCTTCAAACTCCCAAGCTGGGCCTGAGAGAGCTCAGCAGGCTGGAGCACATGCTCTACTTGACTCCCCAAGACCTCATAATCCCCTGAGTATTGTCAGGGGTAACTCCCAAGTATAGAGCCGGATGTAGGTTCTGAGCACTCCCAAATGTGACCCCAAACAAAAACAACAACTAAGCCCTGTTCTGACTTCATCTCAGGGAGCCTGTTTATCTCCATCGGCTTGGTGCTTGCATCTGCCCTGAGCTTCAAAGATGCCCTCTGCCCCCACTGCTGACCAGACCAAGCCAGGCCCAATGGGCATCTGAACAAGGAGGGCTGATGGCTATGGGAATGTGGGAGAATGGGGACTAACTCAGATAAGGAGGGGGCTGCCTACCTTTCCCATCTTTTCCCTGCCTCAACACAGGCAAACACTGCCACTCAGCTGCCAGGTAGAGGCCCAGGAAACAAGGCCACCCCCTCCACTCCCCCGCAGCACCCTGTAGCACGTGTCCAGACACGGTCAGATGTGAGCTGGGCAGGGAGCAGGGGGGGAGAGCTCAATCAGCAGATCGCCTGATGCCAGGGCAGCAGCCCTTGGGGCCAGTCTCCCCAGTCCCTTCTCAGCAGCTCCATCCTCAGACTTTCACTAGGGGAAAAGGAAGCTTAGGAGACAGATCTGTATGACTGGGACATTCCAACCCCAGAGCCAAAGCCCGAGGCCCCAATATCTGGGACAGGAAGGCAGAGGCCCAGCACAGAGGAGACAAAAGGTGCAGCATCCTAGAGTGAGACCTGGAGGCTGGAGCATGAACAAGAAAACAGGAATGAGCCCAATGGAGAGCAGCTAGGGGGGGGGGAGGCGACAGCCCCCCCACCCCCAATGGAGTCCAGAAGAAAAGCCAATAGAGAGATACCTAAAAGGGGCCCCAGATTCTTCACCCCCAGAAAACAAGCATTGAGCCGGAAGTGAGGGCACCTTACTGCCACCAGGACAATACCCTCAAAAGATCTCTGTGGTGGAGGCAGGACAGAAAATGAGGCAGGGTAGGCACAATGGACGCTCCCTCCCCAATCCAGAACATATAAACACCTGGAGCCTGAGAGGGAGGCTAGGAAATCCAGAGGAAGTGGATTCCATTCCCAAAGGCCGCTCGCTATCTGGGGGCCAGGACAGGGCACAGGGCTGTCCTGACAGTCATCAGGGCGTGGGGCTGAGTTTCAGGGTGCAGACCACTACCGGCCTAGCCCTTCTGCCATCCCTAGCTGATGGCGCGAAAGCTCGGTTGCCACAGCGCCTGCTCACCTACTCCCCATCTCTGACCTGTCTCAGGTGTCAGAGCACAGGACCCTGAGCCAGGCTGGGCAGCAAGCCCCCCCCTCACACCAGTCTCCCCACCACCCCCCTTGGCTAGGCTGAGTTTTTGGAGCTGCCCATCCCCCGCCCCTTATACCTGGGCCTCCCCGGGCTCCTCGGTGACATCTGTGCCGCCGCTCCCTGCGGGCTCCCCGTTGGCAACGTCGGGGCCCAGATCATGCATGTCTTCCAGCGCGATGGTGAACTGGGCCAGGGTCTTCACCATCTGCAGCATGCGGCCGGCCCGCCGCGGGGGCGGAGGCAGGGACGCCCGGGCGGGTCCCCTTGCTCCTTCCCACCCTGGCGCCCTCTCTCGGGGGGTCTAGCTCGGCCGGCCGCCGCGGAGGGCACCGGGTCGATCCACACTGGGATCCCAGCGTGGATCGGAGTGCGCCCGCCCGCCCGGCCGCCGCCAGCGCTTTTCCTCCTCCTCCGCACAGCACCGCGAGAGCCCCGCGCACAGCGCCACTCGGCGGGGGGCCGAAGGGGGGTGTCCCCCGCTCTTGAAGCCAGCCTTTCCCACCCCACCCCACCCCACCCCGAGGCTGTCAAGGGCACATCTCCCCTAACGCCACTTAACTAGATGGCTAGCAGCCCCACGGGTCCACCCTCTGATGACACAAGTCACAGAGATGAAACACACACCTTCTGTTCACACGTTGCCGCTGATCACGCGCAGGGGTGCGCCCCATGCTCAGGGTCTGGATGAACAGGGCCACCTGCTGCGGGCCTGGATGGGTGCCCAGTGCCTGGGCCATGCTCGCTGTCAAGAGTCCTGGGCCGGGCCCACCCTCTACTACTCCAGACTCCAAAGCACCCGGACCTGTTTCCACGAGCGCCGCACACACACACCTATAGCCAGGTATGTTGGAGATGAGTCCACTCCTGAACCCCCGCACCCAATGAGGACCCTGAAAAGGGATCATCTGCCTCAGCCCCAGTGCACTCGGCCCATGTGATCTGTGCCGGAGGATGTCCTAGACTGGGTTCCCACAGTCCCCCACCAGGTCTCCCAAACTCAACAGCCCTCGCTGCCAGCTGCTGGAACCTCTCAGATGGGCCATGTCAACTGACAGAGGGTCCTTCTGGGGTTGACTTTACACTGGCAGTAGACAGGCTCCTCAACACACCAAAATTTCAGGGGGCTACCTTTCCCAAACCTGCTCCCACACCCCAGTATTCAGTGCCTAGACACATCCTGAGCCCAGGGCCTAGTCATCCAGTTCCTGCCCTCCTCTCCTGTTCCCTGCCTGACATATGCAGCCATTTCAGCTCCAAGCCCTGAAAGCAACCTGCTCTCTCCTCAGCTTGTGCCTTCAATCTCCTAGAAATTCTTTTTGTTTGTTTTTTATGTTTTTGGGTCACACCCAGCAATGCTCAGGGGTTACTCCTGGCTCTATGCTCAGAAATTGCTCCTGGCAGGCTCGGGGGACCATATGGGAAGCCGGGATTCAAACCACCGTTCTTCAGCGTCTAAGGCAAACGCCCTACCGCTCCCTGGTCCCTCTCCTAGAAATTCTAGCCTTTTCTTTTTCCTTTAGCCCCAGTCTCCATGCAAATGTCACCATCTCATGGCATGCCTCTCCAACCCTCAAAGCAGGTCAGGTGCTTCTTCTCTCCTGCTCTTAGAGATGCTATTTCCTCAACCATACTGATGGTATACCTTCCAGCAAATTCTAGATTGCCATCTTCCTCCCAGGAGAACCAGGTCCCTTGAGGGCAAGGTTTTGAAAGCCACAGCTGCCTGGACAGAGGTGTTGGCTGATGAGAACAGCTTGATAACTCTTCTGTCTTCTCACATGTTCTCCTATCCAAGGATGGGCAAACGCACCCTACAGCTCCCTGCTCACAATCTTCCCTGGCAACCTCTGGTGCAGAGTAGAGCCTTCCCAATGGCCCTTGCTGCCTGTCTCCAGCTCTGACCCCCAACCGTCCCTTCGCCCGGTAAATCCACACCCCACACCCAGTTCACAGGGATTATTCCTTCTCTTCTCCTTGGCAGCACCAGCCCTCCCTTTTATCCCTCCCCAGCCCAGAATAGCCAAAACCAACCTTCAAAGTCCTTAACAGACAATGCCCACGCAGCTAGCCACAAAAGCAGGTGAAGAGAATTCCAAGAGATGAAGCAGAGAAAAGCAGGGTCCTCTGATAGTGTTCCCCCGGGCAGGTAGCTGGAGACAGGAGGCAGAGGGTGAAGAGACTGACTCAGTTTGTGTTACATTGCCCAGGAACAATGGCTGACACCATCTCTCTCCTCCCTAGGCCACAGGAGGACCTGGTCTGGAGCTCCAGTTGAGCAGTTTATTGAATGAAAGAATAAATAAAGGTACAGAACCTCCTCCACTGCTGGGCCTTCTCTAACTTGAGCCCCAGACCAAGAGCTTCCATACCTTCTAGGAATGTTAGAGGCCAGAGAGACAGTACAGGGAAAAGGTACTTGCTCACTGCTGACCCATGTTTGATCCCCAGTAACCCATATGGTCTTCTGAATACACCTACAAGTAAGCCCTGAACACAGTGCACAGCCAGATGAGGATCAAAAACCAAAATATAAAAATAAACAAATCCAGGCAGGGATTGAATAGTACAAAAATTAAGCTGCTTATCTTGGAGCCAGAGTGATAGCACAGGAGGTAGGGCACCTGCCTTGCCTGCAACTAACCCGGGTTTGATCCCCAGAACCCTATATGGTTCTCTCATCTTCACCAGAAGATCACTCAGAAGTAGCTTCTGAGTGCAGAGTTAGGAGTAATCCTTGATCACTGCCAAATGTGACCCCCCCCAACCAAAAGTAAGATGCTTGTCTTGCCCATTAGAATTGACATGTAAGGGGCCAGAGAGAGCACAGCGGTATCTTGTTTGCCTTGCATGCAGCTGACCCAGGACAGACCTGGGTTAGATTCCTGACATCTGAACAGTCAGGAGTAACCCCTGAGCGCCGACACATGTGCCCCCCCCCCCAAAAAAAAAGAATTGACATATGACCACATATGACTCCTTAACCATCACTCCTGAGCATAGAAACAGGAATACCCCTGAGCACTGTCAGGTGTGGTCCCCAAACAAACAAACAAAAACAACAAAACTATTAGAAAACAATTATTAGGGGCCGGAGAGATAGCATGGAGGTGGGGTGTTTGCCTTGCATGCAGAAGGTCAGTGGTTTGAATCCCGGCATCCCATATGATCCCCTGAGCCTGCCAGGAGAGATTTCTGAGTAGAGCCAGAAGCAACCCCTGAGCGCAGCCGGATGTGACCCAAAAATCAAACAAACAAAAGAAAACAAAAAAAGAAAACATTTATTGAAAAAATCAGCCTCCAGCCTCTACCCTCCCAGACAAGAGTTTCTGTGGGGCCAGGGGACCCAGACCCCATGGCCCCTGTGAACAGTCAGACCCATTGATAGGCCAAGAGTCTGGGCAAGAAGATATGCTCATGCAGTGGCTCAGTCCCAGAAGCCAAGCTCCAAATATACCCTCACAAACACCAGGGTCTGAGGATCCCCAATCTGGCCCTTTCTCCACTCCATGCCTCAGGATCTCATTTCCTGGGGAGGTAGGACACAGGGCGCTTGGGATTATGGCTCGATATGTCTCTTCCTTCATTTGCTCCTGCAGGACTGGGCCCTATGGAGATGAATCCTGTCAGGCGGCACCCAGCAGCTCCCAGGCAACATTCCTGGGGCTGGATAAAGGGGTCGGTCAAGGCGATCTGGAGTAGCCCGGGAATGTTTGCTGGAGGACAGTCTGAATAAGCTTCCAAGATCGGAAGCTTAATCAGGGTACACAGAAGGCCCCTGGAGGAGCGGGCAGGGCCGGGTACCCCAGACACTGCTTGCTGCTGCTTCATTAAGAATAGCTAATTAGACCTGAGCCTGTTTCCAAGGTAACAAGGGGGTATGTGGGGGGCAGGGAAAAGGAAGGAAGCCTAGAGAATCAGGAGCACACAGTTGCTGAATGAG
This sequence comes from Suncus etruscus, assembly GCF_024139225.1. Taxonomy (NCBI): domain Eukaryota; kingdom Metazoa; phylum Chordata; class Mammalia; order Eulipotyphla; family Soricidae; genus Suncus; species Suncus etruscus. Next base: position 50,530,827 of record NC_064856.1, read on the forward strand.
GGTGTCCAGGGATCACCCCCCACAGCGCAGGATAAGACCAGGAGCCTCCAGCTGTGGTGAGGCCTGGATGCACCAAGTGTCTATCGGGGTTGTCTGGGTCATCCGCAGGTTGAGTTCTGCGCTCTGCAGGGCCCCTCCAGGCGCTAATTTCTTTCTTCTGGGTGACTGCCAGGGTTTGGAGTAGGTGCGGCCTTCTGAAGAGTTTTTGCAAGTTTATAAAGTGGTGGAGAATGGCCCGCCCCTCATCTCCTTACTCTACATCTCACCAGCCCCACCAGCTTTCTCACTGCCCCTTAGAAGAAAAGGAGGGAGGATTCTGGCCCCCACAAAGCCAGAGGCAGACTGGGCGTTCTAGCTCTATGAAAACACCTTTCTTTTGGGGGGAAGGTTTAGACCACACCCACTAGTGCTCAGGGTTCACTCCTGGCAATCCTTGGGGGACTATATAGAATGCTGGAAATAGAACCAGAGCTGTCCCCTTGCAATGCAAATGCCCTACCCTTCATACTGCCCTGAAGTCACCTTCTGCCATCCTGTGTGCCACCTTCCCCTCTTCTCCCTTCATCCAGGTAAGCTGGTGACCACTCCTCTTCCGGGTGGACCCAGTTCCTCACTCATCTGCCTCTGGACATCCCTCCTCTTGCTTCCCCTCCCTGCAGTTGATGCCAGTCAGCCAGGCATGAGAAAGAATTTAGAGGGACAGACTGATAGCTACTGAAAAATGGCTGAATCAATGAAAGGCTGGAGTGACAGGCAGCTAAATAATCCATGGATAAATAAATGTGTGGCTCAATGAATCCATGACAGACAGTGTAAAATAAACACACAGGCCCGTGATCCAGTGGGTGTGGTCAGATGAAGAGTCCATTTCATTCGTTGGTTATTAGTTTAGCAAATGGAGCCCCTTCTACTGGTCTAAGCACCATTATGAGGGGGTTTCGTATTTAGGGAAGGAAGGGGGTGTTCCTGGAGGTGCTTGGGAGACCCTGTGTCAGGAATTGAACCCAGGCCTCCTGCAAGCAAAATCTGTGTGCTCCGACATGTGGAGCTCTCTCTGACTCTGTGCTGGGACTTGAAAGGAAAGAAAGGGGCCTGAGCTGTTTACTGAGGAGGAGGACACAGAAGCGGAAAGAGGCTGAGAAAGAGAAACAGGTTCTGGGCAGGCGAGCAGGCCTCAGCAGGCTCCTGCAGGGCGAGGAGAGGCCTCCAACCTTTATCTGTGTCTTCTATGAGCTGAGTTTCTTGGCCCAGGGCTGCCCAGTGGAACCCTGGGAACTTCACAGTCTGCGAGTCTTCACCATCACGGATATGGTTTGAGCTGTGAGTGTCTACCACTCTTTCCCACTGCACCCGCATTGCGTCGAGCCCAGCTCTGTCAGCCCTTTATAGGCCTCCAGCTAGGACTCATGTATAGTTATTCCCCTACTTTATACACAATAAAACTGAGGCTCTTGAGGGTCACCTAATTGGAAAGGACAGAGCCCCGTGGTTATCGCCAGAACCCCTGCCCTGTTTTTTTTGTAGGAGGGAAAAGATTGGGCCATACCTGGCAATGCTCAGGGGTTACTCCTGGCTCTGCACCCAGAAATTACTTTTGACTGTGCTCTGGGGACCATCTGGGATGTTCAGGATCAAACTTGGGTTAGCCATGTGCATTGGCCTTAGTGCATATGGCTTCCACCCTGCTCTTACAACACCATGCCCTGGGAGGAAAGACCACGTCTTCTCTCTCAACCTGCTCCTCAGTCTCATTAGTCCCCTCTCCCATTAGTGCTGGATGTCCCCACTGAAGGGGTTCATTCTGCTAAACAGCTGTACCCTTCCTCCCTCGCCTGTGCTCTGATCTCAGCTCTGCCACTTCCGGGCGATGTGACCTTGGAGGAGATTTTTCCCCTCCTGGGGCCTCAGATTCTCCATCTGTTCCCGGCTGACCTCCCTCCCCCCTTCTTCCCAGTGTCTGTTCCTCCCCTGCTTGCCTGGGTCATGTCCTGTCGTTTCCCCCTACCCCCACCCTCCCTTCTGGCAGCAGGAACTCTCCAGTCTACACAGAGTTCCCAGGCTTCACTGCTGCTGCCAGAGTCCAGAGCTGTGTCCAGGCCACGAGTTCCCTTGGGACTAGCAGGCTCAGTGGCCTCAGAATTCTGAGGAATGTGCTTTGGGACTGAGAGGAGATCAAGGGCTTACGGAGCCTGGGGTCTTCCTGCCACGAGGACAAGAACGATGCCCTGCTCAGGCTAGTTTCCATGTGCCCAGAGGTGAGACTATGTATCCCATCAATGGACTGATGTGGCCTACCCATGCCCACGTGCTACACAGTTCACCTGTGGGGATGGTACTTGCAGTTCTGTGGCAGATCTGGAAAGTGAAGCAGTCACTTCTATAGTTGTTGGGTCAGGGGACGAGTCAAATGGCTGGAGTGCAGGCTTTGTATGCTAAGTCCTGTGTACGGGGCCCAGCTCCACAGGGTCCTCCAAGACCAACCTAGGAGTAGCTCCAGAATACCTCTTCTGTCTGCCAAAATGGTATAGCAAGTGGCATTTTTCTTTTTCTTTTATTTGGTCACACCCAGCAGTGTTCAGGGGTTACTATTGGCTCTGCACTCAGAAATCGCTCCTGGTAGGCATGGGGAACCTCAGGGGATGCTGGTATTTGAACCACTGTCTGTCCTAGATAGGCTGCATGCAAGACAAATGCCCTACTGCTGTGCTATCTCTCCAGCCCCCTTTTCTTTTTTTTTTTTTTTTTTAACTTTATTGATTGATTGGTTGGTTGGTTGGTTTTTGGGCCAGACCCAGCATACTCAGGGGTTATTCCTGGCTCTGCACTCAGAAATCGCCCCTGGATGGCTTGGGAAACCATATGAGATGTCGGGAATTGAATAGGGTCCCTCCTGGGTTGGCCACATGCAAGGCTGTGCTATCTCTCCTGCTCAGCAAGTGGCATTTTCTGTCTTTCTTTTGGTTCTGGGGATCAAACTCAAACCAACCCATATATGTACCAGATTTTATTACCAGATTATCTGAGGAAGATGATCTGAAGTTGAGGGTGCTCAGAAGCTACTTCCAGTTATGCTGGGGGGACCATATGCAATGCCAGGGATGGAACCGGGGATGGCCCTGCAGATATGTTTTCAAAGACAATGACCATATCTTTCCCATTTCATGGGTCTCTCTGACACTACCTCCACAGGGAGGCTCCCCTCAGGAGCAGATAGCCACTGTCCTTGCCTCTCCTGAGAGAGTCTTGCTAGGGGCCACAGCTAGCAGAGCTCAGGGGTTACTCCTGGCTCTGTGCTCAGAAATAATTCCTGACAGGCTTGAGCAACCATATGGGATGCTGGAGATCGAACCCGAATCAGCAACGTGCAAGACAAATGTCCTACCCGCTATGTTATCACTCGGGCCCTCGAAGAAGGGTTTTGTTTTTGTTTTTGGGCCACACCCAGTGGTGGAGTCACTCAGGGGTTACTCCTGGTTCTAGGTTCAGAATACGCTCCTGACAGGCTCAGGGGGCCATATGAGATGCGGAGAATCGAACCTAGGTCAGTCCTGAGTGGGCCAAATTCAAGGAAAACGCCCTACAGCTGTGCTATCTCTCCAGCTCCCCACTGAAGGTTATTAAGTGACATCTCAGATTAGGCCACACAGTGGCCTGGTAATGACACCTGGCCAAGTGGGGTCATTCATTCTTAAACCTCACCTCTCTAGCAGAGGCCACATATGGAGTGGCCTGACTGACAACCCCATCTGGTGCCCCCCCCCCCAACACACTACCAACACTGACAGATCAGAGGGAGCTTGGCTACACAGGGACCCCACACAGCTGCATGACAGATTCGGGGGGGGGGGGAGGGAAATCACTGATGCCCAGGCAGGTGAAGCCAGCTGAGAAGCTAATGAAGGAGGAGCCGAGCCAGGATAGGAACCCAGAATACCAAACATCTCGATGAGAGAAGTGACACCATTTCTGTACATGCTACTTTCCCAGCCGCTGGCCACATGCATCCAGTTGGAGACCCCCAAAATCAGGGGGAATAGGAAATCTCATCTTTCTTCCAGAAAAAGCCCTGGAGAGGCAGAGATCATGAGTGTGGGGCTCACTTTATTCTCCTGCAGTGAGTGAGTGAGTGAGTGAGTGAGTGAGTGAGTGAGTGAGTGAGTGAGTGTGCTGGCCAAGACTCAGCCATGGAGATACCTCACTACTGCCTGGAGCCTTTCTGAACCCTCTGGCAGAATTTCCTGCCAACCCTCAATGGGGACCCCTTTCACCGCCAGCCACAGTTACCAAGAAGTTGCCCTTTGAGAATTGTGTCTCCAAATCCCCTCAGCCTGTGTAACAGGGCACTCCTCCATCCAGCACAGAGAAAAGAATGAGCCCCAAGGCAGCAGCTCTGAAGTGGGATGGGCCGGGCCAGCTTTTGGCCCCAAATAAGCTGCCTGCCTATAGTAAGCATGGAGGGCCTGCACTGGGGTCACCAGGGGCCTCCAGATGAAGCAACAGCTCCATGACAGTGGTGGCTGTTGACTCTAGTCACTCTTCCCTAGGGGACAGGAACCAAAATAGAGGGGAAAAGATCCATGACTGCCAACCCCCCCACTGTCCATCTCAGGGGCCACAGTCGTGTCCCTAACATGTTTGCTGACTCTGTCCTGTTGGCTTACTGACTGATTAGCCAAGGTATTATCCCTCCTGCACCCATCTGTAAACCTCCAAAAAATGTGAGTAAAGGTGCACAAAGACTCAAAATACCCACAGGGCTTCCTGAGGACAGGGGGTAGGAAGGTCCTGACCAGAGATGGGGATGGGCAGTTTCGCCTTTGATTTTTTTTTTTTTTTTGGCGGGGGGAGTGTGAGTCACATCCGGATGGCAGGAGTTACTCCACTCCCGGTGGAGCTTTTGAGACCATAAGGGGTGCTGGGTATCAAACCCGGGTCGGCTGCATGGAAGGCAAGAGCCTGACCCACTGTATTATAGCTCCAGCCCACACTTTCCCTTTGATGTTATGCTGACACCAGCCCCAGGGAGGCGGCTCTGCTCTGGGAACTGCACTCCCGCTACAAGCCAGCAGGTGGAAGCAGAGACCCGCCTGGCCGCTGTTGCGCATGTGGTTTGAATTGAACTGCAAGTTTTTTTCAAGTGGGGTTTTTCCCTTTCTTCTCCACAGTCCTCCTCCCTTTTCATTCCCCCATTTCAAGAAGATACAGCTGGATCTTCCAGCCTGGGAAGGAAAATTTTCTCCACATCACGGATCATGGCCGGAAGCAGAAGGTGGGGGGCGGGTGGGGGTAGGTGGATAAATAGATCCCAACAGATGTGAAAAACATCTCCCGAGCAGCTAACGAACTCTGGATCCACTTATCTCTAGGGCCCCAAGAGACTGGAACTGTCAGGCCCATTTTACAGGCGCACACACACAAACCCAGATCTCCTGGGTCCCACATGAGATTGGGGGTGAGGCAAGGGAAGGCACAGGGACACCTCTCCCCCCCATCTGATGAAGTTTTAATTAAGATAGGATGTACTAATTCTAGCCACTTTGGCTCCCAGGAAATCCCTCACCGGAAACAAGGTTCTGCCTGCATCGATACTCTGGTTGGCCTGTGGCCCCAAAACTTGGCTCAAAAATCTGAGTGTGGGATCCCCCCACATTTCATATAGAAAGTCTACCAGGGGTCCTCAAACTTTTTAAACAGGGGGCCAGTTCACTGTCCCTCAGACCATTGGAGGGTCTGACTATAGTAAAAACAAAACTTATGAACGAATTCTTTTTTTTTTTTTTTTTGGTTTTTGGGCCACACCCGTTTGACGCTCAGGGGTTACTCCTGGCTAAGTGCTCAGAAATTGCCCCTGGCTTGGGGGGACCATATGGGACGCCGGGGGATCGAACCGCGGTCTGTTCCTTGGCTAGCGCTTACAAGGCAGACACCTTATCTCTAGCGCCACCTTCCCGGCCCCTTTGAACGAATTCTTATGCACACTGCATATATCTTATTTTGCAATGAAGAAACAAAACAGATACAAATACAATATGTGGCCCACGGGCCATAGTTTGAGGACCACTGGCTCTAAGCCAAGCTCAGCACTACACACAGCCCTGTAGGTCTGGGCTGGCATTACCTTCTACAGAGGTAAATGCTCCTCCTGCAGCCTCAGTTTCCCCACTTGAACAATGAAAGTGAGCCCTGATTGGACAGCAGGTGATGTGGAAAGGGGGTGCCCTTCTTCACCTCCACCCCATCCTCCAGCGGGAAGGGAGCTGGACTGCGGGGTCGTGGGAACGGAAGTTGCCTGCTCCCTCCCTCGAACCCAGGCACAAGTGAAGGGGGGCTGCATTTGCCTGGCTGTCAGGGTGGGATGGGGTGTCCTGACTCTGGAGCGGAAGATGACTCACTGGGCTAGAGGCCAGGCACCCTGGGAAAGGCCAGGCCAGGGCCCCAGGGAGCTGAGAGGAAGGGGAGAGGGAGGGACTGCCTGATCAGAATATAACGCCCCCCCCCCTACACACCAAGCATATGTGCGCTCACACCCATACCATCCTCCAAATTGCCCTGTGGCAGATTTCTCCTCAGGGTCTGAAAGATAGAGTACTGGGGTTAAGGTGTTTGCCTCACAAGCAGTTGGCCCCAGTTCCATCCCTGGCACCACACAAGACCCGACCACCCCCAGGAACGGTTCCAGAGTGCAGAGACAAGCCCTGAGCAACTCCAGATATGGGCTCCAAACAAAAAACAAAACAGCAACAAGAGGAGATTCTACTCAGAATTCTGGAACTCTGCCAAGGACAGTTGGGATCTCCTGGACTCCTACCAACCCCGCCATCCTCTGCAGCCTGCTGTCCTCTTCACACCATCTCTCAACCTGGCCTCCTTCCCACCCTGCTTCTCCCTCCTCAGGCCCCCACACCTTCCCCAGCCTCATAATGCCCTCCTTGCTCTTGGTCAAACCCCATCTACCGTATTTTCCAGCGTATAAGATGACCCCTGATTTTACAGTTAAAACATAGGGTTAGGCCTATATTGCTGTATAAGACAGAACGTTCCTGTGCTGCAACTGCATGTACCACAGTGAGCCAATCACAACAAGCAAAGGTTCAAAGGTTATACTGGCCTCTCTGACTCTGGCCGATCTGAGCAGGCTTTTGACAGTGTAGAACATTGTCTAATTTGCATGCATCAAAAGCCTGCTCAAAAGGCGGTCTGAGCAGCCTGGCAGTGATTGGTGCAGGATCAAGTTGGAAATTCGTCTTTTGGCAATATCCAGACGATTTTTGTTCAGTGGCATATCAAAATGTTTTTCGGGATATACTCGGCGTATAAGACGACCTCCGATTTTCGGCTGACTTTTTTTTTCCCATTTCAAAAGTCGTCTTATATGCCGGAAAATACGTTAACTGTCTCTTCACCCACCCAGGGCAGTGTCCTGTCATTTCTCAGCTCTCCCTGACCTCTTCTATCCCTGACCACCACGATCCCCCTCCCCCAGTAAAGATCCAGCACTGAGGGACTGGAACTGTTTGCCTAGCACAGAGATGAACCAGGTTCAATTCCCAGCATCATATATGGTCACTGCCAGGAATGACCCCTGAGAGCAGAACCAGGAGCAAACCCTGAGCACCACTGGGGTGTAGCCCAAAACAAACACACAAACAAAAAAAGACTCAACACTGAATAAGCTGCCCTGCAATACCCCCCCACCAGCAGAGGGTGAGGGGTAGGTGGGGGTGGGGTACCAATGCATAAGAAGCACGACCTATAAGGCTCAGGCTAGAACCAGTCCAAGAGAAGCTGGCCAGGGCATCTGGTTAGTGCAATCGATGGGGTCACTTAGGACCCCAGCAGGCTGCCACTGACCACGCCCCCTGCCCCACAGAAAAGATAGCCTGAGACAGGCCCTTCCTTTAACTGGACACTGGTGCACTGGCCTGAGAGGACAGTGGCCGCGAGTAGTAGGAGGGCTGCAGAGGTTAGAACTGAGCCCCTCAATCCTTCCAGTACTAGTCTATAAGGGACTGCCCTTGGAGGGCCATTCTGGGAAACCAATCCACCCCTGACTCCACCCCATAAGTAGGACCTAAGCACTGATGGGTGTGGCCCTAAAACAAAAAAACAACAAGAAATACCCGCTGAACCTGGCTCTGTAGGCTGGGCCAGCTCTGAGCCAGCCCCTCAGGAAGAACATGTGGCACTGTGTGGGCTAGGGGACCCAGCCAGCCTGCCTGTATCTTTCCTTAAAGGTCTCTCCAGCCACCAAGCACCCTGATCTCTTTAGGGGGACACACAGGAGCTGAACTGGACAGTTCACACTTACTGTCCCCATCTGAGATGGGGGCTTGAACCCAGAGCAGTGTCCCTAGGGCCTGTCCCTACCCAACCCAGGGGGGTGGACCATGCTAGAGGGGTTTCTCCCCACTCCAGCCCTCACCCGGTTCTGGGAGAGAACCAGGAAAAAACTTGGAGGTCCTCTATACATCATCTCCTTTTACAGAGGGAAACTGAGGCTCTGGGGGGAATCTAAAACACAGGCTTCTACTCTTCTAGGCTTTCCTGGGCCTCTGACCCTCATCCCTGGCCCACAGTAGCCTGTACTGACTCCCCACCCCCACTCCTGGGCCCCAGTGGTCAAATTCCAGGGCTGCGATTGCCATGGCAACAGCCAGCTCCCAGGGCCCCTCCCCTGGGTTTCTCCACCGGGCCAGTCCCGACTGTTGTCCTGGGAGGAGGGGCCGGGTGGGGCCGGAGGGAGGAGGCAGCACCAGCTGGTTTCTCATTTGTTTTCCGAAGGAGCAAATTGAAAAGGCACAAAGTGTGCCAGCAAATGCCACTGTGATCCCAGAGAGAGTGGGAGGGTTGGGGTCACCAGCGGAGGCACAATAGCCTCCCTGAATCCCCTGCCAGCATCACACCTGGACTGTCCAGCCCCAAGGTCAGAGGACTCACAAGGAGGAGCCCGTCCTGCACTCCCTCTGCAGGGACAATTGGTCCTGAGGGGATGCCAACCTTGTCAGTGACAGTCCCCGACCCTCACACTGCTGCCTCTGTGAGAAGACTGGTTATAGCAATCTGGGTGGAGTGCTATCCATTGATGCTAATGGATGCAGGCCTGAAACCCCAGCGCCCCAGTCCTGTCTCTTGGAGGTGAAGAAACTGAGCTGCCGCCTCTGTATAGTGGAGTTTCAACTCTGTCCTGCATTTTTCTTTGCATTTTGAACCACAAAAGGGATTACTTCTGGCTCTGCTCAGAGGTCGCTCCCTGTGGTGCTGGCAATCTCCTTGTGCCCCCAGCCTTGGTAGCTCTCTCCTGCCCCTCAGCCCCTTTCTCCAGGGCACCTACCAATTGTCATCATCCTGGTGCATGGTGAATTTCTTTCCAGGTTTTCCTCCTCATGTATATTATTTCAAGATGTTAACATGATGCGGATTGAATGCTTCTTGCTGCATTTGTTTAACCTTGTTCCAGAACATTCTCTGGCATTTTAGTGTCTTTCCCCCTTCCACCTCCCCAGAGCCCAGGACTTTTTTGTTTGTTTTTTTGGACCACACCCAAGGAGCTTGGGACATACTCCCTGCTCTGTGCTTCTCTATTAAGCATCACCTTGGTGGCGCTGGAGATCAAGTCAGGGCCTCCTGTTTGCAAACTTGTGCCCAGCCTGTTGAGCTGTCTCTTTAGCTCCAAGCTCACAGCATTTTATTTATTTGTTTATGACGTGAACAACTCCCAGCATTGTTCAGAGGGACCATGTGTGGAGCTAGGGATTGAAATGTGATCAACTGTGTCGCCGGCAAGCGCCTCACCTCTTGACCATCCTGCACAACTCTACACACTTGTTTGCACCTGTGAAACCCCACATTGGGCTTTGTGGCACATACAACCTTCTGTGGGTGGCCACAGAGTGTCACCAGTTCCGGGTCTGTGAAGGCGGCTCATGAGCATCCCTCTGGTGCTGAGTCAGTCCCGTGGGCTGCAAGTACCTCCTCCCTCCCTGGGACTCTGGAGTAGATGGGACGTAGATCCTGAGGCCCCTGGGGATGGGCACCCTGTTTGCCTATGAGGTCTGAATCAGGACCTGATGCTCCTTCTGGGCAAGGTAGGGCCAGAGCCCCTCGGGAATCAGATCCAGTGAGTAGTGTGGCCTTTGAGGAGCCTGCTAGGGTCCCCTGCTCTCATCCTGCCCTTGGGCACAAAAGGGGGGAACATCATACAGAGACCCTGCACTCCCTCTGGACCAGGTGAGGTCCAACTCATTCTGAACTTCGTTTCCTTGTAGAGTTGCTCTGGGAAGCTGATAGGACAAGGCCCTGAGGTGTTCTGTAGACTGTCACTTGTTTGGTAGACTGTAGATGCCCTGTGGCAAGGCCTGGTGGAAACCCGGCTGCCTCTGGTCACCCTGAAGCAGACACCTCTGCCAACCCACCTGGCCCAGTGACAGCCCCAGGAAACCCCTGGTTGGGAGACTGAGCAGGCATAGCCTATCCCTGCGCATCTGCACCACCACAGGCTTGGTCAAGCCAACATGACTGACCAGTGACAGAAAGTACTTTAAGAAGGGTGTCCCGGGCCCGGAGAGATAGCACAGCGGCGTTTGCCTTGCAAGCAGCCGATCCAGGACCAAAGGTGGTTGGTTCGAATCCCGGTGTCCCATATGGTCCCCGGTGCCTGCCAGGAACTATTTCTGAGCAGACAGCCAGGAGTAACCCCTTGAGCACTGCCGGGTGTGACCCAAAAACTAAAAAAAAAAGAAGGGTGTCCCTAGGACCTGGATGCTATGGGCTGGAGTCACACTCAGCAGTGCTCAGGGGGACCATATAGGGTGCTAGGGAAGGAAACCAGGTCGACCATGTGTTAGCTCTACCTTCTGTACTAGACCTACCAGCTAAAATACTCTCAGTGGGTATTTCTATGGGCTCCACCAGCTCTCTCTGCCTTCCTGCCTGTTCAGGATCATAGTGCATTCGGCTGCCAATTCCCTTCCCTCCCCCCATGCCTGGGCCCTGTCTGAGTGAGTGTGAGATCCACAGCCTGGCTCAGGCCCACACCTCCAGCACAGGCCCCTGAGAGCTCTCTCCTCCCTCAGCCAGCCAGGGATCCAGCTTATCTCAGGGCACCAGCTGTGATGCTCTAGCTCAGAGAGTTTGTGAAATTTGTCCCGAGTCACACAGCACAGAGGAGGCTGTGGGAATTTGTGCCACCAGTCACGGCCCCATCTGTTCCATGTTAGACCCATGTCATCTCAGCCTTTTCCTCACTCTTCCACCCGTGACCTGAAACAGCCACTGCCCCCTCCTCTCTGCTGGAGCACACCCACCCCAGGAAGACATGCCACTTTTGCCCAAATCACTCCTTAGCTTAAAATGCCAGCCATCTGGGGAAAATAGACTGGCAGCATTATCTCACGTTACACACCGGGTGCATCCCAAAATGGATCAAGTTAAATGTTGAACAAGACAAGAAAACACAAAATACCAGAGGAAATTTAGAAAGACTGTTTGGGGGCATGAAAGGCCTTTCTAACTAGGACTAGAAATCCACAAGTCATAAAACAAAAGCTTGATAAATTACTCCCCATAAAAACCAACCGTCCACGTGGCAAAAATACACCATAAACAAAGCCAAAAGTCAAGAGACAAAGCAGGAAAAAGATATGTGTAACTTAACCCAAAAGACCAACCACTAACATTTAAATGTTTCCTAGAAATTGGTAAAACGAAAGGTCAAGAACTTAACAGAAGATCAGCTAGGACTAGAACAAATTGCAGGAAAGAGAACCCTAGTTTCTTCTTCTTTTTTTTTTTTTTGGTTTTTGGGTCACACCCAGCAGCACTCAGGGGTTACTCCTGGCTCTATGCTCAGAAATTGCTCCTGGCAGGCTCGGAGGGCCATATGGGGTGCCGGCATTCGAACCACCGTCCTTCTGAATGCAAGGCAAATGCCCTACCTCCATGCTATCTCTCCAGCCCCCTCCTTTTATTTATTTATTTATTTATTTATTTTGGTTTTGGGGCCACAACCGGTGATGCTCAGGGGTTACTCCTGGCTATGCGCTCAGAAATTGCTCCCAGCTTGGGGACCATATAGGACATGGGGGAGCGAATCCAGGTCCGTCCTAGATCAGCTGCGTGCAAGGCAAATGCCCTACCACTGTGCTATCGCTCCAGCGCCTTTTAATCTTTAAAAAAATTTTTTTTTGTTTTTAGGCCACAGTCAGTGATGCTCAGGGGTTACTCCTGGCTATACACTCAGAAATTACTCCTGGCTTGAGGGACCATATGGGACGGTGGAGGATCAAACCGAGTTCCGTGACAGGTCAGCCGCGTGCAAGGCAAACGCCCTACCACTGTGCCACCGCTCGGGCCCCTAATTAGTAAATTCTTTTTTTTTAATTAATAAATTCTTAACTGAATCACTGAGATACAGTTACAAAGTTGTTCATGACTTTCAGTCATACTATGGTCCAACACCCATCCCTTAACCAGTGCACATTTTCCGTCACAAATCCCCCAGTCTTTTGGACTCAGAGAAGACACCTGGCATTTCATGTTAGGAGTAACATAAATTAAGACTCAGAGACAGCATGTGCTGACTGTCACACTAGGAGAGTGATGACAGGCCTGAATAGTGAGGCCAGGCCAATACAGGCCTCTTATACAAACCCTGTGATAAAGAGACTCACCAAATGCTTTGTTCCAACAACTCCTGAGTTGCCCAAAAAGCGCACTAGCCTAGGGAGAGACTTTGTTCACTGAAACACTATTTGTCAAAAAACTGAAAGTCACCCAGATAGCCCTTAATGTGTGGTTAATAATGTGTGGAAATCTGTGCAATGGGAAACCACATGGCAGATAAACAGGATGAGAATATGATGAAAGGTCAGAGAGATTGTGTAGGAGTCAAAGTTCATACTTGTTCTGCAAGTGCCGCTTCAGTCATGAACCTGGTTTGGTCCTGGCACCAATTATGGTCTCCTGAGCATTAGCAGGGGTCACTCCTAAGCACAGAGCCAAGAGTAGCCCCTGACCACTGCCAGATGTGGTCTAATATCCCCATCCAAAAATATAATACAAAAATAGGATGTTGGAGCAATAATACAGTAGGTTAGGCATTTGCTTTGCACACAGCAGGCCAGGGTTTGCTACCTGGCACCCTATAGAGTGCCCTGAACACTGCCAAAAGTATTCCTCAGTGCACCCTATAGAGTGCCCTGAGCACAGCCAAAAGGTGCTAAGTTGAGATCATGATTCCTGAAAACATGACAACTCAGATGCTCCTGGCCTGGAGCAAGGTGGGTATGAGGTAAGTGGTGGGAAGGAGAATTATTATCCTTTTGTTTCTCTTGATCACATAACCATATGATCTATTTAAAATATTAGATTGGGGGTAGGCGGGGGGGGGGGGAAATAAATAAAATATTAGATATGCAAACTGAATTTGTGGGGGTTGGGCCACATGGATGATCAGGGGTTACTCTTGATTCTGAACCCCAAAATTACTCCTGGCAGGAGTAATGGAATGTTGAGGATGGCATTCCAGGCCAGTTGTATGCAAGGCAAATGCTACCTGCTATGCTATTCCTTTGGCTTCCCAGACTGAATTTCTAACCTGTTACTTATTTTTGGGTTTTGGGGCCACACCTACCTGTGCTTATGGGTTATTCCTGGCTCTGTGCTCAGGACCCCTGTGGTGCCCAGGATTTGAACCAGAGTCCTAGATAGTGTTCTTTGAACTTCATCTTACCACCTGGTCCCTGCTGCCTGCCTAGGCTATTGTCTCAGCTCTGAATGGCCTGCCTATGAAAGCCATTTCAGCAAGTGGTTTCTAAAGGTACCCAAACCCCAGGGTTCCTGTGGGCACTAAGGTGCTCTGGTGGGTAAAGAGCAAATGAAGGAGATTGCTCTGGAGTTTCTGAGTTTGGAGCCTCTTTCCTCTCTCCTGCCATTTTCTCCCAGGCCTCCTCTGGGTCAACCCCTCTGTCCCTGCAGTGGCCTACAGGACACTCTCACTCTGACATACTCACTCCAGTTCCTCCTGTGGAGAATTGTGCAGGAGGTGGGTGGGGCATCTACCACTACTCCCCCTGCCTCCTTTGGCTGAGAGACTCCCCCAGAACTTAAGAAGGATCCCCCTGCCCCCACTTCACTTTCTCAGAGTTAGAACTTGCTGGGTGACCCTGGCGATAATCCTGCTCCTCCGAACCAGGACACATCTGTTCAGCGAGGCACAACTGTGCAAGTGTAGGGATTTTCAACAGAGGCCGTAGAGATGCGCCAGCAACTAAGCCAGCTTCAATCCCCAGCACTACAGATGGTCCTCTGATCACTTCCAGGAGTGATCCCTGAGCATGGGGCCAGGAGTAAGTCCTGAGCATCACCAAATGTGGGTCCCAAACAAGCTATCTGGAGAACCCCATGCCTAGGAAACTCTCTCCCACCTCAACTGCCTCTCAGCGCTTTCTCTCCTCTGTTTGCTGGAGGGATCATAACCCCTGTGGGGACCAGTATACCTGCAAAACATAGTCCACAAAGATGACTTCTGAGGCTACGCTGGGTGAACCCAACCACTTTTCTCCACCCTCAGGACCTTCCCCAGCCAGTCCAGGCCTGCACCATTTACTCCTGCCAACTCCTTGTAGGATGGATTGTGGGAGCTCAGTAGTCAGCAGGCAAGCCAGGCCACCACCCACCTTGTCATTGGTGTCCACCCCATCAGGCCTGACCCAGTGTCTGACGCGGAGCTGCAGAGGGCCAGAGTATTTGTTTGAGGTCCCCTTGCTCAGACTGAGAGTTAAACTATCTGCCCTACTCCCACCCATATGACACCCACCTCATGGGTCCAGGGGGAGCACCTGCTCACAGCTCACCAGCCACAGGGGGATGAGAATGGGGGCTCCTGGGTGGTTTCAGTCTCAGCCTCTGTCCCAGTAGCTCTCCCACCTCTCCCTCCCCTCTCCCCCTTCTGCTCCTCTGTATCCCCCCTCCCTCCCTCTCTTCCTACCTCTCCCTCTCTGTACCTACTTCCTTCTCTTTCTCTCCTCTACCCTCAGCTCTCCCCCTCTGTGTTCCCTCCCAGTCTCTCTCTGCATATGGTCTTTGCAAGTAGGCACCTAGCCCAGCCTCCCAGCCAAGCAAGCAATTTTCTACTCACTGTACTGGGTCAGCGTGGAAGTCCAGACTGTGGACCAGGCCAGGTAGGCTGGTCTCAGAGAGGGACAAAAGCCTGGGGCTACAAGGTCCTGAACTCAGAATACCCCTTCCTCTTCCTTGTTCATACCTCCCTTCCCTAAAGCATAACACTGGGAGTGTCTTCCTGAGGCCCCAGACCCTTGAGGAAGGAGTCAGAAGGATTAATGGGCTCTGGAACATATGCGGCCTCTATTCCTGGGCAGTGGACACAGGGCTATGGCCAGCTACTGTCTCCCACAAGGGCAGAAACTTGCCCAGGAGGCAGCTGGTGGCAGCCAGGGTCTCCCCAGCCCACAAGTTGTCCTCAGCAGGGGCCTGGACAGCTCCAAAGAAGCAACACCTGCTTGCAGGTGCCCCAGGTGGGTCTGCAGGTGACCAAGGCTGGTGGGCTGTGGGTCCCACACAGAGGCATGAGATGGTCAGGCTCTTAACTAACCTCTGCCTCTCCCCACTGTCTGCCCTGAACACAGCTCTCCCCCGTGTGAGGAGGGAGACATGGGAGGCAGTGACACCCCCTTCGCTTTAAATCAACAAGATTCCAAGCTGACCTCTTTCATACTTCAGTGCCAAGATTTCTCAAGAAGAAAGGCTTTCACTACTTTTAAAAGCTTGAAAATTACTGCTCCGGGATCACATCCAGACTTTCAGGTTGGCCTTCCGGACTCCCCAGGACCCATTCACCGTCTTAGACCTAGGGGCCCTCCCTGGCACCCAGGATGCGCCAGCCAGCCCCACATAGGCTTCTGCCTCCCCAAAGTACTGAGCTGACCTCAGAGGAGGCACTGGAAGGCCAGGGCTGGACATGGGTACCCAGGCCCACGGGGCTAGGCTGGTTCTCTCCAAAGGGCTGATGGACAATGGGGGGGCTGCTGAGTCCTCAACTCAGCTACTCCACCAGGGACAACGCCACCCCATTCTCGGCACACTCCACTCTCATGCTGCAGGCTTTCCCTGCTTGGTGGGGTCCTGCTCCAGGAAGGACGTGGGGGGACTGCAGGGACACAGAACTCTGCTCACAGTTTCCCAGCATAAAGCCAGTAGAAGATGAGGCTACCTATTCCAGCTTTGCTGTCATCAAAGGAATGGTCTAGGGGGGGTCCTCTGAAGCTGATAAGTGGGGAGAAAACAAATGCACCTGAGCTTCTCATGCTGGAATGAAGGGTCCACTGCTGTCTCAGCCTTCAGCGGGGAGCTCGCAAAGTGCTCCAGCTGTATCTCTCCCAGGCTCCTTGCATCCCAACTGCACTTCTGAGTCAACTGTGGGGCCCCTTTCCTTGCACCCACACCAGGCTTGGTCTCATCCGGGACCCCAGAGTTAAACTTGTGAAATCCAGCTCCGGGTTAGGGACCAGAGGGAGGCAGGCAGGAGGCTGGGGGTGGGGAGGCCGCCCGCCAGGGCTGGCTGTGGGTCCGGGCCTCTCTGGGCTCTTTGTCCAAATATGGAAGGTTTTTTTGTCTCCATTTGAGTCACGCCGGCCATGGCCCAAGAGATTTGCTTTCCAGATACTGCAGCAGCACTGCCAGGCCAGCCCCTACCCCCTCTCCTTCCTCTGCTCATCTCAGACCCTTCCAACACCGAGTCTACACCAAGACTCCAGGGGGCACACAGCTGCTCTCCAGGAGTAGGGACCCTGTGCTTCCCCAGGAACTGCTGCAGACACTTACTGAGCAGTTGCTATGTGCAGACTGGGAACCCATGAGAACCACCCCTTCCACGTGCCAACCTGAACCATGGCACCGCCCCAACCTGAGAGCCACAGCCTGTGCCTGACCAGATGGATTCTGGAGCCAAAATGTCTGGGCTTGAACCCCAACTCCACCACTGAGCAAACTTTCTGAATCTCAACACTGGGTGATCTGGTGCACTGGGCCCCCTCTGTGACAAGGGGTGACAAGGGTGAAGGGGGGCATTAGGATGCACGGAGGACCAAGGAAATTCTCAGCAGGGGCTCGAGTACTCAGCAAAGAGGGCTTAAGCACCTCTGCTCTGAGTCTCCACACCCAGACCCTCACTGCAAATGTGTTCAGCTGGACATGAACAAACCTCCCCAAATGTATGTCAGCTTCTTCCACATCCTCCTCTAGCCTGAGACATCTGTCAAGTCCCTACCTACCACCCCAGGACCATCTCCTCCTCCAGGCTCCGTGACTGAACCAAGCTGAATCCTCCAACACCCCATTGGTTCCTTAGCCCCAACCAGGAGCGAGTCCTGAGTGCAGAGCCAGAAGTAAGGACTGAACACCACTGGGTGTAGCGCTAAACTCAACCAAAGAAACTTGTTTTGATGCCCCCCCCATATGCCAAGACAGGAAGGTCAGACAAGGGTGGGCCACTGGACCTGAAGCAAGTATCAGGATACAGGGTAAAAGGTGTCCCTACACATATCACTGACCTGAGCCTTTCAAATCCGTCTTTCTTTAGGACAGGGGAGATAATAAAGGGCACATGCTTTGCATGTAGATGCCTCAGGTCTGGGGGGGGGGGTGTACTTTATTTTTTTGGGGGGGGAGCCATAACTAGGAATGCTCAAAGGTTAGTCCTGGCTCTGTACTCAGGGGTCATTCCTGGCAGTGCTCTAGGAACCATATAGGATGCTAGAGATCAAACCAGGAGTGCTGTGTGCAAGGTAAATGCCCTACATACTGTACTGTTGCTCCAGTCCCAGTTCGATCCCTGGCACTGCCTGGGACCCTGAGCTTTCCCAGGAGGGACTCTGAGTGCAGAACTGGAGGGTCACACGTAAGTCCCATTGGGCATGGCTCCAAAAGTAAAAAAAAAAAAATTAAAATAACAGCAATGACCAAGTCAGTCATTCCTCAGTCAGGGGAGTTGCCTTCAGGAAGGGAGTTCTCCAGCCTCCCAACTGGGAAGCAAAGGGGACTGTCCCTCTGCAAGGTTCCTTCCCACGCCAGCTCCTACCCATGGCCTATGGTCAGTTCTGTCTGAGCAAGGACAGCAGAGACACGGAGAGGTCAGAGGGGAAAAAGCCGGAAGGAGCAAGGCTGAGGGAGGGGTGGGGGCTGTGAGGGAGGGAGCCCCAGACCAGGTGAGGAGGGTGGGGGGCAGGTGGGCCAGTGGCTTGCTCATCTCTCCTCCTCCTCCTCCTCCTCTTCTCCATCCTCCTCCAGCCTTGGGTCCAGTCCCAGGACTATTTTTAGTTGAGGCTGAATTTAGCTGTTCCCTCGGAAATTCCTCCCACCCAGGGCAACACCCCCTTTGGCCTTAGGGAGTAGCCTGGGCCTAGGAGCAGCAGAAGCTAGAAGGGAACTTGGGCATCTGAGGAAAACACTGAGGTGCAGACACTATTCCCTAGCCCCCAACCCCTACACCTTTGCCAGGTCTTTCTCCACCAGGGAGGCCTCCAGCATTACAGGCTCCAGGCCCATGGGTGTCACGGTGACTGAGTCTGACTAGAAGATCCACTAGAAGACAAAAGTCCTGTTTGTCAGGATGGTTCCCAGCTCCTGACTGCACCCAGAATTGTGGTTCTTCCATGCCCATCCTCAGAAATGGAGACACCAAGGCCAACCACTGCCTGAGTGCAAAATCAGCCTCTCTCCTCCACATGCTCTTTCTCAGGTCCCTCGAAGAGGGGGGCAGTGATTCTGCAGGCCCAGGGCCTTCTGGAACAGCAAGCACTTCTGCTGCACCAGGAGCCCTGAAGCAAACTCTGGGCACAGAGGCAGGGTCTGCGCTCACTCAAAACATCATGTCCTTGGAGAAAAGGACAAGCTCTGAAGTTGTCTCAGGAAAAGAGATAGATTTAGGGGGCTGGAGCTATTGTACAAGAGATAGGGCTCTTTCCTTTCATGCAGCCAACCCAACTTCAATCCTTAGCACCCTGGAGCATGGCCAGACAAGTTCTTGAGCACAAAGCCAGAAGTAACCTCTGAGCACTGCCAGGTATGGCCCCCCTCCAAAAAGGCAGCTTCTGCTCTAAGGCAGGGAAACCTGAGATATCTCACCCAGCGTGCAGTTGGAAGCTAGATCTCACACCCAAAACTCTTTTGATTAGGGTCGAGTCTTTGTTCAGATCCTGATATCACCTCCAACTTAAGACTTTACTTAAGCCTGGTATATGCCTCCAGCCCCACCACACCTCCCCCATACTGTCTGACCTGGCCCCCAGATTCCCAGCTGTAGACTGCACTTAACATCAACTGTCCATCTGGTGTGTCTGTGGTTCCCCACTGACCACAGGACAAAGCCAGGCCCTCAGTCCGGCAATCAGGGCCTTAAACCCATAAATGCCCCTCCTCTAGGCCACCTTCTCTCTGTTCCCCAATGCCCACAGTCCAGTATGGGGCTGTGGCAGTACTGAGAGCACTGGGCAATGCCAACTTACTGCCCTATTATGCAGCCAGACACAGCAACTTCCAGTTCCCTCCCTTGCCGGCATCTGTTTTCCCTCTGAACAGTGTGGAACCTGGGGGGCTTCTAGAGGACCCTAAAATACATGCACTGCCTCCCTTCTTCCCCTTCCTGCCCTCCCTCACTCCAGAGAGAGTAAGATGGAAACAGGGAGCAACCAGGAGAGAGACTGGGTGACAGTGAGTGATAGTGAGTGAGGAGTATTCAGTGGGAGAAGGGGCTCCCCCAATCTTTTACCCTTTCCTCATACATCTGCTCCCCGACCTCCAGTGCCCTGTCCTGGGAAAGGACCCTGTGTTTGTCCAAGGGGGCTCAGGGCTCAGGGGTTCCGAGGTCCCAGGAGACTGGGCTGTGGGGCTGGCGGGCAGCCATGTCCTCACTCCCTCTACTCCATGTGGGCCTACTCACCCCCTGGGAACCAATAAACAGGAAGCAGACACCAACCTGGCCTGGCTCCTTCAGCCCAGCCCAGCCCAGCCCAGCCCACCCCAGGGCTATCCCCAGTCTTGGGATGGAGCCTGCCTCTCCCAGATCCACAACCTTGGGCCAATGAATAGTAATGTCAAATGCATAAACAAAATCAAGCTGAGGCTTGGGCTCCTGGAAAATTCTGTGGAATCCTTCATTTTGTTTTGGAGTAGAAGGCCACCTCGGATGTGCTCAGAGGTCATATCTTGGCAGGGCTCAGGGAATCATAAGTGATGCAGGGAACTCTAACCAGAGTCGACTTCTTGCAAGACCACTACTGCTGCACTGTATTACCCCTCCTTCATTTTAAGTCAGTGGTGGTGGTGGTGGGGGGGGGGGTGGTGGCTCAAAAGGCATGAGTAGAGCATACACATGTTTGAGAGAGGTCCCAGGCCCAGTCCCAACACTGCATGGCTCCTTGAGCACCTCTGGAAATAATCCTGGCCACAGAGCAGGGAGCAGCTCCCTCAGTACTTCTGGATGTGGCCCAAATACCAACTAAAACAAAACAGAGCCAAAAGAGCCTTAGATTCTGACAATCTCAGAGCACGACTCCAAGAGCCTGTCTTTCCCTGTGATTCCACATCTTGTGACCCAGCTCCAAGCATCATCCCTTCTGCTTTCCCAGGGGTTTCCTAGCACCTCTACCTGACCAGCAGGGAATGGGCTCAGAGCTGAGGTTGGTTTTTTTTTTTTTTTTTTTTTTTGGTTTTTGGGTCACACCCGACAGCACTTAGAGGTTTCTCCTGGCTCTATGCTCAGAAATCACTCCTGGCAGGCTTAGGGGACCATATGAGATGCCGGGATTCGAACCACCGTCCTTCTGCATGCAAGGCAAATGCCCTACCTCCATGCTATCTCTCCAGCCCCCAGAGCTGAGGTTTTAACTTGAGACCCCAAAGCCTTCAGGAACTGAGCTTTGAAGGGGAAGCAGAGGGGACTAAACTCAGCTTCATGGTTTTCATGGTTCAGTTTCAGCCCACAGAGGACTAAAGCTCTCTCTGCTTCCCAGGCTAGGGCTGGCAGTCGGGAAAGAAAGGAGACAGTAGAGAGGTGGGAGAACTGGGCTCATCTACCCTCCCAGCTTCTCTTCCTTTCTCAATTCCAAAAGCCTCAGGTAGCTGGGCACTGGTCTTCCTCAGGGGGTGAGTAAGGTACCCCCCGTCCCCCTGTCCTGGCCTTGGGCTTTGGTTTTGTGGCTAGCGCTTCAGCAAAGCTGAACACTGTGGGGGTGGGGGTGGGGGTGGTGGTCAACATCTCTTTGATCTCAGAATTTCAGCATCTTTTTTGGACCATATCTGGCTGTGCTGAGGGTCACTCCTTGAGATACTGAGAGACCATGTGGTGCCAGGAATAGAATGTAGCCTCCTGCATACAAAGCTGTGCTCTCACCCTTTGAGCTCTCTTCAACAGGGAGCCCCAGCATCCAGCACCTCAGCTATGGGGCAAGGCACTGACATTCCTGAAGCCTCACTGAGCAGGAGGCTTCTTGACCACGAACTCTCAGGGGCTGGACAGGATCTTGTCAAGGCGTTGCTCCTGAGCCAGCCTTAGGACCAGGTTCACTCCCCTTCTTGTGCCTGAGCTTTGCAGAGCACAAAGGGACCTGACAGGACCCCAGTCCCCAGTCTGGAACTCTAGCGGGCACATAGGCACATTGTAAGAGGGAGTTCCTTTCCACTTAACAAATCCCATCCTCCTGGGATGGCCCACAAAGACATATCCACCTTCAACCTGTCCTTGACTTCCGATCATCGACTTCCCTGTTGACCCAGAATGTCAACTTTCTTGCCAATTGCCCTTCTTAGGAGAATTGCTTCCTTACAACATCTGTAAAACTGGGCTAGCTACTCCTGGGAGTCAAATCCATTCCCTAGGGTCCCAATTCTATCCCAACCCAGGCTAGGACCCACTCCTGCTGCATCACCAATTCAGTCACTATACCACACCTCCCAGAAGACAGTTGAATGACCAAAAGACAAGTGAGGTGGGTGAGCAGAGGCAAAGCAAGTAGGCTTGAAGCTGCGGCCTCTGTTGTGGAATCAGCAACCCCAGGGCCTCTGGGTCTCAGACACTGACAGCTAGAGCAGGGAAAGCCATGGCACCCAAAGGCTCAGCCCCAGTCCTGTCTGCTCAGCCAAGTCTCTGCAAATGTTTCTTCCAAGGCCCAGATACACTGCAGTGTGATTAGGAAGGCTGAGATGAGGAGATTATTCTAGATCCAAGTATTACTGTAGGCTCTTTCTAAGGGAAAGGCAGGGGGATTAGTATTGCTATTGTTATTTCCTCTTACTATTTGGGCTTTGAGGCCATACCTGGCAGTGCTTGGGGGCTACTCCCAACTCCATACTCAGAGTTGTTTCTGGGGCTGAAGGGACCCAAACCTGGGCTTCTTGCAAGCAAAGCCCAGCTACTGAGTTGTCTCAATGTTGTTTTATTTGCTTTGGGGTCACACCTGGCAGTGCTCAAGGTTTACTCCTAGCTCTATGATCCTGGCTCCCAGCTAGGCTTGGGCAACCATATGTAGAGTTTAGGAACTGAAACTCAAATTGGCCTGTGTGAGGCAAGAGCCCTACCCGCTGACTATCTCTGACCCCTAGGAGGGTTAACTCAAAGTGAGATTGATTTGGAGGTTCTTTCTACTAACTTGACCAAAGGAAGAAGTTGTCACAACCAAAATATGCTAGCAGCCAGCAGAAGATGGAAAATCAAAGAAACAAACTTCCCTAGTGACCCCAGAAGGAATACCTCAAGACCCGTCACCATGCCAATTTTTAGCCCAGTTAAACCTGTTTCTCCGGACCTCCAGAACTGGAGATAATGGGGTAGCTCGATGGCTTAAAGCCTGCACTGCAAGCATGAGACTATGAGTTGAATCCCTGGAGCCTTCCACGTGCATCGAATATGGATGTAGTGGCTCTGCAGTCTGAACCCCCACTGGTGCATCAAAGGGTAGAGCCCCCCACCGCACAGCCAGATGTGCTTATGTGCAGGCACCACAACAAAGTGTCAAAGCAGCGAGACCAATGGGGAGCACATGTGTGACCCCCAGTGAGCACCACAGTCAGGCACAGAGGACCCCTCTCCCCAGTTATCAAGATAATAGCAACAGTGATCCAAGGAAGGGTGATGTGAATATGTAAATAAAGGAAGTCAAGCTGCACTTCTGGCCCTGCTCTTCTACTTTGGGGATGAGGCTCAGAGCCTGCTGGCAGGCCCAGGCCCTGAATGTTTTGTGGCTATTACTGGAGGCGGCCCAGAGCCTCACACATGGAGGATGGTGCCCTGCCTGGCCCTCACCACCAACCCCCCACAAGGAGATGCAAACAACCCAGCAATAGCACTTCCAGGCAGAGGCCCGGGCATGAGCCCCACACATACCACAGGTGTGGGAGAGGCCCTCTCTGGACACACATGAGAGGTGAAGGGGCTAAGAGCAACAGTTGGTGGCAGGGAAAAAAAAACTCAGGGCCCAATCTGGTTCCCAAGAGTAACTTCTTCCCTCAGAAATCCTGAACCCCTCCCTACATTCCTGATGTCTTGGCCATGCCAGAGTCTCTGAGGTGGGGGTTCCACCAGGAGAGCTGTAGAGAGGGGTGAGATCTGGTACCCACAAGCAAGGCAGCTCTGTGGCTCTAAATGGGGAAGAGACTCAAGGGAGGCTCCAGGGCAGAGGGCAGAAGGCTGAGGCTGGACCAGCGCCTGCGCAATTCTCTATGTGCTTGGTCAGCTCTGGGGACGTGGGGGCCCCAAGCTCCTGCATATCCTGGGCAGTGTGTTCCCGGCTCAGAACACCCATTTGCCTCTGGAATGGCCTAAAGGCCCAGGGCTTGAAAGTGGGAGCGGGGGAGTCAACTCCCACAGGGACAGGCCTGGACTCCAGTAGCTTCTTGCTTCCCAGGGGACCCCGACCCTTTTCAGAGCCTGCCAGCAAGGCGCCAGGCTGCCCAGGCATGTTTCCCATGTGCCAGGGCTGCAATCATTTCTGGGAAATGTGGCTCCCCTGTGTGCTGCCACCACTAACCCCACTGGCCCTACTCAGAAGCCACATATGAGTAAGAGATGGTATACCTGGGTCTTCTGCCTACTCGGCCACATTCCCCCATACCAGAACATGACGGTGCCCGCTAAAAGGGAAGACCCAGAGACAGGCATATGGGAACTGCTGGGTGACCTGTGATCATAGAGAAGCATGGGAGTGTCACTTGCCTCACAGGGGCCCTGGGGCAGCTACATCCTTGGAAGGTATCAAGGTACCAACCTTCTGGCTTAGTTACTCTAAGGCCTCTGTCCACTTTCCCCTCTACACCCTAAGAAGAGCCCCTTGTCAGGGGCTGGAGAGATAGCATGAAGGTAAGGCGTTTGCCTTTCATGCAGAAGGACGGTGGTTCAAATCTCGGCATCCCATATGGTCCCCGTTGTCTGCCAGGAGTGATTTCTCAGTGTGGAGCCAGGAGTGACCCCTGAGCACTGCCGGATGTGACCCAAAAAAACAAAAAAACAAAACAAACAAACAAAAAAAGAGCCTCTTGTCCAGTGCATAGCTGGGGAAAGAGGGCAGGCCCGGGCTCTCCTAGGAGGCAGGTCCACCGGCTGGTGCCCAGGTTATTCCAGAGGCTATCAGACTGCACCCACACAGGATTTTGCTCAAATTTCACCTCTACTGGGAGGACTTCCTGCCCTCTCATTCTATTATAACACCCCTCAGATATAGAATGTGGGGCTTAAAGACACACAGCAAGGTAGCAACAAAGGTCCAAAGGCAACACAAAGGGTGAACTGATCCCCATAATTGAGTTAAGGGAGTGGAGGTGGTTGAAAGGGAAAGAATATTAGGGTCCTTGAGGGAGGAAGAAAGTACAATGGTGAGGGGTGTAGTATTGGACCCCTGAGCAGAGCTGGGTGTGGCCCCAAAACAAAAGAAATGAAGTTAATATACAATATACAATATAAAGTAGCCAGGGCTAGAGAGATAATACAGCAGGTAGGGTGATTGCCTTGTAAGTGACGACCTTGGCTTCGATCCCTAACATCTTGTTGTTGTTTTTTTTTTTTGGCTTTTGGGCCACACCCAGTGACACTCAGGGGTTACTCCTGGCTATGGGCTCAGAAATCGATCCTGGCTTGGGGGACCATATGGGATGCCGGGGGGAACGAACTGTGGTCTGTCCTAGGCTAGCATGGGCAAGGCAGACGCCCCAGATCCCCAACATCTTATATGTCCCCTGAGAAGAGTCAGAAATGATTTCTGAGTGCAGAGCCAAGAGTAAGCCTTGACCCTGAACATCACTAGATGTGACCCACCCCCCATAGCCGCCCCCCAGCCCTGACCTCTCCCTCTTCTCAACCAGATTTCGCCTCTGCTAGCAGCTCCAGGCCTTGTTCTGCTGGCTGCAGTACCTGTGGCTGAGAGAGGAGCTGACCCCTAGTGGTCTGGTATTTGTTCAAAACATCAAAACGAAGCTCTGCCTTCCCAGGGTCAATCTTAACAACGCAAACTGCCTGTTTTTTTCCCACCTCCCAGCTCTGGCTGCCTGTTGGCTACAAGCCTCTTTTCCACTTGTTCAAACTCTTGCAGCTCTCCAGGCCAGGCTCATCCTTCCAGGTACATCCTCCTCCAGGAAGCCTCCAACATCCAACATCCAAGGCCCTTTCCAGACTGCTTCTGCAGGCTTAAGGCATGCTGGGGGTGCCTCCCCCACTGCAGGGAGGCATGTAGAGCCAGAGTGATCCCAGATGGGAGGGAAGCAGAAGGGGGCAAGTCCCTGTCGGTGGGAGTGGGGCTGGGACAGGATTAGCAGCAGCCTCCCAGCCGCCCCAACCCAGCTGCTCCCGGAAACGCTGGGTTGGAAAATGTCAGACTCAACTCAGGGTCCATCCCCCCAACTCTGCTGGGGAATGGATTTGTCCTTGGACAACACTTCCTTAGACCACATTCCCCCATCACCTTGGTAGCCCAGGGGAAGGGGTGAGGGCAGGGCATAAAGAGAGCAAAGGGGAGAGGGTCCTGCATGTCCTCCTCCACCCCTCCTCCTTCTGGGTGACAAGACATTTAATTATAGATATTTGTTACCGCTCAGAATTCCAAATGTCCTAATTGCCTCCCCTCCCAGAACCAGTTTCCATGGAACAATCATAGCAAAGCACCAAGGAGGAAAAAGAGAAGCCTGCATTCCCCCGTGGATCTGAGGCCAAGAGGGGCAGGAAGAAAGGGGACAGGGCCTCAGAGCTGGCTGGGTAAATGCCGGGGGCAGACATGTCTGCTTTGGAAAGAGGCTGTGGGGCAAAGTAGGGTTCAAGGTTTGGGCTAGATTATGCTCTGCTGATCTGTCACCCCTCATTCTCCCTTTCCAAGTCCGGTAGTTCCTGAACCTGTGGATCAAATAAACACTATGCGAATTGCTCAGGCTGTTAGGGATATGCAAAGGATTCCTCTAATGGCCTTCCAGATCCTGCCTCTCTCCTAAGTGAAAGAGTCAATCCTGAGATTGACTTGAGAATTCCACCCGAGTTGAGAGATACAGGGGTGAAGGGCATGTTCACCTCCTGCTCATGGCCACAGTCATCACCTGTTTCTCCCACACATGTCCCTTGGTCTTCAAGCACCTGAAGGCACTAAGAGGCTGCACATTCAGGCCAGGGCAGGGGCACCTGGAGCGAAGATGTCCAGGGTACAGTGGGTCAAAAGGTATCTGCAAGGATGGGGAGGGAATTCCACAATGCTGCCCTCCCACCCCTGTCTAGGCAGCTTGTCCAGAGTCCCGACTAGAGTGAAGAACTGCCTCTCGCCTTCCAGCCCAGCTGCCTGCTTCTCTCAGCCTCCTGCAGGCCGAGGCCTGCCACCTGCATCTCAAAGACAGAGGGTCAAACCATGCAGACTACAGAGAAAACCCAAGCTGCGAGGAGAGGGCACGGGAGGGAGACATGCACAGCTCCATCCAGCCTGCATGTTGCCTAGTATGGCAAGGGGTGTGTTTGGGGGGTGGAGACGGGTTTCTATATAAAAAGAAAGCAAGAAAACCACAGATATCTCCAGGACTATTCAAGTTTCGGGAACGTGTTGAGCTCAGGCCTCCCCAGTTAAGGGGAGAGCGGTGCAGGTCAGGCCATGTTCAGGACCTCTTCTGTCCGCCTCTGTGGCGTTCACATTGGTTTCTGCCTCATCAGCAAAGCTTGACCCCTGCTTCTCTGGCCTTTCTCTGAGCCCACAGTCCATCTCCACCCACAGCCACCGAGAGATCGTGACTTGGGCCTGCCTGAAACAAGGGAACATTGTATCCTCTTGGGAGGCCAGCAGGAGAGAGCAGGCTCCCATCTTCCTGGAGTCAGGAAGAAGGGGACAGCCGGAGTGAGGCCTGCAAACAGATGGGAGAACTTCCAGCTTTCTGAGTGGGAGGAGAACTGGAGGTTGAGGAGTCTCTCTTGGGCCCATTCCAGTCCCCTGGGTCCTTCTGAGGCCCCAGTGCCCAGCCCTAGGTCAGTGGCTGGCTGGCTGGCAGCAGAACCTGTTTTTCCCCCATGAGAGGCAGTAAGCAACACCCCCTGCCTCCTAATACCCTCCCAGGGTAAGCCCAATATCCCTTTGGACGAAGAAACTGAGGCCCTGTTGGGAGTGTTCAAATAGGCCAGGGGATGGAGTGAAGGCCCAGAACCTCCATCATCTTTGGGTCACAGACCCACCAGCTTCTTTTCTAAGGAGCCCAGAGGGCAAGGTGGGCTTAGCTGAGCCCTGGCCTGGCAGAAGGTCCCACTAAAGCTTCCCCAGAATCAGGCAGCACAGGGAAGAAGGTGGGGGGGGAGGCAAGGAGGTGGGCAAGGATTAATTCAGTGAAACCAGCCACCCCCAGATCTCAAGGGCTTTTCTTAGGCCTGGCCCTCCCCTGACTCCCCTTAAGGAGCTTGGTTCACCCCTAATTTAGCCTTCGAGGCACCCAGAGGAGATAATGATAGGGAAAGGCAGCCTGGAGGGCCCTCCCTCTCACTTCCTGGGGTGTCCTACAGGCTCTCAGGAAGTACAGGCCAGCCCCTCTCCCACAGTTTCTCACAAGTAGACTCTGTGCAGGGCACAGGCCCAGCCAGAATGGGGGCACGGAACTAAGGAGGATGGGGCAGGCAATGACTGCACAGAGGAGGAAGAAACCCTGGGAGAGCATTGGGAGTGGGATGATCTGTGAGCCAGGGATTCTCACCAGGCAGCGATCACACGGCACCTTGGGCTGGAATCACCACACCAGACCAACCAGGGATTCAGCCCACACCCCTTAGAATCTAGTTCCCCACCAGGCACCAGAAAATCATGATCCCAGAAACCAGCAGGACCCATGGTCCAAACTCCAGGGGCAGTAGCACCCAGAGGAAGAGGCAGGGAATGGAGGAAGGAATCTCAAGGAGAGCAAGATTCCAGAGCTTGAGGTCTAGCAAAGGAAGGGGATAGCATCTCAGAGACACCCAGGAAGTGG
The DNA here is from genome assembly GCF_024139225.1 of Suncus etruscus. Lineage (NCBI taxonomy): Eukaryota > Metazoa > Chordata > Mammalia > Eulipotyphla > Soricidae > Suncus > Suncus etruscus. The sequence continues at coordinate 50,559,300 of NC_064856.1, forward strand.
GCCATGGGGGAGAGGAGCATGGGTCAGGATAGGGTGGTCCAGAGGTGGCGCTGCCTGGGACACAGAACCAGTCCTCACCTCTCTAGGCTCCCGGACCACCGCTGGACCCTGTCTTTCCATCGAGACCCATAGAGCAGAAAGCCTTAGAGCTCAAGCCCCAGATGCAGAGCTTAGGCCCACGGAATCCCCACAGCTTCATAGCACCACTTCGCTTACAACCCCCAGGCTCTCAGAGGGAGAGATGAGTTGGAAGCAAGGCGAAGATGGTCCAGGCTCCTGAGGACAGCAACTGGTCCGTCCACTAATCTCACTCACTCCCCAAGCTTTCCTTATTCGAATCACTGGAAGGTCACACTAGAAAGGGCAACCTCCTGTCATCTGTGGACCCAAACCTAAATCTCCTACAAAAGAATCTGGCTAGCAGGGCAGCATAGTTACAGAAAGTTTTAGCACCTCTCACACCTCTTTGAGTATTTGTAACCAAGAATCAGATAGGGATTGTGAAAACCAGTCCCTGAGAAACAGCAGGACTAAATTAGAACCTTTTGAAATTATCATCCAGAACACTTAAGACCTGACCAGAACCTCTGGTAGGATCAGCTCCACAAGCCTGACACCTCTGGGACCTGAAGGGCAATAGCCCTGTATCACTGACTCTAAAAAATATCTGGCACTTCCACAGCCAGAGAAGCATACTCAGAGGTGGGCCATATCCCAGGGTACCTGTAAAAGTCTCCTGTGGAGGTCAGTGCCCATCCCAAGTCTTCCCGCCTTAAAGAACTTACCACTTGGGGCTTGCTGCAGCACTTGCTGGTGGGGGCAGGCTCATTTGGAGCCCGGACTGTCTCGGAGGGCTTGGTCTCTGCAGAGGGTGGCACAACTGGAGTCAAACAGGGCACAGAGGGTGGCACAACTGGAGTCAAACAGGGCACATCCACAGGCACAGGGGCTGGCACCTCCCCAGAGCAGAGGGTCAGCATGTACTGCTTCGTGACGTCTTCCAACGAGGGGGCCTGCGCCATAGGGTTGGGTCTGGCAGAATGGCCCACTGGCTCCGGCACGGCCACTGGCGGGCCAGTGGAAGTGGGAGGCTCAGGCACCACGATGGGCATGAAGGTGGCGGGCACACTGGCATGGCGCACGTGCTTAGAGCAGGGTCGGGCCCGAGACAGGCTGCCCGTGTGGTCCTGGCCCTCTCTCTGGAGCTCTTGATGACTGCTCCGGGCTGGCCGCTTCTTGGAGCTGCGGCGGTGGAGCCTCGGGGACAGGACGTCAGCCAGCTTAGGGTCAAGGTAGAAGTCACTGTGGGCGGCAGCAGCGGGCGGGGCCCCCAGTGCCCTCTCAGATTGTGCCCGGCCCCTGGCAGCACTGTTCTCTTCTGCATCGGTGGGCCGCTCGGCTAAGAGGGGTTCACTGCTAGATGGAGGCAGAGCTGGCTCCACTTCTCGGATGGGCTCCCCTCCAGGACCCTTGAATTCTGGCCCAGCCAGCTCCCCTCGCCGGCTGGGGTCACTCAGAGATTTCTTCTTAGGGGCTTTGCCAGCTGATCTATCGTCTACTACTCGCGCCAAGGCACCAGGCCCCTGAACAATGCTTTGAATGACCTCCTGGTAGCCTTTAGTCTCTTCACTGCCCACAGACCAGTCACTGTGGCCACCAGTCAAGCCCTCGTCCACCTCAGAGGCCACTGGAAGCCCAGTCTTGGGACTCAGAGAACCCAGCAGGTTGCTGTCCACAGAGAACCCTGAAGGCTCCTCGGTGGCAGCCACCCGGTGGCGCTGCGGAATGGGATCACTTAGAGACCTGTAGGCCTCCCCGGCCTCCCCATTGCTCAGTTCTGTCCCACCAGGACCTGAAGGGGGAACTTTTCGTCTGCGGCGGAGGGCACCAGGTGTGGAAGGTGTTTCAGGGGACACCAGAGTCCATCCCCCCAGACTATCTTCGGCCCCAGGACCATGGTGGTTGAGTGGGGCTGAAGATGAGGAGAGGGGACGCCACACTCCTGAGGTCCCCAAGCTGGAAAAGGCTGAAATGGGAGGCTCAGGGTCGGCTCCAATACCTTCATCCGTCAGGCTGGACTCAGGGCCAGAGAGCTCCTCCTGGGACCGCTGCCCTTGAGTTTCCCCTGAAGCCCAGTCCGGACTGCCCAGGGGCACCTCACTCCCCTCGTCTTGCTGGGCACCCATGCGCTGGATCTTCTCAAACACCTGCCTGGCTTCTTGTACATACTGGTCCTGGATGACATGGGGCAGGGGGTCCTCCTCGGCTCCAACACCTGCCAGCAGGAGCTCGGAGGAGCTGGGTTTCAGGACACTGGTGCGGGGGACGCGGTGAGACACTGGCTTCTCAGAGCAGGTGAAGGACTTAGCCCTCCGCAGGGTGGCCGTCAGGTCCTTGAGGGTGGGCCGGGCACCTGGGGAGGCTGGGGCTGGAGGGGACATGGGTCCCAAGGGCCCCACAGGCCCTTCTACCGCTGGGGAGCCTCTGCCATCTGAGGGGCCACTGCTGGTGTCCCCTGTTCTTCCACCAGGTTTCCGGACCCTCAGCTCTGAAAGGTCCGAGCGCAGGAAGCTAAGAAGCGTGAGGGTCTCGGAGGCGATATCTGGATTCGACAGAGACTTGCGTTGCCGGTTCTTGTCCATTTCAAGCGCCCTGGCAGTGCCCACCAGTCCTTTGCAGCGAGTTCGAGCCTGGGGCCGCAGGGGGAAGCCTTCCCCAGCTCCAAAGCTTGGGGACCGGTATATGCCCCAGCTCCCTGAACCCCGGCTGGCCCACAGATCTTCATCCTTGAGTGTCTCGGTGCTAGAATAACGGCTGCTGCCCCGGGAGCCGGCTGGGCTGGCCAGGTAAGGAGGGAAACTCACCTTAGCCACCCGAAAAGCGCCTCCAACGGAGTCCGACAAGGGCCTAAGTCCCTCCTGGGCACAGGGTCCACAGGGAGGTGAACCTGTGGCCCATTCCTGAAGTTCTTCCTCTCGGGAGGCTCTGGGTGAGGCTAGGGGCTCAGGGCTCCGTACTGGCCTTGAGGAGGAGTCCATGGTGTCCAGATTTAACCCATAACTGTCAGGCCCGGAGTCCCGATCCACAAGAGAACTTGCAGGCCTGGGTCCCGGCTTCCCTGCCCAGCGGTGAGAGTGACCGTCGTGGTCCTCGTCACTGCCCAGCGCCGCAGAGGGGTCGCCGCGGTAGGCCGGGCTCTGCAGCCCGGGGCCCTCCACTTCCTCCTCGCTGGTGCTGGCTGCCCGGCTGCGGCTGACAGGATAGGAGGCGGCGATGGAGAAGGAGGTGGAGGAGGAGCAGGAGGCCCGGGCCCCGGCCTGCGGTTGGGAGAAGTTATGCCAAGAATGTAAACCATCCGCCGGACGCTGCGCCCGCTCCTGCTGGAGTTGCTGCTGCTGCTGCTGCTGCTGCTGCTGCTGCTGCTGCTGCTGCTGCTGCTGGAGTTGTTGCTGCTGCTGCTGCTGCTGCTGCTGCTGCTGCTGCTGCTGCTGCTGCCGCCACCTCCTCCCCTCCATCGTCCCGGGGCCCGGCAGCGACCGTGCAGCGCGCAGGCCCGCCAAGGGGAAGCACGTCCGAGGAGGGGGCGGCGGGGGCTGCCGGGGCTCGCGGGGAGGCGGAGGCTCCCAGGCGACGGCCCCGTCGAGGCAGGCCGCCCCGGAGGGCTCGGGGTCGGCGCCGGCTCCGGCTCCGGCCCGCCGGGCTCCCGGGCCGCCGAAGAGCTTGCGCATCTCGGTGACGCTGGGCCAGGCCCCGCGCGCCGCGCCCTCGGCGGCCGCTTCCTCCGCGGCGCCCGGGGAGACGCCCCCGTCGCGGGCCCCCGCGGGGTCGCCGTCCGGCCGCCGCGCGTCGAAGCGCCGGGAGAGCTGGCGCACCGACGGCGACAGGCTGCGGAGCGGGCGCGGCTGCGCGGGGGAGGCCGCGGGCCCCGACGCCAGCTTGGACACGCGCCGGGAGGGCTGGTCCTGCGCGGCCGCCACCGGCCGGCACGAGGCCCGGCGCCGCAGCCCGGGGGTGTCCGCCGCCGCCTCCCGCGCGCCGGGCCCGCCGCTCCAGCGCTCCAGCAGCTTGAACGACACGCTGCGGGACAGCGGGGGCCGGGGCGCCCCGTCCGCCATGGTGGGGTGCGCCCGCGGCGCTCGCTCACGCCGGGGGGGCTGGCCTCGGGGCTGCCGCGGCCAACCCCCCCACCCTGCAGCCCGGATCCCGAAGACGCGCGGCGGGACGGCTCGACCTGCAGCCGGAGCGCGAGGGGCGCCGGCGCGGGGAGCGGAGAGCGGAGCCGAGGTGGCTCGGCCGCGCGCGGCTCAAGTTTCGGGGGCGGCCGGCGGCTGAGGCTCCATCCTGCGCCGCCCCTCCTTCGGCCTCAGCGCGGAGACTCGGGCCCGGTCGTAGCGCCCTGGAGCATCGCGGCTCGGCTCGGCCCGGCCTGGCCCAACCCGGCCCAGTCCGATCGAACGATCGATCGATCGATCGGGGCGGGAACCCAACACTCGCAGCCTCGCTTTTGCGCCCGCTCCGGCTCCCGCTCTCTCCCTCCCTCGCGCTCTCCCTCCCTCAGGGCTGCTCGCTCCTCGCTCCCTTTTGTTGCAAATAAACTTGGTGGCGCTGAGGAAAGGGGGCGGGGGGCGGGGCCTGGCGCCCCAAAAAGGGGGTGGGCTCCGGTCGGACGCGAGCTTGGGAATCGGGAGGAGAAGGAGGAGGAGGAAGCCGGGGAGGAGTCCAAGTGGAGAAAGAAGAAGAAAAAGAAGAAGCCGGGATGGCTGGAGAAGAAATGTTTGGTTGGTGGAGAGCCTCGACCCGTCCGGGTTTAGGCCCCTCAGGAACGAGCTCTCTTTGCCTTCCCAGGGTTTGATGTGATTACAACTGAGCTCTCCACTTATTTTCCGGTTTTGGGGGTCACACCCGTCCTGGCTCAGGGGTTCCTCCTGGCTCTGCACTCAGAAATCGCTCCTGGCGATTGGGGAACCATATGGGATGTCGAGATTTGAACCACCGTCCTTGTGCATGCAAGGCAAACTCCCTATCTCCATGCTATCTCTCTGGCCCTCTCAACCCATGTTCAGATACAGCCTAGATGGAGTATCCCCGAGGTTTGGGTTGCTGCTGCTGCTGTAGCGTGGAACCACAAACTAACTATGGCAACTTCGGATGCACAAACCACGCAGCAGCAACACAGAGAACCTGACGGGAAATGGACGGGATCACAGCCCCGGGGAAGCTGCGGGGTCTAACTAGGGCGCGTGGGGGCGTCTAGGCTACGCTTTCTTCCCAGGGTCGAGTTTAGCAGATCCCCTCAGTGGGAGATTTGGGGGGTCCCGCCCCGCCCATCCTCCCTGCCTGGTTCTTCCCAGGTCCTCTCCACGCCGCCTCAGAGGCCCCGCCCTCAGCCGCCTCTGGTTCCCAGCTGCCCTGCTGGTCGCGCCCACCGGCCCGCCCTCTCGGCGGCCTCTCTGGTTAGTCCGCCCGGCCTCCCTCCGGTCCCCAGCGCTCCGGGGCATGCGGTTCTTTCGCCCTCTACCGACCAGATCGACGCATCGTCTCACCCACCTTCCACAAACCCCGCCCAGAAAGCCTGGACAGGTAAAGTAGCACCACCAAAAGAAAAAAAAACAAAAACAAAAACAAAACAGGGCGTCCTGGGAAATCTTCACTCCTTCACCTCCTTTTCCTGGGTTGGAGGTAGTGCACGCGTCCAAGGTGGGTTCTATTCTGGGCACCCTCTAGAGTCCCCTCGGAGCCTTCCAGGAGTGATCCCTGAGTGCAGAACTAGAAGTAAACTTTGCCTAAGGCACACCTGGCGGGGCAAATACTCCCCAAATACTCTATACTGCAGGCATGGAAGGTGTGAGTTCCTCTCTGCCTTTCCTAGTCTGGCAAGATTCCCAGTTGCTCCTGGTGTACCTCTCCACCTTCACCTGCCACCATTAGACCCATTGAAATGGCAATTTGTACAGTATGGAAAATACTGCTTTATTATTGTTTATTATTTTATCATGTTTCTGTCTGGGAGGTCACAGTGATCAGGAGTGACTCCTGACTATGCTTAGGACATGGGAGACCATATAAGATGCTGGAGATCGAACCCGGATAAGACATGTTCAAGGCAGTGCCCTAACTACTGTACTATCTCCTCAGCCCAGTATTGGTCTTTAATTTTTATTATTTTGGGGGGCACATCTGGTAGTGCTCAGGGCTTACTCCTGGAGGGCTCAGAGGATTATATTGAGACTCAGGAATTGAACATTAGCCTGTTACATGCAAGGCAAGCACCCTACGTTGCCAGTACAGCCTATAATAGGGGCTGTACTATTTTCCCAGTCCCTGTTATTGATTTTAAAAGACAGTTTCATTCTCTAATCATCCTGTGAGGTAGATCCTGTTCTTTCCCTGTGAGTGCTGAAGGTCAGGATGCTGCTTCTCTTGTTGTGACTCAAGGTCACATTTCTGGAGCAGCTTAAACCTCAAGTCCTCCACACAACCTTCTCTGTCTCTGATGTAACACTGGTGGGTGTTAATCTCCTTTGTGTCCCTGGTGTTTTCCTTCCTCCTTGCATCTTCTCCTCCCTTCCTAGAACACAAGAGAGATATATCTGACTCAGGCTCCGAAGAGCACTGTGGCTGGGCCAGATGAGGTGGAGACTCTGAGGACAGGAGCCTTGGTCTACTGTATGACGGGAACAGGGATGGGTGGCACTCAGGAACTGGCCAACCACTGCATGAGCAAGAGGAAGAGGAAAGTTTTGTCCAAGTCTCCACACCCTGCGTGCTGCCTTTCTTGAGTGTGGAAAATGGCTCTCAGGAGAAAGTGCTTTGAGTTCGATCAGTCCTGATAAGTTCCTCACCTCAAACCTGGTCTCTGCCTCAAAAGATCAATCCATTTCTCCCTCTACAGTCGGAAACTGATGAGCAAAGGAGATAACCCAATCTGGCTTAAAGAAGTATCTACCCTGTGCCTTCCAATGGGGGAAATAAGAAAAGGAAGGAGTAATATTTTTGGGCCACACCCCATTGTGTGGCTCCTGGTTCTGCACTCAGGAACTACTCCTGGCTGTGCTCAGAAGACCCTATGGGATGCCGGGGGTTGTATTCATGTTGGCTGTGTACAAGTCAAATGCCCTACCAGCTGTTCTCTTTCTTTTTTTTTGTTTTTTTTTTTTTTTGTTTTTGTTTTTTGGGCCACACCCGGCGGTGCTCAGGGGTTACTCCTGACTGTCTGCTCAGAAATAGCTCCTGGCAGGCACAGGGGACCATATGGGACACTGGGATTTGAACCAAACACCCTTGGTCCTGGATCGGCTGCTTGCAAGGCAAACACCGCTGTGCTATCTCTCCGGGCCCGGCTGTTCTCTTTCTAATCCTGGAAAGGTTTGTGTTTCTTCAAAGTATCTTTCTCTGCTTTTTTGAAATAAAACTTGCTTCTCTAGTTTTTTCTTCCAACTCTTGGGGAAGTTGGAGTTGTATTGAGGGTGTGGAGATAGAGTCATACCAGTGGTGCTCAGATGCTACTCCTGGCTTTGTGCTCACAAATGATGCTCAGAGGCCACATATGGTGCCAAGGATTCAAACCAAGGTCACAGCCACTGTGACCACATGCAAAGCAAGTCTTGAACTGTATTATATCTCCAATCTAGTCCCTGAAATTATTTTTACATAACATTATATTTGATTATGTTTGGGGCTACCTTTAGCACTATTTAGGGCTTACTTCTGGCTCTGCACCCAGGAATCTCTTGGTGGGGAACCAAGTTGGGTCAGAATTGTGCAAAACAAGCACCCTACCTATTGTCCGATCTTTTCAGCCCTCAACATTATGGGGCTCACTTTTATCCATGCAGTTCTGAGTCTTTGTAATGGATGCTGGCTACAGATAGAGCATATCAACCACACACATGCCGAGTAACAATTGGTTGTTGGGATCAGCTCTGCTCCAAATTTTGTGTGATCCTCTGAGGGGACAGGTAGCACAAATACAGTGAATAAGGGACCAGAGCAATAGTACAACAGGTAGGGCATTCACCTTGCATGCAGCTCGCTTGGGTTCTATCTCCAACATCCCATATGTTTCTCTGAGCATGGCCAGCAATGATTCCTTAGTGAAGAGTTGGGAGTAGTAATACCTGAATATCAGTGGGTGTGGCCCCACCCTCAGAAAAAAAAAAAAAAAACAACAAAAGAATTGCCATAAACCAATCGGTACTCACTGTGGGCCCAGAGTAAGCTCTCTTTTTTGTTTTTGGATTCTCCAAGTTTTCTTTCATGAAAGATTTCTGTGGGTACCTCTTCCCTATGCTTCTCTTGAGTTATAATACCATTTGGTCCTTTGTGAAAATTCGCCCTGATTTTTCTGCTCAATCCCCCTAGTGGTCAAGTGTAGGTATTGTGACTATATTATATTAATGAATAGGCGCTGGGAAGGGTCGGGGTCAGTCAGTGACAGCCCTTCTGAGTTGATCTGGTAAAGCCTTCTGAAGGCCTCAACAGAGAAACCATATCAGATCCTCAAACATGGGAACCAGAACGTTAGTATAGCAGGTAGGAAATTTGACTTACACATAGCTGACTGGGGTTGGATCCCGGCATCCTATATAGTTCTCTAAGGACTGCCAGGAGTGATCCCTGAGTGCAGAGCCAGGAGTAACCCCTGAGCACCGCTGGGTATAGGCCACCCCCCAAAAAATTTTAAGCTATTTTCTGGTTTTGCTCCATGAGCCACAGAAGGCACCTGGCCATTTTGGTCCAAGATGCTATTCCTGCTGCAAGTTTCCCTCTGTCAGCAACCAGAGGGACAGATGAACCAAGGATAGACACCCCCTCATTCTAACAAACAGTCCTTCCTACCACTCTAAAATGTCTTATATCTCATCAGCCCAAAGTCAGCCATATGGCCCTTTCAAGTTGCACGAGAGAACCATGTTGGCGTTGGAACTTAGCTGTCTCTCACCTCCCCTGGGATCTCAGGTACAGGGGCTGGTTTAGCACAAGGAGGCTAGATGAAGAAAGGAAAGGATGAGGACCCAAGTGATAGCAAAGCAGGTAGGGTGTTTGCCTTGCACACCAACCCGGGTTTGATCCCCAGCATTTCATATGGTTCCCTAAGCCTGCCAGGAGTAATCTCTGGCATTGCCAGGTGTATCCCAAAAAGAAAAAAGGAAAGAACAGAGAGATGGTGTGAAGGGGGTTAGAGGAAAAGCTGTGTGGGATAAAGTCAACTGACATATCGAGGACTCTGTTTCTCCATTGGCCTTGGATGACATCATGAGAACTCAGAACATGTTGCAGCATCTAGTCATGGTCACACTGTGGGTGCACTGTGGCTCTCAGCACCTTACGGGCTGGCAACCAGCATTCATTCTCGTTTCTTCTCAGGTGCAGTCCTTACTACCTTTCTTTTTAACAGCCACCCTACTTTGCCTGGCAGCTCCCTGCGCCAAGACCTCAATCCTCTTGTCCAAGCATATCATCTAAGACCCATCCATGGACCCTTTTCAGCTGGCATGGAGCCCCCATACTTCACCACACTTCATCTCCATATGCCCTTCTGTGTCCCCTCAGCCCTATCCCAAAAGCAGATGTCCCTGAAGGAAGCCCTTCATCCTCCACCCCAAAGTCAAGTGTACCCTGGGTGAAAGTGAAGAGAGAGAAGGTGGATGGGAAGAAGAGATGAAAGGAAGGAGGAAGGAGGGAGGAATCCAACCTCCCAAATTGTATTTGAAGTTCCAGGGATGGGAGTGTAATAAATGGTTTTTCCTTCTCAAGAGAACAGATGGGGCTCAGAGATTAGGGCTCTTGTTTTCAAGAAGTGTTCTGAGCTTTTTGTTTCTTAAAAGTTGAGCTGTCTCCCAACTGAGGGAGGAAGAGAAATTGATACAACTGTGCTCTTAAAGTTCCTTATTTTAGAAACCTCTTATGCCTGTTCTTTGTTTTGCTTTGTTTTGAGGTCACACCCAGAAATGCTCAGGGCTTACTCCTTGGTTCAGCACACAGGGATCACTCCTCACATTTTGAGAGGGATGATATAAGGGGCTGGTGATTGAATGTGGGTTGGCAGCTTCCAAAGCACTATATTATCGCGCCAGTCCCTCTTATGCCTGTTCTTAGAGACATACACTGGAGGAATATGTGTGCCCCCAAATCCTGAATTGTTCTTGATGCTTTGCACTCTATCATCAATAATCACGAGAACTTTACAAAATAACTATTATTATCATTCCCATTTTACAATTAGAAGTTAAGACAGGAAGAGGTTACAAAACTTGCCCAGAGTAATATGATTAATAAATGGTAAAGCCAGGGTACACATCAGGGTGTCCCAATTCTCCTGCTTTAGGCCATTCTGCCTTCCCAGGGTATGCTGGAAAAGAGTTTTGCATGTGGCCTGAAATTTCCATTCTTGGGGAAGTACCCAAAGCATCTCAGTTCTTAGTTGTCCGTTGGGACCTTCATCCAGGACCTTACAGGATTCAGCCTGGGCTGTAGGCCATAACCCATCACCTGACTAGCAGCCAAAGGTTATGGGGTTTAGGCTTAGAACAAGAAGCAAAGGGGAGGGGAGACAACATGTGTACTGCTTGGCATGGCATTGAGTAGGGAATAAGAACCAATCTCTTCTGATGTCTCCCCATGCCTATAAAATAGTGGACAAGAGAATTGGGAGACCCTTCTGTCCAAACTGCCAGTCCTACTACAAAGGTACTGGGTCAGGAGACCCTTCCCAGCACTATGGTTATTGTGGACTAGCGCATCCTAAAGGAGAAATTTTTGTTAGTTTTTGGACTCTGTACTCAGGAATTACTGCTGGCAGTGCTTGGACCATATGAAATGCTGGAGATAGAACCTTAGCTGGCCGCCTGCAAGGCTAGTGCCTCATCCACTGTACTATCTCTCTGACCCTCCTAAAGGTGAACTTAGAGCCGATCTCCTTTCTCCCTTGCCTATCAGTCTCGGAGACTAAGCCATTATGCAGGGCCATAAGTCCTCCTTGGGTAATGGCTCCCCCAGAACACAGTGGAGCTGAGGGATAGGGGTAATGGAAACAGTAGGCAGTCTCTCTAGACCCCAGGTGTTGACAGATCATGGCCATGGAATATCCTGACCATATCCTGGCCATATCCAAGGGCAATGGAGCAGCTTCCTGGGGGCCCACAACTGACTTCTTCAGAGTCAAACACTATTAAAATGCATGGAGATGCCCCAGGAATGAGGCCAACCTGAGACCAAAAGGGGCACCCTTTTGAAGAGGTGGATGGAGGAGAGGGGGCCAATGCGCTTCCAGCAGCAGAAACTGGAGTTCCAATAGCTCCAAGAAGGTCTCTTTGCAGCTCCACCCCCATCCCCAGGACTTCCAGAAACTAAGTGCTTGAAAGTCAGGCTCCCTGTTTCCAATGTTTTGTTAGCCAGCACTGGGAGCTGCTTCCTCCTCATTGCCTGGGTGTTTTTTTTTTTTTCCCCCAAATCTCAGCTCTCACCTCTTCAGAGGTCTTTTCTGATTCTTTGGACGGGTCATAATAATTATCTGAGAAGCCCTTCCCACAGCCATGCCTCCTTCCATCTTGATCTGACTTTATGATTCTCAGTGCCTGTACATACCACAGTAGAGAGTTGGGGGGAGGCAGTGCTGGGCGGGTTCTTCCGAATTACCACAGTAGGGAGTTGGGGGTGAGGCACTGCTGGGCGGGTTCTTCTGAATTAAGTAAAAGTTTGCTGAATTAATGGAACATCTCCCCCCCTTTCCTTCCCTGAGCTTGTATTTAAAAACCCAGCTCAAATTCCCCTTCTGCCCATCTTCTCTAATGCTCTTCTCTGTTGACTCCAAAACATCAACCTCCTCATGGGAGTATATATATGTATATTTTTGAGAGCCACTGCCAAGGCTTTGCCTGGCTCTCCATGGCCAACATAGGCCTCCTGGAGAGTCAGCCCCAGCACAGTCCATCTCTGTGCCCACAGGACGAGGGCCAGAAAAAGGACTTAATAAATAGTCGGTGTTGGGACTATGAGCTCTAAGAGAAAGGCACACCCAACTAAGTTCAGTTCTCTGTGTGGTTTGGGGTCCTTGAGGTTTTCTGGTCCCCAGCCACAACGGATGCCCAGGTTCCTGGTGTCTGCTTCGTGGGCTCACAGAGCCGGTCGCTGCCACTTGGCTGTGAGTTTCTGCAGCAGCTCTTGTGGGTGCCGGCGGAACTTCTTCTTAGTGAAGTAGAAGAGGATGGGATCCAGCACACTGTTGGCGCTGGCAAAGGGCCGCGTGCCTTTGTAGGCGGCTGCAAAAGCTTCCAGCACTGGGCAGGAGACGCCAGAAGTAGAGCGCACGGCTAAGTAGGCTGTCTTAGTGATATGGAAAGGCAGGAAGCTGATGGCAAAGACAGCCACCACCACCACCGCCATGCGGGCTGCCTTACTGCGTCGCTCCTGGGCCACGGGTCCCATAGGGCCATCCTGGCGGCACAGGCGGCGTGCCAGGCTGCAGTAGCAAGCCAGCAGAGCCATGAACGGCAGCAAGAAGCCTATGACAGTGAGCGCCATGCCATAAGGCATGTACTGGGTGGCCAGCGCAGGCGGGCTGAGGTCGTAGCACACGGTGCGGTTCCTCTGGATGCCCGTGGCAGCAAAGAGGGCGGTGGGCAGACACTGGGCCGACACGATCAGCCACACGGCCCCGCACACCACCCAGGCGGCCCGGCGGCCCCCCTTCTTGTGCCAGGGGGCCAGAGGGTGGCAGATGCCCAGGTAGCGCTGGAAGCTGATGCAGGTGAGGAAGAGGATGCTGCCGTGCAGGTTGGCATAGAAGAGGAAACGCACCAGGCGGCAGGTGAAGTCCCCAAAGGGCCAGTGGTCACCTCGGGCGTAGTTGTAGATGAGCAGGGGCAAGGAGCAGGTATACAGCAGGTCAGCCAGGGCCAAGTTCAGGGTGTAGACGGCTGTGCGGGTCAGGGTCTGGCGGGATGTACAGATCTGGGCGATGACACAGGCGTTCAGTGGCAGGCCAGCTGCCAGCACCACGGAGTACACGGGGGTCAGGAGCAGGCGCTTGAAGTTCTCCCGATAGACACAGGTGGTGGGGGGCAAACCTGGGTCCTGGTTTGTGCCATTGTCCCACTCCATGGCTGCTTAGCCGTGTCCCCTATGTCCAGAGATGCTGAGGAAGTAACATACCACCCGTCAGTGACCATATTCAGAGGCTCCTGGGAAACCCTGTCCCTCTGCATCATCTTCTCTGCCTCTGCACTTACCATCCCATGGAGCACCCGGAGTTCTCACATCAAGAAAATCTAGGATACTGTACAGCTTAAAGTTGGGAAATCTAACTCACATTCTTGCTGTTAGTGTTTACTCCTTTCCTAGAAGCCTTCTTAGTGAACTTCTATACATTCCCTCAAAACTTTGGCCAAATATCTCTTCTGTAGCTAAGGTCGAATAAACTTCGGTTTTTATCTCAGTCCTGCTGTCTGCTAACTATGTGGACTCTGGCTACTGAGAGACCTGTTATCTTGTTGAAAAACAGGGAAGGAGGTACCCACTTCCCAGGATTTTAGGAGCTAGAGGGAGTAAATCCTGCAATGCAGGACCTCCACAATATGGGTGTTTAGTCTCTGTGGCATGGTGGGCCTGATGATAGGACTCCCTGGGAGGAGACATTTTACTAACAAACATGAACAGAACATCCACTCATTGGGAATAGACCAAAGACAGAGCCCACCTCATTAGTCTGGACTCCACTTTCCAACGCCATGGCCTCCTTTTGGTTTTCTTATCTGTGAAATGGAGTAAAAGGTGATTCGGGGTTCCTTAGCCAAAGGCAAAGCAACTGAGGCCATAGCGCCCCCTGGTGGCTAGAATGAAACCAGATCCTCTGAAGGCAAATGGCTGAGTAGCTTTACCCGGTCCTGGTAAAACAGCTCAGTAGGTTGGTTCAGTAAGGGCTAGTGATGGCCAGTGACAGGGCAGCCAGCAATGCCTTCGTCTTCCTCAGTGGGTCAGGAGTGAGTCAGAGCAGAATCAACCACTTCTCTCAGAGGAGGCAAGTTAGGGCAGCCTACAGATGGGAGACATAGTAATTACAAGTTCAGTTTAGGCACAGCTGGCCAGATTAAAGCACTTCCTTCTTCCTCCACACTGTTCCCCTGGACGTGTACATGTCTTTTTGGGGTCTGTGTCATCATTAATATGATGCACCAAGGCCTGATCTGCAGTAGGTACGGGCCAGGGCTGTCCCTCCACTTACCCCTCTCTCTGGATTTTACCGTTTTTATTTTTTGTTTTGGGGTCACACCTAGAGCTCAGGGCTACTCTTGGCTCTGAACTCAAGAATTATTTCTGTGGGGCCGGGCGGTGGCGCTGGAGGTAAGGTGCCTGCCTTGCCTGCGCTAGCCTAGGACGGACCGCGGTTCGATCCCCCGGCGTCCCATATGGTCCCCCAAGCCAGGAGTGACCTCTGAGCGCATAGCCAGGAGTAACCCCTGAGCGTCACAGGGTGTGGCCCAAAAACCAAAAGAAAAAAAAAAAAAAGAATTATTTCTGGGGCCGGAGAGATAGCACAGCGGTGTTTGCCTTGCAAACAGCCAGTGCAGGACCTAAGGTGGTTGGTTCGAATCCCGGTGTCCCATTTGGTCCCCATGCCTGCCAGGAGCTATTTCTGAGCAGATAGCCAGGAGTTACCCCTGAGCACAGCCAGGTGTGGCCCAAAAACCAAAACAGAAAACAAACAAGAATTATTTCTGACATGTTTGGGGGACCCTATAGGATCAAACCTGTGCCAGTTGTGTGCAAGGTAAATGCCCTACCCATTATATTATTGCTTTGGTACTCTTTATTGCTGGGTCAGACTGTGTTCCTTTGTGGCATGAAAACAACTTCCTGACACTCACCTGCAAATGGGTATTTCCATAGCTTCTGGAGTTCTGAGAAAATTCACGAGTTCAATTCCAGGGATCTGTAAAGCAGAGCCTTTGAGATAAGTAAGTCAGTCCCTTCATGCCCACATTTAATACATGACTACATGGAAGCAAATGAGTCCCTAGGAATCAACTTATCAAAGGAGATAAAGAGTTATACAGGAAAGCTAAGTCAAAAAGAAAAATGAAAGAAAAAAATAAAGCCACTCCTAGAAGACAAAAAAAGACACAGGAAATGGGCATAAATTCCCCTTTTATAGATTAGAGGATTAATGTTATTATGATGACTAGCATCCCCAAAGCACTCTAGAGATCGACTTCTCATAGTGTAGTTTTTTTTTTTGAGAACATGGGGGCCAAATATTGTTGTAATTTACCATGAGTAATAAAACTCTGAATAGTCAAAGTGACCCTAGAAAAAAGATGGGGGGGGCGGAGAGGTGGCACTAGAGGTAAGGTGTCTGCCTTGCAAGCACTAGCCAAGGAAGGACCGCAGTTTGATCTCCCGGTGTCCCATATGGTCCCCCCAAGCCAGGGGCAATTTCTGAGTGCTTAGCCAGGAGTAACCCCTGAGCATCAAACAGGTGTGGCCCAAAAACAAAACAAAACAAAAACAAAAACAAAAAAGATGAGAGGGGGCCAGAAAGATAGCACAGCGGTAGGGAGTTTGCCTTGCACACAGCGGACCCAAGATGAATGGTGGTTCAAATCCCGGAATCCCATATGATTCCCCGAGCCTGCCAGGGGCAATTTCTGAGCTAAGAGCCAGGAGTAACCCCTGAATGCCGCCGGGTGTGACCCAAAACAAAACAAAGAACAAAAAAAGATGAGAGTCTTGGTTTTCCTCAACTTTACTTACACTATAAAGCTGTAATAGTCAAAACCTTGTGGTGTGGTATAAGACCAGATTTTCAGGGGTCAGAGAAATAATACAATGGGTAGTGTGTTTGCTTTGCATGTGGCTAACCCCGGTTCAATCTCCTGCACCCTGAGTACCACCAAGAGTAATCTCTGAGAGCAGAGCCATCAGTAAGCCTTGAGCACCTCTATTTTGTGTCCACAAAACAAAATCAAAAACAGGGCAGACTCTCAGATCAATGGAATAGACTTGAGAGCCAAGAGACAGACCTTTAGAGATGTTAACTGCTGATACTTGACCAAGGAACTAAGTGTATGACGTGGAACAAGGAAACCTCTTCAAACTATTTTTGGGAAGATTGATTATCCACATGCAAAAACCAAAATTATTCTGGATGCCTAACTCCCACCATACAAAAAATTAATCCAAAATGGGGCCAGAGCGATGGCACAGTGGGTAGGGTACTCGCCTTGCACTTGGCCAATCAATGTTGGATTCCTGGCATTCCATATAGTTCCCCAAGTACTGCCAGGCATACTTCCTGAGTACTGAGCCAGGAGGAGCCCCTGGGATTCATCAGGTGTGCCCCATAAATTAAGGAAAATTAATTTGGGCCAGAGAGATAGCACCGTGGTAAGGCCTTTGCCGTGCATGTGGCCGACTCAGGATAGACCTGGGTTTGATTCTCAGCATCCCATATGGCCCCTGAGCCTGCCAGAAGCAATTTCTGAGCACAGAGCCAGGAGTAACCCCCGAGTGCTGCTGAGTGTGGTTTAAAAACCAAAAAAAAAAAGAAAGAAAGAAAGAAAGAAAGAAAGAAAGAAAGAAAGAAAGAAAGAAAGAAAGAAAGAAAGAAAGAAAGAAAAAGAAAAGAAGGGAAGGAAGGAGGGAGGGAAGAAAGAAAAAATGAAAAAAGGAAGGAAAGGAAGGAAGAAAGAAGATTAAAAAGAATTAAAGACTCGCTGTTCTCCCAGCTTCTTGAAGGATCTCTCCTTCCTGGGAGCCGGGAGTCAAGCAGGAGGAGGTTTGGCAGGCCCACGCCATGCCGGAGGCCTGCTTGGCCAGGCCTGGGGGGGGTGCGGCATTTGGGTAACCCCAACACCCCTCTGCCGCCTTGCTCCAGATCTCCAGGGCTTCCCCGGGCCACACCCCTGGGCAAGCCGGTGAGTTGGGTCCCTTGGTGGAGCTTGAAGGACCCTAGGCCTTCCCCCACTATCCATGCGGCTCCTTAGGGAGGGTCTGGGTGGGGCTCTGAACTTCTGTTCTCCCAGCTTCTTGAAGGATCTCTCCTTCCTGGGAGCCGGGAGTCAAGCAGGAGGAGGTTTGGCAGGCCCACGCCATGCCGGAGGCCTGCTTGGCCAGGCCTAGGTGGGGTGCGGGATTTGGATAACCCCAGCACCCCTCTGCCGCCTTGCTCCAGATCTCCAGGGCTTCCCCGGGCCACACCCCTGGGCAAGCCGGTGAGTTGGGTCCCTTGGTGGAGCTTGAAGGACCCTAGGCCTTCCCCCACTATCCATGCGGCTCCTTAGGGAGGGTCTGGGTGGGGCTCTGAACTTCTGTTCTCCCAGCTTCTTGAAGGATCTCTCCTTCCTGGGAGCCGGGAGTCAAGCAGGAGGAGGTTTGGCAGGCCCACGCCATGCCGGAGGCCTGCTTGGCCAGGCCTAGGGTGGGTGCGGGATTTGGGTAACCCCAGCACCCCTCTGCCGCCTTGCTCCAGATCTCCAGGGCTTCCCCGGGCCACACCCCTGGGCAAGCCGGTGAGTTGGGTCCCTTGGTGGAGCTTGAAGGACCCTAGGCCTTCCCCCACTATCCATGCGGCTCCTTAGGGAGGGTCTGGGTGGGGCTCTGAACTTCTGTTCTCCCAGCTTCTTGAAGGATCTCTCCTTCCTGGGAGCCGGGAGTCTAGCAGGAGGAGGTTTGGCAGGCCCACGCCATGCCGGAGGCCTGCTTGGCCAGGCCTAGGGGGGGTGCGGGATTTGGGTAACCCCAGCACCCCTCTGCCGCCTTGCTCCAGATCTCCAGGGCTTCCCCGGGCCACACCCCTGGGCAAGCCGGTGAGTTGGGTCCCTTGGTGGAGCTTGAAGGACCGTAGGCCTTCCCCCACTATCCATGCGGCTCCTTAGGGAGGGTCTGGGTGGGGCTCTGAACTTCTGTTCTCCCAGCTTCTTGAAGGATCTCTCCTTCCTGGGAGCCGGGAGTCAAGCAGGAGGAGGTTTGGCAGGCCCACGCCATGCCGGAGGCCTGCTTGGCCAGGCCTGGGGGGGGTGCGGCATTTGGGTAACCCCAACACCCCTCTGCCGCCTTGCTCCAGATCTCCAGGGCTTCCCCGGGCCACACCCCTGGGCAAGCCGGTGAGTTGGGTCCCTTGGTGGAGCTTGAAGGACCCTAGGCCTTCCCCCACTATCCATGCGGCTCCTTAGGGAGGGTCTGGGTGGGGCTCTGAACTTCTGTTCTCCCAGCTTCTTGAAGGATCTCTCCTTCCTGGGAGCTGGGAGTCAAGCAGGAGGAGGTTTGGCAGGCCCACGCCATGCCGGAGGCCTGCTTGGCCAGGCCTAGGGGGGGGTGCGGGATTTGGGTAACCCCAGCACCCCTCTGCCGCCTTGCTCCAGATCTCCAGGGCTTCCCCGGGCCACACCCCTGGGCAAGCCGGTGAGTTGGGTCCCTTGGTGGAGCTTGAAGGACCCTAGGCCTTCCCCCACTATCCATGCGGCTCCTTAGGGAGGGTCTGGGTGGGGCTCTGAACTTCTGTTCTCCCAGCTTCTTGAAGGATCTCTCCTTCCTGGGAGCCGGGAGTCAAGCAGGAGGAGGTTTGGCAGGCCCACGCCATGCCGGAGGCCTGCTTGGCCAGGCCTAGGGGGGGGTGCGGGATTTGGGTAACCCCAACACCCCTCTGCCGCCTTGCTCCAGATCTCCAGGGCTTCCCCGGGCCACACCCCTGGGCAAGCCGGTGAGTTGGGTCCCTTGGTGGAGCTTGAAGGACCGTAGGCCTTCCCCCACTATCCATGCGGCTCCTTAGGGAGGGTCTGGGTGGGGCTCTGAACTTCTGTTCTCCCAGCTTCTTGAAGGATCTCTCCTTCCTGGGAGCCGGGAGTCAAGCAGGAGGAGGTTTGGCAGGCCCACGCCATGCCGGAGGCCTGCTTGGCCAGGCCTAGGTGGGGTGCGGGATTTGGATAACCCCAGCACCCCTCTGCCGCCTTGCTCCAGATCTCCAGGGCTTCCCCGGGCCACACCCCTGGGCAAGCCGGTGAGTTGGGTCCCTTGGTGGAGCTTGAAGGACCCTAGGCCTTCCCCCACTATCCATGCGGCTCCTTAGGGAGGGTCTGGGTGGGGCTCTGAACTTCTGTTCTCCCAGCTTCTTGAAGGATCTCTCCTTCCTGGGAGCCAGGAGTCAAGCAGGAGGAGGTTTGGCAGGCCCACGCCATGCCGGAGGCCTGCTTGGCCAGGCCTAGGGGGGGTGCGGGATTTGGGTAACCCCAGCACCCCTCTGCCGCCTTGCTCCAGATCTCCAGGGCTTCCCCGGGCCACACCCCTGGGCAAGCCGGTGAGTTGGGTCCCTTGGTGGAGCTTGAAGGACCCTAGGCCTTCCCCCACTATCCATGCGGCTCCTTAGGGAGGGTCTGGGTGGGGCTCTGAACTTCTGTTCTCCCAGCTTCTTGAAGGATCTCTCCTTCCTGGGAGCCGGGAGTCTAGCAGGAGGAGGTTTGGCTGGCACTGGTAATCTCTGTCCAGTCTACATTTTCAGAATCGCACAAGAAACATTAATAGTACTCTCACAAGAAACATTAATAGCACTCACTATCATTGAATTATGTTTTTATGTATGCAGAATGTCCATTTTGTACTCTGCCCTTTTGCATACCCCTTCATAAGTTCATATTTCTCTTTAACTTCTTTAACTCCTATCATCATTACTCCTTTTTTACCCTTTCTAACTTAAGTACTCTTGAGTCCTAATTCACAGACCAAAGTGGTGCCCTAGAGTTAACACCCACACAACTATTTTAAAAGGCATAAAAAGGACACATATCTTTTCAACATTTTATGGGTGTTTTCTTTGACGGCTATAACTTTTGCTAAATACTTTCTTATACAGTGATGATCCCCCCCCCATTTTTTTTTATCTTCTCTTTGTGAACTGCTCAATATGGAATTTGGTGTGAAAGAATCCCTCAGTTTAATACTTATGTTTGAACCAAGTCATGGGTCTTGTTGGAAATGTTCTTATGCCCCCATATATCTGATAACACCACGTGGCTTTATATCTTATTTGCGTAGGCACACTGACATGGGAAAATACTATACATACCAATAAGTTCTTATCTAATAGAAATGGGAACACACAAATCTTGTAGTACAATGAGACCTTACACCCTGAACATTGACATAAAGACCTGGCACAGGCCTCAGAAGAATGGGCATTCTCCATTTACCCCTTCATCTACAGAAGACATTTACAAAACATCCAAGGTTGTATATAACATCACCCGGAGGCATTCCTGTACCAGGGACGACCCTACAGCTGCTCTGACATCGATCTACTCAAAAGAGACATCCCTTAACACTGAGAAGACAACAAGAACAATGACCTGTTTACTGGACAGGGCTTGCTGTATTGCCCCTTTATGGTGAGGTTTGTCTATAACATCACCTGGAAGCAATCCTCTACCACGGAAGACCCTACCACTGCTCAGACATCGTCCTGCTCAAAAGAGACTTCCCTTAACACTGAGAAGACTTAACAACAAGAACAACCTGCTTATAGGACAGGGCTTCCTGCATTCCCCTTTCATGGTGAGGTGAAACGAGAAGGCACTCCTCATCACGACTTCAATGTAGGACATGCAGATTCCAGAATCTTTAATACAGAAACATGAGACCAACAACAGAGACTGTGTGATAAGTGTGTTGGCGCTACGGACAATGTCTTGGAGCGAACGATAACTTTCCTGAGGCCTAGAGCTGGTCTTATGCCAGGAAACTTCAGGGGTAGGATCTCTTTGTATTTAGGCCAAGGCTATTCCTTTCCATGCCTCTCATATTTTGGTGGGCCTATGCAAACAACAATTGCCACTCTAACACCGTTTTTACTGTGCTCCTTTGACTCTAATCCTTAAAACACACCCACTTAAAATTTGAGGTTAACTTAAGCTAATATGCATGTACATGGAAATGTAAAAAACACTATGCCTCTAATGTTTAAGGAGTTACGTAAGTTTGATGGCTTTAGATTGCCTTGTGTGCTGTTAAGAAATATTATAATGTGCTACAATCTGGGGACTTGAGGGAAAAAGTAATTGCACATGGATTCTGTTTTATTTATCTTAACTTTCTTTGGTGAAAATTCAAAGTTAAGATATCAGCAAGGGGACTTCTTCTGATAATTATGTTATGGGTGATTGTCCTTCCACTGTAACTTTACCTTATCCTCTTTCTTTGCATCTTTTGTTCTCATAATTCATAATAAAAAATTATAAAAAAAAAAAAAAAAAAAAAAAAAAAAGAATTAAAGACTCCAGTAATAGATCCAAGTCCATAAAATACACTGAGGAAAACAGGCAGGACTCAACATATTGATTCTAGAGCGACAACTTTTCAGTTGGGACCAAATGACCCCTAGTAAGTCCCTAGTGTAGTACATGTGTTACAGATGAATCAAAGAATAGGGGAGCATGATATGAGACTAGGGAGTCAACTATAGGATAGAGGATAAGGATGATAACAGCCACAATTAGAAAAAAAACTGAGAAACACTGCTTAGAAAGATTTTTTTGTTTTGTTTTGTTTTTGGTCATACCCGGCAGCACTCAGGGGTTCCTCCTCCCGGGCTCTATGGTCAGAAATCGTTCCTGGCAGGCTTGGGGGACCATATGGGATGCTGGGATTTGAACCACCGACCTTCTGCATGCAAGGCAAATGCCTTACCTTCATACCATCTCTCCGGCCCCAGAGGGATTTTCAATGTCTCAAAACTATTGACCAAGTAAACTGGAGCAAAAGTAAACAAATGGTATTATATCAAGTTAAGGAACTTCTGCACTATGAAATGATAGCTAGAGGGGGCCGGAGAGATAGCATGGAGATAAGGCATTTACCTTTCATGCAGAAGGTCATTGGTTCAAATCCCTACATCCCATATGGTCCCCGAAGCCTGCCAGGAGCGATTTCTGAGCATAGAGCCAGGAGGAACACCTGAGCACTGCCGGGTGTGACCCAAAAACCAAAAAAAAAAAAAAAAAAAAAATGATAGCTAGAATAAAAAGACACCCTATGAACTAGGAAAAATATTCATCCACAAAGCATCTGACAAAGTACAATATTCAAGATTTATAAAGTCTAGTAAAATGTGGCTGTGGCAATGATAAAAACCTGGGCTGGAGTAATAGTACAATAGGTAGGCCATTTTCCTTGCATGCATTTAACCCAGGTTTGATCTTGGGCATCCCTATGGTCACCAGAACACCACCAGGAGTGATTCCTGAGTACAGAGCCAGAAGTCAACCCTTAAGCATCAACAAGCGTAGTCCCAAAGCAAAAAAAAAAAAAAAACCAAAACAAAACCCAAACAACCTTATTTAAAAAAATGGAGTAAAGAGAGCACATCGATAAGGTATTTTGCCTTGCATGCGGCCAGCACGGAATGGACCCCGGTTCGAATCCTGACATCTTATATGATTCCCCAAGCCTGCTAGGAGCAACTTCTGAGCACAGAGCCAGGAGTAAACCCTGAGCAATGTCGGGTGTGGCCCAAAAACAAACAAATAAACAAAAAATGAAGTAAAGAGTTAAATAGACTCTTCAAAGAAGACATACAGATATATTAGAGACACAGCACAGTGGGTAAGTTGCTACCCTCAATGAGCCTAACCCAGGTTCAATCCCTAGAATTTACTTGAGCCTGACCCAAGTTCGATTCCTGGCTTCACAGAGAGTTCCCTGAGCTCCACCAGAAGAATCCCTTAGTATAGAGCCAGGAGTTAGTTTTGAGAACAATCAGGTATAATCTCAGTCCCTGCCTCCCTCAAAATAGAAGACATAAAGATGTCCAATTTGTACATTAAAAAGTGTCCTTCAGGGTCTGGAGAGATAGCATGGAGGTAAGGCATTTGCCTTTCATGCAGAAGGTCATTGGTTCGAATCCCAGTATCCCATATGGTTCCCCGAGCCTGCCAGGAGTGATTTCTGAGCGTGGAGCCAGGAGTAACCCCTGAACACTGCTGGGTGTGACCCAAACACACACACACACACACACACACACACACACACACACACACACACACACACGTGTTCTTCATCATAAAGGAAATGGAAATCAAAACAACAATATAGAGACATTGAAAATAATTAAGAATGGAACTTCATATTACCTAGAAATTCCACTTCTTGGCATCTACCCGAAGAGATTAAAATTATTTTTGGTTTTTGGGCCACACCCAGCAGCGCTCAGGGGTTACATCTAGCTCTGTGCTCAGAAATCACTCCTAGCAGGATTGGGGGACCATATGGGATGCTGGGAATCGAACCGAGGTCCTTGGTGGTTCAGCCGTGTGCAAGGCAAACACCCTACCATTGTGCTATCTCTCCGGCCCCTAAAAATTTTAATTAAAAAAGATATTTCTCTCTATATTCACTGCAGCATTATTCACAATAGTCAAGATCTACAAACAGCCCAAATGCCCAAGAACAAATGAGAGGATTAAGAAACAGTGGTATAGGGCCTGGAGAGATAGCACAGCAGCGTTTGCCTTGCAAGCAGCCGATCCAGGACCAACGGTGGTTGGTTCGAATCCCGGTGTCCCATATGGTCCCCCGTGCCTGCCAGGAGCTATTTCTGAGCAGACAGCCAGGAGTAACCCCTGAGCACTGCCGGGTGTGGCCCAAAAACAAAAAAACAAACAAACAAAAAAAGAAACAGTGGTATAAAGAGAGAGACAGAAAAGAACAATGTCTTCCATAGAGACGGGCTATGGGGAGCCAGAAAAAGTAGGGACAATGGTGGGAAATGTACACTGAAGGGATGGGTGTTGAAACATTGAATGACTGAAACTCAACCATGAGTAACTTTGTAACTATCTCAATTAAAATTTAAAATTTTAATTAAAAAAATCTTTGTTTTTTGTTGTTGTTGTTGTTTATTTGTTTTGATTTTGGCACACCTGGTGGTGGTGGCAGCGGAGGCCGCACGCTCAGGGATTACTCCTGACTGCATTCAGAAAATGCTCCTGATAGGCTCAGGGGATCATCTGGGATGCCAGGAATCAAACCAGCATTCATCCTGGGTCAGCCACATGCAAGGCAAGCGCCCTACCATTGTGCTAACTCTCTGGCCCCCTAAGAAACCCTTTATAAAAGAAACTGTTGTATATATACATAACGGACTCCACAACTGTAAGAAAAGATGAAATCCTACAGTTTCTATAACACTGTTTAAACTAAAGGGCATGATGCCGAGTGAACTGGGCTGGAGGGAGATTGATGAGCAGAATGATTTCTAATATGTAGACGGTAAAGAAACAAAGGAAAGGCGTTTAAAATGCCCTGTGGTAACAGATGGACAAACAGCCCAGCCTACGAACTAAGTTTGCTAAGGGGTGGGTAAGAAGGGGCATAGAGACACTGATGTAGAGACACTGACAATCTGAGGGTAATTGTGGTGTTAGGCATGCCCGAAACACTACTTTGAATAGTATTGTAAATCAAGGTGCCTAAATCAAATGAAGCAAGTTAAATGAAGACAAGGAACCAGGGGGATAGCACAGGGATTTAGACACTTGCCTTTTACAGTTGACCCTGACTCATTTGATTCTGGGCACCACATATGAATTCCAAAGCCAGGAGTAGGTCCTGAGCACTGTGGAGTCATGCTCAAAAAGAAAAGGCAAACAAAACAAAAACTTAACCCTAGAAAAAGCATGGTTTTTTTTTTGTTAGTTTGTTTCGGGGTGCCAGAGATTAAACCTGGGCCAGTCATATGTAAGGCAGGTACCCTATCCCACTGGACTATTTCTCTGGCCTGGATACACTTAGAGTGTGAGAGGGCTGAGGAGAGCTGAGGATTCTGGCCCAAAGGCAGTCTCCAAGCTCATCTCTGCATACATAAGCTATGAGGCATTAGGCTCACTACAAAAGTTCCTTGTCTTAGTTTCCCTAACCATGAAATGGGGGTAACACAGTCTCTGCCTCCTGGGTTCTATGGGTATCATTGCCTGGCACAGGGCAAATGCTGGTTGTTTTTCATGTGAATATGCCTGCTAAGTAAAGTTACAAGATTTTTTTTTTTTTTTTGGTTTTTGGGTCACACCCGACAGCACTCAGGGGTCACTTCTGGCTCTACGCTCAGAAATCGCTCCCGGCAGACTCAGGGGACCATATGGGATGGCGGGATTTGAACCACCGTCCTTCTGCATGCAAGGCAAATGCCCCACCTCCATGCCATCTCTCCGGCCCACAGATTATTTTTTAAGTCATAAGACTCTGACCACTGCTAGGTGTGCCTCCCCCCAAGACAACAACAAAAAGTCATATTAGATCAAAATAATTCCTCAAATTAATATTTCCCAACTATACTTTGATTTTGAATAAATGTTCCCCAGATTCTGGGCAACAGCAAACTGTTAGGATTCCTTGTCTGCATCCACATACCATGTTACCTATAAGGATCAAGATTCTCATCTAGGGGCCGGGGCGGTGGTGTAGAAGTAAGGTGTCTGTCTGCCTTGCCAGCGCTAGCCTAGAATGGACCACGGTTCGATCCCCGGTGTCCCATATGGTCCCCCAAGCCAGGAATGACTTCTGAGTGCATAGCCAGGAGTAACCCCTGAGCGTCACCAGTTGTGACCCAAAAACCAAAAAAAAAAAAAAGATTCTCATTTATATGCTTAAATTATGGATGCCCAGCTATGTGATTAGGGATGGGTGTGGGAGCCAGAAGAGGAAGCACAGTAGTAACCCAATGTAATAAAATAATTGTGCAGGCTAGAGAAACTGCATTCATTTTTCTGTCTTTTCATGTGAGCAGGCCCAGGCCATGCTTTCATTCATGTGTCTACTCATTTGTCTACCCGTGCCAGGGACGCTGACGACTCACTGCTTAATGGCTGCTGATGGCAGACATGTGCCAAAAAAACATGTATGTAAGTCACATGTGTAAATGTATGCCTATGCCTAGACACACACTAGCTGCATGGAGGAGACCCTATGATTTTTCAGAAGAGGGTGATGGAAGGAGCAGGACCTTGGTGGTAGAGGGAGGTGTCCCATGGATGCAAGCAACCCTAGAATCCTAGAGAAGGATGAAGACACCAAAGGCAGATCTGAGAGAGCTGCCCTTGGGGAAAGACAGGAGAAGGAGTAGGAGGAGGAGGCTGGAAAGGAAGTTGTCATGCTTGAGCTTTCCTTTGGGGTCCTTCTTGCCTCAAAGACTGGGGACCAGGTGGGACCTATCTTCTTGGGAGCAGGCAGAGGGTGCACAAAGGGGCCAGAGCCAACTTTCCGGTCTGCTCTAGCACAGCAGGCCTGTGCCACAAGCTTCCACACTCAATCTGAGCACAGTTGCAAAGAAGCAGGATTACTTCCTTGTAGTACCCTTGGCTCTGTCTAGCTCTTGGACTGGCTCAAAACTCAGCCTTTTCCTGTTCCCGAAGGCAGTGGTGACACCCTTCCCCATGTTCCTCAGTCCTTTGAAGAAAAGCCTGAGCATCTATTACTGCCCTTCCAAAACCACGTCGAGTCCTCCAGACTTATGCAAAAGGTTCTCTCCTGCTATACTACTTGCACGGACACCCAGCCACCCAGCCTTTCTTGTGGGCCATCACACAAAGTCATCACAACTCAGCTGGCTGCAAAACCCAGGATTCTTGGCTTCTAGTTGCCCCTTTTCTTTTTCTTTTTAATTTTTAATTTTAGTTTTTGGTTTTGGAGCCACTTCTGGTGATGTTCAGGACTTCTGACTCTGAGCTTCTGGAGATTCTCAAGAAACCCTATGCCGTTTCAGGGATCCAAATGGAGTGGCCACATGCCAGGCAAGCACTTAACCCCGTATGTACTATCTCTCTGGCTCTCTTCGCTTCCTTTTCATTTTAATTCTTCTTCTTCTTTTTTTTTTTTTTTTTATTGTTGTTTTTGGGTCACACCCAGCAGTGCTCAGAGGCTACTCCTGGCTCTATGCTCAGAAATCGCCCCCAGCAGGCTCGGGGGACCATATGAAATGCCGGGATTTGAACCACCATCCTTCTGCATGCAAGGCAAATGACCTACCGCTGTGCTATCTCTCTGGTCCCTCTTCTTATTCTTTTTTTTAATTTTCTTTTTTTGGTCAGATTTTTGGGTCATACCTGGCAGTGCTCAGGGGTTACTCTTAGCTCTGCACTCAGGAATCACTTCTGGTGGGTTTGGGGACCATATGCAATGCCGGGGATAGAATTCAGGTTGGCCCCGTTCAAGGAAAACACTCTTTTTTTCTGTATTATTTCTCTGCCCCTTTTAATTCTTATTATTCTTTCTATCTTGGGGGTCTGGTAGTATTCAGGGATTATTCCTGACTCAGTGCTCAGGGTGTGAGAATGTCACTTTTGGCAGTGCTCAGGAGACCATGCAATATTGGGGAATCAAACCTGGGTCTCCTGAGGCTCGCCAGCTTGCTGAGCTTTCTCCTAGCCCCTCTCCCTCCGTTTTCTTCTAATTCACTGGTGGGGCAGAGTTCCTCTTTTGTGCCCCCCAACTCCATGATCCCTCATAAGTCTGTGCTGGATCTGCATCCCAGCTCCTGCCGCTTACTACCCACCTCCCAACAAATGGCCCTGAAATGTGCCAACACTCACTGTGCAGCAGCCTCCTGTCCCTGAAGCACCTTGCGTATTGGGGTGAGGAGCAGCCATATATAGGACCCCGTTCTCCTTCCCTCTGCCTGGGTTGCAGCCCCTCAGCACAGCGGTCAGCTTCCTCTGCTTCCTGGCAAGGCTGTCTTGTCTTGGACTGAAATAGCCCCTTTGGGGCCAGCCCCTTCCCTGCCACCCCCCGACAGTATGGCCTGGCGGGAACTGGGCCCAGAGGAACAGGGAGGGGGAGAAAGACGCTTCCTGGAACTCTCCTCCCTGACAGCAGCGGAAGGGCCATGAGCGAGCTGCGGGAGCACTGTGTCGAGGGCCCACTGGGCTGCGCATCCCCAACAGAAACCCTGGGCCTCCTGAGTGAGGGGAAAGAGGGAGCAGAGGGGGAAATTTTGAGTCTGCAGGTGAAGGAGACACCCCAGACCCAATAGCCCCATCTCTCAGCCTTTTCAGTCCAACTCAGTCCAATGGCTGAATCAGTACCCGAACAACCTTGTCCTCATGACTGAAGAGTTCCAGCCATCTCCTCATCCTCTCGCTTCTTCATCCCTCCTCCTGCCTTCATCTACCCACAGCTGGCCCCCTAGTCAAGCCCCTGTCCCTCCACTAGTGCTCTGTTTCCCATCTCCTCCCTCCCCTGCCCATCCTATTTCCCACATGCTTGCATGGAGCCTCTACTTTTGGCTACCAGCACTCCCCATTCAGTATTCACTGCCTCTTTAGCATACAGAACCAGAAGTTTCTGAGAGTGGTTTGTGGAAAGAGCCCCAAGAAGTTTTTGGCTGTCCTGACACCAGAGAAAATGTGGTCCTCTAATCAAAGAGCTTCTGAGCAGTGGGGGCTCAGGGGGCAGGGACAGGGAGATTCAGGGGAGAAATGGTGCCCTGGGGCAGATGCTCTGCAGCTCTTCAGTCAGACTGGCCTGGGAGGAGGTGCTGTGAGAGAAGGGGGGCCCTTCTCACCTCTAAGGTGCAGGCACTAAGCTCATCCAAAACCCTTTAGAAAGTTAGGAAGGTGGCAGAACCAAGCTAAAGCCAAGCTGAGTTGACTCAGATTTGAACGCTGGCAAACATTCACTAGGTTGTGCTCACCTTGAGTGCCCACTTCTTGCTCAGGTATGTGCTGGGGGATCCCCTTGGCCAGCTAAGATCCTGGCCCTCCTAGTTTGATTCAAACTGTACTGACCATTGGTCCAGCATATCAGTATTCCCACTAGGGAATCAGACCCTTCCCACAAACAAGAGCAGATCTGGGGAACCAGAGCAGGGCAGACCTTGTTTTCCAGTCCCTGCTGTGTATGGGGGTCAGGCTTAGGTCTGAAGGGCCAGGAAGTGTGTCTGCTGCTGGGTAGGGGCATGGATGCAGGTAGAGTGCAAGGGCACCTTAGCAGGACCCCATAAACCCTGGGAGGGCTTATGTGAAGAGGAAGCCTGTGGGGGTCACAGCATAGGCTTTTTCCCAGCTTTCACAGGAATGAGGGAAGGTGGCAGCCAGGCTCCCTCTGGTCACTGTGTGAATCAGCTCTGCCACAACAGTGCCCCTCCATCCATCAGGTCCTGACTCTATGTCCCCCACACTAACTGTCTTGCTCAGTGGCCTTTATTAGTCCCTCAGGGCACCTGAGCCCTTGGGTGGTGTGGGGCACATTCTCTTCACTTGGCAGGGAAGCTAAGACCCAGGAAGGTCCAGTGACTTCCCGAGGTGACCCTGTTAGACAGAGCCCAGTGTGGCCTTCCTAACTCTATGGCCTATTCCCTCTTGTACAGCCCAATTTTATGCCTGTGGCCCCATCTAGGGCAGGAGTTCCAGGAATATCTCCCCTTGCTGATGCTCGAGGCCAGCAGAGGGCGCCCGTGGCCGCCCTGGAGGCCAGCCCAGAGGAGCATCGTACTTTTCGCACTGCAGCCGCCCCAGAATGGTGGAATGACCGAGAAACCTCGGGACAGGGCCTCTTCTCCTTATTTATATTTAATCTTTCACCCTTTTAGAGTTTCCCCAGTCAGGTAAGGCAAGGCAAGACAGAGGTGCTGAGCCCCAAGGTGGAGTCCCTGGGGTGTCTCGGTAACACAGGCACTCACTGTCCACCTGACCCCAGCACATCACTGCCAGAACCACTACTGGCTCCCAACCCAAAGTGGGGACATCTTCTGCTCAGGTTCTTTTGTTAATGCAGGCAACTGTGGGGCCAATTCCTGTCTGCAGCGGGAGTCACTGTTCAGACCAAGAATCAGCTCTGCATGGAACCTGTGGTCTCATCCTGGTGGAAGTGTCTCAACCTCCACCCGTTACCCTGATATCTGGAAAGAATGAGGCGCCTGTCTCCTCGAAGGAGCTGGAAGCCTGACTCACAGCCAGCCAGGAACCAGCCTAGACCAGGCGGCCTGTACATAGAGGCCTCCAGGCCCTCTGGCTTGCTGGGAAACAGGCCTGGAAAGCCCCGGGCCTGGCACTGGTCAGACATCCAGGACATCAGATAATGAGGGTTGAGACCTGGCTTCCGTCTCCTGAGGAGTCAGACAGACAAGAGGGTTGTAGCAGCAGGGATTCAGCGGCAGGGATGCTCCCAGAGCCAGCTGCCTGCTGCCAAGACTTCCCTGGCATCCTGTGGACAGTGGGCAGAGTCCCCCTCTTGGCAGAGTTCTGGCCTCACCTGCTGTGGCAGCAGGCCGATGGTGACAGTGGGCAAATGAAGCAGTTGCAGGCGGTGGGCCGGAAGCCTGATTTCTCTTTTCTTTTCCTACTTCTCCTTTCCCCCTCCTGCTTCTCAGGAATTAAAGCTGGAACTGAAACAGCCATTCTGAGTATGGCGAGGGGAAGTATGTTTGGGTGATCTGTGTCTTCGTTAGTACTTCTCTCAGCCCAGCAGAACATGTGCTTCCTGTGCAACTACCCTGTGCCAAATTCTGCTGCCTGGTTCACGCTCTCCTTGCATGTCTGTATGGCCATGAGGGTCTGGCTTCCCTGGCACTGTGGGGTCAAAAACTACCCCTGGATCTCTGGCCAAGCCTGTAGGCAAGAGGGTCATCCTTGGGAAGATAGACAAAGAGGTGGAAGCCTCGGTGGGTACAGGGCCAAGAAGTGTCAGGGTAGCATTGGGGCTGGAGGACAGGGGAGAGAACATCAAGGGGTCAGAGCAGCCATGACTACAGATCCCAGCAGCAGAAAGAGTCTATACAGGTGGTGCTGCAATGCCTCCTACCCAGGGTTCTGGGAGACCTTGGGTTGTCTTTTCCTAGATTCAGAGTAACAAGGCCCAGACCTTTCATTAACCGTTTCTGTGAAGGGCAACCCTGCAAATTTGCTAGACAGAACCTGTGATGGGGAGATGGATCAGAGGGGGAATTTTGCCTGTGGGAACCCTGGGTTCCATCCCCAGCACTATATATTCACTGAAGTGAACCCCAGCACTGCCCTCGACACAACCCCTGAGTACTGCCAGGTATGGTCCAAACCTCTACTCCCCCAAAATTATAGAGAATATAAGGAAGAAAAATGGTTTCATCTGGAGATGTAGTTCAAATGGGAAAATGCATGCCAAGCATGCGTGAGTTTCTAAGTTTCATCCCTGCGACCCCATGCATCCTGTGGACTGCTGGGTCTGGGCTCTACTTAAAAAAAATCAGTAAGGTGCCAGAATGATAGTACACTGGGTAGGGCACTGCCTTGTATATTGCCAACCAGGGTTAAATCTTTGGTACCCAATTGGTCCCTCTAGCACTGCCAAAAATAATTCCTGAGGACAGAGCCATGAGTTAAACCCTGAGCCCCAGCAGGTGTGGCCTCCCTAAAAAAGATTAAAAATTAGTAAATCAGTGTTGATGAGGGTGTGGAAAAGTTGAACTTTTTTTTTTTTTTTTTTTGGTCACACCTGGCAGCGTTCAGGGGCTACTCCTGGCTCTACGCTCAGAAATTGCCCCTGGCAGGCTCAGAGGACCATATAGGATGCCGGGATTCGAACCACCATTCTTCTGTATGCAAGGTAAAAGCCTTACCTCCATGCTATCTCTCTGGCCCCCGAAAAGTTGAACTCTTGGGGCCAGAGAGATAGCATGGAGGTAAGGTGTTTGCCTTTCATGCAGAAGGTCATTTGTTCAAATCCTGGCACCCCAACAGGGTCTCCCGTGCCTGCCAGGAGCAATTTCTGAGCGTGGAGCCAGGAGTAACCCCTGAGTGCTGCCGGGTGTGACCCAAAACCAAAAAAAGGGGCCGGAGAGATAGCCTGGGAGGTAAGGTGTTTGCCTTTCATGCAGAAGGATGGTGGTTTGAATCCCGGCATTCCCAGCCTGCCAGGGGGATTTCTGAGCATAGAGCCAGGAGTAATCCCTGAGCACTGCCGGCTGTGACCCACCCCCCCAAAACAAACAAACAAACGAAAAGAAAACTTGAACTCTTAAGGCATTGCAGGTGGGATGTGAATGATACAGAGTTGTGCAAATAACATGACTATAGGGTGAAAGGTAAACAGAGCTTTGCTGTGAGCTATGACCATCCGATCCAGCAGTGTCCTTCCAGCCCTAGTAGCCTGAAAGCATAGTTGTGTGGTCCTTTTGAAGAAAGGAAAACTCCTGTAGTTTAGAGATGAGAGTGGATGACAGCCCCCTCTCCCACTAACCAGGATCCAGTCACCTTGGAAGGCCACTTGTCCTTCTGACTCCCGATCCCATTCCTCTCTCCTCCTTTGGAGCCAGTTGAATGGTGTCACAATCCTAGGCACTGCTTGATGGTCCCACATCTTGGGAGAAACCAAACAATGGTACTGTTGAGAGATGAAAGCACATGGGTCCCTGAGAACCCTGTGGCAGCTCCTGGTTCCAGTGATACCTGAAACCTTCCTTCTACTGGACTTTTCTGGTGGCGAAAGCTGATAAGGTTCCCTTTTGAGTCAAGTCCAAGGTTAGCCTAAGATATAGTCACCAAGAATAGGAATTCTGACTATATGCCTGCTCATGATTCCTCCTTGCCCCTCCCTCCACAGCCCCATGTATGCTGTGACCTCCCTGATCCCTAACTTTCCTGCAGGGCAGCTGGAATGGGCCATGTACACAGAGGTCAATATCAGAGGGGCAGGTGGGGTCTGAGGGATTCTCAGGTTAAGCCTGATCCTTCTGGGAACAGCCAGGAAGCCCACTCCAAACCCCACTACATTTCATTAGGGTTCCTTCTCTGTTAGTTCCTAGGGTGCCCATTGTGTTACCTCAGCAGGAAACCCAGGCTCCCATCCTGGAGTCACACCCCACTTGTGGGTCACCCTCCGAGGATGCTATACATCCTGGTGCCTCATTTTACCACAGCTGCTTCACTTTACTGCTGTGGTTTCACGACTGCTCAGTTGAGGCTGGCCACAGAGCTGGAACTTGGTGTCTGTGCTATAGGATTGCCCTGTTCTCTCAGCATCCGGGAAGCTGGAGCTGGATTGTGTTAGCCCAGTCTTACAGATGGGGGAACAGACTTAGATGAGACTGGTGATTCATCCAGGGTGACACAGATCTGAATAATGAACAAATTTGTGCTTGAAAGAGAAGTGACAACTCCCTGGGGGAACCAGAGTCTGGAATGCTAGAGTTTTCTCAAGGGGAGAAAAGCATTGGCCTGGCCAGCCTGCCTCTCTGGACCAGGCCCTGGGCCAGGACAAAGAAACAGGCTGGGAATCAAGTCAGGAAAGACAAGGTCAAGGATTGTGCCAATAGATCTCTTGCTCTCCCCCACTGGTTAGGGAATGAAGACAATCCCTCCCTCTGTCTTCAGGGCCCCTGAGATTAGCTCCCAAGAGCCGCAGTGGCCTTTGAAGCACTGTCCTTGGTGCTGCCTTGGGAACAGTGAAAATGATCTAGTGTGAAGTGTCTGCCTTGCATGTGTGAAGCCCAGGGTTTGATCCTTGGTACCAGACAGCAGGCAAACATACACACATGCATACATGCATGCATATACATACATATCTTTTTCTCAGGCTGATGATAGAAAAACCTTGGCAGACACCTTCGACCTGTGGGGTCTCCTGTCCCTAAATCAGTCAAGGCCACCCATACCTGACTCACAGATATACCCCCAAAGTCTCAGAGGCAGGTGGTCTGAACAGTATTCACAGGGAAGGTTGGAGTGCAAGGAATTGAGAGAACAGAGCCTCTATCCTTCTACCAAAAGCAGCCCAGTGCCCTGATCCTGCTCTCAGCACTTCTTCCTACCATTTTTCCTTGGCTCCTTCCTCCTGCACTGATTTCTGCCCTCTTGCTGCTTCTCCTCAAACCTCCACACACTCTGTCCTCTCTGTCACTGCCTCAGAGAAACTTCCTTTAGTTCCTGTTTCAGCCAGCTATGCTTTCATCCCTTTCTAGAAGGTTCTAGACGTTTCCCCACTGCCCTGCCCTCCTGTCCCCTGCCTGCCCTTGGCTGTACAATAGGTAAGAGCTCAGGGAAGGTAGATGGACACTCCTTGTCTTTGCAGGTGAGGCTGGTTGCAGGGGCCGTCACAGGCAGTGGCCATCTGGTCTTCATCACCAAGAAGCTCAGCTGGGAATGAACCTGACAGAATGGCTTTGAGAAAGGAGCTGGCCAAAGCCTGGTGACTTCTGTCTGACCCCCGCCACCCCTTTCCTGTTGGGTCTGGGGAGGGCTAGGGGAGGAAGGCTTCCAGGAAAGGGACAGAACTCACCAGGAAGGTGGGGTGGGACTCAGGGTGGGAGTGGCACCTTCAGATCAGTTTGGGGGTGTGGACAACTGGAGGGGGCTGCTACTGCTGCACCGATGGGCTGAGAAAACATCCGTCGTGTATCACAGAAAATGAGATTCATGGAGGGGAAGTCAGAGTTCCCAATGACCCGTCGGCATCAGCTCTGCTCATGGAGAAGGTGAGGTGCCACTCATATCGGAGGGTGCCTCATCATTTCCCAGGAAACTTGGAATTTCCTTCAAGCCCCCTTACATTTTTCTCTTTTCCCCTTTTTTCTTCTTTTGGCCACATTCAGCAGTGCTCAAGACTTACTCAGGGATCATTCCTGGTAGGCTCATGGTACATATGGGGTATAGGGAATTGAACTGAGTCAGCCAGTTACAGAATGAGTGCCCACTCACTGTGCTGTCTCCATGCAGTACATAGCCCCTCTCCATCTGTCCCTCCTCAGGGGAGGGTCCAGGTCAGGGTCCATTCTTTTTTTATTTTGGGGTCACACCTGGCGGTGCTCAGGGTTTGCTCCTGGCTCTGTGCTCAGAAATCACCTCTGGCAGGCAGTGGAGACCATATGGGATGCTGGGATTCGAACCACCTCTGTTCGTCTCGGGTCGGCTGTATGCAAGGCAAATGCCCTACCGCTGTGCTATCTCTCTGGCCCCTGGGTCCATTCTTGGTACATGCAGTCTCTGCATTCTGGTCTCTGGTCTATGGTCTGGCCCAGTCTAGTAGCTATTTCATGAGGTTCATAATTCCCTCTTCTGGCACTATTGTGGACCCCCATGATGCCCTGAATCTCCAAGCCTCATGTCTGGGCAAACAGGTGCTCACTCATGGACTCCTATGATCACTCTTCATTTGATACAGACCAGCACTGCCTGTATCAGCACAAAAAAAGGCCCTTCTTGTTCCCACACACTCCTCAGTTCATCTGACCTGCATTTATAGGGAGTCATGCAATGGAAAGGGCCTCACAGATTGTGAGTTCCTATCAATTGTGAGTCCTGGTGGTAGGAAAGGCAGATTAAGCGTTCTCTAGGAAGATAGAGCAGGCCTCCATCCCTGTCTGGATTATGGAGTAAGGCTCCCGGAGGAGGCAGTTCTTTGCTGGACACAGATGCAGAAGGGTAAGAATGCTGCCAACAGCATTCTAGCAGATGGGAGGGTGTGGACTTCCTTCAAGTGTTTGTTAGCAGGAGCTGGGGCTGAGAGGACATTGGTACCAGACCTTGCCAGGTTGCAGAGTCTAGCCACCACATTTGGTCTCTGCACATGACTGCCAGCAGAGAGGAGGTCAGGATTTGTGCTCTATTTCCTATTTTCTAAAACTGTGGGTCATGACTCCATATGGGGTCAAAATGTTATTTCTTTTAAAATAACTTTTAGATCCGGAACAAAAGTACAGGGACTTAGGCACTGGCTTGGTAAACAGCTAACCCAGGTTTGATCCCTAGTATTAAATATGGTTCCTTGAGCACTGCCAAGAGGGAGCCCTGAACATTGCCATGTGTGACTCTTCCCTCGCTAAAAAAAAAAAAAAAAAAAAAAAAAAGAACAAGGAAAGGAACACACACAAAAAATAAAAAACCTTAGAGCTGAGTACAACAGATAGGGCATTTTACCTTGCACTCAGCCGCCTCATATTTGATTCCTGTCATTCCATATAGTCCCCCAAGTCTTCTAGGAGTAACCCCTGAGATTCACTGGTTGTGACATAAGAACAAATAAACAAACAAATAAAAAAAACAACTTGAAGCATGCAGCCTATGCATCCCCTGGCTGGTCTCTGGCCTCTGGCCTGGCCTAGTCTAGTGGAGCAATAGTACAGGGGGTAGGGCATTTGTCTTGTATGTTGAAGACCAGGGTTCAATATCTGGTACCCCATCATCCTCCAAATCTGCCAGCAGTAACTCCTGAGCACAGAGCCAGAGCAACCATCCCATTTGGGTGTGGTCCCAAAACTAAAATAAAACAAAAAAAAAATAGAAGTAAAAATGTTTTAGGGGCCAGAGAGAGCTCTTGCTAGAGGACAGGCTTCATGTACAGGAAATCTGGTCTTTGATCCCTGGTACTACATGGTCCCCCACCAAGCACTGCCAGGAGCAACCTTCAAGCCCTGAACACCAGCAGTTGTGACCTCACAGCAAAAATACTAGATAACGGTTAGCTATTATCAGTTAGTGTTTGATATGTAGGACTATTTCATATATCCAGGATTGCACAAATATTTCTTAGGTGACTAGCCCCACCAGGATTCTTACCTAAGCACAGAGGCAGGAGTAAGCCCTGAGGACTATCAGGTGTGGACCTATCCTCTTATCCCCCCATCTCTTACACTACAAAAAAAAATCATTTTTCAAGTGAAAAGGAGTTGCAAAGAGAAAAGTTCAAGAAGTTCTAGTCTGTTTGATGTGGGGGAGCCTTGTGCTGCAGGATGGACAATGGATAGGGCTAGACTCTAAGTCCAAGAAACATGCCCTAAAGTGGGGTGACAGCCTGCACCTCTTCTGCATCCTTATTCCTTCCCTGAGAGCTGGATGGTGAGGAAGACAGATGGGGGAGTCAGTCACAGAGTGTTCCTACCCCATCTTTAGCCCACAGATGCCAAGGCCAGAGAAAAACCAGAGCACCCAAGGCCTGGCTGCAGCCTGGCACTCAGGTCTGGGATGCAGGGTGAGAGTTTGGGGGATGGGAGCAGACAGAGGAGGCAAGACTGCCTTGTTCCCTCCTGGGGCCTTTTCTCTCCTGGAGCTGCTGGAGTCAGCCTTTCCTCACACTGATTTTGAAACTCAGGAAGTTGATCCCCAAAGAAAAAAGCATTCAAGTCCTGTGACAAACTCTGGGCTCTGGGGAAGATGGTGGGAGGGTGCGGGGCCCTGTCACCAGGCAGTATGTGTCTGCAGGGTCATGATTCATTAGCACACTCAGCTGGGGAAGGGTGGACCTCTTACTTCAGGGCATCTGGCCCTGCTCAACCCTGTGCCCAGCATGTCTCCAGAGAAAGGCTCCTTCTAACAGCCCTTGTCTTGCAGAGCCTGTCCAAAAAAGACAAACAGGAAGTAGCTCTGTGCCATCTCACATAAGGCAGGGAGGATGGGATGAGAGTGATAAGTTAAGCTCTTTGGGGAGCAAAGATCCCTCTTGCTGCAGAAAAGAAATGAATTGGCCAGGGAGGATGGGAGACAGAAAGGGAGGTAGTTGTCTTTAGGTGAAAACATGGAGCAGAGGATGAAAGGGAACAGATGGTATAGAGGCTGGAAGGGTTGTGAGAAATGAGAGAAACAATCCATGCTGCCCGTGTATCAATGGTGTGTCTGAACAAGAGATCCAACTGCTTCTAACACAGATCCAGTCATGGTGCTCTGCTCACTTGCCTATGAACAAGATCGTGCTCAAAGCTCCAGCAACCCTGTGAAACAGGACTGATCTTAGCTCATCTTCTAAATTCCTCCCATCCATGGCCTTGAGAGGGAGGTTCCGGGGTTTGAGGCAGGGGCATCTGGGCCCCTTGCTGCTTTGCCCAATCCACCAGGGGCCCATTTGGACTCACCAGTCCCAACTCAGAGCACTCTTCTAGATTAAACTAAAAGGAGACAGGGGCAGGATGGTGGCTGGACAGGAGAGCACTTGACTTGCATGTGTGAGGCCCTGGGTTTCATCCCAACATCATTAAAGTTCAAGAATCTTGGGGCTGGAGTGATAGTAAAGTGGGTAGAGCATTTGTCTTGCATGCAGCTGACCCAGATTCAATCCCTGGCATCCTGTACTATCCAAGGGCACTGCCAGAAGTGAGTGCAGAGTCAGGAGTAAACCTTGAACATTGCCAGGTGTAGTACAAAAAAACCAAACTTAATAATAGGAAAATAATCCTTCCAGTCCTTTCAAAGCCTTTCATGGAAGTCTGAAGTGAGGAGAGCCTTTCATGCAGTCCCTGAGCCTGGTAACTGGCCATAGCCCTGGAAAGGATATTTGCCCAATAAGCAACTCTTGTTAGGAGGGCCTGTCCTTTCCCTTGGCATTTTTATTTCTTTCATTGGGGAGGGGGCAGGGGAGAAACACCTAACAGTGAACAGGGTATATTTCTGTCTCTGTTCTTAGGGATCACTCTTGGTAGTGTTTAGAGGACCATGTGTGGTGATAAAGATCAAGCCAGGGTCAGTCAGTCATGTGCAAGGCCAGCTCTGTTTGCCTGTCCCCACTTCCCTCCGAATCTTGTTCATTCAAGATGGGCACTGATCCAGAGCGCATCCACCAGATCACTCATTCTCAACCTCACCTCACTGGTTGAGGGAAGCCAATTAGAGTTGGCTCCAGGGCTCTTGGTAGAATCATCATGGAAGGTTCCCTCTCTCTCTTCTTTAGGATCATCAAATGAGAAGGCTTAGAATCTAGTGCTTTGGGGCCAGAGAGATAGCATGGAGGTAAGGCATTTGCCTTGCATGCAGAAGGACGGTGGTTCAAATTCCGGCATCCCATATGGTCCCCTGAGCCTTCCAGGAGCAATTTCTGAGCGTAGAGCCAGGAGTAACCCCTGAGTGCTGCCAGGAGTGACCCCACACACACACAAAAAAGAATATAGTGCTTCCAAAAGGTACTTGTAGGAAGTTGAAGGAAGCAGGAAAAAGTAGAGCATTGAATGCATCATTCTAACTCCTGATCTCCCACAACTGATTTAGGCTAATTGAACTTTTTCTTTTCAGGAATTCATAATACCTTTCTTGCCCAAGCTGGTTGTCCTTGGCACTTGCAGTCAAAATAACACCAAGGAAAGCAGATCACAGAAGAAGATATAGATAAATCAATAGTATCAAAAGTTAAACTTTTTGAGTCAGATATATAGTACATTGGATAGAGTACATGCTTTGGACACAGCCAACACAGGCTCTATCACCAGCACCACATATGATCCACATATAATCACCACACATGATCACCAGGAGTGATCTCTGAGCACAGAGCCAGGAGTTGACCTGGAGCACAGCTGAATGTGGCCCAAAAAAAACAAAAAATAAAGTTAAATCTTTTGTGCATCAAAAGCACCAGATTGAAAAAGCAAATCAACACATTGGGAGAAAATATTTGCAAATCAAACATCTATTCCAATAAAGAATTCATATCTAGCATATATAAAGAACTAAAAGTGGAGACTGGAGCAATAGCATAGCAGGTAGGGAACTTGCCTTGCACATGGCTGCCCTAGATTTGATTCCCTGGCATCCTATATGGTCTCCTGAGCCTGCCAGGAGGAATTTCTGAACACAGAGCCAGGAATGACTCCTGAGTGCACTGAGTGTGGGCCAAAAACCCCAAATAAATGAATAAATAAATAAGAAAGAAATAAAAGCAACTAACAGCTAAAAACAAGCAACCAGAATAAAAAAAAAAGGCAAGAGACTCAAGAGACTTAAGGAGATTTTCTTTGATAGAGAACACATCCAGAATGAGGAGCAAGTATGAAAAAAAAAAAAAAGATAAAACAGGGAAGACTGGGAAGAGAATGCAAGAAGGAGGGCACAAGTGTATTGTGAATTTGATTTCCTCAGCACCATATGGCCCCTGAACACTGCTGGTGCAGCCCTTTTAGTGGCCTTCAAGCACTATGGGGTCTGGACACCTCACTGCCAGTCGTCAGTACCAACCTGTCAGTCAGGCCCAGTGCAAACCAAGCACTTGTGGTAACCCCACCCAACAACACTGGGTGTGACCCTTTTTAAACATCTCAGAATAAATGTTGGTGAGGCTGTGAGAAAATTGAAACCCCTGGGCATTGCTGGGGGGTTGTTAAATTTGACATCTGTTGTGAAAAACAGTGATGACAGTTCTGAGAGAAACAAAGAATTATCAACACATTCTAAATATAGAATTACCATATGATCCAGCAATTCTTTCTAGGTGAAAAAATTGAAAACAGGGATGCAAGCAGACATTTTCCCAACAATATTTACAGCACCATTAGTCACATAGTCAAAAGGGAGAAACAGCCTACATGTCTATGGACAGAAGAATAAAGAAATGATGGCATATGCACAGGAAATACTGCTCAGTCTTTTAAACAAATCATCAATGTAGGGGCCAGAGAGATAGTGCAGCTGGCAAAGTACTTGCCTTACATGTAGTTAAACCCAGCTTGAATCCTTGTCATTATATCTAATTCCCCAAACACCACCGGGAATAATCCCTGAGCACAGACTCTGAGCAATGCTGGATGTGGCCCCAAAACCAAAAATATATATTATGTGCATTCATGATCTCTACATATATATGCATATGCACATGCATACAAATGATCAAATTGTTGGGGTAAAATTGGTTTCCCAATTGCAAATGCTTACATGGTTAGAGAGACAGTTTTATCCCAGTATACCCCATTGTCCACCACGGCCTATATGACCCTTCCCTTCCAACTGCCCTTGCCTGTGAAGCCTGTGAATAGTGCACTGGGATCTATACAATCTTTTTTTTTTGGGGGGGGGGGTTTGGGTCACACCTGACCCGCTCAGGGGTTACTCCTGGCTCTACACTCAGAAATCGCTCCTGGCAGGCTCAGGGGACCCTATGGGATGCCGGGATTCGAACCACCGACCTTCTGCAAGTAAGGCAAACGCCTTACCTCCATGCTATCTCTCTGCCCCCCCTTTTTTTTAAATATGAAATGCTTCACGAATTTGCGTGTCATCCTTGCACAGGGGCCATGCTAATCTTTTCTGTATCATTCCAATTTTAGTATATGTGCTGCCGAAGCAAGCACAATCTATACAATCTTAAAGGCATTGTGCTAAGGAAGCCAGGTGCCAAAAGACAAATACTGTATAATCTCATTTCTGGGAAGTACCTCAAAGAGTGAAACTAAGAGCCAGAAAGTTGAAAAGGAGTAAAAGGGACCAGAAAAATGGGAAGTCATTGCGTTGTGGTGGGTTTAGCATTTCATATTGGGGTTATTAAAAAAAAGATGTATTTTTAGGGCTGGGTAGATACAGCAAGTAGTGCACTTGTCTTGCACCTGGCTGATCTGGGTTCAGTGCCTGGCACATCATATAGTCCCCTGAGCACTGTCAGGAGTGATCCCTGAGTATGAAACCAGGAGAAAGTCCTGAGCATTGCTGGGTGTGGCTCAAAAATAAAACAAAACAAAATGAGAAAGATGACTTTTTAAAAAAGCGGATGAATTTCTGTTACATATTTGATATTTTGCCAGGTGGACTTGCATTAGTTTTATTTTGTTCTGTTTTGCAATAGTTTTTTAATACTAAATTACTTTTAAAAGTAATAGCTATGGGACCATAGCGATAGTGCAAAAGAGAAGGTGATTTTGTCATTCATATACTACTCCAGTCAATACCCAGCATATGAGCATTTGAACACTGTCAAGAGTGATTCCTGAGTACATACAGAGACAGTAGAATGTTTTACCCACTTCTAACAAATTGCATACCTATATGGTAAAAGAAACCAAACATATGTAAAGGTATAAAATAAAAATTTGACATCAAGTCTCTCCCAATGATTAAAAAAAAAGTGGATAATTGATGATGGTGGTATGCATTTATGGGAATGGACCAAATACCCCCACAACATACATTGAAGGGAGGAAAATGCTCAACTTTAAGTGTGGCATAAGAAATGCGTGCATGGGGCCCGGAGAGATAGCACAGCGGCGTTTGCCTTGCAAGCAGCCAATCCAGGACCAAAGGTGGTTGGTTCGAATCCCGGTGTCCCATATGGTCCCCGTGTCTGCCAGGAGCTATTTCTGAGCAGACAGCCAGGAGTAACCCCTGAGCACCGCCAGGTGTGGCCCCAAAACAAACAAACAAAAACAAACAAACAAAAACAAACAAACAAAAAGATGCATGCATATATATGCATCTATATTTTTTCATTTCATTTAATTAAAATTGTTTTTGGTTTTTAGGCCACACTTGGTGGTGCTCAGTGCTTACTCCTAGCTCTATGTTCAAGGATCACTCTTGGAGGGACTGTAGTTTTTGTTTTATTTTAATTACTTTATTTAACCACCATAGTTATAACAACATGTAGTTAAG
The DNA here is from genome assembly GCF_024139225.1 of Suncus etruscus. Classification (NCBI taxonomy): domain Eukaryota; kingdom Metazoa; phylum Chordata; class Mammalia; order Eulipotyphla; family Soricidae; genus Suncus; species Suncus etruscus. The sequence continues at coordinate 50,601,578 of NC_064856.1, forward strand.
GTAAGTGCCTTAACCTCTGTGTTATCTCTCTGGCCAATATATATTGTTGGGTTTAGTTTTGTTTTGTTTTAAAGAAAACCACATATTTTTGTCTTCACCCTGGTTTCTGACAGAGCTCCTAAGTATTTTGTTGTTTCCTGAGTAATAGGAGCATCTTTTGTTCTACAGAGTTGACTCTTAGTTTACTGCAGGATGGGATGCCGGACAGAAAGACCACAGAGCAGAGGCTTGGAGCTGCTAGAGGCACAAGCTAACCTCCAGGGAGGTGACTCTGAGAGGGAGCTCAGACACTTTGGGCAGGAGGATTTGGACTTGGCCTGAGGCTGAGTATCTGCTTGTAATGCAACCCATCACTCAGGCAGGCATTTCCTGTCCTCTTCTCACTGCCCTTGTGGAAACTGGGAAGAAGCTGATGGCCAAGTTCTGGCCATTACTATTGCTGTGAGGTGCCAAGTCCTTCATCTCTAGCCAGATTCATCTATACAGACATAAGATTAATCAGCTAACTTGTTAGCTTGCAACCATGGCGTCCTCACAAGCCCTTCCCCGTTTTTTGTTTTTCCTTTGGGGCCAAATCTGGCAATGCTCAGCATGTACTTCTGGCTTTGTGCTCTGGGATCACTCTTGGAGGGCTTGAGGACCCACCAAGTAATGCTGGAAGTTGAAACCAGGTCTTCCTGTGCAAATGTCCTGTCTGCTGTACATCAAAATCACAGGTGAGGTGGGTGGGATAGCATTGGACTGACCCTGGTTTGATTCATGGTACCACATATGGTGCCCTTAGAAGCTCCAAGAGTGATCCCAGAGCACAGAGCCAAAAATAGCCCCTGGGTATCACCAGGTGTGGCCCACCCCAACTTCTGTAAAAAGCTAAGCAAAAAATTAGAGGCTTGAGGGGACAGAGGGATAGCATGGAGGTAAGGCATTTGCCTTTCATGCAGAAGGTCGGTGGTTTGAATCCCGGCATTCCATATGGTCCCCTGAGTCTGCCAGGAGCGATTTCTGAGATAGAGCCAGGAGTAACCCATGAGCGCTGCCAGGAGTGACCCAAAACCAAAAAAAAAAAAAAATAATTAGAGGCTGAAGTGATAGTACAGTGGTCATTGTTGCCTTTCACATGGCCAACCCAGGTTCGAGTCCTGGTATCCCATATGTTCCCCTGAGCTTGCTAGAAGAGATTTCTGAGTAAGTCCTCAGGAAGTAAGCCCTGAACACTGCTGAGTTCTACAAAGCTGTCTCTTAGTTACCTGCAGGATGGGTGTGGTGCCCCAAACAAACAAAAAATCAAAAAATTAGTTTAAGCTGACTAGATAGCTCAACGATAGAGCACACACTATTAATTTGTGAGGCCCTATTTAAGTCCTACCATCTAAAAAGAGAGTCTTAGGGGCCAGAGTGATAGTAAAGCAGTAAGGCGTTTTGCTTTGCATGTAGCCGACCTGGGATGGACCCAGGTTTTTTTTTTTTTTTTGGGTTTTTGGGCCACACCCGGCGTTGCTCAGGGGTTACTCCTGGCTGTCTGCTCAGAAATAGCTCCTGGCAGGCACGGGGACCATATGGGATACCAGGATTCGAACCAACCACCTTTGGTCCTGGATCGGCTGCTTGCAAGACAAACACCGCTGTGCTATCTCTCCGGGCCCTGGCCCAGGTTTGATCCCCGGCATCCCATATGGTTCCCCCAAGCCTGCCAGGGTGATTTCTGAGTGCAGAGTCAGGTATAATCCTTGAGCGCCATTGAGTGTGGCCCAAAACCAAAAATCAAACACGCACACACACACACACACACACACACACACACACACACACAAAAGTCTCAGTTGTGAGATAGAGGAAACTTGATGTTGTTTCCTGCTTTCTTACTTTCTTATCTTAAGATCATTGTTGGAAACCAAAAAGATAGTACAGGGGGTAGGGCATTTGCCATGTATGTGGCTGAGCTAGGTTTGTCTTTGACACTCCATATGGTCCCCTATGCCTGCCAGTGGTGATCTCTGAGCACAGACACTGTGAGGCATGGCCCAAAGATACACACACATAAACACATACACATGCAATGTTGGCTTCAACATTTCACATAATTTGTATGTTTCTACTTCTCTTTATATTTATATATATGTTTTTTGGGGGGTTGGGTCACACCCGGCAGCGCTCAGGGGTTCCTCCTGGCTCAATGCTCAGAAATCGCCCCTGGCAGGCAAAGAGGACCATATGGAATGCCGGGATTCAAACCACCGATCTTCTGCATGCGAGGCAAATGCCTTACCTCCATGCTATCTCTCCGGCCCCTCATATATATGTTTAAAGATGAAGGTTAACTACTAAAATAATCATCCTTTCAAAGTATACAGATCAGTGATTTGGCAATACTTAGAATCATCACTATCAGAACAATTTCATGACCACTAAGAAAGCCTTGAGCCCATTAGTAGATATTCACCGTCCTTTCCCTCTTTCTTAAGGATTCTGTATTTGTGACTTTTCCTATTTTGGATGCTAAAAGTAAATTAAATCATATAATATGTGATATTTGGTTTCTGACTGAATTATTTTGTTTAGCATATGCCTTTTATTTTAATATTTTTGGGAGGATCACACCCGGCAGCACTCAGGGGTTCTCCTGGCTCTATGCTCAGAAATCACTCCTGACAGGCTCAGGGGACCATGTGGGATGCTGGGATTCGAACCACCGTCCTTCTGCATCTAAGGCAAACGCTCTACCGCTGTGCTATCTCTCCGGCCCCAGCATAATGCCTTTTTTTTTTTTTTTAAATCCATGTGTTTGCATGGATGCAAATTTCTTTTTCTGTTTTGTTTTGGTTTTGAGCCATACCATCAGTGCTCAAGTATCACTTCTGATGGGCTCAGGGGGACCACACAGGGTGCTGGGGATCAAACCCAGGTAGGTCATGAGCAGGGCAAACATACTACCCATACTATCCATTACACTATTGTTCTGGCCCTTTGATGAGAATTTCATTTTTATGACCAAATAATATTCTATTATCTGAGTATGCCCTCTTCTGCATAGCTACTTATTCACGGATAAACAATTGAGTAATTTTTGTCTTTGGAATTTTATTTTTCAATCAGATTTTTTCAATCAAATTTTTTTCACTCCCAGTGGTAATGAGGCCTTACTCCAGGCTCTGTACTCAGAGATCATTCTTGGTGGCGATCAGGGGGGACAATATATGGTGCTACAGATTGAACCTGGGTTGGTTTTGTGCAAGGTAAGTGCCTTCCCCACTGTATTATCTCTCTGGTTCCACCTTTGAGCTATTATAAAGACCATAACTATGGACATTGGATGAAAGTTTTGTGGGTATATGTTTCTGATTTGGGATATGTAACTTTTTTTGGGGAGACATATACCTGACAGTGCTCGGTGGTTACTCCTGGCTCTGCATTCAATTCAGAAATCACTCCTGGTGAGCTTAAGGGACATATGAGATTGCATTTTTCTAGTGGCTCCTTTTGATGTGGTTAGTCATAGTTTGCCATTTTATTTAATGTAGTCCGGATCTTGACATGTTTTGTGGAACAAATGCTTATTAAGGGGTAGCAATCATGGGGTTCAGGCCCAGATAGTTGGGAACTTCCATCTACTTCTACCCATTGTATAACCTCACACAAGTGTTATTTAACACTCTGGACCTGACTTTCCATACTTAATGAACCTGGGCTGCAGTACTATTTTTTTTTTTTAAATAGTAGTTGCTATTACAAGTATGTCTAGAAGAACCATGGTATGGTCTGGCACAAAGTAGGCCCTCAGTGAATCTCAATAGTAAATTAATCTGGGAGATTTGAGGGTGGATGGTGGGGGGGGTGAGGTTCCCTGTTGGACAGGAGATCTGGACAATGCTCAGATTAGTATTGATAATCTTCTCTATTTCAATTTTTTTTTCGTTTTTTTTTTTTTTTTTTTTTTTTTTTTGGTTTTTGGGCCACACCCGGTGACGCTCAGGGGTTACTCCTGGCTATGCACTCAGAAGTCGCTCCTGGCTTGGGGGACCATATGGGACACCAGGGGATCGAACCGCGGTCCGTCCTAGGCCAGCACAGGCAAGGCAGGCACCTTACCTCTAGCGCCACTGCCCGGCCCCTCAAATTTTTTTTTAAGTCATGGTTTTTATTTTTTATTTTTTACTTTTGTTTTTGGGCCACACCCAAGGGTGTTTAGGGCCTATTTCTGTCTCTGTGCTGAGGGAACTGTCCTAGTTGGGCTCGGGTGACCATATGTAGTTTCAGGGATGGAACCTCTGCCAGCAAGGTAAACACCCTACCTGCTGTACTATCTTCCTAGTTAGCAGCAGGGGCATTTCTGGCATTTCAAGTCTCTCTGGGCTTCTACGTCCTTCTTAGCATGAAGCTTGTCCAGTCTCTTCTACACAGGAATGGTGAAGTGTGGTGAAGTACAGGGAATCAGGTGGGGATGTTGGTGAAAGTGAAACTGAACATCAAGGCAAGAGGGGCTACCTTGCAGTTTGCATTCTAACAGCTATCAAGTTTTGTCTCTTGCCTTCACCATCAGACTAACCACTGCCTTAAAGGTGTCCTAATTCCCTCTGAGATAGGATGCCTGTGACAGAGGACAACTGACATTTCCTAGGAGCCCATGAGTGGTGGGATGTGAGAGATTGAACCCAGGCTTTCTCCTCTTGCCCACTCTGTGAACTGGTCAGGTTGGTTTTATAGTTCCAGTTTACACATGAGGAAATTGAGATGGCAGAGGGATGACAAGATCACAAGGCAGCAAGTGCTGGGGCTTGGATTCAAAATCAGTTTGGGTCTGAACATCTAGTTTCTTTCTTTTGGGCTGAGCCTCTCTCTCATCCCCAACAACAGACCCTGGGGGACTTTAGAGACTGGCCTGGATGGCTGTTTCCTGCCTTGCACCTAGGGCAAAGACCAGAAGTTCTTAGACCCCTATATCATATTTGTCCTGGGGTCGTACAGAACTGCCTCCATTCCACCAACCCTGCTACACTCTTGGCCAGTACACCAGGATGCCCTGCAGGTAGTTCTGCCCACAAGTCTTCTGACTTAGCTGCTCCCAGGCTTTGCACCCAGCTGAGTAGTTTCCTAGGTGGGAGACACTGATCCACTCACCCTGGGGTTTTTAGCATCCAAGACATTGCACAGGGCTGCAAACAGACACCCCACAGGCTGGCTGTACCTTGTTTAGCCTGTCATTGCAGTTAGAGGCAGGGTGGGCTGGGGAAGTGCAAGGTAACAGGGTCCCAGCAGACCTGCCAATGGTCTTAGAGGGGGGCCAGAGCAATAATAGAGTGGATAGTGTGTTTGCCTTGCTCATACCCTCCTGGGGTTCCATTCTTGAAATCTCATATGGTTCCCCAAGTACTTCCAGGAGTAACTCCTGAGTGCAGAGCCAGGAGTAACCCCTGATCATCACTGGGTGTGTTCCAAAAAAAAAATAAATAAATAAATGTAAACAAAAAGTGATGTTAAAAAAAAACTTAGAGGAAGAGATGAAGTTAGGCATGCATTTACTACCCTGACAGAATAAGAAAACCATTTCAGAGAAAAATGAGGAAATGGTCTCATTTTGGGGTGGGGATGTGTGTCGCTGAGCAGGCCCAGTGCTCAACTTTCAGTCCTGACAGGTCTTTGCTGCATTGGGCACTGCTGCCCTTCAAAGAGCACAACTTAAGAGTCTGAGATTGCATCCATCAGGCACCATCATTTCTCTGAGCCTGGATTTCCACATTGGGAAAATGGTCTAGCAATAATCTTGGCCACACTCGCTTTTATTGATTTGTTTTGGCTTGTGGATTGCACCCAACAATGCTCAAGAGACTCACGCAAATGCACTCTGGCCCTGTGATTATTTTTATTTTATTATCATTTTAGAGGAGCCTTTTAAGCAGTTCTCAAGGTCTCTGGGATCCTTCACTTGGCAAAATGGATCAGAAAGTTTCCTGACAGGGCTCCAGGTTATGGAACTGCTCAGGTCTTGTGGAGTTGGGGACCACCAGGGCCACCCTGGTGAGGTTTGGGGAACCTTGGGGATGGGGGGCATGGCAGGGGGTTAAATAAGGGTCTCAGTAAATGGGAATCTGGCTTACCTCCCTGTCTCTGCATTTGCTTTAAATGTAAAGCACACAGCAGGTGGATCTCGGTAAAAGAGAGCTATTGATTCTTCACCCTTCACCTCTTTTGCAGCTTCATAGTCATGTTCTCTTTCAGCTAGCCAGTAAGCACAGCTTTCTAGGTAGGTCACAGTGGTTAAGAATGAGATGTTTGGGGCTGAAGAGATAGCATGAAGGCAGGGCATTTGCCTTGCATGCAGAAGGACGGTGGTTCGAATCCCGGCATCTCATATGGTCCCCCGAGCCTGCCAGGAGCGATTTCTGAGCATAGAGCCAGGAGTAACCCCTGAACACTGCGGGGATGTGACCCAAAAACCAAAAGCCCCCCCCCAAAAAAAAAGAATGACATATTTGGGGTCAGACTGATGGATCAATGAACTTCAGTGATGCTTTACATACAGAAGGCCGAGTCCAATCCCCAGTACCTCTTGGTCTCCTAAGCACCAAATAGGGAGCATTTCTCAAGCATTGGTCCATGAGCATCCTTAGAATATCTCTGAGTATGGTCCAAAAACACTGAGAAAAAGAGAGAGGGAGAGATAGAAAGACAAGTACACATATATACATATACACAGAAATAGAAAGAGAAGTGAAAGAGAGAAACTTCTTCCTTTTTTTTTTTTTTTTTTTTTGGTTTTTGGGCCACACCCGGCACTGCGCAGGGGCTACTCCTGGCTGTCTGCTCAGAAATAGCTCCTGGCAGGCACGGGGGACCATATGGGACACCGGGATTTGAACCAACCACCTTTGGTCCTGGATTGGCTGCTTGCAAGGCAAACGCCGCTGTGCTATCTCTCCGGGCCCGTTTTTTTTTTTTTTTTTTTTTTTTTGGCTTTTGGCTTTTGGGTCATACCCCGCAGCGCTCAGGAGCTACTCCTGGCTCTATGCTCAGAAATCGCACCCGGCAGGCTCTGGGGACCATATGGGATGCCGGGATTCGAAGCACCATCCTTCTGCATGCAAGGCAAATGCTGTGCTATCTCTCCGGCCCCAGAGAGAAACTTCTTAACTGAGCCTTTTTTTCTTTTCTGTAAAATGGGTATCCTAACAGGGTATGCTAAAATATGGGAAAGAGCTCTGGATAAAGTTGTGAGAAGGGCCTACGTGGAGCCTTGAATGGGGCCTGGGTGGCAGGTGAGTCTGCCTGCGGAGTGGAGGACGCTGCCAGCAAGCAGGTCGGCTGTGCTGGAGACTCCGGCAGCTGCCTCCAGGGACAGTCACAGGATGAGGCGAGGGCGGACTGAACAGAGAAGTCAGAACAGGGTCACAGACAATTGCCAGGTTTCCGGACCACGTATGGCCCGCTCCCTTTCTGGTAAACTAAAAAGCCGCAAGGAAACACGAAAAAAGATTAAGAACTTGTGAAGATAAAGGCTCCAGTGCAGAGAAGAACCCTGTGCTGCCAGACCTGGAAATATGTGAGCACTCGAAGTGCACATGCTCCCAGCTGCCACCCCATTTCATGAAGCCCTCCTGCTGAGTTTGCACATGATCAGCAGCTGCATCCTCACTCGTGCACAACCCCAGGGTTTGCACGCACACACACAAGTACCACGTGCATCAATTTGCAAAAATAAAAAACCAAAACACACACACACACAAAAACAGGCGCTTTAACACAGCATATTACAATGTGCAAAAAACAAAGACCAAGTGACAACACAGTGGGTAGGGAGCTTCCCTTACAAGTAGCCAACCCGGATTCAATCCCCAGCATCCTATATTGTCCCCTGAGTTACATCAGGAGTGATCCCTGAGCATAGAGCCAGGAGTTTGCCTTGAGCACCACCACGAATGATTAGAAAATAAACATACACATTGCAAAAACAAAACCCTCCCTTTTTAAAAAAATTATTTTATTTTATTTTTTTGGCCACACCCATAGAGGTTCTCAAGGTTTACTCTTGACTGAGCTCAGAAATGACTCCTGGTAGGCTAGTGCACGGGGGTTGGGGGGAGGGAACCACATGGGATGCTGTGGATTGAACCCCAATTCTGCCGCATGCAAGGCAAATGCTGTACCAGATGTGTCCCCCAGAAAACAAAAGTCTTTTATCTTTTTTTTTGGGGGGTGTCACACCCTGTGGTGCTCAGGAGTTATTCCTGGCTCTTCTCTAAGAAATTGCTCCTGGCAGGCTGGGGATGGGGGTAACCACATGGGATGCCGGGAATTCAACCAGGGTCCGTTGGGGGGGGGGGGTTGGCCCTGTGCAAGGCAAACACCCTGCGGCTGTGCTATCGCTCTGGCTCCAAAACCCTTTTATCATCTCATTTGATAACGAAGGTGGAGAGTGTCTTTGAGTTTTTGTATCTTTGGCTTAGGATACAATCCTAAAACTATGACCCTAGTGTCTCTTGAAAAGCCTTAAGCTCATCCCACAGGCTGTGTTGCCTCAACAGCATTCCAGCAAAGTTTTCATCCAGCTCCCCAAGACACCTCAGTCCCCCTGCTTGGCTTCCCTATAATAAGTCATGCCTGGACTTAAGATTCTCCCAGCTGCCCACATACCCTCCACCCCCGCTGCTTGTGCTCAGGTCTAACTGTCATGAGATCTAGCATTGGGGCAGAGGCAAGCACTTCCCCAGACCTCCTCTGTGGATTCCCATCTGGTTACTGGATTTCTCTGAACTGCTCCCACCAAAAGATTCGATTCTGAGGGCAGGACCCAACTTCCTCCCAGAGGGGCATTGGCCTGCACGCCACACATAACAGTTTTGAATACTCAGAGAGAGGTCACTGTTACCAACATTTTACGGAGTGAGGATTGAGATCCAGGGACACTGCACTCAAGACCAAGCTTCCCAAAGGCTTCTAGTCTTGCCTCCACTGTTCCATTTTCTGTCTCTCTGTCTCTCTCTTTCTGCTCTTTCCCTTCCTCTTTCTCCTCTCTCCCTTTTTCTCTCTCTCTCTCTCCTCTTCTTTCTCTCCTCTCTTTCTCAAAAAGAAGTTCCACACCCAGTTTAGGGCTCAGAAGCACTCTTAGAAGTGCTCAGGGGACCATGCAGTGCCAGGGGCTTAAGCCAGACCCTATTTGCAAAGCCTGTGTTTCTTCCACTGAGCTCTCTTCCTGCCCAACCCAGCTCTACTGTCTGCTTACCCTTATGCCTTCCCTCCTTCCACATATCCTGCAGGCTCCAGACAAGCAAGCTGGGGAAGAAAAGGAGGACTCACCGCAGTGAGACCCAGCAGCTGCCGGTTATCCAGGTGCTCAGCTTCCAGAGGTGGTGGTGGGGTGTGGGCATGCGCAGGGCATTAACCCAGACACTCACCTGGGGCTAGGCAGTGTCACGGTGCCATTGCTGTTCATTCGTCGAGTGTGAGTGTGAACTCCAACTCCCTTCTGGGGGCCAGTTCCTGCACCCGAGTGATGTCATGTGCATGTTCCAGAAAAAGTCCTGGGTGGCAACGAATGAGGAAACTAAATCATCTGAGGAGGGGAAGTTGCTCAAGGCAGTGCAGAGTTGGAAGTGACAAGGCTGGGATCCATATTCTAAGGACACTGAGGCTCAGGTCCCCAAGTCAGACTGGTTCAGCCACACCCGCTTGCAAGCAACCACATGGCTTCTGAGTTTGAGCGTCTGGAGAATCAGATTGTTGTGTAGCCCCAGGGCTGTAGGGAAGACACAGGAAAGAGAGTTTAAGCACCAGGGTTTGGCACGAGTTGCTTTCATCACACAGCAGTTTTTCTCTTCCACCCTCCTGCCAGCCAGTCTCCCCCTTGTCTCAGTCTGGAGAGAGTATAGGGCTGGGAAGCTATCAATCTAGGTTTCTTAGAATTGTCTGCAAGGTCCTTTAAGAGAGACTGAGAATACAGATGAATACCCGTGGGGACCATAGTGATTGTACAGTGAGAAGGGTACTTACTTTACATGCAGCTGACCCTTGTTTGATCCTCAGCATCCTGCAAAGTGCCCAAAGCACAGCCAGGAGTGATTCTTGAGTGAAACCAGGAGTAAACCCTGAGCATCCCCAGGAGTGGCCCCAAAACAAGACCAAATGAAAAACCAGGTGGAGAGATAGTACAGTGGGTAGAGCATTGCCTTGCACATGCCCGTTTTGATACCTGGTATCCCACATAGTCCCCTGAACCTGTCAGGAGTGATTCCCAAAGTAAAGACAGAAGGAACACCTGACCACCACTGGGTGGTGCTCCAAAACAAACAAAGCAGAACCAACCAATCAAACAAAAACTTTGATGACACCTTTGGAGTCAGTGGCTGTCATTCTTCCAGGCCAAATACTCCCCCACCCCAGGAACTGAGGGAGATTGTGCAGATTGAGGGTGATTTAGGGGGAAGAGCTGAGCCTTGACTCCCTTCCCTTCTTTCCTCCAGTCTTCCCTTGAGCTAGGGCAGCTCTGGCCAACAGTAGTGGTCTGGGTTATCTACCCAGAAGCTCAGCTTTCCTCCTTTTCCTCTTCTACAACAGGACACTGGACACTGGCTCTGTGCTGGCACATGAAACTTCCACAGCACTAGAGAGATGAAGCCAAGTGCTTGTACTTGTAGTGCCTATGTTCTATCAGCAAGACTTGTTAGTGCAGCAATAACTAGTGGTGTAAAGAGTGGTAGTGAGAGGCCTGGAGAGATAGTACAGTGGGTAGGGCACTTGCCTTGTATATAACTGACCAGGATTCTATGCCCGGCACCTTAGATGAGCCTGGTCAGGAGTAATTTCTGAGTATCACTGAGTGTGGCCCAAAAACCAGCAACCAAGCCACAGTATAGACATAAGGGCTTCCAAGGCTTCAGGTTTTCTGGGTCCTCTCTTGACGCACTACCCCTCCCAGCCTGAGGAGCCCCAACTCTGTGCTCAGCTCTTGAGGCTCTTCAGGCCACAGCTCAAGGCCAGTAGGGCGAATCTGGCACACCTCCTGTGCAGCTTCTCAGACTCAGAGTCTGAGCATTTCCACCAACCACTGAGAGGGCTCTAGGCCTGTATCATACAGCCAGACATGAATGTCTTTGTCTCTGTCCTCTGGCACATTCATTAGGATGAGAACAAAAGACTGGACCTGGGGCCAGAGAAAAAGCATGGAGATAAGGTGTTTGCCTTTCATGCAGAAGGTTGGTGGTTCGAATCCCAGCATCCCTTATGTCCCCTGAGCCTGCCAGGAGTGATTTCTGAGCATAGAGCCAGGAGTAACCCCTGAGTGTGGCTGGGTGTGACCTCCAAACCAAAAATAAATAAATAAATAAATAAATAAATAAATAAATAAATAAATAAATAAATAAATAAAAGACTGGACCTTGCGGTAGAATATTACCAAATTGTCATGGGGCTCTCCATGTCCCTAGTCAGCTCCCAGGAAAGGGGTCTTCAAGGGGCTCCTCCATTAGGCTACCTCTGAGAGGCCAATTGTTCTTTCTCTAAGTCCCAGTAGGCTGGAACTGTTTCTCCTCAGCCCAACCTTCAGGAGACGAGGGGCTTGGTCAACTCTGCCTTAACTTGCTGTGTGACTTCAGGCAAATCTCCTCCCTTTCTGGATGTGGATTCCCTCATAGGTCAAAAGAAGACCATGAAGGTACGTACTATATGGTGGGGCTGTTGTGGGAATGATGAAGATGCTGGTAAGATGGCAGTTTGCAGACTTTAGCATCACAGATGATGTGGGTCATTTGCTGGATTGGGAAATGCAGGCCCTGAGGTCTCCCTCAGAGCAGCCTCTGAACTGGAAATAACTGGAAATTTCACCGAACCAGTTCATCAGAACAAAGCCCCCTCTGCTCCCAGCCCACAGGGGGTGGCAACTGGCAGGAAGAGCCTCACTGGCCTCCAATGGCTTCAAAGTGAAAAAGTGATGGGGGAGTACCAGGAGGGAGAGCCTGGGAGGCCAGGCTGGGAAAGTTTGTCACTCCCATCCAAGACATAGTTCTGATGAAACTGTGAAGCCTCTATCCCCCTGGGAGAGGACAGAGCTTTTTGACTATGGGATCCATGCCTATCCATGAGGGTGAGCTTTAGCCCCTGAGATCCTGTCCGGGAAGACACAGCTCACTTCCCTGAGAGCTGAGTTGGGGCAAGTGTCTGGAGCACATGCTTCTTGCTCTTTTACTTGCATCTCTGCCAGGGGTGCCCACCCCTGGGAACCCACAGATGCCCCTCCCCCACCGTCACAGCCATGGCCTTGGTTTCCCAGGCTTGGCAATCCTGGACTCAACGCCAGACCAGCCCAGATGCCGGAAGATTTGTGGGGTTCCTGGCTGCTGCTGGCTCTTGATATCTCTCAGGAACAAAAGCAGTTACATAAGAGGAGGAAGGTTAGAGGATTAACTTGGCTCAGCCCTGGGTGTAGGCTTCTCACTGGGGGTGTGTGTTGAGGGGATAGAGAGAGCACAAGGCTGCAATCCTGTATCTTGGGGCCTTTCAGGCCTTTGTTGCCTGTGATCCTCTTCACACTCTCTAGTCTCTGGAAAGGACCCCTCGTTCTCATGCAAGAATTAAGCATGTCACAGTTGACCCCCAAGTCTGTGTGAGGTGGTGCTTACTGTACCCAGGCCAGCTGGCCTTAGAACCCCACCCACATAGCCACTGTCAGCTCAGTCCAGGTTCTCCTCCTGGCTTCGCCTCTGAGAAAGCTGCACCCCATATTGCTCTTTGGAGAGCACGCTCAGGCCACCCATCACTTTACACAACTGAAGGTGTTGGAGAGTCTCAGACTGAACAGGGTTTGCCTTTGGCACACACACACACACAGAGTCACAAACATAGTCATATACATTGATACATAGACATACACATAGACACACACATGGAATCCAGGGATTCTAAAATTTCTTCATCCTGAGAGGAGTGATGACAAGCCATGTAGGAACCTCTCACTCTCCTGGTCACCCTCTTTACTCTGATCATCTTCACTGCTTGGTGAGGAGGGTTTCTAGGTTCACAATCATCCCTGCAGTGAGGATATGACTGTTGTCTCAGGATTTCTGCTGGCCCCCCCCCAGAGGATCAGTTGCAATAGTCATGAATGGTGGGCTGGGCCCTTTCCTGGGATTTATCTTATAATTGTCCCCCAGGGACCTCTAGCATTGTCTGACTGCCAGAGTCCCAATTCAGATTCTGAAATAGCTGGATCGGGAAAAGTTATAGCCAGACCCAAGGAAGTGGAAGTTGGTCCAGAGCAATGGTACAGTGGTTAGGATGCTTGCCTTGCAAGCTGCCAATCCAGGTTCAATCCCTGGCATTCCATATGGTTCTCTGAGCCTGCCAGTAGTAATTCCTGAGTGTAGAGCCAGGAGTAACCTCTGAGTGTTGCCAGGTGTGGTCCCTCAAAAAGAAAGAAAGAAAGTAGAAGTTTTGGACTCTAGACTTTTAGAATATTTGAGCTGAGTCTCTTTGAAGTAGGACCGTAAAACTATAAATAATTAGAGTTGGGGCTATAAAGAAATCAGATCAGAATTGATGCTGTCACTTTGCTCCCCAGAGAGTGTTCCTGTCACCTAGCCAGGTGCTTGGCAGGGCTGTATAATCTTCACCCCTTCTGAAATAGCGTTGAGGCCTCAGAGGGAGCTGAGCAATGGGCCTAAACACTAAAGGAACAGCATTTTGCCCGGCCCCATGCAAGCCTCCTGCCAGCCCATCACACACCCTGCCACCATGAGAGATATATTTAGGTGCCCTCCCTAACTATGTTTCCACAGCTCCCAACACTGCCTTTTATGTCCCCTCTTCCTCCAAGGCCTCTGGCCCCTTCTGAAACTGACCCATGACATCATCATAAACGTGGGCTCTTGCTCAGCCAGTGCAAACATTTCTTCTTTATCCAAAGCAAAGTCATGCCTGAGGGGGTCTCCTGGTCCACAGCAGCCTGGACTTCAGCAGCCCCTGCTCTAGCTCTGACCTTGCCACCTCCCTTCAGCTCCCAGGGCTGCCTTGGCCTGGGAACCAGACATCCCTGATCCTGATCCTGCTCTTCTTGACTTTCCTCATTCCAGGCAGAAGGCACCCTTGGTCCTGCCAGTCCCCAGACACAGAGACATATCACACACACACACACACACACACACACACACACACACACACACACACACACACACACACACACACAGACATTGGCTGACATCTTGCTATTTCTCTGGCATTTTTTAGGATACCAGGCCTCACTCCAAGCCCCGTATCCTCCCCCACCCCCACTCCATCCCTGCCTCTTTCCCACGCACCTTGCCAGAGTCTCAGCCCCTCTGGTTGCATCTTCCCAGGAGTGAGACACTCATTGCCAATCAGTACAGAAGTAACCAAATCAGTCAGGGGAGAGAGGGGGCCACAGACCTCTGGCAGACTTAACGGGGACACTCTCAAATGCCCATCTGCACAGCTTGTGGGAGTTCCTGGACTGGGGGCTCCTAGGGCAGCAGGACAGAGACCCAACATGTAAGGTCAGGGGCTCTATTCCTATTATCTGCATTTGCTCAGCATCTGGGAAGGGTATTCAGGTGCCAGAGGCTAGATTCTTGAGGAATTCAGTCTACTTCCCCAAGCATCCATGAAGCAAATCGAGAGCCACATTGATGAAGGAAGAAATGAGGAAAGTAGAGCTGGGGTGGGAACATAGCCTGGAAATGCAGCCTACTACCAGTTCAGATATAGCAGCAGGACCTCCTGCTGTGGAGATCCTGGCCTGTTCCAGCTCAGTCAGGGAGAGAGGACAGCCTCATAGAGATTCAGGACTCCCTGCTCCTGCCCCAGAAACAATTCAGACAGTCCCCACCAGGGTCCATCAAAATCTTTGCTGCGCAGGATACCCCCCTATCATTGGGACCCCTGTTTCCTCTTACAGTCTAGTTCATCATCCCACCACACAGCCAGGAAGCATATAGCATAGCTTCATGACCCCCTGGGCCACATGCCCTGAGGGTTTCAAAGCTCCCTTCTAGTTTGGGGGGCAAGCAGAGGGTACATCATCACAAGCTGATCCTGAGTTCCCACGCAGGTTGGTAAGTCACAAGCAGACCAAAGCCACATGAAAACTGTTGTGTATGTAAATATTTTAGGGGATTATTATGTTACTGACCCTACCCTGCTCGGTGATTGTGCCCTACCCTAGGGTGTGACCTGGCATTCTGCCCCCACCCTAGGGTGGTACCTGATTCTGCTTCCACCATTGGGTGGTATCTGATCCCACCATTGGGTGGTACCTGATTCTGGGGGATAAAAACAAGGGTCTGTGGAAGGCGAGAGGCTTTTGGCTGCAACTTATGCTGAGTCTTTGGTCTTCAGTCTTGTCCACCAAATAAAGCTAATATTTCCACAAGCCTGACTGTCTGTGAGCTGTTTACCCGCTGTTTCACCTCAGAACCATCGGCTAGACAGGGTGGCAGACGCGTGCTCCGAGCTGGAGGGGAAAGACCTTATCCTCCATCCCTTCATCAGTCAACTTCTTCAGGGGCTGACTTGCAACAGAAAACCAACACAAAAATGTTCCAGAGAATGCAAAAACCCCAGAAATGCTGACATGCTAAAGATTCAAAGCCAGAGCTTTCAAAGAAGAATTACAAATGTGCCCAGGCGTGTGTGTGTGTGTGTGTGTGTGTGTGTGTGTGTGTGTGTGTGTGTGTGTGTAAGAGAGAGAATGAATAGAGTGTATTGGTGTGAGAGCATGTGCATATTTGGAACTAGTGGCATTTCCTTCTTTCAAATTTGGGGTGAGCTTTCACTCTCTGAAACCTTCTGGGGTGCTGATGAGGAACAGCTAGTCACCCGGTGCTTTAAGAAGAGCACTAACTAGCAGGAGCGAGAGCCTCCTACATCCATTCCTCCTGTCCGGACCCACACATGCCAGGCCATGTCACATGCAAGGTGTCATATAGGGTGTCACACGCAAAACCCAGGTTCAAAGACTGTTCCTACAGTGCTTGCAGACCAGAGCACAGGTAGAAACTGGCTTACCTGCCTGGCAGTCACCTGGGTAGAGACGATCTTCCAGGAAAAGCTAGTGCACCTCACAATTTCTGACCATATCACCTCATAATTTCTGACCATATACAGAACGCATAGAGAGACACAATCTCATAACAAACATGGAACCCTTTATACTCTGAGCACCTGTCGGTCCAATACACTCATTCACCCAGGGTCCCAGCCAGCAACAACGCGAGCACCCCCTGCCCGGTATGCCCTCCCTGTCCAGCTACTTCCCACCATCCTCTCCAAAGCGTTCAGCCCTCACCTTGAGCTCCTGGCCTGCAGGTGCTGGCCCACAGGGTTGCTCAGCCGGACCACCCAGCCCGGGACAGCCCTGCCGCCGCTGCCCGCAGCAGCTGCAGAGCAGCGCGGACGGAGGGGGTGTGGCCGAACGGTGGGGACACCGCGGGCGGCCCGCCCAGGCCTAGCCCCGGACCTGCAGGGATGGGGGCGGCAGGGGCTGGCGCTCTGGGCTGGGATCTGGGACCCCCGACTCTAGATGGCCTCACTCCTCCTAGCCCTTCCTGACCTCAGTTTCCCTCTTTGAGGGAGATCACTCCCGTCTTAAGGACTCGGGAGCCGCGGGGGAGGAAGATAATAAGGAGCGTTATTTCTTCAGCACTAACTATGTGCCGGGCTCCTTGCCAGGGGTTTAACACATTAACCTCACTCAATTCCCACAGCAAGTTCAGGGCACTATTAGCCTCAGCCGTTCCCAAGTGGGAACCCAAGCAGGGAAGATGCGGGAGGAGCCCTGAGTGGAGAGCCCAGACAGCCAGACTGGAGCCCCCAGGGTGTGAGCTGGGGGTACTTTTCCTGGCCTCAACCTGATCTTTAGCCTCTTGACCTACTTACTAGGGAGAGGCGGGAGAGATACACAGAGGGCTAGGAGCTTGCCTTGAAGATGGCCAACTGGGTTGGATCCCCAGCACCCCATATGGTTCCCCAGTCCAGCCAGGAGAGACCCCCAGAGCAGAACCAGGAGAAAGCCCTGAGCATCACTGGATGTGACCCAAAAACAAAATAAAACAAAACAAAAAGAAAAAGGAAAAATGTCTCAGGAGCTTGAGGCAACAAGTCCCTTTTTAAGAAGCCTCATGTTCTATCTCTGGTGAGTGTAAGTGTGTGAAAGTGTAAGTATAGGAGTGATTGTGCGAGAGTTTATGAGTATGTTTGTGTGAGTGAATGTGTATGAATATGTGTGTGTGTGTGTGTGTGTGTGAGTGATTGGGTGAATAATGCGTGTGAGAGAATGTCTGAGTGTATGAATGTGTGATTGTGTGTGAGAGAATGTGAATGAGTGAGTGTTGTAAGGCTGTGTGTGAGAAAACATGAGTAAATGCGTGTGAGTGTTGTGGAACTGTGTGTGTGCAATAAGGGCAAGAACATCAGACTTGAAACAGGCATGTCAAGAAGAGTCCCTTGCGGTGCTCTTTGTTGCATGGACTCAGCCTCTAAAAGGTGAGGGCAAGAGGGAACTGCACACAGGGCTGATGGCAGGAAAGGGTGAGGCACATTCCAGGAAGCCAAGTAAAGCCAGAATAGGGCTGCAGCATGAACAAGGAGGCACGGTGGGAGGTGAGCTGGGGAGCAGTAGGGGTGAGCCCAGCATGGCTCCTCGGCTCTGCTCGGACTTTGGTCTTTGTTTGAAAATCCTTGGGAGTCAACAAAGGATGTGGTTCCACAGAGTGACCTAATCGAATCTTTCACACACACCCCTTCTGCTCCCTGTATTTCCGTGACCAAGAAATGTCCACATTTGCTCACCTGGCAACAGTGCTCATAGGGACTCTCACTCCTGCTCATAATACTCGCACATTTTCAGTGATGATGTTCACGGGGTGTCACTTGCTCATTGTTTTTCCTGTGTGCCCAAGACCACACACTTCAGGGTAGTGCCAAGAATCCCAGACAGCTCCAGCATTGGCGACAAACCTGCAAGCATGAGTGCTTGCAAAACTAGTGCCTTTATGGAACCAACCTCAGGATCCCTTGAGTATCATTTTCGGCTGCTAGATGCAGCATGAGGGTGGGTGGGAGAGGCAAGTAACAACAGAATCCCCCAGATTCTTTCTCTCTCTCTCTCTCTCTCTCTCTCTCTCTCTCTCTCTCTCTCTCTCTCTCTCTCTCTCTCTCTCTCTCTCTCTCAGTCATACCCAGCAGTGCTCCTGTTTGGGGGATCATATGGGATGCTGGGGATTAAACCCACACCTGTGTTGGGTCAGTTGCATGCAAGGCAAATGCCCTGCCACTGTACTACCACTCTGCCCCCCCCCCTTTTTTTTGCTTTTTGGACCATACCCTGTGACGCTCAGGGGTTACTCCTGTCTAATCGCTCAGAAATCATTCCTGGCTCAGGGGACCATATGGAATGCGGGGGGATCAAATCAAGGTTCGTCCTAGATTGGCCAAATGCAAGGCAAACATCATACTGCTGTGCTATCACTCCGGCTCCTCTGGCCCCTTTTTTGAAATATTTTTATTTAAAGAAAATGCATCACGAGCCTGGAAAGATAGCACAGCGGTGTTTGCCTTGCAAGCAGCCTGTCCAGGACCAAAGGTGGTTGGTTCGAATCCCGGTGTCCCATATGGTCCCCCGTGCCTGCCAGGAGCGATTTCTGAGCAGACAGCCAGGAGTAACCCCTGAGCACTGCCGGGTGTGGCCCAAAAACCAAAAAAAAAAAAAAAAAAAAAAAAAGAAAGAAAGAAAATGCATCACATAGTTGACATATATAATCATAATACAATTGTCTCAAGAAAAGGGAAAGCAAAGTTATTTAAAAAGAAAATAGAAAGAAAAAATAAAAAAATAAAATGGAAAAGAAGAAAAACTTCAATAGCAAGTATATTTGTGAAAATTATTGTATCTCCAATAAAGTCATTAATACAATAGCAGAAGGTTTAGTAAGTTCTTCTTTTTTTAAGACAAGAGATAAAAAATACACAATTTAAAAAGTATATGTGTGGCAGTTGTTTGTTTGCATAAGCACAGCAAAATATGGGGAAAATAGAAAGGAAAAACCTTTGGCCTAGAATCAGGAAGACGGTACCCATGAAGTTATCCTGGCATAAGATCAACTACAGGCTCCAGGAATGTAAGTTGTCTAACCCCAAAGTCCTTCTTTATGATCCCAGTAAAAGTTCTTCACAATCACAGTTGTTGTTGTCAGGTTTCTGTAGTTAGAGATCCTGGTTTCTGTATAGATTCTATGTCAAAGTCAGGGTGACACAGAGCATCTTCTGGATCCTTCTCACTATTAGGTGGTAATTCAGAAAACCCTGCCCTGAAAGCAGGTTGTTGCTGTTACCAAGTCATCAGGGTGCCATATGAACCCACTCTGGAGAAAGTTGATGCTAGGGCAGCTGTAGGGACTTCCCTGGTAGAAGTCCAATTTCTGGAGCTGGTGTAAAAAACTGTGCTATTTCCATAGATGGGATCTAAGGTTCAGGGGTGAATGGTCAATGTCCGACCTTCTGAAACCTAAGCCAACTCACTAAGACAAGTGTTCAGGGTTTAAGGTCCCACTGCAATATAAAATTTTTGTGCTCTTATCCCTATTAGATAAGAACTTGTTTCTACGCATACAATGTCCCCCATTTTAATGTGCCTATGCAAAAAGGAACAATACCACATGGTACTACTGGTATATATGGGGGTAAAAATAACAAGCTAAACAATCCTGATAACCTAGTTCTAACATGAACTCAGAACACTAAAGAAACTTATCTACTAGAAATTCCTACTAAATAGATCCCCCAAAATTGCCGCTACGTAAGATAGACAGTAAGAGTTAAACCTGTTAAGGAAATACATATTCAAAGGAGATATACATGTCCCCTTTAAGTCTTTTGAAATTGTCTGGAGTGGGGAGAGAAAATCTGGAGAACAGCTTCAGCCTGTAATTTGGTCTTGTGGAGTCTAAAAAATGGCTCCCAGCAGTCACATATCAGGAAATGTCCTTGAGTTGGGAGTTTCTCAGAAACTGAATCTAATAGTGAGCAGCAACCACAAAGAAGGGTGGTGGGGGAAAGGAGCTGCTGAGAGCAAATCAGTAGCAATAGTAGTGACAGCTACTTCTTTGGCTGAGAATCTATCTTTTTTGTTTGTTTTGTTTTTTGGGTCAGATCCCACGGTGCTCAGGGGTTACTCCTGGCTCTGAGCTCAAAAATCGCTCCTGGCAGGCAAGGGGGAATCATATGGAATGCCGGGATTCAAACCTCCTTCTGTTTGAATCAGCTGCATGAAAGGCAAACACCCTATCGTTGTGCTATCTCTCTGGCCCCCCGAAATATAGAGTGCTTCACAAAATTGCATGTCATCCTTGCACAGGGGCATGCTAATCTTCTCTGTATCGTTCCAGTTTTAGTTTATGTGCTGCCGAAGCAAGCCAGAGAATCTATCTTTTCATTTTGGGAGCTGGCTGACAGCTGGCTGGGGTGGGGGAAATGTTTTGCTTCCGGAAGAGTTAAGAACTGAGGGTAGGGCCCGGAGAGATAGCACAGCGGCGTTTGCCTTGCAAGCAGCCGATCCAGGACCAAAGGTGGTTGGTTCGAATCCCGGTGTCCCATATGGTCCCCTGTGCCTGCCAGGAGCTATTTCTGAGCAGACAGCCAGGAGTAACCCCTGAGCATCGCCGGGTGTGGCCCAAAAACCAAAAAAAAAAAAAAAAAAAAAAAAAGAACTGAGGGTAAAAAGGGCTAACTGGGGGGGAAATAATAGATGGGGGTGAGAGAGTGAAGGGCTAGAAAAGTTGTTGTGTTTTTTTTTTTTTTTTTTTTTGGTTTTTGGGTCACACCTGGCGGTGCTCAGGGGTTACTCCTGGCTGTCTGCTCAGAAATAGCTCCTGGCAGGCACGGGGGACCATATGGGACACCGGGATTCGAACCAACCACCTTTGGTCCTGGATCGGCTGCTTGCAAGGCAAACGCCGCTGTGCTATCTCTCTGGGCCCTAGAAAAGATTTTTTAAGGTGGTAAATGAAGGGGAAGAAGGGGCTATACATAACAGGGGGATGAACAGTATACAACATAGACAGACACTATGTATAATACAGTATATATATATATATATACTATGTATATATGGACATTAGACAGACATTGAATTGGTCAACACATACACTCATGTGCACACATAGAAGACACTGAAAATTAATCCATGGGTTACAGTTGAAAAGCTGATCCGGGTGAAATGGGACAGAAATCTTAAAAAACATAAAGCTGGCAAGTCAAATGTAAAGATTTTCCATTTTCTAGGCCAATCATGATTGATGAGGGTAAACTTTACCAAAGAAAGGCTTCATGAGTTAGATTTGTATAGAGCATTCTTAAAAACAACCATAATTTTCAAGTCTAGAAAAGTAAGTGATATGGTAATGAGTACTAGAAGAGGAATCTATACCATGAAATATTATCTAGTGGGTCTTGAGCATCCAGTTTCCTTTCCTAAAAGCAATCTAAAATCATGCGCATTATGGTATAATGGTAAACTACCTACAATTGAAAACAGGTTACAATAACATTCAATGAATGAGCTCTGTAGCAGGAGTTCCTGGCATGCAGTTGCATATTCCATTGCTATCTGTAGACATAAACATTATATTAGCAGGCATAATCAAGTACAGAATGAATAGAATTTTTGTCATGTCATTATCATAATGAGCCCTGTCTTCTGAATCTAATATAGTGTAGCATTGCAATGTGGAACTGGACTGATTAACCTATATCTCCAAGTACCACTGTGGACAAATATTTCAAGGAGTTATTATAGATACAGTAAAATTAAGACATTAAAACTTCTTATAGTGAGCACTGTGGTGGGAGTCCATGACTTCTAAATACATTCTGCACCTGTTTCTGTGGATAAAATCATTAGAACATTATTATAAACATCTATAAAGAGCAGTTGATTGGACACCTGCTCAATCTAAACAGCTGTATTCGTTCTTGATGGGAGAGTTTAATCCATTGATGTTTAAGGAAACAATTGACAGAAAGGGCTGTTGTGCCATTATATTGTGTAGGGTTGTTGTTGTTACAATTGGAAATTTGGTCTGTGTAATTGGTCTTTGAGTAGTTCATTTAGGGTCGGTTTGGTTAGCACAAATATTGGGTGTTCTTTTTTGTCTGAGAATGTTTTTTTGTTTTGTTTTGTTTTGGGGCCACACCAGTTGATGCTCAGGGGTTACTCCTGGCTATGTGCTCAGAAATCGCTCCTGGTTTGGAGGAACCACATGGGACATCAGGGGATCTAACTGTGGTTTGTCCTAGGCTAGCGCTTGCAAGGCTTACCTCTAGTGCCATGGCTCCGGCGCCATTTTGGCTGAGAATGCTTTTAACCCTCTCTCCCATGTAAATGAGAGTTTCACTAGGTAGTGGACTCTAGGTTGAAAGTTTTTTTCTTTCAGTAGTGTGAATATGTCATTCACTCTTTTCTTGCCTTGGATTGTTTCAAATGGAAGATTTGGTTTGATTCTTATGCTGTTTCCTTTATACTTGAGGTTTTTTCCTCCCTTATTGCTTTAAATAGTCGATCTCTCTTTGTTTTTTGTTTTTTTTTTTGTGTGTGTTTTTTTTTTGTTTTTGACATTTGAATTACTAAATGTCTTGGTGTTGTTCTGTTAGGGTCTATTTCATTAGACTCTCTTTTTTGCCTCTTAGATTTTTAGATAAATCTCTTTCCTAGGTGTCAGAGCGGTGGTGCAGGGTGTAAGGCCACCTGCGCACAAGCTAGCCTAGGACAGACCACGGTTCGATCCCCTGGCATCTCATATGGTTCCCCAAGTCAGGAGCGATTACTGAGCATCACCAAGTGTGGCCGAAAAAGAAAACAAAACTAACCAAAAAACACCAAAAATCCTCTTTCCCAAGGGTGGGGAAATTCTCTGCTATTATTTCCCTCACTACTTGTTCTTCCCCTTTCCTGTTTTCTTCCCCTTCTGGAATTTCTTATAATTCGGAGATTATTTCTCTTGTCTTTATTCATTAAGTACCTTACATTTTCTTCCAGGGTTTTGCTTCTCTTCTTTTTTGACTTTTTTTTTTTTTTTATCACTGCTGGCTTGTAATTTGTCTTCAAGTTTGTCTATGCAATTCTCCACCTGTGTAATTCTATTATTAGGCTTGCTAACACGTTTTTTAGTTCCTTCAGTTCCATTTGTATAAATTCTCTCATCTTCTAAAAGAGTTTTTTGAGTTAGTTGAATTGTTCATCTATAAATTTCTTAATTTCGCAGGCTAATGACTCCTTGATTTCCATTGCTAAACCATTAAGTGTTGATTTTAGGTCCTCGTCTATAAGGTTTAGGCATATGGGTGGACTTGAAGACTTTCCAGAATGTATTTCCATATCTCCCACAGTAGATGTCTTCCTTAGTTTCCTCATTGATCTTTGCATTTAGTGGTTTGGAGTGCTGAAGTATCACTGTGTTAAGAAAGTGATCTATGGGGGCCGGAGAGATAGCATGGAGGTAAGGCGTTTGCCTTTCATGCAGAAGGTCATCAGTTCGAATCCCGGTGTCCCATATGGTCCCCTGTGCCTGCCAGGAGCAATTTCTGAGCATGGAGCCAGGAATAACCCCTGAGCACTGCTGGGTGTGACCCAAAAATCACAAAAAAAAAAAAAAAAAAAGAAAGTGATCTATGGGGCTGGAGAGATAGCATAGCGGTAGGGCATTTGCCTTGCAAGCAGCTGATACAGGATGGGCCATGGTATGAATCCCAGCATCCCATATGGTCTCCTGAGCCTACAAGGAGCGATTCCTGAGCACAGAGCCAGGAGTAATCCCTGAGAGCCACCGAGTGTGACCCAACCCCCCCAAATCTATTGAATTGTTTGTATAAAATTTGGCTCAAGGTTATTTTTCTTTTCTTTTCTTTTTTTTTCTTTTTGGTTTTTGGTTTTTGGGCCACACCCAGCGGTGCTCAGGAGTTACTCCTGGCTGTCTGCTCAGAAATAGCTCCTGGCAGGCACGGGGGACCATATGGGACACCGGGATTCGAACCAACCACCTTTGGTCCTGGATCGGCTGCTTGCAAGGCAAACGCCGCTGTGCTATCTCTCCGGGCCCTCAAGGTTATTTTTCTGATTTCTATCTTCATATTCTCTTGATTTTTATTAGTGTTCTGATTTATACTTTCTTTGAGTTCTGTGAGCAACCTCCATATTTCTTCTCTAAACTCCATTTCTGAAAGACTGCTTAGGTGGTTGGCCATTGTTGGGTCCTCAGAGTTTCCATCTTCATTCTCTATGGCTGAAGGTGGTCTGTACGTGTTGTGGTGGTACTCATTGGCTAGGTGGAGTGAGCGGCCGCGCTCCTCTGCTTCTACCCCTTATAGGTGGGCTTAAAGGGGCCAGCAGAGTCAGCTTTATCCGCAACTCCAGCCCGGAAACACTCACCTCAGCCAAGGCAAGCCGTCAGAGGATGAATGCCAGAGAAGATCAAAGTTCCCAGGTTGAAGCAAGCCCAGGGAAGCCCCAAAATGTCTCACAAGGTTATTTTTCTAAACTAGCAAGATTGTCTAAGTATGATAAACATATCACATATTAGTTTATTGATTTGTCTTTCAGCTGTATATTTTCTAAGAGAAAGAAGTGCTAGATCCAATCTGCCAGGAAGTCTATGATATAAATAGAAATAACTAGTGCGTCATTTCAATAGAAATGCTAGTGTGTCCGCTTGGTTTGGGAAAAAGAGGACTAATGGAGTGGAAGGGGGTTTTAGACACATGCCTGACTGTACCCAAGAACAAAGAATCAGCAATGGCACAGGGATCCAGAAGGAGGCTGGACCCAAAAAGACAGCCCAGTTTGCGTTTGATGGAAGGGAGTAAGATGTGAAGTTCCCTATTTCTTTTTCTTTTTTTCTCTTTCTCTCTTTCTTTTCCTCTTTATCTCCCTCCCTCCCTCCCTTCTTCCCTTCCTTCCTTCCCTCCTTCCGTCCTTCCTTCTTTCCTTCCTTCCTTCCTTCCTTCCTTCCTTCCTTCCTTCCTTCCTTCCTTCCTTCCTTCCTTCCTTCCTTCCTTCCCTCCCTCCCTCCCTCCCTCCTTCCTTCCTTCCTTCCTTCCTTCCTTCCTTCCTTCCTTCCTTCCTTCCTTCCTTCCTTCCTTCCTTCTTTCCGTCCTTCCTTCCTTCCCTCCTTCCTTCCCTCCTTCCTTCCTTCCTTCCTTCCTTCCTTCCTTCCTTCCTTCCTTCCTTCCTTCCTTCCTTCCTTCCTTCCTTCCTTCCTTCCTTCCTTCCTTCCTTCCTTCCTTCCTTCCCTCCCTGTTTTGGGGCCAAACCCAGCAATATTCAGGAGTTCTTGGCTCTGCACTCGTGAATCACTCCTAGTAGTGCTCAGGGGATGCCAGGTGCAAAGCAAATGCCCTATATACTGTACTATCTCTTTGGCTCCACCTCTCCTCTTCTTGGTTCTTTCAAGTCCTCTCTCACCACCAGCCCTAAATCACAGACACCCCAATTCCAGTTGCTTACTCTCCCTGGCTCACTCAGGAGAGAAAATGCCTAGAGAGAACTCACCACAGACTCCTAGGTTCTCTCCTGATTTACAGACACATTGGGACTAATGGTCTCTATTGGGACTAATGAACTCACCAACTTCTCTTTGCAGCACCCCACAATTGCATTGAAAGTAGAGTTTCCCATATTGATTTGGACTCCTGCTTACCTTTCAAGAAAAAAAAAATTACTCTACACCCCATGGAAATATAACTTTTATTTTTTGTTACTCTTGTTTGTGTATTTGTTTGGGGGCCACATCCAGCGATGCCTAGGGATTACTCCTGACTCTGTACTCAGAAATCACTCCAAGCAGACTCAGGGGGCCATGTGAAATGCCGGGGATTGAATCCAGCAATGCAAACACCTTACTATCTCTACAGAATTGAAATTACCTTCCTAAGTTAACAGAGGAAGTGCCTCACAATTGCACCTAGGGCTACTATTGCTAGCTTGGATCACTGCAGCACCTCCTGGGTGGGAATATATAACTCACTTTGGGAAACAGTGGTCTCAGTTAAAGGCCTCAACCTTTCCAGTGCTGCAAATAGGACTCCCCCTCCCCGTGTGTGTCTCCAGGTCTACTTCCCTGAAGCCTGGAAATGTTCTGCCCCTTCCCCCCCAAGTCCTATCTGCAGTTATGCCCTCCAGGCATGCCCACCCACACTTCTCCAGGAGGAGCCTCCTCACTCTCCCCATAGAGTACCCCCAGGACCGAGTGGTCTCCAGTTCTGAAGGAGTGGCCTGGAAGTCAAAGGCAGCTATTGCCATGAGGACTCAGGTGCCCCAATCCTGAACCACTGTGCTACCATCTCCCTCTGTAAAGGAGAGTGTCTCTGTAAACTCCAGCCATATACCCCCACCACAGTCCTCACCCCTGCTGCTCTCTGACCCTCCTCCATGACCAGAGCACCCTCTTTTCCATGTGAATCTTCCATTCTCACCACTGTGACTACCCACCTGTTCTGTCACCTCTACACTAGGGCTCTCAAGGCAGCCCCTTTGGTTCCATAGTAATTAATCCTCAACATGCATTTATGAATTCTTGCTGGTTGACCAGGGAGGGATCTTTCTCTTCCCCTCCTCTCTCTTCTTTTCTGGCCTCTCCTCTCTTTCCCTTTCCTCCTCACTTTTCTCCCTCTCCTCTCCTCCCCCTCCTCCCTTCCCCTCCCATGTCTTCCCCTACTTTCCTCTCCTTCCCTCCTCTCTCTTTCCCTTCCCTTCTCTTCCCTTCTCTCCTCTCCTGCTCTTTCTTCTCTTCCTTTTCTCTCCTCTATCTATCTCCTCTTCATTTTTCTTGACTCCTCCAAGCAGTGCTCAAGAACTCTTGGACACCCTTTTGCCAATTATTGTCAATTGAGCTGGCAGTTTAGGTGCAAGGGAACCCAGGCACTCCAGGATATGCTTGGAGGCCTCCAGGGCTGTACCTAATGATGCTCAGAAGCCTTCAGGGCAATGCATAATGATGCTCAGGAGGGCATCATAGGTAGAAGGAATCTAGTTGGTGTTGGGAACATGCAAAGAAAGCACTTTAACCCCTGTACTATCTCCCTGAGCCCTTTTTTTCTTCTATATGAGTATAAATAAAATGTATACATTTTAGGAATACAATATTACCATACCTCACACACACCACACACCCAGAATACTAATATCTACAACATCTCAAGGAAGACTTATTTTCTTATTTAAATTTCTTCCCCCTCATCTTAGTTTTTCTGGGGCTGTTATGATAACCAAGAACTGTGAATGCTTATTATCACCTTGGTGTGTGTTTGGGAGAGGTCACTCTTGGCAATGCTCAAGGGACCAATTGTGGTTATAGGGGTTGAACCTGGATTGACTGCATGTAAGGCAAGCACCTTCCCTGTGTTCTCTCTCTCTGCCCCTGTACTAGGTTTTGATCCCCAAACATGGCTGTGACTCTCACTGGGGTTTGCACTTTGTGGTGCTTGAACACACCTAGCTGTGGTGCACCAGAGAGAGGACATTCTCTTGAGGTGCTGGGGATCCTAAATGGCAGTGCAGCTGGGAACATGTTCAACACATTTGAGGTGGTGCCCGCATTACTGTACAGTCAGGCACCTTGCCATGAAAGTATTCCCAAGCCCTGAAGGAGGATTTCATCAACCAAACAAAACCAGTAACAACAACAACAAAAACCTGAAAAAATTGTTAGACTTAATATAATTTTAAAAAAGTTAAGTTCTGGGGCCGGGCGGTGGCGCTAGAGGTAAGGTGCCTGCCTTGCCTGCGCTAGCCTTGGACGACCTCGGTTCGATCCCCCGGCGTCCCATATGGTCCCCCAAGCCAGGAGCAACTTCTGAGCATATAACCAGGAGTAACCCCTGAGCGTCACCGGGTGTGGCCCAAAAACAAAAACAAACAAAAACAAAAACAAACAAACAAAAAAAGTTAAGTTCTATTAATTCACCATTATACTGGGATATGGAGTATGGGGAAGAAAGGGACCTCAGGGTAATAATGGTAGAGGATCCTGGAAGGGTGGTGGTTGGTGAGGGCATCCACTCTGCTAGTATAGACCCAGAAAGACTGTGGCAGGAAATCTTGAGCATGTTGGTGCAGGTGAAGATGCAGAAATTCTGTATATGAAGACCAGGGGCCAAGAGAGCACAGGGGGAAGACACTGGCTTTACACGTGACTGACCTGGGCTCAATCCCCAAAACCCCATATGGCCACCCAAACTTCTCCAGGAATGATCCTTGAGCACAGTGCCAGGAGTAAGTCCTGAACACTGCCAGGTATGGCCCCAAACTGTCCACCAAAACAAATAACACTATTGTAACTATGTTACCTAAATTTACAAAAAAGAAGCAACTAAAAAGATTCTATGAGACTCTCCTTCACCCCCAAAATGCCTATTAATTAAAAAAACATCTAAAATATGTTTTATAAGTAGGTTGTTTTATTTATTTAAGGTTTAGAGTCAAAGGAGCAAAGTAAAAACGGTGTTAGAGTGGCAATTATTGTTTGCATAGGCCCACCAAGATATGGGTGACATGGAAAGGAAAAGCCTTGGCATAAATACAAGGAGACCCTACCCCTGAAGTTTCCTGGCATAGACCAGCTCTAGGTTCTGGCAGAATAGTTTGTCTAATCCTTGTCTGTAATGCCAATATAGTTTTATTTTTCAAACAGTCTCAGTTGTTGGCAAAAGATCCTGGAATCTGCATATCCTACATTGAAGTCAGGCTGGTGTCAAGCATCCACTAGTTTCACCTCACAATTAAAAGGCAATGCAGAGAGCCCTGTCCAGTAAGCAGGACATTATTGTTGTTAAGTCTTCTCAGTGTTAAGGGAGGTCTCTTTTGAGTAGGCCAATGTCAGAGCAGCGGTAGGGTTTTCCCTGGTAGAGAATTGCTTCCAGGTGATGTTATAGACAATGTTGGATGTTCGTAGGTGGCTTCCCTAATTCAGGGGTGAATGGAGAATGCCCATTCTTCTGAGGCCTGCACCAGGTCATTATGTCAATGTTCAGGGTGTAAGGTCCAATTGCACTACAAGTTTTGTGTGTTCCCATCTCTATTAGATAAGAACTTATTTGTATGTATAGAATTTCGCCATTTTAATATGCTTACAAGGAATAATGCCACGTGACATTATTGGTACATATAGGGACTGCGAGAACAAGTCCAACAATCCCTGTGATTTGGTTCATACATAAGCGATAAACTGAGGGAATAGAATTATGTTTTAAAATGTGAAAAAATATAGCCTAGGACGGACCGCGGTTCGATCCCCGGCGTCCCATATGGTCCCCCAAGCCAGGAGCGACTTCTGAGCGCATAGCCAGGAGTAACCCCTGAGCGTCAAATGGGTGTGGCCCAAAAACAAAAACAAAAAAAAAATGTGAAAAAATAAACCACAAATGAAGAAGATAATTTTAACACATATAACAGAGGTTAATTATTCATGATCAATAAATAACTCATGTGCCAATTGGAAAAAAACAATTTAACAGAAAAATGAGCAGAGGTTTTGGGGTTTTCTTTTTTGTTTGTTTCTTGTTTGTTTTTTGTCAACAAACATTTCACAGAAGAAAAGGCAAGTAGGGCCAATAAGCTTGCAAGTTCTATCAGTGGGGACATTTTCTTCAGAACCACACTGAATTACCATTTTTACATACATCCAACTGAGAGAAATGAAAGTATGACAATACCATCTTTTCTGAGGGTGTGGAGAGCCAAGAACTGTCCTGGCTGCTGTTGGAACTAGAAATTGAACACAATTGAGTTGAAGAGTAATTTGTCTGCATGCAGCAAGGCTGATGAAGCACAATTGCAATGGGTTGTTTCACCCAGGAGAGTCAAGAGAAATTTTGACAGGGGCATTAAAATGTGCCTGACAGCAAAACACTGGGGATAATGCAAATGTTAGTATAAGGAAATAGAAAACAGTTTCATTGAGCTGTGTTATTTGAAATCAGATTCTCCTGTTTGTTATAATGACTTGCAAAAATCTTACTTGTAGAACATCCGGTCTAAGAAAACTGCAGGTACTCCTTGACTCCAATCTGGGAAAGAGGATTAGGTACAAACTGCAATGACAGCTCAAGGGCCCAGTGATAATACAGCAGGTAGTGCTTACTTTGCATGTGGCCCACTCATGTTCAATCCCTGGCATTCCATATGGCTCCTCAAGCCTGATAGGAGTAATTCCTCAATGCAGAGCCAGGAGTAATCCTTGAGCATCTTCAGGTGTGACCTCCCCCAAAAATTCCATTCAAAATTAAAAACAAACAAACAAGCAAGAAAAAAAACAGCTCTGCAGTTCTCCCCAGAGAAGAAGCTCTCATCTTGAGCTCATGTCAGGGACCATGCAGGACTGGAGATCAATCTGGGGTCAGCTGCAGAGAAATGCTTTAATCTCTGTATTAATCTCTCTGACCTTCGTTTCTTCTCCCACACACCTGAAGGTGCTTAAGGCACTATTTCTGTCTTGGTGCTTGAGGGCTGCTCCCAGCAATTTATGGGGGGCCATGTGATAATGGAACTCAAACCTGAAACTCCCACATAAACGTTAGCCCTTTGTACTTTTTTCCACTTAGGATCACATTTTTCTGTGTCTGCAGCCTCGTACTGATGGGGGAAGTGAGAAAGGAAATCCAAATAATCGAAACTTCCAAATGGTCATTTAAAATCTTGTCCACCAATTAGATAACAGAAAATAGACTAGTTTGACTGCATTATTTAGTTGAAAGTTAAATTAAAAATTGAGGAGGAGAGATGCCACCAGGGATAAGACACTTGTATGCAGCTGGTTCCTGTTAGATCCCTGACATCCAGCACTGCCAGGGTTCATGTCTGAGCATGGAGGCAGGAGTAAGCCCTGAGCAATGCCAGGTATGGCTCAGTCTCCTTTGCCCCATTTAATACCAAAATATAGATATCAGTTTTTTAAAAAACAGATTTACATTTAATAAAGTTTGACCAAATGCTAGTACCTAAGAGTGTCCCAATTATTGAGAAATTGAAATTATCATTAAAATTGCACATAAGGGACTGGAGTGAGATAGTAGGGCACTTGCCTTGCATGCGGCCCACTCAGGTTCAATCCCTGGCAAATCTTGTATTTGATCTCTGGCACATTATATAGTCACCCGAGCCCTCAAGGAGTAATCCCTAAACCCTGAGCACTTCTGGGTGTGCCCTCAAAACAAACAGAAAAGCTCATAGGGATTTACCTTTTTCTGAGGTAGTTTGTTTGTTGTTGTTATTTTTAACAGACCACATTTAGCAGTGCTGGGAGGGGATGCTCTAAGTATTTTCTGGAGATACTCTATTTGGACCACTGGTGCTCAGAGACCATATAGTGTTATGGATAGACCTCACAGAGGCTCTTCCACATCAATCCTGTGACTCCTGTTTCTTCATTTTCCATCAGAAGAAACTGAGATTCAGAGAGTCCAGAGGTGTGTTACACAATTATACCATCTTGTAGTAGAGGACCTAGAACTAGAGTTAAGAGACCAGAGAGCAGGAGCAGAAAGAAAATGTGGATCAAAGCTCATGTCCTCACTATTCAGAGTTTGGTCACTTAAAAATGTGCATAACAATTCTGTCCCCCCAGACTAGTTAGGGGATTATCTGAAGATAATGAGAGTAGGACTCAGTACTGTGTCACACATACATAAGCAAACAAAAATTTGAATCCAGAGGCTGGAGAAATAGTACATTATGTAGGGCACTAGCCTTACACTCAGCTGACCCACATTCAATCCCTGACACCTCATAGGGTCCCCAAGCCTGCCGGGAGTGATTCTTGAGTGCAGAGTCAGGAGTAAGCCCTGTGCACTACTGGATGTGGCCCCCAAAACAAAACAAAACAAAAACTTTATCTAGTGGTCACACAGAGCTAGCTCAATAGGTTGACATGTTTGATTTTCATGAGGGAGGACTAGGGTAGGTTCCCAGCACCCCATAGGGAACTCCAAGCACTATCAGGAATGATTACTCTTGAGTACCAAACTGGGAGTAACTCAGTAACTGGAGTAAATCCCTCAAACAAAACCCAAAAAAATTAAGTTCAATTAATAAACAAATTTAAATTAATGCAGTATTTTAAGTAAAATATCAGAACAAGGGGGCTGGAGCGGTGGCACAGAGGTAGGGCATTTGCCTTGCACGTGGCTGACCTAGGACTGACCCAGTTTTGATTCCCCAGGACCCATATGGTCTCCCAAGCCAGGATCCATTTCTGAGTGCATAGCCAGGAGCAACCCCTGAGTGTCACTGGGTGTGGCCAAGCAACAACAACAACAACAACAACAACAAATCAGAATAAGATGTTTTAATTCAATTGGTTTCTTGAGTACCCTTATGTCTGTCATTTAAACTAAGAAAAGAGGAAGCATTGGAGAATAGGAGGGAGTACAGGAAACAAGTTTTACTTTAATAATGAGAGACAAAACTTAAATATGTTCACATGGGACTGAGGATGTGGCTCAAGAGATAGAGCACAGACCTTGCATGTATGAGACCCTGGGTTTGATACCCAGCACTGCACCCCCAGTAATACTCCACAACAATAACAAATTAAATGAAAGCATTAGTTTTCACACATCTTTTTTTTTTCAGCCACACCCATTTGATGCTCAGGGGTTACTCCTGGCTAAGCGCTCAGAAATTGCCCCTGGCTTGGGGGGACCATATGGGACACCGAGGGATCAAACCGTGGTCCTTCCTTGGCTAGCGATTGCAAGGCAGACACCTTACCTCTAGCGCCACCTTACCGGCCCCAGTTTTCACACATCTTGAGAAATTATTTATTATTATTATTTGTTTGTTTCCAGGCCACAAAGGCAGTATTCAGGACTTACTCCTTCCTGGCAAGCTCAGGGGACCATGTGAGGTGTCAGGGATTGAACCTGGGTAAGTTGCATAAATGACAAGTGCCCTATTCTCTATACTATCTCACCTACACTCAGTTTATTATTGTTGCATTGAACTCATTTTTTTCATGTCAATCTCGTAAAATCCAAAAGTAGCCAGACTGCCTATTCAATTTTATGTGGTTTTCAATGACAAAGTTCAAACTGTTAACTATTTTTTTTAGAATGTTTGATGTTATTTTAGATAATTTTGTAGTCAATTTTTTGTTATGTTTTGGGGCCACACCCAATGATGCTCAGGGGTTACTCCTGGCTATGCACTCAGAAATTGCTCCTGGCTCGGGGGACCATCTGGGATGCTGGGGATTGAACCCAGGTCCATCTTGGGCAGCCCCGTGCAAGACAAACACCCTACCATTGTGCTATCGATCCGGCCTCTTGCAGTCAACTTATTTTTGGTGGGGGAGGGTCACACCTGGCAGCACTCAGGGGTTACTCCTGGCTCTACACTCAGAAATGACTCCTGGCAGACTCAGGGGACCATATGGGATGTCAGGATTCGAACCACCGTCCTTCTGCATGCAAGGCAAACACCCTACCTCCATGCTATCTCTCTGGCCCCTGTAGTCAATTTTTTTTTCATCATTCCCCGCCTGCCCACCCTATAGTCAACTTTTATATCCTCCAGCACCCTTGGCCCAGATGCCTGGGCTATCCTGTATTGGTGCTTTTTCGCATGCCTAGTGCCAAAATGGGGGCATTGACTTGAGTTTTCTTCCTTAGTTAATGTCCCATTGCATTGAAACACACTGTGTTCAAGGCTATTTCTGGTAACTTGCATAATACAAAAGAGTTCACAGTGGATTGTAAAATCAATCCCAATGTTGTGAAATGATTCCATGCACCATATTTCCAACCCCAGGTGTATGGGTCTGAAGAAACAGGGTAGCTGTGAAGAATTAATAAACCAAGCCAGTCAGGACAGAATCATGGAGACAGTTTGCTTCTCATCTTGTGGTCTTTCCAAGTGCCAAGCCAAATTGACTTTTATTTATTAAACAAGTACAAAATTCAACAGATAGGGGAGAGTAAAGTGAGAGACTAAAGTACCATATTTTCCAGTGTATAAGACAACTTTTGAAACAAAAAAAGTCAACCAAAAATTGGGGGTTGTCTTATATACCGAGTATATCCTGAAAAATGTTTTGATATGCCACTAAATAAAAATCATCTGGATATTGCCACGAAACGAATTTTCCAACTCAATTCACACCAGTCACTGCAAGGCTGCTCGGACTACCTCTCTAATTCAGCCAATCCAAGCAGACTTTTGATGCATGCGAATAGACAATGTTCTGTACCTGAATTTACACTGTAAAAAGCCTGCTCTGGGGCCTGGAGAGATAGCACAGTGGTGTTTGCCTTGCAAGCAGCTGATCCAGGACCAAAGGTGGTTGGTTCGAATCCCGGTGTCCCATATGGTTCCCCGTGCCTGCCAGGAGCTATTTCTGAGCAGACAGCCAGGAGTAACTTCTGAGCACCTCTGGGTGTGGCCCAAAAACCAAAAAAAAAAAAGCCTGCTTTGATTGGCCAGAGTCAGAGAGGAAGTCTAAAATTAGGGGGTCATCTTATACGCCAGAAAATACGGTACCTATTCAGGTAGACTTTTATATATCAAAGGGATAGGTTTAAAGGAAATAGGAAATTGGGGGACTGCCTTTGTTTTGGGTTAATGGCTGGGTGTCATCTTACAATTTCATTCTTTCTGTTCAAAACAAAAAAAATTTTTTTTTGAAAAAGGCTACAAAAGTTTTGTTCTACTGTTCTCCACCAGAGACAAGAACCCTAGATCAGAACTTCAAGGGCGGAGAAACCCTGTATCTCTTAGGCCAAGGGAATTCCCACTGTAATTTTCCCTGTATTTACTGTGCATATGCAAAAAAAAAAAAAAAAAGAAAAAAAAAGAAAAAGAAAAAAAGAAAAAAAAAGAAAAAGAAAAAGAAAAAAAGAAAAAAAAGAAAAAATACAACCTTTTTTTTAAGAAGTTGCTGGTCTGTTTTTGTTTGTTTTCTTTTTTTCTTTTTATTTTATTTTATTTTTTTCCTTTTCCATAGCTGATGGTTTTGATTTTTGGCTTATTATGCATTTATTCTTTTTGTAATCTTTTTTTGTTTGTTTGTTTGTTTTTGGGTCATACCAGGCAGCACTCAGAAATCACTCCTGGCAGGCTCGGGGGACCATATGGGATGCCGGGATTCAAACCACTGTCCTTCTACATGAAAGGCAAACACCCTACCTCCATGCTATCTCTTTAGCCCCTTCTTTTTGTAATTTTGTTGATGCTCCCTTATTGTTTTTTGTTTCTGGTTGGTCTTGTTTTACTACCTTTTTCTTCCTTTTTGCCTTCCTTCTTCTAAATGGATATTTATAACACCTAGACAGACTCCTAGTTTTTCTCTTTTTTTTTGTTTGCCTTATTTTTTCTTTTTTCCTTCTTCCCCCAGATGGTACCAACGCCAGATAGTTGAATGTTCATTTGGTGGAAATAAAAACTGATTAGACATGAATACCAAATCTAAAGTCAATGACAACAGAATTGATACCCAATCTACAACAAGCTGTACAAGGGGAAACAGTTTCACTAGTATTGCACTAGTATTATGAGGGTAAAGGAGGGAGATGTGGGATGCATGCTGGGAATAGGGGTGGAGAGAGGACAAAACTGGTGGTGGGAATGCCCCTCACTTATTGTCACTATGTGCCTCAAATCTTACTGTGAGAGAATTGTAATTCACTTCGACCACAATAAAAAAAAAAAGTGGTTGTTATTTTGGGGCCAGAGAGATAGCACAGCAGTAGGATGTTTGCCTTGCAAGCAATCTGCCTAGGACCAAATGTGGTTCAAATCCAGACATCCCATATAGGTCCTCTGTGCCTGCCAGGAGCGATTTCTGAGCACAGAGCCAGGAGTAACCCCTGAGCGTAGTTGGGTGTGGTCCCCTCCAAAAAAGTGATTGTTATTTTGCATAGGCACAGTAAAAGTTGGCTGTAAAAGCATCAAAGATTAAATTGTGCATACATCATTCTCTAAACAATCAGTTTTCCCCATATCTTTGTTTTATACATATCACAAAATATTTTATAGACTTCTCTGAACATAAACATTAGAACCTTTCTGCAAATACACTTAATTTGAAAATTCTTTTGTTTGTTTGTTTGTTTGTTTTGGGGCCACACCTGGTGGTGCTCCAGAGTTATTACTTGCTCTGCACTCAGAAATTGCTCCTGGCAGGCTTGGGGGATCATATGGGATGCCGGAATTTGAACTGTTATCCATCCTGTGTTGGCCACGTGCAAGGCAAACGCCCTGCCGCTGTGCTATCATTCCAGCCCCTAATTTAAAAATTCTTAAACATTCTTACACCAAGCACTGTATTATGAGTCTATAGCATCCAAGTTCCTTTCCATAAACTTCCCTAAACAAAATCACAAGAACATTTCTGCAGATATATATAAAGTTTGAAAATAAGTTTGCTGAAACATTCTTTTTTTTTTTTTTTTTTTTTTTGGTTTTTGGGCCACACCCTGCGGTGCTCAGGGGTTACTCCTGGCTGTCTTCTCAGAAATAGCTCCTGGCAGGCACGGGGGGACCATATGGGACACCGGGATTTGAACCAACCATCTTTGGTCCTGGATCAGCTGCTTGCAAGGCAAACACCACTGTGCTATCTCTCCGGGCCCGCTAAAATATTCTTATAATGAGCACTTAATGAGTCTATAGCAGGGGTCTCAAACTCGTAGCCCGTAAGGCCCTCCTTACAACATTTTGTGGCCCTGCCCTAGAGGAATCTTTTTTTGTTTTGTTTTCTTTTAGTTGTTTGGGTCACACCCCCCCCCCAATGTTCAAGGCTTACTACTGACTTTGCACTCAAGGATCACCCCGACTTTGCCTCCTGCGGCCCCCAGATAAATTGAATTTGAGACCCCTGGTCTATAGTATTCAAGTTCATTTTCGTTGACTTCTGTGGACAAAGACATTAGAACATTTTTGCAGACATAATTTGACAATTAATTGCTACTTAATATACCTAATAAAGCATCACAGTAATTGAAAAGGCATTCCCAACTGCATAGCTGAAACCATTAAAAATCTAACAATTATGCATTACTCCAGAACTGTGAAAACTAATATTAAACCAATAGCACTAGATACAACGTTATCTGTTTTTAGTGGTGCATAGAACAAAAGAGTAGCTAGTAAGAATCTATACAGGTAGGAATGGATATACAGGTAGCACAATGGTAGGGTGTTTGCCTTGCCTGACCCAGGATGGACACGAATTCGATTCCTGGCATCCCATTTGGTCCCCTGAGCCAGGAGTGATTTCTAAGCACAGAGCCAGGAGTAACCCCTAAACATTGCCTGGTGTAACCCCAAAAACAAAAAACTAAAAACAAAAAAATAAAATAAAAAAAAGAGTCTATACAAATAGAACACACAGTTTAACCAGCAATATAGTGACTGATGCAAATAGGATTAAGACATTAACTTAGAAGAAAGTTACAGGAAGGGCCGGGAAGGTGGCGCTACAGGTTAGGTGTCTGCCTTGCAAGCGGATGGACCGCGGTTCGATCCCCCGGTGTCCCATATGGTCCTCCCAAGCCAGGGGTGATTTCTGAGCACATAGCCAGGAGTAACCCCTGAGCGTCAAACGGGTGTGGCCCAAAAACCAAAAAAAAAAAAAAAAAAGAAAGTTACAGGAAGTTCTGAAAGCAGCTTCTCCCCAGCTGGACTTTGACTAGGCTTGGATTCCCCATCTTCTCCTCCATTTTCACTGTCTGTGGTATGCTGCTGAGGTCATCAGGGACAGAAAGGTCTTAGGAACTTGGGCTGGAATCTGGGTGAGGAGGACCTGCTCATCTCCCTGCTGTTGGAGCTTCCTTTTTGGCTTCTACCCTACATGTGACCTCAATAAGCTGCGGCAGGTTGGGAGGCCAAGGTCCTAGTACAAAGCACCTTTGGTAGAAGAAAGGCTGTGGGCCTTGGCCTCTACAACACTGCTTAGAGTCTTCAGCTCTCTTCCCTTCACTGCCTGCTTCTGTCCTGCCTGAGGGGGTCTTTGCCACATTCAGAACAGGGACTATGTACACTAATGTTTCAGTGAAGAGCACTGAACACTCAAACCAGTTCAAAGACACCATCATGGTAATTATCCATCAGAGGGTCAAGTCACTCATCATCATTGGGATCTTTTAGGATCCCCAATGTTTCTGTTCGAGCATCAGTTGTAAAATAAGTCCCCACATTGTAAAATTACCTCACATACCATATTTCCCTCAGCAGATGGGTCTGAAGAAGCAAAGTAGCTGTAAAGAATTAATAAACCAAAAAAAAAAAAAAAAAGAATTAATAAACCAAGCTAGTCAGGAAAGAATCATGGAGGCAGTTTACTTCTCATCTTGTGGTCTCTCCAAGTGCCAAACCAAATGACTTTATTAAACCAGTACAAAATTCAAAATTCACCAGACAGAGAGGAGAGAGAGAGAGAGAAGTACCTAGCTAGGTAGACTTTTACATATCAAAGGTTTAAAGGAAAGAGGAGATTGAGGAACTGCCTTTGTTTTGGGTTAATGTCTGGGTGTCATTTTACAGTGGACATCTATTCTTCACTGACAATTATTCTCTAAACCTAACCACAGAATTGCTCTCTCCTTCTACTTTCCGCTCTCCCCCCATTCCCCATTCCCCCAATGCTGAACACAAGTGGGTATAAAAAGCATCTGGGAGGGAGAAGTCTGTAATCCAGGGTCATGGCCTGTGTGAAAACACCTCCAACTGCCCCCAGAGGGAGGTATGATTGGCCCAGAGCCTACTTCAGTACTTCAGACCCTGTTACAAGTGGATTCAAGAGTCAGGGAATCAAAGGTGGAGTCTCAGAGTTGGGGGACACCTGGAGCACTTCTGTGAGTCAGAAGGAACTGGCTTTGGTATCCTGCTGCCTCTTCCAGTAAGAACAAGGGTGAGAACCTTCCAAACTATTCAAACTGTGTGGGTAGGTAAGTGAACTGTATGTCTGGGATTTGGACAAGAGCAGCTCACAAAAGAATGCTAGCTAATAATGAAACTATATCTAGTGGGTCAATAATGACACTTTGCCAGACATGTCTACACAGTGTACAAGACATAGAAAACAAAGAATGAGTCAAGTTTACCTCCAAAGAGCAAATAGAAAGAGTCCATTTGAAGAAAGAATGAACATTTCTTTATGTTGAAAAAGAGTGTTCAAGGAATTTATACATTTCTTCATATAAAGATTGAACATAGGAACAACAACCCCTCCATAAAAAAAAAAAAAAAAAAAAAAAGAAAAATGGCAGTCCAGGGGTCTAGCTGTGGTAGTTAGCTTGCATGCCTTGTATATCTGAAATTATATATGTGATTTTCAACATGCTCAGAACTATATAAATAGAATAGACCCCCAAAAGGGAGGACTTTCCTGACATTATTAGTGCTCATTTGAATTTTTTTATTGTTGTTTGTTTGTTTTTGGCCACACTCAAATGGTCAGGGCTTACGTCTACCTCTGTGCTCAGGCATCACTCCTGGCAGGGTTTATAGGATCATATGGGATGCTGGAGATCAAACCTGGGTTGTCTGGGTACAAAGCAAGTGCTTTACCTGCTATTCCATCTCTCTAGTTCCTCACCTGCATTTTAACCAGCATTTTCCTTCCCCCTTGGGCTTTAAATAGAGATTCAGTATAGACCCTACACTTGTAGAGAAACTTACCAGTGCATAGATACTGGTTCAAAGAATCTTGGAAAAATAAATTTTAAGACACATGAAACCTGATTGCCCAAAAGAGAAATGGCAGAGATATAAGAGTAGCAGGAACTGAAGGGCTTTTTGTTTGGTCTTGAGAAGGGAAAACAGAGCTCTGAGCACTGTCAGGCAGCTCTGAGTGCTGCCTATATCCCTCTCACGTCAGATCACTAAAGAAAAAAACTCTGGGGCCCGAGAGATAGCATGGAGGTAAGGTGTTTGCCTTTCATGCAGAAGGTCATTGGTTCGAATCCCGGCGTCCCATATGGTCCCCCGTGCCTGCCAGGAGCAATTTCTGAGCATGGAGCCAGGAGTAACCCCTGAGTACTGCTGGGTGTGACCCAAAAACCACAAAAAAGAAAAAAACTCTG
Organism: Suncus etruscus; assembly: GCF_024139225.1. Classification (NCBI taxonomy): domain Eukaryota; kingdom Metazoa; phylum Chordata; class Mammalia; order Eulipotyphla; family Soricidae; genus Suncus; species Suncus etruscus. The sequence goes on from NC_064856.1 coordinate 50,641,640, forward strand.
AGGGTTCTTTAGGGGTTTAACTTGTGCCCTTTCTGCCTTTTTATTATTGTTGTAGTTGCAATGAACAGAGGCTGCACCCTTTGGATTGTGAAACTCACACTTTTGGCCTGAGGACCCTGATCATTACTTACTAGTGGTGTTTGGGATCTTGCACATGGCAGGGTGGGGGATCCAACTCGAGGCATTATGCCTACAAGGCAGGTGCTGCTCTGCCAAAGCCTCAGCCAGGCCTTCCAAGAATTGCAATGAGAGGCTGAGAGAAGAGAGCCAAGCCTCTGTTCTCTCTCACAGCAGGAAATCAGTAATAGAGTCTAAAATGGAAATAACCTATTTAAAGAAGCTTGAATTTGATATTGTCATGACCCAGTTTTCTCTTTCCCCAAATTTTCATCTCATTTCTGTTATCTGAATTTTGCATGAACTCCTTTCCTCCTCTCCCTGCCTCCCCTGGCCCCTACTGTCCCCCATCTGAGCCAGCTCCCCTGTAAGGAGAAAGTGGAGAGGTGAGAGGTCTTCTTCACTTAAGCAGGACTGTGAGGTTCTTTGTAGGAAGGGGGTTGGGTGAAAGCTCAGTGGCAAATCATCTGTCTTATAGGAGACCTTGAGTTTAGTCTGTAGCACTGCCTGACATGAGCTGAGCCATTTGAAATCCCTGGCACCACCAGGAAATGTGTGACCTCTGAGTACTGCAACCAAGTATTGTCATGCACCACAACCCAAGTGTGATGCCCTCTGCCCTGCTTTTGAACATGGCAACCAAAGAGTGGGCGAGCTTCACAGCTAAAGAGTACGTTCCCTGACAAGCATGTGCGCAAGCAGCATTTACTGCTCAATGTGCAACCAAGAGCATTGAAACCAGATTCATCACAGCAAAAAATAAATAAATAAATAAACAAACAAATAAATAAATAAAAAAATTAGCAAAGAAAATAAAACAGCTGGGGCTGGAGCGACAGCACAGTGGCACGGTGTTTGCTTTGCATGCAGCTGACCCAGGATGGACCTGGGTTTGGTTCCTGGCATCCCATATGGTCCCCTGAGCATGTCAGGAGTAATTTCTGAGCTCAGAGCCAGGAGTAGCCCCTGAGTGCTGCCAGGTGTGGCCCAATGCCCCTCCCCAAATAATAATAATAAAACAGCTATAGCAGGAGCAACAAATATATAAATAAGAGAAAAGGTGAATTTAAATTCTTTATTAGACCATGATACTTTGATTGTGAAAGTTAGTTACAGTCAGAAAAGGGAGTTACTCAAATACTTGGAAATCAAATAAAGATAAATAAGGATTTTTTTGAGTAAAAAAACACGAAAAGAAGGAAGGTGGGAAGGAAGGAAGGGAGGGAGGAAGAAAGGAAGGAAGGAAGGAAGGAAGGAGGGAGGGAGGGAGGGAGGGAGGAAGGAAGGAAGGAAAGAAGGAAGGAAGGAAGGAAGGAAGGAAAGAAGGAAGGAAGGAAGGAAGAAAGGAAAGAAGGGAAGGAGGGAGGGAAGAAGGAAGGAAGGGAAAAAGGAAAGAAGGAAGGGAGGGAGGGAAGAAGGAAGGAAGGGGGGCCGGGAAGGTGGCGTTATAGGTAAGGTGTCTGCCTTGCAAGCGCTAGCATAGGGCGGATGGAGGTTCAATTCCCCGGTGTCCCATATTGTCCCCCCAAGCCAGGGGCGATTTCTGAGCGCATAGCCAGGAGTAACCCCTGAGCGTCAAACGGATATGACCCAAAAACCAAAAAAAAAAAAAAAGAAAGAAAGAAAAAAGAAAAGGAAAGAAAAAAAAAAGAAAAAGAAAGAAAAGAAATTCGGGGCCCGGAGAGATAGCACAGAGGCGTTTGCCTTGCAAGCAGCCGATCCAGGACCAAAGGTGGTTGGTTTGAATCCCGGTGTCCCATATGGTCCCCCGTGCCTGCCAGGAGCTATTTCTGAGCAGACAGCCAGGAGTAACCCCTGAGCACCGCAGGGTGTGGCCCAAAAACCAAAAAAAAAAAAAAAAAAAAAGAAGGAAGGAAGGAAGGGAGGGAGGGAGGGAGGGAAGGAAGGAAGGGACAAAGGAAGGAGGGAAGGACGGAAGGACGCGAGGGAGGTAGGTAGGAAGGGAGGCACGAAGGAAGGAAGAAAGGAAGGGAGGGAGGGAGGGAGGAAGGGAGGGAGGAAGGGAGAGAGGGAGAAAACACACATGACCAAAGGCAACAAAACTGGCAACAGTTCTCCAGAACTGAACATACCACAGAGAGTCCTGATGGGGCTGGTGGTATGAAAGGATCCCTGGAGGACACTGCAGGAGGGAAGTGATCACTCTGTGCTGGGTGTGGTGTTGGAACAGCAAATGTGTGAAAGTACCATTAATGGTATTGTAGATCATGGTATTTCTAAAAAGTGAACTGGGGGAGGCAGGGATCCTTTAGAAGTTTGACTGCTCATTGGAGAGCCTCCTTTGTGGAATCCATGCAGCAGGCCCAGAAGTCCCCTATAGAGGGCAAGGAATCAGCTAAGGGTAGGGATGGTGAACAGCAAAACTGCACAGAGGGAATTCTGAAGTGCATTTTGGAGATGGAGACAAATAGCTGGCTGGCAAGGTCAGGGTGAAGGATGCAGACCAATGTAGCATCAGACCACCAGGCCTTCTTCACCTGGTCTGGGCAGGGTCATTCCTCAGAATCTGGGCGGTCTGGGCGGCTCCTCCCTCCTTCCTGGTAGCTCCAGACACAGGGCCATTTCCTAATCAACTTAATAATGGGCAAACATTCTGGCGCCTGCTCAGCTCAGCCCAGGCATGGTCGAGGAACAAATGCACCCAATTAAAAGGCCATCATCGGGGAATTCAGGGGAAGAGTAAAAAGCCATTGATCAAAGCAGCGCCCAGCTGCCGCAGGGCCACTTTGGGCCCTGCTACTGCAGACTCCAGACTCCCACTCTGCCCAGACCTCTCCCAGACACTGCCCAAGGCCCGGGTAATCTTCCCTGCATCTCCACCTGACCCTCTGACCGGAACTTCTCTGCCTCAGTCTCCCTGACTGCAAAACCCTGCAAAAAATATGATCTAGGAGGCCGGAGCGGTGGTGCAGTGGTAGGGCGTTTGCCTTGCACACAGCTGACCTAGGATGAACGTTGGTTCAATCCCCTGCATCCTATATGGTCCCCCAAGCCAGGAGCGATCTCTGTGCACATAGCCAAGAGTAACCCCTGAGCGTCACTGGATGTGGCCCAAAAACAAAAACAGAAACAAAAATATGATCTAGGGGCCCGGAGAGATAGCACAGCAGTGTTTGCCTTGCAAGCAGCCGATCCAGGACCAAAGGTGGTTGGTTCGAATCCCGGTGTCCCATATGGTCCCCCGTGCCTGCCAGGAGCTATTTCTGAGCAGAGAACCAGGAGTAACCCCTGAGCACCGCCGGGTGTGGCCCAAAAAACCAAAAAAAAAAAAAAAAATATGATCTAGATCTTGTCGGGCCTGTCCCTTCTAATTGTACCCATGGGAGGGGGGTTGGTACAGGGGGGGCTGGAGCAGTAGCACAGTGGTAAGGTGTTTGCTTGCCTTGCATGCGGCCAACCAGGCTTCAATTCCTGGCATCCCATATAGTCCTCTAAGCCCTTCAGGAGTGACCTCTGAGTGCAGTCAGGAGTAATCTGTGAGCACTGCCAGGTGTGGTCCCAAAACAAAGCAAAGATGTGGTCCCAAAGACAAACAAATGCACCTACATAGGCCACTTGTTTCCACTTCCACTGTCAGCTTAAGTCCTATACACATGTGCGCGCATACACACACACACACACACACACACACACACACACACACGCACGCACACACATGCAAATACACACACACACACACACACACACACACACACACACTGGATTCCTGAAGTTTCTACTTCTTGCAGCTTCTTGCCTCCTCTCATATTTGTTCAATTTTTGGGGGGGGAGAGTTGCGCCACACCCAGCAGTGGGTGGTCAGGGCTTACTTCTGGTTCTGCACTCAAGATTTACTCCTGGTGGGCTTGTGGTATATGGGATGCTGGAATTGAACCCAGTGCAAAGCAAGCACCCTACCCACTGTACTATTGCTCTGGCCCCTATTCATCACACAAGCAGCCTGATCCAGGAACTTCCTAAAAGGAAGTCAGATGCATCTGTGCTCTGGCTTTCGCTTTGGTCCCTGTCAGCTCTGTCTTACCAGATTCTCATCTCTAGTCAGCCCAATTATGGTCCCTCTGTTTGCAAAAGTCCCCTCCAAGGATCCCCACCCCCTTTTCAAGTCTACCCAAATGCCCTAATCTGTCTTTGAGAAATAACCTGATCAAGCTATTTTAAATTCTAACCCTGGGGTCAGAGTGATAGAATAGTGGGCAGGTTCTTGCCTTGCAAACTGCTGGCTAAATTTTTCCTCCTGGCACTTTTTGTGGTTCCCTGAGCCTCTGCAGTGTTAAGCCAGGATTAAGCCCTGAACTGAGTGTGGCGCCAAAATAAAACGAAAAATAAAATAAAGGGGCCGGAGAGATAGCATGGAGGTAAGGCGTTTGCCTTTCATGCAGGAGGTCATCAGTTCAAATCCCGGCGCCCCATATGGTCCTCTGTGCCTGCCAGGAGCAATTTCTGAGCGTGGAGCCAGAAATAACTCCTGAGCACTGCCGGGTGTGACCCAAAAAAAAACCACAAAAAAAAAAAATAAAAAATAAAATAAAATAAAATAAAATAAGGGCCTGGAGAGATAGCACAGCGGTGTTTGCTTTGCAAGCAGCCGATCCAGGACCAAAGGTGGTTGGTTCGAATCCCGGTGTCCCATATGGTCCCCCGTGCCTGCCAGGAGCTATTTCTGAGCAGACAGCCAGGAGTAACCCTTGAGCAATGCCGGGTGTGGCCCAAAAACCAAAAAATAAATAAAAATAAAAAATAAATAAAATTCCAACTCCCCCCCCCCCCCAAGCCTTGTTTTTGCTCTGTTAATGCCGTTTGCCACTCACCACTTTTGGGTGGTTTCCTCATGTTACATCCACTGCATTTTGTCTCAGCTCACTTGAAAGCAAGCTCTACTCGGAAGGGTCTTTGTCCTTCATTAGTCAATGTTTTCCGAGTACCTAGAATGGTACTTAGGAGGCACTTGGTTACTACTGGTGGAATAAATAAATGAATGAATCAATAACAACAAGGCTCAAAGGGCCATTGTGACACTTAGCTGTAATACTTGATTGGATTTGCTTTGCAAAGGAAAGAGATTAACATGTAATGAGCACTCATTGGTACTACATACACAGACAAACCATTTCCCCAGTTTATCTCATTTATTCCTAACTACGGATCTGATTCACTGATTTAACAAGTAATGGTTATGTCTCTGCTCCGTGCTGGTACTGTTCTGGGCCCCAGGGATGAGGCAGTGACCAAACTAAGTCTCCTGTTCTCTGACACTTTGATGCTAGCAGGTGGAGGCAGACAAGTGAAATATGAAGCCTGGATCAGAGAGGTAAAACAAAGGTTTAGACCTTTGCTTTGCATGCATCCAACCTAGTTCATCCCCCAGTATCATGTAGGGTCCCCAGTGCAACACTGAGTGATCACCTGAACACCACTGGGAGTGGCCCCAATATCTATATGAAGTCTGTAAGTGTCGCTTCCCTTTTTTTTTTTTTTTTTTTTTTTTTTTGGTTTTTGGGCCACACCCGGCGGCAGCACTCAGGGGTTACTTCTGGTTCTCTGCTCAGAAATAGCTCCTGGCAGGCATGGGGATCATATGAGACGCCGGGATTTGAACCAACCACCATAGGTCCTGAGTTGGCTGCTTGCAAGGCAAAAGCCACTATGCTCTCTTTCCGGCCCCATTGTTTCTTCCCTTTTGATGAGGAAACAGCGGTGCCTAAAGTCACTACCTGATGAACATGTGGCCAAGCCAGGATTTGAGTGCAATGCAATTCTGAGGTTTGTGGCCTCTGGTCTCCATGAATAACAAGCATGCATATGAAGGGAGAATCTGGGGGCTGCCCAGATACCCCTAACCTTGTGTTTCACACACTCTGGGAGCTCAGCACCTGGATAGTCTCTTCTCCAAGCCTGAGTGTCAGACGTAGTTACCTAATAAGGCTGGGGTCCAGGAGACAGGTATCTCGGGGTTTTGGTAAACCCTGTTGATGCCCAGAAGTTGCTGCTTATCCGGGCTTGGTCCTGCATCTGAGGGAATAGGGTAACCATATAAGGAGGCAAGGACATCTGGGGATCCCTGACATGGAGACCAGGTCTTAGGGAGGTTGTCTTAGGGGAAGGATTATCATGGGTCATGCCAGGGAGCTGGGGGTGTTGGCTTGGAGAAATGCTGTCTTAGGATCAAGGTCATTGCTTCTTATGATTGTGTTAGGCTGAGGAGTTTTCAGGCTCCCTCTAAGGTTGTGGAGAAAACAGGACTTCGATGAGAGTCAAGGGCTAGGGGAGTCTCCTGAGGGAAAAGGATCCTTGAAGGGAGTGATAATAGAGTGAAGTCTAGGTGCTAATAGGGCACAGAGGGGTCTTGTAAGGGGAGATCCTGATCATAGGCCGGTCCTTGGAGGAAGACTGGTAGTTCATCCTAGCAGTGTGACCTTTGGGGTGTCTCTTTAGCCTCTTTCCCCAGTAATAAACTGTCCAGAGACCAGGGTTCATCAGTGAATGTGGGTCATCTTTTTTGTTTTTTTGGTTTTTGGGCCACACCCGATGATGCTCAGGGGTTACTCCTGGCTATGCGCTCAGAAGTCGCTCCTGGCTTGGGGGACCATATGGGACGCTGGGGGATGGAACCGCGGTCCATCCTAGGCTAGCGCAGGCAAGGCAGGCACCTTACCTCTAGCGCCACCGCCCGGCCCCACGAATGTGGGTCATCTTAAGTGGGGCATCCTTACTTTTGTGTATGAGGTGCTAGGTTGGGAGTGTGGTGCAGGTGACCTCACTGCTGAACATGGCCCCCCTATTTGGGGATTCATTGAAGGTAATTACCAGGTCAAAGGGCACCAGAGGTCTTCATGGGGTTCCTCCAGGACCTGCGCCTGATTTCACCTTGTCTTTAACATTCCATGCTGAAAAGGTAGGTTTCGGGTAGGGACAATGTTTTGTGTGGCTGCTTGTCCTTGCACAGGCCTTTCTGAAGCCAGTGGCTGACAGATTTGCTCCCCTGAGAGACCAACATTCACAGAGCTGGCCCTGGTGTCTCAGGACAGGCTGGTGTGTGTGTGTGTGTGTGTGTGTGTGTGTGTGTGTGTGTGTGTGTGTGTGTTGGAGGGGAGTATCTGGGTGTTTGAGATTCCATCAGAACCCCCGTTTTCAAATCCAGGAAAAGGCCATGTTCTAGTGTTTATGCCAGTCACAGTCCCATGGGGACCGCTCCGACAGCTAACCAGACTGTGAGGGATCTCCTGAGGAGGGAAATTTGGGGAGTTTATCATGCTGGGTGTGGAGTTGGTGAAAAGAAAGTTTTGACAGAGAATCAATTGTCAGATTTGCAAAGTAGAGAAGCTGTGCTGAGATTACAGAGAACTTTACCCTCAGATGAATTGTCTGTAGCTTCGCTGGGAACCGTGGGGCTAGATTCTTGGGCATTTACAAGTGTGGTTTTTTCTGAGGTTTCATCTAATATCACATCTTGGTCAGAACCTCTTCCCCGTTTTTATTCTCATCTCTATTTTTATATCTCATCCACAGCAACCTGACTGCCCCCCAGATTATTTTCAACTTTTCCTTCAAGAGCCTTTCTTTCTTTTTTCTTTCTTTCTTTCTTTCTTTCTTTCTTTCTTTCTTTCTTTCTTTCTTTCTTTCTTTCTTTCTTTCTTTCTTTCTTTCTTTCTTTCTTTCTTTCTTTCTTTCTTTCTTTCTTTCTTTCTTTCTTTCTTTCTTTCTTTCTTTCTTTCTTTCTTTCTTTCTTTCCTTTTTTTTTGTTTTTTTTGTTTTTTTGTTTTTGGGTCATGGCTGGTGCCACTCAGGGGTTACTCCTGGCTCTATGCTCAGAAATCACTCCTGGCAGGCTCCAGGGACCATATGGGATGCCGGAATTCGAAACACCGTCCTTCTGCATGCAAGACAAATGCCTTGCCTCCATGCTATCTCTCTGGTCCTGGAGCCCTATTTCTACCCAGCTTCACTTTTACCGCTGCCAGAGCTGGCCACCAGGAGGCAGCAGGGCACCATCAATCACTCTGGGAGCCCAGCTTGCCTGGCAGTGCCAGAGACTTCTATAAGGAGAGAAGGAAGGACGAAAGAAAGGAAGCAGGACCTAAGGTTCTGAATTGTGCCCCCCACAGCTTCCCATTCACCCAGGAATTAAGGAACTAAAGCAAAAAGCAAGTGCCGGGACTTAGTACATTATTTAATGCAAGGTATGCACCAGACCCAGTTTTGATCTCTGGTTTGATTCCATTAGCACTGAATCCTTGGGCCCCAGACTGACCTGGTGGCTGGTTGGCTGACAAGCACTGGGAGTGATCCCCCAGGGTCCCTGGACATTATTTGGGAACCCTTCAAAGAAAAGGGAAAAATACAAACTGGGGGTGTGGTGGGAGGAGAGGAGAAAGAAAGGAGTTTGCAGAGCAAAGACGTCTGAGCTAAGAATCCTCTCCCTGTGCCCCAGCTAATCCACTGGCCCCAAACCTGTCAAACAGAAAATTTCCACCTTTTGGGGCCGAGTGGTGGTGCAGGCCGTAAGGCATCTGCCTTGCATGCGCTAGCCTAGGATGGACTGAGGTTAGATCTCCAGGCATTCCATTGGTCCCCTGAGCAAGGAGCAATTTCTGAGCGCCTAGCCAGGAATAAACCCCTGAGCGTCACTGGGTGTGCCCCCCCCCAAAAAAAAACCTGTTGGCTTTAGTCTGACATCCTGGTCCCTCTCTGTCTACATATCATCTGGCTTCAGATTTCCACACGTTGCCTATCTTTCCTCTCAGATTTTCCCACACATCTGTATACACACATGCAATCATGCATATGTAGACATAAATGCACATATGTAGATACATGCTTACATACATGTATTTATACCTACACACCTGCCATAACAGGTGAGGGTTTTTATTTCCTCCCCCACAAATCACAATTGCTCTGCTCCTCTAGGCTGGGAGCATAGAACTGGATTTTTCCTGCTGATGTGGAATTTGTCCCTAAGACATAAACCTGAGGACACCCGTTGGTTTCCGAGGTCAGGGAAATGCAGCTCCACTGGGGATCCATGAGTTCCAGCACCTCTGAGGCTCTGTACCCTCACCCTAGTGAAGGGATGGAGGCAATGGAAAGGTCACTAGGGATTTCAACCTTCAGCCAGGTGAGGGATATTCTAGGAAAAGTCCCAGGAGATTGGAGCCTATCAGTGTCCCAGCTAGAAAGATGTGCCTCAGCCCTGTTGGGTAGATTTGGTAGGATTTAATGGGAGACTTCCCACTCTCAAGTACATACCCAGGAAGTGGACAGGCTGAGGAACTCTGACTTCGGGCTGTCTTACCCAAGAAGGAGGACAAATTGAGAGCTATGGAAGTACATGTCAGCTCCTTTCTTCCCAAACCCCCTCGAGACCCAAAGAGAGGCCCCAAAAGCTGAAGGACTGAGGAGTACCCTATGAGCACTGGGAGGAGCCAGAGACTCTTCAGTAGGAAAATGGGATATTTTTGCTCTTGTTTTCATATAGGTGCCATGCTTGGAGGGTGCTGAGGAACAACTCTGGTTTTCTATTCAGAGGTCATATGGTCCCCAGGAATCAAACCCAGGGCTCCTACAGGCAAAGCTGGCCCTCAGTCCATTACTATCTCCCTGGCCCAGGGATTTGAATTTTAAACTGGAATGAACTTTGTTACTCACAAGTGACTCAAAGTTTTGGAGTTTGCCAAATATGCAGATTGGGGATAGGCAAAAAACAAAACAAAACAAAACAAAAACAGGCGGGCCCAGAGAGATAGTACAGCGGCCTTTGCCTTGCAAGCAGCCGATCCAGGACCAAAGGTGGTTGGTTCAAATCCCGGTGTCCCATATGGTCCCCCGTGCCTGCCAGGAGCTATTTCTGAGCAGACAGCCAGGAGTAGCCCCTGAGTACTGCCGGGTGTGGGCCAAAAACAAAACAAAAACAAACAAACAAAAAACAGGCATCTGACAGGCAGTCAGGGGAGGGAAGGAAACAGTGGCAGGTTTGTGCCTAATTACTTTCTCTTGATCAGCGAGTGTCTGCTTCCATCTCGTAGATGGAGACATTGAGTTTGTGGCCACACTGCTCGTGTTTGCTAATGTGGGTCAGAATCCCACTCCTGCTCAACTCTTCTGCAGGTTCCTATTTTCTTTCTTTAGATACAGCCTGGTCACTCTGAGGTCAGCGCACATTATAGCTGCAGCTGAGATAAACATAACTCCAAGAGGGAGAATGGGCTTGATATTCAAGTTCCTGTGCTGAACTCATGAACCCAAGGCCAATCTCAGGGTCAAAGATCAGGATCAGAACCTGCCCCCTAATGACATTCCTCAGGCTTCTTCCTAGGCTGCCCACCTAGGGCTTCCAGGAGAATTCCAATCCCCAGGGGAGTGCAGATCCTAATCCTCTGTCTACACTCCATAGTGCCTGTTGTGAACCTGAGCAGGACATGGGTCTCTCTGGGAATAACTCCTGGGGCTGCTGCCAGGAGGGAACCGGATGCCAATGGCTCATGTCTCCCAAGGAGTGGCTATGGGGGAAGAACCCCAGGAAGTGATATCAGGAGGGCAGGGAGGCCCCGAGGGCAAGGGCAGGCAGGTCCCCTGGTCACTTCTGGACAATGGTCCAGGACAGTCATTGTGCTGGGACTGGAAAATCCTTTCCTGACTCTGTTTCCAAGGCTGAAAATAGTTCAGTGTGGTGGGTGGGGTCCTGGGACTATGTTTGGGGGCTACTCGTGACTGGTCTGTCCTGGCCCATTGTCCCTCCCAGTGAGACACCTGGCTACAGTGGACAGGGGCCAGCTAGGAAGCAGCCGCCAGAAGAGGGGTAGTGCCAAGTCCTGTTGAGGAGGAAACCGAGGCTAGACAGGAGGAGAGATTCATGAAGTTGCAAGCAGGTAAAGGAGGAGGGGTTGATTTAAGCATTCATTGTGCTCCCCTTGGTACCCACCACCAGTACACAGTCAACCCTGCTGCCTGGCCGGGGTCCATGGTCTACTCACAGGAAGCAGAAGCAGTAGGCTCTCGGCTTTGAAGGAGAACATCAGATAACCAGAGAGGCCAAGTAACTCCATTGGCCCCAAACAGTGCCTCCGAATAAAACAGATGTGGGAGCCTGGGTTGCTCTGCCTGAATCTGGGTGATTTGTGTGTGTGTGTGTGTGTGTGTGTGTTTTGGAGGGGGGAGTCACACCCGGTGATGCTCAAGGGTTACTCATGGCTCTGTGCTCAGAAGTCGTTCCTGACAGGCACCAGGGAAAAATGGAATGCCAGGATTTGAATCACTTTTGTCCTGGATCAGCTGATGCAAGGCAAATGCCCTACTGCTGTGCTATCTCTCCAGGGTAATTTTTGGGCTTTTTGCCTTTGAGTATTTGTAGAACTTTGTCCCAGAGCTTGGCTGGGTGAGGGGGTAAGGGTAGGAGGGGTGGAATGGTTAGAGGGAAGAGGATCTGAGGACTAAATGCTCCCCAGCTACAGGGCAGCCATATCTCCCAGGCTGGTCTCCAGCTAGTATAGCCAAGAGAGTCTGGAGGGCAACCCAGGGTGGGAGTGAGTCTCAAGTCTCAAGATGAGCAGAAGCAGATCTGGAAAGGGTGGGTGGCTTATAGGGACCCCACCACCATGTTCCTTCTGTCCATTCACTAGGGCAAGAAGAGCTTGGGGTGAAAACCTCCCCACCGCACTCCTGGGAACATGTCCAGGCTTTGAGATGACCCGTTGCATGCCCCAGGCTACCCAACCCCCAGCCCTGAATTTGTAGCTGGGCTGCTGTCCCTGAGGTCCCTGTCAGGTGGCTGTGCCTTTTCCGAGACTGTGGGTGTCAACAGCCCCAGGAAGTGAAGTCGGGACCGGGCGAGGAGCCAGGAGAGTGGGGAGATATTTTGAGAGCAGGCGAGTCCCCAAGTCTCCACAGGACAATGGGGCTTGCAGTGGAAAATCCTGCTCTGAACTGTGGAAATACACACGTGGCCCAACAGGCTGGGCCCAGTGCTGAGTAGACAGTGGGTCAGACCTCAGGTCAGGTGGTCCCATGGAGTCCAGAGATGGCTCCCTGGCTCTGGTTCTTTCAGTGTCTTCCTTCCCTTCCTTCTGCACCTGCCATACCCACCTCCTGGAAAATCATCAGGCAGCAGGGTCAAGGGAGACTCAGAGGTGAGGCCATGGTGACATATGCTAAGGGGTTTTGGGGTTCTGGGGTCATCATGGCAGTTGGTGGAGGGATACAAGAAAAAGGATGGGATCTTGGGTGGTGGGCATAGCACCAGGACTTTCAGGAGCCCCAAATCCTGGTGATTGGATCCCAGTTTGAGGGAGTCACACTGCACACAAAGTTCCGGTGGCCTGCGATGGGGTGCCACTCAAGCAGCAGCTGGAGGAGAGTCCCATGTGCAGCAGGATAATGGCCCTGGGAGAGTGTGCGGCTATGAGGAGGAGTCTCAATGCTCCAGCGCAGAAAGAGAGATGCAAAAGGGGACAGCGCCCCAAGCCCAGCAGGTCACCCATACATCATGTCTCAGTCCACACTGATTGGGTCCCACCCCTTTTACCTGAGGGAGCTGTGAGGTGCAATTTGACAAAAAGCTACCCCTGGGAATGTTTCATTGTGACCCACTGGAGGGGCCAGAAGAGGCAGGACAGGAAGGAACCTTCTAGGGGCTGAGCAAATGGAATGGAACTTTCTGGAGGTAAGAGTGAAGCCTAGGGCCCGGAGAGATAGCACAGTGGTGTTTGCCTTGCAAGCAGCCGATCCAGGACCAAAGGTGGTTGGTTCAAATCCCGGTGTCCCATATGGTCCCCTGTGCCTGCCAGGAACTATTTCTGAGCAGACAGCCAGGAGTAACCCCTGAGCACCGCCGGGTGTGACCCAAAAACCAAAAAAAAAAAAAAAAAGAGTGAAGCCTAGGGAATGGGGAGAATCATGCACAGGCTCTGGATTTGAACTTTGCACTGCACACCACCCTCCCAGCTCTCCCCAACACCATGGCTATGTTCTGGGTGCCCCCAGAGCCACTTCATTCATGCTTAGGGCAAGGAGTGGCTCCTCAGGCTCCACCTCCATTCCTGCCTTGCTCCTGGGTGCCAGCACCCCACTTACTTCTAGGTTTTGTACCCTCAGCTCTCCTAACCCTTCATCTTTGCCCACAATGCATCATACAGCTGGTGCTTTTCTCAGATGCTACCACTCATGAGATCCTCCTTCGGGGCCTCCCCTGAACCCAAACCACAGTCCCCAAGAACTCAGCACTTGAGTGGGCCTCCCATGTACCTGCCAGAAGTCAGATGACATCCCCTTGGGTGTCAGAGTTGGGCAGCATTATGTGTACTGGCCTCATGGAGACTGGCAATGCTTCAAATTGGGGCTTTTCGTCCTAACTCTCCCTTGCCATGAGCCAGTTAAATGGTTTAAGGTTCATCAGCACAAAATTGGTGGTCACCATTAAATCCTAAACTCCTTTTCTGTTTTTGTTTGTTTTGTTTGTTTGCAGTGCTCAGGGGTTAATCCTGGCTCTGTGCTCAAAAATCATTCCTGACAGGCTCAAGGAATCATATGGAATGCTGGGAATTGAACCCGGGTCCATCCCGGGTGAGCCGCAGGCAAGGCAAACACCCTACGGCTGTGCTATTATTGATAAGGCCCCTAAATCCTAAACTTGAGGGTCTCCCACCTGACTGACTCCTCTGAACACAGCAGATCCAGACACAGAAATCAGTTGTTTTTTTGTTTTTGTTTTGGGGTCATACTTGGTGATGTTCAGGGCTGTGCGCTTATGGATCACACTTGGTAGGACTCATCAGATCACACTGAGTGCCAGGGATTAAATTCAGGTAAGCCACGTGCAAAGCAATGCCCTTACTCGCTGTACTATCTTGCTGACTCTGATTTTAAACCAGAGGCTAATCTGGGGTCTGGAGAGGGGTCCTGTCATGAGCCTACCACAGAGGCGGCTAGTGAGCAGGCAGCTTAATGGGGGCAGAGGTTCCCAGACATGACCAGACCCACCAACCATGCAGCAGGAATAGCATCTTTAGTAAAAGTAACAACCTTCCATGCCCCTTGGCCAGGGACCCCAGAAGGAGCTTCTGACATTGGTTCCCAGACATTCATCTCTTGGGCTGGGGTGCTCGGCACAGCTGAGTCCATCGTAGCTCCCAGCCCTGCCAGAGTCCTCCTTCGGGTCAGCCCTTGCTGGGTCCCCTGGGTCAGCTGCAGGGCTCCATGCCTGCAATCTCGGGCCCAGACCTCACCGCCCCTCTGGGTTTTTTCTCTCTGGGCTCCAGCCCAGACATTTACTTTGGTATGGGGGGCTGAACCTTTGCTTCTCTTAAAAGCCACATGGCCCAGCTCACACATACAGATGGAATCCGGGAAAGGGGGGCTGTTGATCTCTGCGGATCACATAAGACCCAAAGCCAGGCATGCTTCTGGACGGTCCTGTCTGAGTCTCCACCCCACCTGAACAAAACCTGCCCTCTCCACCCGCTTATACACGCGCACAGTGAGGTCCTACAGTCGGATGTCCTTGGTGTTCTCGAGCCCGGCTGGCGTGGGCTCTGTCTGCTTGGACTCATCGCTGTTGACCACGGCCTCCACGGTCCTCCGGCTCTTGGCTTTCCTAGACTTGTGCATGTTGAGCCGGTTAAAGGTCTGGTTCTCCAGGGCCGGGTCTGTGGGCGGCTTGGTGTCCCTGGCAAAGCGCACGAGCTTCTGCCCGGCCAGAAAGTAGAGCACGGGATCCAGGCAGCTGTTGGCGCTGGCCAGCGGCCGGGTGATCTTGTAAGCCATGTTGATGGCATCGAGGGTGGCGCAGCTGAGGTCGAGGGTGCGGAAGGAGTAGTAGAGGGTGCGCGTGATGTGAAAGGGCAGGAAGCAGAGGGTGAAGACGATGAGGACCATGATGATGGTGCGCACCGACTTCCTCTTGGCGCGGGGCAGGCCCCCGGTGGTCCCGTAGGCCGGCTTCAGCAGCCGCCGGGCCATGAGCACGTAGCACACCAGGATGATGGCGAAGGGCGCGGCGAAGAGCAGCCCCAGCATGACGGAGCTGTAGGCCACGAAGTCCCCGAAGAGCTCGGGCGCCGAGGTGTCGTGGCAGGTGGTGCGGTTGCCACGGCCCCTGGTGGTGACGAAGTACAGCACCGGCGCCTGGCAGGCCAGCACCAGGCCCCACACGCCGGCTGCCACCCAGCGCGCATAGTGGGCACGGCCCCAGCGCAGCGAGCGCAGCGGGCTGAGGATGCCCAGGCACCGGTGCAGGCTGATGCAGGTGAGGAAGAGGATGCTGCAGTACAGGTTGGTGTAGAAGAGGAAACGCACCAGCTTGCAGAGCACCACCCCGAAGGGCCAGTTGTCGCCCTGCGCGTAGTAGTAGACCAGCAGCGGCAGCGAGGCGGCGTAGAGCGAGTCGGACACGGCCAGGTGGAACATGTAGGTGGTGGAGGCGTTCCAGGTCTTAAGGCGGCACAGGAAGATGTAGAGTGCCACGGCGTTCAGCCCCAGCCCCAGGACGCACACCAGGCCGTAGCTCATGGGCAGAAGCACGTATTTGAAGTCCTCGTTGAAGTGGCACCTGTAGCCCAGTTCATCCCCATCCCAGGTGCCGTTGAAGGTACGGTTCCAGAAGTCAGGGCTTTGGGCCATCACCCTGCAAGGGAGAGGTGGGGAGAACAGTCATCAGAGTCATGAAGGGAGGTCCCACTCCCCTGGCCTGGAGGGAGCCCAGAGGTCTCCAGGTCCCTTAAAAGATCTTCCCATCCTGGGTGGGAGAGGCGGGTAAAGCACTTGCCTAGCATGCACTGATCCTGTGGCTGAGCAATGCATATGGTCCTCAAATTCTTATCCCACCCACTCCTCCCCTCCCAATACGAGCTACCTGATCGTGATCAGACCTTTGTTGCCATCTAATCTGGCCTTCTCCTTAGACCCAAATCCTCCAAATCCTTCCAAGGAATGAGATGATGAAAGTCAGTCCTGCTTTAGAACAGAACAAGAAACTACATCCTAAGGACCACAGACATCCCATTAAGCTGTTATTTCACCCTCTCAGTGGTGTTCCTTCTCAGTGGTGTTCAAGAATCTAGGGGCTACTTCCAACTAGTCCTAGAGAATCAGATCTGACCCACCTTTATTATTTGTGTCAATAAAGCTTTATTGGAACAAAACCACACACATCTGCTATAAAGAGCAGAATAGTGTGCAAAATCCTACAAAGTATAAAATACTGTCTTTCCTAATTGAATTTTGGCGACCCAGCTATATAGGCTCAGAGTTCTAGATCAGGGGTTCTGGACTCTAAAGCCTTAAGATCTGGGGCTCTCAGAAGGGTGCTATTTCAGACACCTGAAAAGGGACATTTAAGGTTGCTTAACTTCACCCCACACTTGTCTGAGTGTTGAGGTATTTGATACCTAATGTCTACCTGGAAGCATTTTCTTCCACAATTTAAAAAAATTATTATGCATGCTGAGGATCAAACCCTGGAAGCATTGAAATTCTTCTCCTTGGCTGTCTCTCTGCTCTCTGTGGAGGATCTGGCCCTATGCCTGGTATTTCAATATCTCGGGGTACATATCCAAGGTTCTCACTCTAAAGTTATTCATTCACTTGCTCAGCAAATTTGCTTGTTTTAGCACAACATGCATTAATGCTCAGAAGCCACTCTTGTCTCAGTGCTCAGGGGTCATGCCAGATGGTACTCAGAGATGTATGCAGTGTGAAGAATTGAACTTGGACTTCCCATAAGCAGAGTGTGTGCTCTCTGCATTGAACTATCTGAGGGCCCTAGAAAATACATCTTAGGTCTTCTGCATTCTGACACTCTGCATCCTCAAACATCAGTCCTGTAGTCTAGCAGGCATATCAATTGACCACCCCCAGACCCCAGGAAGTCAGGAATAGAGGTGATAGTGAAGACAAAGGGGGCTTCTTTTGTGGAATAAATCAGCTTCTTCTGGGCTGACCAGATGCCTGTCACCCAGATCACTGACATAATACCCCCTACCTTGTCCATAGGGGGTATAACCTGCCTATGGCTATGACTGCCTGGTGAGAACCCCAATATCAGGCCACCCACTTTCTTACTCTCTCTCCAGACCAATCACTGATTAGGGTTTTCCTTTTAGTGGAGAGATGGCATAGGGGTCCAGGATCTTGCCTTGTGTGTGTACAACCCTGAGGCATTGCATATAGTCCCTCAGCATTTCAGGGGCCACTACTAAGCACAGAGCCAAGAAGAACCCCTGAATATTACCAGGTATGTCCCAAACCAAAGCTCCCCTACCCCCCATATCCAAAACAAACTAAAACCAGAGTTCCTCCTTGACAGGAGTTAGGGGGTAGATATGGAAATCTGGAGAGAGAATGGATACAAAGATCCCAGAGGGATGGGAAAGAGTGATAATACAGCTGGTATAGCTCTTGTCCTGTGTATGGCTGATCTGGATTCAATCCCCACCACCTCATGTTGTCCCCAAGTCCTTTCAGACCAGAAAGAGAGCAGAACTGGTGAAGGGGGGTATTCTTTTTATGACTGAAACCCAACTATAATCATATTTTAATCATGTTGATTAAATAAAGATATTATTAAAAATAAAATAAAAGAAAGAAAGAGCAGAAACAGGAGTAAGTTCTGAGCATATTGGGGTGTGGCCCAAAATAAATACAAAACAAAGCAAAAAAGCCCAGAGTGCAGGCTGGAATCTGAGAGGAAAGGCTGGCCAGGGCTGAAGAGAAGAAACAAAACAAATTTTCAGATAGTGTGAAGGGGGGCAGAGAACTGAAGTTCTCCAAGCTCTGCTCACAAGTACTGCTCACCAGGTGTGTTACCCCACCCTCCTCACTGCATCTGGAAACAGGTTTCTGACAGGGCAGGGAACAAATCAGGAGTATCATGGCTCAAGCCATGCAGGTTTGAGGAAGGGCTCAAGTGTGTATGTGTAGGGGGGAATGAGAGACAATAGGTGATCTGTCACACTGCGAAACTGGGACTATACACTCAATCCCCTTCACTTCAAAGTCTGGGTCCTAAAACTGAAACTGAGCTTTGAGTCCAGTCTGGGCTCCCAGCAGGGATTAAGGGCCCACAGAGGGTCGACTAGGGAAACTGAGAACAAAGAGAAGATTCTCTTCTTTCTCTTTTTCTGCTGCAGAGGTTCACCCTGAAGGCAGGTAGCCTGGTTCCGTGCACCTTCCACAGACTCTGGTTATCTTCAAGCAGCCAGAGCACATCCAGGGTGAGGAAGCAGGAGGGAGCTGGTATACAGAACAAGACGGGCTTTGACAGAACCAGGCAGGGCCTCTCTTGTCTGGGAACTCAAATGGCAGCACCCCACATTTCCTATACCTCAGGTCTGGGAAGATAGTGGAGAAGACAAAGCTCTTGACTAGCACATGTCTAATCCCAATTTAATACCTGACACTCATACTGTCCCTTAGCACCTCAGGGGCCACTCCTGAGCACAGAGACAGAAACAGCTCTTGAGCATCACTGGATGTGATCCACCCCTAGAAAAAAATTCAACTCACTTGGGACCAGAGTGATTGGACAATAAGTAAGTTGCTTGCCTTCTACATGGCCAACCCAGGTTCAATCTGTGGCATCCCATATGGTCCCCCTATCAGGAATTATTCCTGCAGGATAACTCCTTAGCAATGCTGGGTGTGGCCCCAGAACAAAAATTGGAAATGATAATACAGTGAGTAGGGTGCTTGACTTGTACATGTCTAACACAAGTTCCATTCCTGGCACCTCACATGGTCTCCCAAGCACTCCCAAGGAGTAATTCCTTACTGCAGAGTTAGGAATAACCCCTGAGCATCACTTGATATAATCCCAATCCCCAAATAAAAACACCTCACGACATTTCCTGCACTCCACCTGGCTTCATATATCCCAGAGCCATCTGCTACTGTACCCTCGTTGTGTCTGGAGCTGTTGAATCAGGCCACAGTCTTGGAAGCCTCAAATACACAGAGTCATAAATGGGCACTATATGGCCTGAAGACCTCCATGGCTGGGGATCTGCCCTTGGGAGAAGCTCAGCCTGCCCGTCAGATAGTGGAGGTCTGCTTATCCTAAGACTGCATTTCACACAATTGCCCTCCTGCTGCTCCGCTCCTTCCACCATGGGCCTGTCCATGATGGGCCCTTCTATTCCCTCCCTTGCTCCATGCTCTACTCTAGGTAGAAAGAACCACTGTCTTCTTCAGAGCAAAGAACTCCAGTGATTCAGCAGTTCATTGACCTCTGCTTTCTCCATGAGAAATAAAGCTCAGAAAAGAGACCCTAGGCCTACATGGAACCCCCTGTGCTGAGACAGTGCCTGTCCATGAAAGGGGTATGGTAATTGCATGTGCTTCAAGGTTCAGCTCCAAGGTGGCCTTTTCCAGAAATCTTGGAGATATCTCAGGTTCCAGGAGAAGAATGCCTACAGGTCTAGGTTGGAAGCTTTAAAGCCTTAGAGCCAGGAAGCATAAGACCAAGGGTGTGCAGGGGAGGTCCCAATGGAACTGGGCCTAAGGAAAGAGACCCAAGAGCAATGTCCAGTTGGGAGTGGAGGGGTAGGAGGAGGTAGGAGAGGGAAGTGGCAGGAAGGTTGGCTCAGGGGTCAGGAGGACCAATGAAAAGAAAAGAGGATTCTGTATCAGAAGCGATGAGGGAGGTCCCAAAGTTGGGGTGAAATTGGGCCATTGCTCAGCATTTTAGGAGGTAGACTGGGAGAGGGCCCAGGAAGAACTTAGATACCTGAGGACCACAGTCCCAGCCACAGACCCTAGCAAGAGTGTCCAAGTCCCTCTCATCCCTAGAGCCTCCAGAGGCAGAGACCTTTGCAAACTTAAAACCCTGACCTTGAAGAACATGGGTCCTAAAACTCTACCATCACTCTCCCTGCTCCAACTCAGGGAGGCACACAATGCACTGGCATAGGGGGTCTCTCCGCAGGGCAGGGCCTAGGCTCACCCACGCACGCCTCAGCTCCATCAGTGGAGGTCTTATACATCACTCTCAGTGGAATCTCTGACACGGACGGGTGGCAACTTCCCTGAGGCGCCCATGATGCTGGGAGCTCTCTTCCCACCTGTGTGGAGACATCCTGCCTCGCCCTCCCAGGCCAGCTGGCAACTCCATCACCGTGGCGGGCTTCCAGGCTGACCCTGGCCGCCCTCTCCCTTCACAGCTGCTCACCAATGGGGGTGCATCTTCCCTCCACTCTCTAGATCCCACTTACAAAGACAGCCAAGTCTGCTGCCCTCGCCCCTCCTTGGCTTCTCTTGAACTCCTCCCGAGGCCCCCCAGCCCAGAGAAACTCTGGGGTCCCACCTAACCCCCCACTCTACCCCAATCTAGTCTGTGCTGGACACTTGCTCTGCTCTGAGCATCTCCTGGCCTGGAGGAAGCCATACTCCTTTAAAGGCTTTCCCACTTGTCCATGCTCTCCCTTGGACCTGGAAAGTCTTTCCAGAACCTACACACCCCTCATGCTCCCTACCCA
Source organism: Suncus etruscus (assembly GCF_024139225.1). NCBI lineage: Eukaryota > Metazoa > Chordata > Mammalia > Eulipotyphla > Soricidae > Suncus > Suncus etruscus. The sequence continues at coordinate 50,662,237 of NC_064856.1, forward strand.
CCCTTCAAAGCTATTTACAAATATCACTTCATCTCTGAAGCATTCCCAGCCACCTCACACCAGCACCCAAGGCATTCCCCATATCCTGCGGCTAATTGTCTTTCTACAAATGTGTTTTCCTCATCCACATCACATTCCAATTGCTTTCACTCTTCTGCTTCTTTGTCCCTATCATCTAGCAAGCAGCCTGATCTAAAGCATGTCAGACTTCAGTGAGGGAGTAAGTAAATGAATAAAAGAGGCTGAGTGAGTGAATAAATGAATGGTTTAGTGAATCAGTTAATGAATGAGGGTGAGAGAATAAGTGAGGGACTAAGTGAATGAATGAATGAATGAGTGAGTGCATGAGTGAGTGAGTGCATGAGTGAGTTAGTGAATGAGTGAATGAGTGGATGAATGACTGAATTAAGCAAGACCAAAGGAATGGAAAGCTAACTTTTATGACTGGTGTTCTCTTCTGTTCTTCCTCTGAGGGGCTCCCAGAGAACAATGCCACCCTGAGATTTCTCAGCTGGGCTGAAGGGATAGTTCTGCAGGCTGAGTTTATGCTTTTCACGCAGGAGCTCCATGCTTGATCCCCAGAACCACTTGGAACCCTCAGCAATGAATAACTCTCAGCACTGGCTGGATGTGATCCCAAACAAACATCTCTTAGCTGCTGACTCCAGGCAGTCAGGGGTCAGCCCAGCCTGCCTGCTCTCTCAACACATCTAGGCAGAGACAGGTTTGGAATGTCCGCAGGAGAGGAACTGAACCCAGACTGTCAGGACATAATGAATCAACTGCCAGAGTCAACCACTTCTTGTCTATTTGTTGTTGTTTTTGTTTTCAGGCCCTACCTAGCAGTGTTCAGGACTCAGTGCTCTGTGGTCAGGGATCACTCCTATAGGAGCACAGGGGACTATGGAGGGTGACTTACCCACTGTACTCTGCCTCTGACCCCTACTTTTTGGGAAGGCACCATGACTTACAATCATGTTACTGTTTCAGGCAAACAATGTCACCACAACACACTCTGCAGCTAAGCCCACACTCGTTCACCACTGCATGTTCTCTCCAGGTCCTTTCTCCTCCCTTTGGAGTCAGTTCTAAAGGCAGAATCTTAGGGTCTAGGTTTTTAAAAAATTAATTTTTTTGTTTTTTTGGGCCACATCCTTTTGATGCTCAGGGTTTATTCCTGGCTAAGCGCTCAGAAATTGCCCCTGGCTTGGGGGAACCATATGGGACGCGGGGGGGGGGGGGGGGGCGGGGGATCGAACTTCGGGCCTTCCTTGGCTAGCGCTTGCAAGGCAGACACCTTACCTCTAGCACAACCTCGCCGGCCCCCCAAAATTAATTTATTGAATCACCATGAGTTAAAAAGTTACAAACTTATTCATGATTGGATTTCAAGGGTATAGTGTCAAAATATCAATTCCTTCACTAGTGTCCACTTCCCTACACTAATGTCTTGGGGTCTTTTCAATGCTTTAGCATGCACACGTGTGGCTCAGGCCATATACCAGTCTAAATTATCCCACTCCCTCTGCGGGGAGCAGGTCTGGCCATGCCACCCCTATTCTCAGCCCTCATTCAAATTCTGCCAGCATCAGTGGCTTGTTAAAAGTGGCAGTGCCAGGGATCCAAAACATTGGTTGGGGTAGAGGAGATAAATTAAAGGGCTGAAGTACAGGCTTTGCATGAAGGAATTCTGGGTTCTATCCAAATACCACTAGAAAACACCGAGCTGGGAGTAATCCCCAAGCATTTCTGGGTGTGGCCCCATAAACCAGAAAAAAAGGAAAAGAAAAGTGGGTTTGCTACTCTCGGGGCTCTCAGGCTCCAATGCATGGACTCATGGCAGCCTGGGAGGGGCGAGCTGGGCAGAATCTCTTTGATCCATTCCTGCTTCACTGCACACACTTGCCCCCGCATGCCTACCCGACCTCTGGCCACCAGCCGCACCCTCCTTGCATGCCTGCCAGTACCTGACCAGCCCTGCTCGCACTGATAGGATGCTTTGCGCCTGCTCAGCTTCCTCACTCATGAACACACATGCCTGGACCCTCTGAAACAGGAAAAACAGGTCCCCTGGCCAGGGCCCAGCCCAGTTTACAGCATTTCTTCAGGAAAGCAGGCTTGGTGGGGAAAGCATGGGCTCTAGGTCAGACAGGCTGACCTCCTCCCAACTCTGACCAGCTGCTCTCAAAGAGGCAGAGGTGATCGAGTGAGTGCCCTGTGACACCTCCACCCCAGTAGTTCTTTCTCAGTTCACAACTCATATCCTCCATGATTCTGACCTCCTTTTTCAGGGTCCCCTCTCTTATAGAATTGTGGTCTCCTCTTTGCAGAGCTAAACCCTCAGGGCCTATTCCTTGGGTCCTGTGTCTCAGTCCACCTGCTGAGTGCACTTGCTAGAGGTACTGCATCAATCCAGTTCTGCTCCAACTAGGTGTCCATCTGGAGCCCTCCCACCCCCATAGGTGTTGCAAACTCCCATTAGTACTCGAAGGTCTGGTCACACCCTGATGCACAGATATAACAGTGCATCTATGGAACTTACACACTCTCACACTCACATTCCTAGATAGTTCAGGCCTGCAGTGTCTTCACAATTCTCCACAATAAGTTCTCACGGACAGGAGTGCCCTAAGGCCCCAAGCTTCAAACAAAATAGGGGACAGGCTCCAGACAAGCTGTGTAAATTCAGGCACCCACCAGGCCCAAGTCTGCCAGCAGAGAAGGTTCACCAGGCCTCGGGATATCTTGTGTGGCTAAAGAATCCACCAGAACCTTAACATGCCAGAAAAAAGGTGATTATTTTTCTGTCCTTTTCCTCATTTTTCATCTCTCTCACTCTCTCACATCTCTTGGGGATTGCATCTGAGCACCATGGCCAGGTCCCCAAGGTGAAAAGGCAGTGCTAGTATGTGTGTGTGGGAAGGCAGGGAGGAAAGATGGGGGCAACAGGAACGTGAGGGCACTGGACAGTACCTCCAAGCCTCTGTCTTCCTAATGCACCTCATGAGTCTCTTGAGTAACAGGAGCCAGAGAATTGGGAGCTATTTCCCAGGTCAAGTGGAAATGTCACCTTTCCACCCTACTCCACTCAGACCTTTCTCCTTCTGCTTCGTACAATGACCTCAGAAGAAACATGGTACTTTCTCAAAGCCATTTTCTGATCTCTAAAGGGCCTCCACTGCCATATTTCCAGGTGCGAAAATGTCAATGTGTCCTGGAAAACCTCTCTTCCCATCCTTGACCCTGGAGTTCAACCAGTGAGGGGGCTGAGCTGCACCACTCACCTCACATGACACCCACATTCTTTTTTTCACCTTCACAGGTGGGAAGAAAACCCCATGGCTCTTGGAGTCTGTATCATGAGTCTTTCTAAAGTGCAAATTTGATCAAAAAAACTGTCAGCTACAAACTCATCCAGGCTGGGGATGTGATTTTGAGTTCGAGTGTGTGCCTTGCATGTGTGAGGCTCAGGGGTTGACAAATATGACAAATTAAAATTAAAACAAACACAAAGAAACAGAGCAAGCAATATGAAATAAGTTTGTTATGTGCTTGCTAAGGGGGGTGGCTGAGGGGTGGAACCTTGGGGACATTTGATTGGTACAGGACACTGGTGGAAATGGTGTTGGAAAATTGTATGCCTGAAACAACTATTATAAACAACTTTGCGAATCACATTGCTTTATAAAAATAAAATATTACATTGTTCTCTATTGTCTTCAGGGCTCCAATAACTTCTGAACCTGATAGTCATTTGATCCTAACTGTGATCCAGTTAGCACCACTCCAAACCTGGCCAAAACTCACTTTATGCTTTCACTCCATTTTGCTGTCTCAAGCCTATGAAAGCAGGGCCAGAGAGAAAGTACAGTGGATACACTTACCTTGCACCTCTTCCCATCACTAGTACCACATAGGGTCTCCCTAGAGCCATTAGGAATGATCCCTGAGCACCACTGGGTGTGGCCCTAAAACAAACAAAAAGAAAGAAGAAACCAATCCCAGCAAAGTAGTCCCAGGATCATATTACTCCAGGAGCCCCAACCCCTGTACTGACATCTGCATCACAGCAATGAGCCCCTTGTCAGGACCAATCTCATGCATGAAGCCTCTTCCTATTCTCCTCTAAGATGCTTTGAGCATTTTCAGTAACCTCCAGGTGACAGAGCTCCAGTCACAGTCTCAGGGCCCAGGTTCTTCTGAGCTCCCTGGCTCTGCCCATCTGCTTTGCTCTCTGAGAGGGGACAGAGTTTTCCTGGCAGGCTCTTGTGGGGGCATCCCCCTGTGAAGTGATCTTAAGGGCTTTAGTCTCCATCTCACAGGTAGAAAAGATAAGGCCAGAGAGCAGCCCAACATCAGCAATGAATGAGCAGGGCACCCTCCCATAATCCTGACTCTGAGCTGCTTCACACTGGCTCATGTTGGCTTTACGCTAAGCTCTCCCTGTGGCCCTGACCACAGCCCACAATCAGAAGGAGGGGCTGGGGCAGTTCCCAGGCCCCTGGGGAATTTCCAGGGTGGCTGGACCACATTCCAGCTCCTGACTAGGGTGGCTTTGGAATGTTCTGCCTGCCCCCTTGCCACCCACCTGCCGGCCGGCCGGCCCTGTCCAGCCTGGCTGGGCAGAACTGTCATTGCACTGGAAACCTGGTTTCCTTCCTTATCCAGGGGTGGGGTACTATGAGGCAAACAGAAAACCTGAGTCCCAAACAGTCTGTAATGGCAGCAGGTGGACCTGGAAACTCCCAGAGTACCCTCACCCTATTGGTGGACCCACAAGTCTTAGCTCTATACCCTCAAGTATCACTTCCCATCAGTCTAAGGAAGGGTGCCAGTTTCATAGCACTGTAGCTTTACATTAGTTTGGTTTTGGTGTAGGGGAGTTTTGGGGCCACATCTGGCAATGCTCAGAGGTTACTCCTGGCTCTTCACTAAGGGTTGGGGGGGGGGGGGGAACCAGGAATTTAACCCAGGCCAAGAGTGTACAAGCAAGTGCCTTACCTGCTTTACTATTGCTCTAGCCCCAGTACGGCTGCTTTAGACTCATTCTATGAATCATAGGGAACAGCCCCCAGCATGATGGGCTGAGCACCCGGTGACAGCCCGAGTCTCTGAGGATTGATGATTATCTAGGAATCAGCATCATCACTCCTCTTTCCTCCTTCCCCTTCCCCAGGATGCAGGGCTGTGTAGGGCATCTAGGGGCTCCATAAGTTGTGTCAACATTGGTGGTGGAAGCAGGAAGAAGGTGGGAGATCCAGAAACCACACTGTCAACTCAGGGTAATCAGAGATGAGGGTGCCAAGGGTGCCCCTACTGGAAATTTAGGGGCCAGGAATCAAGGGAAACCTCTTCAAAGAGTCCACTGGAGCTGCACTGGGGAGAGAATGGAGAGGCAAAAACAAATGGTGTGAAGACATCCATGATGGTGGAGGGGAAGAGGCTGGATGAGCTAAAACCAGAAAAGAGAGGCTGGAATCATAGTATAGTGGTTAGATAGCTTGCCTTATAACACCAGCCTGTTTGATCTCCAGAAGCACATGTGATCCCCAAGCACTTCTAGGGTGATTCCTGAGCACTGAGTCAGGAGTAAGCCCTGAGCACTGCTCTGTGGGGCACAAACACAATCACAAAAAATAGAAGAGATCATGTAGTACATGGGGTACTAACTTGAGTGCCCTCTGTATTTGAGGACAATAGAGAGGGCAGGACTATATAGGAACAGGAAGGGTCAGTGGAGAGGACAAGGAAGGGCCCCTCACCCCCACCTTCATCTCCTGGTTGGGGCAGAAGCTGGCAGTTCGGCCTGGCCTTGCATCATCAGTGCTAAGCTGGTCTGAGGAAAGAGCTGAGTGGGAGGAAACCTCAGATGTTATCACCTTCAGCTTTTGCTCTTGCAGGTGAAGACTCTACAGGCTCCTGCACAGATCCTGGGGGACCTCTCTTGTCCCCTCAATGAAGTGCTTTCCCTCTTCAGGGTTTCCAATGATCCTGGCTGTGGGGATTCCCTACCAGGTGCAGGTAGGTAAGAGTGTCTGCATGTGCCTGGCCAGTGTGCCCTATTTCTTACCAGGAAACCCAGACACCTAAAGAGGAAGGGATTTTACTCAAGCTTGGCTGTTCTAGTTCTTTTCAGTAGGGGGAGGATGTACTCCCACCCCACACCCACCCAGATCAAAGCTCCAAACTCGCTGTTACAGGCCATCCACAACCAAGCTAGGCCCATAGCTATAGCAATTTGCTGCTCCTGGGAACCAGCTCAAGTCTGCAGAAGGCGCTCTGGCTCCACCCAATCTCCTAACCTAGGACACCCAACGGCCTTCAGCCAAGTGCCAAAGAGGAGAGCCCTGGGTGAGGACTCCGACTTGGAAATGATGGGGTTGTACAGTCTGGGCTAAGTACACTATCTTCTCTGAGCCTCACACAAAGACACTCACAGAGACACAAGGTGGGGAGATGTAGATCAGGAGCAGCGCTCCATGGTGGGAGAAAGTGCCATCTGTCCTGGGCAGGGCTATGCTGCCACACTTGGCACAGGAAGTGAAAGTTTGTGTGAAAGGGTTGCTTGTGACAAAAGCAGAGCAGTGAAGACAAGTTCCTCCAAGCTCCATTTCAAAGCCTTTGTGGGTGTTGAGTCTCCTCTCTCATTCTACATCTGCCTTAGATTGGTCTCCTCCTTAATTACAGCTATTTCACTTCACTTAAAAAGAGTAAATGACCAGGTATGAGGTCTGCAGGAAGGATCCAATCTAGAGGAGGGGGTGAGTGGGAAGCTGGAGGACCCTGGGAAAGAGCATAGACTGATAGGGACTCCCAACACCCATGATTCTGAGCTCTGCTTCTTTGTCCCCAGGAGTCCAAGTTCTCTGTCTTGGCGGCCTTTTGGGGGGGAAGGACACACCTAGTGGTGCTCAGGCATTATTCCTGGCTCTGCACTCAGGAATTACTCATGGCAGTGCTCAGGGGACCATGTAGGATGCCAGTGTAAGAACCCAGGTCAGCCATGTGCAAGGCAGGTGCCTACCTGTTGTACAATGGCTGTGGCCCCTTTGCCAAGCTACTGGTTCCAGGAGTGAGTGCTCAGTGTTTTCTCTACTCTGAGCTACAAAGTCCTGGCAAACACTGACCAATTCTCCGTGTGCCTCAGAGGGAGCCTATGAACCCAGACTTCGATGAAGCAAAGTAGTCCTGTGGAGCTCCACCTGGGGTGGGGCAAAAGGACACGGGACTGGTTCTCTAGGGTGATGGAAGAATAGTCAAAGGCTGCCCAGCTCACCACCAGTGGCCCCCAAGGAAACAAACAAGGAGACCTTCCCAGAGGAGAGGTCTTTTGAGCTGATATCTGATGGATGATAGTTTGTCACCTGAGCTCCAAGGGAGGTCAAGGACAAGTGCACATTCAGATGTAAGATAATGTGGGGCCAGAGCGATAGCACAGCGGTAAGGCATTTGCCTTGCACGTGGCCAACACAGGACAGAACTCAGTTCGAATCCCTGCATCCCATATGGTTCCCCAGCCTGCCAGGAGTCACCTCTGAGCACAGAGCCAGGAGTAACCGCTGAGCACTGCTGGGTGTGATCCAAAAAAACAAAACAGGGGCCGGAGAGATAGCACAGCGGCGTTTGCCTTGCAAGCAGCCGATCCAGGACCTAAGGTGGTTGGTTCGAATCTCCGCATCCCATATGGTCCCCCGTGCCTGCCAGGAGTTATTTCTGAACAGATAGCTGGGAGTAACCCCTGAGCACCGCTGGGTGTGCTCCCCCCCAAAAACACACACACACACAAAAACAAAAACCAAAAAACAAAACAAACAAACAAACAAAAATTCCCAGATGTATGATAATATGATCAGTTTGGGGAAAGCCAAGGGGCCAGTGAGGTTGCTGTAGAAGTCTGAGAAGCAGAAAATGTTAGGGGGGTTGAGAGACTCATGTGAAAAGGCTTACATGCCAGACTGGGGAGCTCAGCCTCTGCCAGGGGACAAAGGAGAGCTTGGCAGGGCTGGAGCAGGATGGGCATGGTCACACTGACCTTTGCAAAGTTGGTGCCCCAGGGATGGTGAGAGGGTATGTACAGGGAGGGAGAGTAAGGTCAGATTTGAGGTACAATGGGTCTGTGGGAGGAGGCAAGCCCTGGGGACCTCATGCCGTCCCAGAAGCAGGGACTGAGCAAGTTCACAAAACCCCATGAGCCAGCCTAGTACCCAAAAGTCTGAGGGAGGCCTAGTGACCAGGCAGGGATGAAGTAGCTGCAAAGGCTTGGGTAGGGCCCAGGGGAGAGGCCAAGGGGGAAGATTTCCCAGGAGATCAATAGAAACTTGTCTCTTAGACCACAGTTTCAGGTCCTCCCAGGAGATGGGGGGGAGGGGGACGGGGGACAGGGTAGTATGGCCCCTCTGCTCTCTAGAAAGTAAGGTCCCCTTCTTTCACCATAAACCACCCCAAAACCCCACTGTGCTGGCCACTGTGACATGAGCACAGGGGAAAAGTGGGCCTGACCTCATCTGACCACAACAAACCGCTAGGCCAAAACAGAGGTGAGGGAAGGCCCCATGGCCATTTTATCCCATGAGGGCTCAGGTCTGAAAGATTCACAGCCACTCTAAGGAAAGGTGTAGGACTGACTCTAGGGGCAGCAGATAGGCCCCACCTGCAAGGTTTACCAGGCACTTTCATTTCCATTCACTACACCAGCAAGGCTGCCCTATCTCTGGGCATTATCTTATCTGTTGTTGGGGAGAAAGACCACAAGTAAAGCTTAGACAAGTGTTCAATACAAATAATCTTTCAACCCCAAAGCTGAGTATCAGGCCTGGCCTAGGAGGAGAGGGAGACGCTGGAGGAAGAAGTCATGAGCTCAAGCCTTGGCTCTTTCTCTGGCTTGGGAACCTGGGACAAACCTGCAAAATGGGGATAAGGCCTTCACAGCACTGTGAAGGAGAAAATGGAAAATAAAGGACCATCATAAAGGTTCATCAGGAGTTCAAACTCCAATAAGCAACATGCTCTTTTATAATCATATTCTGTACATTTAAGTCTAAGAAAATCACATTCATCCCTTGAGCACAGCTCTTTATACTTTGCAAAGCCTTTTCCTGATTACCATTTTGAGACTCCTCAGAGCTGCCGCTGCCTTGTATGGAAGAAGCAACCCAATGTGCAGATGGCAAAACAAATACAAGAGGGGCAGCGAGCCATCGGGAAAGCTAAAGCCAGGGAAGAAACCCACCATAGCATTCACAGGGCTGCCCCAAAGGCCTTGGCAATGCTTGCCCACTCTGAAGCTGTTCCTCAGATTCAGAAGCCCTCGCAGAATGGGAGAGAGTACAGGAATTAAAGAATTTGCCTTGCATGTAGCCTATCCAGATCTGAACCTCAGCACCCTATATGGTTCCCTAACTCTCCAGAAGTGATTTCTGAGCAGAGACAAGAGTTAAGCCCTGAGCAACAATAAATGTGGCCTAAAAACAACAACAACAACAACAACAAAAATTCAGAACTCCCTGGGCTCTGAATGTCTAGGTCTGGGAAAAGACAGGAAGGCAGGGCCAAAACCTCACTTTGCTGCCTGAGTTTGAGGGCCACGGGCCAGGATTCCCTACATGCACTCTTGACTTGTTTTAGCTTTTTGAAGTGTATTTTTATTGGGTTGGGGTGTAGTTCAGTTCAGACCCAGAGCTTGAGAATGCAAAACATGCATGTACCACTGAGCTATATAAAAGACCAATCTAGTCATTAATTTAATTAATTTTATTTATTTATTTTGCAGTGCTGGTAGTCTGGCTCAGGGCCTCACTCACTCAAGTGAGTGAGTTTTACCTCTGAGTCATATCCCCTGCTTCTATTTTATTTTTTTAAAAACTAGAAGAGGGCAGAGAAATATTATAGTGGGTAGGGTGCTTTAATTGCATCAAAGGCTGTCCCGGGTTGGTTCCCTGGAACCACCTATGGTCCACGGAGCACCACCAGAAATGAGCATTATGTGCAGAGCTAAGAGCAACCCTTGAGAACCCCAAATATGCCCCAACACCCACAAAAGGCTGGAAGGATCGCAATTTCCCTAGGGTCACCCATTAAATTGAAGGCAAACCTGGGATGAGAGCAGACTCTGGTTCCCACTGGAGGAGGGGAAGTCCTGTATGCTCCCCAATTTCTGCAGGATCATTTCAGAGCTCAAGAAAATATCTGATCAACGTGGCAAGGAAGGACTCAAAATTTAAACAACACCCTGATGTCTCTGGTATCTGCATCCCAAATACTCTCACGTCTCTGAACATTCAGCACATCTCAATCCATTCTCCATAAAGCAGCTAGAGGCATCAGAAATTGCTGCTTGGCAGCGGCGTTTGCCTTGCAAGCAGCCGATCCAGGACCAAAGGTGGTTGGTTCAAATCCCGGTGTCCCATATGGTCCCCCGTGCCTGCCGGGAGCTATTTCTGAGCAGACAGCCAGAAGTAACCCCTGAGCACCGCCGGGTGTGACCCAAAAACCAAAAACCAAAAAAAAAAAAAAAAAAATTGCTGCTTGAAGCATGACCCTCTCCTGCTCTGGGTCTTCCCATGGTTTCCTCTTGTCCTCAGGATGAGACCCCAGTTATAGCTGCAAGCCCCATGTCTTCTGGTCCTCTAACACACGGCTCTGGCTGTGTTCTCTCAATTGGGTAGCCTGATTCATTTGTCCCTTTCTTGGCAGTGACAGAGAGCTCCACCGTGGACAAGTTTCCCTTGATGAGGTGGGGTCTAGGGCAGGGGTGAGGGTAAGATCACTGCAGTATTCAGTTCTCACCCAGTGCAGACTGCTGGCAACATGAAATGAGGGAGTCCCAGTTTTATTCTTCAAGGAGCTCCAGAAAAGAGAAGAGGGAAAGAGGAGGCAGAGATGTGAACAGTGCAGGATGGGATCCCAGCTCTTAGCCTGCAATAACTAAGAGGTTTCCATTCTGGAGGATATATAAAGGTTGCCTAGAGAAGGAGACTTGTGAGTTGAGCCCCAAAACAGGGCAATTCTGCTGCTGAGGAAGGGGAAGGGAGGCTGGCACTTTAGCAGTATGGACAGCTGAGAGTGAGGAGCCAGGCAGGGGTGGTGGTGAGAGAGATTGGGAAGGACAGAGCACCAGTCTTGGGGACTGAGAGTCCCAGGCTAAGGTGTGGAGATCCTGAGAAAACTTAGCCCAAGCAAGACAGGGTTGGAGTTGGGTTTCAGGAAGTTCCCTCTAGGGACTGCCACCCTTTTCCATCCAAAAAAACTTTTACCTTAGACCCCTTGTAGGTCTATATATAACAGGCTTACAAATCAATCTATTAGGAAATCATAGAATTTATTTTTGATTTTTGAGCTGCACCCAGTGATGCTCAGGGCTTACTTCTTACTCTGTACTTAGGGGTTTCTAAGGGTTTAGAGATGGTCAGGGATATGGGATGCTGGGGAACAAACTGGGGTTGGTAGCACACAAGGCAAGACCTTACCCCTTGTATTATATTTCTGGCCCAAGAAACTTATTTTAAAATATCCTCATCCTCATTTAGTTATACAATCCCATATGGGGTGGTGAGCCGCAGTTTAAGAAGTTCAGGTCCTTCTGAGCAGATAGCCAGGAGTAACCCCTGAGTACCGCCGGGTGTGGCCCAAAAAACAAAGAAAAAAAAAAAAAGAAGTTCAGGTCTGGGGACTGGAGAGATAGCATGGAGGTAGGACGTTTGCTTTGCATGCAAAAGGACGGTGGTTCGAATCCCTGCATCCTATATGGTCCCCCCTCAGCCTGCCAGGAGCGATTTCTGAGATAGAGCCAGGAGGAACCCCGGAGTGCTGCTGGGTGTGACCCAAAACCAAACAAACAAACAAAAAACAACAACAACAAAAAGAAGTTCAGGTCTGTTTAGCAGGTTGAAGAGCTAGTACACAAATACTCTGCTGACCAGGGTTCATTATGAGAATCTCCAAGGAGTGAGCCTCAAGTACAGCGTCAGGAATAACCTCGGAGCACCCTGAGTGTAATGCCCCCCCAAACAACAACAACAACAACAACAAAACAAAAACCAAAAACAAAACCTCTAAGCTGAGTCTGCCCAGGGAAGACTCTGAGGAGGTCAGACACTTTTGTGCTTCAATACCCTTAGTTCCTTTAACATAGGTGGCTCGGAGACAGGGAGTCCTGGCTTAGGGTCTGACAATGTCAAGGGCAGTGCTGTCCTAGGGGTCCCTCATAGCATGTGTCTCTCCCCCTGAGCACCCCCCCCCCCCGTCCCAAGTAACTGACACGTCTCCAGGTGCCATCAGGTTCTCCAAAGCTCCCCGTTATTTCAGACTAGCTCCAAAGCAAATCTGAATTGCTGTGAGCCACAGAGGCTGGGGGTGCTGGGACACAACTGGAGTCACTGCCGCAGCCGCTCCAGGACCCAAAGAGGCAATCTGAACCCCAGGATCTCTGAGTCCTCAGGCTGGCTCCCAGGGGGGCCCAACCCTGCCAAGCGCAGGCAGTCCTAGCTGGGGAGGTACAGGGGAAGGAGGGGGCGCTGCTTTGCTCCAGACAATCCTCCTCGGTACAGCACTGCACGGGCCTGCCAGAGTCCAAGTGGCCTGATGACAAGGCTTAACTGTCCTTCGAGCGCTGCCCGGACAACCTCACCCCCGCCATCCCCACGCCTAGGCTTGCTGGGGGTCACCTAGTGCGCCCATGGGACGCCCCAAGAATCTGCTGGCCAGGGAGGGGCCCCTCACAGTGCACAGAACTCACACACAACACACCCACACAATCAGTCCCCTAGGAGGGTCGCACTCCCCGACACTTGTCCCAATGTCCCAGCTCACGGTCACACAACACTCACCCGCGTTTCCGTCCACAGCCCCGAGATCCACGCTCCAGCGGGCACCCCGCGTTCGGCCACGGATTCGGGGCGCGCTCCGTGGGTGCCTCCGAGAGCACCTCGAGGGTCCCTCCGGGCAGTCGGCCCGGCCCGCACCCGCCGCCGCCGGACCCACGTGCAGAGCCGGGCCCGCCGCACCCCGCTCCCCACCCGCCGGCCCAGGGGGTGAGGGCGGAGCGGGGCGCCCCGGGAACCCTGGCACCGCCCCTACTCTACGCCCCGGCCGCACCGCCACCCGCCCGGCCTCGGACACCGCCCGCCCCAAGGCCTCGCTCGGGTCAGCGGGTCCCTGCGGGTGCGCGGGGAGGAGTCCCCCAAGGAGGGGCGGAGAGTTCTGCAGAGTTTGTCCCGGGAGCGCTGGACCTTCCCCGAGGCCGTCCAGGCTGCCGACAGCTCGCCTGCCCGGTGTCCAGTTCCTCCGAGGAGCTTCTCTCTCAGTCCCCTTGGTCAAGTCTCCAAACAGTGCCTGAAGCCCAGCCCTTTCTGGCGCCGCATGTGAGGAGGATGCTTCTCTGGAGCTGCCCGTTTTTCTGTTTTGTTTTGGGGCTACACCCACTCTGAGCTGGGTGTTCCTGGGTCATTCCTGGCAGTGCTCGGTGCTGGCACCACGCGCCAAGACAGCCTTGCTAGTCGTTTCCCATCCACAGGTGTGTGTGCTCCATACTTCTCCCAATACTATGGTTCAGCCCCACTCCCACAGCCTGCTGGCCAGGGCTACGGCTCTCCCTCCTCTTCTCTTTCTGGACTGGGTACAGAGAGGGACTGGCCTTCCTACTGCCTCAGGGATCCACAAAGGAACAAATGGATGAGTGCCCTTCTCTCAGCCTGTTCTCCGCACCCACTGGGCGACCATGACCCTGTTCCGGGCCCTCTCAGAGCCTCCTTTGCTAGAACCACTCACCCTCCCACCAGGCAGTGTCCATCCATCTGGAACTTTGGACAATCGTTATCTGGGCAAACACAGAGGTGGACTCTTTCTGGAGCCAAACAGCTTGTCCGTGTGTGGGCTGTGGTCCTGCTGGGCACCACATCAAATGACAGGACCTGGCTGCTGGCCCAAGGGGGACCCAGGAAGAATGGGGGGTGTGGCCTTGCCAGGAGCAGGAACAGAGTGAACACACAGCCTTAGGGGTCTAGCTGCCTGAGTCCCAGGGGACCTCCGCCCATGAAACACAAAGGCCCCTTGTCCAACCTCCTCCATCTATTGTCCAAGCAGAACCACAAAGCTTCTTCAAGACTGAGAGTCCTCAGAGTCCCCTATTTAAGGGGCCCTGGCTCTGGTCCCCATTGGAGAAGTTTCCCTAGGCCCTTGAGTCACCAGCTAAACCTTTTCCTCATTATTTACTGTAACTGCTGTACCATGATATTATGATATCCTGCCTGGAGAGATAGTACAGTGCAATTCCTGGCATCCCATAGGGTCCCTCAGTAGTACCAAAAGTGAGCACAGAGCCAGGAATAACCTCTGAGGACACCAGGTATGGCCCAATCCTCCACCCAAGAAAAAAAATAAACAATAAAAGATATTATGATGTGAAGGGGAAGACCAATGGGGCCAGAGACATTGTTCAATGTGTGTGTGCAGTGCATGAGGAAGTCCAGATTCGATCTCCTGAGCCCCACTGGAGCATCGACCCAGGAGAAGGTGTTGGCACCACTGAGAATAGCCAAAAAATCAATAAAAGTGAAGGACTAGAGAGATAATATAGTGAGTAGGACACTTGCCTCACACCACACCCTGAGCATCACCAGGAGATCTTGAACACAGAACCAGGTGTAAGCCCTGAACACCACAAGTTGTGGCCCAAAAGAAGGTGATGTCCATGGCCTTGTTTCAGTCAACTGAAAGAAGAAAAACCACAGTCCTGCCTCTGTCTAACTCCTAACTTTTGTGAGATCTGGCCCCCCGCAAAGGCCCAGAGAAGCTTTTTCTCAATATACCCAAAGTAGTCCTCTTGCTGTGTCATCTTACTAAGGAGAACTGAAAATCATGTCCAAGAAACTAACAAACTGTTATACTGACTTAGGAATGTAGATTATTTGAAGTCAGGAATATAGCCCAGGGTTAGGACACTTGTCTTGTATGTATGAGGAACTGGTCCAGACCCAAGCACCACAATAAAGCTACTTTGCTTTTTCCCAATTGAAAGAAAAATTCAGGAATTGGAGAGATGGTTCGATGGGCAAATTGCACGCAGGAAGCCTGGGTTTTATCCCTAGTACCTAATGGTTTCCCCAAATCCTGCTGGGAACACCCCCTCTCCCAGCACTTCCAGATATGACAACAAAACAAAAAGAACAAAAGAAAGAGAGGAGAGAGAGAGAGAGGAAGGAAAGGAGGATGAAGGGAAGAAAGAAGGGGGAAGGAAAGGAAAGGAGAGGAGAGGAGAAGCGAGGAGAGGAGAAGAGAGGAAAGAAAAAGGAAAAGAAGGGAAAGTAGAGGGAAGGGAAGGTACAAAACAAATATCTTTCCTTTCTAACCCAGAATTTATCTGGCTCTCCAACTGAGCATCACTCTAGTTTGTGTTTACTGGTGAACATGTCTTCCCTCCCATAGTCTCATCACATTATGTGGGCAATTAAGAGGCACATCTGCCCTAGACAGAAAAAAAATCTCTCCTCTCTTTGATGCCCAAATCCCTTAATACAGAAGAAATTGCTCAATCTGTTCATTTTTCCCCTGCTAACTTATTTGACTTTAAAAAAAATTTTTTTTTTACCTAATTTGTCTGTCCAACTCCAGAAGTCAATAATGGGCTAAATTAGAGAGAAAGTTCAGAAGTTAAGTCTCTTGCCTTGCATGTGGCCCACTGAGGTTCAATCGCACCACTTCATATAGTAGTTCCCTGAGCACCACCATGAGTGACTGCTAAGCATAGAGCTAGGAGTAAGCCTTAAGCACCACCAAGTGTGGTCCAACCTCCTCCCAAAAAACGAAAACCTCCACTGGGGTTGGGATGGGAATATGCTTCTGAACCTGCAACTTCAGACTGTTTTCTACCACACAGCCTAGCAAGGACTGTAGGGCAGAGCACTTGCTCCTGAATCCTAGTCTTGGTGGGTCACCCCTTTCCTGGCCTCTACACTCAGTTTTCTCATCTGCATAATGGAAATAATAAATCCTTATCCCTGACCTGCATTTCTATCCCCCAATTTTGTCCCTTATCCTAAGCTATCCCAGTAAGCAGGATTAACATCCTATCCACAGGGGCACTAGAGGTCTAGTCCCCCAGTGTCTGCACAGGCACTCTCACTGCTGCCTTTTGAAAGGATCAAGTCGAGCTATCCCCAAACCCTTGGTTGACTCACCTCCATCTACTTGAAGCTGTCTGGGGAGCCCCACCCCACTTGAACTTCATCTCCTTCACTTCTGTCACTGAATTTCTCTATATTTCCTGGTAAGGAACTGTTGAAAGATTTTTCATTTTCAAGGCTGAAAGATTTAGAACCATTGATCTGGCCAGGAACTGAGGCCAGGAGTCCCACAATGAGCCCATGCAGGCCCCATCTAGAAGATGGAGTAGCACCGAGGGAACCTCCTGGAAGGCAGCAACCAAAGCAGCCACGGTAATGGTCCCCAAGAGGGGGGAGGTAATGGAGCCCTATCAAGGCAGGGGGGGTCCATTAGCAGCAGGTCGGAGATGGGGAAGGGCCAGCACAAGAGCTTAGTGCATTAGGAGCTTCCTGTCTCTAGCCCAGGAGGCCTTGGGTTCCCTCAGGCCTTCTCATCTTCCCTCTCTTGATTCCTCAGCTCCCTTGAGAGAACTTGCAACTCTGGGAAGTGGAGCCTGTTGGAGCTCCTGCACCAACCAGTCTCCTTACTGAGTGAGGAAAGGATACTTCCAAGTCTCCCTTCACAGACTAAGGAGTGTTTCAGTAACCCCCCCTCCCCAACCATCAGTCCTGCTCCACAGACTAAGCACAATGCTGGGCCTGTGCCCCTCCCAACTTCCCAGCCTCCATGCAGGCCCTTCTCTCGCCTTCCTGGAGCTTGCTGAGAGCCTCCCACAAGTCCCCTTCATGATTATTCCTTCCCCCTTTTTCGTGATCCTCACCATTGCTCGTTTAAGGTCCAGCCTAGGACCGCTTATGTGCTGTGGTCCTGGTCCCCATTGGCTCTCTGAGGCAGGACCAGAGCATCCCAGCATCTAACACTGTCCCTGTCTTCTGGTCTCCTTCTGTAAGCAGAAGTGGAGAGAATGAGAGAAAATTCTTCCATGATCTTCCTCATGCTGGTCATGGCAGGAGGGTTAGTCCAGGGCTTAAGTTTCTTGCCTTGTCAACAGCTGGCCCACCAGTTTGATCTTGGCATCATATAGTCCAACCCCTCTTTGCGTCACTAGTAGCAACCCGCAAGCATAAAGTTGGGAATAGTCCCAACTAAAATAAAATACTAATTAAATACTAAAATACTAACTCCTCCTACCACACACACATACACACACACACACACACACACACACACACACACACACACACACACACACACACCAAAATAAAGAATCTCCTTTTGGTAAGGCATTTGCCTTGCATGCGGAAGGATGGTGGTTCGAATCCCAGCATCCCATAGGATCCCCTGAGCCTGCCAGGAACGATTTTTGAGCGTAGAGCCAGGAGTAACCCCTGAGCGCTGTCAGGCATGACCCAAACCCCTTTCCCCAAATTAAAAATTAAAAAAAAAAAAAAAAGGAACCTCCTTTCATCTTTAACAGAGCATGGAGGTTGGTGATATAATCCCCATTTCATAGAGAAGAAAATGCATACAGAAAGAGGAAGTGAATGTTAAAACCATTGTGTGTGTGGTGAGGAATGGTCTTTTTTGGGCCCCATTAACCTGGATCTGCTTCCTTCTGGGAAGAAACGTGATGGGCTGGTCTCAAATGAGGACCCACACTGGTGGCTCCAGTTCCACAAGGCTGGGCTGACTCCAGCAGCCTCATCTAGCTTATCCTCAGGTCCTCCTGCACCATCCTCCCTCCCTTGCTGGCTGGGAACTGTGCTCTCAGATTTCCCAGGTGGAGGCCAAGTCTCTGAGACCAAATGTAGCCAGCAGGGAAGCTTTGGGCCTCAGCTTGTCAGGACTCAGGTTCTTAAGGCTGGATCTGGTTTGGGCAAGCCTTTGCTTCATGGCCCCACCAGCAGGACCAACTAAATAATTGCTGGGAATCTGTGCAAAATGAACATTCATACCCCTTCAATAACTCAAGAATTTGGCTGCTAGAGAAATAGTACAGGGTGTTTACCTTGCATGTGACTGACCTAGCTTTGATCTCTGACACCCCTTATGGTCCCTGAGTCTGCCAGGAGAGATTTCTGAGCACTGTCAGGAGTAACCCTGGAGTATTGCTGTGTATGGCCCAAAAACAATTTAAAAACTCCAGAATTTTGAAGGTGTGGGCAAGGGAGATTGCTGAAAGGACCAGAGGACATATTTGATATGCTGCAGCTACAGATTCCATTTCCAGCACCGCAGATTCCCCTGAATTCAACCAGGTGTGGCACCCAAACAAACAACAAGAAATGGAGTTTCAGGGTCTGGAGTGACAGTAAAGCTGAGAGGGCACTTACTTGCCTCGATCCTCAGCATCCCATATAGTACCAAGAGCCC
The DNA here is from genome assembly GCF_024139225.1 of Suncus etruscus. Classification (NCBI taxonomy): domain Eukaryota; kingdom Metazoa; phylum Chordata; class Mammalia; order Eulipotyphla; family Soricidae; genus Suncus; species Suncus etruscus. The sequence goes on from NC_064856.1 coordinate 50,680,708, forward strand.
AATAGAACTGATTCCTGAGTGCAAAGCCAGGAGTAGGTTAGAGTAGTAAAGCTAGGACATACCACATCACTGGGAGTGTCCCCCCCTGAAAAAAATAGTAGATGGGATAGCAAAGGGTTTCTGAAGGTTCTCATAAGCAGGGGGCTCTGTGTAAACTGTACAGATGCCATCCTTGAAGCTATCTTTGCTCTCAAGCCTTGGTCTTCTCATCCATCAAATGGGACAGTGGTGAGAAGTAATGAGAGTGAGATGGGAGATATAAAGTGGTGGTTCTCTGGGTAGGGTGCTTGGCATCCATGAGGATAACTTGAATTTGCTCCTGACTCCTCATATGCTCTCCCGAGCCAGTCAGGAGTAAGCCTTGAGCACTGCCAGGTATAGCCTAAAAAACAAACAGCAACAACAATAAAACAAAAAACAATGATGGTTCAATAAACAAAGTGAACCTAGTTAAGGACCCCCCTGGATCTCATTTGCTATTTAGGTCTCAACCCAGGCAGCAGATGAGTTTCTTCCAGGCAAGAGATGCCTCACTCAGTTTTTTTTCATAGACCAAAAATATGACAGTTCAGGGTCAGAGAGTTCAACAGGCTGAGCAAATGCTCTACATGCAGGAGGCTTAGATTTGAGCCCCAGCATTGCATGATCCCTTGAGCACTCCTGAGAGTGATCCCTAGTAGCCTCTAAGTATCACCATGTGTCTCTCCCATTCCCTTTCTTTGCCCCCCCCCCCAAAAAAAAAGGTGGCTCAGAACAAGAAACTGCTCACCATCATGCTGAAGATTCAGGAGAAAGCTAAGATTCTGAGCTTGTTTCTCTGCAAAATTGGTACTTTTTTGTAACATGGAAGGAGGGGTGGAAGAAGGGGGAGAGAGAGAGAGAGAGAGAGAGAGAGAGAGAGAGAGAGAGAGAGAGAGAGAGAGAGAGGGAGGGAGGGAGGGAGGGAGGGAAGGAGAGAGAGAAGGAGAGGGAGAGAGAGAAGGAGAGGGAAAGAGGAAGAGAGAGAGGGAGAGAGGGATAGAGGGAGAGGGAGAGAGAGGGAGAGGGAGAGGAGGTACAGGGAGCTGTTAGGACAAAGAGGGCCACTGTGTGGACACAGAGGCCTTACCACAGAGGCCCTGCGGGCTGGGCCAGCCAAGTGGACAGAAAAGTCTCGTGGGGTATTTGGTAGGTGCCAGGAGTTGCCTCTCATCTCCTCCCTGGGATGGGGAGAGGGAGTGACATGCAGGAGCCCAGAAATGAATCAAAAAGGAGAAAGGACTCAGTGTTGAGCCCCTGCTCCTTGCCACTGTTCCAGCAGCCCATCAGCTTAAGGAACCCCCACTCCAGACTAACCACCACTCCCCACTGTGCCTTCACTGCAATAGAGGGGGGCTGATATAAGTGGTCAGGGGTAGCGCCAGAGTCACCATCACGATGAGTAACCAGGGCTTAGCTCTACCCTCAAGAAGAGCAGTAGGTCCCTTGTGGTTTATTCTGGGCCCCTTTTGAGCTGTGCAGCTGACATCACATTCACTCCCACCATTCGCCTTATACTCCATTTCACAGAGACCCCTAGCTCCCTCTGACCTGCCCTAAGCTGTCAATGGTTTCTCTTCCTTCCCAGAGTGCTTTTCCTTTGGCCATGGCTGGCTGAAATTCTCTCTGTCTTGTTCAAAGGTCACCTCCTTCAAAACTGTCGCCTCCACCCCCGCTGTTGGATTTCACCTCCACTATGCCCCAGTTGTGGAATACACCCACTCTCTGGCAGACATAGCCCAATCTGACCTGATCTGTATAAGTCTGCCTGGAAGAGTGGGTGTTTGAATGGACAGAAAAACCTTATTGGTGGGCATATTAAGATCCGTGTGAAGGAATAAAATGCTATGGTTAAGTCATGATAGGCGCCAACTATAAAAATTCTTTTGGAGGGGTGTTGGGTCACACCCTGTTTCTGGCTCTGTGCTCAGGAGTTGCTCCCAGTGGTGCTTGGGGACCATTCAGTACCAGAAATAGAACTGGGATTGGCAGCATGCAAGGCAAGGCAAGCACTATAAGACTTGTATTATCTCTAACCCAGAATTTTGTTTGCAATGTTTAAGACACACCTAAATTTATTTCTCAATTCTGTAATTCCCCAAATAGTTCATTTCTTCTTTTATTTGGGGGTGGGTGGGTTTGTTCGGTTTGGTTTTGAGGCAACACCCAGTAGTGCTCAGGGTTACTCCTGGCTATCTGCTCAGAAATTGCTCCTGGCAGGCACAGGGGACCGTATGGGATGCTGGGATTCCAACCACCTTTATTCCTGGGTCGGCTGCTTGCAAGGTAAACAGCCTACCACTGTGCTATCTCTCTGGTCCCCCATTTCTGCTTTTATTTTTTTATGTTCTTTTTTTTTGGGTTTTTTTTTTCAGGCCACACCCATTTGATGCTCAGGGGTTACTCCTGGCTAAGGCTCAGAAATTGCCCCTGGCTTGGGGGGACCATATAGGACGCCGGGGGATCGAACCATGGTCCTGATCCTTGGCTAGCGCTTGCAAGGCAGACACCTTACCTCTAGCGACACCTCGACGGCCCCTATGTTCTTCTTTTTAGCTAGCTTTTTGTCTTGATTTGGTTTGGTTTGGTTTGGTTTACTTCTTGGACCATACTCAGCAGTGTTCAGGGGTTACTTTTGGCTCTGTGCTTAGGAATCACTCCTGACTGTGCTCAGGGGATCAGGGTACAATATGGGGTACCTGGCACTGCACCTGAATTAGTTGTGTGCAAAGTAATCATTCAACCTGATGTTTTGTTTTTGAAGTTTGCTAAGTGGCTACTTAGCAGCTGTAGTGATATTACAGCAGGTAGGGCCTGTGCCTTGTTCTTGGACAACCCAGGTTTGATCCCCAGCATCCTTATGGTCCCCTGAGTTTAGAGCCAGAAGTAACTCCTGAGCATTACCTACTGTGCCCCCCCCAATAAACTAACAATGAAATGATTGCTTAAATTTGTTTACAATCATTTTTTATGAGTCTTTAAGGCTATGATTACCTCCTGATTTCTGCTGAACTGCAATTACCAATGTTTTGAAATACTTGTGTTCAGTATACTTCTTGGTTTCTGGTAGACATGGGATTTGCCCAGTATCCCATAGCTGGTGAGTATTTTAACATTATAATTGTTGTATTTTATAATTGTTGTATTTATAGTGAAGAAATTATCTGGAATGTTCTTTGGAGTTTTTAAAAATTGAATTTCAGTCTTAGTAGGGTGTGGCCCTCTTCTAGTATTAAGACCCATTATCTTTTCAGTATGGCAAGAGGGGATGAAAAAATATATGAATGACCATGTTGATATCTGTGAATTTTTTTCTTTGGTTTTTGGGTCACACCCAGCAGCGCTCAGGGGTTACTCCTGGCTCTACATTCAGAAATTGCTCTTGGCAGGCTTAAAGGACCATGTGGGACGCTGGAATTTGAACCACTGTCCTTCTGCATGCAAGGCAAATGCCCTACCTCCATGCTATCTTTCTGGCCCTGGTATCTGTGCATTTCTATGGAGTCAGCTGCTTTGGAACAGGCACAAAAAGAATAAAGATAATTTTTAGGGCCCGGAGAGATAGCATGGAGGTAAGGCGTTTGCCTTTCATGCAGGAGGTCATCAGTTCGAATCCCCGGGTCCCATATGGTCCCCCGTGCCTGCCAGGAGCAATTTCTGAGCCTGGAGCCAGGAAAAACCCCTGAGCACTGCCGGGTGTGACCCAAAAACCACAACAACAACAAAAAAAATTTTTAGGGTTAATTTATTAAGGGATTCCTTGGAGGTCAGGTTTCTAATTCAGGTAAATATGGAAAAATATGTGATTGTGACATGTGCTAAAACATACCTTTAATTCCTTGGGGGAAATGGAGGCATCAGTACAGACCCAGTACAGGCTGCATTTTCTCTGTGACTGGGGGAATAAAGCTTGATTTCGCAAATACAGGGTTGCCTGGACTTCCAGGCGCACTCTATAGACTCTGCATAGCCTTAATTGTGTTGATGCCTCTTCCTCTTCTCATCTTGAAAAATAAGTTCCAGAACATGGTTGCCTGTACTTTCATTCATTACAAAATTTGTTCCTTTTTTACCATGAGTCGTTCATAGGCAAAAATCATCCAGCAACTGGTTTAAGGTATTGCATAGCTTTGCTGTATAACAGACTAATTTTCACAAAATTTTAATTCTAAGCCTCATATTATGTCATTAATAATTTTCCTGGTATGACCTAATTGTGTTCTTTTATTAAAAATGTATTTAAGGGCCCGGAGAGATAGCACAGCGGCGTTTGCCTTGCAAGCAGCCAATCCAGGACCTAAGGTGGTTGGTTCGAATCCCGGTGTCCCATATGGTCCCCCGCGCCTGCCAGGAGCTATTTCTGAGCACACAGCCAGAAGTAACCCCTGAGCACTGCCGGGTGTGACCCAAAAACCAAAAAAAAAATGTATTTAAGGGTCCAGAGCCATGACATATTGGGTAGGGTTCTTGCCTTGCATGGAGCTACCAAGTTCAATCACCAGCATCCCATATGATCTTCCATATGGAAATCACTGCCAGGAATGATTTCTGAGTACAAAGTTAAAAGTAGTCCCTAAGCATTGTTGGATGTGCCTCCAAAACAAAAAATATTAATTAACATTTAAAATGTGTTTAAAAGCTAATATAGAAAAGGAAAGAAATATATCAGTTTTGATATGTATGGTTTCTTTTTGACCCAATCAAAAGTTGTTTAGGTTTGGTTGTTTAACAGCTTAACTTTATGTCATAAATTTCTAACTTGATTGCAGAGATGTAGGGGACATTTATTTAATGAAAATCTGTAGTTTGTGAGTTTAATTTTTTTGGTTTTTAGGCCATACTAGGCTCTGCATCAGACACACACCTACTCTAGTTCTGCTCAGGAATCACTCTTGGTGGGGCCCAGGGATGATGAGGATCAAACCTGGGTCAGCATGCAGTGCAGGTACCCTACTCACTGTAGTTTGTGGGTTTTATAAAAAAAATTTAAATATTTTATGGCCTGTTAAAGATATTGTGTGTTTTTTGTTATTGTTCTTCAATCTTTTGATGTTTTGTTAGTCTAGTTCTACTATTTTTGTTTTGTCTGTTTTGGGGGCCATACCCAGCAGTACTGAGGGCTTACTTCTGGCTCTGTGCTCAGGGAACACTTTTGGTAAGGCTTGGGAGACCATACAGAGTGCTACAAATTGAACCCAGGTCAACAGCATACAAGGTAGAACCTTCCCCACTGTTTCACCAGTTCTCTCCAGCCCAGTTCTACTATTTAATACACAAAGACATATATGTATATATGCATATATATTTATTTTTTTAGTTCATTGTAATTTAGTAAGTTAATGATAGAGTTCCATGCATGCAATGTTCTATACAACATCTCTACCATTTTGCTGGCTTCCCTCCACCAGGGCTTCACCACTGAAACACAGCAAACCCCACTGTCTCCCACCAGAGTAAACTCAGTTCTTTGGACCAGTTCTCAGGTTCTGTTGCCTTTGGCTATTTGTTATTTTATTATTATGCTTATTTTTTGTTTTTGTTTTGGACTCACACCTGGTAGTATTCAGGGCTTACTCCTGACGCTGTCCTCAGGGAACACTCCAGGCAGGGTTTGGAGAACCATATGTGGTGCTAGGGATTGAACCTGAATCAGCTAGTTGCAAGGCAAGAACCCCACCTGCTGTACTATCTCTCTAGCCCCTATATCATTTATGAGAGATCATTCTGTATCTGTCCTTCTCCAAACGTCATTCAGTATTACACTCTCCAGATCCATCCACATAGCAGGCAAATAGAATGATTTCATCTGTTTTGTTGTTTTGTTTTGTATTGTTTTTGGGTGACACTCAGCAGTGCTCAGGAGTTACTCCTGGCTCTATGCTCAGAAATAGCTCCTGGGGGAGCTGGAGAGATAGCACAGGCGTTTGCCTTGCAAGCAGCCAGCCCAGGACCTAAGGTGATTGGTTTGAATCCCAGGACCTAAGGTGATTGGTTTGAATCCCCGTGTCCCATATGGTCCCCGGTGCCTGCCAGGAGCTACTTCTGAGCAGATAGCCAGAAGTAACCCCTGAGCAACGCCGGGTGTGGCCCAAAAACAAAACAAAAAAAAAAGAAAAGAGAAAGAAAGAAAGAAAGAAAGAAAGAAAGAAAGAAAGAAAGAAAGAAAGAAAGGAAGGAAGGAAGGAAGGAAGGAAGGAAGGAAGGAAGGAAGGAAGGAAGGAAGGAAGGAAGGAAGGAAGGAAGGAAGGAAGGAAGGAAGGAAGGAAGGAAGGAAGGAAGGAAGGAAGGAAGGAAGGAAGGAAGGAAGGAAGGAAGGAAGAAAGAAAGAAAGAAAGAAAGAAAGAAAGAAAGAAAGAAAGAAAGAAAGAAAGAAAGAAAGAAAGAAAGAAAGAAAGAAAGAAAGAAAGAAAGAAAGAAAGAAAGAAAGAAAGAAAGAAAGAAGAAAAAGAAAGAAAAGAAAAAGAAAAAAAAAGAAATAGCTCCTGGCAAGCTTGGGGGACCACATGGGATGCTGGGATTTGACCCACCGTCCTTCTGCATGCAAGGCGAATGCCCTACCTCCATGCTATCTCTTAGGCCCTTGTTTTTTTTCTTTTTTCTTTTTTTTCTAGTAACATATGCCATTTTGTATGTATATTATGAATTATAGTTTTTTATTCAGTCATCTATTCTTGGACGCTTTGGTTGTTCTTATACACACATATATTAAAATAATGTAGTTTTAAAACTAGAGAGATCTCAATAGGCTGGAAAACATGCTATGCATACAGGAGGCACAGGTTCCATACCTGTGAGCACAATGTATGGTCCCTGGAGCCCACTTAGGAGCACCTTCCAAACATAGAGATAGGAGTAGCTCCTGAGCACTATCAGCTGTGATTTCCCCCAACTACAACAGCATAAATAGTGATGATGATGATGATGATGATGATGATGATGATAATAATAATATAGATTCATTCAAACACTCCTGAAATTCATCTGGAACAATAAACACTCAAGAATAGCTAGAGAAACCCTTGGAGAAAGGAATACGGGAGGCATTACTTTCCCCAGTTTTAAACTGTATTATGAAGCAATAGTCATTAAAACAGCATGGTATTAGAATAAAGACAGACTTTTAGATCAGTGGAATAAACTTGAGTATTCAGAGAATGTGCCCCAGATATACAATCAATTAATCTTTGATAAAGGGGCAAGAAATGCAAAATGGAGCAAGGAAAGCCTCTTTAACAAGTGGTGTTGGAGCAACTTGTCAGCTGCTTGCAGAAAAGCGAACTCAGACCTCTGTCTAACACAATGCACAAAGGTCAAATCCAAATGGATTAAGACATGAATATCAGACCCAAAACCATAGGTATATTGAACAACACATAGGTAAAACACTCTATGACATTGAGACTAAAGGCATCCTCAAGGCAGAAACAGCACTCTCCATACAAGTGGAAACAGAGATAAACAAATGGGACTATATTAAGCTGAGAAGCTTCTGCATCTCAAAGGAAATAGTGCCTAAGATACAAAAGCCACCCATATATTGGGAAAAACTATTCACCTGATACCCATCAGACAAGGGATTAATATCTAAGATATACAAGTTACTGACAGAACTTAACAAAACAAAAACAAAAACAAAAACATCTAACCCCATCAAAAAATGGGGAGAAGAACTGAATAGGCAATTTCTCAAAGAAGAAATACAAACGGCCAAAAGGCACATGAAAAAATGCTCCACATCACTAATTATCAGGGAGATGCAAATCAAAACAACAATAAGGTACCACCTCATGCCACAGAGACTGGCACACATCACAAAGACCAAGAACAATAAGTGCTGGCGAGGATGGGGGGGGGGGGAGAAAGGAAATCTCATTCCCTGCTGGTGGGAATGCCGCATATTCCGTCTCTTATGGAAAACAATATGGAGATTCCTCAAAAAATGGAAATTGAAAAACCAAAGGAAAACAAAAAAGGGCCTGAGCAGTGGCACAAGCGGCAAGGTGTCTGCTTTACCCATGCTAGTCTCAGACGGACCACAATTTGATTCCCTGGTGGCATCCCACATGGTCCCCCAAGCCAGGAGCGATTTCTGAGCACAGAGCCAGGAGTAACTCCTGAGTGTCACTGGGTGTGGCCCCAAAACAAAACAAAACAAAACAAAAAAAAGGAAAAGCTCCCATATGATCCAGCTACACCACTCCTAGGGACATAACCTAGGAACACAAAAATGCAATACAAAAATTCTTTTCTCACACCTATATTTACTGCAGTGCTGTTTAAAATAGTTAGACTCTAGAAACAACCAAGATGCCCTTCAACAGATGAATGGCTAAAGAAACTGTGATACATATACACCATGAAATATTATGCAGCCATCAGAAGAGATGAAGTTGTAAAATTTTCCTATACATGGATGTACATGGAATCTATTATGCTGAGTGAAATAAGTCCGAGGGAGAGAGAGACACAGAATAGTCTCACTTATCTATGGGTTTTAAGAAAAATAAAAGACATTATTGTAATAATGCCCAGCGATGAGGGCCAGAGGACTGGCTCTCGATATAAAGCTCACCTCAAGGAGGGGTGAGTGCAGTTAGAACACTAACAACTACCACGACAATGTTAATGAGTGAGAGAAGTAGAATGCCTGTGTCGAATACAAGCAGGGGGTGTGAGTGGAGGAATATTGGGTGAATTGGTGGTGGGAATGTTGCACTGGTGAAGGGGAGTGTTCTTTTTGTGACCAAAACCCAACTACAGGCATGTTTGTAAGTACAGTGTTTAAATACAAAAAAAGGAAAAATAATATAGATCCATATTTGTCATAGCCTATCAGTCTGACAATGATGTGTCTCTAACCTTGTTGCTTATAGCAACCTCTGTTTTTATCTCATCTGTTTTGATGATCTACTATTCAATATATGAAAGTTTTCCTTACTATAGATGATATATTTACCTTTTATAAAGTCCCTATTTTGTACCATTTAGTGTGCAGGGTAGGGTTTTTTGGCTTTGTTTTTTTGTTTTAGGCCTCTCCCAGTGATGCTCAGGGCTCATTCCAGGTGATGTTCAAGGATCATATAGCTCTACGAATTAAACTTGGGCCTCCTGTATGGAAAGCATGCTCTCAGCCAGTTGAGCTATCTCTATGTCCCTATTTAAATTTCTTTGGGCAGCAATTATTATTATTTACTTTTATAGAGAAATGGGAGGGAGAGAGAGTAATAACAAGTAACACTCTCAAGAAAGAACCTGGACTTCTCCAAAGGCAGAGAGAGCCCCAGTAACATTCCAGAGTGAAAATATGTAAGTCCACATCTCAAGATGTGGGAGATGCAGGTGATATGTGCTCAGACAAGACATATGCACAGCAAGGACACATTTGCCCAGGTTGCCATATGACTATTGCTATTTCTTTTTTCTTTTTTTGGTTTTTGGGTCACACCTGGAAGCACTCAGGGGTTACTCCTGACTCTATGTTCAGAAATCACTCCTGGCATGCTCAGGGGACCATATGGAATGCTGGGATTTGAACCACCATCCCTCTGCATGCAAGGCAAATGTCTTACTTCCATGCTATCTCTCCGGCCCCTATTGTTATTTCTAATACCACCCCCTACTCTGTCCCTTTAAATGTTTTTTTTTTTTTTGGTCATTTAACCTTTTAATGTACAAATTTGAGTATTTTTACAAGTTTCAAAAAAGGTAGGAACAAAAGACAGGTATAACAAAATATACTCCAATCTCTGTCCTTCATCTACCCAGTTTCCACTCCTTGTACCACTAGTTTGGTTTTATGAATTTTTTATATGTTTTGGGAGAACTCCAAAGCAGTACTCAGGAAGCCTGGTAGCCCACGATAATTTTTAGCCAACAAGGCAGTTGGTTTAATGCAAAAGCCTGAGGAAGTGATGCTGCTCTGGCCCTGCAGGGCCAGGAATACCTAGGCCAGTACAACAGTACTGGGTTCACCATTACCATACTCAGGTATGCTTGAGTAATATATGGTGCTGGAATCAAACTAGTTGGGTGCATTCTAAGCATGGGCCAAAACATATGTACTATCTCTATCCCCTCTTATATAAATGAAAGAAAAAATTGGGGGGGGGGCACACCAAACAGTGTTCAGAACTACTGCCAGCTTGATGCTTGAGGTCACTCCTGGTGATCCTCAGAGAACAATGTGAACTCTGACCATCTGCATAGAAAGTATTCATTCAGCCTGTTGTGCCATCTCTCAGACCCTTCTTGTGTATTCTTGAGTTTCTTTGTATAGATACAATTATTTCTACTTTTTAAAGCTTAAATAAAGAATCACAGTTTGGTCCAGAGGGATAGTACAATGGGTGGGGTGCCTGCCAAGCTGAATTCAATCCACAGCATCCCTTATGGTTCCCTAAGCCTGCCAGGAGTGCAAAGTCTAAGTAACTCAGATTCCTGAGTACAGAGCCAAGAGTAAATTCTGAGCTGGGCATGATCCCCCCACAAAAAAAAAATCAACAAAAAACAAAAACAGTGATCCTGCATTTTATCACAACTGTATCTTTCCCAAGCTAATACACTGGAAGCTTCCACATTCTTTTTAGGCTCTATAGAATTCCATTAAATAGTTGTATCCTAATGTATTTAACTAAATCTCTCCTGAACGTGTGGGTTGTTTCCAGTTCTTTGTTGGAACAAACTGCTACGGGGAATAGCCTTGTACATAATGTTTTTTGTTCCTGTAAGAATTTTCACAGAAATGTTATTGTTAGGTCAAAGGATTTCACATTTGTAAGCTTGACAACTACTGCCAGACAGCCTTTCTTTGATCAGACCTCCTTATTGTCCCATGAGCACTACAAGAAAAAACTTGTTTCTTCTTTGTCCCACAAAGTCTCACCAACTCCCAGAGGGCACTGTGGGAATTTCAGTCTAATTCAAGAAAAATCAAGAGTCTCAGGATAACTTCATTTTACATTTCTCTTCTTTTGAGTGCTATTTTTTTTTTTTTTTGCAGAACAAGAGTCATTTAAGATCCATTGTGTTCTTATATTAGATATACTAGAAAATATATCCTTCAGCCATGTTTCTATTAGATTGTTGGGCATTGATTCCTATTAGCTTTTTATATTTTGGAAGATTATCTATTCTTCTGTCTGTTTCCTGAATTAAAGGGATTTGCCCAAGTTTATAATTTGTCTTTTAACTTTACTGAGTTTTTTTTTCTTTGTTTTTAATGTGGAAATTTTTGGGTCTTTTTGTTTTGTTTTGTTTTGTTTTGCTTTGGTTTTTGGAGCCACACTCAACAGCACTCAGGAGTTACTCCTTGCTCTGCACTCAGAAATTGCTCCTGGGGGCCAGAGAGATAGCACAGCAGTGTTTGCCTTGCAAGCAGCTGACCCAGGACCTAAGGTGGTTGGTTCGAAACCCAGCGTCCCATATGGTCCCTGTGCCTGCCAGGAGCTATTTCTGAGCAGATAGCCAGGAGTAACCCCTGAGCACTGCCAGGTGTGGCCCAAAAACCAGCCAACCAACCAAGAAAAAAAGAAATTGCTCCTGGTAGTTTTGGGGGACCATATGGGATGCCAGGGATTGAATCCCGGTTCATCCCGGTTCATCTGTTTGCAAAGCAAATGCCCTATCACTGTGCTATTGCTCCAGTCCTTTTTTTTTTTTTTTTTTTTTTTTTTTTTTTTGGTTTTTTGGGCCACACCCGGTGACGCTCAGGGGTTACTCCTGGCTATGCGCTCAGAAGTCGCTCCTGGCTTGGGGGACCATATGGGACGCCGGGGGATTGAACCGATGTCCGTCCTAGGCTAGCGCAGGCAAGGCAGGCACCTTACCTCCAGCGCCACCGCCCAGCCCCTGTTTTATGTTTTCTATGTTTGAACTTATGAGTTATGGCTTCTGGAGTTTGAATCATGATTAAAAAGGCGACTTCCGGGGCCAGAGAGATAGCATGAAAGTAAGGCATTTGCTTTGAATGCAGAAGGACAGTGGTTCAAATCCTGGCATCCCATATGATCCCCCCAAGCCTACCAGGAGCAATTTCTAAGCATAGAGCCAGGAGTAACCCCTAAGCACTGCTGGGTGTGACGCAAAAACAAAAACAAAAATAAAAAATCCAAAAAAGGTGACTTCTCAGTAAAATCTCTTCCCAATATTTATTTTTAATGCTCTGATACCTCATTTCTTATAGAGGCTACTCCCAGCAAAGTCTGATGTCATGGGTCTGTGCTGAGCATGGAGGTGTGGGTCTGGAGATTCTGTGCTTCAGCTGGGTGTTAGTTCAATGCTGGGTTGGAGGGTAGAGGTCAACAAGGGCTACTGCTGGTGGTGTTCTGGGGGCTATGTGATACCAGGGATCAAATTCAGGGTCTAATATATGCTTAGTATGTTTACCACCTGACCTATCTCCAGGTCCTAAGTCTTTAATACATCTAGACATTCTGTATTATTTTAAGTATTCTTTTTTTTTGGGGGGGGGCCATACCCGGCGATGCTCAGGGGTTACTCCTGGCTGTCTGCTCAGAAATAGCTCCTGGCAGGCATGGGGGACCACATGGGACACCGGGATTCGAACCAACCACCTTTGGTCCTAGAACGGCTGCTTGCAAGGCAAACGCCGCTGTGCTATCTCTCCGGGCCCTATTTTAAGTATTCTTAAAAAGCAGCATACAGACTAGTTTATGCTGTTCTTTTTTCTTTTTTTTTTTTTTTTCTTTTTGTGGCATTAGGGTTTGAACCCACAGTCTCATATTTGCAGGGCAAATGCTCTACCGCTAAGATACATTACCAGCCCTGAGTCTTACTGCTAAGTCTGAGAATTTTTGTCTTCAATAGTACAACTTAATATATCTATATCTGCTTTAGATCTGATGTATTCTCACCATACATTTGCATTTTTATTTTTGTGCTACCTGTGGCTTTGTTTGATGTTCTTTGCTCTACATTCTAGGTTTTTCTTGTTTTTATCATATAATGATTTAGAAAGTTGGCACCAGTGTGTAATTCTCTCACACTTGGGCTAATCAAGTCCTGTATTTTAATTCATCTGTATCTCATTACCAAAATCAATATAATGGTCACTTGCTGGGTAGGTTACTATCCAGTATACTAGGCTAGTCACTTTCTGTCACCTTAACTGTCAGATAAGACAATAATGCCCATTGTGCTTAAGGAATTTGTCTATGGTCACCCAATACTTTTTGATCATCTCTGGAAGATGAGAAATGTAGCAGGACAAAGTCAGGACAGAAGTAATCTTAGTTAAATAATGTTGCTAAATGTTAGGGAGGGGAGAAGTTTTCCAAGTAAAACCACCACAAGGATTTGAAGTCCCTCACAAAATCATTTTCACAGGAGCCTAATAAGTATGTGATAGCAAAGTCCGGGACATCTGCCAACCTGGCAGGTGAAAGGCCTTGTCTCACTTAGTTTGGGTTTGTATTTCTCTTTCCTATGTTTGAATACAATTTGCATTTCCATGTCTGTGAACTTGCCTATTCATAGGCCTTGCCCACTTAGAGGCACTCAGTAAATAATACTATATCTAAGCCTTCTGGGATGTGAGTCTGTTTTTGTAGACATGGTCTCCTGAACAGTGCTCAATAGACTCAGGGGCTCCCAGCCAATGATTGGTTATTGTTGTTGTTGTTCTTTGGGAACCATACCTGGTAGTGCTCAAGGCTTACTCCTGCTATTGCTCAGGGATTACTCCTGGAGGGGCTCAAGGGGAGTTGAGAAATGAATTCAGGTCAACCACATGCAAAGCGAGTATCCTATCCCCTGTATTATCACTATGGCCCCTTTCCAATTATGGTTAACATACCTTAAAGTCATTCAATGTGAGGACCTGAGACATGGTGTTTCTTGCACCCTGCAGTGCCAAAGATTCCCCAGAACACCTTGGAAGTACAAAAAGGTTCTCCAGGGCTGTACCCAGTGATATTTGGGGGAGTGCTTGTCTTGCAGCACACACCTGACCTCTGACTTCTCTCCCACCCCTAGGAGTTTGTTTTGAGAATGCTAAATGAGTAACTTGTAGCATTTTATTGTTTCTCATAGAAAATTATTTCTGGAAAATAAATCCCTCAACTGAAGCTTCAGTGCAAGTTCTTTCTTCTGTAGACAAAATGTACCCATAAATTATAAATCGATTGTTCCCTTCACTCTCTCTTCACAAGGACAAACTCATCCAAGGGGGTAGGTAGTAAGGAAGGCCAGTGTGGGCAACACTAAAGCTATATCAAAATATTTATACTTTTAGGGGGGCTATGGAGATAGCATAACAGATAAGATGCTTGGCTTGCATGCAGCTGACCTGAGCTCAAGCTAGGAATCTAGCACCCCACGTAGTTCCACAAACCCTGCTAGGACTGATCCCTGAGAACAAACCAAGACCTGAGCACTGTCAGGTGTGGTCGAAACTGCTCCCCTCAGATATATTTTAGGACTAGAGAGAAAAACAGAGAGTAAGATCTTGCCTTGCAAGTGGTCAACCCAGGTTTGATCCCTGGTATCATAAATGATCCTCTGAGCCCTGCTAGGAGCAATCCATAAAGACAGAGCCAGGAATAACACCTGAGCACATATACATCTTTTATTTTAATTTTAAAGGAAAAAATACAACCAGCCTAAGCAGCACCTCCTGACTTTTTCAACCTTATACTTTTGTTTATTTATTCATTTTTGGAGGGAGTGGTTTAGGCTGTATCTGTCAGTGCATAAGGTTTACTCCTGGCTCTGTGCTCAGGGATAACTCATGGGAGGATTCAGGGAAATATAAGGAGTGCCAGCGGCTGCATGCAAGACAAGTGCCCTTCTTCCTGAACCATCTTTTCAGCCCTGTGTTGCTGCTCTTTTCTAAAATGGCCGGTGGTCTCAGTTCTACCATTACATAGCTAGTATTGACACAGCAAAGGAGAAACTGAAGGAGTGAATGAGAAAATTGCCCTCATCATCATTACCAAGCATAGTGTAGGGGCCAGGAAAGTGGCTCAGAGGGTAGAGCTCCTACCTAGCAAGGAAAGAGCCTGAGTTCCATCCCTGGTACTGTAGAGCCCTCAATCACTGCCAGTATGGCCTTGATGATCCCCAAACATTCATCATCATATCACCTCTCACTAGGAGTAGCCTCTATGAGAAATAAAAGAGCAGCATGATTAGACAGATAAATAGATAAAAGACATATATATATGTATATGTATATGTCTGAATTATAAATTTTCTTATGGGCCCGGAGGGATAGCACAGCGGCATTTGCCTTGCAAGCAGCCGATCCAGGACCAAAGGTGGTTGGTTCGAATCCCGGTGTCCCATATGGTCCCCCGTGCCTGCCAGGAGCTATTTCTGAGCAGACAGCCAGGAGTCACCCCTGAGCACCGCCGGGTGTGGCCCAAAAACAAAAACAAAAACAAATAAATTTTCTTATATATATGTGTGGGTAGAAGAGCTATATCTTGATCAGAGATAGCTCAATGAGCTGGATCACATGTCTTGCATGAAGGAAACCTCATTTTAATCCCTGACACCACCTGGTTCCTCAAGCACTGCCATATTGGCCCCTAATCACTGAGCCTAGGGTGGCATGGAGAGCCTAAATGAAGAAAAAAATGATACTTGTATGTGTGTGTGTGTGTGTGTATATATATATATATATATATATATATATATATATATATATACACACATATATGTACATATGCACATGTAAATGTAGTTGTCACAATAATCCTCTAAGATGTAAGATAACATCCAGGGGCTGAAGTGGTAGCACAGCAGTAGGATGTTTGCCTTGTACTCAGCTGACCCAGGACAGACTTGAGTTCGATTCCCAGTATCCCATATGGTCCCCCGAGCCAGGAGCGATTTCTGAGTACAGAGCCAGGAATAGCCCCTTAGTGCTGCTGGATGTAGCCCCCCCCCCCCAAAAAAAAAAGATGACACCCAGCTATTAACCTAAAACAAAGGCATCCCCCCAACTTCCTTTTTTCCTTAAACTTCTTCCTTTGATATGTAAAAGCCCACCTGCCCACCTGGATAGGCACTTTTGTTTCTCAACCTTCCCCCTCCTGGTGAATTGGTAATGGGTTAATAAAGAAAGGTCAGTTTTTGGCTGGGCATGCCCAGAAAGACCACAAGCTGAAAAGCAGACTGACTCCATGTCTCTACTGACTGGCTTGATTTATTAATCCTTCATGCTACCCTGCTTCTTAAGATGCTTCTGCCTGGGGGTTAGAAACATGGTGTGTCAGGGTGAAAAAAAAAAACAAAACTGTGGGGTGTTTTTTTTTTTACAACTGGCACCTGAACAGGGACCTGGAGACCAGAGAAGATCCCAACAATGGTGAGTTATTTGACCCTCTGATGGATAATCATCGTAACGGCCTCCTTAAACTGGACTGAGTGTGCAGTGCCCTTCACTGAAACCGGTATACATGGCCCCTATTCTGAATGTGGGAGAGACCCCTTCAAGTGGGACAGAAGCAGGCAGTGAAGGGGAGAGAGCTGAAGACTCTGAGCAGCATCTCAGAGGCCAAGATTCACTGCCTTTCTTCTACCAGAGGTGCTTTGTGTAAGGACCTTGGCCCCAAAACCTGTAGCAGCTTATCAAGGTCATTTATGGAGTAGAAGCCAAAGAGAAAGCCCTATTGGAGGGGGACCAATAGCAAGGAGATGAGAGGGTACCCCTGCCCAGATTCTGACCCACGAAATGAAGGTCTTTCCATCCCAGATGACCTCAGCAGACTACTACAGAGAGAGAAAACAGAGAAATGGAGAATCCAAGCTCAGCTGAAGCCCAATTAAGGAGAAGCTGCTTTCAGAATCTCCTGCAACTTTCTTCTAGGTTAGTCTTGACCCTATTTCCATTGGTCATTATTTTATATATATTATAATTATATATACATTATAATTTATTTTATATATTATATTTTTAATATATCTTAACTAGCCAATTGGGAATGTTTCCCAATTGTTGTGATGCTTGATTGTGCATATTAAGTAGAAACTTACTCTCAAATATTGTCTGCAGAAATGTTCTTATATCTTTGTCCACAGAAGTCAATGGAAAAGAAATTTGGATACTATAGACTCTTACCACAGTGCTCATTATAAACTTATTTTCAAACTGTATATATATCTGTATAAATGGTCTGGTAATTTTGTTTAGAGAAGTTTATGGAAAAGGAACTCGGATGCTATGGATTCATAATACAGTGCTCAGTGTAAGAATGTTTAAGAATTTTCAAATTAAGGAGCCAGGCGGTGGTGCTAGAGGTAAGGTGCCTGCCTTGCCTGCGCTAGCCTTGGATGGACCATGGTTCAATCCCCCGGTGTCCCATATGGTCCCCCAAACCAGGAGCGACTTCTAAGCGCATAGCCAGGAGTAACCCCTGAGCATCACTGGGTGTGGCCCCCCCCCAAAAAAAAAAAAGAATTTTCAAATTAAGTGTATCTGTAGAAAGGTTCTAATGTTTATGTTCAGACAAGTCTATGAAAACATTTGTGATATGAATAAGACAGAGATATGGAAAAAGCTAATTATTTAATAAAACTCCATGCGTGGAATTACCCACACATTTATTTCTACCCCAGGCAGAGGGGTCTAAAGCATGTAGGGTAGCCTGAATAATTAATAAACCAAGCCAATCAGGAGAGAGCCATGGTGTCAGTCTGTGCCTTGTGATATCTCTGTGCCCACCCCTCCCAGCCAGAATTGACTTTCTTTTTTTTATTAAACCAATACCTATTCACCATGGGTCAAAATGATAGCACAGCAGTAGGATATTTGCCTTGCACCTGGCCAACTCTGGACAGACCCTGGTTTGATTCCTGGAATCCCATATGGTCCCCCAAGCCTGCCAAGAGCAATTTCTGAGCTCAGAGCCCAGAGTAACCTCTGAGCACTGCTTGGTGTGACCACACACACACACACACACACACACACACACACACACACACACATAAAAATAATACCCATTCACCAGGAGGTGGAAGGTTGAGTAATTCAGATGGGTTTTACATATAAAAAGAGAGATTTAAAGTAAAGAGGAAGATAGGGCCGGAGAGATAGCACAGCGGTGTTTGTCTTGCAAGCAGCTGATCCAGGACCAAAGGTGGTTGGTTCAAATCCCGGTGTCCCATATGGTCCCCCGTGCCTACCAGGAGCTATTTCTGAGCAGACAGCCAGGAGTAACCCCTGAGCATCACCGGGTGTGGCCCAAAAACAAACAAACAAAAAAAAAAAACAAATAAAGAGGAAGATAAAGAATGTCTTTGTTATGTGCTAATAGCTAGGTGCCCCATTTTACAGAGGACAAAAGTGAGGTAAGGAGTGTTTAGATTCCTCAACCAGGCTCCCGTGGTTGATACCTGGTGGAGTCAGGCCTCTCCCTCGACTCTGCACCCCTACTCAGACTGGCTTGGAAGATGGGAAGTTGATCAAAGTGTAGCCCTTGGCTTTCAGCCCTCAGAGGGGTGTGGGCTAAGGAGATCAGTCTGTTTCAATACTTTGGTATGATTGACTCTTCATTCATTAATTCATTCAACCCCCTGATTCATTCATTCATCACATATTTCTTTTCTTCTTTTTTTTTTTTTTTTGTGTGCCAAACTTTGTGATGCTCAGGACTAACTCCTGTCTCTGCAATCAAGAATCACTCCTGGAGGTCTTGAGTAGTCATATGTGATGTGTGAATCAAACCTAGTTCAACTGCATGAAGAGCAAGGCTCTTACCTGCAGTCTTGAATGTCTTTGATGTGCCAAGGCCTGCACAGGGTGCCAGCACAGGGACAGGGTTCTTGCTCTTCCCTTTTGGAAAAGGGGTGGGTGGATGCTTCACAGCTCCTTGCCATCAGGGTTCTGTTCCAGAGGAAAGTGCAGAAGCATGTCCTCCAAGTTTCTCAGTCTGCCCTGGTCCACCATCTAGTGACTGCACCACATCCATGAGCTTCTCTTATCTGAGAGAGTCATGGTAAGATGCCATCTTTCTGCTCATCTTCCAGAGAATTTCATGGGGAGCAGGGGCTGATCAATGGTATATGATATTCTCTATTATCTATTTTTTTTTTTTTTTGGTTTTTGGGTCACACCCGGCAGTGCTCAGGGGTTACTCCTGGCTGTCTGCTCAGAAATAGCTCCTGGCAGGCACGGGGGACCATATGGGACACCGGGATTCGAACCAATGACCTTTGGTCCTGGATCGGCTGCTTGCAAGGCAAACGCCGCTGTGCTATCTCTCCGGGCCCTCTATTTTCTAATATACATAAAGGGTTTACTGTTTTGTATTGGGAAGGGATATTGGCTCATACATATCAGGGGCTCTTTCTTGCTCTGTACTCAGAGCAGTGTTTGGCAGACCATAGCATTCCAGGGATCAAGCCAAAATCAACCAAGTGTAAGGCAAATGCCTTAAATTGTGCTATCTGCTCTTTTGTTTTTGTTTTTGAGCAACACCCTGTACTGCTTAGGAGGTCCTCCTGACTCTGCACACAGGAATTACTTCTGGCAGTACTGGAAGGACCATATGGAGTCTTAAGAGATTAAATTTGGGACCGGAGGGATAGTATGGAGGTAAAGTTTTTGCCTTGCATGCAGGATGGTGGTTTGAGTCCCGGCATCCCATATGGTCCCCCAAGCCTGCCAGGAGCGATTTCTGAGCGTAGAGCCAGGAGTAACCCCTGAGTGCTCCTGGGTGTGACCCAAAAACAAAAAACAAAAGAGAGAGAGAGAGAGAGAGAGAGAGATATTAAACCTGAGTCAACTGCAAGTAAGGCAAATGTCATACCTGCTATACTATCTGAATAGCTCCAGACTTAAGATTTATTTATTTTTGCAGTACCAGATACTGAACTCAAGATTTTATATGCAAGGCAAGTGCTATACCATTGTGCTGCATCAGGCCCCAGGGCCTTTTTTATTTTTTTAATTCTAGAAATAAGGTCTCATGTCTGTGAGTGATAGGGAGTCTGGAAGAGTAATGCCTCACAGACAGTCATTTTTATAATGCATGTTCTGACTATGAGGAGACTAAATGGAATAGGGACATGAGGCCGCAGCACATCCAGGTAAAGATCTGAGTGGAGACTGCAGCTCAGGAAAGGAGGAATATTTGAACCCAAGGAGTAGTAAAAAAAAAAATTAAATTAAAGGGAATTAACTTATTCCCTCAATCGGCATCTACTAAAGGCAGACACTGTGCCAGATGCAAGGAATAAGATGGAGGGGCCAAAATGATAGTAGAGCAGGTGGGGTGCTTGTCTTGCATTCAGCTTACCCAGGTTCAATCCGCAGTATCCCATATGGTTCCTTGAGCACTGACAGGAGTTATCCCTGAGTGTGAGTCAGGAGTAACTCCTGATCATTTCTGGATATTGTCTCAAAACCAACTAAATCAATCAATCAATCAATCAATCAAACGAAACAAGATAGAGTTTGTTGGTTGTATCTAGGAAAGAAAAAGGACAACTAGAGCTTTTACCGCCAAAGATGGTGAATTAAGGCAGGAAGGTACTAGGCACTGAATAAAAGCATAAGTGAGCAACTATGAGGGAGATACCCAGGGTGGTGGCCAGATTTTGCATCTAGCTATAGAAGTAGGTGGTTCCATTATCAGAGCCAGGAAACCCAATAAGAACTTCATGAATAACTCTCTGGATCCCTCTAAATCAGGCTGGCAGGGTCTATAGAGGTGTGAATGACTGTTGGATGAAAAAACCAACGTGGACATATGGCTTTTGTTTGGCCCCCAAGCTCACTCTAAAAGAGGAAGGTAGGCAGAGATCCAGAGAGAAACTGGAAGTTTCAGGAAGTCCAACGATTACTCAATGCCCACAAGCCTTTGACCATGGCTCAGTGACCCCATACACCACACACTGGACAGCTGTGACTCTCCTGAGGTCAGGAAACCAGAGTCAAGGAGCCATGACTGGGAGTGTCTGGTTGGATTGCAAATTCTGTACTATTCTAAGGCATCATTGTGGGACTCACTGATTGGTGGAGACCTAGGAAGTGAAGGGAAATATGTAGGAGGCCTGCAGAGAAAGAGAATTGTCCCCAGAATACTGGATCCTCCATCTACCTCCTGAATCTTTCTGCCTCAGCTGTGAACCACACCCCCTGAGGTCTTCCTGTGTCCCTGCCAGAGTGGGATGATCCCCCCTTTGTACCTCAGATCAAACCCAGATAGTTCCTTCCCTCTCAGCACAAGATAGAATCTATTTCTAGAATTCCTAGCCCCAGGGGCTATTGTCCTCTCTGGTCACATCACACAAATAACACACACAGTGGTCACATCACACAAATAACTGCCATTCTTAGAATGAGACGAGAGTGTCCTGAGCAGGTAGGCTGCACTTCTAGAAGTATCCAACCAAGTGGAAGAAGAGAGCGACTGCCTGCCTTGCCCATCCTTCTGCCCTAATCACACTTGAGGGTCTTGAAATCCTTGAACCTCAGACTCTGTCACCCAGTTTTCATTTTGAAGAGCTCAGTAGTCCTGTCCAGGCTCTGCTCAAGCCCCTTTAGCAGTCAGGAAATCACCCTAACAGAAGAAATGCCTCCAGGCCTCCCTGGTTCCCCTCTCACTTCCCATGTTATAGAAATACCCATGATGCCTGGGTACAGAGCCACCCACTAAAGTAGAACTGGGTGGAGGCAGGGTCTCTGCGCCCCACTTGCAGTGAGGAAGTGAGTGGTCCATTCTGGGAGACTTTCATTGTTAAAACACTGTTAATAAAGAGGGGCAGATACTTCGATCTCTCTTGTCTGCTCTTTTATATTTTGTTATGTTAAGAGCCCTGGAGTCTAACCATTAGAAGAGAAGTCATCATTTAAATCCGTCAAAAGCAGAACCCCTGCTCTCTTTTCTTCAGAAAAGGTCCTGTGTTAAGAGTACATACTGGGACCGGAGTGGTAGCACAGCAGTAGGGCATTTGCCTTGTATGCAGCTGACCCAGGATAAACGCAGGTTCGATCCCCAGCATCCCATATAATCCCTTGAGCCAGAGTGATTGCTGAGCCCAGAGCCAGGAATAACCACTGAGCACTGCCCGTATGACCCCAAAAATAAAACAAACAAAAGAAGAGTAAATACTACATCTCATTACAAGATGAAGAGGCAGAAATAATACAATACCACCAGGATCACCTCCCACACACTCCCACCAATTTTCTTTCTCTGCAGGCCTCCTACATATTTCCCTTCACTTCCTAGGTCTCCACCAATCAGTGGGACCACAATGATGCCTCAGAATACTACAGAATTTGCAACACAAGCCACACTCCCAATCATGGTTCCCTAACTCTGGTTTCCTGACCTCAGGAGAGTCACAGCTGTCCAGTGTCTGGGATGCTAAGAACCAGACAGCAGCAAATTCTTAAACCCCAGTACCTGAATAGGTAAAATGGGGGTGGTAATGGGCCTTAAGAGAGGAAGAGGAGGAAAACGGAAGGGGCTAAGGAATGAAGGAGAGTGCTATCTACATTAAGAAGCAGACTAGTGCTAGGGAATCCACCATGATCCATGATCTATTACTGCACAGTACCCACAGTGCCATCTTCCTGACCATTTCACCAAGGAAAGTTCTGGAACAGGGGCCCGGAGAGATAGCACAGCGGCGTTTGCCTTGCAAGCAGCCGATCCAGGACCAAAGGTGGTTGGTTCGAATCCCGGTGTCCCATATGGTCCCCCGTGCCTGCCAGGAGCTATTTCTGAGCAGACAGCCAGGAGTAACCCCTGAGCACTGCCGGGTGTGGCCCAGAAACCAAAAAAAAAAAAAAAAAAAAAAGCAAGTTCTGGAACAGGCAATGTTTAGAAGTGTAAGGTAGCCCTTTCCCCAACACCCTTTTACTTAAGATTTCTTTTGAGATGTTAATCCCCCCTGAATGATCAGACCTGCCCACACCTGGTGTGGGGCAGGCTGTTTTAAATTAAAAAAGTAAGAGTCTGGCTGGGAGAAGGCGAAGAGAGAAGCAGGAAAAGGCAAAGAGAGAGGGGCAGCAAAAAGCTTAACAGAGAAGTGCATGTGAGAAAAAGCATGAAACAAAAGCAAGCTTTGATGAAATTTTAACTAACTGCTTGTACATTATTTCTCCACCATTACCCTGCTTCTTCAAACCTGCCAGCCGAAGGGGTTAGAGGGACAGTGCCTGGGGTGGCCTCACCCAACACATGGTTCTTAATCAACAAGTGGCACCTTGTGCGGTCTTGGTTCAGAGGTCTCTCATGGACCAGCTGAGTTACCTGGTGCTTAAGCTCTCTAAAGTTCAGTTTTCTTGTAGGTAATGGGGCCCTATGTTGACCCAGTGGGCTTGGGGTATGTGATAAACATATGTATAAATGCAGGACCAGTGGAATTGTAGAGGTAGTCTAGGGCTTAGGGTGCTTGTCTTGCATGTAAAGCTGACCCAAGTACAGACCAAGGGCTGGAGCAATAGTATAGCAAGTAGGGCGCTTGTATTGCACACAGCCGACCTGAATTCAGTCCTTGGCACCCCATATAGTCCCCAGAGCCATGCCAAGAATGATTCCTGAGTGTAGAGCCAGGAGTAAGCCCTGAGCACAGCTGGGTGTGGCTCCAAAACCAAATCAAATCAAACCCAAACAAAAACAACTTTCCCCTCCTGCAAGAACAGAGCTGGGTGTGACCCCAACTCCTGCCCCTAAGATAAAGAATGTGGGTTCAGAGAAACCTCAGGGAAGCACTTTGTGGATCTGACTTCTCTCTGGGCAGATCCTGGAGGGGGCTGCTATGAGCTCCACCCTGCCCATTTCCCCACTGGTGCCAGTTCCGGCTGACAGTGCCTGCAGGGCCTTGGGGAGATACCGCCTGCCCTGGCAGTTGCCCAGCCCTGTTGGTGGGGCCCAGCCTGTGGCCTCCCCACCCTAAGGGTGTTTTCTACACAAGAATGAGCTATGCTCTCCTCCCTGCTCCAGACTCTCATTTGGTTCTTCTAGCAGGGTGTCTGTATGGATTTCAGTTTCCCAAATGTTCCCTGGACAAGGGTTCTGAGTGGGTGACCAGAGGACAGAATAGACACTAAGAGAGAAAGTAGATGCATAAGAGTGGGCAGGAACTGGCAGGAGACAGTAGCAACTACTAGCATCAAGCCATTCCACTTCTCTCTTGGCACCCAGTACCTATTTCATGCATTCCAAAGCTTGTAAGTTTTTAGTTAGTTTGGTTTTTTTTTTTGGGTGGCGGGGGTATTATTGAGCCACACCCCACATTGTTCAGTGCTCAGGGCTTATTCTTGGCTCATGGTTCAAGGATAATTCCTGGTAGAGCTTGGGGTGGGGGGATGGACCATAGAGGGTTAGGAAATTGAGATTGATTCAGCTGAGCACTAAGCAAACACCTTATCCACAGTACTATCTCTCACAAATAGTACTATTTGCAGGCTGTTTTTTGTTGTTTTTTTTTTTAACTTCTCTAACTCTAGAAATAACACCTCTTCATTACAGGACATTTGGAAAATATGGAGAAAGGAAAATAAACATTTCTGACAGTTTGTATTCACACCAGTAACTGAGTTCTGTTTTTGGTTTGTTTTAGACTGTCCATGGCTTTAGTCATTAGGCTGATCTAATTCTACATCCTGCTCTTTTCCATTCCCCATAAACAGCACATGAGATTAAACTATGCCGCTGATTTTAACTCGTAATTTGAACAGAAGGGCCTAAGTTATGCTTCCTCTTTTAGAATACAGTGGCACTAGGTGAGGGTCAGAGAAGAGGGTAGGGAGGAGATAGAGGAGAGGAAGACAGAAAAGAAAAAGGAGGAGCAGAGAACCGCAAGACTTCAGAGTATGCTGTTTCTGTCCAGTCCTGCTCCTCATGTGAGTCATTCCTCCGTATTGAAGTCACTCACTCACCTGAATCGAAGCTGACCTGGGCTTGCCCATTATCCTAACCCTGCCCTGCTTATTCCTTTATTTCATTCATTCAGCCCTTAAAAAGCGTTTATTCCGGGCCCGGAGAGATAGCATGGAGGTAAGGTGTTTGCCTTTCATG
The DNA here is from genome assembly GCF_024139225.1 of Suncus etruscus. Lineage (NCBI taxonomy): Eukaryota > Metazoa > Chordata > Mammalia > Eulipotyphla > Soricidae > Suncus > Suncus etruscus. The sequence continues at coordinate 50,705,724 of NC_064856.1, forward strand.
CAGGAGGTCATCAGTTCGAATCCCGGTGTCCCATATGGTCCCCCGTGCCTGCCAGGAGCAATTTCTGAGCATGGAGCCAGGAATAACCCCTGAGCGCTGCCGGGTGTGACCCAAAAACCACAAAAAAATAAAAAAAAAAATAAAAAAAAATTAAAAAAAGCGTTTATTCCCTGAAAGATAAAACAACCTCTGTACTCTGAGTTTGGAGTATTCCTACACACACACACACACACACACACACACAGACTTTTGGGGTCCTAGGGGACCAGCATAGCTCCAGCCCCAGATGTCTTGCACCCAGTCAGTTCACCATTCATTCTCAAGGGACTTTTTCTAGAACTCTAAAGTCCTGGTACTTTCTGGCCCCAGCTCACACCCCAGTCAGAGAGGCCTCAGAGTTCCAGGTGAGCAAGGCTGAGGTATATGGAATTTAGGACCACCTACTTTAGTATGGACTGTGCTTCTGTTGCTGCAGTTTATATTTGCATTTGCGTCTTTGGCACTCATGGTCTTGGGTCACAGCTTGTGGTCAGTTCAGATGCGGAGTGTGTTTTTGCATATTGTTGGTAAACCAGTTCTCCTACATCCTGTGCTAGGAGAACCATTTGAAGGAACCAAATGCAAGATTCAAGACTTTATACTTGGGACCAAAGTGATAGCACAGTGGTAAGGCGTTTGCCTTGCACGCAGTCAACACAGCACGAACCCGGTTCAAATCCCAGCATATCCCTTATGCTTCCCTGAGCCTGCCAGGATCGATTTCTGAGTGCAGAGCCAAGAGTAACCCCTGAGGACCGCTGGGTGTGACCCCAAAACAAACAAACAAACAAAAAGACTTTATACTTTATCCTCTTTATTTAATTGCCTCTCTCTCTCTCTCTCTCTCTTTCTCTCTTCTTTTTGTTGTTAGTGAATTTGGTATATGTGCCATCTCTTTATTCAGATTCTAAGATAATAACCTGGTCCAAGATAGAAATGCCTTTTCCACTGCCCTGATGCAGAACAAGAACTGCTGCATAAGTATTATCAGCTTCCTAAAAATCTGTGATAAAATATCACCTTTACAAATCCAATTATGCATTGGTACAATTGAAAACAAAATAATTGACAACCGGTACTAGAAAAAGTTTTACCACATGAATCTTCATGCAGCTCTAATCACAATACTTAGAGTGAACACTACCTCAATGTCCATCAATGGATGAGTGAATAAGCAAAATTTGGTCTATAGATACAATGGAATATTACTCAACCATGAAAGGGAATGAAGTTCTATATATTCTACAATACACAGGAACTTGAAAGCATTACGTTGTGAAAAAAAAGTCAAGCATAAAAGGTCACACATTGTTCTGTGAACTTCTGACTCCACTGGCCCTGGAGAACCAGTTAGTTGAGAGATACAGTGAAGGGTTAAGAAAGAGCTTTGTTGGCAATAAGCTGTCAGGTTGAAAGATGGTGGACTCATGTCTTTTTTTTGTTTGTTTGTTTTGGGCCACATCCAGTGACGCTCAGGGGTTACTCCTGGCTATGTACTCAGAAATTGTTCCTGGCTTGGGGGATCATATGAGATGCCAGGGATCAAACCGAGGTCTATCCTGGGTCAGCCGCATGCTAGTCAAATACCCTACCGCTGCGCTATTGCTCTGGCCCCATGGACTCATGTCTTTAAAGGAACCATGTTCCCTGCACAGTCATAATATGTGTTTCTTAAGAGAGAAAGAGAACAGAGAGGTAATTTTAAAAAATTACTTTTATTTGTACTGCTTTTTGGTTTTGGGGGCCACACCTGGTTATGTTCAGTGTTCACTTCAGGTTCTATACCCATGAATCACTACTGGTGATGTTTGGTGACCACATGGGATGCTGGGGAACAATCCTGGGTCAGTTACATGCAAGGCAACTACCCTACCCATGATACTATCTCTCTGGTCCTGGAAGTGCACTTTTAGAAGGGGGTTTGCTGGCCAATGCACACCAGAATAATAAATTTTTCCCCTGAGGAACAGTCCATTTTATCTGAAAACCATATTAAAGGTTTGTGAATAGGAATAAGATAGGACAATGGTCCCTTGGCTCATAAGAACTTATTAGTTTTTTACATTTTATTTATTAATTTATGTTGGTTTTGGGACCACATTTGGCAGTGCTCAGGGGTTACTCTTGGCTCTGCTCTCAGAAATTGCTCCTGGCAGGCTCAGGGGACTATATGGAATGCCAGGGATCAAACCCAGATTCGTCCAGGGACGACTGCGTGCAAGGCAAATGCCCTACCGCTGTGCTATCGCTCTGGCCCTGGTTTTAATATTTTAAATTTAGGTCTAAATTTCCTCTTGGTCAAATTCAGTATTATATAATGGCATTTATAAGAAATGTCCAAAGTATGTAAGGCAACTGAGAAAAGAGGGGGCTAGGTGGTAGTGCTTAACGAGTATGAGGTTTTCTTTTGAGGTAAAGCAGATGTTTTTGAACTAGAAAGACGTGGCAGTTGAAACTTTTTTTTTTAGGGCCACACCCGTTTGATGCTCAGGGGTTACTCGTGGCCAAGCACTCAGAAATTGCCCCTGGCTTAGGGGGACCATATGGGATGCTGGGGGATCGAACCACAGTCCTTCCTTGGTTAGCGCTTGCAAGGCAGACACCTTACCTCTGGCGCCACCTCACTGGCCCTGGCAGATGAAACATTTTATGAATGTATAAGCAACACTGAATTATACACTTTAAAATGATTAATTTTAGGGGCCAGAGAGATAGTACAGTGGTTAAGAAGCTTGGTATTTGTGCTCGCTTCGGCAGTACATATACTAAAATTGGAATGATACAGAGAAGATTAGCATGGCCCCTGCGCAAGGATGACACGCAAATTCGCGAAGCGTTCCATATTTTTTTAAAAGAAAAGAAAAAGAAGCTTGGTATTCCTCAATTCCCTTGTATCACATATAGTTCCCTAAGCACTACAAGGAATGATCAATTTTTGTTTTTGTTTTTGGGCCACACCCGGCGGTGCTCAGGGGTTACTCCTGGCTGTCTGCTCAGAAATAGCTCCTGGCAGGCATAGGGGACCATATGGGACACCGGGATTTGAACCAACCACCTTTGATCCTGAATCGGCTGCTTGCAAGGCAAACACCGCTGTGCTATCTCTCCGGGCCCGGAATGATCAATTTTAGGGGTTGGTGATGTGGTTCAGGTGTAGACCATGTCCCTTGCATGTATGAGACCCCAGGTTAGATAACTGGTACTGAAAAAAAAAAGGTAATTTTATATGAAGTAGAATTCACTTTAATTTGAAAAAGCAATTGTAGGGGCCGAAAAGATAGCATGGAGTTAAGGCATTTGCCTTGCATGCAGAGGGACAGTGGTTTGAATCCCGGTATCCCATATGATCCCCTCCCCCCAGTCTGCCAGGAGCAATTTCTGAGCATAGAGCCAGAAATAACCCCTGAATGCTGCCAGGTGTGACCCAAAAAACAAACAACAACAACAACAAAGCAATTGTAACAAAAAGAAAAAAATGCAATTGTAAAAGAACAAATATGTGGGGCCAGAGAGATAGCATGGAGGTGGGGCGTTTGCCTTGCATGCAGAAGGATGGTGGTTCGAATCCTGACATCCCATATGGTTTCCTGAGCCTGCCAGGAGCAATTTCTGAGCATAGAGCCAGGAGGAACCCCTGAGCGCTGCCGGGTGTGACCCCAAAAAAGCAAAAACAAAAAAAAAGTTTTTAAAAAATGAACATTTTGGGCCCAGAGAGATAGCACAGCGGCGTTTGCCTTGCAAGCAGCCGATCCAGGACCAAAGGTGATTGGTTCGAATCCCGGTGTCCCATATGGTCCCCCGTGCCTGCCAGGAGCTATTTCTTTTTTTTTGTTTGTTTGTTTTTTGTTTTTTGTTTTTGGGCCACACCCGGTGGGCCAGGAGCTATTTCTGAGCACACAGCCAGGAGTAACCCCTGAGCATCGCCAGGTGTGGCCCAAAAACAAAAACAAAAACAAAAAATGAACATTTTTTAAATTTTTTAAAAATGAACATTTTTTTTTAAAAATGATAGCCTTGTGATGAGCACTGGAGATAATAATGACTCATGAGCTCCGCTGCCCATTAAAGTTAGTGGAGCCCAGAGAATTTAGAGCCAAGAGGGTCGACCCTCTGACACTACCCAGTGGAACTCTCTTGCTTGTGGTCTTTATCAGCACCTGCAGACTTCTGGAGTGTTGCCCCTGCCACCTTAATGATCTCTGCAGCAAAGAACCTGACAGTCACACCATTAATTATGTGGTCAAAGCTGACAATACAGACCCTGATCAGTTGTGTGTAAAGGGGCTCTTTCCTTTGGTCATCCCAAGAGATTGTAACTCCAGTTTAATAATGAAAAGAAGTCAGAAAAATCCTGAGCGACCGGATCCAAACTAGGTTGGTTGAAATAAAATATTCCCTGCTGCAAGGAAGAAAGGATGAAAATGATACTGTTTGAGTTAAGAGGTTGCTCAGAAGACTTTAAATGGGGGGTAGGGGAGTGAGGGAGAGGGAGAAAGAGAGGGAGACAGAGGGAGAGGGAGAAAGAGAGAGAGGGGGATAGGGAGAGGGAGGGAGAGAGACAGAATTTTGATTAACAGCTTCCCCTTACCATCCATGGTAAACTCAAACTAAAATGCAACTGGGACAAGCAGACTCTTCTCAATAGAGGAAACTTTCACATTAAAATAACAAAGGGGGATGTGGAGAGATAATACAGAGATTAAGGCATTTTTGCCTTGCGTGTGGCTGACCCTGATTCAATCCCTGGCACTGTGTATGGTGCCCCTCACCCCTGGCCAGCACCACCAGAGGTCACTCCTCATCACAGAGCTAGAAATAACCCAGGAGCAACACCAGGTATGAGCCAGCACCACCACCCCCGACCCAAATATATAAAAATTTTAAATAAAGTAAGATGGCATTTGTCTTTGACAAATATATCATTCTAGCATCCAGGTTAAGTGAGTAAATGTCGCTTTATTATTTTGTTTCTTTAATGTTTCAGCCAGATCCAGTAGTATTCAGGATACTCACAGCTCAGGGTTTGGGGACCATGGCTACTAGGGCTTGAACAGACAGAACATGTGCTCCAGCCCTTTGTGCTATTTTCCCAACCCAAGAAAAATATATTTTATTAAATTAATTTAATTCATTGGGTGGGGATTAGCCACACCTGGCCATGCTTAGAGCTAATGCCAACTTCTGTGCTTAGTGCTTGAAGGACTTTTTGTTTTTTTGTTTTTGTTGTTGTTTTTTTTTTTTTTTTTAGTTTTTTGGGCCATACCCATTTGATGCTCAGGAGTTACTCCTGGCTATGCATTCAGAAATTGCCCCTGGCTTGGGGGAACCATATGGGATGCCGGGGGATCAAACTGCGGTCCTTCCTTGGCTAGCACTTGCAAGGCAGACACCTTACCTCTAGCGCCACCTCACCGGCCCCTTGTTTTTATTTTTTAATTTAACTTTCATGATTAAGTTTCAGTCACACAAAAATCCTGGTACATACAAAACTGCCATTTTCTGCCATCAATGTCCCCAATTTCCCTCCAGCCACCTCCCCCTGCATTCTGTGGCAGACATCTCTCCTCTCTCTCTCTCTCTCTCTGTCTCTCTCTCTCTGTGTCTCTGTCTCTGTCTCCTCTTTTCCTTTATTTTTTTCCCATTTAGACACATGGCTTACAATATTGTTACTGAAACAGTATCATACATATCACTTTATTCCCTTTCAATACCCAATTCTTTTTTGGGGGGGTTGGGTTTTTGTGTCACACCCGGCAGAGCTTAGGGGTTACTCCTGACTCTGTGCTTAGAAATTGCTCCTGGCATACTCAGGGGACCAAATGGGATGCCAGGATTCAAATTACCTTCAGTCCTGGGTCTGCTGCCTGTATATAAGGCAAACATGCTACCACTGTGCTATCTCTCCGGCCCCAGTACCCAATTCTTATCCACAGTGATTATTTCCAACTATCATCATCTTAATGGTCCCTTTTCTGCCCTAAATGCATTGTGGTAAGCTTCCTACATCGACTGGTCCTCCTGGCCTTATTCTCTGTTGTCACTGGATATTAATACCATATATCATTTTTTATCTTACAAATAAGTGTAATCATTTTATGTCTATCCCTCTACCTCTGACTCATGTTATTTAGCATAATATTTCTATATTCATCCATGGATGAGCAAATTTCTATTTTTCATTTTTCCTAATAGCTGCATAGTATTCTATAGTGTGAATGTGTCACAGTTTCTTTATCCACTCATCTATTTTTGGGAACTTGGGTTATTTCCAGATCCTGGCTATTATGAATAGTGCTACAATGAATGTAGGTATGAAGGGGGCTTTTCTGCATTGTGTTTTTTTTTTTTTTTTTTTTTTTTTGGTTTTTTGGGCCACACCCTGTGACGCTCAGGGGTTACTCCTGGCTATGTGCTCAGAAGTTGCTCCTGGCTTCTTGGGGGACCATATGGGACGCCGGGGGATCGAACCGCAGTCCGTCCTAGGCTAGCGCAGGCAAGGCAGGCACCTTACCTCCAGCGCCACCGCCCGGCCCATGCATTGTGTTTTTAGGCTCCTAAGGTATATTCCTAGGAAGGTATTTCTGGGTCATATGGAAGCTCACTTTCTTTTTTTGTTTATTTGGGGGGAGAGGTTCTCACCCAGCAGCGTTCAGGGATTACTCTTGGCTCTACACTCAGAAATTGCTCCTTGCAGGCTTGGGGGACCATATGAGATGCTGGGATTCGAACCACCATCCTTCTGCATGCAAGGCAAACTCCTTCCCTTCATGCTGTCTCTCTGGCCCTGAAAGCTCACTTTCTAGTTTTTGTTTTTGTTTTTTGTTTTTGGGTCACATCCAGGAACACTCAGGGGTTACTCCTGGCTCTACGCTCAGAAATCGCTCCTGGCAGGCTCAGAGGACCATATGGGATGCTGGGATTCAAACCACTGTCCTTCTGTATGCAAGGCAAATGCCTTACCTCCATGCTATCTCTCCAGCCCCTGTTTATGTTTTTTTAATGATTGGACCAATAGACATCAGTGAATGAGAATCCCTTTATGTGTGCTAGCACTGGTTGTTCTTGTTCTTTTTGATGTGTTCCAGTCTCTGTCGTGTGATAGTATTTTATTTCATTGTTGTTTTGCTTTGCATCTCCCTGATGATTAATGATATGGAACATTTTTTCCATATGCCTTTTGGCCATCTGTATTTTTTCTTTTAGGAAATGTCTGTTTGGGGCCAGAGAGATAGCACTGCAGTAGGGTGGTTGCCTTGCACACAGTCAACCCAGGAGACGGTAGTTCGATTCCTGGCATCCCATATGGTTCCCCCAAGCCTGCCAGAGGCAATTTCTGAGTGCAGAGACAGGAATAACCCCTAAGCACCACCAGATATGACTCAAAAACAAAAAATAAAAAACAAGCAGGATAAAATGAAATGTCTTTATCTCCTCTTCCCATTTTTGCATGGGGTTAGATTTTTTTCTTGTTAAGTTCTACCAGTACCTTATATATCTTAGATATATAACCCCTTATCAGATAGGTATTGGGTGAATAGTTTCTTTCTTTTCATAGGCAATTTTCATGTGCTAGCCATCACTTTCTTTGAGGTGCAGATGCTTCTTATTTTAATGTAGTCCTATTTGTTAATCTTAGTTTTCACTTACTTGGTAAGTGGTGTTTCATCTTTGAAGAAGCCTTTAGTTTCAATGTCATGGAGAGCTCTATGTTTTCTTCTCTGTACCTTTTGATTCCACTTCTGATATTAAAACATTTAATTCATTTTGATTTGACTTTTGTGCACAGCATTAAAGAGAGAGAAGTCTGAGTTCATTTTTTTGCATGTAGGTCTTGACCCGTGTTCCCAATACCATTTGTTAAAGAGGCTTTCTTTGTTCTACTTCGTATTTCTTGCCCCTGGGAAACCATTAGTGATGCCAAGGATAGAATCACAGTCAGATGCATACAGGGAAAAGCATCGTAACTCCTATATTATGTCTTTGGCCTAAGAAAAGTTTATATTTTAATTTCAAGATCTTATCTCTGAGGCAGGTACCAGATATGATTCATCAGAAGTTTTGGCTTGATAAACACTTGGCTCTGGTCTTTTCTTTTTTTTTTCAGGGGCGTATACAACCTGCAGTGCTCAGAGCCTACTTCTGGTGCTGCATCAAGGCTCACTCCTAACGGGAATGAGGGAATATATGGTGTGTTGGGGCTCAAATTCAGGCCAGCCATGTGCAAGACAAGTGCCCTACTTACTACCCAGCCCCCTTGGTTCTGATCTTTTTTTTTTTGGGGGGGGGGGAATCACACCCAGCAGCACTCAGCAGTTACTCCTGGCTCTACACTCAGAAATCGCTCCAGGCAAGCTCCTTGGGGGACCATATGGGATGCTAGGATTTGAATCACCTACCTTTTGCATGTAAGGCAAAGGCCTTACCTCCATGCTATCTCTTCAGCCGCTGGTTCTGATCTCTATGGCACAGGTATGAGTCTGTCTATATCAAGACAGTGTTCATGGTTAGACTTGAAGACTGATGGTCTGGTACCTTATGTTGTATACAGGACTTTTTCATGTGTGTGTGTGTGTGTGTGTGTGTGTGTGTGAGAGAGAGAGAGAGAGAGAGAGAGAGAGAGAGAGAGAGAGAGAGAGAGAGAGAGAGAGAGAGAGAGAGAACAGGAAAATGTCACAGAGGCAGGAGGGAAACTAGAGACATTGGTGGCAGGAAATATGCACTGGTAAAGGGACAGGTATTGGATATTGTATGACTGAAACTCAATCCTGAGCATCTTTATATCTGTATGACTCATGGTGATTCAATTTTAAAACGCATATAAAATATAAAATTTTCTTTTCTCTCTATGGTGCAATCAAATCTCTGCAAGTTCACCTTCCCAGCACCCAGTTTTATTCCACAATACCTGGCCAAATGCTGCTAAAAACAACTAGGCCATCAGCACCAAGGAAAAAGTGAGCCTTTATCCCAGAGCAGAAAGAAAACAGGGAGGCATGGCAACAAAGGGAGATGTGGACTCTCTGGTCAGGAAAAAAGGACCTTGTCCTACAGTGTGGCTCAGCGGCCAAGCACTTACCTCATTTGTGTGAGGCCCTGGGTCCAAAAAAAAAATAAAAATAAAAAGAACAAAACAAAAACAAAAAACAAGAAAGTCAGAATATGGAAGTTAGTAAAAAGATTAGGTACTCCAATTAAGGTACAGAATTCATAGTTAATGCTAATGCATCAATAGTATCTCACTGTAGCTAATATAAGATGTTACAATAGAGAAGGAGACAGCTATAAGAGAACCTCTTACCTGTATAACTTTCTACAAATATAAAATTTTTTCTCTCTCCCTCCCCCTCCCCTTTCTCTCAGTTCTAGAGTTATTCCTGGTGTTATGCTCAGGGATCACTCCCAGCAGTATTCAGGGGACTCTGTGGTGCCAGGGATTGAACTAGGGTTGCAACTGAAGTGGCCTTGTGCAAGGCAATGCTTTTCCTCTTATGAATCTCTTCCTCCCTAAAAGTATTCTCTTGTAATGGTTATTCATTTTCTTGTTGTTGTTGTTTTTGAGTCACACCTGGCGGCGCTCAGGTGTTACTCCTAGTTCTGAGCTCAGAATCGCTCCTGGCATGCTTGGGGGATCATATGAGGTGCCAGGATTTGAACCGAGGTTCATCCTGTGTTGGTTGTGTGCAAAGCAAACACCTTACTGCTGTGCTATCGCTTCGGCCCTGGTTATTCATTTTCTTCAGGATTAGTGAAACATTTCTGAAACAATGCACCCTTGCAAGGTTACCATATTGGTACTAGGGCTGTCATTTGTGTTAAACCTCGTGTGAGACACCAGTGGTATATGTCGGCCTTAGTGTGTTAAGGCAGTTTCCTGGCATGAGCTACTATAGCAACCCTGATTTGTGTCCTGACACCATGTATGTTCCTCTGAACCCAGACAAGAGTGATCTCTGAACACAGAGCCATAATAAGCCTTGAGCACAGTCAGGTGTGGCCCCGAAGCCATAAATAAATAAATAAATAAATAGATAAATAGATAAATAGATAAATAGATAAATAAATAAATAAATAAATAAAATAAAGACTATGCCAGAGCTCTTTCCCACTACCCAGGGATTTCCTTCCCCTGCAGGGCAAACATTCTGTCATTTGGATTAGAGTTCTTTTTTGTTTGTTTGTTTGTTTGTTTTGTATTGTCTTGTTTTGTTTTTTGAGCCATACCTGGCTGTGCTCCGGGATTACTCCTGGCTCTGCACTTAGAAATCTCTTTGGGGAGTCTAGCAGGAGGAGGTTTGGCAGGCCCCCGCCATGCTGGAGGCCTGCTTGACCAGGCCTAGTGGGGGTGCGGGACTTGGTAACCCCAGCGCCCCTCTACTGCCTTGCTCCAGATCTCCAGGGCTTACCCGGGCCACATGCCTGGGCAAGTCGGTGAGTTGGGTCCCTTGGTGGAGCTTGAAGGTACCCTAGGCCTTCCCCCATCATCCATGCAGCTCCTTAGGGAGGGTCTGGGTGGGGCTCTGAACTTCTGGTCTCCCAGCTTCTTGAAGGATCTCTCCTTCCTGGGAGCCAGGAGTCTAGCAGGAGGAGGTTTGGCAGGCCCCCGCCATGCCAAGAAACATGCCATGCACAAGAAACATTAATAGTACTCTCACAAGAAACATTAATAGTACTCTCACAAGAAACATTAATAGTACTCTCACAAGAAACATTAATAGTACTCTCACAAGAAACATTAATAGTACTCTCACAAGAAACATTAATAGTACTCTCACAGGAAACATTAATAGTACTCACTATCATTGAATTATGTTTTTATGTATGCAGAATGTCCATTTTGTACTCTGCCCTTTTGCATACCCCTTCATAAGTTCATATTTCTCTTTAACTTCTTTAACTCCTATCATCATTACTCCTTTTTTACCCTTTCTAACTTAAGTACTGTTGAGTCCTAAGTCACTGACCAAAGTGGTGCCCTGGAGTTAACACCCACCCAACTATTTTAAAAGGCATAAAAAGGACACATATCTTTTCAACATTTTATGGGTGTTTTCTTTGACGGCTATAACTTTTGCTGAATACTTTCTTATACAGTGATGATTCCCCCCCCTCATGTTTTTTATCTTCTCTTTGTGAACTGCTCAATATGGAATTTGGTGTGAAAGAATCCCTCAGTTTAATACTTATGTTTGAACCAAGTCATGGGTCTTGTTGGAAATGTTCTTATGCCCCCATATATCTGATAGCACCACATGGCTTTATATCTTGTTTGCGTAGGCACACTAACATGGGATAATACTATACATACCAATAAGTTCTTATCTAATAGAAATGGGAACACACAAATCTTGTAGTGCAGTGAGACCTTACACCCTGAACATTGACATAAAGACCTGGCACAGGCCTCAGAAGAATGGGCATTCTCCATTTACCCCTTGATCTACAGAAGACATTTACAAAACATCCAAGGTTGTATATAACATCACCCGGAGGCATTCCTGTACCAGGGAAGACCCTGCAGCTGCTCTGACATCGATCTACTCAAAAGAGACACCCCTTAACACTGAGAAGACAACAAGAACAATGACCTGCTTACTGGACAGGACTTGCTGTATTGCCCCTTTATGGTGAGGTTTGTCTATAACATCACCTGGAAGCAATCCTCTACCACGGAAGACCCTACCACTGCTCAGACATCGTCCTGCTCAAAAGAGACTTCCCTTAACACTGAGAAGACTTAACAACAACAACCTGCTTACAGGACAGGGCTTCCTGCATTGCACTTTCATGGTGAGGTGAAACGAGAAGGCACTCTACATCATGACTTCAATGTAGGACATGCAGATTCCAGAATCTTTAATACAGAAACATGATACCAACAACAGAGACTGTGTGATAAGTGTGTTGGCGCTACGGACAATGTCTTGGATCGAACAATAACTTGCCTGAGGCCTAGAGCTGGTCTTATGCCAGGAAACTTCAGGGGTAGGATCTCTTTGTATTTAGGCCAAGGTTATTCCTTTCCATGCCTCTCATATTTTGGTGGGCCTATGCAAACAACAATTGCCACTCTAACACCGTTTTTACTGTGCTCCTTTGACTCTAATCCTTAAAACGCACCCACTTAAAATTTGAGGTTAACTTAAGCTAATATGCATGTACATGGAAATGTAAAAATACTATGCCTCTAATGTTTAAGGAGTTATGTAAGTTTGATGGCTTTAGATTGCCTTGTGTGCTGTTAAGAAATATTATAATGTGCTACAATCTGAGAACTTGAGGGACAAAGTAATTGCACATGGATTCTGTTTTATTTATCTTAACTTTCTTTGGCTGAAAGTTCAAAGTTAAGATATCAGCAAGGGGACTTCTTCTGATAATTATGTTATGGGTGATTGTCCTTCCACTGTAACTTTACCTTAGCCTCTTTCTTTGCATCTTTTGTTCTCATAATTCAAAATAAAAAAATTATAAAAAAAAAAAAAAAAAGAAATCTCTTTGGCAGGCTCGGGGAACCATATGGAATACTGGGGATAGAATCCAGGTTTGTCCCAGGTCAACCGTGTGCAAGACAAACTTCCCACCACTGTGCTTTTGCTCCAGTCCTGGATCAGAGTTCTTGTGAGTGCCTTTGACTGAGACTTTACTTACAAACAATCTCAGGGCAGGGCAGCAAAGAGATTAAGAGGAAAGGGTTGGAATAGACTCAGCCTGATTCTACTTGTTCTTTAGTAAAATCATGAGACTCTCCTTCCCAGTGCAGTAAATGGACAGTAAAGACAATGATGTTTATGACACAGGCTTGTGGGAGAGTTCCTCGAGTCCATCTGTAAATTTGTTTAGCACAGTCTCTGGTCCCAAGCCTCAGACACCTGAAGGTTCATGGATGGTGCTGAGAAGTCACAGCCTGAAGTTGCTTAGTGATGAAGAAACTGGAGCAAGGGGCCAGGCGGTGGCGCTAAAGGTAAGGTGCCTGCCTTGCCTGCGCTAGCCTTGGACGGACCTCGGTTCGATCCCCCGGCGTCCCATATGGTCCCCCAAGCCAGGAGCAACTTCTGAGCACATAGCCAGGAGTAACCCCTGAGCATTACCGGGTGTGGCCCAAAAACCAAAAAAAAAAAAGAAAGAAACTGGAGCAAAGGGAGGATGACAGGACCCTGGAGCCATGGGTGATGAGCAAGGTGAGTCAAGGACTTTCTCTACAGCCAAGCTGGATGATGGGGATGCAGCTTCTGGAGTGGTTCTTAGGTGTGGCTGCACCCCACAGTATTCTGCATTCTCCAGGGTCACCACCAGATGAGCCATCAGCAAAACTACCTCATGTGCCCCGGTCATGTACCAAATACATACCTGTTGGGGCCCAGCCCAAGAGTGGAGCCCCCAGGGTCCCAGATTAGTCCTTCCTGGAGAAGGACTGTGAAGAGGTTGGAACTGTCCATGCCAGCAGGCAGGGTAGCAAAAAGCTCTTGGGAGTGTCTGAGGACACTTGCTCCCTTTGTACCCAAGCATTGTATCTGGAACACTGAACCCACAAATCTGAGGAAGAGTGTCCTGACCACCATTCTCCACAGTCCTACATAGGGAGCCCAGTCAAGCAGAAGCCCGCTAAGCCTTTGGAAGTCACTGAATTCCTGGAGGACACTAGGGGCCCAAGAGATAGTATAGCGGGGAGGGTGCTTACATTGCATACAACCCCAACCTGAATTCAATGTCTAGCACTCTATATGGTTTCCCAAACCCACCAGGAGTGGTTCCTGAGTGCTGAGCCAGGAGTTACCTCAGAGCACCAATGGGGGTGGCCCCAATAAACAAAACAAAGCCTTGAGGACACAAAGCCCTTCCCCTTCCAGAGTGAAGGGGAAGGAGGAGTGTGTTCATGACCTCAGCAGGATCCTGATGGCAAACTCGAGGGGCAGTTAGCCAAGCAAGTTCTGGGGAGCTGCATGACTCAGGGCAGGGCAGGCCAAAGACTGGAAGAAGGGTGGGGTGTTCTGGGGGAACTGCCAGTAAAGCCCAGAAGGCGACCAGCCTCCTCATCCCAGCTTCCTGTTTCCTTCCCCCTTCTGTGTTTTAATGTGCCTGAACAAGGCCAAGGCACAAGTTTCCAAACAAGCAACAGCTTTTATGATTTTGGAGTTTTTTTGTTTGTTTTGTTTTTGGGTCATACACCTCGATGCTCAGGGGTTACTCCTGGTTCTGCACTCAGAAATCTCCCCTGGCAGGCTTGGGGGACCATATGGGATGCCGGGGATCAAAGGAATTTATCCTAGGTCAGCTACATGCAAGGCAAATGCCCTACTGCTATGCTATTACTCCAGCCCTCGGGTAACAACTTTGACAGCAACTGCAGTCCACAGGGAAAGGATGCCCAAGGGTGAAGCAACATCTTCAGAGATAATTTTATTGTTTGCATAAATAAATTCTTTAACTGAATCACCATGAGCTACACAGTTACAAAATTGTTATGTTTGAATTGCAGTCATTAAATGTACAGCATAACCTCCACCTGTGCACATTTCCCACCACAATGTCCCCAGTTTCCCTCTTGCCCTCTCCCCTACTCTTTCTCTCCCCTGCCTACCACTTTGTAGTAGACATTTTTCTCCCCTCCCTTTTCTGAGATAACTTAATAATGCCTGGGTGTGTCGGAGTGGGTAAGGGGTTGAATCCCTTGATGTATGTAGGATATAAGTCCTTTGAACTCACCAGGAGGAATCCTGGAGCACAGATCAGGAGTAAGCCCTAGGCACTGCCGGATGTGGCCCAAAGACACACACACACAAAAAGAGTTTAGTTAAAAAAATAAATAAAAAGCAAGGGTGGCTAGTGTAACAGGAGCTCCAACCTCAGCAAGAAGTCAGGCACTTCCCAGGCATGCTGAAACTCCCTCATCACTTCTATTGCGAAGTGATCATAATCATCGTTAAAACTGCACCCACCAACATCCAGTATCCTGAGGCCAGAGAACTGAGTGTGTGTGGGAGGTGACCAAACCTCACTACCGGGTTGTCAGCCCAGCCTCAGAAGCAAGGACAAGGGAGGAGTCCAGGTCCCTGCTGTGTCCTGAGGGATGGAGACCTTCCCCAGGCAGCTCTAAGACACCCAACATGTGACTCACCCCTCCTACACATATGCAGCATGCACACCCCCACGCATGCCAGCATGCTGCTTTACCCAACCTCACAGGCACAACCCTGGTTTGGAGCTGCTTCTCTGGGACTTTGTTCCATGAACTTGCATCCTCTTAGGCTTCCATCCTTCTTCCAGCCCCACTTTCCTCTGGCTTGCTCTCTCTGAATGGCCCAAATCTACTCCTGTACTCTCTCCTCCGCAGCTCAGCTTTATTCTTCTTTATTCTTTATGGGCCAGAACTAACACTGTGGTCTGGCTGGAAGGTAGCATAATGGGCGCCTTCTTGCATGAGTTTAGGATGCAGCAGGTGATCTGGATAAGCCCATTATCTCAGTAAGTATTTATGCTCCTGTGTACTGTGCCAGACACTGTTGTTCCAGTAATGTGTCCAGCACTTTGCAGAGCTAGCTGTTGCAGCCATGCGGGGAGTAATTGGCAGCAATTCTGTGCTAAGGGTGCAAAACCAGTAGTACACTACTGTAGTAATACCACTACAGTAGTAGAGGGCTGTGAGACCCACCTGCTTCCTTGAGAGAGGGGTGCTGAGTTAGCTGGGTAGGGAGAAGGAATTGGGGTAGCTGTGATGAGCCTTGGGGTCTCTCTACCTACCTTCTAACCAGCCAGTAGATTCCTCCACTCCTAGCTTTTCCCTCTCTGAGGCTCCTGCCTTTCTATAGCATGCCTCACAAGACCAGAGCTAAAGACCCAGAAAATAATATTGAGTCTACCTTCCTGTTGAAGTCCTGTCCCTGCCTGGAGCTGCCAGAGAATTACGAGCCACCCTGATAAACTTGAAGTTGAGGCAAAGAATGAATAATTCCTCAGCAAACATACTATCTGACCTCTGCTGATACTAAAATTCATCTGTTGATTATCTGAACTTGAACATAACAGAACATCCTGGCTATATTTCCACATTGCACATTTCAGAAACTGCCCAGATCCTGTGGCCTGAACCTCCAGGTGACCCAAGGAGATCTTCAGCCTCTTGCAACACACTCAATAAAACACAAAGTTTTATGTTTTGTTTGGGGGGGTCCAAAATGTGCTCAAGGGATAGGAGTAGTCACTTCCAGTGATACTTAGCCTAGCTGTTGGGCCTAAAGCCCTGGGGCTGAGACTCAGTGGTTCTTGGGCATGGTGGATCTGGGGGTGCCCAGTGGTGTTGAGAGTACTGGACAGAGGGTTGGAGAGATTGTATAGTGGGTAGGGTACTTGCCTTGGAAGTGCTGGGGATCAGAGGTAGGTGGTGTCTCTGCATTCCAGGCATGCATTCAACCATTTGACCTATCATCCTGACTTGGAAACAGGAATTTTTTTGCTAGGAAAAAACATTGCTGCTATTTTTTTTTTTTAGACCACACCAGCAACCAGGGGGTGGGAGGTTGCTTCTACAATTAGGAATTACTTCTGGTGGAGCGTGGGGGACATATAGGATGCTGAAAATCAAAGCCATGAAAGGCAAGCACCATATCCACTATACTGTTGCTCTGGTCCTGAAACATTGCTTTTTTTTCTTATTTATTTTTTTGGGGTTTGGGGCCACATCTGGCAGTTCTCAGGGGTTGCTTCTGGCTCTGTACTCAGGAGTCACCCCTGGTGGAGTGCGGGGATTGAATTTAGGTTGGCCATGTATAAGGCAAAAGCCCTACCTACTGCACTATGTCTCTGGCCCTGAAACATTGCTTCTTTATCCCCATTTTACCCCTCCTATTCTGTATGTACCAGGAACTAAGGTACAAAGGAGACAGGAGCTCAAGGAATTAGGGAAGGCCCATGTGAGCAGATAAGTGGGTCGTGTACAGGTGCTGGCTATGCCACACCTCCCCAGAGCATTTTCCCTGATACTGACACCCCTTTCTTTTTTTTTTTTTTTTTTTTTCTCCATGATCTGTGATTTTGTTTTAATTGTCTTTTTTTTTTTTTTTTTTTTTTTTTTTTGGTTTTTGGGCCACACCCGGTGACGCTCAGGGGTTACTCCTGGCTATGTGCTCAGAAGTCGCTCCTGGCTTGGGGGACCATATGGGACGCCGGGGGATCGAACCGCGGTCCGTCTCCTAGGCTAGCGCAGGTAAGGCAGGCACCTTACCTCGAGCGCCACCGCCCGGCCCCTGTTTTAATTGTCTTAATTCTTTTTTATTTATTTATTTTATTTATCTTTTTTTTTTTTTTGGTTTTTGGGTCACACCCGGCCGTGCTTAGGGGGTTACTCCTGGCTCTATGCTCAGAAGTCACTCCTGGCAGGTTCAGGGGACCATTTGGGACGCCGGGATTTGAACCACCGAGCTTCTGCATGCAAGGCAAACACTTTACCTCCATGCTGTCTCTCCGGCCCTAATTGTCTTAATTCTTAACATCAAATAATTTACAAATTTGTTCTAGTGATATATCTCCTCTACTAATGAGTTTGCAAAAGCAGCACCATCGATTACACATATAGGGAGAATCATAAGTGTATGTTTCTTTTGTTTGTTTATTTGTTTTGGTTTTTGGCTCACACCCAGAAGTGCTCAAGTGTTACTCCTGGCTCTACACTCAAAAGTCGCTCCTGGCAGGTTTGGGGAACTATATGGATCCTGGGATTCGAGCCACCGTCCTTCTGAATGTAAGGCAAACGCCCTACCTCCATGCTATCTCTCAGGTCCCAAGTGTATGTTTCTTTCTTTTTTTTTTTTTTTTTTTTTTTTTTTGGTTTTTGGGTCAGACCCAGCAGTGCTCAGGGGTTCCTCCTGGCTCTACACTCAGAAATCGCTCCTGGCAGGCTCGGGGGACCATATGGGATGCTAGGATTTGAACCACCGATCTATACGCAAGACAAATGCCTTACCTCCATACTATCTCGCAGGTCCCAAGTGTATGTTTCTGAATAGCTGTTTAAAAGACAATTCTAAACATACATCATAATCTAACTTTAGGAAAGAGAAGCAAAATTTATAACTTTAACTCGCCAGGCCAAAATTTAAAAGTAGCTGCCTGAAGATTATCTAAAAGATGTGAACAGTGTTAGATATTCTTTATTAGATATTACGTATTTATCACACTAACATACCTTTCAGCAAATGCAAAGAAAGTTTAGATCAGGTAATTTTTAACTGAACTAGCATAAGAAAAAAATATATAGGGGTCACTGCCAACTTGTCCTCAGTGTTTCCCTTTGCCAGACTCATGAACATGGCCTAAAACATAGGCAAGTCTTCCTATGTTCTAGGAGACAGTGATCTTCTCAATATTTAGATATATTAGCTATATTAATATTTAGATATATTAGTGAGCAGGAAACTATTCTCTCACAGGCATGAGCTGGCAGTCCCCATCTCTTGGAAAGGTGGACATGACAAGTTAAGATTAATCATATCTGGGGCCGGAGAGATAGCATGGAGGTAGGGCGTTTGCCTTGCATGCATAAGGACAGTGGTTCAAATCCCTGCATCCCATATGGTCTCCAGAGTCTGCCAGGAGCGATTTCTGAGTGTAGAGCCAGGAGTGACTCCTGAGTGCTGCCAGGTGTGACCCAAAAACTAAAAAAAAAAAAAAAAAAAAAAATTAATCATATCTTTAGAAGGAGACAATAGCAATTGTACATGCTGACCTAGAATTAGTATAAAAAGATTATCATACACATTTAAACATAAGCCAGTGTGCAGCTAAAGTGATAGTACAAAGGGTAAGGTGCGTGACTTGCGTATGGTCAAACTGAGTTCAATCCTTGTTATCCCATAGGGTCCCCTGAGCACTGCTGAGTGATTACTGAGTACAGAGCCAGAAGTAACCCCTGGGCATTATCAGGTGTGACCCCCCATAAACAAATAAAAAGTAACAAAAAAGATTTTCACCAGGACACTAGCAATCACTTGCTAACTCTGCATCAGAGTAACAAAACTCACTCAGTCTTGCTGGGGAAAAGTAAAGGACCAGGGAGGTTCAAGGCCCAGGTGAGGGAGTATCAAGACCCTGGGAGGAAAGAAGAGGAGCTCAGGGTAGAAGCACAAGAGGCAGGAGAACAGTGGAGACAGAAAGATCAAGGTTTGGGGTTAGTGGAGGGGGTGGGAGGGCAGGGAGAACCGCAGCTTCCTCTGTCTCTTTCCCTTCCTTCTCCTCCCAGACCAGCTTCAAGTCCTGTTCCTCTTTCCTCTACAGTCTCGCTCGGTGCAGAGCATGGTGATGATGGGAAAAGACTCCAAGTTGCACTGGGGAGGGAAGGGAGGGAGCCTGGCATCAGCCCCAGGCAGCCCCCTGGGCACAGCACTGCATCTTCCAAGTCTTGTAGCCCACACAGCAATTCTATCCCTCTCCAAGCATCTGAGGATGCAGCACATGTCCACAGAAGGCAGGAAACACACTAAGCATGTTGGTGACAGAGCCCAAAGATCCTTACTTTTTCCTTAGAAATAAAATCTTCCGGGAGGTGGGGGCAGAGTGATAGCACAGTGATAGGGTGTTTGCCTTGCATGTTGCTGACCCAGGACGGACTTGGGTTCGATCCAGAACATCCTATATGGTCCTCTGAGCCTGCCAGGAGCAACTTCTAAACACAGAGCCAGGAGTAACTCCTGAGCGCTGCCAGGAGTGACCCCCCCCCAAAAAAAAAAGTGAAATCTTCCCCTATAGCTGTCCAGGCTTTGTCACTTGCTCCTGAACCTTTATCTGCTGTCATTACCAGAGCTTTCAGAAAGCATGTATTTGGTTGGCATCAAAGAGGGAATTGTAAGCCATAAAGATAACTCAGGGGTTAAGGTGCTTGCTTGTATGTGCTGATCCCAGTTCCATCCCTGCTATCCCACATAGTCCCCTAAGCCCTGTTGTGACTTCTAACACAGCGAGGAGGAAGCCCTGTGTGTGGCCCCAAAACAAACCCCTAAAATTAAGGGAAAGAGGGAGTTGGAGAGAGAGCACAGCAGTAGGGCCTTGCACACAGCTGTGCAAATGGCCAACCCACAATGGACCCAGGTTTGATCACTAGCATCCCATATGGTCCCAAGCCTGCCAGGAGCAATTTCTGAGTGCAGAGCTAGGAGTAACCCCTGAATGCCACTGGGTGTGGCTCAAAAACAAATTAAAAATATTAAGGGAAAGATAGGAGAAGGGTCCCTTCTCTTTACCTTTTGAAGAGGGAGGTACCCAAGCCCTGCTTTGACCTCCATGAGCTGCTTCACCTGCTGCTTCAAGTGCTCTGCACTTTCACCAGCACCAAGGTGCAGGCCTGGAGGGAGCGGGCCTTGGGAACCACATAGCTCCTCTGTATCATTGGCTCCATTACAGGCAAGTTGCTGAGCTGGAGGGTGCTCAGGGCCCCTTGCGCCTTAATGTCTAGGATTTGCAGGTTTCCACAGGTCTCGGGCTTGTCTGTCTGTAGAGGGAGCATTAGGCCAACAATAGGAGCAAGGTTCCAGCTGGTCCCACTCTGCAGACACTGTGTAGATGGTGACCAGGGGGAAGGATTCTCATTTCTTTGGCAGTAGCCAAAGCTTTGGTTGGCCTGGCCCACTCCCCAGCTGACCCCAATTGACCCCAAGGAGGAGTGGCTGGGAACTGGCTCAGGGTGAGCTAAGGCAGCTGTTAGGGCAGTCCTAAAATTAGCCCCAATGGGGATAAGGAGAGGGAACCGGCCCAGGCGACCAGCTCCCACAGCCCAAGGGACTGAACCCACAGTCCACTCAGGGTAGGAGAAATTGGCCGTGCTTTAGGTGGGGACCCTTCCAAGTGTCAGCACATCTTGGGGAGACCAAAGAGCAGGCATCTTCAGCTGGTTATTTGGTCCACTTGGGCCTCCTGACTCTCAGCCCTTCAGAGCCTGGGACAGACTGTGCTATTTATAATCTAGACCAGGACTGCAGACAGGTCCTGTCTCTAGAGAGAGGCTGAGTCCGGAGGAGGAGTTGAGGCATCTGTCAGGCTGCTGTAGGGGGGGGAGGGCTGGTGACAAGCCCCATGCCAGCCCCTTTGATTCCCCCTAATTTTTTTGTTTTGTTTTGTTTTGGGGGGGGCCACACTGGTGATGCTCAGAGGTTACTCCTGGCTATGTGCTCAGAAATCGCTCCTGGCTTGGGGACCATATGGGACGCCGGCTGGAGGGGGTGCAGATATGTGGTCCAAGTTGGAGGAGAAAGATCTTATCCTCCATCCCACCATCATCCAGCCCATCCTAAGGGCTTTTATTCAATACATAAGGTCCAGGTGGTATGTAAGGGTCTTCTAGATCTTATCAAAGTCCCCCATGGTGGGCCCAGAGAGATAGCACAGCGGCGTTTGTCTTGCAAGCAGCCAATCCAGGACCAAATGTGGTTGGTTCGAATCCCGGTGTCTCATATGGTCCCCCGTGCCTGCCAGGAGCTATTTCTGAGCAGACAGCCAGGAGTAACCCCTGAGCACCGCCGGGTGTGGCCCAAAAAAAAAAAAAAAAGTCCCCATGGTCAGCAAGCCATACTTCGATCACAAGTCTAACTCCCTAGACAGCCTGAGTAGGTCCAAAGGCCAAACTTTCTGTGTCTAAAATGAAAATTCTGCCTTCACCCCAGAGAGCAGAACAGACTCCAACATAAGGTGGAGCACTTGGCAGGCTATTTCCTTATGCTCTCCTATGAGGGCATGTTAGTATGTAGGCAAGTCTGAGTGACCCCTGTGCCTATTGCATGTAGTCTGGTATGTGGGCAGAATGAGTTCTTGGAAGCAAGAAGTAGGCAGAACATTAAAACTGGGTAACCAGGGGCCGGAGCGGTGGTGCAAGCAGTAAGGCATCTGCCTTGCGTACGCTAGCCTAGGATGGACCGAGGTTTGATCTCCCAGCATCCCATATGGTCCCCCAAGCCAGGAGTGATTTCTGAGGGCATAGCCAGGAGTAACCACTGAGTGTCATTGGGAGTGGCTGAAAAAAAATTTTTTTTAAATAATGGGTAACCAGGGCCAGAGCAATAGCACAGTAGTAGAGCATTTGCCTTGCATGCAGCCAACCCATGACTGACCAAGGTTCGATCCCCGGTATCTCATATGATCCCCCAAGCCTTCCTGGAGTGATTTCTGAACTCAGACCCAAGAGTAACCACTGAGCAAAAGGGTAACTAGGGCTAGAGAGAGAGTATTGCATTAGGGTGCTTGCCTTGCATGTGACTGACCAAGTTTCAGTCTCCAGGACCCCATATGGTCCCCAAATCTAGCCCAACTAAGAGTGATCCCTGAGCACAAAACCAGGAGTAAACCTTGAGCACTGCTGGGTGTGAAATAACACCTTCCCTCCAAATTTAGCCATTGCTGAGCTCCCTGAATTGGCCAGAAACTAAAAATAATGACATGTGATGCCTAATTTAATTCTTGTGACATCTCTTCTAAGCTGAGGAAATTGGGAGACACGTAGATGAAACAACTGGCTCCAAGTCACAATGATGAGTGACTATCCAGACTGGGTTGCACAGAGACCTACAGGTCAGCTTGGTTGGAAGCAAACAGCTTCAAGGCCTGGTGGGAACAAAGCAGTAGCCAAGAACTGGAGTGATAGTACATCAGGTAGGGCCCTTGCCTTGCATGCAGCTGACCTAGGTCCAAGCCCCAGCACCCCATATGGTCCACAGAACCCCACCAGGAGTGATTCCTGAATATAGAGTCACATGTAACTCTAAGCATTGCTAGGTGTAGCCCAAAATACAACACATATAAAAAGCAACAGCTAGAAATGGGGCTCTGGTAGGAGTCACAGCCATGATCCCAGCTTATGCTGAGTGAGAGCAGGGGAGTAGAGGTGCAGGGGGAAGACAGCTGAAGACACAACCCTAGGTGAGATAAGACTCGGCTGGGTTTTCACATGGCCCCACCAACTCTGACTTCCTCCTCGAGGGGAAATGAGTGTGAGAGTTGCCTCCTGAGGCCAGCCAAAATAAAGCAAAATCAGAGTTTACCAAATGGCCTGCCCAGGTCCCCCCTCCGGCACACAGTGGGTCTCCCAGTGCATTCCAGTGCTGTTCCTTCCAGCCCCTCCAAAATAATTCCTTGGCCATCTGGGGTATGGCTTCTATCCTGGCAACTGCTGCTCCCTAGATTGAGACATCTTGGATAAATGGGAGCAAATGTTGAGCTCACACTGAGGGGTACCCCCAGGAGAGATAGACATGCAGACAGAACTTGAGCTCAAGGCATGGCCCACTGACCTGGGCCTTTGCAGAAAAAGGAGTAGCTGCAGCTGGCAACCCTCAGCTCAGGGCCCAAGCTCTCATGATAGCAAACACCTCAGACTCGGGACTCAGCCTCAGAAGCCTTTGCCATGGCCCTAGCTAAGCTGGACTCTGAGCAGAGTGGCCTTTGAATGCCCCCATAATTCACTTGCTCTTCCTTACCCGAAGCTCTAGCTCTGTTGGCAGAGTTGGGATGACCCTCACTTGAGTGGATGCCAGGGTTTGGAGAAAGACCCCTGACCCATCCCATTCCCACCTTGCTGCTAAATACTAAGTTTTCTCCCCAAGTCATTCTGAGGCTAGTGAGTTGACCCTTGGGCCTCATCAGCGTGGGAAGTCGCCCTGGTGGATATTGGTCCTCTCAAAAAGCCCAGATGAATCCTTCAGACCAGCAAAAGCAGGTGACAGGGAAAGAGCCCAGGCTAAGAGAGTTAGAGAGAGTTGGTAGAGCTTGGGAGGCCCAGCCTGGGGGTACAGATTGCTCACACCATCTGCCTCATTCCCGTGGGAGGACTCTAAACTCAAGAAAAGACCTTTATCAGGATCCCCAGGACTAAGATGTCAAAGCCCACCTCCGCGGGAGTTTCCAGAAGCGGCCATGAAAGTCCTTCCGGCGCCCCCTTGTGTAAACAAGAGGAAAAACATAAGTGGAGGTTTGGCCAACAGGTCTGGTCCACGTAGTATTTCCTGCGTGGCCATGCCTTTCTGGAGTGGTACCGGCACTCTTTCCAGTTACATGGCCTCTGCTTTTATTGATCACCCCAACTCATTATCTGCTCCCCCACCAGGCTAGAACCGTCCAAGAGCAGGGCAGGGTGAGATCGGTGAGACATATGTTATCCTTTGGGTGTGCTGGGAAGGCCTTGGGAGGGCGGGGAAATGAGCTGAACAGAATTAAATTGAGTATAAATGGAGGGAAATAGTGTGGAATGTAGATAAATATTTATGCACAAGCGTGTTCTTGAGAGAAGCACCGGGTATGCTCCCCCAAATTACAACAGATTTATTGATATATGGTTCACATACCATGCAATTTACTTGCCTCAAAAAAATGTGATTTAGTGGATCTTAGTATATTCACAAAGCTTTACAACCATTTCCATAGTCTTGTTTTTGTTTGGTTTTTTTTTTGCTTGTTTGTTTTTGGCCCACACATGTCAGTTGCTCACTCCTGGCTCTGTGCTCAGATATTACTCCTGGCAGACTCAGAGGACCATATAGGATGCTGGGGATTGAACTTGGCTTGGCTACATGTAAAGAAAACGCCCTACCTGCTGTGCTATTACTCTGGCCCCTGTAGTCATATTTTTTTTTATTTTTTGGTTTTTAGGTTACATTCATTGGCACTCGGGTTACTCCTGGTTCTGAGCTCAGAAATCTCTCCTGGCAGGCTCGGGGGCCATATGGGATGCTGGGGTTCGAACCACCATCCAAGGCAAATGCCTTACCGCTGTGCTATCTCTCCGACCCCTGTAGTCATATTTTTTAGTACACTCTCCTTACCCTTATCAGCATACCACATAAATCTACATCTAATACCATCACTCTTTTTTGGTTTTGGGGGACCATACCAAAGCTGTGCTTGGGACTTTTTTCCTGGTTCTGGACTCAGAGATTACTTCTGGTGATTGATGCTCTGGGCGGTCATATGGGATGCTGAGGATCAAATCTGGGTTGGCCACATGCATGACAAATGCCCCACTCACTGTACTATTGCTCTGCCCCAGCACCCTTTTTTTTCTCCTAAACCTCAACCCTAATTGATTTCTGTACAGGTCTGCCTATTATGAACTTTGAATGGCAAGAGAATTGTAGAACAGGCTGTCTTGTTTCACCTGATAAGATGATGGTCTCAAAGTCTGTCCCTGTCCCAACCTGTACAGACACATTCTGTTTTATGACTGAATAATATTCCATTGTTCAGATAAGCCACTTTTTATGTACTTGATGGAAACTTGGGCTGTTTCCATTTTGGGTGATTATGAATAATGCTGCTAAAATTCCTGTACCAGTTTTTGTGTTTTTATTTCTCTTGAATCCACCTAGGAGTGAAATTGTTGGACATATATCATCACTGTCAAGATGCAAAGGAAATTATCCTCTACCCCTCTGGAGTCTTCAGAGGCTGGGCAAAAATTAAGCATTAGACAGACTGATAAGAGAACAAAAAGCAAGGAAAAATTTATTAGTAACTGTATAATTTCTGTAAGCACAGGAGAGACCCTGGGAAACAGTGACTCACTTACTTCATGGCTACAAGAAGTCATCTTCAAGTGTGATTCATTAAAGCAGAAGCCATGGGGAAACAAGAAGGGAAGGTCAGGGAGGTACCAAGTGGGTTTAGTAAACAATGATATGCAAATTAGGGTACAACAGGGAGATTAGGTTTTTTAGGGAAACTCCAATATGGGAGATGTTGACTTACCTTTCTTTTTCTTCCCCCCCCCCTTTTTTTTTATTTTTGTTTTGGGGCCACACCTGATGGCACTCAGCGGTTACTCCTGACTCAGATATCACTCCTGGCAGGGTTTGAGGAAACCATATGAGATAGCAGGTTCAAACTTGGTTGGCCACATATAAGACAAATGCCCTGCCCACTGTGCTATTGCTCTGGTCCCTCTTCTTTCTTCCTTTTTTTCTTCCTCCTTCTTTCCTTCCCTCCTTATTTCCTCCCTTTCTCTTTTTTTTTTTTTCTTTCTCCAGTCATGCTCAAGAAACTACTGCTGGCTTTCTGCTCAGGAGTCACATCTGGCAGTGCCAGAGATCAAATAGGGGTCAGTCACGTAAAAGGAAGATACCTTAACAATTATCTATCTCTTCAGCCCCAGAAACATTTTTTCATTTCCCAGATATATTTTTTCAAAGGTGACCTTCATTCTATCTTCAGGGTTTCATCCAGGAAATTATGTCTTTTGCCAAAAGGAAAAATATGACCTTTGCCAAAGACATATTTTAGGATGGCAGCTTTCTGCTCCTCTACATGGCTTAACTAAGGAACTGAGGATTGTTTTTCCAAAGGGCTGCACCATTTTCCGTTCCCACCAGCTGACACACGTTTCTCCAGGCCTTGCCACCTTTGTTATTATCTATCTTTAATTCTTAGTGGGTGTGGCATGGAAAATGTTAGTGTAATGTTAGATCTTTTAAAAGCAGCCTTTACAACTGTTTGTGCAGTGTAATCTCAACACTATAAAAATAAATATCTACAGAGTCAGGACTAAAAATAATCTATAAAAGTGCTAATATGTTTATATGGAGGCAATTTAGGAGTATTTTCATTCCTTCCTAAATTTTTGATAATGTGAACTAATATTGATTTAGGAAGTGATGGTTAAAATAAAAGTAAATGTTATACAAAGTAAGATAATGCAAATAAAAATTTTAAAAACTGTGCAGAGATAGTACAGGGATTAAAGTGCTTACCTTGCATGTGGCTGACCAGGTTTGATTCCTGGCACCCTATCTGGGCCCCTGAGACCCTCCAGGAGTAAGCCCTGAGTACCTCTGGTGTGTGTTCAAAAAACTGTTTCAAATGCAATGAGTTAAGATCTGGAAGCCCAAACTTTTCCTCCTGGAAAGGATTTGTCCAGAGGGGTGGGCAGTGGAGAGGAACCATTTCATCTAGCACCAACCCAAATCAGCAAGACACTAACAAGTGATATTTTGTTTGATTTTTTTTGTTGTTGTTTATTTTTAGGCCACACTGGCTGTGCTCAGGGGTTACTCCTGGCTCTGCACTCAGGAATCACTGCTGGTGGTCTCGGAGGATCATACTGACTGCTGGGGATTGAACCCAAGTCGGCTACATGCAAGGCAAACACCCTACCCACTGTGCTATCAATCTAGCCTCCAAGTGATTTTTTTTTAAGCCTACAGCATCCAGTATTCCCAGGCGGTCTCCCATCCAAGTACTAGCCAGGCCTGACCCTACTTAGCTTTCGAGATCAGACGAGATCGGATGCGTTCAAGGTGGTATGGCCGTAGACCCCAAGTGATTTTTTAATACTCCCAAGCAGTGCTTATGCTATGTTCCTCAAGCCCTGCAGTACTGAGGACACCAGAGACACCCTAGAGGTGCTTGAAGGGACCATGTGACACCTTTTTTTTTTTTTTTTTTGCTACATGGGACACTGGGGGGGGGGGGAAATCAAACCAATGTTCATCCTAGATCTGCTGCATACAAGGCAAATGCCCTACCACTGTGCTATCGCTCTGGCCCCAGCCTTATCTTGAATCCAGAGCCATATGAAGTCAAGGCACATACTCTACCACTAGAACCACACCCCAAGACCTAGATTTTCCTATTTAATCCTTACCACTTACCACATCCCATGAGGTAGGTATCTAAGTACACCTTTGTCACTGTGAGTATAATCTGAGACCAAAGTTTACTAAGTTTTGGGGAATCTTCTCCCTAGTCTCCAAAGCCAGAGAGACAGGTGAGGGGTTGTATTCCCTAGGATCTACCTCAAGGCAGCTTCACTGTGTTCCTTAGGGGAACAAGACACTCCCTAGGAATTAATCAAAACTGGTCCCCATGTGCTCACTTCGGCAGCACATATACTAAAATTGGAATGATATAGAGAAGATTAGCATGGCCCCTGCGCAAGGATGACATGCAAATTCATGAAGTATTCCATATTAAAACAACAATAACAACAATAAAAAAACTGGTCCCCATAGTAAGGGCTGAAGTTTGAGACAGAGGCTCTGTACCCACCTGGATATTGAAGAGGAGGGAATGAAAGTAGAAAAGGGAATGGGAGGAGGGAATTTCAGTGACCCTGAGACAGTGCAGGGATCAGTGACCTCTCTGATCTCACATTTAGCCAGTCTCACCCTATCACCCTCAGGCTTGCTTCCTTACTCCTTCATGCCAGGCTCTGAATGGTGGAACTGGCACACTCTTGGTTCAGGGGACAAAGGACACTCACTCTCCAGGACCCAGCCTGGCCCCAGGGTCCCTACCTACCCCACACCTCTCACTAATGCATTTCCCTAATAGTGCTTCCCCACCACTCTCTCTTGGCAGTGTAGAGGTAGAAGTACTGTTTTCTCAAGGCTCTCTTGATCCCCACTTTACAGAACAATCTACAATCTGTCTTCTTTCTTTTCTTCCTTCCTTTTTCCCTTCTTTCCTTCCTTCCAGTTTGGTACCATATTTGGCAGTGCACAGGGCTTACTCTTGGTTGTGCTCAGGAGGGGTCATAGTAGCATCTGTAGTGCTGGATGAAGGGTTAGGAGGAGAAGTTCAAATCCAAGCCCCAATGGGTCTGAGCTATGGGGTGGTAAAATAAATGATCAAGATGGGGCCAAAGTGATAGTATAGTGAATGGGGCACTTGCCTTGCATGCCAGCATCCCTTATGGTTACCAGATCATTTCTGATGGGACTGAGCACACAATCTGAATATAGCTGGATGTGGTGCCCCCACAAAGAATTTACCAAAAGTAAGATAGTTTAAACAAGAGTAATGGAGTCCCTGCCCGTTACTCTCTGCCCTTCTCTTTCTCCTTCTCTACCACTTCCAGTGTTCAGGGGGCCATATGAGATGCTGGGGATCAAACCTGGGTGAGTCACATGTAAGTCAAGTGCTCTACCCACTGTACTTTCACTCTGAGTGCTTTTTTTTCCTTTGGTTTTGGACCACCTGCCATTGCTCAGGGGTTCCTCCTGGCTCTTAGGAATCACTCCTGGTGATTCTCAAGAGACCATATGGGATGCCAAGGTTTGTACCAAGGTCGACCACATGCAAGACAAGCACCTTAACTGCTGTACTATCTTTCTAGCCCCTATTGGGTGCTATTAGTGGTAAATTTATGCTTCCTATGGGTTAGTCATAGGAAGGGCAAGCAGAAGACATGCACCCAATTTTAAGGAGAAAGTAAATTATATATACTATTCTAAGTCAATCAGATAAAAAGAATAAGAAATCCATATAGTAATTTGAGTCAGCTATGAAATGTTCTAAACCAATCATATAGAGATAATAAAATGTACCATATTTTTGCTCTATAAGACGCACCTGACCATATAGTTTCTAGATGATCAAAACAAGAAAAAAAATATTCTAAAGCAAATGATGTACGAAATATTTAATAAATTATAACAGAATAATATTTCAACCATGTTAAGTGAACAGCAAGCAGTTAATGTGACATTAAAAATCATTGTGACTGTTATTAACAAATGGAGAGAGTACTCTTCTAGTTTTCTGAGAACCCCAAGAACTCCTCATTTCTCAAGCTCCATGCAGCATTTGCTTCATAAGATGCACAGACATTCCCCCCCCCATCTTTTGGGGGAGAAAAAAGTGCATCTTATGGTATAAAAAAAATATGGTACATGGAATAATGTTAGTCTATTCCAGGAAGGGAGTAGTGTGACCAGTTCTAGGAATTTGGGTGGCAAAAGCATAGAATGTATGTGTGTGTGTGTGTGTTGCTGGGTCAATGCAAGGCAATTCTAGGAACTGTGGGTCTGAGTGGAACAATTATGGGGCTTTGAATCTTCCTGTGCACAGCAGATTATATTAGTGAGGATGGTCTCAGCCTGCCAGGACTATAAATAGAACATAAGCTACACTTGTTTTTAGGGGGCTTTTGCTAGGCCACAGCATTGGGGATCAAAGGGTCAGCAGCATACAAAACAGGCACCTAAATCTCTGCCCTCTCCGCTGCTTCTATCAATAGTTTTCTTTTTTTTGGGGGGGGGGGAGCATACCCGGCGGTGCTCAGGGGATTACTCTTGGCTCTGTGCTCACAAATCAAGCCTGGCAAGTTTAAGAAACCATATGGGATGCTGGAGATCAAACCTAGGTCAGTCCCAGGTCAGCTGTATGTAAGGCAAACGCCCTACCCGCTGTGCTATTGTTTTAGCCTCCATCAGTAGTTTTCAACCACAAAAAGTCTGCAAAAAAAAAAATCCTTTCATCCAACACACAGCATCTGTGCCACAAAGCAGTATAAGTATCCTTGTTATAGATAATGGCTATAATTTCTGCATTAGCAGTCTGTGAAATAGTCCTTGTGTTTCCGCCATTCTGCAGGTATGACGCTGTCAAAAATCTCTAACCACTACATTTGCTTCTAAGCTTCTCCTTGAAGATATGTTGGTGGGGACTAGTCAAGGGGAACTGCAGGGATGGAACCTTCACCTCCCCACAGTACTATGAGACTCAGAGTCCCTCCTTTCCCTGGACCTCTGCCTTCCCAACTCCTTTATCCCAAGAGCTTTACTGGGTTTCTTCCCTTCACATTTGGGTCCCAAAGCCAGGCTTGATTCCAGGGCCTCCAGACTGACTGATCCAGATTAGGGAGGTCATCTAAACTAGAGGATCTCCTCAGTGGGGCGCTTATGTCGTCTGCTGGGCCCCAGGGGGCGCTGTTAGATCAGACAAAGACTGGGAAGGTGCAAGGAGAAGGGGCAGGGTAGAATTACTGACAGCTGTGACTCCAGGCACAGTCACTCAGTTGGTATGAGACAGCCACTCCCCAATTCTCGCAAGTTTCACTTCTCCCTTCCATCCCAGTGTCCACACCTGGTTTAAATAAATGACCAGATGGATGGAGAAGCAAGGAGAGAACCCAAAGGACTGAAGTGTTGCTCTGCTTTCCAGAGACAGGGCTCCATCCCTGACACTTAAAGGTCCCCAAGCACCGCCAGGAGTGCTCCCCGAGCACAACTAGAGACCTAAGACCCGAATTAATAGTAATAGCACAGGCTGGATGGACAGTGGGCACTGCCCCTGCCCCCTACAAAGGTCCCAAGACATAAGGTCATATGGGGGCTCGGATCCTAAAGGCCAGGGGAGGAGAGATGGCTGGGGTGCCAGGCATTACACCCCACCCTGCCACCATCAGCCTATTCTATTCTGTTTGGAGTCCAAACCCCACTTCCTCCACTTGGCAGTAGCACAGACTCCCAGTGTGTGGCTGGGCCGTGCCCACCTTCATGCAACGTCAGAGCCTCTGCCGTGCATGCGGGAATTGTGGCTAGATCCAAGAGCTCCCTGTGGTAGGAGCCTGGGAACCCCAGGGAGCAGGAGGCCTGGGCGTGGGGCCGCAGAGCCTCGGCCAAGGCAAAGCAGCTCTGGGAGCTGCCAGACGGGAAACATTTTCCGGGAGCCGGAAGGGCTGGCGAGCCCAGGACCCGCAAAGCACCACAATGGACCCTTGTGTAGAGGTTTCACTGGGGCCCACCCGCAGGCGCAGCTGCTGGGCCAGGGTGGACCCTGCTTTTTGGTCTGCAGCCAGACCCAGCTTCCAAACAACCAGCCCTCGGTCCAAACCAGAGTGTGCCTGCTCTGGAGGGATGGTTCCAGGGTCATGGTCTGAGGCTGCACAGGTCCACCCGGGATCCTTCTGTTACTGACCACACCACAGTGAGAAAGCCCAAATCTTCCAGCAG
The DNA here is from genome assembly GCF_024139225.1 of Suncus etruscus. NCBI lineage: Eukaryota > Metazoa > Chordata > Mammalia > Eulipotyphla > Soricidae > Suncus > Suncus etruscus. The sequence continues at coordinate 50,737,460 of NC_064856.1, forward strand.
GTGGGAGTAGGTCATTGGACATTTCTCCCTCAGGCAGCTCAGGACAGAAAGAACCAGGTTGGCTGGGACACCTTAGCTAGTCTTAGCTGATCCTTCGTCACCTTCCGTTCAACCAGAGGAAAGGAGGCTTGCTGATGCTCATTTGATGGAATCCCCTCTCTATGATGGTTCCCAATCACATGAACTCCTGGGACCCTTCATGGCCCCTCAGGTGCAAACACAGCTTCCCCTTCTCTGGGCATCCATGATCTATGTCATTTTCTTCTTAGAGCATCAGGTCCAGCTTCTTACGATGCTCCTACGATGACTTGGATCCTTGTCAGGGTCAGGATTCCTAGGGAATGATACCCCACCAACCACCTCTGTGGGGTTCAGCAAAGTGTCTGACACTCAGAGTAGACTATGCATGTGAAGGAGCTGCCTAAGAATCGCAAAGCACTGTACCCCTCTGAACTACTAATATTTACAAAATAGAAATGAAGATAGAAATGCAAGACCCTGTCCTTGTGTCAGATTTTAAAGATTTGAGGGTCTGCAACAAAAACACGATAGAATGTGACCAGTACAAGGATAGATTTATATCTGGCTGCATTAGCAGAGGCATAAAGCTTAGAATGGGGGGGGGGGGGTCTTGTCCACTCCAGTGCACCCTTTCTAAAGAATTCTACTGCTCAGATGCCCCAATGGGACAGTGTCAACCTCAGAGAAGGGCAGATACTGTCACCATCGTCCCAGGTCAACTGGGGCCAGAGGACACTGTCGCCCCAGCAGGGAGGTTACAAGATTGTCTCAGGAAGCCGGTTTTGGTGGAGAGTGGCCAAAGGCCATCGCCCCACAGTAGACGGGACTATGGAGTTGGACAGAGCTGGCAACACAAAAGTGGGTGGAGAAGATTCCTCCACTGGTGGGCAGAAGATTCCCCCACTGGTGTAAGACAGTAAATTGCAGAATATTGCTTCTAAAGCTAATGGAGCCCTGGCTCAAAGCCATCGATAGTGGTAGCTCAGCAACCCCAGAGCTTTCCTCCAGCTCTGTTTGCTTTGTGTGGCTTTGCTGCAAGGTGTGGATCAATATACCTTTAACAGCCTGTCAGCAGAGGGCGGGGGCTGCTGTCTCAAGGTCACTTCTGTTGATCTTTGCCTTGGGACAGCTGGTTGGTTGGTCAATGCCAGGAATTTGCCCTGGCTCCCCCTGAAACTCCACTTCCTTGTATTGTGAACCCTAGGTCCCTAACTCAGTAGAGTTAGGCAAACATTAGAGCTTTGGATGAAGGGAGAAATGGCCCCCATTTCTGTGTGGCCTTGGGCAGTTTTTTCATTAAAGCCTGTTTTCATGTTAATAGCCTAAGTGCCTGTCTGCTAGTGTGGAAAGGGATGAAGGGTGAGGAGGACCTGGTGTGTAGTTGTGTCCTCCAGACTGACCCCTATTCTTTCCTCAGTGTGAGGACTTAGAGTGTAGGTAGCTGCCCTTAGTAGCCCCCAATTCCTTTCACTGAGAGTTCAGGCAGAGCCGCCAATGTCTCCTGAAGCTCCTTCCCCATAGAACACATCTAGGTAGAACTTGCCAGGACCCATGTGGGAAATATTCTACTGTAGCAGGCTGGACCTGTCCCTTCACATGGGCCTGTCACAGCCTCTGCCCTCCAGATCTGTCAGAAAAGGCTGCAGCGGGCTCTGTAGTATCTGTGGCCCTGGAGCTGGGGGTCCAGAGATGCCATTGCAACAGGGCAGGGCCAGGCAGGATACATTGGTGGGCCCACAAAGACCTGGTCAAAAATAGAGATCACAGAACTCATATTTTGGGGACTAGAATCCATAGCTCCTCTAATTTTTCCATATTTCACCTCCTCTATGACACTGAGATACCCTCAGCATGGTGCCCTCCTCAGACCTAAGAGGCTCACAAGCCCCCAGTTCTTTTCTGACAGGGAATCAAGTGGGAATCCCCCAGAAAGCCATCACTTCATCTCACAAGAATAGGAGGGGCTGGAGAGATAGCATAGCAGTAGGGTGTTTGCCTTGCATGCAGCTTATCCAGGATGGACAGTGGTTTGGATCCCAGCATGTCATATAGTCCCCCATACTAGGAGCAACTTCTTTTTTTTGTTGTTTTTTTGGGTCATACCCACAGTGCTCAGTGGTTACTCCTGGCTCTATGCTCAGAAATTGCCCTGGCAGGCTCGGAGGACCATATGGGATGCCGGGATTTGAACCACCATCCTTCTGCATGCAAGGCAAATGCCTTACCTCCATGCTATCTCTCTGACCCCCAGGAGCAACTTCTGAGTACAGAGCTAGGAGTAACTCTGAGCATTGCCGGGTGTGACCCAAAAATACAAAACAAATAAAAAGAGGGGCTGGAGAGATAGCATGGAGGTAGGGTGTTTGCCTTGTAACACCTGTAACTCCTGAGCACTGCTGGGTGTGAACCAAACACACACACACACACACACACACACAAAGAATACCATATTTTTTGACGTAGAAGACGACCCCAAATTTTACAGTTAAAACATAGGTTTAGGCCTATATTTGCTATATAAGCAGAATGCTCCTGTGCTGCAACTGTATCTTCCACAGTGAGCCAATCACAACAAGCAAAGGTCCAAAGGTTATACTGTACTAGACTTTCTCTCTGACTCTGGCTGATCTGAGCAGGCTTTTTACAGTGTAGATTCGGGTCCAAAACATTGTCTAATTTGCATGCATCAAAAGCCTGCTTGGATTGGCTGAGTTAGAGAGGCGGTCTGAGCAGCCTGGCAGTGATTGGTGCAGGATCGAGTTGAAAAATTTGTTTTGTGGCAATATTCAGACAATTTTCATTTAGCGGCATATTGAAACATTTTCCGGAATATACTCAGCGTATAAGACGACCCCCGATTTTCAGTTGACTTTTTTTTTTGTTTCAAAAGTTGTCTTATACACCGGAAAATACGGTAGAAGGAAGGTTTACTGAGGAGATGTTCACCAGGAATGGTCACTACTGGGGCACAGTATCACACCGTAATTCCTTCACAGGTCCATGTCCCTCCCTCACAGACTTATGTCCCCATCACAGACCTCCATCATATGTTCCTCCATCATAGGTCCCTGTTTCCCCCATTGCTGGGCCTCCTTCTCCTGAAGCTACAGAAAAGCTGCTTCTAGCTGGCTGACAGCAACCTAAGCTGGAGTGTTGAAACACCATGGCTGGCTTGGTCTGGTTCCAAACAAGTGGCAAATGGTAAGTTCTCAGCTTCATGCCCAGAATGTGAACCCCGGAGGTCACCTGGATCAGTGGCTCCTGGGTAGCCTCACCAATGCCTTGGGGTCACACCCAGATACTGCCTATAAGAAGGAGGGTTGGGGTGACTCACAGGCTGGCCCTCATCAGGGCCACAGTCCTCCTGGACCCTGCTCCTAGGGGAGGCAATTGAAACTGGACTCAGGGCTCCTCCCTACTAGGCTGTTAAGCAATGATAGCTATGGGTCTCAGAAAGCTCCCTGCAGAGGTGATACTATGCTCCTGAGCCAGTTACTCAGGGGTTACTTTCCTGTTGTGCAGTGGGTCCCTGCACTCCCTGGCTTGGGTGCCCCAAGTCCTCCCTCCACACGGCCCTTTTATTTCCTTTAAATTGTTTAAAATTTAAAAAAAATTATATATATTTTATTTAAACACCTTGATTACATACATGATTGTGTTTGGGTTTCAGTCATGTAAAGAACACCACCCATCACCAGTGCAACATTCCCATCACCAATGTCCCAAGTCTCCCTCCTCCCCACCCGACCCCCGCCTGTACTCTAAACAGGCTCTCCATTTCCCTCATACATTCTCATTATTAGGACAGTTCAAAATGTAGTTATTTCTCTAACTAAACTCATCACTCTTTGTGGTGAGCTTCCTGGGGTGAGCTGGAACTTCCAGCTCTTTTCTCTTTTGTGTCTGAAAATTATTATTGCAAGAATGTCTTTCATTTTTCTTAAAAATCAGAGATGAGTGAGACCATTCTGCGTTTTTCTCTCTCTCTCTGACTTATTTCACTCAGCATAATAGATTCTGTGTACATCCATGTATAGGAAAATTTCATGACTTCATCTCTCCTGACAGCGGCATAATATTCCATTGTGTGTATGTACCACAGTTTCTTTAGCCATTCGTCTGTTGAAGGGCATCTTGGTTGTTTCCAGAGTCTTGCTATGGTAAATAGTGCTGCAATGAATATAGGAGTAAGGAAGGGATTTTTGTATTGTATTTTTGTGTTCCTAAGGTATATTCCTAGGAGTGGTATAGCTGGATCGTATGGGAGCTTGATTTCCAGTTTTTGAAGGAACCTCCATATTGCTTTCCATAAAGGTTGAACTAGATGGACTTCCCACCAGCAGTGGATAAAAGTTCCTTTCTCTCCACATCCCCACCAACACTGTTTATTCTCATTCTTTGTGATGTGTGCCATTCTCTGTGGTGTGAGGTGGTACCTCATAGTTGTTTTGATTTGCATCTCCCTGATGATTAGTGATGTGGAGCATTTTTTCATGTGTCTTTTGGCCATTTGTATTTCTTCTTTGTCAAAGTATCTGTCCATTTCTTCTCCCATTTTTTGATGGGATTAGATTTTTTTTCTTGTAAATTTCTGTCAGTGCCTTGTATATTTTGGAGATTAGCCCCTTATCTGATGGGTATTGGGTGAATAGTTTCTCCCACTCAGTGGGTGGCTCTTGTATCCTAGGCACTATTTCCTTTGAGGTGCAGAAGCTTCTCAGCTTAATATATTCCCATCTGTTAATCTCTGCTTTCACTTGCTTGGAGAGTGCAGTTTCCTCCTTGAATATGCCTGTAGTCTCAATGTCCTGGAGTGTTTTGCCTACGTGTTGTTCTATATATCTTATGGGTTTGGGTCTGATATCAAGGTCTTTAATCCATTTGGATTTTACCTTCGTACATGATGTTAGCTGGGGGTCTAAGTTCAATTTTTTGCAAGTGGCTAGCCAGTTGTGACAACACCACTTGTTGAAGAAGCTTTCTTTGCTCCATTTAGGATTTCTTGCTCCTTTATCAAAAATTAGGTGATGGTATGTCTGGGGAACATTCTCTGAGTATTCAAGTCTATTCCACTGATCTGAGGTCCTGTCCTTATTCCAATACCATGCTGTTTTGATAACTATTGCTTTGTAGTAAAGTTTAAAGTTGGGAAAAGTAATTCCTCCCATATTCTTTTTCCCAATGATTGCTTTAGATATTCTAGGGTGTTTATTGTTCCAAACGAATTTCAAAAGTGCCTGATCCACTTCTATGAAGAATATCATGGGTATCTTTAGAGGGATTTCATTAAATCTGCATAATGCCTTGGGGAGTATTACCATTTTGATGATGTTAATCCTGCCAATCCATGAGCAGGGTATGTGTTTCCATTTCTGCGTGTCCTCTCTTATTTCTTGGAGCAGAGTTTTATAGTTTTCTTTGTATAGGTCCTTCACATTTTTAGTCAAGTTGATTCCAAGATATTTGAGTTTGTGTGGCACTATTGTGAATGGGGTTGTTTTCTTAATGTCCATTTCTTCCTTATTACTATTGGTGTATAGAAAGGCCATTGATTTTTGTGTGTTAATTTTGTAGCCTGCCACCTTGCTATATGAGTCTATTGTTTCTAGAAGCTTTTTGGTAGAGTCTTTAGGGTTTTCTAAGTAGAGTATCATGTCATCTGCAAACAGCAAGAGCTTGACTTCTTCCTTTCCTATTTGGATTCCCTTGATATCTTTTTCTTGCCTAATCACTATAGCGAGTACTTCCAGTGCTATGTTGAATAGGAGTGGTGAGAGAGGACAGTCTTGTGCCAGAATTTAGAGGGAAGACTCTTAGTTTTTCTCCATTGAGGATAATATTTGCCACTGGCTTGTGGTAGATGGCCTTAACTATATTGAGAAAGGTTCCTTTTATTCCCATCTTGCTGAGAGTTTTGATCAAGAATGGGTGTTAAACCTTATCAAATGCTTTCTCTGCATCTATTGATATGATCATGTGGTTTTTATTTCTCTTGTTGTTGATGTTGTGTATTATGTTGATAGATTTACGGATGTTAAACCATCCTTGCATTCCTGGGATGAAACCTACATGATCGTAGTGTATGATCTTCTTAATGAGGCATTGAATCCTATTTGCCAGGATTTTGTTAACGATCTGTATTCATCAGCAATATTGGTCTGTAATTTTCTTTTTTCGTAGCATCTCTGTCTGGTTTAGGTATCAAGGTGATGTTGGCTTCATAAAAGCTATTTGGAAGTGTTTCTGTTTGTTCAATTTCATGAAAGAGTCTTCCCAGGATTGGTAATAGTTCCTCTTGGAAAGTTTGAAAGAATTCATTAGTGAATCCATCTGGGCCTGGGCTTTTGTTTTGGGGTAGACATTTGATTACCATTTTAATTTCATCAATAGTGATGGGGGTGTTTAGATATGCTACATCCTCTTCCTTCAACCGTGGAAGATTTTAAGAGTCCAAGAATTTATCCATTTCTTCCAGGTTCTCATTTTTAGTGGCATAGAGTTTCTCAAAGTAGTTTCTAATTACCCTTTGAATCTCTGTCATATCAGTAGTGATCTCTCCTTTTTCATTCCTAATACGAGTTATCAAGTTTCTCTCTCTCTCTCTCTTTCTTTGTTAGTTTTGCCAGTGGTCTATCAATCTTGTTTATTTTTTCAAAGAACCAACTTCTGCTTTCGTTGATCTTTCAGATTGTTTTTTGTGTTTCCACTTCGTTGATTTCTGCTCTCAGCTTTGTTATTTCCTTCTGTCTTCCTATTTTTGGGTCCTTTTGTTGAGCACTTTTTAGTTCTATTAGCTGTGTCATTAAGCTACTCAGGTAAGCTCCTTCTTCCTTCCTGATGTGTGCTTGCAAAGCTATAAATTTTCCTCTCAGTACTGCTTTTGCTGTGTCCCATAAGTTCTGATAGTTTGTGTCTGTATTGTCATTTGTTTCCAGGAACCTTTTGATTTCCTCCTTGATTTTATCTCAGACCCACTGGTTATTCAGTATGAGGCTGTTTAACTTCCAGGTGTTAAAGTTTTTCTTCTGTGTCCCTTTGGAATTCACAAATAATTTCAGAGCCTTGTGGTCAGCAAAGGTAATCTGCAAAATTTCTATCCTCTTGATATTATGGAGGTATGTTTTATGTGCCAGCATGTAGTCTATCCTGGAGAATGTCCCATGTACATTGGAGAACAATGTGTATCCAGGTTTCTAAGGATGGAGTGTCCTATATATATCCACTAGGCCTCTTTCTTTCATTTCTCTTTTCAGGTCTAGTATATTCTTGTTGGGTTTCAGTCTGGTTGACCTATCCAGTGGTTACAAAGCCGTGTTGAGGTCCCCCACAATTATTGTGTTGTTATTGATATTATTTTTCAGATTTGTCAACAGTTGTATTAAATATTTTGCTGGCCCCTCATTCAGTGCATATATGTTTAGGAGAGTTATTTCTTCCTGCTCTACATACCTTTTGATTAATATAAAATGTCTATCTTTGTCCCTTACAATCTTCCTGAGTATAAAGTTTGCATTATCTGATATTAGTATGGCCACTCCAGCTTTTTTATGGGTGTTGTTTGCTTGGATAATTTTTCTCCAGCTTGGGCCTGGAGAGATAGCACAGCGGCGTTTGCCTTGCAAGCAGCCGATCCAGGACCAAAAGTGGTTGGTTCAAATCCCGGTGTCCCATATGGTCCCCCGAGCCTGCCAGGAGCTATTTCTGAGCAGACAGCCAGGAATAAACCCTGAGCAACGCCGGGTGTGGCCCAAACACCAAAAAAAAATTTTTTTTTCCTCCAGCCTTTTATTTTGAGTCTACGTTTGTTCTGACTATTCAGGTGCGTTTCTTGTAGGCAGCAGAAGGTTGGATTGAGTTTTTGATCCATTTAGCCACTCTGTGTCTCTTAACTGGTGCATTTAGTCCATTGACATTGAGAGAAAGAATTGTCCTGGGATTTAATGCCATCTTTATATCGAAGTTTGGTGTTTCTTGGTTAGTCTTGTCTTAAATTAGGTCTTTCAGTTCTTCTCTTAAGACTGGTTTTTGAGTCTGTAAAGTTTCTGAGCTGTTTTTTGTCTGTGAAACCATGTATTCTTTTTTTTTTTTTTTTTTTTTTTTTTGGTTTTTGGGCCACACCCGGTGACGCTCAGGGGTTACTCCTGGCTATGTGCTCAGAAGTTGCTCCTGGCTTGGGGGACCATATGGGATGCCGGGGGATCGAACCACAGTCCATCCAAGGCTAGCGAAGGTAAGGCAGGCACCTTACCTCTAGCGCCACCGCCCGGCCCCAAAACCATGTATTCTTTCATCAAACCGGAAAGTGAGTTTTGCTGAGTACAGTATTCTAGGTGAAGCATTCATTTCATTCAGTCTTGTCACAATATCCCACCACTGCTTTCTGGCCTTGAGTGTTTCTGGTGACAGGTCTGCTGTAAATCTCAAGGATGCTCCCTTGAATGTAATTTCCCTTTTTGATCTTGCTGTTTTCAGAATTCTATCTATTTGTGGGATTCGTCATTGTGACTAGGATGTGTCTTGGGGTATTTTTTCTAGGGTCTCTTTTGGTTGGTACTCTTTGAGCATGCAGGATTTGATCACATATATTCTTTAGCTCTGGAAGTTTCTCCTTAATGATGTTCTTGACCGTTGATTCTTCCTGGAAATTTTCTTCCTGGGTCTCTGGGACTCCAATGATTCTTAAGTTGTTTCTGTTGAGCTTATCATAGACTTCTATTTTCATCTGTTCCCATTCTTTGACTAATTTTTCCATTGTCTGTTCATTTGCTTTAAGTTTTTTTTTCCAATCTCTCCCGCTGTATGGAATTGTTATTTATCTCATCTTCCACAACACCAAGTCTATTCTCAGCTTCTGATACCCTGTCCCAGAGCTTATCCATTTTGTCATTCACTTCGTTTACTGACTTTTTCAGACCTGTTAGTTGACATGTTATTTCAGTTTGGAGTTTTGTGATTTCTGTCTTCATATTTTCTTGGTTCTTATTAGTGTTCTGTTCAACTCGATCCATGGTTTCTTTGAGTTCTTTGAGCATCTTCCATATTGCTAGTCTAAAGTCCTTATCTGAGAGGTTGATTAGTTGGTTGGTCATTATCTGGTCATCAGAATTGTCATCTTCATTCTCTATGTCTGATGCTGGCCTGCGTTGTTTCCCCATTGTCACACTTGTATTGTGGGTTTTTCTACATGTTGGTGGTGGTATTCATTTGCTAAATGATGCAGGCAGCCACAGTCCTCTGGCTCCACCCTTTCTGGATGGGTCGACTTGCCTCCAAGGGAGGGGAGTCCTCTGTGGATGAAGCCTCACACAGGATCAAATCTTAGGCCGGAGCCCGCAGCAGAGAAGACAATTCGGAGAAAAATGCTGGGCTTCGGTGATCCAGCACAGTTCTTAATGTGATTTTTTCTTCTTGTTGCGATGGTGTTCTTTTCTTAGAAAGAGCGCATGGCCGCGAAGCGAAGCCAAAGTGCTCTTCTGGATCCTCTTTTCGGCCCACTCCCAAGAGGTTCATGCAACAGGACAGTAGACAGTAACATACAGGCAGCACTCACAATTTTTCACAGTCGGGCCCCACTGGGCAGGCATAGTTTCGTAGATTTTCCCAGCCTCAAAAAAATTTTTTTAATTTTTTTGTTTGTTTTTGTTTTGGGGTCACACCCGGCAGCACTGAGGGGTTACTCCTGGCTCTACGCTTAGAAATCACTCCTGGGTGCCGGAGAGATAGCATGGAGGTAAGGCGTTTGCCTTTCATGCAGGAGGTCATCAGTTCGAATCCCGGTGTCCCATATGGTCCCCCGTGCTTGCCAGGAGCAATTTCTGAGCCTGGAGCCAGGGAATAACCCCTGAGCACTGCCGGGTGTGACCCAAAAACCACAAAAAAATAAATTAATTAAAAAAAAAAAAAAAAAAAGACTTGGGGCCAAGAAGGTGGCGCTAGAGGTAAGGTGTCTGCCTTGGGAGCACTAGCATAGGACGGACCAAGATTCGATCCCCCGGCGTCCCATATGGTCCCCCCAAGCCAGGGGCGATTTCTGAGTGCATAGCCAGGAGTAACCCCTGAGCGTCAAATGGGTGTGGCCCATAAAACCAAAAAAAAAAAAAAAAGAAATCTCTCCTGGCAGGCTCAGGGGACCACATGAGATGTCGGGGTTCAAACCACCGTCCTTCTGCACGCAAGGCAAACACCTTACCTCCATGCTATCTCTCCGGCCCCAATTTTTTTTTTTAATTTTAATTAAAGAACCATGCTTTACAAAGTTATTTATAGTTTCAGGGGCCAGAGCAATAGCACATTTGCCATGCACGAGGCCAACTCGGGCTTGATCCCTGGCATTTCATATGGTTCCCCAAACTTGCCAGGAGTGATTTCTGAGTTCAGAGCCAGAGTAACTCCTGAACACCACCAGGTGTGACCCCACAAATTCTTTTTTAATTTTAACACAAATTATTTTTAATTTTAATTAAAGAACCATGATTTACAAACTTATTTTTTTAATTTTTTAAATAATTTCTTTATTTAAAAACCACGGTTACAAAAATGTTCATAATTGAGTTTCCATCATAGAATGTACACCGCCCTTCACCAGTGCACTTTTCCTGCCAACAATGTTCCCAGTTTCCCTCCCACCCTTCCACTCCACCTCTTCCTGTCTCTGGGGCAAGCATTTTGCTTCTTCCTCTCTCACTCCCCCCCTCGCTCTCACTCGCTCTCTCTCTCCTCATCTCTTCCCCTCATCTGTCTTCTCTTTCTCTCCTCTCTCTCCCTCTTTCTCTTTCCTTTATAACACTGTGGTTTGCACTGCTGTTAATAAAGGGGTACCAGATTTACAAACTTATTGATAGTTTCAGGGGCCACAGCAATAGCACATCGGGCACGGCATTTTTCTTGCACATGAACCCAGGTTGACCTGGGTTCAATCCCTAGCATCCCATACAGTCCCCTAACCTGCAATTTCTTTTTTTTTTTAATTGTTATATTTTATTTTATTTTATTTTGGTTTTTTGGTTCACACCTTGCAGTGCTCAGGGGCTACTCCTGGCTTTACACTCAGAAATCACCCTCAGCAGGCTTAGGGGACCATATGGGATGCCGGGACTCGAACCACTGTCCTTCTGCATGAAAGGCAAGCACCTTACCTCTATGCTACCTCTCCAGCCCCTAATTTGCAATTTCTAAATACAGAGCCAGGAATAACACCAGAGTACCCTATGGTCCCAAAAATAAAAATTAAAAACCAAAGTTATTAGGGACCGGAAATATAGCATGAAGGCAGGGCATTTGCCTTGCATGCAGAAGGACAGTGGTTCAAATCCCAGCATTTCATATGGTCCCCCGAACCTGCCAGGAGCAATTTCTGAGCATAGAGCCAGGAGTAACCCCTAAGCACTGCTGGGGTGTGACCCAAAAACAAAAACAAAAACAAAGTTATTGATAGTTTATTTTTAGAAATATAATGTTCTAGCACCAATCCCACCACTAGTCAACTTTCTTCTGCTAGTGTCCCAAATTTCCTTTTCCCCACCTTCCACCTTGACTAGCACATTATAAAGTTTGGTTGTTGTAGTTTGAATCTCATAGTTTTAGTGTTGTTGAGTCCAAGGTTTGTATGTGTGTATATAAGTACATACACATTCTTTTACTTTTTTTTTTTTTTTTTTTTTGGGTCACACCCGGTGAAGCTCAGGGGTTACTCCTGGCTCTGCACTCAGAAATCGCCCCTGGCAGGCTCGGGGGCCATATGGGATGCTGGGTTTTGTACCACCGTCTGTCCTGCATCGGCTGTGTGCATGGCAAACATACTACCACTGTGCTATCTTTTCAGTCCGGTTTGTATATTTTTTTAAGAAAATAAAATACTTTTGTGCTTTTTTGTTCATTTGTGGGCCACAGTTGGGTGGTATCCAGTTTTATAGCTCAGGAATTGCATCCAGCAATGCTCATAGAACCATGTGGTACCTGCTAGGGATCCAACTCTGGCTTCCTGCAAACAAAATCTATGCTCAGATTGTGAAACGAATTTTAGTTAGAAAATATGGAGCGGAGGGGACCATAGTGATAGCACAGTGAGTAGGTGTTGTGTATGTGAATATTTTAGGGGATTATTATGTTACTGACCCTAACCTGATTGGTGATTGTGCCCTACCCTAGGGAGTGACCTGGCATTCTGCCCCCACCCTAGGGTAGTACCTGATTCTGCTTCCACCATTGGTTGGTATCTGATCCCACTATCTGGTGATTCTGGGGGATAAAAACAAGGGTCTGTGGAAGGAGGGGGGCTTTTTTGCTGGAACTGAGGCTGAGTCTTTAGACTTCAGTCTTGTCCACCGAATAAAGCTAATATTTCCACAAGCCTGACTGTCTGCGAGCTGTTTACCAGCCGTTTCACCTCAGAACCGTCGGTTAGACAGGGTGGCAGATGCGTGCTCCGAGCTGAAGGGGAAAGACCTCATCCTCCATCCCTCCATCAGTCAACCTCTTCAGGGGCTGACTTGCAACAGGTAGGGTGTTTGCCTTGCATGCTTCCAACCCAGTTCAATCCTCCACATCACCAAGCCTGCCAGGAACACTTGGAGAGCTGTGATCCTGGTTTGAATGCCAGGGTTGCATGATACCCTGGACATCACCAGGGGTCACTCCTGAGCACAAAACCAGGAATAGCCCCTGAGCATCCCCTGGTGTGACTTCCCTGCCTCCGCCAAACAAACAAACAAACAAACAAACAAATTTGAAAACCATGAGGAGAGAAAGACACAGACAGGTAGACATAAACACTTCTCCAAGAGGAGAGAGACCCATTTAAAGAGTGAAGGAAAGGACACAACCCAAATTGAGATGCAGGAGACCCCAGAAGAGGACTTGGCACAAAACAGATGCTACATACTTTCTCTGCCATCTCTGGCCTGTTTTGAGTCTTCCCAGCCCTGACCCATAAAGGCCCTAGCAGGGACCTCGTTCCAACAGAAACAAAGAGCCTTGGAGAGGCAGGCCTGGGCTCCAGAGGGTGGAATGCTAATGTCAGCCTTTCCCCAGAGAGAGTAGGCCCCAGGGAGAGGTCCCTGTCCAGGGGCCCTGTCTCCAGCCCACCCAGACAGATGCCTGGGAACTGCTACATGTCTAGGGGTTTCATGTCAGTACAGGCCTCTCTTCTTCCTCTGGGGTGCTCTCTTTTCCCTGGGGACCCTCCTGCCTGTAAAGTCCCCTGACAGTGAACCTGGAAGTGATCTTTCCTCTCCAAGTTCCCGGCAATCTGCAATCTGCACTTGCAGATTGTTCTGCCTATCAGCTCATGTGGCCCTGAGCTATCATTGGTGCACATTGGTCTGAGGAAGCTGCTTGGACTGAAAGTAAATGCCAGCCTCTGCAGTCTCAAGAGCTCCCATTGTAAAACAGGGACAGGGATCCCCATTATTCCAGGTTGCTGTAAGGATTGGTAACACTCCCAGGGCTGGAGAGAAAGTACAGAGATGAAGGTGCTTGCCTTGGACATGGGCTACCTGGATCAATCCTTAGCATCAAATATGGTTGGTCCTAGAGCCCCATTAGGTGTAATCCCTAAGCACTTCTGGATTTGGCCCCCAAATAAAAAGATGGTCTAGAGTGTAGTACAGAACCATGATAGTTTAGTAAACCTTAATCAACCTCACCAGAAATACAGAGGGTAGGAGACTAGGGCTCTCAGTCCTTTAGACAAGTTCAGCTAAGTAGCTAAAACTGCTAGGCATAGCCAGGAGGGACCTAGATTGTGGAGGGGCTGTGAGGAGAGCGAAAAAGAGAGCAGTTATATCACAAGGCCTCCCGCTATGGGCTGATGACCATCAACTAAACTCCACTGGGCAGCACTTACATGTCAGTCGTGCCAACTGCATGGTAGGTCCAACTCACTGGCTCAGGCTCAGCTCCCAGTACACCACAGAAGCGGTACGAATGCAGGGTTCTCTCCATAGCCCCTAAACTCTACCACGACTCCACAATTTCTTAAGGCACATGAATGTAATCCTGAAGGTGGTGCTTCCCCACACAAAAAGATGAATCTACACCCTGAGAACAGGCTATTGTATTTGGTTTGGCTATTCTGCTGCTGTTCCTTTCCCCCTACAAGCGATTCTGGGATCTCCAGAGCCAGCCCTAGCAGTGCTGGAGTGAGGGGGCAAGCAGTGTCCAGCATATGACAGGCACATGGTCCAACCCTGTGAGCTATCTCCCTACCCTCCAAGAACTTGACCAAAAAAAAAGTCAACTTCATTTTGGAATAAGATTTCCAGCAAAGTAGGAGAACAGTGTCAAGTTCCCACATACCACTCAGTTTCCCCATTGCTGATGTATATTGACCCATTGCTGGCATCATTATTTTTTTTTGGTTTTATTTTTTGGGGGGGTCACACCTGGCAGTGCTCAGGGGTTATTCCTGGCTCTATGCTCAGAAATTGCTCCTGGCAGGCACGGGGACCATATGAGATGCCAGGATTCGAACCACCGTCCTTCTGCATGCAAGGCAAATGCCTTACCTCCGTGCTATCTCTCCGGTCCTAGTTGGCATCATTATTAATGACACTTTGAATTTCTGCTGGATTTTACCTATTTCTCCAGTAATGTCCCTGCTTATCCCAGGATCCAATCCAAGGTACCATACGGCATTCACATGTCATGATTTAGCCCTGGAAAAACAGACTTTTCATCTAACATCTAACATCCTGATGGGAAAAAGAAGAGGGGATTTTTTGAGGGGGTGGCTCTCTTCACTTTCACTTTCACTTTCGCAATTTCCCATAGAAAAATATCCCTTCCTGGACAAAGAGATAATACAGTAAGTAGGGCATTTGCCTTGTACGAGGCCAATCTGGTTCAATGCCTGGCATCCCATATGGTCTCCCAAGAACTGCTAGGAATGATTCCTGAATGCAGATCCAAAAGCAATCCTTGAGTATCACCAGGTGTGGCCCATAAACAATAAACAAACAAACAAATAAATAAATAAATAAATAAACCTCCTCTTTTCTCCTTGAAGTAGCCAGCCCAGGCCTCTCCTCTCCCTCAGGAATATCCTCCCCTCTCTCTTGCCTCCTTTCTGCAAATATTAAATTTGACCCTGCTTTCCTACTCACCATTCAACATTGCCTTCCAAATATGCATGAGGAATTTAAATATACCCAAAATCTTAGTTGAGGTTGTTCCACTCTCCTATAGAGAGTGATGCTCTCAGGGGAGTAGAAGGGAAGCATCCACACCCTACTTCTACCCATTCCCTCTTCCACTGCAGTTCTCACTCTCCATTAGGAAACCAAGGTATAGGGACTGAAGCTCCGAGGCTGGGAGCTGCAAGCCTGACCACTCAATACCACAGTCCTTTGCACAGGGCCGACGGCTCATGAGAATGAGTGAACCCCAGTAATGCTAGTGAGGTCCCCTGGTGACTTATATAAAGTGGAAAGGAGAAAGGTGACAGCCACGAGAGAGAAACTCTCCCCACCTCTGCCACCTGGGGAAGTGGCTGGGAAGATTAGGATTGTGGGCCTTGCTCAGTCCTAGACCCTGCCCAAGTCTTTGGATCCATCATCTTCCCTCACAGAAAAAAATTTCAAAGGGAGATAAACAGTGAAGTAAAAACAGATTTTATTTGAAAGTACTGAGGAAGGGATGGAGACTATGGGACTGAGGGAGGAAGGAAGGGAAGGAAGGAAAAAGAGCTCACAAACTTCTACAAAGGCAGAGAGGGCCTAGTACACAACTCAGCATAAAAGTGGAAAAGTTCACATCTCAAGAAGGGAAATAACAGGCCACAAGTGTTCGAGCATCATGTACTCAGACAACGCATATGCACACCTTCTTTGTTCCAAGTTGACTTTTATAGGGTTTCTCCCAATCTGCCCCATGTGAGGCTTTCTACACCAGTAAGAGTCCTGTTGCTAGGGTGGTTGCCAGGGAAAACATCTCCAAGATTCATTGTCTTGGTGGGGGGCTTCACTACATGCTTGCCTGCCTGCTTCATCAGAATTTCTGTGGCAGCCTGTTTCTATGTCTCTCTTGGGCACAGTGGGCAGGATGTCCCTCTGTGAAATCAGAGCTAGGTCACTTAGTTACTGCTGCTTATTAGAAATTTTAGTCTGTTGGGTAGATCTATAAAAACAGTGGTTCTTTGCTTCCCTTTTTCTTTTCTCTTTCTTTTTTTTTGGGGGGGAGCACACCTGATGACTTATATAAGTATATATATGTATACATATATACAAGTAAGAATATATGTGACTTATGTAAGTAGGTTTAGAGATCACTTCTGGTGGGCTCAGGGCCAAATCCAGATCAGCAACATGCAAGACAAAACACCCACTGTTCTATCAACTCTGATTCTTCCTCTCCTCCTTTTGAACATCATGGACAAATTTCATTTTTATTTTTAGTTTTTAGTTTTTGGGTCACACCCGGCAGTGCTCAGGGATTACTCCTGGCTCTATGCTCAGAAATCACTCCTGGCAAGCTCGGGGACCATATGGGATGCCGGGATTTGAACCAGCATCCTTCTGCATCAAAGGTAAATGCCCTACCGCTGTGCTATCTCTCTGGCCCCCATGAGCAAATTTCAAATAGCATCTGATCCCTTTTAGTTATCAAAACTTAGACTAGTCCAATTAAAAGCTACCATCTCAGGCCAAGAAAAATGTGTTCAAGAACTGAGCATATATGTTCTGCATACAATAAACCCAGGTTTAATCTCCAGCATCATATAGTCTCAAGTTCATAGGAACGGGTACTTAAACCTCTGTCCAGCAGAAATGAGACAAACAAATACACTGTCCAAACTTTAGGGTCCTCTAGGCAGCCATCAGTGAACTTCCCAGTGGGTTCCCAATATGTGAACCATTGTCTTAAATTGACAAACACTTTAAGGACATTTAGTAAACACACCAACATTCAACAGGTAAAGAGCTGAGGCTGGGGTATTTTACATAGCCTATTTATAGGCAATAAATCACCGACAATTTATTTATTTTTGGTTTTTGGGTCATACCCGGCAGCGCTCAGGGGTTACTCCTGGCTCTACACTCAGAAATCGCTCCTGGCAGACTTGGGTGACCATATGGGATGCCAGGATTCGAACCAATGACCTTCAGTATGAAAGGCAAATGCCTGGGGCCGGGCGGTGGCGCTAAAGGTAAGGTGCCTGCCTTGCCTGTGCTAGCCTTGGACGGACCGCGGTTCGATTCCCCGGTGTCCCATATGGTCCCCCAAGCCAGGAGCAACTTCTGAGCACATAGCCAGGAGTAACCCCTGAGCGTTACCGGGTGTGGCCCAAAAACCAAAAAAAAAAAAAAAAAAAGGCAAATGCCTTACCTCCATGCTATTTCTCTGGCCCCAATTTATTATAGATAATTTTCTATTATATTTTTGTCCAAGCTACTCTCTACATCTAAAAGACCCTAAAATAGTCTTTTCTATGACTGCATAGAACAAGTTTGCAGCCTACAGTTTTTTTTTTTTATCATCCATTCTATTTTTTCCTGCTATTTTATTCTTTTCTGAGTACATATTTTCTTGTTTTCTTTTTGGTTTTTGGTTTTTGCGTCACACCCAACAGCACTCAGGGGTCACTCCTGGTTGGGGGGACCATATGGGATGCCAGGATTCAAACCACCATCCTTCTACATGCAAGGCAAATGCCTTACCTCCATGCTATCTCTCTGGACCCATGAGTACATATTTTCAAACCCTTTACATCAACAACCTAAACTGTTTATCCAGGGAAATATACCAAGCATGGGACATTTTTTCTAGGGGAATAATGAATAGGATAATGATGAGCACCAAATACAAGTAACTCCTAAAAGCTATCGGATGTGACCTGAAAACACACATACACACACACAAATTAATTAAAATATGGGGCTTGAGAGATAGTACAGCAGGTAAGGCACTTATCTTGCACTTGGCTGACCTGGATTCAATCCCTGGCATCCCATATGGTCCCCCAGGGCCTGCCAGGAATGAATTCCTAAGCACAGAACCAGAAGTAGCCACTGAGCATCACTGGGTGTGGTCTAAAAACAAAGTAAGTTTTTTTTTTTTTGTGGTTTTTGGGTCACACCCGGCAGTGCTCAGGGGTTACTCCTGGCTCCATGCTCAGAAATTGCTCCTGGCAGGCACAGGGGACCATATGGGATGCTGGGATTCGAACCGATGACCTCTTGCATGAAAGGCAAACGCTTTACCTCCATGCTATCTCTCCAGCCCCAAAGTAAGTTTTTTTTAATTAAATGGATAAAAATGTCAATCTCGGGGCCGGCGAGGTGGCGCTAGAGGTAAGGTGTCTGCCTTGCAAGTGCTAGCCAGGGAAGGACCGAGGTTTGATCCCCCGGCGTCCCATATGGTTCCCCCCCAAGCCAGGGGCAATTTCTGAGCGCGTAGCCAGGAGTAACCCCTGAGCATCAAACGGGTGTGGCCCGAAAAACCAAAAAAAAAAAAATGTCAATCTCCTATTTGACTCACAACTCTCCTACTAGTAGCTTGAATTGGGGCAGGACTTTAATGTCAAATATGCTCTTTGCTCATGCTACTTGGGATGGGCATGCTTCTGTCTAATTCCTTCACTCTATGACCTACTCCCCTGGGTGGCTTCTAGGGACATGGTGGTTTCTGATGAAGGGCTGTGTGTGCTCTCTGGAGAGTATTCTGCCCTACTGGGCCCCCTGTCCTTCTTTCTGTCCTTCCTTTCCTCTTTGCCATTACTTTGCCCCTCCTTCAGACTGGACTCCCAGGCTTGCTGTAGGATCCTGTAGGTCTCCTCTAGCCTTCATACTCTTTCATATGGAGCCCCAGGGAGCCTGAAGACTTGTGTGACACCACTAGGCTCTACTACATGCTTACCATAGCTCCTGACAAGCCTGCTACTGACATCATGCAGTTCAACTGTTGGGGTTCCCTAGGACACACTCAACATTCACCAATACTTCTGTCTCACAGGACCACAGTATCCCTCTACCACAGGTCCCTATTTTTACACATGCTATTCTAACAAAGTACCTTACACACCCCAGGGTTCTTACTCAGTGAGTATTGTGGGAGCACTGTCTCACTTCTACAGCAGCCTCAGTTTCTCCAGGTTTTATATTCTCTTTTTCTCTCTCTCTCTCTTTCTCTCTCTCTCTCTTTCTCTCTCTCTCTGTTTGTTTGCTTGCTTGCTTTTGGTTCATTCCCAGCTATTCAGGACTTACTCCTGGTTTTGTGCTCACTTCTATTTTTGTGCTCAGGGATCACTCCTGGCAGTGCTTAGGGAACCATGAGATGCCACAAATTAGCCATGTGCAAGTCAAGCCCTTTTACCTGCTGTACTATCATTCTGGGTCCTCTCCAGGAGCCTCTTGGGTTTCTCCCTTGGCCCCAGCTCTTCACACACTCTTATCATATATGGGGAAAAGAAAGCAGGAAATCTGAAACTACCATTGGTGGTTACCACGGACAGAAACCTGGGGATGGCAGGTTTTTTAGGGGATCTTGCTCTCACTTCCTCTGTCTCCAGTGGAGACCAGCCCCTCTTGTACCTAGGTTCCACCTCCTCTCATCTCTGTCCCCCAAGGTCTATCTCCAGGTTCCACAACTTTTAAAAAAGGGTATTGACTGACTTTCTCAGAGGTACCCCTACCCCAAGATGACCTTCAAGGTCATAATGAGAACAACACTGCTTTAAACTCATGAGCCAGGCATTTTTTAGTCTACCATTCAATATGAACAGCATGTACAGGAACAGCTAGAGCCAAGATTTTAGCCTGGGTTCTGAAGAACCTTTCATGAGTCACTGCCCCTCTTCAGACCCCATAGATCTGCCAGGGACTCAGTCCCTCCTTTAGCATATTCAGTCACAACTTACAGACTCCCCTCATCTCTGAGGACTGCCCCTTTCCTGACCTCCGCCCCCACAATTGCCTTGTAAGCCCACAGGAACACGTTTAGAGACGTTTAGAGACACAATCCCTCAGGTTCCAGCAAGAAACAGACATGGATCCCCAGCTGCAGATGAAATATTTTATTTAAAAGGTCCTTCACCAAGTGTAAGGGGATCTTAGGTGTGATAAACTGGAACTGGTCATGCCAGTTGTATCTGTCTCTGAAGGCCACGGGGAGGTGGGGACAGTTCTAGAATCTGGAATGGGGGGGTCCTCTGGCTTCTTTGAGGACAGCTTTGTCCTTTAGTTGAGGAACACAGCCAGCCCAAGGCTCTGCTACAAGAAAAAACGAAGGGGAATAAATACTTTGACCCCACTCTCCTTCCTCCACACCCCTCTCCCACCTCCTGGGGCACTGCATCGGCCAAAGCCTATTGGAGACCAAGACTCCAGGCTCAGGGTGGGGAAGGGCAATGAATGGAAAATATTTTATGCTGGGAACCTAGTCCCTGGGGAATTCCTCCTTTTCCAGTAAGGAGTTCTTGTCATTAGCACCCATTTACAGGCCTGATTCTCCAAACTTTTTTTCTGGCAATATATGATTCATGACAGAGTTTTCCATACCCATGGGGAGTAATTGACCCCCTTCTATTGCCTCCAAGTCCTGACATTTTTCAGTCTCACTGTAGATTCTTTTTTTTTTTTTTTTTTTTTTTTTTTTTTTTTGTGGTTTTTGGGTCACACCCGGCAGTGCTCAGGGGTTATTCCTGGCTTCAGGCTCAGAAATTGCTCCTGGCAGGCACGGGGGACCATATGGGACGCTGGGATTCAAACCGATGACCTCCTGCATGAAAGGCAAACGCCTTACCTCCATGCTATCTCTCCAGCCCCACTGTAGATTCTTTTATGAGCCACCAGTCACTCTGAGAGTTTTTTTGGTTTGTTTTTATTTGGGGGGATCATACCCAGTAGGGCTCATGGACTAACCCTGGCTCTGTGTTCAGGAAATGATAGGCAATGCTGGGATAGAATCTGGGAACAAAACAAGCACTCTGACTCCTGTGATATCTCTCCATTCCACACTGGTCACTCTGGCAGAGATAGACACATTGATTTATGGCTTTGAATCCATAAATGATTCCTTCCCCTTTTTGGGGGGTGAGGGCACAGCCAGTAGTACTCAGGGATTACTCACGCCTTAGTGCTCAGGGATCACTCCTATCAGGGATAGAACCTGGATCAACTGCATACAAGGAAAACACTTAACCATTTCCCTCTCTCTTTCCATCAATTTTTGAATTTCATCCAACCACATTTGATTCAGGTTGAAACATGTTTGGTTCTGTCAGGGCTCCAAATCCCATTGTTTCTGCCACTTCTCTCCTGTTATCATCCCTCTGCATTTCAGAGCCTCTAACCATGATTTGCACCCTCAGTTCCTGTCCTTGAGGCCACGCTCTTGCAAAGGTTCCTGTCTGGTCATTTGGTCTTGACTCCAGGATTTGAAGTTCTTCAAGGGACTAACTACAGGGCAGCAGCTCAACTTTTAGGAAATCCTGTCTCTGATATTACAGCTGAAATGGGAAGGAGTGGGGCCCTGATTATCCAGGGGTATCTGCCTTCCTGGAGGCACTCTCATTTTTTAATGACCATCATCCATCCTTCAGCTGGCTTCAAGATCAGTTTCCAGGATAGGGTCACACAGGAAGCTGACATGGCTTTTCAGCTTTTGTTTTTGTTTCACATCAGTCTCCAAGGCTCACTTTGTAAAAGTGCATGTTTCCACTTGTCACTTCTGGGCCATTTCAATTCTTGGGACTAGCACCTTGGGTTTCTGTGGGAGATTTTCTGCAGGCAGTCTCAGTGCAGGGAGTTCCCATAGGGTGAACCCCACTCCCCCTTCCTCACCTCCCTACTTTGGGATTGGGGAAGTCAGTCAGCTTCATGTGACACAGAGCTCGTACTTACCTCAGAAACATAACAGGGACCTTTGGAGTCAAGCTAGGCCATCTTCCTCCATGGCTTCTGTATTTCCAGAAGCCCCTGCAGCCACACCAGGTCCAGGTCCAGGGTCCAGGGACTTCCGCCATGATTGTGCAAGGAGCCAATGCCATAGACTCATCTAACTCTCTAATGAAAGGCCCAACTAGTGGGAAAAAATCATGGACATAACAGTCTCACAGCTGATTTCACTGGGGCCCTTCGGAAGGCCCCTAAAAACCACCACTTTTTACAATTATTATCCTTATTTAAACACCTTGATTACAAATATGATTGTAGTTGGGTATCAGTCATGTAAAGAACACCCCCCTTCACCAGTGCAACATTCCCATCACCAATGCCCCTAATCTCCCTCCTTTCCACCCCACCCCCACTGTACTCTAGACAGGCTTTCTACTTTCCTCATTCATTCACTTTGTTAAGATAGTTCTCAGTGTAGTTATTTCTCTAACTGCACTTATCACTCTGTAATGAGCTTTATGTCATGACCTTCCAGCCCTCCATAAACCACCACTTTTGCCATAAGAACTCATCAGCCCAAATCTACAGATACTCAAATTCATAGACTTCACAGCTGTATAAGCACCCCCCCCATAATTTAAATACTAACTTCCCAGTAGGAATACACCAAATTGAATGTGAAATTATTGTGAAAACCACATAACCTCAACAAACAAAATCAACAACAGAACACTCATCTGGCAATATATAGCTTAGTAGACCTTCAGACAATAACATAAAACCCCATTGAGAGATATAAAAATTTTCACAAATCTTCCTTTAGTGAAGTGTTTTCTATAATTCCATTACCAATTAGTTTCCAAGCAATATTAAGTAAATTAGTAATACCTGCCAACAGGCAGGCTTTGGGGAGATTGGGAAATTGATGACCAAGGTGAAGGAAATTTTACATTGGAGTGGGATTGGTGTTGGAATATTGAATGCCAGAAATAATTGTATTATGAACAACTCTGTAATCCACAGTATCTAAAATAAGAATTAATTTTTTTTAAAAAGCTAGGGTGAGGTTCAGCAATAGAGAGCATTTTCCTTGCAAATTTTTCTTTCAGGAAGGAAGGAAGGAAGGAAGGAAGGAAGGAAGGAAGGAAGGAAGGAAGGAAGGAAGGAAGGAAGGAAGGAAGGAAGGAAGGAAGGAAGGAAGGAAGGAAGGAGGGAGGGAGGGAGGGAGGGAGGGAGGGAAGGGAGGGAGGGAGGGAGGAAGGAAAGAAGGAAAGAAGGAAGGAAGGAAGGAAGGTAGAAAGGAAGGAAGGAAGGAAGGAAGAAAGGAAAGAAGGGAAGGAAGGAAGGGAGGGAGGGAGGGAGAGAGGGAGGGAGGGAGGGAGGGAGGGAGGGAGGGAGGGAGGGAGGTGGAAAAAAGAAAGTGAGGAAGAAAAAAGTGAGGAAGGGAGAAAGGAAGGAAGGGAGAAAGGAAGGGAGGGAGGGAGGAATGAAGGGAGGGAGGGAGAAAAAAGGAAGTGAGGAAGGAAGGGATGAAGGAAGGGAGGGAGGAAGGGAGGGTGGAAGGGAGGGAAGGAGTGAGGGAGGGAGGAAAAAAGAAAGTGAGGAAGGAAAAAGTAAGGAAGGGAGGAAGGAAGGGAGGGAGGAAGGAAAGAAAGAGGAAGGAAGGCATGAAGGAAGGAAGGAATTAGTATACATCCAACCCTGCTTTAGTTCCTGACTCCACATATAATTTCCTGAGTGCTGCCAGGAGTTATCTCTGAGTGCAGAGCCAGTAGAAAGCTCTGAGTATCACTATGTTTGGCCCCAAAAAAAATCAAAATCAAGAAAGAGAGAAAGAAAAAAAAAACTGAGAGAAGGAATTAGAGGAAATGCCTCTTTCCAGAAGGGCTGATGATATCAAGATGGGACTTTGTTTTTGTTTGTTTGTTTGTTTTTATTTTTATCTTTGGTTTTTGGGCCACACCCAGTGATCAGGGAGTATTGCTGGCTTTGTACTCAGAAGTCACTCCTGGCAGGCTGGCAGGCTTGGGGGACCATATGGGATGCTGGGGATTGAACCCAGGGCAGTCCTGGGTTAGTGGAGTGCAAGACAAATACCCTACCATCATGCCATCACTCTGGCCCCAAGATGGGACTTTGGATCCCATCTTATCACTATATGGGAAGGTTAACTAAAAGAGACCAAGAATAATAGGCAGAGTGGTGGGATGGAGACCAATTTCTAGTGACTTGATTTGTGTGCTAGAATAAGCCTTTCCTGAAGCTAGAGCTTCTTCTAGGCTTTACATGTTATGTCTGCCCTCTTTATGTTTTTGGTTTCATTTGGTTGACTTTCTTACCAAATTAGAGAAAGATTTTAAAGATTTTCAACCAAAGGAAGCTGATTAATAAGCTCTCAACAAAGATCCATTTTTGGTGAATCCTTGCACTGTTCATAGCCACAACTTCCCCACCCCCAGCACTGAGGTAATACAACACCATCTCTACTTAGCTTACACTAGCAAGAATGCAGAAGGATGGGCATTTTGGCTTTTTTGTTTTGTTTTGTTTGAGGCCACACCTGGTGGTACCCAGGGGTTGCTCCTGGCTCTGTGCTTACTCCTGGTAGGGGTCGGAGAGATAGAATGGAGGTAGGGCATTTGCCTTGCATGCAGAAGGACGGTGGTTCGAATCCCAGTATCCCATATGATCCCCCGAGCCTGCCAGGAGTGATTTCTGAGTGTAGAACTAGTAGTAACCCCTGAGCACTGCCGCTCAAAACAAAACAAAATAAAATTACTCCTGGCAGGCTCAGGGAACCATATGGGATGCAAGCAATCAAACCCAGGTGGCAAAAGCCTTACTCACTGTGCAATTGCTCTGGCTCCCTTTTTTATTATCTATAGTGGTAAGAACCCATGACATAATATTTACCCTCTTAATCAAGTTTTTTTTTTTTTTTTTTTTTTTTTTTTTTTTTTTTTTTGGTTTTTGGGCCACACCTGGCGGTGCTCAGGGATTATTTCTGGCTGTCTGCTCAGAAATAGCTCCTGGCAGGCACAGGGGACCATATGGGACACCGGGATTCGAACCAACCACCTTTGGTCCTGGATTGGCTGCTTGCAAGGCAAATGCCGCTGTGCTATGTCTCCGGGCCCTCTTAATCAAGTTTTAAGAACACGTTACTGGGGGCCGGAGAGATAGCATGGAGGTAAGGCATTTGCCTGTATGCAGAAGAACGGTAGTTCGAATCCCAGCATCCCATATGGTCCCCCGAGCCTGTCAGGGGCTATTTCTGAGCACAGCGCCAGAAGTGACCCCTGAGCGTTGCTGGGTGTGATCCAAAAACCAAAAAAAAAAAAAAAAAAAAAAAAAATTACAGTAGTTTAACTATGTTGTTCATTTGACTCTTTATTTAGGGCTATAAGCAAAAAGGAGAGAGGGCTGGAGCAATAGTACACTGGGTAAGGCACTTGCTTTGCATGCAGCTGACCTGGGTTTAATCCTCAGCATCTCATATGGTCCACTGAGCTTCACCAGGAACCAGGAGTGATCCCTGAATGCAGAGCCATAAGACCTGAGCAGCTAGTTGTAGCCCAAAACAACAAAGATTCAGCAGAGAACTGAAATTCCCATTTAAAGAAATAACAGAGGCAGGGGTGGGAAGCAGAAATGCTGTTCAGGTGTGTCTGCTCCTAGCACAATCTCCTCACAGCCTCCACACATGTATCCTGCCAGGAAGTAATACACAGCACTCAACACCCTTTAGCCCCTCCAGAAAATCCTCTCCACAAAGCCTTGCAGAGAAGTGGCTATGGAAAGTCTCAGTTTGAGTTGGTAGAGATTTCACACAGCCCTGAGCCATACTCTTTCCTCTGATGTTGCCCCAAACCCTCTGCAGGGCCTCCTCCACTGGGCCTAGCTGTGAGCTTTTTTTTTGCATTACCCAGGATACTTGGATGTGTGGGGAAGGCCATTTCCAGAACAACAATTTGTTCTCAGCAAACAGAAAATGTTGGAGATAGACTGAAGAGAGATAATCCAGTGGGTAAACATTTGCCTTGCATGTGGTTTATCCTGGTTTAATTCCTAGAACCCCCTATAGTTCCCCAATCCCTGCCAGGAATGATTCCTGAGCATAGAGCTATAAATACTATATAATGTGTGTGTGTGTGTGTGTATATATATATATATATATATATATATATAGTCTATGTAGTATATATATATATATATATATATACTATATAGCATAGAGCTATAAATATAAACTGAGTATCACCAGTATGGCTCCCAAATCAAAATTAATTCATTAAAATAATAAACTATAGGGGCCGGAGCAGTGGAGCAAGATGTAGGGTATTTGCCTTGCACACACTAACCTAGGATGGACTGCAGTTTGATCCCTGGTGTCCCATATGGTCCCCTAAGCCAGAAGCAATTTCTGAGCACATAGCCAGGAATAGCCCCTGAGCATCACTGAGTGTGGCCCAAAAATACCAAAAAAAATTAATAATAATGAAATATATATATACATATATATATTGTTTGTTTGTTTTGGGGTCACACCCGGCAGTGCTCAGGGGTTACTCCTGGCTCAGAAATTGCCCCTGGCAGGCACAGGGGACCATATGGGATGCCTGAACTTGAACCATCGTCCTTCTGCATGAAAGGCAAACCACTTACCTCCATGCTAACTCTCCGGCCCCTGAAATATATTTTTTAAGTTTTGTGGGGTTTTTTTTGTGTTTTTTGGGTCACACCCGGCAGTGCTCAGGGGTTATTCCTGGCTCCAGGCTCAGAAATTGCTCCTGGCAGGCACGGGGGACCATATGGGATGCCGGGATTCGAACTGATGACATTCTGCATGAAAGGCAAACACCTTACCTCCATGCTATCTCTCCGGCCCCTATTTTTTAAGTTTTTAAATAAATAACATAAAATTCTAGAGAGACTTAGTTGGACCTTCCTTAGAAGGCATGTATGGAGAAAGTTGTTTTACCTTTGGGGGGACAAATATAAGCTTCGCTAGAGGACCTAGGACCTGCTCCTACCAGTACTCAGTAACCAAGGACCTAGGACCTGCTCCTACCAGTACTCAGTAACCAATCTTGACTGTTTAGTGCTCAGGCCTAGAAGTTCTCAGCATCTTCTAAAGCTATACTCAGTGGTGCTCAGGGGTGACAGGATAATACTTAGGAGTTACATATGCCAGCTTCCCAGTAGAACTCTGAACTATCTCACAGCCATGGCACAAATCTACTTTTTTCCCTGAAAATGCGCTTTGATTCCTCAGTATCAAATACATAAAGCAGTAAGAGGCCAGAGAGGTAGCATATTGGTAGGCCTTGCAAGTGGCTGACCAATGGTGGTTCAAATCCCAGCATCCCATATGATCCCCCATGCCTGCCAAGAGCGATTTTTGAGCAGAGAGCCAGGAGTAACCCCTGAGCGCCACCAGGTATGGCCCCAAAAACAAACAAACAAACAAACAAAAAATAATACATAAAGCAGTAAATCATCCTCCAATAACATCATTTTCTGAAGGTAACTCAAAGTGCCTTAAGACCTTGGTCTTCAGTTTCAGTTGTCCACATATTGCTGTCACCTTCTCCCACACGCTGAATGGCACAGAGAATTAATTCCTCCCATGTCTTGCCTGGCCCCTGCTTTCCGGGCAAGAACTGAGTTCTTCCCCACTCCTTTTACAGTTTTCTGCCTCATCTCCTGCTTCCAATAGTCCATCCTCCCCTCAGATCTCAGACTCCAACTCCTCATCCCTATTTAGCCATTTTGCTAAATTTTGGGTTGAGTCATGTCTGAGGTCTCTGGCAAGTTCAGGGACCAGCTGCCCTTTGGTTTATTTTTTGTTGTTATTTGGATTTTGTTTTTTGGGCCACACCCAGTGGTACTCATGGCTTACTCTTGGCTCTGTACTGAGAGATCGCACCTTGTGGATTCAAGGAAGCAAGGGATCAAATCCAATTTGGCTACATGCAAGGCAAGCATCTTACATGCTGTACCATCATTTCCCCTCTACCAGCTGCTTTTCGTACACTCACTTATAGGTTAAGGGAGGGGAATCTATGACACAGTATATAGGACAGTGGCAGGCTGACCAACACTCAGGGTATCCATATGGGGAGGCAGCTGCCCTCTGACTTTAGGGCCTGTATACAATGTGGACTCCTATCCCAATCTTCAAACCTAGAGAGGCCTGGGCTGAGTGAGGTCCACCTGACTGGAAAAGATTAGAGTGAAGAGGAAACAATACCTTCATGAATCAGTGGGATCTAGAAGATAACTGGTCAATTCATTCTGCTGACAGGTTCTCCTGGCAAGGGAGTGAATTATCTGGGTGTCTGGAAGGCAGAACCAGAAGCAAATGAACATTACAAGGGGCTGAGAAATATTTTCTCATAGTCAGAGTTGTTTTACAATGGATCTGGGAGGCTTTGAAAATAGTGAGCACTCTTATCAGAAGGGCTAAATAAAGCCTGAGCAAATATCCGGCATGATGGCAAAGGAGAAGATTACAACACTGAGGAACTGGTTAAACTTTAAGGATGGTCCTTGAAGTCTCTTCTAGCTGAGAATTTTGATTTTTGACCACTCATTGAATAAATGAATTGAATTATGATTTGGTTGGTTGAGTGAGGTTGATTCGCTAAAGAAAATGAATAAATGATATTATTGCATTGTCCCACAAATGTGGGCTGTTAGATTGAATAAAGGTTCATTGTTGATTAACTGATGGCGAGTATGAATTACTGACCGAGGATGTCAAGGATCAGGTTGGTTGCATAAAGGTGTGAGGACTGTGGCCTTTCCATTCCTTGACTCCTGACTCTACTCTCTGAGTTTGCCCTTTATCCTGTTTGTCTTCTTCCAAGTTTAGCCCAGAAGAAAGGTTTGGATTTGCCTGCCAAGTATGGAAAACATTGCAGGCTCAAAATTCCTTTTGCATAATCAAGATTTCTTCTTAGGGAAATTTGGTTGCCTAGGCACGTGCCTTTGGTGACTGGTCTAACCTGCTTCAGGACTGGTGGGAGATCTGAATTTGGCATCATGGCCAGGGGAATAGAACAGAAGGTCACAGCTGAGGCTGGGCCTGTTTGGCCCCTCACGCGTGGGCGGAAAATGCTGCCACGGTGGTGAGCACACAGTGCCTATTGGGCAAGATAAGATCTTTCCTAATAACCTTTTAAGGGACAGATAATTCTACCAAGATTTCACCTCTTTTTCTGTTCTGCCTAGTAGAGCTGAAAGACTACTGAGGTGATCCATTCCAGCACTGGTGTGTTCAGATAGAACATGCCCTGTGCCACTTCACCTAGAACAAGGTGAGTGAATCAGGAAAGGGTTATAAATGGAACTCTGTGGATTCAGTATGTCACTCTTGCTTTAACCACTGAACTTAGGTCCCTAATGAGGTTCCTTTGGGGGAAGACTCAGAGAGGCCTCTCAAAGGCCTCTCAGTGCTTTACCCCCATGTGAAGGTGACCCCATGATGCTGGGAATTGAACTCAAGACCATTACACACAAGTGGGACAGGTACTCCAGTCCTTTGAGCTATCTCCCCAATGAAGTTCAAAGGGGCATAGGCACAGGCTTGGGGATTTTGACAGAGGAATCGACCTGTAGTATTAATCTGGGCTCTATACATAGACCGAGGTCACAGGAGAACCTTGATACCGAGAAGCTGGTGGGATCTCTAGAAGGCAACTTGAGTTGTATTTACAGGAAACCCAGGAAGACGAAGGCTGGGACCTTCTCCACCTTCCCCTGTGGGTACAGAGAGAAATTGTGCATTTGTCTGCCCCCCACATGGAGTTCCACTCTAGGAGCTAGAGATACTTGAAATGTAGAAGCAAATGTTATGGTTTCTCCCCCAGTTTAGAGGACCACGTTCTTTCTATCCACTTGCCTGTTCACTGCAGGCATCTCCACAAGATCTTCTGTCTCCCACCTTACAGATTACTCAGCACCCTCAGAGACTTGCTAATTTAGAAGGGGTCCCTGCTAAACATCAGATGCCGAGATTTGAACCATCGTCTGTCCTGGATTGGCTGCGTGCAAGGCACACACCCTACCACTATGCTATCTCTCCACCCCACCCCACCCCAGATTTTCTAGAGACAATACAGTGTGTAAGGCAGGCACATAGTCGACCTGGGATCAACCCCTGCATCCTATATGGTCCTCAGTGCACCGTCAGGAATAATTCCTGAGTACAGATCCAGAAGTAAACCCTAAGTGCCATCAAGTGTGTCCCCAAAACCAAAACAAGCCAATCTATAAATAAACCAAAATCCAACCTCTCTGTCACTTAAACTCATTTTTTTTTTTAGGAAGAAAGTCCAAAGGGGGGGCCGGAGAGATAGCATGGAGGTAAGGCGTTTGCCTTTCATGCAGAAGGTCATCATTCGAATCCCGAGTCCCATATGGTCCCCCGTGCCTGCCAGGAGCAATTTCTAAGCATAGAGCCAGGAGTAACCCCTAAGCACTGCCGGGTGTGACCCAAAAACCACAAAAAAAAAAAAAAAAAAAAAAAAAAGAAAAGAAAAGAAAAGAAAGTCCAAAGGGATTTTTTGTCAGAGTTGAGCCACAGGGTGCCCCACAGGGGACAAATTGCCTCAGGAGTCTATGACCTCATAAGGGAAGGAGTTGAGAAATTCTCAGCTCCAGGAAACTCCATGGTTCCTTGTAGTGAACTGTCTCCTACCAGATCTGCATCCCATGGAACTTGGAAAGGCAACACTAGTCAAGCCTCTGTGTTCTGCTAATTTCTTGAGGGGCATATTAGCATCTAATATACTAGGCTCTGCAAAAATGGATCTGTTCCCTCCAAGGAGCCTGGCTAAAATCCTCCCCAAAGTCGAGGAGTAAGGAGCTTCCTACTATTCTTAAACCTGGCCTCCCCCACTGAATACCCGAGAAGGGAAGTGACCTCAGTGGTCATTAGTCAAGGGCATGTCACACTCATGTCACTGGGTTCCTCAGAAAAATATCAGGGACCATTGGGTGGGACAGGACAGGGAAGGGTAGGTTGAGAGAAAGTAGGCTTTACTAAAGGTTTTTGTTCGTTCGTTTGGGGGTGTCATATCTGGCATCGCTCAGGGGTTGTGCTGGGACCAGGCAGTGTTAGGATCAAACCTGGACATCTTGCATGCAAAGAATACACTTAGTCCATTGAGCTAATTCTCTGGTCTGAAAGTGTCTTTACATATGAACTCCCTTCCCCAACTCCATAACCCCATTCGCACGCGCACGCGCACTTGCGCACACACACACACACACACACACACACACACACACACACACACACACACACACACACCGCCCCTTACCAGTCCTCTTCCTATCTGTTCAGCACTGCCAGCTTCTTATACCAGATTTTTACAAGACTCTCAGTAGCTGATAGAAGGACTTAAAAATTCAGACATGTTTTTCCTAAAATCCAGGCTCAACCACAGCGAGATAGCATTATACAGTCATTGGAATGGCTATTATTAAACACAAGAAAGGAAAATAATGAGTGTGGGAAATATGAAGAGAGATTGGAAGACGTGGGCATTGCCAGTGGGAGTGTAAAAGGGACAGCTGCCGAGAAAAAGTCTGGCGGTTCCTCAAACAGTGAAGCTAACATTACCGGAGTCTTCAACAATTTAACTTCTAGATAGAGACGCTAGCACACCAAAAGCAGAGACCTATGCAGAGTTGGTCCACCAAGATCCAAAGCTACTGCCTTCCTAATATTGAACAACCATACTAACAGCCCAAGTGTTTCTTCACAGAGGAATGACGAAGCAACAATATGTCTCCTTTATGCAACAAAATATTAACCTCCAACAAGAAGTGGTGGTTCATGCAATAACATGGGCAAAGCTTGACAACATTATGTGAAGTAAAAACAGTTAGACAGCAGGGGACAAATACTGGACATTTCCACCTCCATAAAAATCTAGAACAGGTCAATTCGTAGAGAAAGAATAGAGGAAAGAAGGTATCAGAAGCTGGAGGGGAAAGAACTGGGGAGCTACTATTATTTCGAATTTATATTCATTCTTTTTTTTTTTTTTTTTTTTTTTTGGTTTTTGGGTCACACCCAGTGGTGCTCAGGGGTTACTCCTGGCTATCTGCTCAGAAATAGCTCCTGGCAGGCACGGGGGACCATATGGGACACCGGGATTCGAACCAACCACCTTTGGTCCTGGATCAGCTACTTGCAAGGCAAACGCCGCTGTGCTATCTCTCCGGGATATATTCATTCTTTTATGTGGGTAATGGGACCCAGGTCTCCTGCGTGCAAAACCTGAACCTTACCCTGAACCCCAGACTGTTTAACAAGTATAGTGATGATATTTGGCGGACAAGGGGATTACAAATTTCTGGGAAGGGATAGTGGTCATGGTCATACAGCACTGCAAACATATTTGATACTACAGAAGTGGAGGCTTGTATGTGCTCACAAATGCTAAGTCAGATTATAAATTATTTACACAGAACAGAACAATGTGTGGGGACACCCTTCTTTGTCTAGAGCCCAAATTTTATGTCACATTCTCAGCTTAAAGTCCTCCTTGACCAAAAGTGCACTATTGGGATAAAGGGAGGAGCAGAACTGCTGAATGGGCCTTCCTCTAACAGTTTTCTTCAGCCAACACCCTTTCTTGCTCTGCTGCTGTGAGACTGGATGGAGTGAAACATCTGCCTACTTCACCCACCTGCCTACTTCATCCACAGGAATCCATTTTATCACTTCATCTTGTGCTCTAGCCCTGGGGCTACCAGAGGCCACTTCTTAACTCTTGTACATCTGATAGCCTAGAGAGGGAGTGTCTCCTGCCCAAGGTCACCATATCCTACCCCCCCTCCACACACACACATACTATCGCCCTGGGACTTAATCCCCTAGATGAGGTGCTGAGAACAAACACCTTTGGGGACTTGATAAGCTCTTTCTCTGGGAGATGATGATCTATAAACTCTAAACTGAAATGTCTTCAGCTGGGTCGATGTGGAGACCAAATCATGGAGAGTTAGGATCATCCTGGATGAAGAGACAACCACCTCTACTAGAAATGGGGGGGCAGTCACCACCTCTCAAAGCATTTCTTAACTACAGTCTCTCCAACCTTCCCCTTCATACTGCCTGACATCACCTTCACTTGTCTCATTAGCCTAAGACCCCAGGAGATCCCTTTGGGAACTGGGTGATAAGATAGGGCAAATGGATGGGCCAGACCAGTGGGTATCCAGACAAGTATATCCTGCAGACTGCTGGCAAAGCCTGTCCAAGGATCTGGGAACATGAACACAGAGGCTGACATGCTGGGGCCCACAATCAGGAGGGGCCTGCATCTCAGACACATTCTCCTCAAGCAGCGTTGGCCACCAGGCAACCCTGCAGACCAGACTGGGGAAGTTTAGCAGAACCCCTCCCTAATCCCAGAGGACAAACAGTAACAGCAAGTTTACACTGGAGCAATTTGAGCAAAAGGCCCCACACAGAGTTGACTTTAGAAAAGCTGAGTCCAATGAGAAAGTTCTCTGGCACAACTGACTATAATCTCGATTGTCTGAATGGGCACAGATCTTGAAGGAGAGAGGGACAGAAAATGATGGGTAGCAGCAAGAAATGAGGTAAATTCAGACTGTTGAAGTCCCTGAACATTGCCTGGCTGGGAGTCTGAGAGGCCCCTCCAATAGAGGGGACTTCAAATTTGAAATTCTGATTCAAGGAGGAAATTGGTCCAGTTAGAAGCGGTGACTGAAACTGCCTGGGAATTCCTTTGTCCTGTGGCTCTTGGCTGAGTTGGGATGTCTGTGTGTGCGTGAAAATGTGAATGTGAATTTGTGAATACATGTGAATCTGAGTATATATAAATGAGTGCGTATAAATGTGTATTTGTGAATGTATGAATGTGTGGGTGTGTGTGAATGTATGAATGAGTGAATGTGTCTGATAGTACGTGAGAATGTGAATGCCTGAGCATGGATGTGTGTGAATGTGAGTATACTGTATGTGTATGTGTGTACAGATGAGTATATGTGTAAGTGTGTGCATGTGTGAGTATAAAGGTGTCTTTGAGTATAATAAGTATAATATATACTATCTGGGCCCGGAGAGATAGCACAGCGGTGTTTGCCTCACAAGCAGCCGATCCAGGACCAAAGGTGGTTGGTTCGAATCCCGGTGTCCCATATGGTCCCCCGTGCCTGCCAGGAGCTATTTCTGAGCAGACAGTCAGGAGTAACCCCTGAGCAACGCCGGGTGTGGCCCCCCCCCAAAAAAAAATATATATATATACTATCTGTGTGAGATTGTGTGTAGTCGTGTGTGAGCGTGTGAGCATGAGCCAATGTGAAATATGAGAGTGTGGTGTGTTTGTGAATCTGAGTGTATGTGTCATAGGGCATGGTGTTTCAAAGTCCCTAAAATTGGGGCTGGGGAATTTGGGAGGAAAAATGGGATAGGAATTGGGTCTTTTGGAGCCTCGGTGGGGCCACACAGGTGAGACCTGAGTATGGAAATCCTCTACCCCAGGACTGAACTGGTTTCCAGCCTGTCTGTGTAGATAGTCTCAGCTGGCCCACTAGCTGGCTGTAAGAACTCCCTCCCTCCTCATGACCTCTGATCCTGATCAGCCCGACTCTGTCTCTCTTCTCCTCTCTCAACTTCCTGGCTAGTGGGGTGCAACATTGGCCTCAGAGGTGAGGGTGGGATGATGTAGGGTGTAGTGAGTGGGTGGAATCCTGTGAGAGTCAGCAAGGGCCAAGAGGCTGGTTACATGCAAACTTCTCATTTTTCAAAGGAAGAAACTAGACCCAGACACAGGGAGGGAGTGGGCAAAAGCAGGGACAGAGAAGGAATCAGAGAAAGAGACCTGCTTTCTCTGGTCAGGCTCTTTTAGGAGGAAAAAAGAAGCAGTTAGCCAGAACTGTGAAGCATAAAAATACATTTAGGGGCCGGAGAGATAGCATGGAGGTAAGGTGGTTGCCTTGCATGCAGAAGGACGGTTGAAGCCTGGCATCCCATATGGTCCCCCGAGTCTGCCAGGGGTGATTTTTGAGCGTAGAGCCAGGAGTATCCCCTGCGTGCTGTCGGGTATGACCCAAAATTCCCCCCCCAAAAAAACTCACAACATTTAGAGCTTGAGGTTGGGGCCAGAGCAATAGTACAGAGGGAAGAGGACTTGTCTTGCACCCTTCCAACCACATGGATACCTACAATTTCTAGACATTGCTCAAAGCTCTGAATCCTGGCTCAGCCTTTATTTCATTTGGGTTTTGTTGTTTTGGAGCCATATCCAGCTATGCTCAGGGGACACCCCTGCCTTTGCACTCAGGAATCACATCTTGCAGGCCATCTGCTGAGTGATCCTGGACTGGACAGGCCATTCTCTGAGTCTGGGAACTTCATATGTGCAGTGTTGGCCTGTGCTTGGTATGTATGGGGAAGGGAGACAGGAATCTCCTTTTATTCAAGACAACCTGAACAGTTTCTCCAGAGTGGAAGAGATCACTTTTTCCTTTTCTTCAATTCAGAGACATCCTCTTTCTGAAATAGTACAAGACAAAAAAAAAAAAAGTATGGTTCTAAAAAAGGCTGCAAAGGGCACTTCAGTAACAGCCCACTTTCACTAGCACTGTGTTCTTGTGGTCGTGGTGCCTGAGGTAGTATAGTAGGTAGGGTGTTTGCCTTGTACGCAGTGGCCCTGGGTTGATCCCCAGCACTCTTATAGTCCCCTGAGCCTACCAAGAGTGATTCCTAAGTACAAAGACAGGATAATTCCTGAGCATCACTGCATATGGTCCAAAGCCAAACAAGCAAAGAAGAAGGGCCCGGAGAGATAGCACAGCGGTGTTTGCCTTGCAATGCAGCCAATCCAGGACCAAAGGTGGTTGGGTCGAATCCCGGTGTCCCATATGGTCCCCCGTGCCTGCCAGGAGCTATTTCTGAGCAGACAGCCAGGAGTAACCCCTGAGCACCGAGGGGTGTGGCCCAAAAAACAAAAAAACAAAAAAACAAACAAGCAAAGAAGAAAACCATGGTCTGGTTCTTGCATCATTTCTGGAAGTGGACCCCTTCCTTCTAGACCCTTAGGCTGACTGCTTCTCTTTCTGAGTGCTTGAGTGCTGCAAATGTCATCTCTGTAAAAGGGGTCCGTCCTCCCCTCTCCTATCTGAACCTTCCAGGGGTGCCTTCTTTCTCTCATCTACCCCTAGAGACCTGGTTCACCTGGTCCACCTGGTCCAGGAAAGCATCCAGGCCTATGAAGAGCTAGTGTTTTGTTTTGTTTTGTTTTGGGGCCATACCCAGTGATGCTCAGGGGTTACTCCTGGCTATGTGCTCAGAAATCACTCCTGGCTCAGGGGACCATATGGGACACTGGGGATCAAATCCCAGGTCTGTTCTGGGTCAGCTGCGTGCAAGGCAAACACCCTACCGCTGAGCTATTGCTCCAGCCCCATGAAGAATTAGTGTTGAAGATCTCCAGCCTCTAAGCCCTAGGCTGCTCTTCCCTGGCTTCTAGGAGGCAGTAGACTAGTGTGGTGATACAGGGGAACTTGAGCAAGGAACTCACACAAGAGAGGCCTGACCCACAAAGCCTCTGGAGAAAGTTAAAGCAAGAGACCCTGGAGAAGAGAGCCCTAGGCTGGGGCTGCCTCTTCAGGGTCACTCTGTTAGCCTTCCAGCTTCTCTGGCTCACCACCACCCAGGATTCCGGGCACGTCTGCCTCTGGCCTTCTAAAAATATTCTAACTGCCCAATGCCTCCCAGATGTCTGGGTGCTGAGTCTGTGATTTCCCTGTTGGTAGTGGGTCAGCCCTGACTAGGGCAGCCAAGAGGAGCTCAAGCAGATCCAGCCACTTCCTCTGCTTCCCACCCCCAGGCCCCACCTCCCAATACTTGCAGGACAAAAGGGTGGGTGGAGGGAAGAAGCCAGGCCCTGCTGAGAGCCAGTGTGGAGATATTTGACTACAGTCCCTTATTGGGGCTATGAGAGCTCTAAGGCTGGTGGCCTGGTCTCAGTGGGAGCTCTACAAGTTCTCAGTATCCCACTTCCAGCATGCTGCCTATGCCTACAGCTGTCCCACTTCCCACAAGCTGCCTGAAGCCAGGTCAGTGAGCCAGATCTGATGTCCCTACTCCAGCTGTTAATTCAGATCATGGTGAAGAGAATCCTGGGCCCCCCACAGGGCCTTTGAGAGGGATCAGTAGATACAGAATGTAATCAAGAATCAAATGAAAGTCCAGTCAAGAGGACAAAGGCCTCCAGGCTCCAGTCCTGGGCTTTCCATGGTGACATAAACTTTTTTTTCTTTCTTTTTTGTTCTTGGTTTTTGAGCCACACCCAGCAGTATTCAGGGCTTATTCCTGGCTCTGTGCTCAGAAATTACTTCTGGCAGGCTGCGGGGACCATAAGGGATGCCGGAAATTGAACCCAGGTTGAACACATGCAAGGCAAAAGTTCTATCTGCCTTGCTATCACTCTGGCCCCTTCCTTTCTCCCTTCATCCTTCCTTCCTCTCTTTTCTTTCCTTTTCTTCCTTCCTCCCCTCCTCCCCTCCCCCTTCCCTGCCCCTTTCCTCTCCTCCCTCCCCTCTCCTTTCTCCCCCCTCCCTTCCCCTCCCTCTCCTCCCCTCTCCTACCTTCCCTCCCCTCCTCTCCCCTCCCCTCTTCTGCCTTCCTCTCCCTTCCTTTCTTCTCCTCTCCCCTCCTCTCCTCTCCTCTCTCTCCCAGGTCCACACCCAACTGTGCTCAGGGCTCACTCCTAGCTCTGCACTTGGGGATCACTCTTGGGCAGTGCTTGAGGGATCATATGGGGTGTCAAGACTGAACCTATGTCAGACCCATGCAAGGTGGGCACTTTTTTTTTTTTTTTTTTTTTTTTGTTTTTGGGTCACACCCGGTGATGCTCAGGGGTTATTCCTGACTCTGTGCTCAGAAATCACTCCTGGCAGGCTCGAGAGACCATATGAGACGCAGGGATTCGAACAACTGTCTGTCCTGGATTGGCTGCATGCAAGGCAAATGTCCTACCACTGTGCTATCTCTCCAGCTCCCTAGGCACCTTAACTCCAGTAATAACTCCTGTAGCACTGCCCAGGGCTAAATGATATCCAAGGATCAAGCCATTTCTGCTGTACTTATCCATCTACCCATGCCTGATAGGGGTTCCCATCCTCTTCTGTTTCATGGTGTGTAGAATGTGTAAGGAATGTCTTTCTGACTCCACCAGCTTCAGAATCTTGGCCTGTTCTCCAGTGAGCTTTAGAATATCCCACCCATGGTCCCAGCCCTAGGCCAGGCTCTTCCTGCAATGCCATTGACTGACTCACTTGCTTTATGCATGGGGGTGCACACACCCCTCCCCACCCCCACTTCCTAACCCTGTGACCATGGATGGGTGAGGCATTGGCCTTCTCTGGGCCTCAATTTTATGGCCTTCACAGCAGGAAGATAAAATTACTCACAGGAATGTTAGAAGAATCAAAGGCCATGCCACTACTCAAATTCCTGGAAAGTCTTCCTTGACCTCCAAAAATGGCTGTGGTGCTTTTATGGCCCCTACAGTTCTTTCCCTCACCTTCATGTGTTCTGTAGCACTTACCAGATTTTAGTCTTCTCTAGACCAGAAACCCCTCACAAGGTGCAAAGGAGGGTCCTAACAGGTGAAATCCACAGAAATGTTTGTCAATTCCCACCAAGTGTGAAGAAAACTTGGGGTGGATGATAAAGCTGTGCTTGTGTGGGTGTCTGACCTAGAGGGGCAAACTAGCCCCTCTAGTATAGTAGCTACTTGCCTATATACTGGCCTACTTGCCAGGTTGTATCCCTGGCATCCCATATGGTCCCATATATTGCCAGGTTAATTCTTGAGGGTAGCACCAGGAATGAGGCCCCATTCAACAACAAACAAGCAAAAAAAGAAACATGCAGCCCACCATAACAGATTGAATGATTTGTGATGGCTCTAGATGTGTAGTACTTAAACTATATGGCTATGGAAATCTACTCCATGATATTTGTACAACCGTAAAATTGCCTAACAATGTCTCTTAAAATTTATCCCTGTGTTTGAGCCTGGAAAAAATTCCTTGGGTCCATCCCCCATGTCTCTGCTACATGCTTCTTGCCAGATCCCAGGAAAGTGGTCCTTTCCCTGGAACCCCTTGACCCTGTCTGTGGGGTGCATGGTGCACCTGCTATAAGATCTCTTTACTGTTTCTCACTGCTTGGTGAGGGGTTCCCTAAAGGGTCTTAGAGCACTAAACAAGAGATCAGGACAAGGCCAGGAAAGAGAAAGAGATGGAAAAAAATGATTTCTTAGTTCAATGTGGGTTTGACCCTTATTGCCCTCCTAGCCTTGAGAGAAGCAGGGATTACACTGACATCTTCCTTTCAGAGGACCCCATGAGCACAGGAGGTTCAATGTGAACTGGGGGTACATATTTTAAAAAGCAAGAAAAATATATTCTTGGGGCCGGGCGGTGGCGCTAAAGGTAAGGTGCCTGCCTTGCCTGCGCTAGCCTTGGACGGACCGCGGTTTGATCCCCCGGTGTCCCATATGGTCCCCCAAGCCAGGAGCAACTTCTGAGCACATAGCCAGGAGTAACCCCTGAGTGTTACCGGGTGTGGCCCAAAAACCAAAAAAAAAAAAAAAAATATATATATATATATATATATATATATATATATATATATTCTTTTGAACTCTTCTCTTTTTGGGGGGATGGGGGATGCTCACACCTGGCAGTGTTTTCAGCTCTTACTCAAGGTGGCACTGAAGGGACCCTAGGTAGTGCCTGGGGTCCTAATGCAAATCAGCTACATGCAAGGCAAGTGCCTTAACCCCTGTATTATCTCTTCTGCTCTCTGCCCCCTCTTTCACCTAGACTTGGAAGGAGGTCAGCAAAACCAGATATGAGCCCCAAAAGGCCTAAGGAAGTCCCTCCCACTGGAACAAGCTTGTTTATGCAGTATGCTGTGTTTGATGTGTTTGTGTGTTTGTTCTGGCCATTGTGGGTGAGAAAAGTTGTAAACTGCAGCCTGGGTAGAGGTGAGAAGTTGCTAAGACAGAGCTGCCCATAGCAGCCCAAAGTGGCACCTAACAGAGAAAGGAAATAGAAAATCAAGTCAGGATCACATGGGTAGAAATACATCAGAGTGCCATGATGGGTTCTTGTGGCTCATGCCAACCATCCTACTCATAATTGCCCATACCACACCACTGAGTTTCTGCCATGGGAAAGCGCTTGGTGTTTGGTCTCCCCCAGTGAAACGAACAGACTGTGTTGGGGCCCAAGACATTGACTTCACACAGGACCTTTCACATCCTCACCAGGCAGCTTAAGCCTGTTTTTTCCTTTTGAGAGACTTTTACTTCAATTTATTCATGTTGTAGATAATTAAGTACAACGTTTTTTATTTCTTTTGGGCAGGGAGGTAAGAGTTCAGGTCTTACTCCTGGATCTATACTCAGGGATCTCTCTTGATGGTAGTGGGGAGGGAGGCAGAAATGGTGATATGGTTCAAACTGGGGTCTGTGGTGTACAAAATAAATGCCTTACCTGCTGTGCTATCTCACTCCCCATTTTGATAGGCACCATGACTTACAAAGAGGATAACAAGTAGAGTTTCAGGCATCCAATGTTTCAGTTCCAAACCCACCACTTACGTCAGTGTTCCTCCATCAATGACCAGAGGGGTTCCCTCTCTCCCCCAACTTGCCTCCTTAGCAAATTGGTTAAATCTTTTCAAGGTCAAGACTCCCCATGTTCTGGAGTTAGAGCAATCTGACACTACTGTCACAAAATTGGAGGGAAGACATTTTTTTTTCCTTCAGTTTTTGAGTGGCTACGCCCAGCAATACTCAGGGATTAGTCCTGGCTCTGTGCTCATATATTATCTCTGGCAATGCTTGGGGACCATATGGAATGCTAGAGATCAGTCTGGTCACCTGCATACAAAGTAGACACTCTACCTGCTGTACTGTCGCTCAGGCCCCCCAAGACTGTTTTTATGGGGAGATGTTCTAATGGGAAGCCCACCACCCAGAGTGTCTGAGTTGGGTGCCTCTGAAATAACAGCCACTTTCAGAGACTGGCAGCAAAATAACATCCTTGCCCCCATTCGGCTCAGTGCCAAGCCAGGGCTGAAAAGGAAGTCTGGGTCTGAGAGAAAAGAGTGTTGAGATCTGACAGTTACTCTTTGCACTTAGCAGCTGAAGGGAAGTAGAAGTGTTCTCTGGTCTAAGCTCAGCCTAGTTGGAGCACAGGCTGGCAAGAAAGACCCCTAATCTTGGGTCAAGCTCTATATCTCTTGAAACCTACTTTCCCCAATCACAAGCAATGGAGTTTGGATTTAGTTGGGATGTGCCATAAGAATTTTTGAGGGAATGAAAAGATAATCTAGAGACTAGATTATTACAAGGTATTTCCCCTGTATGCTGAGGACCCTGGCTCAATCTTTGACACCTTCTATGGACTCCTGGGTACAATAAGGAGTAATCCCTTAGCATAGGGCAAGGAATAAATACTGAGCACTCTGAATGTGACCAAAATAAAAACCACTAAAATTAAGATTAGAAGACAACAAGGAGGGGCCGGAGAG
Organism: Suncus etruscus; assembly: GCF_024139225.1. Taxonomy (NCBI): domain Eukaryota; kingdom Metazoa; phylum Chordata; class Mammalia; order Eulipotyphla; family Soricidae; genus Suncus; species Suncus etruscus. The sequence continues at coordinate 50,778,914 of NC_064856.1, forward strand.
ATGGCATGGAAGTAGAGTGTTTGCTTGCATACAGAAGAATGGTGGTTTGAATCCCAGCATCCCATATGGTCCCCTGAGCCTGCCAGGAGCGATTTTTGAGTGTAGATCGAGGAGTAACCCCTGAGAGCTGCTGGGTGTAATCCAAAAACAGAAACAAAAAACAAACAAAAAAAAAGAAAACAACAAGGATATTTCTGGAATAGTAGACACTGGAATCAGAGACCATTTGATCTCAAGGAAGCTGGCCAGCTACCCTACAGGCCAAAGTCTCACAGGTCCTGGTGGGAATTCTGGAATTATAGGAATCATTATTCACATATTCATAGGTGCAGAGTTATGCCACTTATTGTACCTAACCCAGTGTGGGGTTCAGAGAGTACACCAGAGAGGGTGAAATAACAGATCCAAGGTCACAGTCTCAAAGCAAAACCTCTGAGCTTTAGACCTGAAAGAAAAGAGAATTCAAAAAGGTGGAACTAACTAGTTCCAAGGGTGCAATCAAAGTTTGACAAAGCTCTTGACAGGAGCTGGAAAGATGAATTCTTTTGGGGGGAAGAGGGGCTGTCACACCCGGCGGCGCTCAGGGGTTACCTTGCTCTGCACTCAGAAATCGCTCCTGGCAGTCTGGGGGGACCTTATGGGATGCTGGCAATCGAACCCAGGTTCGTCCTGGATAGGCCCTGTGCAAGGCAAACACTCTACCACTGTGCCCAGGAAGGTTTAATTCTTACTGGGGACATGGAGAAAGGAAGTAGGAGTTGTTTTCTTTTCTTTTAGCTTGTTCTTTAGGTCATACCTGATGATTAGGAACCTTGTTAAGCTACAGATCAGACTCTGGCCTCTACATTCGAAGGAAGCAGATGTCATCAGCCCCTCCCCTTTTTTGTTGGGCCACACCCATCAGTGCTCAGGGGTTACTCCTGGCTCTATGCTCAGAAATCACGCCTGGCAGGCTCTGGGAACCATATGGGATGCCCGGATTCAAACCACCGTTAGTCCTAGGTTGGCTGCTTGCAAGGCAAATGCCCTACCGCTGTACTATCTGCCCCCCTCCTTTTTTCTTTTTGGGCCACACCCAGTGACACTCAGGGGTTACTCCTGGCTCTGCACTCAGAAATCGCTCCTGGCTTGGGGGACCATATGGGACACCAGGGATTGAACCACGGTCTGTCCTTAGATAGTGCTTGCAAGACAAACACCCTACCACTTGAGCTGCCACTCAGGCCCCAGCCCTTGTTTGTTTTTTATAGGGGTCCTTGTGGGGGGAGATGATGAGGGAGAGGCTAGGGTGAAGTGGGGCTACACCCAGATCACCTGACTAAGCAGCCTCAGACCCTTTGGTGCTCAGAACCCATCAGGATCACAATCTGCAGTGCTGAGGCAGCCAAGTGCTGGGGGTTGAACTTTGGCTCTGCTAGACACGTATTAGGCATGTGCTCTGCCACTTCAGGGAGCTCCCTGATGAAGTAGTTCTGAGCTGTGATCTGAAGGGTGAACAGGAGTTCATCAGGCAGAGTTCAGTGGGGGAAGGCTGGAGGTACAGGTAGAAAGAACAGCAAACACAGGTGTGTGATGTAGCTAAGAGGAGTTGATGTGGGGCCAGAGAGATAGCACAGGGGAAAGTCACTTACTTTGTAAGTGGGTGACCCCTCTTGTCCCCCTTTGCTCCTTTTGATTCTAACACTAGAGCACTTCCAGGGGTCACTTCTGAATACAGAACCAGCTATAGTGACTAAGTACTGTTATATTGTGATATTGAGAACAAAACTCACCTAAGGTGGTGAGTCTGAGAAATGGGAAGTGGGTGGGAGATGAGCTGGAGTCATTTGGTGAAGGGTATGATGGTCCTTGGAGAAGCACTTGCTTCATTTGTTGGGGTGAAAAAAGGAGCCATATATGGGGTCAGAGAGATAGCACAGTGACGATACCTTGCAAGCAGCTGACCCAGGACTTAAGGTGGTTGGTTCGAATCCCGGCATCCCATATGGTCTCCTTAGCCTGCCAGGAGCTATTTCTGAGCAGATAGCCAGGAGTAACCCCTGAGTGCTGCTGGGTGTGGCCGAAAACCAAAGGAAAAAAAGAAAAAGAAAAAGAAAGAAAAAAGGAGCCATATAAAGACCTTGCACTATTTAGTTCTCTCTGTGGTCAAATAGCATTTTAGAAGGCCTGCCAGCCAGCCATCTGGCTGCTAAGAGGGCAAGAGTGAAATAGGGGTCAGGAAAAGGAGGCAGGAAGGTCATGATGAAGGATTTGGGATACATAGGTCAGCATCAGGCCCAACCCCTGTCAAGAATGTGAAACTTTTTAGGCCCTGCCAGAACCCAAAGGAAACCAGAACTGAAACCCAGGCTGCAGTTGTGGTTTGGCAGGTGTGGTTAGTGGGGGAAGTGAAAGAGTTGGGGTGACTGATAGCTGGACAAGGTGGGAGGTGGACATGCTTGTGAGGGAATGCAGGAGCCCCACTTTAGGCCAGGTCAGGTGAGGCCCATGTCTACCCCAGACTCCAGAGTGTTCACTCAGCCTTCCATCTGCTTTCAGAGATCTTGTTTCCATCTGCCATGTCTTTTGCTCAGTTCTCCCATAGGGAAATCTTTCCTCTCTCCTCCCCTCCACCTGCTGGCATCCAGGCCCTAGCCTTCCCTTTTCCAGTGCCTGATATGTCCTTCCTCTAGGCCCACTGCTGCTTGAGCTCCTCTGTGCTGGTATTCTACCTGTAGGTCTATTTTGTTCCATGGCCTTGCTTCACCTGCAGGTAATAGGCCTATTTTCCTGTTCCTCCACACTCTACCTATGAATGTTGTTTCTGATTGCTGTTCAGATTCAGACCTTGATGCTTCCAACCCCTACCTAGAGTTGACCCTGTGCCCATGTACCCCAGAGCATTGGCTGTTCCTTGGACAGGTGGATTGGGTATTTGTCCTGGGGAAATTCTTTTCATGACTAGACAGCATCAGCAGTTTCAGATGGAGGACCCCGTGCTAAGAGGCCAGCAGGGCACTTGTTACTTGGCAAGAAGGCTCAAGGAGGCACAGAAGCAAGGGAGAAATCCCCTCAAGTCTCCTTTCTCTTATCCTCAAGTCTCCTATTGTTTCTTGTCCAAACCCAAGTGGAGGCCAGCTGTCAAAGGGGCCAGGAGATGCTGCCTCCAGGGACACAGTGCAGGGCAGAAGATATGAGTTTGGGGTTCACATGTGGATTCACATCTCCATAGCACCTACATTTTTGTAATAGCTAGATGGACTATTTTCTGGCATATAAGACAACTTTTGAAACAAACAAAAAAAAAAGTCAACTGAAAATCGGGGGTTGTCTTATACACCGAGTATATCCCGAAAAATGTTTCAATATGCTGCTAAACGAAAATTGTCTGAATATTGCCACAAAACAAATTTTCCAACTCAATCCTGCACCAATCACTGCAAGGCTGCTCAAACCGCCTCTCTAACTCAGCCAATCCAAGCAGGCTTTTGATGCATGCAAACTAGACAATGTTCTGGACCCGAATCTACACTGTAAAAAACCTGCTCAGATCAGCCAGAGTCAGAGAGGAAGTCTATTACAGTATAACCTCTGAACCTTTGCTTGTTGTGATTGGCTCACTGTGCTAAATACAGTTGCAGCACAAGAATGTTCTGTCTCATACAGTGAATATAGGCCTAAACCTATGTTTTAACTGTAAAATTAGGGGGTCGCCTTATACACCGGAAAATACAGTACCAATGAGTTAGACCCAATGATTACTCAGTTATCCACCCAGTATGCTTGGGGCTTACTCCTAGCTCTGTCTTCTCTGTATTATTGACCAGACCCTGGGGACATTAAGTCATGACAGAGATCATCCTAGGTCAGATGCATACAAGGAAAGTGCCTTCCCTACTGTATGTACTCATATCCACTCTCTTACCATCAAGAAGGCACAGTTTGATCTTGCTTATTACAGATACAGATAATCACAGTTCACTGATGCCTCCAGGGTAACCTTGTGTCCATACATAACTGAGGCCCAGAGGGTGAAGTGGAATGGGTAGGTGGGGTTGTCCCCGGGCTAAGGTACTTTTGGAAGAGTCCAAAGTATGCAGATTAAGAAGCAAAGGGAGAGACATTCAGACCACCTGAGTGTCTTAAAATTCAACCTGAGGGGTCAAAGAGATAGTTTGAAGGGTAAGGTACTTGCCTTTGCATGTGGTTGACCTCAGTTCGATCCCTGGCACCACACATAGTTCTTGAGACCCATTAGAAGTGTTCCCTGGAAAAAAGGATTCATCCTTTCCTTCTGAAAAAGAAGAGGAGGAAGAAGAGTAAGAAGAGGGCAAAGAATAGTAAGAAGGGGAAGAAGAGAAAGAAGAAAAAGAGGAGGAAGAAAAGGAGAAGAAGAAAAAGAAGAGAAGGAAAAAAGACAAGAGGAGGAGGCTAAGAATGTGGCTCAATTTGTAGAGTAGATGACCTAGATTTGATCCCAAATGATCTCATGTCCATGCTCTATTATTCTCACAAATTGTATGAATTCAATATATTTGTATGTATAAAATATGTGATATACTTATGCATACTAACTTTTTTTTTTTTTTTTTTTGGTTTTTGGGCCACACCCGGCGATGCTCAGGGGTTACTCCTGGCTGTCTGCTCAGAAATAGCTCCTGGCAGGCACGGGGGACCATATGGGACACCGGGATTCAAACCAACCACCTTTGGTCCTGGATTAGCTGCTTGCAAGGCAAACGCCGCTGTGCTATCTCTCCGGGCCCGCATACTAACTTATAATAAAGCAACTGTAAAAAAAAATACAGGCAGGGGTGGGGAAGGTGGGACGGGACAATGGTGGTGGGAATGGTGCACTGGTGAAGGGGGTGTTCTGTTTATGACTGAAACCCAACTACAATCACACTTGTAATCATGGTGCTTAAATAAAGATTTAAAAAAAAAAAAAAGAAAGGAGAAAAAAAGGAAATAAGTGAAAGAAAGGAAGGAAGGACGGAAGGACGGAAGGAAGGAAGGAAGGACGGAAGGAAGGAAGGAAGGAAGGAAGGAAGGAAGGAAGGAAGGAGAGAGAGAGAGAGAAAGAAACAAAGAAAGAAAGAAAGAAGAAAGAAAGAAAGAACAGAAAGAAAGAAGAAAGAAAGAAAAGAAAGAAAGAAAGAAAGAAAGAAAGAAAGAAAGAAAGAAAGAAAGAAAGAAAGAAAGAAAGAAAGAAGAAAGAAAGAAAGAAAGAAAGAAAGAAAGAAAGAAAGAAAGAAGAAAGAAAGAAAGAAAGAAAGAAAGAAAGAAGAAGAAAGAAAGAAGAAGAAGAAAGAAAGAAGAAAGAAATGAATGTTCCCTGAGCACAGAACCAGGAGTAAACTGTAAGCGCTGGGCACAACTATGTATGATTCAAACCTCCGCCACCCCTCTAAAAAAAATAATGAAAACCTTGATCTGATCTCCACCCAGAACCCAAGATGAGGGATTTCCTTGTTGGAGGGAGGTCTTTGAGGTTATGGGGCCCAGCGTTGGAGGCCCTAGGACCTTGGTTTCCTGCCTTGGAGACCTCCCTTTCTTTCCTTTAGGTTCAGATATTCCCAGGCAAACCATGGGAAGAGGAGCAGTGAGGTTAGGATCTACCTGCCTGTGAAGTTGTGGGACAGAATATAAACCAAGGAGGGACAGGGGCAAGTCTCAGACTCCACCATCCTGCTCCTGCTTCTGAGGGTTTCTGAGGGTTTCCTTCTACTGGGGCTTCTCTTCTGTGATCTGCTCCCCAACCTTAATATTGCACTACTGGTGAACCTTGGTTTTAAGGCCTTCAGAGTCATTCATCCAGTGAGCCTGCTGGGCACCACACCTTTCCCTGGATGCTGGGGACTCAGTGATGCACAGATCTCTGCCCAAAGATCTGGGGGAATGGTGAGATGGAAAACAGATATCTGGGCCAGAGTGTAGTGAACACCAGAAAAGAGAAGTCGTGCTTTTAAAATTATTATTATTATTATTATTATTATTATTATTATTATTAGGTCACGCCCGGCAGCACTCAGGGGTTACTCCTGGCTCTACACTCAGAAATCACCCCTGGCAGGCTCAAGGGAGCATATGGGATACCAGGATTCGAACCACCATCCTTCTGCATGCAAGGCAAATACCTTACCTTTATGCTATCTCTCCAGCCCCTAAAATGTATTATTTATTTATTCATTTATTTTTTAATTTGGTTTGGGGCCACACCTGGTGGTGCTCAGAGCTGACTCCTGGCTCTGTGCTTAGGGGTCACTTCTGGCAGGATTTGGAGTACCATATGCGGTGCCAGAAGGATAAAGAGTTGGTTGCGTAAAAAACCTGAACCCCTTTAGTATCTCTCTGGGCCCTTTCTAACATTCAGAGCAAACTTCTACCAGGACATCCAGGGTCATAGCCCATCTATTGGGGCCCATTTCCACAAGAGTGACAGCTTTGATTATTCCCAAATGAGACTCAGGCTCTTTTGGCCCGGGCTTTCTTGCTCTTGGATCATCTGGGAATTTCTACCTCCTAAAAAGCAAGGCTACTTACTTCCTGGGAAGCCTTCTGGGGATTCTTCCTTTATTTTTTTAATCTTATTTTTTAATAGGGGTGCCCAGGGGCTCAAAGCCACTCCAGCAATGCTCAATCTGGCTGTACTAGCTGGATGGTTCTGTATATACTCAGTTCTCAGTGTGGGAATTGGGCCAGAAAGTCTCAGGCCCCAAACATGCTAGGTATGTGCTCTGCCACTTGAGCTATTGCCATGGCCCTGGTGATGCTCAGGAAATCGAACACAAGTCAATAGCTTCCAAGGCAAATGCCCTACTTACTGTCCTATCACTCTAGCCCCTAGGACCCCCTCTTTTAGACAGAGACCAACTTTCCTATGTAGAGATATAGTGCTTTGTAATTTCTTATTAATGTCAATAATGGTCAGCTGGGTGATTCTAAGGAGTAAATCACTTGCCTTGTATATTTGGTCAGCCTGGTTCAGTCCCTAATACCACATATTGTCCCCTGTGAACATCAGGAGTGATCTCTGAGCACTTCCAGGTGTGCACCCAAAACAAACAAATTAAAATCCAGTATTGGCTGTTGTGAGACTCGATGGGTTAATGTAAAGTCCTGCGAGCTGTGCCTGGTATTCCATAAGCATGCAAGAAATGTTAGCTATTATTATTATAGTTATTATTAGAGCCTGCACCATGTGCTTATAAACAATTCTGCACACCCTAGCAAAGCTGGTGCAGAAACACCCGCTCAACACATGGCTCATTTGGAGATGGGGGAGGGTGTGGACTTTGACCCCAATTTTGAGTTGAAAAGAGAAGACAGGAACATTCATTCATTTAACAAATATTTTTTTTTGTGAGCAAGCATTAGAGTGCAGACTTTGCATGAGGCAGTCCTGATTCTGTCCCTGACACCAGCATCGCTGGGAATAGATCCTCCTTACTTCCCCAAAACAACACACACACACACACACACACACACACACACACACACAGAGTGTGGCCCCAAGCCCCCCCCCCCCCACAAGCCCAAATCCAAACAAACCAACAAATACTTTTTGTAGCATTTTTCAAAGCCAGGAAACTGCCTCTCTTCCCACTTCTAACTCACTGACTGTCAGAGGAGGGCACAGGGCTTTAAGCAAGTACCTCTGGTTGATTCTCAAGCAAGTCTGGGAAACGGCTTGGATTCTAGGTTACCAGGGCAAACAGCCTACAAGATCCCAAGATTGAAGCTGGGTTTTATGAGGGTATACTATCTCCAATGGCAGATTGGCACAGCACTCAACAGCACAGACCCTGGAGCCCATTTAATTGGGTACAAATCTGTTTGCCACTTACTGACTGTGTGACCTTAGGGTGAAATAAGGCTAATAATAGTACTGACTTCAAAGTTATTGTGAGAATTAACTTATTTATGTGACATGCTGACACACACAGTAACTATTTAAAGTGTGAGCTATTATTATTTCCCCGTGCCCAGTGTAGACAAACATCAGAGAGAAGGCGGGGGTGGTGGATTTGGTGTGTCTTTATCCCAGGATTGGCTCTGCCTCCAGCGTTGGCGGCATCTGTCTCACTGGGGAGACGCCACCACCTGCTTCCCTCTGCTGGAAAAGCTTTCCTGAGCCAGGGAATTCCCTCCCCTAGCGACTAATAGCAGCTCCCAGTTGTCTGATGCCACCCGCTCTATGACTAGAATCCCAGGCCCTATCTGGAAACAGATAGGCTGAGAAGCTGGATGTGTCCACCGGGAAGGGCCCCACACATTTTAAAGGAAGAGGAACGCCAACTTGGGGCGGGGGGTGGGGGTCCTTTCCATGTTTGGGGACCTGGCTTTGGTGGAGGGTGGGGCGAGCCTAGCTGCAGGACATGAGTGTGGGGATATGCCGCAGACAGGGGAAGGGCGGGTGCCCAGGGAGGACAGGCAGGTTGCCAGGGCATCTGCCAGCCCTCCAGGACGTTCATGTTGGCCCACTGCCCTCCAGCCGCCCAGGACTGAGTGTTTTGTTTTGGTATTAACTGGGCAGGCTGTGGGAAAGTGGCATGGGGGCTTCCTCCGAGGACTGGGACTGTTTCCTTTCCAGACCAGTGCTCGGTGATTGCAAGGCCTTTTTTGGCCTAGGGTTCCTCCCCCACCAGGCCTTCCAGATCACTGGTCTCAGGAGAAAGTCCCAGGTAGGAAACCACCCCCCACCCAGTGGCTGATGAGGAATTCAAGGCTGGAGTGTGGGGGTGGGGCATGCCCCCATCCCTGCAACCACTGAAGAGTGGAACTGAGACTGTTGTTGAACTCAACCTCCCCCGCCCCCCCCCCCCCAGGGAATTATTCTTTTTGTGTGCTTATTTCTTTTTTAGTTTAAGAACAAAACCAGAAGAAAATGAAGGGAAGCTGAAAGCAAACATATGCATACACAAAGGAAACGCACATTCGTGAGCCAGCACAGTGGCAGGCATTTTATATAAACATTCCCATTTGATTCCCACCACAACGCTGCAAAAAATCACTCCTAATTCCCCTTTTATGGAGGAGGGAGCTTGAAAAAGGTTTTCAGGATTTAGGGTTAGGGAGAAAGCATAAAGGACTGGAGTGGGTACCTGGCCTGCCTAGGGCCCCAAATTCAATGCCTGTTATCTCATGGCCTCCCAAGCTTTGTTGAATGTAGCTTTGGTGGACCCCAACACTTGTAGGAAACCCCCTTTCCAATAAACAACCAATAAAAATCCAGGAAAGTTAAAGAGCCCAGCAAGATGCAGCCCTGGGTTTTGATTACAAATGCATATGTAAGGCCCTGGGTTTTGATTTCTGGCACCATCTGGCCTGGCCCCCTAAGCATTGCCAGTTTGAGCCCAGTGGCCCTTAACAACAATGGCCTATGATCAAGTTCTGGGAGTGAGGGGACTAGAGAGCTCGTACAACAGGTAGGGAACTTGACTTGCACACTGTCAACCTAGGTTTGGTCCCAAGTATCCCACATGGTCCTCTGAGCCCTTAGGTAGGAGTGATCCTTCAACACAGAGCCAGGAGTAAGCCGTGAGGATTGTTAGGATTACTGTTTTGTGCCCAGAACAAAACAAAAATTCTTCTGAAAGTATCTCAAGCACTGCCAATTATGACCTCTAAAGAAAAAGAAAATCCAACTCAAATCTGATAGAAGAGCAGGACACCCATAACAGGTTTTTGGACCCCAACCTTTTTTTGGTTTGTTTTTGGGGGTTACTCCTGGCTCTGTGTTCAGAAATTGCTCCTAGTAGGCATGGGGGACCATGTGGGATGCTGGGATTCTAACCACCATCTATTCTGGATCGGCTGTGTGCAAGGCAAACACCCTACTGCTGTGCTATCTCTCTGGCCTCCGATCCCTTATTTTATACTTGTATACTTGGGTTGTATTTTCACTGAGCAGATAAAGTCCAGTGCTGCTTCCAGGGGGATTGATTTTTTTTTTTTTTGGTGGCCCTCAGGGGTTACTCCTGGCTCTGGCTCAGAAATCACTCCTGGCAGGCTCAGGGGACCATATGGGATGCCGGGAATTGAACCCAGGTCCATCCTGGACCAGCTGCATGCAAGGCAAACACCCTACCATTGTACTATCTCTCCTGCCCGGGGGATTGGTTCTTGACTGTCATTCTGCCTCTCTAGACCAAGCCAGGATGGACATCATGAGGTCCTCAATGTACCACACAGCAGCTTCATATTAGGTCCTCTAACCTGTATCACTATTTTGGGAGTAAGGACAGAATTTGTGTCATGCCAAAGGTCACACACTCAGAAAATCTCTGATAAGACCAAACTAGAACTCTGTTCTCCTGCCTGCTGTGTCAAAACTATATGTCTGCCAGCTCCAGCCACAGCCTAGGAACAAGCTGTCCACCCCACAGAGGGAACATACCTTGGCACGAGCTTTAACTGATGGGATCATTCCCAGAGCGAGCACTGGCTTCTCATATACTCACCTCTACCTGATAGAATTGGGGTCTCTATAACTTTCCCACACTCACTACTGGGACCTTTAGTTCTTATGCCTAGAGTGGAAGCTCCTGGACCTGTCTCCTCTTGTGTGTGTGTGTGTGTGTGTGTGATTGGGGGGGGCTGGGATCACCTGATGGTGCTCAGAGGTCACTCACAGTAGTACTCAGAGGACTGTGTGGTGTATGTGAGATTGAGCCAGGATCAGCTAATGTGCAAGGCATGTGCATTAAGTTCTGTATTAGGGGGCCCGGAGAGATAGCACAGCGGTGTTTGCCTTGCAAGCAGCCGATCCAAGACCAAAGGTGGTTGGTTCGAATCCCGGTGTCCCATATGGTCCCCCGTGCCTGCCAGGAGCTATTTCTGAGCAGACAGCCAGGAATAACCCCTGAGCACCGCCGGGTGTGGCCCAAAAACTAAAAAAAAAAAAAAAAAGTTCTGTATTAGGGACCAGAGAAATAGCACAGTGGTAGGGCATTTGCCTTGCATGCCGATGGCCTGCTATGAACCTGGGTTCAATTCTCGGCATCCCATGTGGTCCCCCACGCCTACCAGGAGCAATTTCTGAGCACAGAGACAGGAGTAACACCCTGAACATCACCAGATGTGGCCCAAAGACAAAAAAAAAATAAGTTCTGTATTAATCTGTCAGCCATTTCCCCATGTCCCACCCCAGCTTCCCTCAGAGACCTACTTCCAAAGTGAGTGAGACCTTGGAAAAACTCAGGAAACTTTTTAAAAATTACTTTGCACTGTATTACAATGTTGTTCTTTTTTTTTTTTTTTCTTTTTTTTTCTTTTTTTTTTTTTTTTGGTTTTTGGGTCTTTGGGTCACACCCGGTGGTGCTCAGGGGTACTCCCGGCTGTCTGCTCAGAAATAGCTCCTGGCAGGCACGGGGGACCATATGGGACACCGGGATTCGAACCAACCACCTTTGGTCCTGGATCGGCTGCTTGCAAGGCAAACACCGCAGTGCTATCTCTTTGGGCCCCAAAATTGTTCTTGATTGAGTTTGTCATAGAATGTACACCATCCTTTACCAGTGTACTTTTCTCACCACCAATGCCTCAGTTTCCCTCCCATCCATTACTCCTGCCTGTCTGAGGCAGGCATTTTACCTCTCTCTCTTTCTCTTCCCTTTTTGACACTGTGGTTTGCATTATTGCTAATGAGGGGGTACCATGCATGTCACTTTATCCCCTTTCAAAACCCAGTTCTTGTTCAGAGTTCCAACTATCATTGTTCCATATTAGTTCCAACTATCACTGTCATTGTGGACCCTTCTCTATCCTAACTGCACTCACTTTTTTGTGGCAAGCTTCCTTCCAGAGACTCAGGAAACTTAACCCCAAGATCACATGTTGAAATTGTGAAGTAGGCTGGAGTAATAATACAGTGGGTAGGGCACTTGCCTTGCATATGGCCAACCTGGATTTACCGTAATCCCCAGTAACTCATATGGTTTCCTGAGTCTATCAGGAGTGATAGATATCTGAGCACAGAGCCAGGGAGAAAGCCCAAAACACTGCAGCTGTGGCCCCCAAACAAAATAAATAAGGCTTGGAAAAAACTAATTTCACTTGCTGACGGGGTTTTGGATAGAATTCAAGGTCTAGTTCTGCCATACACTTGCTGGTCCTAATCTTGAGCAACTTATTTTCCTTTTGTGCCTTGGTCTGTGCTGTAAAATAAAAATCCATGAGTTGTGAGATCACCCCACATGCCATATTTCTACCCTCTTAGGTGGATGAGTCTGAAGAAGCAGGGTAGCCAGTGTAGAAATAATACACCAAGCAGTCAGGAAAGGATGAACATGGCATCTGTGGCATTTGCCTCATGCTCTCTGTCTCAGCCCAAAGCCAGACTGTGTCATTCGTGAAATGGGCTCACATGTATCCTGGCACAGAGGCTTAGAAATTGGGGAAAGAACATGCCTGAATCAGTGTTCAAAATATGGAAGAGATACAAGAAGTGGGAGCTGACATCTATTCCTTTTCCAGGGTGAGGACCCCAACTGTGGACTCTTAGATGGAAGGAAGCCAGTGCTGTGTAGGGTAGGGAGTGAATCCCTGCTAGAGGCAGCTCTGCCTGCAGAACCTCCTTCCTGGGATGGCTTACATTCATCATTGTCGCTGGGTCAACAGCCAACGCAGCTTCTCCAGGGAATTTCTAGTTCATGCTGGTGACTCAATGCTTGTCTGTCTGGCACTAGCCAGACTTCCTCACCCCTAGCCTGGTTCAAAGAGGAAATTTTTTGGGGGATAGAGGGAGATTTTGGGACACAGCCAGGGGTGCTCAGGGGTTAATCCTGGTTCTGCATTCAAGAATCACTCCTGGTGGCTCAGGGGACCCTATGTGATGTCCAAAATTGAATGCAGTTATTCCAAGTGCAAGGCAAGTGTCTTACCTGCTATATTATTTCACCAGCCCAAAGAAGCAAATTAAAAAAATTCTTTTTTATTGAATCACTGTGAGATATAGAGTTAAAATTTTTCGCTGGTTGAGTTTGTCATACAATGTTCCAATATTCAACACCCATCCTTTCACCAGTGTTCATTTTTCATCATCAATTTCCTCAGTTTCCCTCCCACTCCTCAAACCCTGTCTGTTTCTATTGTATTTGGTTTTTTTTTTTGGGGGGGGGCACACCCGTTTGATGCTCAGGGGTTACTCCTGACTAAGCACTCAGAAATTGCCCCTGGCTTGGGGGGACCATATGGGACACCGGGGGATCGAACTGCGTCCTTCCTTGGCTAGCGCTTGCAAGGTAGACACCTTACTTCTAGCGCCACCTCGCCAGCCCCTGCCTCTATTGTAGATACTTTTCTTCTCTCTCTCTTTCTTCCCATTTTTGCCCCTTTTAGGTACTGTGGTTTGCCATACAATTACTAAAAGGGTATCATGCATATCACTTTACTTCCATTCAGCACCCAGTTTTTGTCCTGAGTGTCATTTCCAATTGTTATTGTCATAGTGGTTCCTTTTCTGTCCTTTTTTTTTTTTTTTTTTTTTTTTTGGTTTTTGGGCCACACCCGGCGGTGCTCAGGGGTTACTCCTGGCTGTCTGCTCAGAAATAGCTCCTGGCAGGCACGGGGGACCATACGGGACACCAGGATTCGAACCAACTACCTTTGGTCCTGGATCAGCTGCTTGCAAGGCAAATGCCACTGTGCTATCTCTCTGGGCCCTCCTTTTCTGTCCTATCTGCACTCCCCTTCATTTCTATTGTTCTTGGATATTATTCTTTTTGTTTTGTTTTGGTTTTGGTTTTTGGGCCACACCCAGCGGTGCTCAGGGGTTACTCCTGGCTGTCTGCTCAGAAATAGCTCCTGGCAGACACGGGGGACCATATGGGACACCGGGATTTGAACCAACCACCTTGGGTCCTGGATCGGCTGCTTGCCAGGCAAACACCGCTGTGCTATCTCTCCGGGCCCGGATATTATTCTTAAACTTTTTTAAAACATACCGCAAATGAGTATAATCATTCTATGTCTATCCCTCTTCCACTGACTCATTCACTCAGCATGATGCTTTCCATGTCCATCCACGTACTAGCAAATTTCAAAGAGGAAGATTTTAAGTCAGGTTTGTAGAAGTCATGGAAATTCTGTGCTTTATCCCAGTGAAGTTTAGAACATATGGCGTGTAGTGTGTGTGTGTGTGTGTGTGTGTGTGTGTGTGTGTGTGTGTGTGTGTGAACTCTCCCAATTCCTTACAACATTCCTAGAGGCAATTGGGGGAACTGGCTTTTTGGCTCCAAACCCATCACTTTAGAGGAGTCCCTTCCATCTTGGCTAAGTCTCCAGTTCCTCATTTGGGAAGTGAAGTATATAAGGTTCTCTCATAGGATTACAGTGAAGAGAGAACTTGGAAAAAGCAAGGAATCGGAAAGGTGGAGTTTTGAAAAAGACACGTGGTAAATATTAAACGTTAAAAGAAACAACCACATTTTTGGAAAAACAGTTAAAAGGCAAACACATCTGTTGTTGCCCTTTAATTCTTCATAACACCTTAATCAGTTAATTTATTTTTGTTCCCCACTCCCCCACAAAGGTGACCAAGCAGTTATGTAGTTAGGGATTATACTGAGGGCCAGAACATGCCAGGCTTACCCTTTGAGCTCTGTCCTCAGCCTCAGCTCTTTCAAATACTTAAAAAGAAACTATTCCAGAAAGCCAATGCCATTTTTGTTTTCAGAATAGGTGAATGGCAAACTAATGCTTGCCAAAACTCATTAAAGGAAGTTTCAGGGTTGGATTTCATCTGGGAAGAGCCTACTCTAGTCCAGGCTCATTCACTTCCCTTATTCTGCAATTGGGGACAAAAACTTAGAGAAGATTCAGTGGATGGGGTAATGGCTGAGGTACCCAATGTGAGCACTTTTTACAAAAATATTTGGATTATTTTTGTTTTTGTTTTTGGAGTCACACCTAGCAGTGCTCAGGGGTTACTCCTGGCTCTGTGCTCAAAATTCACTCTTGGCAGGCTCAGGGGACTATATGGGATGCTGGGATTTGAACCACCATCCATCCTGGGTTGGCTGTGTGCAAGGCAAATGCCTTACCGCTGTGCTATCTCTCCGCCCCCCTTAATTTTTTTTTATATTGAAACCAATGTGAATTATGTCTTTCGTAATTGTATTTCAAGTACATAGTGACAGAGAGTTAAGGTTATTGCCACCACCAGTTTTTTTTTTTTTGGAGGGGGAGAGGAGAGAGGGGAGAGGAGAGAAGAGAGGGGAGAGGAGAGGAAAGGGGAGAGGAGAGAGGAGGGGAGAGGAGAGAGGATGTGAGAGGGGGGAGAGGTGAGGGGAGAGTAGAGAGGGGAGAGGAGAGGGGAAAGAGGGAAGAGGAGAGAGGGGAGAGGAGAAGGAAGAGGTGGGGAGAAGGGAGAGGAGGGGGGAGGAGAGGGAGAGAGGAGAGGAGAGAGAGAAAGGAGAGAAGAGGGGAGAGGGGAGAGGATGAGAGAGGGAAGAGAGGAGAGAGGGGAGAGGGGAGGGGAGAGAGGAAAGGAGAGAGGAGAGGAGAGAGAAAAGGGGATGGGGAGAGGATGGGAGAGGGGAAAGGAGAAAAGAGAGAGAAGAAGGGAGAGAGGAGAGGAGAGAGGGGAGAGGGTGAGAGAGGGGAAAGGAGGGAGGAGAAGAGAGGGGAGAGAGAAGAGGAGAGAGGGGAGAGGAGAGAGGATGGGAGAGGGGAAAGGAGGGAGAGGGAGAGGGGAGAGAGAAGAGGAGAGAAGGAGAGAGGGGAGAGAGGAGAAGAGAGAGGGGAGAAGATGGAAGATCCCACCACCAGTGTTGACCTCCCTCCACCATAGTTCCCAGTATGCATCCCATACCTCCACCCTTTGCCCCCTGGACTGCTAGTGTAACAGGCCCCTTTTGTGTACAGTTTGTTGTAGTTTGGGTCTCTTGATCCTATTGTCATTAACTTTGGTTTGGGTATTTAGAACTGACCATTTTTTATTTTCACTCAATGCTCCTGAGACCACTTGACCCTTGGGTCCCATTCACTTCTTTTCTTTTTTTTAATTTTATTTATTTATTTATATTTATATTTTTACTTCTTTTCTTTTCTCAATTTGTATAACGACACAGAAATATGAGGTAGAACAAGCTAATTCATGTTCTATGGTTCTGTAAAAAAAAAAAAAGGCGAGAGCCCCTATCTAGAAGCTATAAATAAAATTAAATTAAATTAAAAGAGGAAAATTATAAAACAGCGGGGATCAGATATGGCTTTTTTTTTTTTTTTTTTTGCATAGGTGCAGAAAGCATTGGAGAAATTAGAAAGGAAATTTCCTTGGCCTAAGACAGTGGTCGGCAACCTTTTTTTTCAACTGAGCTAAATCTCACCAAAACCACGGTTGAAATTTATTTTGAAGCCACAAAGGGCGCGCACTGACAGAGACTAGGAGCAGAGTCCTGACTTCTGGAGCGGCCGCTGGGCACAAAGAAGAGCCAAATTAAAAGTGTAAAGAGCCACATATGGCTCGCAAGCCGCAGGTTGCCAACCACTGGCTTAAGAGATACAGGGTGTCTCTACCCTTGAAGTATACTGTCATAAGATTGACTACAGACTCCGGGCATGTTAGTTGTCGTGACCCAAAGTCTTTCTTTGTGGTCCCAGGAAATGAGCACTTTTTTTTCTTTTTGGGCCACACCTGGTGACACTTGGGTTACTCCTGGCTATGTGCTCAGAAATAGTTCCTGGCTTGGGGGACCATATGAGGCTGTCTGTCCTAGCTTAGTGAATGCAAGGCAAGTGCCGTACTGCTTGCACCACCACTCTGGCCCAGGAAATGATCACTTTTATACCCTGTGCTCACTTCCAGAGGAGAGGTGTGAAGGGGAGAGATTTCTATACCCAGCTGCACTTAAATAACTCTGCAAAACATCTACTATGTGAAGAACTTTGTATCTGGGCAGTGCACATTATGTTCCTCTCCCAGTGCTATTTGGGAGAGAATACAGCCAGGGTGAAGACCTAGGGTTAATTCTGTGGTAAGGAGTGACTCATGACAGGGGTTGGGGGGCCATATATGTCAGGGATTGAACCTGGGTCGGCTACATTCAAGGAAAGGGCTGCACCCACTGTAGTTTCAGGCCTAGATTGATTCTGTCCTGTTCATCTCCAGTTCCCTAGTGTCTAAATAAGACTTGGTACAAATCAGGACATTAGCAAATATTTTTTGAACAACAAATCACTAAGCATTTATTGAGCACAGAGTGTGGGCCAGGGTGGGTGGCAGGAGATACTCAATTTACTATAACAAGTCTGGCATTATACCTTCATTGTACAGGTAAGGAAGCAGGAGGCTAAGAGTGACCAAGGTACTCAAGGCCTCACATAGAATTGAGGGAGGAATTGAGAGGTAAGTCCAGCTCCCTCACGGTGTCCAGAGCACTGGCATCCACCTACTAGTTCCTGGTCCCAAGCTTTGCCAGATAGTGATCAAGGATTCTCATGAGTGGATGGCGCTTAAATAATCTCAAGGAAATCAGAAATCTGTTAGAATGGCCTCCTGAGTTCTTGTATCACTCATGATTAATCTGATTGGAGTATATCTCCTGATTCTATTACTTTGTTGTACCAAAATCTGGAATCTAGATAAACCAATAACCTGGGGTCAAGGCGCATCACCACAATTTTTCCTTTTTTCTTTCTTTTTTTTTTTTTATTTGGGGGGGGGGCACATCTGGTAGTACTCAGCCTTATTCCTGGATCTCAGCTCAAGGATCATTTCTGGCAGGCTTGGAGGACAATCTGGGGTGCTGGGAATCAAACACAGGTCATCAGTGTATAAGGCAAGCACCCAAACCCACTGGACTATAGCGCTTTCCCCAATATCTGACCATGTAGCCAAGTTTCCTGAGTCTTTCCAAGGTCCCACTCACTTTGATCTTTCCCTAGAGTAAACATCTGGGAAAGAACAAGCTGGGGCTCCCAATTTCTGGAAATATAAAACAATTCAGTTTACAATTCAGAGCCCTGTGGCTCAAAAACAACTCTAGACAGGGAAGGGGCATTTTCATTCTTTCAAGCAATGGCAAGGCAGGCTGATGATACCAGTGCCCAGAGATGAAAAGGGTTGGTGGTGGGGAGGGGTATGAGCAAATCTTGAGTTTCCCAAGTGTTGGGGGGGGGGACAGGCTGGATGGACAGACTTGACTCTCCATCATCCTTGCTGCTATCTCCCCTACTTTTTCTCATGCACTTACATCAACCCAGAGATTCTAGTGTAGCTGTGTGACCTTCTGGGTCCTTATTCTCCTATGATGATCAGTCATATGGCTCATCAGAGCCATTGAGGGCATCTAAGATCCCTTCCCACTTAGAGCTTCTATTTGACTGGAAAGCCAGGTAAAATGGGCATGTTTGGCAAAGTAACTGCTGCCCACCCCACCCCTTGGCTCTCCGCTAGCAGTCAGGCACCAGAGACTGACAGGGTTGGTCCATATTGAATGCATCCCCCCATCTCCTTTCCATTCCCCCAGGAGCCCTTTCCTCCATTCTCCCTCCTGGGGATGACCCATCTAGATGTATGTAGGAGGGGGGCAAGAAGGGTGCGTGGCAGGGCAAGAAACAAACCAGCAACGCACTCTCTCTAAACCCCCTCTGTCCTGCAAAAAAAAACTTCCCTGGGGCGTCCACCAAACCCCCACCCCTCCAGCACGCGCAGTCAGTCACTCAAAAGCGCGGCAGCCACAGCCGCAGCAACAACAGCAGCAGCAGCAGCAGCAGCAGCGGCCCGCGGCGTGGGCGTCTAGTGCGCGTGCGTCGGCGCCGGGCCCACTCCCTCCCGCCCACGTGCGCGCTCCCGAACTCGCGGGCGCGCGCAGCGGCGGCGGCGGCGGCGGGCTGGCGGGAAAGCGCGCTTGGGCGAGAAGCCCCCGCTAGGCTCCGGGAGGGGTGGGTGGGGGGAGTGAGGGAGAGGGAGGCCTTTTGGAACGTGCCACAGTGCGCCGGAGCGGAGGGGTGGGAAAGAGATTTTTCTGGCTCCGCCCCCCTCACTCTGCTTGAGCCCACCCGTTAGTTCCCCTCTAGTTCCCCCCCACGCCACGAAATGAGAGAGTCCCACGCCGCGGGGCCGGGCCGGAGCGCTCCCTCCGCTCTAGGTCCCGCACTGAGCTGTCCTCGCCGCCGCCGCCTGAAGGGGGCGCTGCTCCGCTCCGCGCAGCGCCGCGCGCAGAGGCCGGAAATTCCCGCGGCCTGAGACCGGCCTGGAGCGAACCCGAGCGGGCGTGGAGCGTGGG
The DNA here is from genome assembly GCF_024139225.1 of Suncus etruscus. Classification (NCBI taxonomy): domain Eukaryota; kingdom Metazoa; phylum Chordata; class Mammalia; order Eulipotyphla; family Soricidae; genus Suncus; species Suncus etruscus. The sequence continues at coordinate 50,798,125 of NC_064856.1, forward strand.
GCGTTGGGCTCTGGGCTCCTCGAAGGGCCGGGTTGTCTGCGTGTGCGTGTGCATGTGCGTGTGTGTGGAAGGAGCCGTGTGCACGCACTGACGTCTCGAGACGTCTGTGCCAGGCGAGCGGGGAGCCCCTCTGCACCCCAAAGCTCTCGAGCCCCCGCCCCCTCTGGGCTCCGCCTCCTCCTTCACACACCCCCCGGGCCGCCGCTCGGAGCCCCAGCCAGGCCTGGCCCTGCCTGCACGGCTGCTGCTGCTGCTCCTCCTCCTCTCACTCGTCCTCAGACCCGGGTCCTCCCGCAGCTCGCTCTCTCTCTCCCTCCCCACCCGGCCTGGGTTTCGGGGTGCTCGTTAGACACACACGCACCCCGCGATCGGCCGGAGGAGAAGGATTGATGTCCCTTCAGCATCATGCAGCCGCCGCCGAGGAAGGTGAGGAGGGTCTCGGGGGGCTTTGGAAGGGTTTTCTTTTTTGGGGGTGCAGATGCAAACAGGCAACGCGGCGGCTGGGGTTCCCGCGGTGCCTCCTTTTCTTTCCACCCCCAGCCCTTTCCGCCCCGGGCCGGGCCGTGATCGCCCGCCGTTGCCTGGGGACTTGTCACCCAGTTCTGCCCGCTCCAGGCTGTGCGGGGTGAGCGGGTGAGGCCCCGGGGTTCGGTGGCGTGGCTTTGCACCGCGCCGGCTGCTGCTCCTCCACCCACCCCTAGACGGTCCCAGAGTTATTTTTTGGGGGTGTGCATTTGTGTGTGTGTGTGTGTTTGCACGCGCGCGCACGCCCGTGCCAGCACGCTAGCTCGTTGCAAAGTGCATTCTCGGGGCTGCAGTGAGCGGAGGGAGGCGGGGAAGCCTGCCACAGCGGCTTTGCAGAGCCTGGTTGGTGCTTTCTTTTTTTGGGGGGGGTATTGTTTAGTCTGCTTCAGATCGTCGCCACCCTCGCTGCTTTTGCACACATTACATTCGCAGGGCATTGCGGGTTAACGTTGGGCCTGCTTTTTTTTTCCTCCCCCTGGGGGGAGACCCAAGAGAAGTTGGAATCCATCCACAAGGGCAAAGGAGAAATTAATTAAGGATTGTCTGGTACCTCCTTCAGCCTTCCGAGGGGGTCCCCTTACCCTGCCTCGAGGCCCCTCCGATTTAGGGGCCGAGGAGATTGGGAAACTGCTCTATCTAGAACCGGGCAGTGCCTGGCTGGCATGTGCATGCACCCACCACGCTCTGATCTTAGATGTCTGGGGCTGCTTAGGGTGGGGGCACATCAGCATCTTCCTTCCCATCCAGAACTGTATGACTGTCCCCCTTCCTTCCCTAGTTATCTATCCCTGGGCTTTGCTGTGTGTCCTTCCTTGTCTTTTGAATCTATCTGCAGATGCTTAGTGTCTCCCCTAGGCGCTGGGTGGAGGAGGCTGTTTTGCCTTCCCCTCCTGGGCAAACATTTGCTGAAGGTCTAACTTAACTCGTGTCTGCGCCCTCTTCTTCCTCTCTTTTTAAATCCAGGTTTCTCCTATTAAACGAGCCTCCTTTTCTTCTACTTTCGTCCTCTCTTACCCCAACCCCCACCTCTCTATCTGAGGGATTTCCAGCCCTCCTGTAACCTGGATGTCGGGGGGGTCCCTCCTGCAGAGTCAACAGCCACTTGCCTTTGCAGTTGTGGCCATTTGAAAGTGGCTTGCTGGAGTGTCGGCTTGCTGGGGTGTCTTAAAAGCCCCGCATATGTTGGAAGGTCACTTTTGCTTTTTTCCTTTGTGAGAACGGAATTGTGATTCGATGCGCTGTCAGCAAGTGGAGTGTATCCTCCTGAGTTAGTGCTTACTCGCAGCCATCATGGAATAATTTATATAGTGGATTCATGCATTTCACTTCATGATAGTTTATATTCTGGAATTAGCGAAGAGGCATTTTTAGGCTCCTTTCATCGATGCTCTGCGTCTCTCTGAGTGGTTAGTTTTGGCTATAATTTCTAGAAGAGAAGGTAGATTCTTAAAACTCTTATTTAAGACCTCTGTATGTTGCTGACCTTGTGCATGAAATGGAATGAATGAATGACCGTTTTGCCCCCCTTCAATTTGTACCTTTTATACTCCTGCACTTTCTTTTCTTTTTTAAATATATTTTTAAAGTTTATTGATTGATTGATTTTTTTAGACTTTTTTTTTTTTTTTTTTGGTTTTTGGGCCACACCCGTTTGACGCTCAGGGGTTACTCCTGGCTATGTGCTCAGAAATCGCCCCTGGCTTGGGGGGACCATATGGGACGCCGGGGGATCGAACCGCGGTCCTTCCTTGGCTAGCGCTTGCAAGGCAGACACCTTACCTCCAGCGCCACCTACCCGGCCCTGATTGATTGATTTTTGGGGCCACACCCAGCGGCGCTGAGGGGTTACTCCTGGCTCTGCACTCAGAAATCATCCCTGGCAGGCTGGGGGACCATATGGGATACCAGGAATCAAACTGGGTCCTTCCTAGATGGGCCGCATACAAGGCATACACCCTACCACTGTGCTATTTCTCCTCCCCATATTCCTGAATTTTCATTTACACTGTCCCCAGGTATTTGCCTAGGTTTTCCATTGACCTTTTTGTTTGTTTGTTTGGGGACCACACCTAGCAAGACCCAGGGTTTTACTCCTGGCTTCACATGCAGGAATCACTCCTGGTAGTGCTTTGGGGGTTCTTTGGGGTGCCAGAGATCAAGCCCTAGTAGGTTGCATGCAAAGCCTCTTATTGACTATCTTCAGTATACAAAGCTAGGTGGCCAATAATGGATTTAGAGCCTTAAGAATAGTGGGAAAGATATATTTGTTTATATAAGTATTAAGTATTTTCCTTAGGTAATTTTTTGATTATTATTGTTAAGGCCTTCATAAACATATGATATATTTTAGGTGAAGGTTACACAAGAACTGAAAAACATTCAAGTTGAACAGATGACCAAACTTCAGGCCAAACATCAAGCAGAATGCGATTTGCTCGAAGATATGAGGTAAGGTTATAATAAATAGTTTGAGAACTTCTATAACCCTATTTCAAAGAACCTTTGAGTTACCAAGCCCAGGAACTGATGATGGAATTTCCTTTTGGATTTCCTGCTTTAAGTCTGTTCAAGCTTTGACTCAGCTAGAAATTATAACTGGAACTAACACAATACAAACTATTTTTCCTTTAATGGAGAAACTTATTGTGTACATATACTATTAAGAAAAGACAAGGGCCTTAAAAACTTGCCAGTCAAATTATAGCCATTGAAGTAGAAAATCTCGTATATATAAATGATCATATTTTGATATTTATTGACCATAGGATTTCACACAGATATAAAAACTGATAACTTTGGTTAATAGTTAATTAATGTCTGGCATTGATGTAGTCCATCTCAGATGATAAACACAACTTTGAACTTTTAATTTACTGGAAATTGAATTAATTTTACCATTAAAGTGACTAGTATTCATAATGAAGACACCTGGCTATGCTTAGGTTTTATTCCTTGCTCTGTGCTAGGGGATTACTCCTGGTGGTTTGGGTGGATCATATGCGTTTTTTTTGGATTAACCAGGGTCATGCAGGTGCAAGGCAAGAGCCTTAAGCCTCTATCTGGCATTTTTCTTTATATAGGAAAGCAAGAATTAAAAAAAATTTTTTAAGTAGTTTTTTCGGTCACAACCTGAGGTACTCAGAGGTTGCTCTTGACTCTGCACTCTTGGTGGGCTCTGGGTACCATAGAGGATGCTGGGGATCGAACTCAGATCTGCCACTCAAGGCAGGTACTTTATCTGCTGTACTATCTTTCTGGCCTTCAAAGCAAGAATATTTTACATGTATGCCAGTCTGGTAGTAAAACCAAGTTAGAAAAGAAATGACATTTATACTAATTTAAAAAAGCTCATGATTTTTGGAAAGCATAGAAGTTGATTTACACATGGAACAGTGGCTTCATTGTTTATTTCCTTTTTTTGTTTGTTTGTTTGTTTATTTCCTTTTACTAATATAATACATTTAGCAAATTGAAATTGGGTCTCTAAAGCATTATTAGTTGTCTAGTTTTTTTGCATAGCTCAACCTCATCTTGATTTCATGAGAAATATTAATAATGTTTTAATAATAAAATAACTGTTTAAATAACTTTTTATAGTCTAAAGATTTTTAAAAGTTTTTATTTTCTTTCTCAAATTTAATGTAGATGCTATTTTTGAGTATTTCTTTGGCCTCCGTGTCTTTTTATTTATTTTTTTAATTAATTTATTTTTTTTGGGCCACACCCGTTTGATGCTCAGGGGTTACTCCTGGCTAAGCATTCAGAAATTGCCCCTGGCTTGGGGGACCATATGGGATGCTGGGGGATCGAACTGCGGTTCTTCCTTGGCTAGCGCTTGCAAGGCAGATACCTTACCTCTAGCGCCACCTCACCGGCCCTCGTGTCTTTTTATTCATTTTTTAATCTTAATTTTTTTTTTTTTTTTTATGGTATTGTGGCTATGTGTTCAGGGTTTACTCCTGGTTCTATACTGAGAGAGCTCTCCTGGTAGAGCTCAGAGGACTAGGTATCCGGGATTGAATCTGAATTGCCTACATACAAGGCAAATGCCTTAGCTGTAGTTAAGGCTTATGAATCTAATTACATCTGTTTGAATGTACATCGGTTTGGATAAATCATGTGTTTGAAAAACATTCTCTTTGATTTTGTTCTTTTTGTGGTCATAACTAAATTTTTATTTTATTTTATTTTATTTCTTGGTTTATTTGGCCACACGCGGTCGCTATGCACTCAGAAATTGCCCCTAACTTGGGGAACCATATGGGATGCCTGGGGATCAAACTTCAGTCCATCCTAGGTTAGCGCATGCAAGGCAAATGCCTTACTTCCTGCACTACTGCTCTGGCCCCGACTAAAGTTTTAGACTTAAGAAATTTCTGTGCAAGATACCTAAGACTCTTCATATTGTTAAAATTCAAAGTTTTAGACTTCTACTCAATGAACTGATTTTTTTTTTTAAATATAGGCTACTCCCAGCAATAATTGGGGTCCATCAGGGCTATACCCAGGGCTATGCACTTGCAGTAGAGTGGTGAGTAGTAGTGGGATCACACTCAGAACTTTGCACATCCTAAGCATGTTCTCTACTTCATAAATTATCTCCCTGGTGTTGGTTATTTATTTTTTAATTTAAATAGAAATCTGGGGCTGGAGTTATAGTATAGCAAGTAGAGTGCTTGCCTTGCTGACCCAGTTTTGATCCTTGGCTTCCTTTTTGGTCCTCTGAGCACTACCAACTATAATTCCAGAATGCAGAGCCAGGAGTTACCCATGAGCATCATTGGGTGTAGCCCCCAAAAGCAAACCAAAACAAACAAAAATATCTTTTAAAATAGAAACCTGTAGATGAAAAAAGTAATAAATGTCAGAAGCTATTTAGAAAGGCTATTTAGTGTGCCAGTGAGAACCCTCTCTGGGGTATGATGGTCCATGGTTATTAAGTTCTGTTGGCTTTATCTTTAAAAAATTAGTTGTTCGCATTCTTTCTTCATGTTTTCCTCATTGCTGGAGCTTGGTGAAGTATGTGAAATTTAAATCAGATGGTTCTGAGTCTATTTCCTACTAGCTATGTTCCTTAATAACTGTGTTGACTTCCGGATATTAAGAGAACCTTTCTGAACTTCAGTTTTTTCATTTGTGTAATGGAACAGTAATGGCAACTGTAAGGGTTTTCTAGCTCAAATTACAGTGTTTTGGGATGTGGTATGCAACCACTGCCAAGCTGATGGCTCAATGTTAGCGTTCTTCTGTGCCAGTGACCATTAGAGCCAGCCCAGAGATACTTGGGGACCTTCGGGGCTATGTACTTTGACAGTCAGTGGGGCATATGGTGCCAGTGAGTGAATTGGCCATGTGCTTTTCACCCCTTGTCATCTCTTACCCTAATGTCCACATTTGTTCTTTCTCTCCCTGCCTATGCCTGGTCATTCAACACTTCTGGTTTTCTTTTCTTTCTTTTTTTTTTTTTTTTTTGGTTTTTGGGTCACACCTGGCATGCTCAGGGGTTACTCCTGGCTCTATGCTCAGAAATCGCCCCTGGCAGGCACGGGGAACCATATGGGATACCGGGATTCGAACCACTGTCCTTCTGCATGGAAGGCAAACGCCTTTCCTCCATGCTATCTCGCCAGCCCCAACACTTCTGGTTTTCTAAATGTACCTGTGTGCTCCTGCCTTTTAGTTCTCTTTGCTTGTTGGTTATCATTCTCCTACTCTTTTATCTGGCAAATTCAGGTTTGTTTGCAAGTTTGTTCTCTGTAATAATGTGAATTTCATAGCTGGGGCCAAGTCTTAGTCATTTTTGTACTTTTGTAACCTTTGTATAGATTGGCAGAATTGTTAAATGACTCTAACTTATTATATTTAAGTGTATATATATATGTGTGTTTTTTTGTTTGTTTGTTTGTTTTTTGGGTCACATTCAGCAGTGCTCAGGGGTTACTCCTGGCTTCACGCTCAGAAATTGCTCCTGGCAGGCTCGGGGGACCATATGGGATGCCGGGATTCGAATCAATGACCTTCTGAATGAAAGGCAAATGCATTACCTCCATGCTATCTCTCCGACCCTAAGTGTATCTTATTTAGAGAAAAATTTTATACATTTTTGTAGGGGTCAAAAAATGTGTTTTGAGCTTATGTTATACTTTGATTCATGTAGGCACTTAAGAGTGTGCTAATTGGGGCTGGGCGGTGGCGCTGGAGGTAAGGTGCCTGCCTTACCTGCGCTAGCCTAGGAGACGGACCGCGGTTCGATCCCCCGGCGTCCCATATGGTCCCCCAAGCCAGGAGCGACTTCTGAGCGCATAGCCAGGAGTAACCCCTGAGCGTTACCGGGTGTGGCCCAAAAACCAAAAAAAAAAAAAAAAAAAAAAAAAAGAGTGTGCTAATTGACTTAGAAGGATTAGTGCATTCTTTTTTATTTCAAAGATGTTTCAATGTAGTTTTTTGAGTTAATTAGTTGATTAATCATTCCCCACCCTTTTTTTTTTTTTTTTTTTTTGGTTTTTGGGCCACACCTGGCGTTGCTCAGGGGTTACTCCTGGCTGTCTGCTCAGAAATAGCTCCTGGCAGGCATGGGGGACCATATGGGACACCGGGATTCAAACCAACCACCTTTGGTCCTGGATCGGCTGCTTGCAAGGCAAACGCTGCTGTGCTATCTCTCCGGACCCTCCCACCCTTTTTTGTTAGGTGTTTCCTAGGAGGTAATTAGGAGACCCAGGGGACCCCCCCCCCATCTTTCCTAGAATTCCCAACCAACTGGGCCAGTGGTTCAATGCAAGGACCGAGAATACTTGGACCTGGGGGTGCCTTGTTGCTCTGAAACTGCATGAGCTATACCCAGCAAAGCTCAGAGACTCTTGGTCAATCCAGGAAAGTCATGTGATTTAACCTCTGAACTATCTCTGGCTGCCTTTCCCTTCATGAAACCCTTTGTTCTTACATAGTTGTGAGCCTGATCCTTTATTACTTCTTAAATATGTGTTTATTTTCTGATTTTCTGTTTTTTTTTCTCCCTCTATGATGATACTGAATTAGAAATGGACAACTTCCTATTTTTGGTGTTGTGATAACTTTAGTTGCATGAGGAAGGAGGATAATAGTTTGTCTTTTCAGATTTATCCTACCTAGCAAGTGTTAATACATCAGTTTTTAAATCTATTTTTGGGGGTTGAAAGGGTGGGATATAACCTGAGGTAGTTTATGGGCTTTTCCTGGCCCTGTATTCAAGAATGATCCCTGGCAGTGCTCAGGGGACCATATGCATGATACTTGGAATCTAACCAGGATTGACTGCATGTAGGACAAGAATGTTAACCTTATACTATCTCTCTGGCCTGAATATAGTTATATATAACTAAACTATCTTGCCTACTTTTCCTTTTCTGAGACTTAACCATTCTGTTTCTTCCAGAAATACCACACAAGCACTCTTTCTCAATGAGGGCCCTCAACTAGTGTTGTTTGATATGAATTTACTCCAGAAAGGGCGAATAGGCAAGCTCGGGGAACCATAGTTGGGAATTCCTAGTTAGGGATTGACCCTGTGTCAGTTGTGTGCAGAGCAATCTCCCTACCCTCTGTGCTATCATTCCAGCCCCTCTAGCTAGAATTTTTGAAACACTCTCTCATTTTCTTTCCTTCCTGTTTCTGTCTGAGCAGTGCCAGGGTTAAAGCTCCTGGTCTTGCATTTGTACAAACACTTTAACGTAACACATGGTTGCGACAGTGTTTTGGTGACTCACACTTGAATGTGGTTTAATAAACACAAACAGCAGTGCTGATGTCAGTGCCATCTTCCAGGCCCTTCTTGCTGGGTATTACAGAGGAAATATCCTCATCACCTTAGACTGTGTGGCCCCATCAACATTTGAACTCACTACCTTGAACTTGTTGCATTAGTATTTTAAACTACTGAAACATATTTGGGAATTAGCCCTAGCTTTTTATTCTTAAAATAAATAAATAAATAAATAAATAGCAGACAGAAATACTGTTAATACTTTTAAGAAGTAAAAAAGGAAGACCACATTGCATTAAACTATAAATATGATTTTATGCTGGTTTATGATGGTTCCCTTACCTTCTCCCTTTTCACTTTCTGGAATTTGAGGGCCAGAAACCAAATATTATCAAGTTTGTTTTTTTTTCTTCTTCCTCAATTCTGTTCCCCAGGAATATAATGGGAGAACTGAACTCTCAGGAGCTTGATGTGTTGGAGTTAAAGTATGAGAAGAAATGATTTTTTTTTTTTAGTTTTTGGGTCACACCTGGGTAATCCTGGCTCAGGGATTACTCCTGGCGCTGTGCTCTGAAATCGTTCCTGGTAGGCATGGGGGACCATATGGGATGCCAGGATTTGAACTCCCATCCATCCTGAATCAGCTGCGTGTAAGGCAAACACCCTACTGCTGTGCTTTTGCTCTGGCCCCACCTGATGATTTTGTTTTATTAATCAGGATCATTCCATAATTTAGGGTGGTTTTATACTGAATTGTTTACTGTTGACTTTTTTAAAAATTTTTTTCGGTTCCTGGGTCACACTCAGCACGCTCAGAAATTGGCCCTAGCAGGCTGGGGGACCATATGGGATGCCGGGAATCAAACTGGGAAACATCTGGGGTTGGTCTCGTGTAAGACAAACGTCCTACCTCTGTGCTATCTCTCTGGCCCCTACTGTTGACTTTTGTTGTCAGCAGTAGACAAGCATTCTACTTTTTTTTTTGTTAATTTCTTTTAGCTCACTTTTTTTTTTCAGGCCACACCCGTTTGATGCTCAGGTGTTACTCCTGGCTAAGCGCTCAGAAATTTCCCCTGGCTTGGGGGTACTGTATGGGACGTCGGGGGATTGAACCGTGGCCCTTCCTTGGCTAGCACTTGTAAGGCAGACACCTTACCTCTAGTGCCACCTCACTTGCCCCTTAGCTCACTTTTTAATTTTCCCTTCTTTCTTTGCTTTATGTCTCCCTCCCTCCCTCCCTCCCTCCCTCCCTCCCTCCCTCCCTCCCTCCCTCCCTCCCTCCCTCCCTCCCTCCCCTCCCTCCCCCCCTCCCTCCCTCCCTCCCTCCCTCCCTCCCTCCCTCCCTCCCTCCCTCCCTCCCTCCCTCCTCCCTCCCTCCTTCCTTCCTTCCTTCCTTCCTTCCTTCCTTCCTTCCTTCCTTCCTTCCTTCCTTCCTTCCTTCCTTCCTTCCTTCCTTCCTTCCTTCCTTCCTTCCTTCCTTCCTTGACTTTTCTCCTATACTATTTCTTTAGCCCTGTCAATGTTTTATAGCTAGCGATAAAAGTTCAGTTAAAGGCAAAGATATGTAAAACTTCATCTTAGAGAACACTAATATATGCTTTTTGCATATTTTCTGAAAAACATTGAAATAGCCTTCAAAGTAGCCATATTTTCTTTGTAGCTTCTCATAGGTCTTGTAGTGACCTCATGTGAGGAATGACTTCCCTATATGTTAACTTCTTTTTTTTTCTTTTTTTGGTTTATAAGCCACACCCAGCGGTGCTCAGGGGTTACTCCTGTTTCTGCACTCAGAAATCACTCCTGGCAGGCTTGAGGATCATTTGGGATGCCGAGGATCTAACCTGGGTTGGTCTCATGCAAGGCAAATGTTCTACCCACTGTGTTATTTCTCCGGCCCTATATGTTAACTTCTTTAAATTGTAACTTCATGGAAATCAGAGGACAAGGTTCTGAAATCTGAATCTGATCTGAAATCTGAAAGGGAAGACTTTTTTTTCATTGTTTCAAAGATTGCTATGTCTAGAAGGGAACCTTAGAGATAGTCTGGACTAGAAGACTGTAAAAGACAGGTTTATGAGATGTAATTCCCATACCCAACAATTAACTCCTTTAAAGTGTACAAGTCAGTGTTATTTAGTATATTCATGGGGTTATACATCTAACATGATTTAGCTTTAGAACGTTTCCCCACCCCGCAAAGAAACTCTGGGAACCAGAGAGTACAGTGAATAAGATTTTTTTTTTGCATAAGGCTGACCCAGGACCGGCCCCACACCACATTGCTGGCACCACATATAATCCCCCAAACCCCATCAGAAGAGATCCCTCTGGAATGCCCAGCCAGAAGTATGTCTTGAACATAGCTGGTTGTGCTCCAAAAATCCATCACCAAAAAGTGTTTCAAGGGCTGGGGCATTAGTATAATGGGTAGGGCACTTGCCTTAAATATGGCTAACCTAGTTCTATTCCTGGCACCTCATCTAGTCCCTTGAGCACTGCCAGGAGTAATTCTTGAGTGCAAAATCAGGAGTACACACTAGGCACAGATAGGTGCAACCCAAACTCACCCCTTCAAGCCTCCAATAGTACCCAATGGCAGTCACTTCTTATTTACTTCTCAATTCTTAAAAATTGCTTTTTAAGCAATTAAAATTAATTGTGCAACCTCAGAGAGCTAGCATATGTGTGCCTCCCGTCATCCCAGCAACAACTCCTACCACAAAGGGAATTATTAAATTTTATGTTTTAGCATGTGTTGTAACAAGTAAGATAAAGTAAATTAATTTGTGCCTGCTAGGAAGGAAGGTAGGCGGGAAACTGGAGGGAGGGAAGGTGGGGGGGGGAGAGAGAGAGAGAGTGAGAGAGAGAGAGAGAGAGAGAGAGAAGAGAGAGGAGAGAGAGGAGAGAGAGAGGAGATAGAGAAGAGAGAGGAGAGAGAGGTATGTCACACTTGGTGGTAGAATTGGTGTTGGAATATTGAATACCTGAAACAATACCTGGGTGAAGAACAACTTTGTAAGTCATGGTATTTAAGTAAAGTTAAAAAATTACTTTCAGGAATTATATAGAGCTTAATGAACAGGCAACAACTTAGAAAACTCAGCCTTGAAACCTGTCTTTTTTTTTTTTTTTTTTTTTTTTTTTTGTGGTTTTTGGGTCACACCCGGCAGTGCTCAGGGATTATTCCTGGATCCAGGCTCAGAAATTGTTCCTGGCAGGCACGGGGGACCATATGGGACGCCGGGATTCGAACCGATGACCTCCTGCACGAAAGGCAAATGCCTTACCTCCATGCTATCTCTCCGGCCCCGAAACCTGTCTTTTAAGAAGCATTAAACTTCTCTATAGTGTAGCAGTAGGGCATTTGCCTTGCACTAGATGACCCAGATGGACCTCGGTTCAATCCTTAGTGTCCCATATGGTCACCCAAGCCAGGAGCAACCCCTGAGCGTCACCGGATATGTTCTCAAAATAAATAAATAAATAAAATAACTCTAAAGAACAGAAAAACATGTGGCATTGAGTACAGCACTCATTAATGGTGCATATGGTTGTCCTCTACTAGATAAAGGTTAAAAACCATAATAATCATCACAAATAGATATATATTGATTTATTTTATGGTAATTATATTCCTTTAAGTTTTGTTGGACCAAGTAATATGAATTAAATTTATTATGTATCTGGCAGAGGGAAGTGAGAGGGAAACTAGGAAAATTGGTGGAAGGAGGCTGATACTGGTGGTGGAACATTGCATGCCTAAAACAAATTTTTTGAAAAACTTTGTAAATCACAGTGTCTCAATGAACATCGCAACGAACATTTTAGGACTGCCACTACGGCTCAAATGATCATGGCCTTTTTCGTGAATGAGATCCTGGGTTTCATCTTTGGCAGCACCTACCTTTCTGCCCATTAGTACTGGGTTTGGTCCGGTGGTCCGAAAGCTCCATTGGGAAGTGGTCCCAGGTATACCAGTCCCACCCTCAAATAGAAATTACTTTCTGTCTCTGTTGAGATGAACTTTGCATAAATAGAATTGTTTGTGACTTTTACTTAGCATAGTATTTTCTTTTTTTGTTTTGTTTTGTTTTTTTTTTTGGTTTTTGGGCCACACCCGGCAGTGCTCAGGGGTTACTCCTGGCTGTTTGCTCAGAAATAGCTCCTGGCAGGCTGGGGGGACCATATGGGACACCGGGATTCGAATCAACCACCTTTGGTCCTGGATCGGCTGCTTGCAAGGCAAACGCCGCTGTGCTATCTCTCCAGGCCCAGCATAGTATTTTCAAGATTTATTCATGCTATAGCATTAGTATGTTCTTTTCTTTTGTTTTTTGTTTTTTGTTTTGGTCACACCTGGCAGCGCTCAGGAGTTACTCCTGGCTCTGTGCTCAGAAGTCACTCCTGGAAGGCTTGGGGGACCATATAGGATGTTGGGATTAGAACTGGAGTCTGTCCTGTGTTGGCCGCGTGTAAGGCAAGCACCTTACCACTATGCTATTGCTCTGGCCCACTTTGTTCTTCTTTTTATTTATTTATTTGATTTTTAGGGTCTCCCAAGTGGTGCTCAGGGACCCAGGGGGCAACTCCTGGCAATACTTGATCAACCAGGCTGACACCTAAATATGAGGTCTTGTAGGATGTAGAGCTACCTGGACCCTGCAGTGCCATTGGTCATCAAGGCCAGTCTGCCATGGCTTGGGAACATCAGTCCATATCAGGGGGCCCTCCAGGACTACACCTGGTGATGCAGGGATGGTCAGTGGGGTGGCCATGTGGTTTCAGAGATTGTGTGTGTCTTAACTTTTGTACTGTCTCTTTGGCCCCTTAAAACTTTTGAAAGTCAAAATTTTTGGTAGTATTCAGTTGTATTGATACACTATTTTTTTTTATTAATATTAGTCAGTTGATCTGGGTAATTATGAACAGTGCTTTCTTGAATATGTGTGTACAAATATTTGTGTGAAGATCTATTTTTTTTTTTTTTTTTGGTTTTTGATTTCTGGGTCACACCTGGCAGTGCTCAGGGGTTACTTCTGGCTCCATGCTCAGAAATTGCTCCTGGCAGGCTCGGGGTACTGTAGGGGTTGCTGGGGTTTGAACCAATGACCTTCTGCATGCAAGACAAATGATTTACCTCCATGCTATCTCTCTGGCCCCAAGATTTATTTTTACTTATCTTTGGTAGTGGAATTGTTGGCCTTACAGTTATATTTGAATTTTTGGGTTCTATTTTGGAGGATATATAACCAGTGTTGTTGGAAGGCTACTTACAGCAGAGTCAGGAATTATTTCCAGAGGTGATGAGGGACCCACATGGTGCTGTGGACTGGCTCAGGGCCTCCCACTTGTAAAGCATGCACATTGCCCTTTGACCTATTTTTTTTGCCTATGCTTAGCCTTTTGAATAACTTTATTATTTAATTTTTTTTGAGGGGGACATATCCAATGATGCTAAGGGATTATACATCTGGCTCTGCATTTAGGAATAGGAATTACTCTTGGCAAGGCTCAGACCATATGGGATGCCAGAGAAAAAACCTGGGTGGGCTGCAGGCAAGTCAAGTGCCCTGCCTACTGTACTACCTAGCCATCTCCATTTTTGTTTTGGGGCCACACTTGGCGGCACTCAGGGTTACTCCTGTCTCTGGACTCAGAAATTGCTCCTGCAGGCTTGGGTGACTTTATGTGATGCTGGGAATCAAACCCGGGCTGGTCACGTCCAAGTGATAGCCCACTGTGCTGTCACTCTGGCCCTCATCCCCTTTTTTGAAGGACTTTATAACTGTCAAAATGACTGTACCCGTTCATTTAAGTTTTAAAAATGTTATATATTTTGCAGTGTCTATTTTTTCCCCTTTCCTTCCCTTTGTTTCTGTTGTGGCAATACCATAATCTTGGTTACAATGCTCCTGGGTATTGCACATCTGTTGCTGTGCTCACATACATACCTACACATGCACTGGAGATTGCACATACTCTGTTGCAGTATTGGGGTAGGGGCAGAGTCTAGATGCAGGGATCTCAAACTCACGGCCTGAGGGCCGTTTGCGGCCCTCCCTACAACATTTTGTGGCCCTGCCTTAGAGGAATCTTTCTTTGTTTCGTTTTGTTTTAGTTGTTTGGGTCACACACTCCAATGTTCAAGACTTACTACTGACTTTGCACTCAAGGATCACCCTGACTTTGCCTCCTGCGTCCCTCAGGTAAATTGAGTTTGAGACCCCTGGTAGAGAGAGGAGCTGTTTGCATCTGGATTGGTGCATGTGGATAGTACCTGGAACTAAACCAGGGCTTTGCATTTGCTTTTTGTGACTGAGCCATCCCCAGGCACTGTGCTGTTTTATAGTCTCATAACACTGCATGAAAACTCCAGTTCCTCGCATTCTTGCCTGTGGTTTGTTAATGTTGGTCTTTGTTACTGCTTCTATGTTTGATTGCTACTGTTTCTATCTTTGATTAGGACCATTCTAAGGTTAGGGTCATGTAAACTAATACCTTAGAATGGCTTTGCTTTGCATTTCTCTGGTAGTTTATAATGTTGAATGCTTTAAGTTTGCTTATTGGTCATTTGATGATCTTTGGAGAAATGTCCTTAAACTTTCTGCTCCTTTGCCCTCATTTCCTCTCATTTGTTGTTGTGGTGACTGGGGCCACACATACTTGGTTGTGGTGCTCATGGTGTTCATCAGGGATCATACTTTCACTGTGTTTCTGTACATTCTGCCTAGGGCTCACATTGTGGTTATGGCTTTCACACACATTCTTGCCAGGGGTTCTCTTGGCTGTGTTGCTCTCACAAGTTAGTTGCAGTGCCTGCTGGGGGTTGCACCTTTAGTTGTGGTGCTGTCGCACACCTGTATGGTGCAGTTGGAAACGATTTGTAGAAATGACGATGACAGACAGCACGCTGCCAGGTAGAAGCAGTGGAATAGGCTTGGTCCCAGTGTATACAGTGCACTGAGGTTCAACTTGGACCTCATGTATGTAAGAAGGCAGGCAGTTAGCAACTGAGCCATCTAGACCCTAGGCTCTGCCCATTTCTATTTGTTTAGTTTTGCTTTTAAAATTTTTTAAATTTAAATTTTGTTTTTGTTTGGGGTCACACCCACCAATGCTCAGGGATTGTGGTCACACCCACCAATGCTCAGGGATTGTTCCTGGGTCTGCATTTAGGAATTATTCCTGGTGGTGCTTGAGGGGCTATATGGGGTGCTAAAGATTAAACCAGGGTTGGGCAATGCAAGGTAAGCGCCTTACCCACTATTGTAACTACTTTCAAACTGGGTTGTCTTATACGAGTACTTTGCATCTGTGTGTGTATTTGTGCATCTGTGTATGTGTGTATTCATACATATAATCAGCTATATAATTGTAGATTTATTTGAAAAGAATCACTTGTGGCAATTTTTTGTTTCTTTGTTTTTGGGTCACACCTGGTAGCACTCAGGGGTTACTCCTGGCTATATGCTCAGAAATCACTCCTGGCAGGCTTGGGGGACCATATGGGATGCCAAGATTTGAACGACCGTCCTTCTGCATGCAAGGCAAATGCCCCACCTCCACCTCCTTGCTATAATGCTATCTCTCCGGCCCGGATTTTTTTGTTTGGTTTTTTTTTTTTTTTTTTTTTGGTTTTTGGGTCACACCCCACAGCACTCAGGGGTTACTCCTGGCTCTACACTCAGAAATCGCTCCTGGCAGGTTCGGAGGACCATATGGGATGCCGGGATTCGAACCACTGTCCTTCTGCATGCATGGCAAACATCCTGCCTCCATGCTATCTCTCCGCCCCCCTCCCCCGGCTATTTTTTTAAAATAATATCTTTATTTAAGTGCCATAATTACAAACATGTTGTGGTTGGGTTTCAGTCATAAAAGCACACCCCCCTTTACCAGTGCAGCATCCCCACCGCAAATGCCCGCCCCGGTCTCCCTCCTCCCCCACTCCCTGCCTGTATTCGAGACAGGCATTCTACTTCTCTCACTCATTAACATTGTCATGATAGTTGGTAGTATAGTTATTTCTCTAACTGCAATCATCACTCTTCGTGGTAAGCTTCATCTTGTGAGCCGGTCTTTCTAGCCCTCATCTCTATTATCTCTGGGCATTATTTTAATAATGTCTTTTGTTTTTCTTAAAATCCATAGATGAGGAGCCAGAGAGATAGCACAGTAGTAGGGTGTTTGCCTTGTATGCAGCCTATTCAGGATGGATGGCGTTTGGAATCCTGGAATCCCATATGGTTCCCTGAGCCTGCCAGGAGCGATTTCTGAGTGCAGAGCTAGGAGTGATTCCTGAGAGCCCCCAGGTGTGACCCAAACACCAAAACCAAACCAAACAGAAACAAAAACCATAGATGAGTGATACTATTTTGTGTCTATCTCTCTCCCTTTGATTTATTTCATTCAGCATAAAGTCTCCATGTCCATTCATTTATAGGAAATTGACTTCATCTCTTCTGATGGCTGCATAATATTCTATTGTGCATATGTATATCACAGTTTCTTTAGCCATTCATCTGTTGAAGGGTGTGGCAATTCTTTGTTTGTTTTTTTGGGTCACACCCAGCAGTGCTCAGGGGTTACTCCTGGCTCTAAGCTCAGAAATTGCTCCTGGCAGGCTTGGGGGACCATATGGGATGATAGGATTTGAACCACAGTCCTTCTGCATGAAAGGCAAACGCCTTACCTCCATGCTATCTCTCCTGCCCCAAAGTAAGTTTTCTTTTTTTTGGGGGGTCCCCACACCCATTGATGCTCAGGGGTTACTCCTGACTATGCGCTCAGAAATCGCTCCTGGCTTGGGGGGATCATATGGGACTCCTGGGGATTGAACCGCAGCTAGTCTTCCACTAAAGCTTGCAAGGCAGACAGACGCCTTATCTCTAGCAAGGGTGTGGCAATTCTTGATGTTTATTAAATTTTGAGAACAACTGAAGTGATGAACAGAGTAAGGAATTTGAAGGTGGGATATAGGTTGAAACCCATCTTTGCAGCTTATTAGCTGGATGATGCTAGATAAGTCACTAAGATTCTGTGACTTTTGTACTTCATGGAGGTAAAACAAAGTAATACTAACCTTTTTGCTTCTCTGTGTGAGAGTCATTTAGGATATAAGAAATGCCAAGCATGGGAAGTATTCAATATTGGTAGCTAAAATTATTATTGGACTTTGAAGCCATGGAAGAATGTTGTCTTAGTTGAGATAACATAGAAAGTTATTTTATTTCATTAGCTTCAAGAACTAATTAAAAAAAATTCTCCCATTTTTGAAATTTAAGAATAGCTTTTGGCTGGGATATAGTTTTCTCTGTGTCTTTGTTTATAAATGGCTTTCATAATAGGAATCAGAAGGCCTGGAAGAAAATTCTAGACTCGGCAATTGCTAGAATATAAATTTTGGACTGCCTAGCATGATGGCACAGAGAGAATAAAGGTATGAGGTGAAGTAAAAACATGGGTATCAATACTTGATTCCAAGTGACTCAGAAGAGTTAGATTCTGAATGTTACCAGCTCATGCATCAGTTTGTCTTTTACCTTTTCTTTTTTTTTTTTTTTTTTTTTTGGTTTTTGGGCCCACCCGGCGGTGCTCAGGGGTTACTCCTGGCTGTCTGCTCAGAAATAGCTCCTGGCAGGCACGGGGGACCATATGGGACACCGGGATTCGAACCAACCACCTTAGGTCTTGGATTGGCTGTCTGCAAGGCAAACACCGCTGTGCTATCTCTCCGGGCCCTGTCTTTTACCTTTTCAAAAATGATGTACAGAGTAATAATATTCTCTTTGGATATCCCAAAGAGGAGGGGGAAGTGTTGTCTATTTTTGGTGGTGCTTAGGAGTTATTCTGGCTCAATACGTGGGGATGGAATCCAGGTTGGCCACATGCAAGACAGATGCCCTACCTTCTGTAAAATTGCTCTGATTTCTGAATGGTTCAGTATTTAACCCATTAATGTGATGCTGCCATAGCATAGGAAGAAACAGTCATCCCACCAGTGTGGTGTTTAGGGATGGGGGTCGTGGGGTCCTGGGGATTCATCTTAGAACCTAGTGCATGTGAGGCACACATTCTCATCCTATGAGTTATCTTCTTTGCCTGGCTTATACTTGAAGGTATCATACTTGAAACTTTTTTTTTTTTTTGGGCCACACCTGGTAATGCTTAGGGGTTACTCCTGGCTATGTGCTCAGAAGTCGCTCCTGGCTTGGGGGACCATATGGGACACTGGGGGATCGAACCGCTGTCTGTCCTAGGCTAGTGCTGGCAAGGCAGACACCTTACCTCTAGCACTGCCGGCCCCACCTGAAGCTTTTTTTGGGGGGAGGGTTGTTTGTTTTGATTTTGGATTACACCTAGTAATGCTCAGGAGTTAATACTGGCCCTGCACTCAGATATTATTGCTCTTGGTCGTGTTAAGGGGACCAAATGGATGCTGGGAATGGAACTCCTGGGTGGGTTGCTTGCAAGGCAAATGCCTATCCTTTGTACTATTGCTCTGGTCCCTCAAACATGAAGCTATTTTACTACGGGAGGCCTAACATAGTAAGTCGGTGTGCTTTGCACCTCTCTGGAATTTTCATTTGCATCCCACAGATGTCATTCTGTTTTGTTGGTGTTTATCTTCAGGAACAATCTGCTGCACCTACAGGAGTTCTGATTTGTGCTGCTCCAGGAACCTTGCACAGACACTAGTAACCTGCTCCTTGTTTCTGCACTCAGCAGTTCCTGTCATGTGTTGATCAGGAATGACTATATAGAACTGTTGCTGATATTTGTGCTTCATTATTTCATTGTTGAAATGTTCCTAGATCATGCTTTATTTTAACATTCTAGTTTATCTCATTTTTGGCATCCATGTATAAGTCTCTTGTCATCCAGATGTTTTTTGTTTGTGAACATTGAAATAATTCCAACTCAAAAAGAAAAGGTTATTTCTGGTACTATGAAGAGTGTCCTTAGGTTACTCCTGATTCTGTGCTCAGAAATTGCTCCTGACAGGCTCGGGGGACCATATGGGATGCCAGGAATCGAACCCTGGTTCATCCCAGATTGGCTGCATGCAAGGCAAACATCCTACCGCTACACTATTGCTCCAGCCCTGAGAGTGTATATCTTTTGATTATATTTTATTAGTCTTTTTTTTTCTCCTGGAAGCTGGGAAAAGGAAGTGAGAGGCAGAGACCTTGTTGCCTATTTTTTTAAACATGCATAATGTGTATTTGCTTTTTAAATTTTATCTAGGTGTATTTTACCTACTCTCAAAATGTAAATATCAGCAAACATTTTATTGTATGTAAAAGATTGTGTTAGTTGGTGCTAATGTGTCATTTTTGGCTTTCAATGATTTTTAATAAAAGTATTTTATCATAGTAGACTTTATAGCTTTATATACTATGTACAAATAATAAGAATGTTTGATTTACAAACTTTGTAAAATGATCTCTAGCTGATTGTAGTTCAGAATTAGGCATAACCTTTCTATCTTGCTATACTCATTTTTTTTTGCTTTAAGAAATTCTTTTGGGGGCCCGGAGAGATAGCACAGCGGTGTTTGCCTTGCAAGCAGCCGATCCAGGACCAAAGGTGGTTGGTTCAAATCCCGGTGTCCCATATGGTCCCCCGTGCCTGCCAGGAGCTATTTCTGAGCAGACAGCCAGGAGTAACCCCTGAGCACTGCCGGGTGTGGCCCAAAAACCAAAAAAAAAAAAAAAAAAAAAAAGAAATTCTTTTGTCCTTCAACAGCTACTAGATTCTTATCTGGCATCACATTTTATTTTAGCTAACTATTCAAAAGCTTTACCTCACAGTCATCTTCTAAAACATTGTTTCTGTGGTAAAATGTATTGTGTATTATCAGCAAACTTTCACCATTGGACAATGGCTTTATCTGTTTTACTACAGAGGTATTTTATATAATATTCTGTGCTGTTTTAAGGAAATTGAATAGTGTTAGTATGTAATTTCTTTTTGTATTTTCAGATATGACTTTTTATCTTTTCAAACGGTTGTTCTAGGTTCTGTGTTGTTTTCCCCTAATTTACCACTACACACAAGACTGCTGCAACACTCCACTTCTAGTTACTTGTCCCATACTTTGTGCTGCAGACTTTATAAGCTTTAATATTATTTCATCCTCATTTTGGGAAGATATTATTGCTGACTATAGAATTCTGGGCTAATAGTTGATCACTCCATTGCTTTCTCATCTTCATTGTTTTTCTTTTCTTTTTTTTAATTTATTTTTTGTTTGTTTTGGTCTTTGGGTCACACCCAGCAGCGCTCAGGAGTTACTCCTGGCTCAACACTCAGAAATAGCTCCTGGCAGGCTCTGGGACCATATGGGATGCCAGGATTTGAACCATCGTCCTTCTGCATGCAAGGCAAAACGCCCTACCTCCCTGCTATCTCTCCGGCCCCATTGTCTTCAATGTTTTTGATGAGCAGTTAGCTATTCTTTATATATTTTTATTCTATTTAGCTTCTCTGTCTAATTTTCTCCTCTTTATCTGTGGTTTTCTGCATTTTAAGTGATTATTCTAGTGTAATATCTTTGTAATTATTTTGCTTGGGATTTATAGAGCTTCTTCTTTTTTTTTTTTTTTTTTTTTTTTTGGTGTTTGGGCCACACCCGGCAGTGCTCAGGGGTTACTTCTGGCTGTCTGCTCAGAAATAGCTCCTGGCAGGCACGGGGGACCATATGGGACACCGGGATTTGAACCAACCACATTAGGTCCTGGATTGGCTGCTTGCAAGGCAAACCCCACTGTGCTATCTCTCCGGGCCCATTATAGAGCTTCTTGATCTACAGGTGATGTTTCAGCAAATCTGGAACTTTGGGGACTATGTTTTTGGATAACATTTATTATAACAATTTATTTATTATTGTTGTTTACTATTATTATTTATTAATTTATTATTAACAAGTCGTTCATAATACAGTTGTTTCAGACATTAATATTCAAACGTGAATCTCACTACCAGTGTGTCCTTCCCTTCACCATTGTTTCCAATCTCCCACCCACTACCATAGTCTACCTCCTTGTAGACACAAATTTGCTTCATATTATTGGCTACAACAAACAGACAAATGGAATTATCAAAACTTAGATCAACAATGTCAATTTGAAATGACTTATATTTTTCCGTGGTGCTACTTAATTCAGTGTCTAAGGGTTTACTGGGCTGGGTTGGTGCTAACTGAACCTTCTCTGTTACTGCTTAGGTTTACTGGACTTGGTAGATTAGTTTGTTACTTTATTATTTCTTTAGCCCTTTGTTTTTGTTTTTATACCATGCTTAGTGATGCATAGGGATTAAATTATTTCCAGGGGTCATCCTAGTGATGTTCAGGGAACTATCTATAACTACTGCACTATTTTTGGGGCTTTGTTTTAAAACTACTTTTTCTTTGTTTGCTTTTGGGCCACACCCTGTGATGCTCAGGAATATACTTGTGGCTCTGAACTCAGGAATTACTTCTGGCAGTACTTGGGGAGCCATTTGGGATGCTGGGAAATGAACCCAGGTTGACTGTGTGCAAGGCAAGTACATCACCTGCTTGCTGTATTACTACCTCTTTGGCCCCAGATTTTTAAAAATAGTTTCTTTATTTAAGCATCATGGTTACAGAAATGTGTATAGTTGAGTTTCAGTCATAGAATTTACACCACCTTTCACCAGTGCAATTTTCCTGCCATCAATGTCCCTCATTTCCCTCCTCCACCCCAAACCCCTGTCTGTTTCTTAGATAGGCATTCTGCATCTTTCTCATAATTGTCAGTGCAGTTAGAGCACTAACTGTACTCACAGTTCCTTGTTTTGGCCCCAGTTTTAAAACTCTACTTTTAATATTGGAGTCATCTTTTAGTCTGTGTATCTCCAATCATGGATCACTCTTGCTGTTTTATTATTATTTTTTGCTTATCTATAATTTTTATTATTTATGAATGTTACAGATGATACATAGTATCCTCAATTATGTTTTCTTTTCTTTTCTTTTCTTTTTTTTTTTGGTTTTTGGTCACACCCAGCAGCATTCAGGAATTACTCCTGACTCTGCGCTCAGAAATTGCTCTTGGCAGGCTCAGGAGACCATATGGGATGTCAGGATTCAAACCACTGTCCTTCTGCATGTAAGGCAAACGCCCTACCTCCATGCTATTGCTCTGGCCCTGTTTTCATTTTTTAAAGAACTTGAATTGCCCTTCCCGGAGCAGGATTTTTAGCCGGCATGGACAGGCAGCTGGCAGGCCCCCCCATATGCCAGCGGCCGCATGGTCCAGCCTAGGGTAGGGGGCTTGGATCGGGGTCAACTGAGCCCCCTCCCCCATTCCTCCGGATCTCCAGGTGGGTTCCTGGGAGGAGCTGATGGGGCACCCGGGGTTTTCCCCACTCCCAGGCCGGGCCGGGCCGGGTCCCTGGCCTAGGGTGGGGAGCAAATCCCTGAACTCCGGGCTTGGGAGGGTCTCCCTCCCTTCCCGGAGCAGGATTTTTAGCCGGCATGGACAGGCCTAGGGTGGGGCTTAGGGGGTGGAGTTTGATTTGGTGGGTGGCAGATAGCTGCTTAGTTATACTCAGTCTGTCACTGGTAATTTCATAGCAGTCTACATTTTGCAAACCGCGCGGGGGCTAGCGCCCCCGCGCGAACACTTGCTCCTTCCAACCATCAGTACCCCAGATTTAACCTTCTTAACTTCAGTAACACATAGTTCTAATCTCTGACCTAAGACATACAGTATATGTAACAAATCCCAGAACTATTTAGAAGGACATAAATTGAACACATATATCTTTTGAATATTTTAATGGTATTTTCTTTAGCTGATGTAACACTCTATATAGTCTTCTACCATGATGTTTCTATTCACTTTTCATCTTGTCTTTTCTTTGTAAGCTGTTCAGTAAGGATTGTTGGTGGAACTGTCCCCCAGTTTGATGCCTATGATTGAACTATGTCATGGAAATTGCTGGTCTTGTTCCTAGTGCCTCTAGATGCACCAGTAACGCCCCATGGCATTGATTCTTGTTTGCATAGACACATTAAAATGGGAAAACATCATACATACAGATAAGTTCTTATCTAATAAATCTCAGTACAAGGTACCTTACACCCTGAACATTGATATAATGACCTGGCACAGGCCTCAGAAGAATGGGCATCCTCCATTCACGCCGGAACCAGGCAAGCTAACTACGAAACATCCAAGGTCTTTTACAGCAACAGCTGGAAGCAGTCCTCTACCAGGAAAGACACTACCAAGGGTCTGACATCGACCTCTTAAAAAGAGACTTCCGTTTACACTGAGAAGACTTGACAGCAACAATGACCTGCTCTACAGGACATGGTTCTCTCTAGTCCCCCTTAAGTGTGAGGTGAAACGAGAGGATGCTCTGCACCTCCCCGACTGCAATATGGGAGATGCAGACTCCAGGATCTTTAATACAGAAGCATGATACCAACAACAGAGACTATGTGAGGAATGGAGGTGTATTGCCACTACAGACGATGACTTGAATTGAACAAACTAATTTGCCTGGAGCCTAGAGTCAGTCCTGTGCCAGGAAACTTCAGGGGTAAGGTCTCCTTGTATTTCGACCATAATTTGTCTTTCCATGTCCCTTATGTTTTGGTGGGCCTATGCAAACAAATGCCACTTTAATTCCATTTTTTACTATGTTCCCTTGACTCCAATTCTTAAGAAAAACAAGCCACTAAAACTTTTGATGTTAACTTAAACTAGTTAGCATGTGCATGGAACTAGAGAAATGTACGTTGCCCTCAATGTTTAAGGAGTTACATAAGTCTAATGTCTTTAGATTATATTGTGTGCTGCTAAGAAATAGTATGTACTACAACTGGGGATTTGAGGGACAAAGTAATTGTATTGTACAGGGGTTCAGTTTTGTTTTTCTTAATGTTCTTTGGCTGAAAGGTCAAGGCTGGGATATCATCGATGGGACTACCGAGAATTCTGTTTATGGGTGATTGGGCTTCCACTGTAACTTTACCCGGTCCTCTTTCTTTGCATCTTTGTCGTCATAATTAAAATAATAAAAAATAATTAAAAAAAAAAAAAAAGAACTTGAATTGTTTTAGCAGGTATACGAAACATTCCTTTTTGTGCATGTATTTGTTTCTGTTTTTGTTTTTGTTTTTCAGGCCACACCCATTTGATGCTCAGGGGTTACTCCTGGCTAAGGGCTCAGAAATTGCCCCTGGCATGGGGGGACCATATGGGACACCGAGGGATTGAACCGCGGTCACGATCTTTCCTTGGCTAGCGCTTGCAAGGCAGACACCTTACCTCTAGCGCCACCTCGCCGGCCCCTTGTGCATGTATTTGTGCTATGTCCAATGATCTGTGTGGCTACATCCAGTTTGGCACTTGGAGGCTGCTCTTGGTTATGCTGGTGACTATGTGGTGCTGGAGATTAAACCTGGACCTCCATCATGCTTGTGTTCTAGCTTTGTGTCTTTGGTGACTTCTCTTTTTGGAGGTGTTTGTGTGTCTTTGTGTGCATATTCAGTGATGGTTGAAGGGCTGCTCCTGACTAGTGCTCAGGGGTTCTAGTGTTGTTTAGTTAGGGATGCAGTTCTGGGGATAAACTTGAGGCCCCTTCATGCAGAGCAAAATATAACCTTTATCTCCCCTCCTTATATATACAATTTTAAATTTTTTATTTTACCTAAAATCTTTCCCTCTTTTCTTCATTGTTTGTAGGACTTGAGGTTACTACCTGCAGTACTTGAACACTCATTTGTGATCCTGGCTGGCTGGGGAGCTTCATACTTGATTGTTATGCTTTGATACTTTATTGCTGAACTTGCTCTGGGCCCACAGGCTTCTGTTGTGGCCCAGGGAATCACAGAAATGGCAGAGCCTGCTGGGATCTCACTTATGTAGAATAATTCTAAGGATGATCCCTTGTTATAGGAAGAAGTTTCTGGGTTGAATTTGAGGCCTCCTACCTGTAAGGCAGGTGCTCTACTCTTGGGCTTACCCTAAACCTACTGAAACTGTTCTGTTCTTTGTCTCTCTTCTTTTTTTTTTTCTCTCCAGTTTTTGAGCCACACTCGGTGATGCTCAGGGATTACTCCTGGCTATGTGCTCAGAAATCACTCCTTACCTCTTGTGCCACCACTCTGGCCCATATCTCTCTTCTTTTTTTAATGCAGTGACTAATCTAGTCAGGATTTGTTCTTCAATCTCTCTAGAGTATGACCATTCTAGATTTTTAGCTGAATGCCTGCATGCTTAGTGTATATAGAATTGTCCCTACTCTGGCTGAACTGAAATTCCAGTGTCTCCCAGTAGTGCTCTATTCCTGGCGTCTGTGCAGTAATTCTGCTTAACTCAGTCTCTTAACTTATGAACCCAGAATTTGGCCTCATACCCTCCCTCTGTGGCTCGCCCAGATAGCTATCTGTGGTGCTCTTTCTGTGTGATAGTCTTCTGACCAGTACCCTGTGTTATAAATGTTAGCCATTTCAGTATCTCCAGGTTACTATCTCTACATCGTAAAGTCAGTGAGATGATTATACTTGACTTAGGCTCCATTGCCCTGTGGTGCTCTTGGGCAAGTTGCCCAGGCAGAAAGCCAGAGTGAATACAGTACATACTTTCTGTGCTGCCCATTGATCCATGCCTGAAACTGGAGACATGAGTATTCTGTCTGGATGTATGGATGTCGCTAGAGGTCTAGTTTGGTAACAGTTACTTTACTGGGGGTTCACAGTTACACATGCTGGTGTTGGGGGGGAGCATGTGAACATGGGGCCTGAAGTTTGGGTTTGGTATATACAAGCAAGGTATGCACACTAGCATATACTCATTTTTTTTTTTTTTTTTTGGTTTTTGGGTCACACCCGGCAGTGCTCAGGGGTTACTCCTGGCTCCACACTCAGAAATCGCTCCTGGCAGGCATGGGGGACAGTGTGGGATGCCGGGATTTGAACCAATGACCTTCTGCATGAAAGGCAAATGCCTTATCTCCATGCTATCTCTCCGGCCTCCGCATATACTCATTTTAATCCTCTACTTTCAGATACAGATGTTTGGGTATTTCACATATAAATGTATATAGGCTGTAGTTCAGGGATTTCTTTTTTTGTTTGTTTGTTTTATTTTTGTCTTTTTGGGCCACACCCGGAGACACTCAGGGGTTACTCCTGGCTATGCACTCAGAAATCGTTTCTGGGTTGGGGGAACCATATGGGACGCCTGGGGATTGAGCTGCGGTTTGTCTTAGGCTAGTGTCAGCAAGGCAGATGCCTTACTGCTCCATGCCACCGCTCCGGCCTCCAGGAATTTCTTAACAGCCTTAATATACAATTCATATATCATGCACTTCACTTGTGCATAATCTGGGCTGAGGATGTGATTAAAGTGACAGAGCACATGCCATATAAGACTCTGGGTTTAGTCCCTGGTACCCATTATAATTCTAAAACCCTCCCCCTACAGCAGCAGGTGTACCCCACACCCTGGCACCATAGACGGATTTGGAGAGTATCATGCTGAGTGAAGTCACTCAGAGGGAGAGAGACTGACACGCATGATCTCGCTCATATGCACGATATAATGAAATATAATGGTGGAATAACGAATACCCAAAGGCAACAGAAACAAAAAAATATGAGAACTGGTATTAAGTAGGAAACATTGTGTGTGTGTGTGTGTGTGTGTGTGTGTGTGTGTGTGTGTGTGTGTGTGTATGTGTGGTGTGTGTGTGGTGTGTGTAATAGGATGGAAGGGACAATTAGGCAGGGAAGGAAACAACAATGGAGGAGGGAAGTGTTCACCTGTCAGGAAGAGGGGACTAAAAGGTAGTAAAATGTTATGCTTTGGTTTTTTCTTTTTTTTTCTTTTTTTTTTTTTTTTGGTTTTGATTCACTCCCGGCACCCTGACTGCGCTCAGGATTGCTCCTGGCAGGCACGTGGGAACCTTATGGGTTATCGAACCACCATCTGTCTTTGGCTGCGTGCAAGGCAAATGCCCTACTGCAGTGCTATCTTTCCGGCCCCAATTCTTGATGATTAATTAAGAAAAATAAAAAGTAGGACCTATACAAAGAAAACTATAAAACTCTGCTCCAAGAAATAAGAGAGGACACACGGAAATGGAAACACATACCCTGCTCATGGATTGGCAGGATTAACATCATCAAAATGTCAATACTCCCCAAGGCATTATACAGATTTAATGCCATCCCTCTAAAGATACCCATGACATTCTTCAAAGAAGTGGATCAGACACTTTTGAAATTCATTTGGAACAATAAACACCCTCGAATAGCTAAAGCAATCATTGGGAAAAAGAATATGGGAGGAATTACTTTTCCCAACTTTAAACTGTACTACAAAGCAACAGTTATCAAAACAGCATGGTATTGGAATAAGGATAGGTCCTCAGATCAGTGGAATAGGCTTGAATACTCAGAAAATGTTCCCCAGAGATACAACCATCTAATTTTTGATAAAGGAGCAGGAAATCCTAAATGGAGCAGGGAAAGCCTCTTCAACAAGTGGTGTTGGCACAATTGGATAGCCACTTGCAAAAAATTAAACTTAGACCCCCAGCTAACATCATGTACAAAGGTAAAATCCAAATGGATTAAAGACCTCGATATCAGCCCCAAAACCATAAGATATATAGAACAGCACATAGGCAAAACACTACAGGACATTACAGGCATCTTCAAGGAGGAAACTGCACTCTCCAAGCAAGTGAAAGCAGAGATTAACAGATGGGAATATATTAAGCTGAGAAGCTTCTGCACCTCAAAGGAAATAGTGCCCAGGATACAAGAGCCACCCACTGAGTGGGAGAAACTATTCACCCAATACCCATCAGATAAGGGGCTAATCTCCAAAATATACAAGGCACTGACAGAACTTTACAAGAAAAAAACATCTAACCCCATCAAAAAATGGGGAGAAGAAATGAACAGACACTTTGACAAAGAAGAAATACGCATGGCCAAAAGACACATGAAAAAATGTTCCACATCACTAATCATCAGGGAGATGCAAATCAAAACAACGATGAGATACCACCTCACACCCCAGAGAATGGCACACATCACAAAGAATGAGAATAAACAGTGTTGGCGGGGATGTGGAGAGAAAGGAACTCTTATCCACTGCTGGTGGGAATGCTGTCTAGTTCAACCTTTATGGAAAGCGATATGGAGATTCCTCCAAAAACTGGAAATCGAGCTCCCATACGATCCAGCTATACCACTCCTAGGAATATACCCTAGGAACACAAAAATACAATACAAAAACCCCTTCCTTACACCTATATTCATTGCAGCTCTATTTACCATAGCAAGACTCTGGAAACAACCAAGATGCCCTTCAACAGATGAATGGCTAAAGAAACTGTGGTACATATACACAATGGAATATTATGCAGCTGTCAGGAGAGATGAAGTCATGAAATTTTCCTATACATGGATGTACATGGAATCTATTATGCTGAGTGAAATAAGTCAGAGAGAGAGAGAAAAACGCAGAATGGTCTCACTCATCTATGGGTTTTAAGAAAAATGAAAGACACCCTTGTAATAATAATTTTCAGACACAAAAGAGAAAAGAGCTGGAAGTTCCAGCTCACCTCAGGAAGCTCACCACAAAGAGTGATGAGTTTAGTTAGAGAAATAACTACATTTTGAACTGTCCTAATATTGAGAATGTATGAGGGAAATGTAGAGCCTGTTTAGGGTACAGGCGGGGGTTGGGTGGGGAGGAGGGTGATTTGGGACTTGGGTGATGGGAATGTTGCACTGGTGATGGGTGGTGTTCCTTTTATGACTGAAACCCAAACACAATCATGTATGTAATCAAGGTGTTTAAATAAAAAAAAAATTAAAAAAAAAAAAAAAAAAAAAAAAAAAAAAAAAAAAAGAAAAATAAAAAGTAAAAGAAGGTATTTTTTTCATCATGGTGCTTAAATAAAGATATTATTAAAAAAAGAAAAAGAATTTTTTTTTCTTTCTTTTAAAGAGCAGTTGTTTTCAAGGGCTTACTCCTCGCTCTGTGCTCAGGAAACAGCTCTAGTGAGGCTTGATGGACCATATAGGGTTCCAGGGATTGAAACTAGGTCAGTCATATGCAAGGCAAGTGCCTTCTCCACTGTATTATTTCTCTGTCCTCTGAAAATAAAAAAAAATTTTTTTTTGGGTCACACCCGGCAGCGCTCAGTGGTTACTCCTGGCTCTACGCTCAGAAATCGCCCCTGGCAGGCACGGGGGACCATATGGGATGCCGGGATTTGAACCACCTTCCCTCTGCTTGAAAGGCAAACGCCTTATCTCCATGCTATCTCTCCGGCCCTGAAAATAAAATTTTAATTGGGTGTTTTAGTCTCTCCAGTTTTTTGTCATTCTAATATCTTAAACATATCAACTCTTGAAAAATGAGAGGATCTAGTGAATTTCTATATTCTTTTTCTGCTAGAGAAGAAGCTGTTCTGCTTAATCTGTCTGAGGACCAGGGATGTGACTTAGAGGGCCAGTGTGCATGCTGTGCATGCAGCAGGCCCAGGTTTGCCCCTCTCACTGTGTCTTCCCCTGAGTATTGCCAGGATTGACAGTGGGTGAGACTCAAAAACAAAAATAAAATGTTTTTTTTTTGATCAATCTAAGAGATGATGTTGGGAATGTTTGGGGTGGGAAAGAGGGGGAATAAAGGTTATGTGATGTGGAAGATGATAGAGCATTTTTCAAATACTTGAATATTTCCATGTGATGCAATGTAATGAAATTTTTTTCCTTGAAATATTTTGAATTCCCAGAATTAAAACAGCGTATCCAAATGTAAGTGAAAATAAGTGATCTATAAATTTTATAATATTACAGATGCTTAGGCCCTACTTACTCTCAGATCAGAGTAGGGAGATTTGGCGATAGCCTGCCCTAGGACAAAAGTATTTTTGGAAGCATTGCATTTAATTCATAGAGGACTGTTCTTTCAAGAGTTAAGAGACTGTATTTAGTACAGTCTTCTTCCTTACTTTAGGCATTCTAGGAAATATTCCAAGATATATAAAGCTATCAGATAATCATTCTTAAATAATTGAGAATGGATTTGAGTGGAAAGTGTCTTGAGTATTTTCAAATGTTCAAATTCTGTAGTTACTTAGCTGTGAGGAAGTCAACTAAAAAGAAAAATAACTGTGAAAAAATATATATGTTTCAACTGTAATTTTTTGCATAGAGCTAAATGAATAAGAAAGTAGCAATTTGGGGCCTGAGAGATAGCACAGAGGTAAGGCGTTTGCCTTGCGTGCCGAAGGACGGTGGTTCGAATCCCGTCATCCCATATGGTCTCCCATGCCTGCCAGGGGCCATTTCTGAGCGTAGAGCCAGGAGTAACCCCTGAGTGCGGCCTGGTGTGACCCAAAAACCAAAAAAAAAAAGAAAGAAAAGAAAGTAGCAGTTTGAGTTTTTTTTTTTTTTTTTCTTTTACATGTATATACTTAAAAAATATATATTTAAATATGTGAAGTAAAGGATGAGGCTGCTCATAACTTGATATAACTTGATATATAAGTACTCAGCAACCGAACTAAATGGTGTGTTGTATACAATTCTGTTATATCTAGCCTTAAGATATTAAGCAATGGACTAATGCCAGACTGTATAGTTGTAGATTTTTTTCTGAATGTAGTAGGTCAGCTGTACTATGAAGCTATTGTTTTGGCTTTTTTTCCTAGAGTGTAATCCACTTTAGGTTAACACATTAATTCTTCGAACTATTTCAGAGTCCAGCGCAGATGTTTTCCCCCAAAGTGTATTTGAGAAGTGCTTGTTTCTGGAATATTTAAAGACTTTTCATTGGCTGTCCTTGGACTGTGGTATTTCTTTAAGAAAAATTATTTAGACACCGTGATTTATGAAGTTGTTTATAGTAGAGTTTCAGGCATATAGTATTTTCATCTCTAATCCCACCAGTCCATGACTGTTTCCCTCTACCAAGCTTTAATTCTCTTAATAAACTTAGAAGAATCAATATGTTCTTAATGAAATATTGTTTTTCTTTCATAAGAAGTTATCCTATTTTGCCTGTTTAACTTTATAAGGAAAACAAAACTCTACATTTGGGTGTATCTGTACTTCAGGCAACTGTCTCTAACTTGCCATTCCTATGGTCTGGAGAGCACAGTGAGAGAAAGTGGCAAGTAAAGTCATTTCTGTTTTAGGATGAGCGACCTCTCAAACATTTCTTAGAGGATTCAAGGGTAATTTCTGGCCTACTCACCAACTGGACCAAGTAGTTGAATACTCATTCAAGTGAACCAAGGATACAGTACTTCTTGACCTCTGTAATTAGGGAGCCACTAAGGCTACCTGCTAGTACCTGGAGACCACCAGGCTATTTTCAAAGGTTCTGGGTAGTTATGTGATGCAGGGGATCAAAAAATCAAAAAATCTACACATACAAAGCACATAACCCTTGACCTTTGTACTAAATTCCCAGTCCTTTTAAGTCATTTCTACACCCAAATACTTTTACAGTTAAAAAATAGAAAGCTTGGGGGCTGGAGAGATGGCATGGAGGTAGAGCATTTGCCTTGCATGCAGAAGGACAGTGGTTTGAATCCCGGCTTCCCTTATGGTCCTCTGAGCCTGCCAGGTGCGATTTCTGAATGTAGAGCCAGGAGTAACTAACCCCTGAGCACTGCTGGGTGTGGCCCAAAAACCAAAAAAATAAAAGAAAGCTTGGGGTCTGGAGCCATAGAACAATGGTTAGGGCATTTATCTTACACAGGGCTGATCTGGCTTTGATCCCCAGCATCCCATATGGGATCCCCAGCCAGAAGTGATTCCTGAGCTCAGAGCCAGAGGTAAGACCTGAGTATTGTCTGTATGGGCTAAAAACTTGAAAAATATGAAGCCATAGGGCCAGAGAGATAGCACAGTGGTAGGGCATTTGCCTTGCAGATGACCCAAGACAGTTGGTGGTTCAAATTCCGCCATCCCATATGGTCTCCCATGTCTGCTAGGAGCGATTTCTGAGCACAGAGCCAGCAGTAACCCCTGAGCGCCACTGGGTGTGACCCAAAAAAACCAAAACAAAAAAAAATTATGCAGCCAAATCAATTATACCTAATATTCCACTGAGTAGGAAAAACCGGGAATATATCCCAGGATATATGCATCTTGTGCAACTCTGATGGCTACAGAAAAAAGGTTGTATGAGCAATTAAAATGTAGATCATGGGCTGGAGTGGTACATGGAGCAGTAAGGCATCTGCCTTGCCGGCACTATCCTAGGACGGACCTCGGTTCCATCCCCCTGCATCCCATATGGTCTCCTAAGCCAGGAGCGATTTCTGAACACATAGCCAGGAATAACCCCTGAGCGTCACTGGGTGTGGCCCCAAAACAAACAAACAAACAAAAAAATGTAGATCAGTCTTGCTTATGAAATACTTAAATCCCAAACACAATTTTACTAACTAGAATCTGGTAGTATATAAAAAACACAAATTGTGTTTTTATTCATTTGCTCTTTGGGTTATACTTGGTGGTGGTGCTCGGGGTTAACTCCTAGCTCATTGCTCCTGAGTTTCTTCTGGCAATCCACGTAGTACTGAGGTTTCAATCCAGGCCTCCAGTGCAAAGTATGTACTCTAGCCCATTGAGCTCTCAAGTTATGTTTTTTAAAATATTGCTATTTTGGGATAGAATTTAAATATTGTCTGCAGTAATCATACTTAGTGGTGATGCTTTAGAGGTATTTTCATTGAAGTCTTGGATAAGGCAAAAAGAGTCCTCTTTTTGGTACTTATATATATCAGTTTCCTTAGGCTTTATTAGGGTTATTTAATCAAACGATATTGTGAAGGTATTTTGTAGCTGTGGTTAACATATATATCAGTTAAATTTAAGTAAAGAATATTTCTTTTGAAAGTGTAGGTGTGTACTATTTGATCAATAGAAGGTCTTCAGAGGAAAACCAGAAGAAAAAAATTCTGTCTTAAGATAGCACCAACTGCTTGAGAATTCAGCCAGCTGTCAGTCCTAAATTTTCAAGGCAGACACCTTACTGCTTGTGCCACCGCTCTGGCCCGGAGATATATTTTTTAAGTACCTAATAGAAGACCTGAATATTTTCTCTGTTTCTCTTCTCTCTTTTTCTCACAACACACACACATTTATGAATGCTCAATATTGTAAAGTATCAGTTCTTTATACTTTAAATTTGATGTGATTCCAAGGAAGAAAAACCTCAACACTTTTTCTTTTCAGACTTTTCAAGCATTCTAAATTTTAAATGAGAGGGGCAGCCAGTAAGGTCAGCTAAGACAATTGTGATATATCAGGTGGTATTTATGAGAATTACCTTGTCATATGCCTAAAAGCTTTAGTAACTAAAACCATATGGCATTGGCATACTATAAACAAGTGAATCAGTGAAAGGAACTAAGAGTCCAGTAATTAACTCAGGCATGCATTGGAACTTACGATAGCAATAACATTACAAATTAGTGGGTAAATGACTATTTTGCAAATGGTGTTAGGCTCTGAAAGGTAGCTCATGGCTAGAGTGCCTCCCTTGGCATTTACCATGCCCTGAGTTTAAATGTTAGTACTTCATGGCTGCCCCCACTACCAGCACAGTAAGTATGTCCCTAGTGGCCCCTACAAGCTTGTGGTCCCTCCACTGGGCCTACACACCTATTAGATAAAACACTTCCAAGTCTTGCTGAGAATCAGCCCCACACTTTGTAGCACAGAAAGTGTTGGAAGCCGGAGGGGTGGGGAGAAAAAGGGTAGGGGGGAGAGAGGGAGAATAGAAAAATTGAACAAAATGTGAAATTTCTGATTGATAAGATACAAAAGTGAGACATTTTGTTTGTAACGAAATGTGTAATACATAATTATTATCCAGAATCTATAAGCAGTATTTTATAAACTTTATTTATTGGTGGATTGGTTATTGGACCACACCTAGAGATGCTCAGGGGTCACTCCTGGCTCTGCACTCAGAAATTGCCGTTGGCAGCTGGGGGATCATATGGGATGCTGGGAATCAAACCGAGTTTCTCCCGGGTTGGCCGCATGCATGGCAAATGCCTTACCT
Source organism: Suncus etruscus (assembly GCF_024139225.1). Classification (NCBI taxonomy): domain Eukaryota; kingdom Metazoa; phylum Chordata; class Mammalia; order Eulipotyphla; family Soricidae; genus Suncus; species Suncus etruscus. The sequence goes on from NC_064856.1 coordinate 50,832,490, forward strand.
CTGTGCTATCTGTCTGGCCCCTATATACAGTTTTTTTTATAGCACTAAGAAGAGTCATTAGCAAATTAAAAAATGTCAAGTATTTTCTAGGCTATTTTTTTTTTCGTTTTTGGTTTTTTGGTTTTTGGTTTTTGGTTTTTGGTCCTGGATCGGCTGCTTGCAAGGCAAACGCCCTAGGCTATTTTTTTTAAAAAAACATTTATTTATTTAGATTTTGGGCCACACCCAGTGGTGCTCAGGGGTTACTCCTGGCTTTGTGCTCAGAAATTGCTCCTTCAAGTTCGGGGGACCATGTGGAATGCTGGGAATCCAACCCAGGTCTGTCCTGGGTCAGCCACATACAAGGCAAATGCCCTACTGCTGTGCAATCGCTCCAGTCTCTTGTAGACTATTTTGAAAGTCTGATGGCTGAGAAATAAATGTAAATATTCTCTGCTCAGTCATGGAGAAATGCAAAGTAAAGTAGTAGCAATCATACTTATTTGGGGGCAGTGCTGGGAATCAAACCCAGGGCTTCTCATGTCCAAGGCAAATACTTTACTACTGAGCCACACCCTCAGCATTTGATACTTTTAATTGCAGACAGGATGACACTTCTTTGTAAATATTAGAAGATTAAATGGTAAATTGCTTTGGATAGTCACTTAGTAAAATTTAAACTATGTGACTTAAGACCTAACAGTTCGGGCCGGAGAGATAGCACAGTGGTGTTTGCCTTGCAAGCAGCTGATGCAGGACCAAAGGTGGTTGGTTCGAATCCCGGTGTCCCATATGGTCCCCCGTGCCTGCCAGGAGCTATTTCTGAGCAGACAGCCAGGAGTAACCCCTGAGCACAGCCGGGTGTGGCCCAAAAAAACCAAAAAAAAAAAAAAAAAAAGATCTAACAGTTCAACCTTCCAGTTTTTCTTTTGGAGAAACTTGTATCCTAAGAGCTGTATGCAGCTATGTGCTTGATGTTCTATTATTTAATAGCAACTTAAACTCTGTAGGGGATGGATTAGATAAAATGAAGTGATAGTATCTATGAGGAGAAAACGGAGAAATATTATTGCAGGGAGAGTGATTACCTTGTGTGAGGCTGATCCAAGTTTGATCCCCAGCGCCCCATATGGTCCTAGTTTCCTGAGCCAGTAGTGATCTCTGAGGTAGAGCCTGAGTACCTCTGGGTGTGGCTCAAAAAGAAAATACCAAAAAATAAAAATAAAAAAATAAAAAATAAAGCGAGAAAACGTAATCTATAAGGAAAGAAACATGTGTCTTGGGTAGATCTTCATGACCTTAATATTTACCAGAAAAGCCAATATGCAGAATGACACAAAGCTGTCTGTGATCCCTGGAACTCCCCCTTCCCTGACACACCACTCACACCCACATTCATTGAAAGTATAACTTATCCCATAGTCCTGTCATCCAGAGATGATCACTATTCAATGCATACTTTTCTTTCCTTTCTTTTTTATTTAGTAAACTTTGCTTTATTGTGCTTTCTTTTTATTTTTTATTTTTTTCTGGCCACACTCCTAGGTGCTCAGGTATACTCTGGGCTCTGAGCTCAGGGTCACTCCGGTGGATTCCAGGGACAATAAGGAGATGGAACCTGGCTCAGCAGCCCGATGAAATCAAGTGCCTTACTGACTGTACTATCTCTCCAACCCCTCCTATCAAGCTTGTATTTTAATTAAAATTTTAAAAACTTAATAGCATTGTGAATTACAAAGTTATTTATGATTGGGTTTCAGATGTACAATGTTCCAACACACAACCCTTCATCAGTGTCCACTTGCCTCAACCAATGTCCTTATTTTCTCTCCTGTCCTCCAGCCTGCCTTTGTGTAAGGCCATTTTCTTCTTTGAGGCACTATGGTTTGCAATCCTGTTACTGATTAGGGTATATATATATATATATATATATATATATATATATATATATATATATATATATATATATATATACACACACACTTTTAAAAGTAATATCTGGAGTTTCCAGGTGACTAAACTTCATTTTCCTTTTCATGTTGTTTTTGTTTTACATAGTACTTACAAAACAAACATTTACCAAAGTGTGTTTCTCAAATGTAAATTAGATGTGTATTTGAAAATATAAAGATTTTGTTGTTGTTGTTTTTATTTTTTTGTTTTTGGGCCACACCTGGCAGGCGCTCAGGGGTTACTTATGGCTCTGTGCTCAAAAATTGCTCTGACAGGCTCTGGGAACCATATGGGATGCTGAGGATCAAACTCAGGCCTGTCCCAGGTCAGCCGCAAGGCAAACACCCTACCGCTGTTGTGCTATTGCTCCAGCCCCAAAGAGTTTTAATTTTAAGGAAATCTTGTAAAGCCCATTGAAGATTTTGGGAGGCATAGGGAAGGCCCAGTAGTAATAAGTCTACCTTGTAGGCATGGATACTGAATGTGATCCTGATGTTGTTGCCATTTTAGCACTGCAGCTGAGTGTGGTCCATTGTAACCTCCTATTTGTGAGCACTGCATCTCAAGTGTGGGTTAGTGTCACAGTTAAGTGTGCTCCCACCCCCATAACATCTAAGGGAATTTGGGGAGTGGGGGAGAGTACACACAATATGAATAGAGGTGTGAACTAGACTGTATGAAAGGTCAGAGTCCTGAATATCATTGGGAGATTTAAACATTTTCACAATATTTCTAAATGTTTGTTAAGCTTACAGGATGAATCTTTTTTGTTTGTTTGTTTCTTTGTTTTCTTTTCTTTCTATTTTTTTTTCACACCCGTTTGATGCTCAGGGGTTACTCCTGGCTAAGCACTCAGAAATTGCCCCTGGCTTGGGGGGACCACATGGGATACTGGGGGATCGAACCATGGTCCTTCCTTGGCTAGCTCTTGCAAGACAGACACCTTACCTCTAGAGCAACCTCACCGGCCCCTTCTTTTTTGATCAGAGGTCACTCCTGTCAGGGCTTATGGGACCATATGGGGTGCCAGGGATTGAAGCTGGTTTGCCTCATACAAGGCAAACATCTTTTTTCGCTCCAAGAATATGAGTCGTCTTCCATCTCATTCAAAATGTTAAATGATAATTGTGTAGCATAGTAATTGGAATCATATATTTATAATTCTGTGGAGATTCTGTAAATTTTTTTCAGCCATTTGTGGCTTATACTTCAGGACTCTAATAAAGGGAACATAGAGTCTAACTGCAGGAAATTTTTGTTCTTCAGTTTCATTTTTATTTTTTGGACTACAACCAGCAGTGCTCAGGGTTTAGTCCTGGTCCTGTGCCAGGAATCACTTTTGGAAGTGTAAGGGGACCATGTTCAGCTCTGGAGGTCAAACTCGGGTTGACTTGCATATAAAGCAAGTAGCTTACCCCTATTCTAACCTTTTGCCCTTTTTCTTTTTTCTTGCCACACACACACATACTCAGCCATCACTCCTGATTTTGCACTCAGGGATTACCTCTAGTGGTGCTGGGTTGGCCATAAGAAACGTAAGGGATTGATCTCAGGTTCAGTCTTATTCAAGGCTAGTGTCTTACCCAGTATATTGTCACTCTAGCTCATAATTCTTGCATTGCTTTCCACTCTCCCTGCTCCACTAAGGGATTTTTCAAAATTGTAAACATTTTGTTTCTGTCATCACTTCCTCCTCCTCAACCCCTGGCTGTGCTGGGGACTGAACCAAGGGGTTCACACATACAAGGCAAATGCTCTGCCACTGAGCCACTCTCCCAATCCCACTTACTTTGTATGTGAACCAGAGGTGTTTTTTTTTGTTTTTTGTTTTTTGTTTTTTTGGGTCACAGCTGGCAGTGCTCAGGGGTTACTCCTGGCTCTAAACTCAGGCAGGTTCAGGGGACCATATGGGATGCCAGGATTCGAACCACCGTCCTTCTGCATGCAAGGCAAAACGCGTTACCTCCGAATGCTATCTCTCCGGCCCCTAACCAGAGGTGTTGTCTTTGCGATTTCTAAGGTTTCTCTTAGTTATCTGATTTTATTATCCTAAATAATTGTCCTTAGATGCAGATATCAGCTTTTATAGACTTCTTTGAAGGTTGAAACCAGCTGACTGCACAAATGCCTTGCTTTCTTTGTATTTTGTCAAATACATTATGAGTCATGATATAGTGACAGTTATTTTATTTACTCTCTGCATGTTTTAAAGTTGTGAATTCTGCGATCGTTCACTATATTAAGAGTATTTTAAAAATTAGGGTCAGAGATACACTAAGGTAGGACACTTACCTTAAACATACCAGATCCAGAGTTGTTTTTTTTTTTTTTTTGTGGTTTTTGGGTCACACCCGGCAGTGCTCAGGGGTTACTCCTGGCTCCATGCTCAGAAATTGCTCCTGGCAGGCACGGGGGACCATATGGGACGCCGGGATTTGAACCGATGACCTTCTGCATGAAAGGCAAACGCCTTAACCTCCATGCTATCTCTCCGGCCCAGATCCAGAGTTTGATTCTTGGCACCCCTCATTGTCCCCTGGAGCAAGGAATAAATCCTGAGAATTATCTGTCTGGTCCAAACTACTTCTCACAATTTAAAATTAAAAGGTACATTATGCAAAACATGCAAGTACTTTAAATTTATTGATTATTATGATTATGAATGTCTGTGCCACATATTTGTAGCCTAGTAATACTTTTTTTTTTTTTTTTTTTTTTGGTTTGACTGGGGCCACATCTAGTGGTGATTAGGGCTTTCTGTGTTCAGGGATAAATCCTGGTAGGGTTTGGTGGACCTTTGGAGGTTATGGATTGAATCCAGGTTGGTTGCATGCAAGACAAGCACCCTACTCACTGTACTGTTGCTCTGACCCCACTAATGATAAATATTTACTAAGTTCTTTGCACTTCCTAAAGTGCCTTTTTTATGGCTGTTTATTTTACTTGATCTTGAAAATAACCTAAAAGGTGTGACGTGATGTTTTTGGATGGTCCACTCTCAGCACTGGTGGGGAAATGGGGTCTGTGCAGTGCTGGGACTTGAACCTGTGCATGTGCCAGAACCACATCCCAACTGGTATAACTTTGTAAGTTCAAAGAGGGATGAGACTTGTTGTTCTAGGTCTTATTTCTGCCTATTCCCTTTCCACTTCTGTCATTTATTTTCCTTTTGGAGATCTTTCTAGGAGAATGAGGTTAGTGAGTAAAAAGCTTAATGGAGTTTGAAGTGTGATCGTGTCTATTATATGGGCAGTGGATAGGAAGGTCAATAGTCAGGGCAACAAAGTAAAATTGATTATTATCACTTTTCTTGTCTTGATTTTCTGTATTTTTTTTAATATGTAGCTTCATTATTTTTAAAATTTAGGCTTTATGGTTAGCAATAGTGTGAATATTAGTGTTTCAGGAATGCTACCATAATACCAGCTTCCTCCACCACTGGCTCATTGCTACCACATACACATACTTGGCAAACTCAGTTCTGTAGACAGGCTCTCAGGGTCTTTTACAGTTGGGTATTATTTATTCCCTCACTTTGTTTCTTTATAGTAACCTCACTCTACATATGGGAGAGATCATTCAGTATTTGTCTTCCCTTTGATTCACCTACTCAGTGTGACGCCTTCCAGCTTCTTTATCCACTCAATTTGTTGGGCACTGGGTTGTTTTTAGATGTTGACTATTTGTGAATAGTGCGGCAGTGAACATAGAAGTGTGAGTATCTTTTCAAATTAATGCTTTGTGTGTTCCTTGGGCATATGCCAAGAATGGAATTGCTGAGTCCTATGGAAGCCTAATTCTTATTTTCTTTTTCCCCCTTCAGAGGGTGGGGGTTGGGCCACACAGGCTGTGCTCTGGGCTTACTCCTAACTGCACTCTGGGATCACTTCTGGCTTGGGGGACTGGTGATTGAATCGAGGTCAGGTCAGTCGCATGCAAGGCAAGCAGCCTATCCACTGTACTATCTCTCTGACCCCAAGGGATGAGGATTTTTTTTTTTTACTGCTTATCCACCCAAACTGGTTGTTTCTTTTTTTTCTTTTTCTTTTTTAATATATATGAAAGTCTGTGGATTTAGGTGATATTTCATTTTGTTTTGATTTGTTTTTCCTTGATAAATCTTTTTCATATGCTAGTTGATCATCTTCTATCTTCTTTGAGGAGTGTCTGCTCAGCATCTCCTTTTCTGGTGAGGTTGTTTGATTTTTTGCTGTTAAATTTTGCAAATGCGTTATAAATTAGCTCTTTGTCTCTAATGTGTGGTAAATGAATATTTTTCCCCACTCAGTAGGTATCATTTTACATTAGTCGTTTTTTGTTTGTTTGTTTGTTTTTTGCAGTGCATAAACTTCTGTTGAATGTAGTCCCACTGGTTTATTTTTGTTCTCTTTACCAATGGTATGAAATCATTCATGATACCACATAAGTCAGTATCATATAGAGTAGTCCTTTATTTTTCTTGATGTGTGTTAAGGAGCTCATCTAATATCATGGTATTTAGTTCACTTTGAAATAATTTTTGTGATGGAGGGTTTCAGAGTCATGATTTTGCATGTGACTAGCCAGTTTTCTCAGCATAGTTTGCTGAAGAAGCACTCCTTGCACCCAGGTCCTTTGACATGAATCATTTGTCCATATATCCATTTTTTTTTTTTTCGGTTTTTGGGCCACACCCGGTGGTGCTCAGGGGTTACTCCTGGCTGTCTGCTCAGAAATAGCTCCTGGCAGGCACGGAGGACCATTTGGTCCTGGATCAGCTGCTTGCAAGGCAAACGCTGTGCTATCTCTCCGGGTCCCATATATCCATATTTGAGGGTTCATCTCTGGGCACTCAATTCTGTTCCAGTGGTCTAGTAGTTTGCCTTATCCAGTACCAAATGATTTTTTATTTAAAAATGGGTCACCGTGGGGCTGAGAGATAGCATGAAAGTAGGGCATTTGTCTTGCATGCAGAATGACTGTGGTTCCAATCCCAGCATCCCATATGGTCAACTGAGCTTGTCAGGTGCGATTTCTGAGCATAGAGCCAAGAGTAACCCCTGAGTGCTGCCGGGTGTGACCCCCCCCCCAAATAAAAAAAACCTCAAAAAATTGGATCACGGGCCCGGAGAGATAGCACAGCCGTGTTTGCCTTGCAAACAGCCGATCCAGGACCAAAGGTGGTTGGTTTGAATCCCGGTGTCCCATATGGTCCCCCGTGCCTGCCAGGAGCTATTTCTGAGTAGACAGCCAGGAGTAACCCCTGAGCATCGCTGGGTGTGGCCCAAAAACAAAACAAATAAAAAAAATTGGATCACCTTTTCTTTATTTCTTTAAAAATTAAAAAAAAATTAAGACACTGTGATTTACAGTACAGTTAATGATAGGGTTTTATGCATTTATTATTTTCCTTCTGTTAGCTTTAGATTCCCTTTGTTGGTCTTTTTCTAGCCACTTAAGCAGTGCTGTTCAGTGATTTATTTCTTAGTTCATCAGCTTCCTGATGAATGCTTACATTGCTATGAACTTAACCATTTTAACCCTGCATTTGCTGTGGACCATATGTTCTACGGTAACTCATATCTTTATTCTTTTTTATTTTGTTTTGTTTTGTTTTGTTTTTTGGGCCACACCCGGCGGTTCTCAGGGGTTACTCCTGGCTATCTGCTCAGAAATAGCTCCTGGCAGGCACGGGGTACCATATGGGACGCCAGGATTCGAACCAATCACCTTAGGCCCTGGGTTGGCTGCTTGCAAGGCAAATGCTGCTGTGCTATCTCTCCAGCCACTCTTCTTTGCTAAATTTTTTTTTGTGTGTGTGGTTTTTGAGTCACACCCGGCGTTGCTCAGGGGTTACTCCTGGCTGTCTGCTCAGAAATAGCTCTTGGCAGGCACGGGGGACCATATGGGACACCGGGATTTGAACCAACCACCTTTGGTCCTGGATCGGCTGCTTGCAAGGCAAACGCCGCTGTGCTATCTCTCTGGGCTTTTTTGCTAATTTTTTTTGTTTTTATTTCATATCTTTATTCTTTTTTTTTTTTTTTTTTTTTTGGTTTTTGGGCCACACCCGGTAACGCTCAGGGGTTACTCCTGGCTATGCGCTCAGAAGTTACTCCTGGCTTGGGGGACCATATGGGACACCGGGGGATCGAACCGCGGTCTGTCCAAGGCTAGCGCAGGCAAGGCAGGCACCTTACCTTTAGCGCCACCGCCCGGCCCCATATTCTTTTTTTTTGTTGTTGGTGGTTTTTGGGTCACACCCGGCAGTGCTCAGGGGTTTTTCCTGGCTCCATGCTCAGAAATTGCTCCTGGCAGGCATGGGGGACCATATGGGACTCCGGGATTCGAACCGATGACCTTCTGCATGAAAGGCAAACGCCTTACCCCTATGCTATCTCTCCGGCCCCATATCTTTATTCTTATCTGTTTCCAGGAACCTTGATTTCTTCTCTGATTTCCTCTTTGACCCACTGATTTTTCAGTAGTGAGTTGTTTAACTAGTTAGTTTCCAAGTGTTTGTGCTCCCCACCCTCCCACCCCCTTTTTTTTTTGTTTATAATTAATTTCCATTTTCAAAGGCTAGTTGGTACAATTTCTTTTTTTTTATTTTTTTATTTTAAAGGAGATATGTTTTGTGACCCAGCCAATCTTGGAGAATGTTCCATGTGCATTAGAGAAGAATGTTTACTAACTTTTGGGGGATTTCTGCCAAGCCCATTTCTCCCTTCAAGATATTATCTCCTGGTTGAGTTTTCTTCTACTTGATCTGTCCAGGATTGATTGTTAATGTCACCTACTACTACTCCCTGATTCCTGGTTTGCCCTCAGGGATTTTTCCTGGCAGGAATTGGGGGAATTATAAGGGTTTCAGGGATTGAAGCCAGGTTAGCATTCTAACCCCTGTACTATCCCACCTTGTATTGAACTCTTAATTTTTAAGAAATGACCATCCCTATTCCTTATAGCCCTTTAAATTTTGAAGTCTGTACTGTCTGATAGTATGGTCATCCAGCCTTTTAAAAAGAGTATTGTTTGCCTGTAATATTTTAATGTCCTCCCTATTTTAAATACTGTTTGCCTATAAGGTTGTCTTGTAAGCAGCAGAAGACGGGGTGCAGTTTTCTGACCTGGCTTGACTATCTTTTGATTGGTAAGAGTAGACTATTCACATTCAGTGGGATTAATGAAATGAGTGAATTTTTTGCCATTTTACATGTAGTTTATAAGTACTTATAAAATTTGTCTTATCTTTTGTTTTTGTTTATTTTCTTTTCCTGTACTTAGAGATCTGCCTTTTTACAGCAGTTTTTTTTTTTTCCATTTGCCTCTTCTTGTTTGTGCACTCCTAGGTATGTTTGCCTTGAGATTATTAGCCTACAGTTTGTCTCTGACATTGTGAGTCTGTGTCTCCTGTAAGGATGTCTCATGTGCGTTGTGCAAGACTTCTCTCTTCCTTTCTCTCATGTTTTAGTATTTTACTAGTACTCCCAAGTAAGGTTTCTTTTCTTTTCATGGAAACCATTCTGTACTTCTTATAAAGGTGGCTCAATGGCCATGAATTACTTTAGATGTTGCTTGTTCATAAAGCTTCACATCACTCCTTTAACTTTGACTAATATACTTGCTGGAGAGTATTTTTTTTAAGGGGGGGGTGTCACACCTGATGTGCTTAGGGATGGCTCTGTGCTCAGAAGTCACTCCTGGCATATGGGATCCAGGAACATCATACTGCTATGCTATCACTTCGGCCCTTTCCTCCCTCCCTCCCTCCCTCACTCCCTCCCTCCCTCCCTCCCTCCCTCCCTCCCTCCCTCCCTCCTTCCTTCCTTCCCTCCTTCCTTCCTTCCTTCCCTCCCTCCCTCCCTCCCTCCCTCCCTCCTTCCTTCCTTCCTTCCTTCCTTCCTTCCTTCCTTCCTTCCTTTCTTCCCTCCCTCCCTCCCTCCTTCCCTCCCTCCTTCCTTCCTTCCTTCCTTCCTTCCTTCCTTCCTTCCTTCCTTCCTTCCTTCCTTCCTTCCTTCCTTCCTTCCTTCCTTCCTTCCTCCCTCCCTCCCTCCCTCCCTCCCTCCCTCCCTCCCTCCCTCCCTCCCTTCCTTCCTTCCTTCCTTCCTTCTTCCCTCCCTCTGTCCCTTTCTTCCTTCTTGCCTCCCTCCCTTCCTTCCCTCCTTCCTTCCTTCCCTCCCTCCCTTCCTCCCTCCCATCCTTTCCTTTCTTTTAGATAGGTATTCTTTGTGAGATGTTTATTTCATCCACAGTGTTTGCTGTGTCAAACCATTTCATTCTGACTTGCATTCTCATTTGATTGCTCTGCTATGAGTCTTATGGGTGGGATTTCTTTATATGTACTTCTCTTATTTAATCTTGCTATTCTCAAGATTCCATCTCTTTGGCTTTTGCCATTCCAGTTATAGTGTGTCTTGGAGTTCGTCTGTTTGGGTTTATTTTGTTTGGAACATTTGGAGCCTTTGGGTCTGGGGACATTATTCAGTTCTCAGACTGGGAAAGTTCTCAGCTCTAGTAAGCCGGTCTTCTTCCCTCTTTTCTTCCTCTCCCTCAGGGACTCCTGTAATTCAGATACTTTATTTCATTTCACTCTTTCCCCCTTCTTTTTAAATTATTTCTTTCGTTTTTAAAGTAAATCAGATTTCATTTGGAAATTCTGAGGAAGAGGAGGGAGAGAGCGAGCACAAGCTTCTCAAAGGCAGAGACCCTAATATACATCCCAGCATGAAAGCAGGGAAGTATAAAGAATCACATCTCAAGAGGATCACATCTCAACATGTGAGCAACATGTTCATGGACTAGCAACACACATGTGTGCCCCTTCTGTCTTTATTGATGTTTCTTTCCTATAGGCTCATCCTGCAGCGCACTGATTAGTCCCTTGACTTTCTTTTTCCCTCTTGCTGAGTCTCCAGTGAATGTATTTTTATTGTTTGCTTCTTTGTTTTTTGGGTTACATCTGGCTGCGCTCGGGTTACTCCTGGCTCTGTGCTCAGAAATCACTCCTGGCAGGCTCGGGGACCCTATGGGATGTTGGGATTTGAACCATTATCCTTCTGCATGCAAGGCATACGCCCTACCTCCATGCTATCTCTCCGGCCCTCTCCAGTGAATGTTGAGTTCAGTTACCTACTCTTCAGTTCTGTGACCTCTGGTAGTTTTCTCATGTCCTCCCTCATCCTGACATTTTCTTCACTGGAGTTTGGTACTAAAATTTCTTTTAGTTTGTTAAATAGCCTCCCTAAGGATTCTCTGAAATCGTAGCCTGGGAGATTAGAGAGCACATTATGCTGGGGGATCTTTCCCAGTTTTTTGCCTTTACCCATTCATTTTGGAGGCTCCTCTTTTTCTCCCTTGTTTCTGATATTCTGAGAGAACTTGGGGCGAGGGTTTGGCCAGCTTAGGTAGCAGTCTGTCTCACATTCACCAGCTCCACGCTATGGGGCTGAGTTTGTGTTGCTTCCACCCCAGTGGCTGTGACTTTGCAGTACCAACAGGGCTGCCTCCCTGGCTCCCCCAAACCAGGTGCTCCACTCTGGCCTCCTTGCTTTTGGGCAGCTGCACACAAGAGAACCAGCCTCCCAGATCCTTGGGACCCTGTTTCCTGTCTGAGTCTGAGTGAAGCCTGTGTTTGATTGATAGGTGGGTTCAGTTTTCCTATTCCTCAGCCGCAGGGCAGGACAGTATCTGTCCAGTCTGCTCACAGTGGTGGTGGCTACCTCCCTGCCTTGGTCTGTGTGCCCTGCTGCAGATGTTGACCGGTGGCTCTGCCAGGCCCAAGTCTAGCCTCCTACTCAGGCCTTGTGCATATGGAGATTCATGAGGCTGCTGCTTCCTTCCCCTCGTGATCAGTCCTCATCTTTGCCAGTCCCCTGACCTTGGGGCCATGCAGGTGCAACTTCTTGCTATTCCAGGTTCTGTGTAGACCAATCCTCTTAGACTGTTTACTTCTCCTGTGGGTCCTCACCTGGTCTTCCTTCAATGGTTACTTTTTACTGTGTTTTGGATCTGGCATAGTTAATAGGGTACCCTTCTCTGCCCTATATGTTTTTGGGTTACAACTGACAATTCACAGGGGCTATTCCTGGTTGAGTGCTCGGGGATCACTCCAGCAGTGCTCAGGGATCTATGTAGTGCCAAGAATCGAACCTGGGCCTTTGGCATGAAAAACATGCACACTATTGTTTTGAGCTGCCTCCCTGGAGTTTCATATCACCAGTTTTAATAGCTTTTTTGTTTGTTTGATGTTGAAAAAAATGGGATAAAATTGACTTTAGGTTCTTTTCCTTTACCTAACTAGAACTTTGTGTGTCTTTTATTTTGGATACATGTACTTTAATTGCTCTGATCCATACTTGCCTCTTTTGTGACATGTAAATAATGTTTCTTTATTTCTTTGCAGGTTGTTGTGAAGGGCAAATGAGTACTTTGAAAAATTGAAGTGTTGCACTAAAAGATGACTGTTTCTACATGACATACTTTGTGGCTTAGTCCATTGCTAGATTGTTTCTAGTGCATGTTTAACTGAAATGAAATGAAACTTACTATTTAATCTGGAATCTAGTTTCCTAGGTCTCTCATGCACTTCAGTAGTGAGTTTTCCCACTACAACAAGCAGTGTAATGTGATAATGCCTTGTGTGTTATCTAGTTAGCAGGTGTGAAATGTACATAGTGTTTTCTTACCAGTGCCAAGTGGCAAACCAAGTTAGCTGGGTTGGAATTACAGTGTAGGCAACCAGTCTCTATACTATAGCCTGCATTTAGATGAGTTCTGTGCCTAGTGGGGGAGATGTGACTGGCAGATCCTTGAGAGGATCGAAAAGCATTTACTAATAGAAAACATTTCTTGGCATTTTTATCTTAGCCTTTGCATTGGGGGACTTACTGTACCATAGGCACCTTGTTTCAGACAATGCAAAAGCTGTGTCTTTAAAAAATTGAAGTACTTTAAAAAAATTGAAAGTTTTTTTTTATTGTTTTTGTTTTTGGGTCACACCCAGTGGCACTCAGAAGAAGTTAATCCTGGCTCTGCGCTCAGAAATTGCTCCTGGCAGGCTTGAGGGACCTTATGGGATGCCAGGATTAGAACCGCGTTTGGCTGCATGCAAAGCCAATGCCCTACCGCTGTGCTGTCTCTTTGGTTCAAAAGTTGTTTTTTTTTTTTTTTTTGTTTTGTTTTTTGGGTTACACTCGGCAGCGCTCAGGGGTTACTCCTGGCTCTATGCTCAGAAATTGCTCCTGGCAGGCTCAGGGGACCATATGGGATTCCGGGATTCAAACCACCATCCTTCTGCATGAAAGGCAAACACCTTACCTCCATGCTATCTCTCTGGCCCCCCAAAAGTTTTATTTATTTATTTATTTATTTTTTTTTGTTTTTGGGTCACACCCAGCAGCGCTCAGGGGTAACTCCTGGCTCTATGCTCAGAAACCGCCCCTGGCAGGCACAGGGGACCATATGGGATGCCGGGATTCGAACCGATGACCTTCTGCATGAAAGGTAAACGCCTTACCTCCATGCTATCTCTCCGGCCCCCAAAAGTTTTATTTTTTTTTTTATTTTATTTTTTTTTTGGTTTTTGGGCCACACCCGGCTGTGCTCAGGGGTTACTCCTGGCTGTCTGCTCAGGAATAGCTCCTGGCAGGCACGGGGGACCATATGGGACACCGGGATTCGAACCAACCGCCTTTGGTCCTGGATCGGCTGCTTGCAAGGCAAACACCGCTGTGCTATCTCTCCGGGCCCCCAAAAGTTTTATTTTAAACAACTCTGGAGTAGAATTTGCTAGATTTGTAGGATTCTTGGAAAAATAGCATAGCAAGTTAATGTGATGTATTTTGATTAGATTTTATGAATATACAAAACAAATTTCCACTTGGTAAAATAACATGAAGGGTGTTGATGTTAATCTCTTTTTGAGCATAGTTTTCTTTTTCTTTTTCTTTTTTTTTTTTTTTTTTTGGTTTTTGGGCCACACCAGGTGTTCTCAGGGGTTACTCCTGGCTGTCTGCTCAGAAATAGCTCCTGGCAGGCACGGGGGACCATATGGGACACCGGGATTTGGACCAACCACCTTTGGTCCTGGATTGGCTGTTTGCAAGGCAAATACCGCTGTGCTATCTCCCCAGGCCCTATTTTCTTACCTACTTTTGCCACACCTAATGTGTTGGTGCTCAGGGACTGCTTCTTGTACTGTACTTGTAGTTGCTTCTGATGGTGCTCAGGAAACCATGTAGTTCTGGAATAGAATCTAACCTAAAGGATAATAATTACCGTATTTGCCGGCGTATAAGACAACTGGGCGTATAAGACGACCCCCTAGTTTTGCAGTTAAATAATAGATTCTAGTGGTCCTTAAACTATGGCCCGCGGGCCACATATTGTATTTGTATCTGTTTTGTTTCTTCATTGCAAAATAAGATATATGCAGTGTGCATAAGAATTCGTTCATAAGTTTTGTTTTTACTATAGTCAGACCCTCCAATGGTCTGAAGGACAGTGAACTGGCCCCCTGTTTAAAAAGTTTGAGGACCCCTGGAACTTAGACCTATATTCGCTGTATCAGACAGAACATTCCTGTGCTGCAACTGTATGTACCACAGTGAGCCAATCACAACAAGCAAAGGTTCAAAGGTTATACTGTAATAGACTTCCTCTCTGAATCTGGCCAATCTGAGCAGGCTTTTGACAGTGTAGATTCGGGTCCAGAACATTGTCTAATTTGCATGCATAAAAAGCCTGCTTGGATTGGCCGAGTTAGAGAGGCGGTCCTGGCAGTGATTGGTGCAGGATCGAGTTGGAAAATTCGTTTTGTGGCAATATTCAGACAATTTTTGTTTAGCGACATATTGAAACATTTTTCGGGATATACTCAGTGTATAAGACGACCCCCGATCTGTTGACTTTTTTTTTGTTTCAAAAGTCGTGTTATACACCGGAAAATACGGTACTTGTATTCTTGCCATTTTTATTTTGTTTTTATGATTTCCGAACCTTATTGATGTATGTGTATGCACATATATGTATTTATTTAAATGTATATAACTTAATGTATTTTTGTGATTGTGTATTATTGAGTTACCATCACCTGTCTTGATGTACTCTTTTGTGGGGACCACACCCAACAGCATTCAGGGGTTACTCCTGGCTCTGTACTCAAAAATTGCTCCTGGTAGTCTTGGGGGAATCATATGGGATGCTGAGGATTCAGATTTGTTCCAGGTCAGCTACATGCAAGGCACTTTCACTCCGGCCCCTTGATATGTGTGTGTGTGTGTATTTTATTTTTTGCTTTGCTCTTTGGGCCACTCCCAATGATGCTCAGGGATTACTCCTAGCTATGCGCTCAGAAATTGCGCCTGGCTTAGGGGACCATATGGGATACCAGGGATCAAAATGAGGTCTGTCTTGGTTTAGCCACTTGCAAGACAAGTGCCCCACCGCTTGCAAGGTAAGCGCCCTACCGCTGCGTTATTGCTCTGGCCCCATCGATGTATA
Source organism: Suncus etruscus (assembly GCF_024139225.1). Classification (NCBI taxonomy): domain Eukaryota; kingdom Metazoa; phylum Chordata; class Mammalia; order Eulipotyphla; family Soricidae; genus Suncus; species Suncus etruscus. The sequence goes on from NC_064856.1 coordinate 50,847,904, forward strand.
TTTTATTCTAAAATGTTTTCTTCTATTCTTTGTCCCTAAACTCAAATAACTACTGAACGATTTACTTTGTATTATTGGTCTTGTGTATTTCTTAGAATTTCACAAGTGGGGCCAGAGAGATACTATGGAAATAGGACATTTGCCTTGCATGCAGAAAGATGGTGGTTTGAATCCTGGCATCCCATATGATTTCCTGAGCCTGCCCGGGTGTAGAGCCAGGAGGAACCCCTGAGCGCTGCCAGGTGTGACCCAAAAAGCCCCCCCTTCAAAAGAAAGGAATTTCATAAGTGGATCATACTATAGTTTCTTTGTGTTTGGCATTTTTTACTTAATATTTTTGTGCAGTATTCCTGAGTTATACTTTTTGTCAATATTAACATTTACTTTCTATTTCTTTTAATTAATTAATTAATTTATTTATTTTTGTGTTTTTTTTTTTTTTTTTTTGGTTAATTTCTATTTCTATGTAGTTTTCCTAGTTTCTCCCTCCACCCAGTATTGTTTTGGGGAGGCTATACTTAGCAGTGCTTAGGGCTTACTCCTGGCTCTACACTCAAGGAACACTCCTAACAGTGATTGAGAAACCATATGGGATGCCAAGAATTCAACCTGGTCAGTTGCATGCAAGGCAAGCACCTTACCCACTGCAGAATTGCTCTGGGCCAAGTTATTTTTTTTTTTTTTTTTGTGGTTTTTGGGTCACACCCGGCAGTGCTCAGGGGTTATTCCTGGCTCCAGGCTCAGAAATTGTTCCTGGCAGGCACGGGGGACCATATGGGACGCCGGGATTCGAACAGATGACCTCCTGCATGAAAGGCAAACGCCTTACCTCCATGCTATCTCTCCGGCCCCTGGGCCAAGTTATTTAAGGGCTTTTATTAGTTATAGTGTTTACCCTCCCTCCAGCTTCTGGATTAAAATTGACAAACAACATTGTGTAAGTTTAGACTATAATGAGTTGATACATGTATATTTTATGATATAATCACTATAGTCAGCAGAACTAACCCATCATATCACATAATTATCTTATTTTTATTGATGAGAACATTTGAGGTTATCCTCTTAGCAACATCCAGTATGTAATAATGTTAACTATAGTAATCATGCTGTATATAAAACTGATAACTTACTTTTTCTTTTTTTATTGCTTTGTTTGTTTTTGGGCCACACATGATGTTTAGGGCTTACTCTTTGCTCTGTACTCAGAAATCACTCCTGGTGGTTCTTGAGGGAACATGGTGGTGCTAGAGATTGAACCCTGGTTGACTTCATGTAGGCAAAATTCCTATGTGCTATATTATGTCTCCGGTCTCAAGAACCTGCTCTTGTAGCCGGTAGTTTGTTCCCTTTGACCAGTGTTGCCCGAATTTTTCTCATACTTTTTTCCTCTGGCAACTTGATGTTAGCATTTTTTTTTTTTGTTTTCCACATGTGAAATCATTCAATGCTTGTCTTCTTCCCTCCCTCCCTCCCTTTCCTCTTTCCCTCCCTCTCTCTCCTTATGTGTGCCTCTCCTTGTATTCCTTGCTCTGCACTCAGGAATCACTTCTGGTAGGCATATGGAATGTTGGGGATTGAAATGAGGATGTGTGAAACTGCTTGGGTCCTGCAATACCAGGGACCACCAGGGTTATGCCTGGTAATATTTATGGGCTTTTAGGGGCTATACTGGCTCTGCTGGAGGATGAGGGTGGGCCATGGGTGTCATGCAGTTCTAAGGGTCAAACCAAACTCGCACACCTGCAGAGCACAGGTTTCTGGACCGTTGATTCTCTTGTTTATATTTTTCTATTTGTGTAGGTCCCATTTCTACTTTCTGTTGGGCTATTTTTGAATGAAGGAGAATTTTTTTTAAGGCTCTTAGAGTAGTTATCTCAGGACAGTTATTGCCTTTGGAGTTTAAATTCACTTTGTTTACAACCAGGGTTGTCTGAACTTAGTCTCTGGAAATGTCTCTGGAAATGGCTCAGGGTTGAGTGTAGGCCCTTTCTCTGTTTCTGCCACTCCAGCACCCTCATTTTTTCATAGTGAAGTTTGTTTGTGGGATTCCCAATTTAATACTTCCTCCAGCACTTCTTTTGAGGATGAACAGCAAGTCCACCTATATCATTCACGTTCTTGACTTTTGCAAACTCGCTTTAAATCGTAGACCTCAGGAAGCATGCTTGAGGAAATGTACTCCCTCCACCACCAATCCCCATGCATGTTGAGCCATTGGCTTATCTTTACTCTTTCTCCACTTGTCTTTCCTGTTGACTTATCTTCCTTATATTTCATGTTTCCAGTATTTATTGATGATTGTGCTCACATTTATTTACTCTCATTGATGCTTTTGGTAACTTATAATTTTGCTTTGTCATTTAAGACCGGAAGTACTTAAAATGTATTTTGTTTGTTTGTGCTTTGCATATTCATTTATAAATATTTAAACTGGATTAAATCTCATAATGGAATGTGACATGTTCAGTTATTTAACAAATAACTTTTTTTTAGCATTTGCTATGTGCCAAGTCTGTTCTAAATGCTTTGCAAATATGTACTCATTTAATCTTCATAATACTCTTATGAGGTAAGTGTTCTTTTTATTCCCATTGAATCGATGGAAACTCAGTATAGTCAGGAAATTTAACTTGCCCAAGGTTACCGTAAATAGAAACAAGAACTTGTTTCTGGACCAGAGAGCTAGAGCAGAGGTTAAGGCACATCATTGCATGTGGATGACATCAGTTCAATTCTGTATGTAGCCCTGGAGCATGCATACCTCAGCAGCCTCAGGTATGGCTCTGGAGGTTCTTACCTCAGTACACTCAGGTGTGGTCTGGAGGGTCACCCTCTCCCCTAGCATCATGAAGGATGGCCTGGATAACCCCTGCCATGCAGAGCGTTACAATTACTGCATTTTTAAGTGCTCATGTTGAAACTATAGGCAGAGAATCTCTGTGAGGTTCCCTCACTCCTCCCTACTACTACCTGGTACCTGGTAGGGCATCATTCCCCCTATCTCAGAAAGAAAGAAATTAAGAAAGAAAGAAAGAAAGAAAGGAAGGAAGGAAGGAAGGAAGGAAGGAAGGAAGGAAGGAAGGAAGGAAGGAAGGAAGGAAGGAAGGAAGGAAGGAAGGAAGGAAGAAGGAAGGAATCACTATCTTTCTGTCTCTCCCTCCCTTTCTCCCTTCGCACCTCTCTTCCCTCTCAAAGCTTATTTCTGCTCTGCACTCAGGAATTACTCCTGACAATGCTCAGGGACCATAAGCCCTGGCCAGCTACTTGCACACAAGGGCCCTGCTCTTTATACTATCGCACCAGCCCCAGAAACATGTTCTTTTCATTCTGTGACTAGTATTTATAGGTCTTGGTATCATCTGTTTATACCTTATGCTAATGAATTCTTTGAGAGCCCAGAGTTCCTGTCTTTATGTTCTTCGTATATTTGGTAGAATATCTGAAATTGAAAAGATTCTCAATGAATGTGTTCGTGAATTAATATTTTAAATTTGGAGCCAAATAATTTTTCTGCCAGACTGTATAGCTTTAGTTGCTCATTTGAATGGTCTTGTTTAAAAAAATTATTTTGGGTGCAAACTCCACCACAGAAGGGAGGGAAAGACCGTCGTTTTTCTAAAGTAATTGCAGTGACAGAAATATATGAACTTCAGATGCTGTGAGGTTGCCCATTCTATCCTAGTACAAGTTTTGTATTCTCAGGTCCTCAACTTAATGATGCTACCAGATGTGCTTTCATGATAGTGCTGAAACAGTTATTATGTTCCTGAATGAAATTATAAATGTTTCCTTCTGGAAGAGTTAGTGTATTCATTCTTGTATTCCAATTCCCTGTTTATACTAAAAATATTTTTAGGATTGGTGAGATAGTTCAGGGATAAGGCATTACTTGTCTTGCATGCATCTGACCTCAGTCTGATATCTGGCAGCACATATGCACTCTTAAGCATCTCCAGGAGTGACCCTAAAGCAAGGTGTGACTCAAACACTCTTTCCAAATAAAAAGTTCAATTTTAATGTTCTAATGTGGTATCATCTTGTACTTCATTTTTATTGCTACATTTTATGCCAGCATAAGAATATATCATTGTTTATCTATATCTCTTATGGACACCAGCTTTTGCCTGTTTATGAATAATAAATGTGATAGAATATTTGTGTAGGTGTGCGCATGTGTTGTGGTGTGTGTGTGTGTGTGTGTGTGTGTGTGTGTGTGTGTGTTTCTGGTGAGCAAACCCAGGGCCTCAGCATTCAAGGCATGCATGTGTTCTATTGTAGAGCTGTATCTCAGTCTCCTAGAAATGTATGAACATCTATTCTTAGATCACTTAGTAAAGCTAAACATTAGTATTGCTATGCCAGAGTAGATGTATATTTAGTCATATAAGGAATACTAGACTCCCCACCCCCTGCAAGTAAAATAAGTTGTGCTTTCTTTTACATTCACACTAGCATATTTTTGTTGTTGTGGATACTTCAAGTTTTCAGGTTTTTACATTTTAGCCATTGTGGCGGATTTGTTCATTTTATGTATGTATATATGTATGCATGCATGAATTTATGTATTTATATATTTATGTTTTGGGGCTACACCCAGCAGTGCTCAGGCATTATTCGTGGCTCTTAACTCAGAAATTGCTCCTGGCAGGCTCAGGGGACCATATGGGATGCTGGGGATTGAACCTAGGTCAGCCATGTGCAAGGCAAGTTCCCTACCTGCTGTGCTATCACTCCAGCCCTCATTTTTTAAGTTTTAACATTCATTATAATGGATTACTAATATTCTTTCTTCACTAGCACTATTACTAGGTCATGCATTCTTTGATGTTATGCTTATCCTAGTTAGTTACGGAGTTCCCAAGATAGTTCTTTCTTTATTCTTTTTTCTTTTGGTTTTTGGACCACACTCAATGGTGCTCAGGACTTATTACTGGCTCTGTGCACTCCTTGTGCACAACATAATTGGGTGCTAGGAATTGATCCCGGGTTGGCTTCATACAAAGCAAGTGCCTTACCCACAGTGCTATCTCTCTGGCTCCTTAGTTCTTACTTTTTTTTTGTCTTGGTTTTGGGTTTCTGATTTTGGGTCACACATGGTGGTGCTTTAATCTCAGGGATCACTACTGGTGGTGCTTTTGGGGCCATATGTTGTACCAGGGATTAAACCCAGGTTAGCTGCAAAGAAGGCAAGTTCCCTATCTACTGTACTATTGCTTGCTTCTGTCCCTTTATAGTTCTTACTTCTGGCACTAATTGTGAATTGGGAAGTCTCCTTGTCAACCGCTTACTTCTAATATTATTTGTAACATTGGAGATCCCATGTTCATCTTTGGATTTGATAGTTTATTCTGAAGACTCAGAGATCATCCTGAAAGTTTGTTCAGAGTTATGGTATATTGGCATGAAGGCATGTATTTAAGGGGCAGCCAAGAAAAGCATGCCAGTTGGTCAGTTAGATGTGGTTGAATTATCCCTCCAGAAGTTGAACTGATCCTATATGTGTCCCCCTACCACCTGCAATAAATCTTACTGTTTGTCAGACTATCTGGCATGTCCTAGTCTCCAGGTGAAGAAAAACAGTCTTATCAGATATGGCATTCCAAAGGTTAGACATTACCTTCCAGAAGCTCAGTACAAAGGTCAGAGACCTCTTTGGACAAGGTTAATTCTTTATTGCACATTGCACATTCTTTTTTTTGGGGGGGGGGGTCACACCCGGCAGCGCTCAGGGGTTGCTCCTGGCTCTACGCTCAGAAATCGCTCCTGGCAGGCTCAGGGGACCATATGGGATGCCAGGATTTGAACCATAGTCCTTCTGCATGCAAGGCAAATGCCCTACCTCCACCCTACCTCTCCGCCCATTTACTGCACATTCTTATACACTTTTTGGTTTTTAAAGTTTAATTACACCAAATAGCTGTGTTAATTCACATTGTCTGTGACCAAGGTCAACAAACAAAATAATCCACAAAAGAATGTAGATTGTGAGATTGTGGGTCAGAGAGATAGCACAGGGGAGAAATACATTTGCCTTGCATGTGGTTGACCCTGGTTCCATATTCAGTTCAGTTCATTGCAACACATAATATTCCAAAGCATGCTGGGAGTGTTCCCTGAGCACTGCCAGTGTGGTTAGAAAACAAACAAGTAAATAGAATATAGATTGTGATGTGGGCTGGGTTGATAGTACACAGGTTAGAGTGCATGGCTAGAATGTACCTGATCTGGGTTTGATTTCCAGCACCACATGGTCTCCTGAGCATTGCTGAGTGTAGCTCTGGAAGACCCCAAGCACTGTTGGGTGGCCTGGGTATACCCACCACTATAGGGTACAAAGAGCAAACATTGTGTTCTCTAGTCTTTGTTTTAAAACTATGACTCATTTGGCCTAAACTCATCCAGGAACTAATTTACTGAACTATTTAATACTAACTTAGCCTGATATTTAATACTAACTTACTTTGAACATGATACTATGTCCATTCATTTAGAAATATTTATTGAGTATCACAGCTCTAGTACTGCAAATAGGGAATTGCTCAAAGTTGATTTGGGTTCAATCCTGGCATCCCAACTAAGCACTGACAGTAGTCTTCTTGAGTGCAGAGCCAGGAGTAAGGTATAGCTCCCAAACAAAAAGAATCATTTATTGAACTTTCACAGCATCCCCCAAACAAAAAGAATCATTTATTGAACTTTCGCAGCATTCAGATACTGTACTTTGTTATTTGTATAAATGCAATCACACTCACTGCAGCCTGGGAATTCCACAGTCAGATTCACAAATTATTGTAATATTTGAAGCAAATTCTACATTTCAGGATGTTCGAGGACTTCAGAGGAAGTGGAATTCTGAATTACCTCTCGGGGGAGGTTGTGCTTAACCCAAGATTTGAAGGTCAAGGATGGCCTAGCCAAATGAAAAAGACCACATTTGCTGGAATGTTAAAACATGTGTTCACTAGTCCTTTAAAAGTAAATTAGTTGGGTCCTAGTGTGTGAGTGGTGGCGGTGTCATGGTTTACTGAAATGAAACTGCATTAGTAGCTAAACCCTGATTGGCAACAGTTTCTTCCATTCTGTTAAAAGAATTTAGAGTTTTTTTACTCTGGGAAAGTAAAGGAGCCATTTTTTTTTTTTGTTACTTTTATGTTTTTGTTTGTTTGGGAGCCATACCTAGCAGTGTTCAAAGAGGCTCAAAGCACAATAGGGGTGCTGGGGCTCTTACTTGGGGTTGCCATGTGCATGGCAAATGCCCTACTTGATGTATTATCACTCGGGCCCCAGAAAAGGAGTCATTTCATAAAAAATTTTTTTATGAGGAAAGGGGCCAAAGAGCTAATTCAGCAATAGGGCACTTTCCTTGGTTGCAACTGACTCATTTCAATAACATGGCAGCACATGTTATTCATAAGTTATCCCTAAACTCAGAATTACGATTAAACCCTGGGTGTTGTCTAAAACACAAAAACCAAAACCAAAAACAGAAAAATGAAAAAGAATTAAGATACTTGGGAGATGGAGAGATAGCACAGTGGGTAGGGCGTTTGCCTTGAATTCAGCCGACCCAAGTTGGACGGTACTTCGAATCCTGGAATACCATGTGGTCCCCCGTGCCTGCCAGGAGCAATTTCTGAGCACAGAGCCAGGAATAACCCCTGAGTGCCGTGGGATGTGACCCAAAAACAAACAAAAAAGAATTAAGAAACTTATTAGGAGTGGTTCAATCAGATTTGTTTTTAGGAAAATTATTTTCCTAAAATTAGATCATATTAATTAACTGAAGGAATTTAGTCTTATGGTTTTTTAATATGTTATACAATTCATATATTTTTCGTATAGTCTTATGTTTATAGAAAAACATTAGTTTTTTTAAAGTCTGTTTTTTATTATATAAAATTTTTGTTATTGGAAAATAGAGTCAAACCAACCTCCCTTTTCCGTAATAACAAAAAATATGACATATGTTCTTTCTGGTTGAAGTGGTGCTGGGGATTGCACCCAGGGCCTCACATGCAAGGCAAATGCTGTACCTCTGGTCTCCATCCCATCCCTATTCTTTTGTTTCATTGTTGTGGTAGCATGGTTACAATAGTGTTAAAATAATGCTTTTGGTGTACAATGATAATGTACCTCCTCTACTGTGCAAGTGCTAAAGACACCCCGCCCCCACTGTTCTTAAGTCATTTGTAGTCAGTCACTTCCTTCATGTTCTAGACTCCTTTTTTAAAATGGCCTTTGATGACAGAGCTTGTTTATTTTCCTCTGTCCCATTCCTTCTTTTGTGATGATGGAGTTGCACACATGTCAGACTGTGACGCTCACGCATTTTCAGCAGTGATGTTCGCTGGGTAGGGCCTCACATTGTGTCTGGTGCTAGCACCCTTGGCTGTAGTGTGCACTAAATTCTGAACTCCCTTTAATTGTCCTACTCACACATGTGCTCACCAGGGCTTATAAATCTTGACCATGATGCTCCCTTGTCTTTTTTAGATAGTGTTGGGAGTAGTCCTGCCCTTTTTGTTTGTTGTTTTTTGGGCTATACCTGAAGATGCCGAGGAGGGGTGCTTTCAGCTCTGTGCTCAGGGAATTTTTCCTGACAGTGCTTAAAATACCATGCAGTGCTGGAAATCACATCTGAGCGTCCTACATGTAAAATATGTGTTTAGTCCATGGGAATAAATCTTAAGCCCAGCATCCCCTTTTATGGTGCTCACATAACCTTTAACTTTTTATTATAGAAGGTGTGACCTTCTATAACTAAATAATTTCTTCCTACACATCCATGAGGCAGAAACATTCAGCCCTCTTAAGACATGCTGCAGTATAGCTAGACATTGTGGCACCATGAATCTCAGACTGCAGAAATGCTGAGTTTATACTTTGCTAGTGTGGGAAGCTGGGCTTTAAAGTGAGACTATATTTGTAAGGCAGGTACTCTGGGTCCTTATGCTATTTCACTGGGCCCTTGGCATATATGCTTTGAGTGTTTTCCCTGTATTTTCCAGGTGTTTGTACCGTATTTTCCGGCGTATAAGACGACCCCTAATTTTACAGTTAAAACATAGGTTTAGGCCTATATTCGCTGTATCAGGCAGAACATTCCTGTGCTGCAACTGTATGTACCACAGTGAGCCAATCACAACAAGCAAAGGTTCAAAGGTTATACTGTAATAGACTTCCTCTCTGATTCTGGCCAATCTGAGCAGGCTTTTGACAGTGTAGATTCGGGTCCAGAACACTCTAATTTGCATGCATAAAAAACCTGCTTGAATTGGCTGAGTTAGAGAGGCGGTCCGAGCAGCCTTACAGTGATTGGTGCAGGATCGAGTTGGAAAATTCGTTTTGTGGCAATATTCAGACAATTTTCGTTTAGCGGCATATTGAAACATTTTTTTGGATATACTCAGCGTATAAGATGACCCCGATTTTCGGTTGACTTTTTTTGTTTCAAAAGTCGTCTTATACGCTGGAAAATAGGTAAGTATTTTTAGGCATCTGTATTACTGAGCTATCTATTAATATAAAGCAAGATCTTACTTTAGATACTCTTGTTAAGCTTTAAAAATGCTAAATAATATGGCTTTATAGTATTTATAATTATCTAACCTATCATTAAATAAGCCTCATGTAGTGATTTGTTTACAATCTGTTAATGTTACTTGATGTCAGTCTTATTCACTGCGCTGTATCCTGAGAACCGATTATCTGGACCATGATAACCAGTTTGTATGTGTTTATTGTATGAGGTAATTGCATGTAAAGTTTTTCCATGCTTGTAGACAGAGAGTTACCACATTCTTTTTGGGCCCCTGTAGGAGTCATCTGAATGAATGGAATATGTTTTATTTTGTTTTGTTTTTAAATGTTCGGTAGAAATATAACATGCTACAGCTGTTATGGAAAAGCTTGACCGTTCTTTAAAAGTTAAAAATAGAATTACCATATGACCTAGAAGTTCTATTTCTAGATAAACAACCAAGAGAACTTAAAATACCTTATGTAGAAACTTACAAATGAATGTTTATAGCAGCATTTTTCATATTTGTGAAGGTATGGAACTAACAGATATCTGTTAATGAATGACAAGTTTAATTATATGAACTTGCAGTTTAGTTATATGCTATATAAAGATGTTTTGAGACCATCTGTATGAGATAGTCCCAAACTTACTATTATCTAGTGCTATTGTAGCACACAGTGCTTGCTAATGTACTCCAGGCACAGTAGGAAGTCATGGTTGATCAGCTCCATTTATAAATTGCCCTCCTGTATTTTTTTGTCAAGGACATGAAGTACTGTTTGGAGAGTCACATATATTGTTAACACAGCAGTAATAATCAATGAATGATGCATTTCTTAGAGTCAGGTTATAAAGCGATGCAAGACTATGTCCTTATAGTGGGATATTATTTAGTTATAAAGGAATGAAGTATTGGTTCATGATTTAAATTAGATGAGCCGTGGATAAAAATTAAGTGAAAGAAGCCAGACATAAGAGGTCACATATGATATACTTCCTTCAATATGAATTACCCAGAATAAGCAAACCTTTAATGACAGAAATTTGGGAGTTGCCAGTAACAGACTACGTGAATGGATAGTGATTATTGAGCATGGTATACTTATGAGTGCATAATGGTAGTATGATTTTTGTTGTCTTTAGCCACACTTTGTGATACTCATGTCTTTTTTAAAAATTAATGTATTTATTCAAGCACAATGATTACAAACATGTTTGTAGTTGGGTTTCAGTCATAAAAAAAAGTATAACCTCTTTACTAGTGCAACCTTCCTACCACCAATTCCCCAATCTCCCTCCTCCCCCACCCCCCTGACTGTCTTCCAGACAGGTATACTATTTCTCTTTACTCACAACCATTATCATGATAGTTGCTAGTGCAGTTATTTCTCTAACTGCACTCACCAATCTTTGTGGTAAGCTTAATATCATGGGCTGGTCCTTTCAAACCTCATCTCTATTGTCTTTGGGTATTATTACTATACTGTCGTGTGTGTGTGTGTGTGTGTGTGTGTGTGTGTGTTTGTTTTCCTTTGGTCACACCCGGTGACGCTCAGGGATTACTCCTGGCAATGCACTCAGAAATCGCTCCTGGGTTGGGGGACCATATGGGACCCCAGGGGATTGAACTGAGGTCTGTTCTAGGTTAGGCTTGTAAGGCAGACGCCTTAATGCTAGCACCATCACTCCGGCCCCTACCATACTGTCTTTTATTTTCCTTAAATCCCGCAGATGAGTGAGACTATTCTGCGTCTATCTCCCTTTGATTCATTTCACTCAGCATAATAGTTTCCATGTTCATTCATGTATAGGAAAATGTCATGACTTTATTTTTTCTGACAGCTGCATAGTATTCCATTGTGTATATGTACCACAGTTTCTTTAGTCACTCATCTGTTGTTGGGCATCTGGTTGTTTCTAGAATCTGGCTATTGTAGAGCTGCAATGAACATAGGAATGCAGAAAGTATTTGAAAAAACTTTTAAAAATACATATCTTTATTTAAGAACCATGATTACAAACATGTTTGTAGTTGGGTTTCAGTTATATATATAAAAAAAAAACCCAAAACACCGCCGTTCACCAGTGCAACATTCCCACCACCAAATGCTCTTCATCTCTCTACTCCCCTACTCCTTGCCCCACTCCTTGCCTGCATTTAAGAAGGCATTCTATTTCTCTCACTAACTACCATTGCCATGGTAGTTGTCAGGGTATTCATTTCTCCAACTGAGCTCACCACTTATTGTGGCAAGCTTCGTATCGTGGGCTGGACTTTCCAGCTCTCGTTTTTATTGTCTATATTATTGCAATAATGATTTTTACTTTTCTTAAAACCTATAGATGAGACTATTTGTGTCTATTTCTCTCCTTCTGACTATTTCACTCAGCACAATAGATTCCATGTCCATGCATGTATAGGAAAATTTCATGACCTCATCTCATCTGACAGCTGCATAGTATTCCATTGTATATATGTACCACAGTTACTTTAGCCACTCATTTGTTGTTGGGCAACTGGGTTGTTTCCAGATTCTGGCTATTGTAAATAGCACTGCAATGAATATAGGTGTGCGGAAGGCATTTTTATATTGTGTTTTTGTTTTCCTAGGGTATATCCCTAGAAGTGATATAGCTGGATCATATGGAAGCTCAATTTTTAGTTTTTTGATGAATCTCCATATTGTTTTCCATAAAGGCTGGACTAGATGGCATTCCCAACCGCAGTGAATCAGAGTTCCTTTCTCCCCACATCCCCTCCAGCACTGATTGTTTTTGTTCTGTGTGATGTGAGCCAGTCTCTGTGGTGTGAGATGGTACCTCATTGTTGTTTTATGATTAGTGATGTGGAACTTTTTTTTTTTTATGTGTCTTTTGGCCATTTGTATTTTTTCTTTGAGGAAGTATCTGTTTATTTCTTCTCCCCATTTTTTTTTTTTTGATGAGGTTAGATGTTCTTCCTTGTTAAGTTCTGTCAGTACCTTGTATATCTTAGATGTTAACCTCTTATCTGATGGGTATTGGGTGAATAGTTTCTCCCATTTCGTGGATGGCCATGATACTCATGTTTTATTCCTGGCTCTGCATTTAGAGATCACTCCTAATCATATGGCTCAGGGAACCATATGGGGTACTGAGGACCAAACTTAGTTGACCATGTGCAAGGCAAGTTCCTTACCGTGCTGTATTATATCTCTAGTCTCTATTTTATTGATTTTTGCTTTGCCTCTGAATTGTAAAGTACAGTTATTTTATGTACTACTAAGATTAAAAAATACTTACTATTAATCAGTATGCCAAAAATTGAATAACGGAGCCGGAGAGATAGCATGGAGGTAAGGCATTTGTCTTTCATGCAGAAGGTCATTGGTTCGAATCCCGGCATCCCATATGGTCCCCTGTGCCTGCCAGGGGCGATTTCTGAACATAGAGCTGGGAGTAACCGAGCGCTGCCGGGTGTGACCCAAAAACCAAAAAAAAAAAAAAAAAAAAAAAAAAAAAAAAAAAAAAAAAAAAAAGAATAACAACATAATAGTAAAAATGTAAACAGTAATTACCTTATAGCTATTAAATATCAATTATGCTTAGAAAGTGTGTCATGTTATGCCATATGTTGTGACCTTCATAACTTTTGTAAAAAGCTGGAATAATGAAAAAGATGTGACTTTTTTTTTTGTGGTCACCTTTCTGGGGTTGTTAAGTTTAGTACACAGTTTTAGTGCCCATGATGTACAGTCATTCTAAAAACAGTAGCTAACACTAACAACTACATAGTAGACACTATTTTAGGCACTTCATATGTTTAACTAAAATTTGAAGAATCCCAATGTGCTATTAACTACCTCCTTTTTCCCCATGGAAGAAATTGAACCATAGAGAAACCAGGTGACTTGATAGTCATAGTGTGGGACTCTAGGATTTAAATGTAGGCTTCCTGACTTCAGAGTCTGTTGATGTCAGCAGGATGCCTTCCTGAGTGAACATAGATGAATGAAATATCATTGCTTCCCTTAATAGTTTTGTCTGTTTTTGGATATTTGGTAAATTAACAGAATTATAGTTTAATTTTTCATAATGAAATTTTATTTGTGTTTTTAGGACATTCAGTCAGAAGAAGGCTGCTATTGAAAGAGAATATGCACAGGTAAGTTTGGAAATGAATGTCTCGACTCAGTTTATTTTCTCTATACATGTGTGTTGCCATAATTCCTATGTGTGTGTGTATGTGTGTGTGTCCAGTGACTAGGACTTGCACATAAAAGGCAAGTGCTCTACTACTGAACTACTTTCCCAGCTCCTATACATTCTCTTTAGAAAGAATCCTGACCATTCCTACCACTTTTTCTTTTATATTTCCAGCATTTCTCTTCGGTCTCCCTTTAACTTGTTTTGAATCTTCAGGTGAAGAGCTTGTTTCTATTGAAATAAAAATAAATGATCCAGAGTGGAGAGTTGGCTCAAAGGCTGGTGTATATTCTTTGCCAGTGGGAGTCTGGGGTTTTATCCCAAGTAACACATGGTCCTTCTAGTACTGCCATGATTGACCCCTGAGCACCACTCGTGTGGACCCTCCACCTTACCCCCAAACACCCCCATGATCTGCTCTTAAATTTTTTAATACAAAGTAACATTTTTGGTGGTAATTTTATATCATATAACATGATTTCAGATTTTAATAAGTGGGCTGGTTTCTCTTTCCTCTCCCTACTTCGATGCTGTGTGGTGATAGCAGAGGGGGCGGGGGTAAGAGGTGGGTCATAGACATGCTTAGCGCTGGAATTTACGCTTTACTCGTGTTTTACTTTATACAGATGCTTGCCAGGATGTGCCCTTGTTTAATTGTGGTGCTCATTGAAGGGGTTACATACCTGACTCAGTTTTAGTTGTAGTAAGTGCACATACCTGACCGTGGTGCACTGGAGATCACACTGCTGTGGTATTGGTACTCTTTTTCCAAAACAGAGAGTATGAACTCTTACCTCTTGCTCTCATGGAAAGTGCTTTTTTGCTACTGAACCATTCCAGTGCTTCCCTGAATTGATTTTAAAGAAATGTATGGTTTCCTTCACATGGAAATAACAGAAGAGTGAAACACACACACACACACATACACACACACACATACATACATACATACATACATACATACATACATACATATACACACACACACAGAGTTACTTTGGACAGTGTTCAAAGGTTACTTCTGGCTCTGTGCTCTGGGGTCATTTCTGACAATGCATGGCAGACTGTATGGATGCTGGGGATTGAACCCAGGTTGACTACATACAAGGCAAATGCCCTACCTGCTGTGCTATCATTCCAGCCCCAGGCAAGATAATTCTTTGGAGAAGATTCTGGAAATAAATAGGTTCTTTCCACATCTTGTAGAGACTTTTATGACTAGTATTGCCTTATATAATTTGATTTTTTAATGGCTATAAATGTAATTTAAAATACATTGAGTAAATCTGCTTAAAATTTAGTTAAGAAAATTAGTGTATTCTCTTTTAAGTTACCAGTATTTTATGAGACACCCCTCTCCATATCATGGAAATAATGGTTATTATCACAGGATAATTACATTTAGTAAAGGTTATTTATTTATTTATTTTGGCTACACCCAGTGACGCTCAGGCTATACTCCTGGCTATGCGCTCAGAAATCACCCCTGGCTTGGGGACCATATGGGACACTGAGGTTTGAACTGAGGTCTGTCTTGGGTCAGCCTCGTGCAAGGCAAACAAACACCCAACCGCTGTGCTGTCACTCCAGCCCCTTAGTAAGGTTTTTTTTTTTCTTTCTTTTTTATTCTTTCCGGTTTTGGGGCCACACTATGCAAGAGCTCAGGCCTTTTCCTTGCCAGCACATCTGGTGGTACTCAGAGGGCCCACTTGGGTTGCCAGAATTAGAACCTGGGTCAGCTGTGTGCAAACCTCCCTGCTGTACTATTGCTCTGTCCCCCAATTTTTTTGTTGTTGGTTTATTTTTTTGGGTGCTGGGGGTTGAACCCAAAGCCTCATACATGTAAGGCTCTATCACTGAGCTACATCTCTGAACTACATCTTATATTTAGTATTTTTTTGGTAAATCCTTCTTTAAATTACAGAGTGGAATACGATAGTTTTCAGTCTTATTTTAATTTTTATATAAAAAAGATTATATTAAATTCCTTTGCATTCATCTGATTGTTTCTTGTACCATTTCCTATAGATAAAGCTTTCTGGGCAGAATATATGTACACTTTAAAGATTTTAGTAATAGTACTGAGTATACAGCAAAAGATTATTATGCTTTTAACAATATAGGTCATTATTTTTGTGTTTGTCACCACAAGGATATAATCATTAATTTGGATGGGAGGGTCTTTTATGTTTTTTTTTTTTTTTTTTTTTTGTGGTTTTTGGGTCACACCCGGCAATGCTCAGGGGTTATTTCTGGCTCCAGGCTCAGAAATTGCTCCTGGCAGGCACGGGGACCATATGGGGCACCGGGATTCGAACCGATGACCTCCTGCATGAAAGGCAAACACCTTACCTCCATGCTATCTCTCCGGCCCCAGGGTCTTTTATGTTTTAGGAGAAATTTGGTATTGTGTTTTATAAAAACTTCAATTAATAGTATATATATTTTTGTTTTTTGGGCCACACCGGTGATGCTCAGTGGTTACTCCTGGCTATGCGCTCAGAAATAGCTCCTGGCTTTTGGGGGACCATATAGGACACTGGTGATCGAATCCCTAGGTCTGTCCTTCTTTCAAGGCAAATGCCCTACCACTGCTCTATTGCTCTGGCCCCTAAAAATGCCAATTAAATGGAATATGAAATAGTGCTTTATTATTTACTTACATATTTAGGAAGAATACTTCTAGAATTAATTAGAAGTATTGAAAATTCATCCATCCCTTGTTTGTTTTTGTTAAGTAAAATATCAGTATAATAAGCTGGGTAAGGTTTCACTAAAACATTGTTATTTTCAAAGTTTGACTTTTCTAAATATCTTTTAGATCGAGAACCTTTAATCTTCTTACTTGTTAACCATATAACTTCTGTACTATGTGGTATTTCTTAGTCATATCCTAGAATTGCTTCTTGAAATTTTTCTTCTTTGTTAACACTCCTTCCAAGGTTTCATGGAGGAGGATTCTTGATCTTAGCAGAGTCAATAACCAGGTAGTTCCTTAAATATTTGTTGATGGAAATGTGGAGGGATTGGATCCTTAAGCCAATAGAACAAATCATCAATTTATCATGTATGCTGACAGCAATTGTGAAGTGTTGTCAGTGATGGTTTTGCTTTGAGGTTTTAAAGTGCTGAAAAAAAGTGAAGCTTGTTAATAATACATAACTCTCCCTTCTACACCTCTATTCTCTCCTGCCCTGTTCAGATATTTTATTGTTAAAAGAAAAGTTGAAGGAGGAAATTAAAAGGATACTTGCAGTGGTGCCTTTCCCTTACAAGTCTATAAAAGATGAAGAATGTGCTGCAGAACAAACATTCATATCACCAATACACACATCATATATTATATCCTCGTAACCATCTTATTTTATATATTTTATTTTCTGATTGCTTCATGTGTACTCAAAAGGTTGACTGTTGATGACGCATTTTGCAATATATATAGACAGAAAGTCAAACACCAATTGAAGAAATTTTCATACAGATCTACATCAAATTAATGATATTGGGAAATTGTCTTTTTTCCCCTCTCATCTCTTGAAATGAGAGTGATGACCATTCATGCCTCCTTTCTTCTCAGGCCAGATTCTGGAGATCAGATACACTTCTAAATATGAAAATGCTTTATTCTCTTTGCATTCATATATAAGGTAGTCTAGACTGCTTGTTATTTTCTTTATCTTTTGTATGGCTACTGTTGGTGGATGCCACACCCAATGTTGGGTATATGGGGAGGAGATAGACAATGGTAGGGATTGACCTGGAACCGTGTATGTGCCAGGAATATGTTCTCCCATGTGAGCTGCATCCTTGGCCTTTAACTATTTAAATGTCTCAGAAAGAGATGGAATCTAGGGGCTAGAGCGATAGCACAGTGATAGGGCATTTGCCTTGCACGCAGCTTACCCAGGATGGACCTCGGTTCTATCCCCCAGTGTCCCAAGCCAGTAGCGATTTCTGAGCACATAGCCAGGAGTAACCCCTGAGTATCACTGGGTATGGCCCAAAAACAAAAACAAAAAAAGAAAGAGATGGAATCTAACTTACATATTATATAAATGTATCAACAGCTAACTGCTTTAAATTTTTAATTTCCTCTTAACCAACTTTACAAATTAAAAATGGGTTTTAAAAGTATGGTTGGTGTGGTCACTTTTTAAATAATATACAGTGAAATATATTTAGCATATTTATTTGAGGTTCTTGGAAGCAGACCCATCTTTTTTTTTATCAAGGCCATCTTTTAAATATTTTTATTCTGGTAGTTCATTTCTGTCAGGAACTCATTTTATTTATTTTTGGACTCCATCTAGCAGTACTCAGGTCTTACTCCTGATACTGCACTTAGGGATCATTCCTGTTGGGCTTGGGGGAACACTTGGGTGCTGCAGATTGAACTCCATTCAGTTGCCCTGAATTGCCCTACCTGAAGTTGAAATACAATCTCTCTGGTCCCAGGATCTCAGTCTTGAATGTTAATATTTTCTTTTTTGTTTGTTTGTTTTTTTTTGTTTGTTTGGGGGACACACCCGGCAGTGCTCAGGGGTCACTCCTGGCTGTCTGCTCAGAAATAGCTCCTGGCAGGCACGGGGACCATATGGGACATCGGGATTCGAACCAACCACCTTTGGTCCTGGATCAGCTTGCAAGGCAAGCTATCTCTCCGGGCCCGAATGTTAATATTTTCAAAGGCTAAATGTTAATCTGCTGTAGAATTTGTGACATTTTATTTTATAAATACTTATTCAATAATGTTTCTTTTTACTAATTTTCTTTTCTTTTCTTCTTTTTGGTTTTTGGGCCACACATGGTGACGCTCAGAGGTTACTTCTGGCTTTATGCTCAGAAGTCGCTCCTGGCTTGGGGGACCATATGGGACGCCGGGGGATCGAACCGCGGTCCTAGGCTAGTGCTGGCAAGGCAGACACCTTATCTCTAGCGCCACCGCGCCGGCCCCTAATTTTCTTTTCTTTTTTTTTAAACCCCCCCCCCCCCAAAGGGGGTGCACCGTTCCTGGAAGTACTGCAATACCAGGCGATGCGTGGAGCGGACTGAGCAAGCTCCTCTTCCGACTCCCAGCTCCAAAAATCCATTTAATATATTGTCCTCGGATATTAAACTGATAAGAACAGATTCTACACTTGATCTTAGCCAAAAGGCCTAGAAGCGATAATAATTTTCTTTTCTTAAAAGTAATTTTTTTTTTTTGGAGGACTGCTGGCGGTGCTCAGGATCTCTGCCTGGTTGCCTCCAAGGGTGTTTTGAGAGCTATGTAGTGCTGGGGGTTGAACCCAGTCTTTTAATAAGCATTTGCTCAGCCCACTGAGCTATCTCTCCAGCAGATTTTTATTTTATTTTATTTTAGTATTTAAATTTACATGTGTTGAGAAAATATTTATTGAGCACTATTATAATAAGGACATGACATTACCCAAAGATGAAAGGGAAAGAAGGCTCAGCATAGTAAGATTTTATGTTCTATTTATGTCCTTCAATTTAAGTATGGTAGCTTCTTTTTTTCATATCTACTGATAGATAGGATATTATAGACACGGACAAGAAAGACCTTTATAGAATTATTAGAAGTGGTCTGTGTGTATTGTCTCCTATGTTCATGGTTGAGTACTAGAGAGGTAGAGAGAGCATACGAATGAGCCTCATCCCAAAGGGAATGTGTAAAGGAAATTAATGTAGTGGGATTGATCTGAAGATGATTTGAAATATAGTACCCCAAGCACATGCAAAGTCAATTTGTAATACTTTTTTGGGGGAGCTGGGGGAGCACATTCATCTGTACTCTGGGCTTGCTTCAGGCTCTGCACTCAGGGATCATTCCTGGTAGGCTAGGAGAATATATGGGATTCTGGGATTGAATACTGCAAATGCCCTCTCCACTGTACAATTGCTCTGGCCCTGTAATACATTTTTAGGAGACTGTTAGAAAAAAGATAATGTTGTAGAACCTTATTTGCTCTTGAAGAGATTTGTATCCTAAAAATTCTCAAGTTGTATCCTAAAAATTTTCAGTTTCATAAAAGAATATTGTTATTGTGTTAAGTTTTGGGTCACACTCAGTGATACTCAGGGTTTACTCCTGGCCCTGCAATCAGGAATCACTCCTGGCAGTGCTAGAGTACCATATCGGATTCTGGGGATTAAACTCGGGTAGACCACATGAAAGGCAAGTAAGTGCTTTCTTATCCACTATACTATCTAACTCTGTCCCCAGTATTAACGTTTTCTGCAAAATTTATGAAATTGTTCTTGAAATTCTCCAGAAGTGACTGGTGTATTGCTTATCTATTCCTACAAAGAAAACACAAGTATCTCTTAAAACAGAGAAACCATCTAAGACACCAACTTTAAGTATCTGAGTAAAAAACCAAGTCTGACTCTGTGATTCAGTTCACCACTGAGGTGTTGGTGAAATCATTTGCAACACTCTGCAGACTGAAATGGTTCTATGCCGGGTATTCATATACTTCCTGTAGTTTTTGGCAGAATGCTGCCAGTGAAGGAAGGATACAAAAGGTTACTGTGGCTGGAGAGAACGCAGGAAAAGATTGTGGACTTTAAGGGCGGCTCCTTGCCTAGGGACAAACTCAGAGCAAACAGGACAGCCTGCCAAATGGCCAGTGGTGTCAGACTGTTGCACCTCAAGTTTTTGCTATTTTTATTCTTTTAAGAAATACATTTATGAAGAGTTAGAAATATGACCTATGAAGTTAGTGCTAAGTTTATGGGCCATGTTATATTTTGGCTAATTTCGTCAACAGGGAAGCTTTTAAATATAACTTAATTTAGCTAAAAACTGTTAGCTTTATGGACATTGCTATTAAAGAGCATATGTCAGACTATTTGAAATGGTGGACTGAAGAGTTTTCTCTTCTGCTAATTTGTTCTGTATAACAGCAAGAACAGTTCCTTGAAAAGTCCACCAAGATAAAATTTAGTTGTCTTCTGTGTTCATGTTGATTAAAAAAAAGTGTTTTGTATTCATGTTGACTTTTTTTTTTTTTTACAAAAAGTTCTCTGTTCATATTGGCACTTTAAAATTATTTTTTGAGTTCTTTTTTTTTTTTTTTTTTTTTGGTTTTTGGGCCACACCCGGCATTGCCCAGGGGTTACTCCTGGCTGTTTGCTCAGAAATAGCTCCTGGCAGGCACGGGGGACCATATGGGACACCGGGATTCGAACCAACAACCTTAGGTCCTGGATCGGCTGCTTGCAAGGCAAACACCGCTGTGCTATCTCTCCGGGCCCATTTTTTGAGTTCTTAAGGTTTGCAGATTTGTTTAACATTATATTTGGGGAGGGTTACTTTTTCCCCTCACTTCAAAGTACTTGACAGAGGGGTCAAAGAGATAGCCCGGAGGTAACATTTGCCTTGCATGCAGAAGGATAGTGGTTTGAATCCTGGCATCCCATATGGTCTCCTGAGCCTGCCAGGAGCAATTTCTGAGTGTAGAACCAGGAGTGTGACCCAAAAACCAAAAACCAAAAACAAAGTACTTGACAGAGTTTTATTTTATTACATTTGTTTCTGGGCTACACTAGTAATGGTCAGGATTTATTCCTGGCTCAACACTCAGATATTGCTTCTGGCATTGTTTGGGGGATCATATGGGATGCTAAGAATCAAACCGGGTCTGTTTGATTTTGAGTAAGGCAAGTGTTCTACCTGCTGTTTTATATTCAGCCCTTGGAAGTTGTTGTTGTTGTTGTTCTTCTTCTTCTTCTTTTTTGCATTCTCAGTTTTTTTATTTGTTTGTTTTAAGACTTTAGTAGAAGAAATGGCAACTATGAGTAAATGTTAGGAAATTTATGCACATGAATTTCCTGGTAAAGTGTTGCCCCTTCCCCCCTTACTTTGTAGCATACATTAGAAGAATGAGTGAAATCATGGTTTAGTTTGTTACCATTCTCTCCCTTTTATTTCCGTTTGTTTAAAGAAGAGAATTCAAATTAGAGCTATGGGTTTGAATACACAGAGCAAGAATTACATATCTTCCTCCTTTTCTTCTGTGTCTGATGATCTTAGTAGTTGAATTTGAGTCTCCTTCTCCAACTCATGCGCAAAACCAGTGTTTTAAAATTAAAAAAAAATTTTTTCTCTCAGTCTCAGCTCTGTATAAACTTTAGTTTTTGTACTGGGTTCCAAAATTTTTCTGTATTGCAGATGAAACAACTTATATTGACTTGGGTACTGATACATACACTTTACAAGTTTTCCCAGTAAACCCTAGGGGGGCATTACTCTTATCTTTATTTTACAGATGTGTAAATGCAGTAAATCCACTTTCCCGTAATCTTATTTCCACTTTTTTTCTTCAGATAATCTAGGTGTGAGACCAGGATATGTTTTAGCCATAGAACACATCTTTTTTTTTTTTTTTTGGATTTTTCGGGCCACACCCATTTAATGCTCAGGGGTTACTCCTGGCTAAGTGCTCAGAAATTCCCCTGGCTTGGGGGGACCATATGGAATGCCAGGGTATCCAACTGCTGTCCTTCCTTGGCTTGTGCTTGCAAGGCAGACACCTTACCTCTAGCGCCACCTTGCCGGCCCCCATAGAACACATCTTGAAATGTGAAATTCTGGTTTTAGTCCCTGAATTTCCCCGTCCCCCTCCCCCCCCAGTCACACACTAGTTTTGGGCACATTTTGGGAAAAAAAATTGGGAAACGGAGGGCAGCCTCTATATAGATATGACTGTGGCTTGTGGGACTGGAAATCATGCTGTTTGGGAAAATTATTGAAGGGACTAAGCCTATAGTATTGATTCATGAGTATGTTTGTGAATTAAATTCAGTTTTTTTTTAACTCTGAAGTGTAGATCTAGAAAGAAGGGTGGAGAGAGTGAGAATGACAAAAGATAGTCTTCAGTCAAAACCCATAGATGAGTGAGACCATTCTGCGTTTTTCTCTCTTTCTCTGACTTATTTCACTCAGCATAATAGGTTCCACGTACATCCATGTATAGGAAAATTTCATGACTTCATCTCTCTTGGCGGCTGCATAATATTCCATTGTGTCTATGTACCACAGTTTCTTTAGCCATTCGTCTGTTGAAGGGCATCTTGGTTGTTTCCAGAGTCTTGCTATGGTAAATAGTGCTGCAATGAATATAGGTGTAAGGAAGGGATTTTTGTATTGTATTTTTGTGTTCCTAGGGTATATTCCTAGGAGTGGTATAGCTGGATTGTATGGGAGCTCGATTTCCAGTTTTTTGGAGGAATCTCCATATCGCTTTCCATAAAGGTTGAACTAGATGGCATTCCCATCAGCAGTGGATAAGAGTTCCTTTCTCTCCACATCCCCACCAACACTGTTTGTTCTCATTCTTTGTGATGTGTGCCAATCTCTGTAGTGTGAGGTGGTACCTCATAGTTGTTTTGATTTGCATCTCCCTGATGATTAGTGATGTGTAACATTTTTTCATATGTCTTTTGGCCATTTGTATTTCTTCTTTGTCAAGTGTCTGTCCATTTCTTCTCCCCATTTTTTTTATGGGATTAGATGTTTTTTCTTGTAAATTTCTGTCAGTGCCTTGTATATTTTGGAGATTAGCCCCTTATCTGATGGGTATTGGGTGAATAGTTTCTCCCACTCAGTGGGTGGCTCTTGTATCTTGGGTGCTATTTCCATTGAGGTGCAGAAGCTTCTCAGCTTAATATATTCCTATCTGTTAATCTCTGCTTTTACTTGCTTGGAAAGTGCAGTTTTCTCCTTGAATATGCCTGTAGTCTCAATGTCCTGGAGTGTTTTGCCTACGTGTTGTTCTATATATCTTATGGGTTTGGGTCTGATATGAAGATCTTTATTCCATTTGGATTTTACCTTTGTACATGATATTAACTGGGGGTCTAAGTTCAATTTTTTGCAAGTGGCTAGCCAGTTGTGCCAACACTACTTGTTGAAGAGGCTTTCCCTGCTCCATTTAGGATTTCTTGCTCCTTTATCAAAAATTAGGTGATTGTATGTCTGGGGAACATTTTCTGAGTATTCAAGCTTATTCCATTGATCTGAGGGACTGTCCTTATTCCAATACCATGCTGTTTTGATAACTATTGCTTTGTAGTAAAGTTTAAAGTTGGGGAAAGTAATTCTTCCCATATTCTTTTTCCCAATGATTGCTTTAGCTATTCTAGGGTGTTTATTGTTCCAAACGAATTTCAAAAGTGCCTGATCCACTTCTTTGAAGAATGTCATGGGTATCTTTAGAGGGATCACATTAAATCTGTATAATGCCTTGGGGAGTATTACCATTTTGATGATGTTAATCCTGCCAATCCATGAGCAGGATATGTGCTTCCATTTCCGCGTGTCCTCTCTTATTTCTTGGAGCAGAGTTTTATAGTTTTCTTTGTATAGGTCCTTCACATTTTTAGTCAAGTTGATTCCAAGATATTTGAGTTTGTGTGGCACTATTGTGAATGGGGTTGTTTTCTTAATGTCCATTTCTTCCTTATTACTATTGGTGTATAGGAAGGCCATTGATTTTTGTGTGTTAATTTTGTAGCCTGCCACCTTGCTATATGAATCTATTGTTTCTAGAAGCTTTTTCGTAGAGTCTTTAGGGTTTTCTAAGTAGAGTATCATGTCATCTGTAAACAGCGAGAGCTTGACTTCTTCCTTTCCTATCTGGATTCCCTTGATATCTTTTTCTTGCCTAATTGCTATAGCAAGTACTTCCAGTGCTATGTTGAATAGGAGTAGTGAGAGAGGACAGCTTTGTCTTGTGCCAGAATTTAGAGGGAAGGCTCTTAGTTTTTCTCCATTGAGGATAATATTTGCCACTGGTTTGTGGTAGATTGGCCTTAACTATATTGAGAAAGATTCCTTCCATTCCCATCTTGCTGAGAGTTTTGATCAAGAATGGGTGTTGGACCTTATCAAATGCTTTCTTTGCATCTATTGATATGATCATGTAATTTTTATTTTTCTTGTTGTTGATGTTGTGTATTATGTTGATAGATTTACGGATGTTAAACCATCCTTGCATTCCTGGGATGAAACCTACTTGATCGTAGTGGATGATCTGCTTAATGAGGCATTGAATCCTACTTGCCAGGATTTTGTTGAGGATCTTTGCATCTGCATTCATCAGCGATATTGGTCTGTAATTTTCTTTTTTTGTAGCATCTCTGTCTGGTTTAGGTATCAAGGTGATGTTGGCTTCATAAAAGCTATTTGGAAGTGTTCCCGTTTTTTCTTTTCTTTTTTTCTTTTTTTTGGTTTTTGGGCCACACCTGGCAGTGCTCAGGGGTTCCTCCTGGCTGTCTGCTCAGAAATAGCTCCTGGCAGGCACAGGGGACCATATGGGACACCGGGATTCGAACCAACCACCTTTGGTCTTGGATCGGCTGCTTGCAAGGCAAACGCTGCTGTGCTATCTCTCCGGGCCTGTGTTTCCATTTTTTCAATTTCATGAAAGAGTCTTGCCAGGATTGGTCGTAGTTCCTCTTGGAAAGTTTGAAAGAATTCATTAGTGAATTCATCTGGGCCTGGGCTTTTGTTTTTGAGCAGACATTTGATTACGGTTTTAATTTCATCAATAGTGATGGGGTTGTTTAGATATGCTACATCCTCTTCATTCAACCGTGGAAGACTTTAAGATTCCAAGAATTTATCCATTTCTTCCAGGTTCTCATTTTTAGTGGCATAGTGTTTCAAAGTAGTTTCTGATTACTTTTTGAAACTCTGCCATATCAGTAGTGATCTATCCTTTTTCATTCCTAATACGAGTTATCAAGTTTCTTTGTCTCTCTCTTTCTTTGTTAGTTTTGCCAGTGGTCTATAAATTTTGTTTATTTCTTTCGAAGAACCAACTTCTGCTTTCGTTGATCTTTTGGATTGTTTCTTGAGTTTCCACTCATTGATTTCTGCTCTCAGCTTTGTTATTTTCTTCTGTATCCCTATTTTTGGTTCCTTTTGTAGAGCACTTTCTAATTCTATGAACTGCGGCATTAAGCTATTCAGGTAGGCCCCTTCTTCCTTCCTGATGTGTGCTTGCAAAGCTATAAATTTTCCTCTCTGTACTGCTTTTGCTGTATCCCATAAGTTTTTTTACTTACTGCTTACAGTTTTGTCTTGAAGTATTAGGCTTGTAAGAAGTCTTCTTCGAAGAGGTCCTATTTGCTACCTCTGATTTAATCTAGTTTTATTTCTGAATCAATCAATTTTAAGTTTTCAGACAACATTATTTACATTTTCTGCAGAACTACTGTGTTGTTTATTTTGTTTGTTTTGTTTTGTTTGGTTTGGTTTGGTTTTTGGGCCATACCCAGTGACACTCAGAGGTTACTCCTGGCTTTGTGCTCAGAAATCGCTCCTGGCTTGGGGAACCTTATGGGATTCCTGGGAATCGAACCGTGGTTCATCCTAGGCTAGCAAGCTCAAGGCAGATAGATGCCTTACAGCTTGTGTCACTGCTCCAGCCCCATCTGCAGAACTACTTTTAATAATGCTTAGATGTCAGAGTGTCAACATTCACATAGCACTTTATTTAATCTCATAATTTTAAATACTGAATTTTAATCAAGCTCCTAGTTAGCTCTTGATTGGCATGAAAATACTAGAGCCACGGATGTGAAAAAGATGGAATGCCTTTATTCAGGGGGTTGGAGCATTAGTTTCTTAGTGTTGAAATATTATTAAGTAATGTAGGGAGTGGTGTGCGATGAGGCTAAGAAACAACCAGGAGTTTTTCATGTAAGAGACTTAGAAGAAAAGACCTAATGAAGTATATGACATTTAGTATAGGAATATTATCATAGCTATTGTCTTCCAACTCATTAATAGGCCATTCATTTTTGAGGCTTAGAACCACATTTGTTTATCCAGTATTTTCTTCTTGGGACATTGCTGTTTCTGTTACTGATAAATTTTCCTTTTTGCCTAGTCTACCTGCATATTCATTTTGAGATATTGTAACTTGATCAATATATATATATATATATATATATATTTTTTTTTTTTTTTTTGGTTTTTGGGTACACCTGGTGGAGCTCAGGGGTTACTCCTGGCTGTCTGCTCAGTAATAGCTCCTGGCAGGCACGGGGGACCATATGGGACACCGGAATTCGAACCAACCACCTTTGGTCCGGGATCAGCTGCTTGCAAGGCAAATGCCGCTGTACTATCTCTCCGGGCCCACTTGATCAATATTTTAACCTATTATTTGATCTTGATGTTTTTTTTTTTTTTTTTTTTTGGTTTTTGGGTCTCACCCGGCAGTGCTCAGGGGTTACTCCTGGCTCCATGCTCAGAAGTCGCTCCTGGCAAGCACGGGGGACCATATGGGACGCCGGGATTCGAACCGATGACCTTCTGCATGAGAGGCAAATGCCTTACCTCCATGCTATCTCTCCGGCCCTGATCTTGATGTTTTATAAATGTTTTCCTGATTCTACTTAAAAAATTGAAGTATAAGTCATTTTAGAGTCTCTGTGGAATGAAACCAAAGCAATACATTTTACTCTTTTTTGATCAATATACCACAGGCATATGAAGGTCACCTTGTAGAGTAGAATTATATCCCTGCCCCCTTTTTTTGATCTATATATGAACCTTTTCCTGAGTATGTGTAATTTACCATCATGAATCTAGATTTACCCTGCTGGGAACCTGTGACCCTGCTGGGAACCCCCACAGTCAAATGAGCCTCTTCAATTTTTGAAAAATTTCAGTCATAATTCTGTAAAAATTGCTTCTTCTGTATTCTTTCCATTTTTTTTTGTTTTCTAACATATTATGATAGAGTATTTTCTTCCTTTTATTTATTACCATTTTTTAAAAACTTTATTCTCTCTTTTTTTTTAACAATTTTTTTTCTTGGGGTTAGGTCACACTCTGGTTCTGCGCTCAGAAATCACTCCAGGCAGGGTCTGGGGACCAAATGGGATGCTGGGATTTGAACCGGGGTCATCCTGTGTTGGCCTTGTACAAGGCAAACACCTTACTTATCGCTCTGTCTGCCCATAACAATTTTTTTGGCCACACCGGTGACGCTCAGGTGTTACTCCTGGCTATGCACTTAGAAATTGCTCCTTGCAGGAGGGCTGAAAGTTACAGCCCACTTCATGAACCTCACCACAAAGAGTGATGAGTTTAGAGAAATAACTACATTGTGAACTATCCTAACAATGAGAATGTATGAGGGAAATAGAAAGCCTGTCTAGAGTACAGGCGGTGGTGGGGTAGGGAGGAGGGAGATTTGAGACATTGGTGGTGGGAATGTTGCACTGGTGATGGGAGGTGTCCTTTTATATGACTGAAACACAATCACAATCATGTTTGTATCCAAGGTGATTAAATAAAATATTATTTTAAAAAATTGCTCCTTGCTTGGGGGACCATATGGGTCGCCAGGGAATTGAACCACGTTCCGTCCTAGGCTAGCTCATGTAAGACAGATGCCCTACCGCTTGTGCCACTGCTCTGGCCCCTGTTTATAACTTTTGTAAATTTAAAAAAATGTATGCTAGTTTAGTAAACTTCATTGTGAGATATAGCAGTTTTCATAGATTTTCTTTCACTGAAGTTTTCTTAGACAATTTTATTACCATTAAGTTGTAACAAGCAATATAAAGTACATTATTTTGTGCTTGCCACAACACAGCTTTGGGTATGTGTGTGGGAAACTGGGGACAACAGTGGAGGAATGTTAGACTGGTGGTGAGATTAGTGTTGGAACATTGAATACCAGAAACAATTGTATTATGAACAACATTGTAAACCATGATGTTTAAATGAAGTAATTTTTCCCTTCTTCTTAGTGACCACATTTTTTATTTCTAGGATTTTTGATTAGTCCTTTATTAGATATATGTGAGCAATCATACATACATGTATATAATTAATTTTTATTTAAGCTCTTTTTTTTATACTTACGCTTTCCTTTTTTTTTTTTTTGATTTTTGGTCCAAATCCAGAAAGTACTCAGAGGCTACAACTGTTCTCAGAGCTCAGGGGTTACTCTGGTTGCTAGGGATTATAATAACCTAGGCCTCCTGAATGCAAAGCTTGTTACTGAGCTATATCTTGAATCCTATTTTTATGTTTTTAAAAGTAGAAATATTGGGCCCGGAGAGATAGCACAGCGGCATTTGCCTTGCAAGCAGCCGATCCAGGACCAAAGGTGGTTGGTTCGAATCCCGGTGTCCCATATGGTCCCCCGTGCCTGCCAGGAGCTATTTCTGAGCAGACAGCCAGGAGTAACCCTTGAGCACCGCTGGATGTGGCCCAAAAACCAAAAACCAAAAAAAAAAAAAAAAAAAAGTAGGAATGATTTAAAAATGTTCTCTCTAGGCAACTTGGTCCTTGTAAGATTGTTCTACATAAATGATTTTACTCTGAAGCATTTCCCCAGCCCCCCCAGTTGTTAACTGTAAGAATTGATGATGTGTTAAATGAAAATACAGAGATCTGAAAGGGGCCAGGAAGATGGTTCAAAAGACTGGCATATGTATAGTTTATGTGGAACCTTGAATTAGATGTCTGGGCCTGAATACTTTAGACTCACACACTCAAGTCACGTGTATATCTTGGAGTATCCTTTGGGTCCCCTAAGCACTGCTGGAGACCATCTCCAAAATGAAAAGTATATAGTGTTTCAATAAATTAGTTAATTGATTTGGTTGCCACACTTGGTTTGTGTAGTATTTCTTGTTCTGCCTGGGTTCACAGATTGGGGTGGGAGTTTAAACTTTGGTAGGGCTTCACATTCCTTATGGTGCGTGTTATAAAATGTTTTGAAAACAGTTTTCCTATGAACATTGTCTGCATTTTCATTCATTTATGTTTTTAATGGCTTTCAACAGTGTAGTTTTCATTGTACACTGTATTTTTTTTACTTCCCTTATTTAATTCCTAAATATTTTGCTCTTTTTTGAAATATTGTAAATGGAATTGTTTTTGTGTTTTCCTTTTAGATTCTTATTTAAATGCATAGAACTGCAGAAATGCTTCTGATATTTGTGTATTGGCTTTGTATTTTTACAATTTTGCTGAATTCATTTAAGTTTTTATAGATGTGTGATCATTAAAAGCTTTTGCATATATTATGTACAAACAGATACTTTTAATTCTTACTTTCTGACTTAAATGCTTTTTTTTTTTTTTTTTTGGGTTTTTGGGCCACACCCTGTGATGGTCAGGGGTTACTCCTGGCTATGCGCTCAGAAGTCGCTCCTGGCTTGGGGGACCATATGGGACGCCGGGGGATCGAACCGCGGTCCGTCCTAGGCTAGCGCAGGCAAGGCAGGCACCTTACCTCCAGCGCCACCGCCCAGCCCCTTAAATGCTTTTTATTTCTTTTTCTTGTCATTGTCATCAGAGAAGCTACAATGTAGACATTTGTCTTTTATGTTACTGAGACTTAATTTGTAGATTAACATATGCCTTTGAATATTTTGGGAAGTGTGCTTTGAGAAAAATATGTATTCTTTTTTTTTTTCAGGGTAGCACTATTGTTATATCTATTTATATAGGATCTAAATCTTTCCATAGGTCTTCTGCTTCCCTGCTTATTCTTTTATTGGGGGGCCTGTCTTCTGTGCTCGGGCTTATTTCTGGTTCTGGCTTCAGGGATCACTTACAATACTGATGGGGATCATATATGGTGCTGGGATTGAACCCAGCTCAGGCATGTGCCTTACCCACTATGGCTCCAGCCCTCCCTACTTAACTCCCATCTGATTGTTGTATTCACTGCGTATGGACTATAGATATATCCAACTATAGAACTATAATTTATTTAATACTGCCTTGAGGGGGCCAGGCTGGTAGGACATATCCAGGGGTGTTCAGGAATCACTCTTGGCTGTGCTGTGGGACCAAGAGGTGCCAGGAATCAACTCAGATTATAACTTGGTTTGATACCTGGTTAAGTCTCTGACTCCACAGTTGACGTTCTTGGTAAATTGTTAGATTCTATTTGCTAGTATTTTGTTGAGGATCTCTGCATCTGTGTGCATCAAAGATATCAGCTTGTAATTATTATTATTATTATTATTATTATTATTATTTTATTTTATTTTATTATTTTTATTTTTTTGTGGTATCTCTGTCTGCTCTTGCTATCAGGGTGGTGTTAGCTTCATAGAAACTGTTTGGGAGTGTTTCTGTTTCTTCAGTTTCCTTGAAGAGCCTGGAGTGGATTGGCAGTAGGTCTTCTTTAAAAGTTTGAAAGAGGGCCAAAGAGATAGCAAAGTGGTAGGCCATTTGCCTTGCACCCAGCCAATCCAGGACTGATGGTGGTTTGAATCCCGCCACCTCATATGGTCCCCCGAGCCCGCCAGGAGTGATTTCTGAGCGTAGAGCCAGGAGTAACCCCTGAGAGCCACTGGGCGTGACCCCAAAACAAAACAAATAACAAACAAACAGAAAAGTTTGAAAAGAATTCAGTGAATCCATCTGGGTCTGGGCTATTGTTTTTGGGAAGCCTTTTGATTCCTTTCAGTTTCCTTGATAGTAATAGGTCTGTTCAGATATTTCACATTATCTAAATGACTTGTAGGAAAAAATAAATGCATTTTCTAATCACAGCAATATGACCAAAAATATGTGTGAGAGACAATCCCCATTCATAGTGAATAATCCGAGTGACCAAAAATATAAGTGTGAGAGACAATCCCCACTCATAGTGGATGATCAGAGAAGACTGTGGATCAGGCATTCAGGACCAATTATACTGGAGTAAGTACAATAAGTTAGTAGCCATGGAGGCTTCCTTAGTCTTCTCTGACTCAGTTCTTAAATATAAGCACATTTTCAGTTCTTATAGATTTTGTAAATTAGAAATCATCACTGTTTGCTAAATTTGGATCTCTAGGATAAGAATTTTCTGAAAGGAGTGTAGAGCCTGATGGTTAAGAATATGGTTTGAATTGTAGCTACATGCTGTATAAAATGTTAACCACTCCATGTTTTCTTTTACTGATCTGTCAACAGGGTTGTAAGTCCTTCATTTTCCTTACTAGAGTACCGTATTCATTTGAGTATAATGTGCAAATGTTCTACCAAAAAAAGAAATTGAAGTTTGGGTGCGCGTTCTAAACGAGGGCGGGGTGGGGTGGCAGTGGTGGCCAATGAGGTCCAACGAGGGCGTAGGCGAATTGGGAGTTCGCACTGCGCCTTTTCCGGGCTGCAGCCACACTGTACTCGAGGGCGAAGAAAATAACCTCAAGAAACCTGGCCTATCTCTAGTGACATCCTGAGTTAAAACATCATGGGAAGATATACCAAAAGAAATGATCATCAAGAGTTTTTTGAAGACAGGCATCAGCAATCAAATGGACGGCACAGAAGACGAAGACGACCTGCTGTGGAATTCAGACTCAGAAAAAGCGCAGAAACTGGAGAAACAGATGTTCCTGCCAACTGGGACACTGATGAAAAATTAACTGGAGAAGAATGGGAACAACTCTTTAGTGGATCTAATGATGAATCTGACTTTGAAGCATTTTAAATAAATTTTGTTACCGGTAATTTTTTTTTTTTTTGGTTTTTGGTTTTTGGGCCACACCCGGTAACACTCAGGGGTTACTCCTGGCTATGCGCTCAGAAGTTGCTCCTGGCTTGGGGGACCATATGGGACGCTGGGGGATCGAACCGCGGTCCGTCCAAGGCTAGTGCAGGCAAGGCTGGCACCTTACCTCTAGCACCACCGCTCAGCCCCGTTACCGGTAATTTTATTTCGGTATTGTGTTTATACCAGTTTACGTTGTTAATAAATGATTTTTATCGTGGCCGCACGTTGGTCAATTACAATGCTTGGTGTGAAACAAAAAAAATATTTTAAACAAAATTTTATACCGATATTTAATCGAAAATTAGGGGTGTGCGTTATACATGGGTGCACGTTATACTCAAATAAATACGGTACGTATATTCATTCATTGATAGACACAGAACAAAGGCGGGAGAGTCTAGCTAGCATTAGTACAACATTGCTGTACATGTCTACATGTAGGTACAGACTAGTTATGGGCCAGAAAGATAGTACAGTAGACTGAGCATGTGAGCATGACTGAGCACTTTTAGGAGGCCTGAATTTAAGACCCTGTACCTTGTACCATGGTCCTTTGAGCACTGCTGGGATTGGTCCCCTAGTATCAGTGGTATAGCCTAAAACACCTCCCCCACCCTCTCTCCCCCTATCCCCCTCCCTTTTTCTTCCCCTCCTCCCTTCTCCCCTCCTTATCCCTCTCCCTTTCCCCTCCCTTTCCCTCCCTCCCCCTCCCTCTCTTCCCTCTCCTCCCCTCCCTTTTCCCCTCCTCCCTGCCCTGCTCTTTCCCTCTCCCTCTCTCTTTCCCTCTCTCTCCTCCCCCCTCCTCTCCCCCTCTTCTTCCTCTTTGGGCTTTGCTGCCACAGATGTTATCTATCAAGCTTGCTAGGTCCCTTTCTCTCCCTGTCCCTCCTCCCTCCCTCCTTCCCTTCCCTCCCCTCCCACTCTATTCCCCCCTCCTTTGAGACCATATGTGGTGTCAGGGAATTGGCATCTTAATTTCTCCCTCTGACTCTCAAAGATATGTGTGTATGTTGAGTATATCAATTTGGAACACTTTTATAAAAAGAGAATTAAAAAAATTTGAGTGCCAGCTATATAACATTTTTTTAGAAAATATTTCTCTGTACCTTAAACATGATTTGTATAGGGCCAGTTACTAACGCAGGTCAGGAGTTTCCCTTGTTATGGTTGACTCCAATTCAATCCCTGGTATCCTGTGTAGTTCCCCCAAGCACTACCAGGATTGATCCTTGAGTACAGAGCCAGGAGTAAGCCCTGAATGCCACTGGCTGTGGCTCCCAAAGTAAAATAATAATGATAAATCTAAACAAAAATTAGTTCAATTTAATATTTTTAATTTTCAATTATTATTTGTGCTACTAATAGTTACTTAGATTTGTGTTTTAGTAGTAGTAGTAGTAGTATTTATTTATTTTTTGACTTCACCTAGTGTAGCTCATGACTTATTCCTGGCTCAGACCTCAGGGGTCTCTTCTGGCTGTGCTGAGGTGACCATATGCAGAATCAGGCTTTATTTCAGTTTTAGTAATTCAGACATACATTTTTGGTGGGGCTTTGTTTAGATTTTGGGTCATGCCCGGGGATGCGCAGGGCTTATTTCTGGCTCTGTGCTCAGGGATTACTCCTGTCAGGCTTGAAGGACCATGTGGAATGCCGGGTATTGAACCCTGGTTGGCCTCATGCAAGACAAGCACCCTACCTGAGTGAACAGAGAGCTCTCTGGACACTTGATTCAGACCATTTAATTTATTCTTCAGAATCAAATTCATCTGACACATTCCAAGCTTCTTTTCTTTTTGATTTTGGGTCCATACCATCTAGTACTTTATTGATGTGGTGTTGAGAGTTATTCTCTGGTAGTGTTAGATTGACTGGGGTGTTAGGGACCAATCTTGAGCCTCTTGTATGCAAAGCAGGTACTTTGCCAACTCTTGGCCCACATTCTTTTAGCCCCTTTGAGCTAACACCTGGCTTACATTTTTTTATTTTTTCTTTGTAGCCAAGTTTATTATTCTCAATTATTCAACTGATATATTGAAAAGATAAGGTAGTACATTATGCTTCATTTTGTTCCCATATGGATATTTCCAAAGAAGTGTTCATAATTGAGCAAAATATAACACAATTGGAAGAGCATTATACCACTATGTCCTGCCATTAACATTTAATATTTTTGCTTTATCATTTATTTATCCTCAGTTGATTTTGTTGTTGTTTATGTATCCATTCTATTTTTTACTTTTTTTGGGGTGTCTTTAGGTCACACCTGGTGACGCTCAAGGATTACTTCTGGCTCTACGCTCAGAAATCGCTCCTGGGGGGTCCGGAGCGGTGACACAAGTGGTAAGGCATCTGCCTTGCCTGCACTACCCTGGCTGGTCTGCAGTTCGATCCCCCAGCATCCATATAGTCCCCCAAGCCAGGAGCGATTTCTAAGTACATAGCCAGGAGTAACCCCTGAACGTCACCAGGTGTGGCCCAAAAAGCAAAAAAAAAAAAAAAAAAAAAAAAATTGCTCCAGGAAGACATGGGTGACCATATGGAATGCTGGGATTGGAACCACTGTTTATCCTGGGTCTGCTGCATTCAAGTCAAATGCCCTACCATTGTATTATGTTTCTGGCCCCATTTTTGGCATATTTCAGACTATTGTAAAAGCTACGACACTTTCCTCTGAATTCCTTGAGCATGTTTTGCTTTTAAAAGTTTCATCTTCTGGGCCCGGAGAGATAGCACAGCAGTGTTTGCCTTGCAAGCAGCCGATCCAGGATCCAAGGTGGTTGGTTCGAATCCCGGTGTCCCATATGGTCCCCTGTGCCTGCCAGGAGCTATTTCTGAGCAGACAGCCGGGAGTAACC
Source organism: Suncus etruscus (assembly GCF_024139225.1). Lineage (NCBI taxonomy): Eukaryota > Metazoa > Chordata > Mammalia > Eulipotyphla > Soricidae > Suncus > Suncus etruscus. The sequence continues at coordinate 50,883,006 of NC_064856.1, forward strand.
CCTGCGCACCGCCGGATGTGGCCCAAAAACAAACAAACAAACAAAATTTCATCTTCTCTCTTAATAATAATTTCTTTATTTAAATACCATGATTACAAAAATATTTATCGTTGGGTTTCAGTCATCAATTTTACATCACCCTTCACTAGTTGAACTTTCCCACCACCAATGTTCCTGATTTCCCTTCTATTTCTTTCTCTCACTATCATTGTTATAATAATTATCAATGCAGTTATATCACTAACTGCATTTACCACTCTTTGTGGTATGCGTCATATCATGGGCTGGTCTTTCGGCCCTCACCTCTATTTCCTTTGGGTATCATTTTCATACTGTCTTTTATTTTTTCTTAAATTCCACAGATGAGAGAGACTATTATGTGTCTGTTTCTTCCTGACTAATTTCACTTAGCCTAATAGTCCCCATGTTCATCCATGCATAGGCAAATTTCATTACTTCATTTTTTTCTTTTTACTAACAGCTGCATAGTATTCCATTGTATGGATGTACCCCAGTTTCTGTAGCCACTCATTTGTTGTTGGGCATCTCTGTGGTTTCCAGATTCTGGCTATTGTAAATAGCGCTGCAATGAAATAGGAGTGCAGAGGACTTTTTTGTATTGTGGGTTTTTGTTGTTGTTGTTGTTATTGTTCCGGTGGTATATCTCTAGGGTATTGCTGGATCAAATAGGAGCTCATTTTCCAGTTTTTAAAGTAATATTCACATTGTCTTCCAGAAAGGTTGGACCAGACAGCATTCCTATCAGCAGTGAATGAGGGTTCCATTGCACATCTGTGCCAGCGACTAGGAACCATTTTTTTTGTTAAACAACTTTCATTCAGAACTGGTGTCTTGATACTTTTTTTTTTTTTGGTTTTTTGGGCCACACCTATTTGATGCTCAGGGGTTACTCCTGGCTAAGCGCTCAGAAATTTTCCCTGGCTTGGGGGGACCATATGAGATGCCGGGGGATCGAACCGCAGTCCTTCCTTGGCTTGCGCTTGCAAGGCAGACACCTTACCTCTAGTGCCACCTTGCTGGCCCTGGTACTTTTATTTACTTTTGCTTTATTTTAATTTTGAACTTTACCTCTGATTTATTCTATTACTGAGATTTCTCATTGTTGATGCTCAAATTTATCTTTTTATGTTTTTTTCTTTTTTGGTTTTGATTTTGAAGAGGTTGTTTAGTCAGTTAAACCAATTTTCCTGAGCATTTTGTGTCACAAAATTGTAACATTTCTCCTTTACTATTGTATTACTTTAGCATATAATTGCTTATACAGATTCTGATGACTCACATCATCATCCATTAGGTGCATTTTGGTACCTTTTTCAGGAAGGATTGCCCTACCTGACATTTCTCAGGGCACACTTCTGGTGTGTGCTTAGTGATCATTTCTGGAGAGGTTCAGAGTATCTTATGAGGTGCCAGGGCAAGAACCCTGATTGGCCATGTTTGTGTAGGACATGCACCTTGACCATGTACTTTCTCTTCACCCTGCATTGAGTTGAGTGTTTTTAAATTGTATATATACAACTAGGTTGTGAATTGTTTGTAGCTCATATTGTTCCTCATGGCTCATAACTTCTTGAAAGAGCTCAAATATTTGTTGACATGATACTGACATCATTTCTCAAAATATCCTAGTACTATTGTTCTAAAGTTGAAAGGTTTAAAGCAAATACAGATTTAAAATTTTAGCAGCTTTCAAGAATTTGTATTATTATACACATGATGTATGTTATAATGGAATTCAAAAATTGTAATAGGAAATTATTTAAGACATGTGTAATAATGAGATATTGTTCAAGAAATAACAGGATGTCCTTCCATTTGTATAGACTTCGCATTTCCAACCTATAAAACGGGTCTCAAACTCAATTTACCTGGGAGCCGCAGGAGGCAAAGTCGGCGTGATCCTTGAGTGCAAAGTCAGTAGTAAGCCTTGAACTTTGGGGGGTGTGACCCAAACAACTAAAAGAAAACAAAACAAAAAAAGATTCCTCTAGGGCAGGGCCACAAAACGTTGCACGGATGGCCGGAAACGGCCTTCGGGCTGCGAGTTTGAGACCCCTGCTATAAAATAATATAATTACCTACTCTGGACATTCATTTTTATAAAAATAATTTTATTTTAAAATAATTGAATCATTATGTTTTTACTAAGCTGTCATTTTAAGTATAGATTCCAAGTAGCATGTAAAATTTAAAGCACATTAACTAAAAGCATGTTCTTACTATATTTTTATTGTTTTTTCAAATATAATAGGACACACAAAATTTTATTTTTTGCTTTTTTTTTTGGGGTGGGGGGAGCCTCCTCCAGCAGTGCTTGGGATTCCAGAGACCATTACTAATGATACCTGGCCTGGTTGTGTGGGTCTAAGAGTTTAGTACATATTTCTAGTGATGCAGTGTTGCTTAGCCTGGCAGGGATGGGGCAGTCAGGCTATACCCAGCGGTGCATTGGTGACTATGCAGTGTCCGGAATTAACACAGATCTTATGCCCTGATAGGTATGTGCTTCAGCCTTTTGAGCCTCAGCTACTGGTTTTCTTTCTACCCCATCCCTTGACTCTTCCTGCAGGTGGGGTAACAAGGTTATAATAGTGCTCACTTTTATGTTTTGGTATACTTACTTAACCTACATCACCACCAAAATGCCAATGACCCTCCACAGCTGTCTTGTTTCACTCTTCCTCTCCTCCCTTCCTGAAGCCTCTTCTCTCCCACTCCTTAAAAACCTCAATTCTGTAGTCGGAGAGATAGCATGGAGGTAGGGCGTTTGCCTTGCATGCTGAAGGATGGTGGTTCGAATCCCATCATCCCATATGGTCCCTGAGCCTGCAAGGAGTGATTTTTGTATGTAGAGCCAGGAGTGACCCCTGAGCGTTGCCGGGTGTGACCCAAAAACCAAAAAAAAAAAAAAAAAAAAAAAAAACCAAAACAAAAACAAGACCAAAAAACCCCCTCAGTTCTGTAGTCAAACACCAAGAGTTTATGATTACTGTAGATTGTATATTTCCTGCTTTATTTATATACTGCTGCATGAATAAGATGATCTGGTATTTGTCTTTCTCCCTCTGTCTATATATATGAGGATTGACTTTTGGACTCTCAGTTCTATCTGTTGATCTGAAAGTCTACTTTTAGTCAAGTTGCACAGTTTTGTTTATTATAGCTTTATAGTATTTAAAAGTCAGATAATGTGGAGCTGCAGAGATAGCATAAAGTTAAGGCATATGTCTGACATGTGGCTGACTGTTTTGATCCATGACACCACACAGCCCTTTAAACATCATTGGGTACAGCTCCAGAGCATCTGCATCTTCCCAGCACCACAGTCCTGGAAATGTGTCTTTGGTCCTATCTGTCAAGAATTGCTGGGAGAAGCCTACCAGCCTCCTGAGCACAACTTTGGAGTCCTCAAAAGTATAATAAGTAAACAAATGAACATGAAAAAGTTAGAAAATACAGGCAACTCCCCCCTCTCCATCTCCTTGTTTTCTCAGAATTGCTTTGAATTTTCAGTGAGTCCTACGATTTGCTACAAATTTTAGCATCATTTGGTCTGAATCTTTAAAAAATGCACTGGAATTTTGATAGATGTTTAGCAAATATGTGTAACGCTTTAACCATTTTGGTTCTCTTTTGTTTTTTGTTTGTTTGTTTGTTTGGTGTTTTGGGTATTCACACTGGCAGTGCTTGGGAATCATACAGTGCCAGGGATCAAACCTGTGTTTCCCACACACAGCATTTGTCAGCCGATTGAGCTAGCTCTTAGGCTCTGTGTGGTTATTTCAACCATATACTTTTTTTTTTTTTGGTTTTTGGGCCACACCCGGCGATGCTCAGTGGTTACTCCTGGCTGTCTGCTCAGAAGTAGCTCCTGGCAGGCACGGGGGACCATATGGGACACCAGGGTTCAAACCAACCACCTTTGGTCCTGGATCGGCTGCTTGCAAGGCAAACGCCGCTGTGCTATCTCCCCGGGCCCATCAACCATATACTTTTGAGTCCTTGAACTTGTAACGTTTTCCTATTTCTTTGTGTCCTCCTTGATTTCTTATAAGACTGACTTACTGTTTTTAATGTAGAAGTTTTTCATAGCATTTGTTAAGATGGTTCAAGGTACATCTTGGACTTAATTTCATTCTCTTGTTTACATAAGGAATACATTTCTGTTAATTTTCTCGCCTGCAGCTTTACTTTATTGCTTTTTAAAGTTAAATGTTTTTAGGGTGGGAGAGACAGCATAGTGGTAGGGTGTTTGCCTTGAATGCAGCCAACCCGGGACAGACCTGCAAGGAGTGATTTTTTTTTTTTTGAGCGTAGAGCCACAAGTAACCCCTGAGCACTGCTGGGTGTGGCCCCCCCCCAAAAAAATGATGTTAAAATTTTAAAATAATTAATATGCCCATGATTTGAACAGTTGTCCCCACTTGGGTTGTAGACATACAGCATCAGTCTCACTACCTGTGTCAGTTTTCTCTATCAGTTGTCCCCAATTGTTCCTCTCATCATTCAGGGTTTTCTGTGTATATTACCATGTCACCTGCAAATAGTGATAGTTTAATATATTTCTATTTATTTATTTATTTATTTATTTATTTATTTATTTATTTATTTATTTATTTAGGTTTTTGGGGCCACACCCATGACGCTTGAGTTATTCCTGGCTCTGTGCTCAGAAATTGCTCCAGGCAGGCTCTGGGAACCATGTGGAATGCTGGTGATTTGAACCCAGGTCCGTCCTGGGTCAACCATATGAAAGGCAAATACCCTACTGATTTGCTATTGCTCCAGCCCGTGTAATTTCTTCTTTGATTGCCACCCCCCCTTCTGAGTGCTGTGATAAGAACTCAAAATATTATATTAGCTGTGAAAAAAGGAGAGTGAAGGCTTCCCATTTTGGGCTGTTGATTATGATGTTAGCTATGGGTGTGTTCTACAGGGACATCATTGTGTTGAAGTATATTTCTTCTATTCCCTACTAAGGTTAGTGATGAATGGATGTTGAATCTTGTTGGATTCCTTTTTGCAATATTGATATGAGCATATGGTTTTAATCTTTTCTTTTGGTGATAGTTTTACTTTTGAGTATATTGAACCATCCTTGTATCCCTAAAAATGAATCACACTTGATCATGTATATGATCCTTTAATATATTTTTTCCTTTAAATTTTTTTTTTCTTTTTGCATTTTGGGCCACACTCCCAGCTATGTGCTCAGAAATCGCTCCTGGCTTGGGGGACCATATGGACACCAGGGGATCTAACCATGGTCTGTCTTAGGTTAGCCGTGTGCAAAGGCAAACGTCCTACTGCTCCTGGCAGGCTGGGGGGACCATATGGGATGCCAGGAATTGAACTGGGGTCTGTCCTGCGTTGGCCGCGTGCAAGGCAAACACCCTACCACTATGCTATCGCTCTGGCCCCAAGTCTTTGAAGTTTTAGTATAATTTCTGGTGAGTCTGTCCAGATCTGAGCTTTTATTTTGGGGTGAATTTTTGATTACTTGTTCAGTCTCTTTCTAATTAGTTTGCTAATGTTTTTTACTTATTGATTCTTTCTTCGGAGGTTGTGTGATTCCAAAATTTTATCCATTTCATCTAGATTTTCTCACTTAATGTTGTGATATCTCTCCTTTTTTGTTTGCTTTTTTGAGGTATCTGTTGTGACTTTCCAGAAATCTATCATCTAAAATTTATTATTTCTCTTTTTTAATTTTTTTTTTATTTATAAATTTGCTAAGGGTTGGTTAATCTTGCTTTAGTCTTTTTTGGAAAACTATCTTCAGGTCTCATTTATTCTTGTATTAGTTTTTTTTTTTTTTTTGGTTTTTGGTATTTGGGCCACACCCAGCGATGCTCAGGGGTTACTCCTGGCTGTCTGCTCAGAAATAGCTCCTGGCAGGCACGGGGGACCATATGGGACACCAGGATTCGAACCAACTACCTTTGGTCTGGATCGGCTGCTTGCAAGGCAAACGCCTCTGTGCTATCTCTCCGGGTCCCCCCAATTTTTGTTTTTGGGCCACACCTGGCGGTGCTCAGGGGTTACTCCTGGCTGTCTGCTCAGAAATAGCTCTTGGCAGGCACTGGGGACCATATGGAACACTGGGATTCGAACCAACCACTTTAGGTCCTGGGTCGAACCAACCACTTTAGGTCCTGGGTCGGCTGTTTGCAAGGCAAACACCACTGTGCTATCTCTCCAGTCCCGTATTAGTTTCCTGATTTATCCTCTTTATAAATTAAAAATATTCCTTTCTTTTATTTACTTTTAGATTCATTTGTTCTTTTTCTAGCTTTTTAAATTGTGAATTTATTTATTTTTTTGGTTTTTGGGTCACACCCGGCAGCACTCAGGGGTTACTCCTGGCTCTATGCTCAGAAATTGCTCCTGGCATGCTTGGGGGACCATATGGGATGCCAGGATTTGAACCACTGTCCTTCTACATGCAAGGCAAATGCTCTACCTCCATGCTATCTCTTTGGCCCTAGATTATTTGTTCTACCCCTTAATTCTTGCTATATGTCTCTCTCTATTTTTTTTTAATATTTATTTATTTTTTTTTGGTAAAGGGTTTGGAAACACTTCAGAAACCATGAATCATAAATTTGTAGCATTCCAAAAATTCCATTTGAAATTCAGGTGTTCACTATAGAAAAAGACATAGTGTAATGAGATCTCCCTAACTTCCAGATCTCTAAGTAGCTGCCTCTTCTTAGAGGGAAGAACTTGCTTTCTATTCCAGTATTTTGTTTGTTCGTTTGTTTGTTTTCAGCCACCCCGTTTGATGCTCAGGGGTTACTCTGGCTAAGCGCTCAGAAATTGCTCCTGGCTTGGGGGGACCATATGGGATCGAACCGTGGTCCACAGGGGATCGAACTGTGGTCCTTCCTTGGCTAGCGCTTGCAAGGCAGACACCTTACTCTAGCACATCCTCACTGGCCTCTATTTCAGTATTTTTTTAAAAAATATTTTAAGTAATATATTTTAATTTTTTTTCTTTTTTTAATTTAAATTATTTACTTAAAGAAAATATATCACATTGTTGACATAACTGATCATAATAAATTTGTTTTGGGATGACAGAAACCAGAGTTATTAAGAAATAGAAAAGAGGGCCAGAGAGATAGCATGGAGGTAAGGCATATGACTTGCATGCAGAAGGACAGTGGTTCGAATTCTGGCATCCCATATGGTCCCCTGAGCCTGCCAGGAATGATTTCTGAGCGTAGAGCCAAGAGTAACCTCTGAGCACTTCCAGCTGTGACTCAAAAACCAAAAAAAAAAAAAAAAAAAAAAGAGAGAGAGAGAACAGAATTAAAAATAAAATGAAAGAAAGGGAGAGAATTCAGTATCCTTCCATTTTTTTTTTTTACAGAGATGTGTGTTTTAAAAATGTGTGTTTGTATGTGGTAATTGTCATTTACAATAGGCACATCAAAATATGGAAGAAATTGGAAATAAACACCTTTGACCTAAAAGACAGAGATCTTATCCCCGAAGCACCTTGGCATAACACCAACTCAAGGCTCCAGGTATACTCAGTTGTCCAACCCTCTAGTCATTCTCGGTGGTCAGCTCTTCAGTCTCATAGTTGTTGCTGTCAGGTTTCTGTAGTTATAGATCCTGGTTTCTATACAGGTTCTGTGTCTAAGATGTGGTGTGCTGTGTCTTCTGGTTCCGTCTCTTCATCAATTAACATTGTGGAGAATCTTGCCCTAAAAGCAAACTATTGCTATTGTCAGGGCGTTACTATTGCATAGGGGGGGCTGAGGTGTCAAGACCAACAGAGCCCAGAGCATTTTGTTTACATGAACTATTAACAGAAATTTGTCTACTAGTATACTAAAGTATACTAGTCTTTATAGTACACTAGTATATATAGTGTAGTATTTAGTATACCGGTATACTCCTAGTATATTGAATGGAACCCGAGGATAGGGTAAATTGCTTCTGTTTGAGAAGATGTTGGATAATGGTTATGCCTATTAAAGGGGTGTATCTAAATGAAATATTCAAAGGAAATGTGTATGTCCACTTTTACTCTTTGGAAATAGACAGGGAAATGTAAGATCCAATGCTCGGCTTCAAGCTGTGCAGTCTAGGTAGGATGGCTCCCAACAGTATCATAACAGGAAATGTCCTCAAGCGGGGTATTTCACAGGAACCAACTTTGGTAGCAAACAAAAGTCTATGGTGCCTGGATGTAAAGGCAGAAGTGTCACCAAGAGCAAATCAATAGCAGCAGACTGTTTCTTCTCATGCTGAGAGTCTGTCTTTTTACTTTGGGGGCTGGTTGGAATCTAGCTGGGCTGAGGAGAATGTTTTGCTTTGTGAGGATTAAAGGAATGAGTAAAAAATAGTTTAAATATGGAGGATTAACATGAAGGACTTGAAGAGGGTTTGTAAGGTGTTAAGAAAGTAAAAAAAAAGTGGGGAAGGGTTATCTATGATGGAGGGGACGACACTATACAACGTAGGTATTGTATGTATTTCGGGCTGAAATTAGACTGACAATGATATGATATGCACAGACACCTGTGTGCCTACATCAACAGCCAAATAGGTTCATGGATTACATTTGAAAAGCTTTTCTAGGTGATATGGGACAGAACACTTGAAGAGAAGAAGTAAACTATGTCTATACTGTTATACTTCATCTCAGTACTATTTTTGTTGTGTCCCATAGGGCCTGATAGTTGGTGTCATCATTCTTATTTTGATAAATACTTTTTAAAAACTCTACATTTTATTGAGGTACAGTGATTTACATTGCTGTTATTAATAGGTCCTTGCATATGTCCTTCCTATACCACAACACTTCCAAAGTATTCACTTCCCTCCTAAAGTGTTCCAGAAATCCCTCTTCTCCATCTCTTTCCTCATCCCTTCACTCAGCAGGATGCCCTCCAGTTCTATTCATATATAGCATATTGCATGATTTTGTCTTCTTTTTTTAACCACTGCATTGTACTCCAGTGTGTAAGTATACCAAAACTCATTGGCCCATTCACCTGTGGTTGGACATTGGGTTGTTTCTATATCTTGGTGATTGTATCAAGAGTTACAGATATTTACAGTTGTGCAAATATCTTTTGAATTAGTGTTCTAGTGTTTTGGGGGTAGATAGTATCATTGGGTCATATGGGCATTTTATTCCTACCTTTGCAAGAAATCTTCATACTGCTTTCTCTAGAGGGTGGACCAGACAACATTCTCAACAAGAGTGAGCTAGGGTCCATTTCTCACTGCCAACACTGATTATTTTCAAACTTTGGGGATATATACCATTCTCACTAGTGTGAGCTGTACTTCATTATTAAATTGATTTTTGTTACCTAATAAGTGATGATGAACTTCTATTTATTGGTTCTGGGACACATCCAGCTATACTAAGAATTTACTCCTGACTGTGCTCAGAGATCACTCCTGTTGGAATTGGCATACCATAAGGATTACTGGAGATTGAACCTCAGTCAGTGCTTGCAAGGCAAGCACATTACCTGCTGTACTGTCTTTCCAGTCCTTGATGAGCAGGTTTTTTTATATGCCTGGTATATTCATTGTCTTTGGAGAAGTGTCTGTTCAAAATTCTTTGAAGAATTTTTTTTTTTTTTTTTGGTTTTTGGGCCACACCCGGCGGTGCTCAGGGGTTACTCCTGGCTGTCTGCTCAGAAATAGCTCCTGGCAGCACAGGGGACCATATGGGACACCAGGATTCGAACCAACCACCTTTGGTCCTGGATCGGCTGCTTGCAAGGCAAATGCGGCTGTGCTATCTCTCCGGGCCCTCTTTGAAGAATTTTTAAATTTCTTCTTTAACTTCCTTTTTCACCTATTGGTTAGTTAACAATACGTTGTTTAGTTTCTAAATATTGGAGCATTTCCCAGCTTCTTTTTTGTGGTTAATTTATACTTTCATGAAATTGTGATCTGAAAAGGTACTTTTTATGATTTCTATTTTTATGACTTATAAGCATTTGAATTGTGCCCCAGCATGTGGTCTATCCTGAAGAATGTTCCATGTTGGATACTCTTTTTAAAAAATATTAAAAGTACAATTAGATGAATTTTCTCTTCTTACTCTCTCACACACACTACTTTATAGTTGGAACATTTATCATATGTCTGGTTTAAGTATTCTTTTGGGCCTTTTGATGTAACTCTTACTTGGATCTGACTTTTATTCTATTTAATAAAAATTAGACAAATATAATTTTTGGATATTAATAAAGGGCCACCTTCTCTATAAAATACTTACTCTAACTTCTAATTCTCTGGTCATTGATTTTCTAAGAATGTTAAAACATTTTTAAGGATCTTAAATTCCATTAGTGTCTTTCCATGATGACTGGAAAACAAATACTTTGAATGTTATGTTCAGCCATTAAGGGTTGGCCTATATATTCTAGCCAGGCATCTAATGTCAAATACTTTAGGTTTTGAAGGTCATTTGGTTTTTACCACAGTTATTCAAATTTGCTACTCCAGACTTTTCATAACCTTAGAATCTTGGTGAACAAATGGATGTTATTGTGTTCCATGTAAATTTTATTTGAGAACACATGCAGGGTCCAATTTGCCAACCTGTAAGTAGAGTTGTGCTTTTTGAACTATCTGTTATAAGGAATTTTTTCCTTATTTGTGATAAATAATTTTGTAAGTAAATTCTGGAAACGTGCAATTTTTCAAAGTGATAAAACTAAAAAATGAAAAATTAAGGGCCTGGAATGATAGTATAGTGGGTAGGTTGCTTATCTTGTATGCTACTGACCCAGGCTTAATCCCCAACATCCCATGTGGTCCCTTGAGCTCCTTTAGGAGCAATACTTGAGTTCAGAGCCAGGAGTAGCCCCTGAGTATGGCTAGGTGTGGGCCCTCCAAGAAATGATCAAATTTAAACTTAGAAATATTAATTCTACTTCAGTAAATGTAATTAAAACAACCATGTAAGAAAAAGAAGATAATTATAAAAACTGTAAATGTTACTTGAAAGTACTTTCTAGATTGGTATTGATTTTATACTTATAACCATTTGTTATGACTGTTATACCACAAGACTAAACCAAAAGTTAGTAAAATTGTAGCATGCCATATATTAAGTACTTATCTGCATACTAAGCTAACATGTATTTATATCAGTTAGATTTTAACATAGTGAATTATTTTGTTTCTTTGCTATTAATTTATCTAATGTAGATTGGGTAGATACCATTGCTTTTGACAAGAGATAATGTGTGTTAATTGCTCCTGTTTTGGGTTTTAGCAGCATTGAGTGTAGAAAAGCCATATTTACAGAGATGAGAATTAAAGAAGAGAAGTTGAATTAGAGAAGTTCATGAAAAATTAGAGAAGAGAATTAAAAAAACTTAACTAAAAGTAACTTTCCCCTATGATAAAGCAAGTTATTTTTTTATTTTCAGAAGTCATTTTTAATGCTTCACTAGTAATTTCAATAATTCTATTGCATTATAAAATTTAGAATACTTTTGAATTGATGGGTTTAGGATCCTTGGCATTCGTATGTTTCTCCTGTTTTGAAGAATGATTGAAAGTGTCTGTTTAGCTTATAAAGTATATATGGCTAAATATCCTAATTGCATAATATATGACCATACCTATTTAGTTAATATTATTATCAAATTTATGAAGCATGCCATATAAATATAATAAGAACTTTGATTGTTTATTCTATTAATTTCCTCTTTTGCTTTCATCTTACTGTCCCTTGAGAGGCATTTATATACCTTTGTTATATGAAAGTAGGAAGATCAAGCCTGGCTGTTTGATTCACATCTTCAAAACACTGGAATCAAAGTCCCTGTCCTTCTCACTGACCTTTAAGTTTGCAAAGGCAGTATAAGATTGAGATTTTATTATTAATTTTTACTTTTGTATTAAAGATAATTTTTTTATTTTTTTGGTTTTTGGGTTATATCTGGCAGTGCTCAGGGGTTACTCCTGGCTCTATGCTCAGAAATCGCTCCTGGCAGGTTCAGGGGACCATATGGGATGCCGGGATTCGAACCACTGACCTTCTGCATGAAAGGCAAATGCCTTACCTCCATGCTATCTCTCCGGCCTCAATTTTTACTTTTGTTTGCCTTGCCTCTATTCCTTTTTCAAATTGAGTTAAGGTTAGTTTAGGGGCTGGAGTGATATCGCAGTGGTAGGGCGTTTGCCTTGCACGAGGCTGATCCAGGACAGACCTCGGTTTGATCCCCAGCTTCCCCATATGGTCCCCTCAAGCCAGGAGGGATTTCTGAGAGCATAGTCAGGAGTAACCCCTGAGAGTTATAGGTGTGGCCCAACCCCCCAAAAAAGATTAGTTTACAACACTATAAAAATGTAGGGATATAGGGCCCGGAGAGATAGCACAGCGGTGTTTGCCTTGCAAGCAGCCGATCCAGGACCAAAGGTGGTTGGTTCGAATCCCGGTGTCCCATATGGTCCCCTGTGCCTGCCAGGAGCGATTTCTGAGCAGACAGCCAGGAGTAACCCCTGAGCACCGCCGGGTGTGACCCAAAAATCAAAAAAAAAAAAAATGTAGGGATATAGATTAATACCTCCAAGTATGAAGGACTCCTTGAAGCCACTAGTGGATGAGTGATCATCCATTATTCCTCTCTACTCACACATTCCTTCCCTTGTGTAAACACCAGTTATTTCTAAGTCTGTGTTTTTGTTTTCTGATATTTCCCCAGTTCACTCACTTTTTTTAAACTTATTTTCCACTTGTGATACCATTCAGTAATTACTTAATTTCAAGTTCTATTAGATTTTTTTAAATGACTACTGCATTTTTATTGTTAAGTAGCCTTTCAGTGAATATCATAGATTCTTTTACTAGTGGCCAATGGGCTTTTAGATAGATTTCATATTTTGACTATTATGAATAATGCTCTTCTGAACACAGGGGTGTAAATACCTTTTCAAATTCTTTTGTTTTTGTTTTGTTGTGTTTTGGGGTCACACTCCGTGGTACTCAGGGGCTATTCCTGACTCATACACAGGAATCATTCTTTTTGGTGCTCGGGTACCATATGGGATGGCAGATTGAACTCGGGTTGACTGCATGCAAAGCAAGCACTTTACCTTCTATACTATCACTCCATCCTCCATTATTGATTTTGACATAGCATTGCTCCTAGGGAGTCTTCAGTACATGGTAAGTACTATTTGATCAGTGCCCAAATTATCACCCCACTTTTTCCATATTTTTCAATATGTTTCATTAATATTTAAGTAATGTATAAGTTACATTGCATCATTTAAACATACTGTTTAGACAAGTGACATTTTTTTCAAAATTTTCATCATATTTTAGAGTAAACTAATTAATTTGGGTAACTGCTACAGAATATTTTCCTTTCTTTATAGTACATCAGAATCTACTGTTACATAATGTTTAAATGCCAAATAACATTTATTGGCTATATAATCCATCATAAGCTCAGACAATTCAGTTAGTTAATTTTGGCAGTGAAGCTGAAAAAAAAAAACTCCTTCCCTCAGAACACCATAATATTTAAATAACACACACACACACACACACACACACACACACACACACACACACACAGAAATAGTTGTTTGTTTTTTTTTTAAGTTTTTTTGTGGTACTGGTGATCCAAACCCAAGATTTTTGCATGAAAGCTATGTGCTTTACTACTGAGCCACATCCTTGGTTGGGCCTTTCTTTGAATTTATTAGGGTTCAGTAAATATTTGGCTTGGTTTGCATGTTTCATTATATTATTTTTTCATGTCATTGGCCAGTTTGTAATGTTTTAAACTATGTTATCACTTGAAATTGGTTTTTGTTGCTGGTTTACTGATTTTTTTCAAGCAAACCACCACCCTTTGCCCCCAAGATAATGAATCTGATTTTTAGTATTAGTATCCTGAAGAGCAACTTTATATGAGGCCTGGAAAGCTGTGGTATTTATATGTAAAATAAGGAACATCTGCTTCTCTTGACTTTGTAATTCAGTTTTGTTGGTTTTGAACTTCTTCATATTTTTATACAAATACAGTTAGACTCTGATCTAATACTTTGTTTATTTGTTTCATAGTTCATCTCTTCAAATAACAGTGTGGTTTTAGCACTTCAACTGTCATTTAAATTAGTATAAATTGTATCATGTGGTTGACTTTGCTTCTTGTTTAGAGATCTTCACTGTCAAAAAAGTCAGCCAAGATTTTTACTGTGTGTAAAAATTTTGAAGAAAATAAAAATTTTCTTCCTCAATTTCACAAAAATATATTAAGATAGAAATTAAGTATTGATTAAAATTAAATGTTCATAAAATGACAGATTATGAATATAATTTCTCAGTTATATCTTTTTAGTATTAACAAGCTAACTAATATCATTAGCTATAAAAATATCTAAACACCTAAGTTTAATCCCTGTAGTTATTATGTACCAGTTGGAGGACTTGTATTCTGACACTAGTGGTCATATCTTGCTAGTAAATCAGATCTTTTCTATACTACACTGAATTCTTAGCAGGATGTTTAATCTTCTGATATTCCACTGTATTAAATTTAGCTCAAGGGACAAGTCTTTAGAAAGTTTTTATATCTACATATATTTACCTTTTTAATAGGTCATGTGAAAATTTAATAGTAGCCAGTTACTTGGTCAACATCTTATTATGCTTAATATTCGTTGTGAAATTGTTCTGGGTATTTCTCAGAGTTTGAGTTCAGTAAAATATTCATTTTGGGGAGGGGTCACACCCGCTGACGCTCAGGGGTTTCTCCTGCCTATGAACTCGCTCCTGGCTTGGGGGACCATATGGGATGCTGGGGGATTGTACCGTGGTTTGTCCTAGGCTAGTGTGGGTGCCTTACCACTTGCACCACTGCTCCGGCTCCAGCAAAATATTCTTTACTGCCCTTTCATTGGACAGTGAAATTTGCATCCTTGACACATTCTTGACATTTTTAAAATAAAATTTCTAATCAAATCACCATGAGATAAGTTGTTCATGATTTATGTACAATGTCCAATACCAATCCCTTCATCAGTGTAATTTCCTACCACAAATGTCCCCAGTTTCTCTCCCACCCTTTCTTCTTCCTTCCACCTGTCTGCTTCTGTGATAGATATTTTTCCTCTTTCTTTCTCTCTCTTCCTTTATTTTCTTTTAGACTCTATGGTTTACAGTATTGTTACTGAAGTGCATAGCACTTTACCTTTTTTCAGCACCCAATTTTTGTCCAGAGTGATCATTTCCAACTATCATAGTGGTCCCTTCTCTGCCCTAACTTTACTCCCCTACTGATTTTGGTAAGCTTCCTACTGTGAACCTCCTGACCCTCATCTCTTTGTCTTTGAGTATTTTTGTTTGTTTTTGTTTTGGGGCTGCACCCATTGACGCTCAGGGGTTACCCCTGGCTATGTGCTTAGAAATTACTCCTGGCTTGGGGGGTCCCTCGGGGGATCGAATCGTGGTCCATCCTAGGCTAGTGCTTGCAAGGCAGATGCCTTACCTCTAGCACCACTGCTTTGGCCCCTGTCTTTGGGTATTATACCATCTTTTAATTTTAAATATTCCACAAATATAACACACTAACTTGAATTAATTGTGTAGTCTATCTTGAATGTAGGTGGAAGTGATAGGAGGCTGTTTTGAGACTTTATGTATGGCTTACTTTTTGTGCTTCTTATACTTTTGCCATTGATTGTAAGAAGAATCGTACTCAAACTCACCACTGCTTCTTCATGCTCCAGAGAGAAATATCTGCGAAGGGATATGGAACCACAATTTGAAGCAGAGATGCAGCCAACCTTGAGATTCATCAGTGAGTTAGAGGCAGGTCATAGTATACAGCATTGGAAATTTTGTTTTTTTTTTTTGGGTGGGTCACACCCAGCAGTGCTCAGGGGTTACTCCTGGCTCTACACTCAGAAATCGCTCCTGGCAGGCTCGGGGGACCGTATGGATGCCGGGATTCGAACCACCGTCCTTCCGCATGCAAGGCAAATGCTTTACCTCCATGCTATCTCTCTGGTCCCTTGTTTTGGTTGATTTTTGCACAGCATTGATTTAGCTGATCTTTGAATACTTAAGCTATTTGTTTTGGGAATTATCTCTGAATTTCCTGTTACATGTAAATAACAACTAAGTCAATACTGGCCTTTCATGAGCCCTGGATAAAGGGAGATGATATGCCATTTTGGGGTTGCACATGTGCTGAGGTATAGAATGAGGTGTGAGGTCCTTTCTACGAAAGGAATTATATCGAATACATGATATATGGAGCTAGAGCAATAGCACAGTGGTAGAACATTTGCCTTGCACGTGGCCAACCTGGGATGGACCCTGGTCAATCTCTGCCATCTCGTATGGTCCCCTGGTTCCCCCAGCCTGTCAGTAGTAACCCCTGAGCGCCACCGGGCGTGGCCCCAAAACAAACAAACAAACAAACACAAAATCCTAAAACATGGTATACTATGTAGATGCATGCATGAACTTGCATGTTTTGGGTCAGTTTTTTGTTTTGTTTTGTTTTGTTTTGTTTTTTGTTTGGCCACGCCTAGTGATGCTCAGGGGTTACTCCTGACTCTGGGCTCAGAAATCGCTCCTGGCCTGGGGACCATATGGGACACGGGGGATCGAACTGAGGTCTGTCCTGGATCAGCCTCATGCAAGGCAAATGCCCTACCGCTGTGCTATTGTTCCGGCCCAGTTTAATATATTTTTGGGTGGAAAGGTTGATATGGGCAGGGCTCCAAGGTTCCACCCTACATGGAACTTAAGCAGCACCTCCAGTAGTATTCAGGTTGCACCATATGGTACTGGTATTGTGAATTGAACCTAGATCTCCCATATAGACATAGAATTATCTCACAAATCTTTACACTTGTAGCTTGACTTGCTTTTGTAAAATTCTCTCCCTTTTTAAAACTTTTGTTTTTATTGTTTTCCAGTTTGTCCTCATGTCCTGTGGACTTTCTTCCCACTTCAATGTCTACCTTTCTGGTGGTAGCCCATATTTTTACAGATTGTATGTTTCTATGTAAACAAATAACAGAAAAAAAGGACTTTGGAGTTCTAATTCTGGTGCTATCATTTATTAATACAATCACCCTGTTATTTAAACTATTTGTTTTTCTACCTGGGGGGGTTAATAAATAACTGAACAGTTGCTGCTAAAGTTGAACAAAATGGCATATATTAGCTCAGCAACATTTGTAGGTACAGTCATTTAACAAATACTGAGTGAATTCAGAAAGACACAATACTTCACATGTAGGTCAGTACATTTTATGGCATTTTAATAATCATAGTTCTAGAAAGTGCTTGTTAGTGTTACATTGATGCTGGATGAAAAGAAAGAGTTCCATTTCTGTTTATGGGAGAAAAAAACAAGTAATTTACCACAAGGAATCATGGAACACTTTTATAAATGTTTTATTTTATGTTATGTTATGGTTTAATACTTTATTTCAGGGCTCTTTTTGCATTATCTTTAACAATGATTAGATATTATCAATGACTGGTGCTCTTGACGTGTGTGTGTGTGTGTGTGTGTGTGTGTGTGTGTGTATAGAGAGAGGGGGGGTTACATTTGAAGACATGAGTCTAGGTGAAAGTATAAGATTTTTTTTTTCAGAATATAAATTTAATTACCCTGATCACCCCAGTGGTGCTCAAGGAACCTCCAGGGCCACACACAGTAGTTCTAGGGTCCTCCAGGCTACAATTAAGCTCAGGGAACCATGTGGTGCTGGGAATAGAATAGATCTGGGTTCATCTGCAGGAGAGGAATTTGCCTTAACCCCTCCCCCCCCCCCCCCCCCCGTTACTATCTCTCTAGTCCCCAGGCCTCAATTTCAGTGGCAGCACCATAGTTCATATTGTAGATGTAAATTATTTAAATTCTCATTGAACTACATCTATTGATTTAGGTTGTTAAAAACATACCCTGTAGAGCTGGAGTGATAGAACAGCAGGTAGGATATTTGTCTTGAATGTGGGTGATCTGGGGTTCAATCTCTGGCACCTCATGTGTTCCCCAAGCCATGCTAGAAGTGATTCCTTAGCTCAGAGCCAGGAGTAAGTTCTGAGCATCACTGAGTATGGCCATAAAACATAAACACATGCTGCAATGAATATTCATATTTACTTTGTTATTCTTGTTTTTATTGTTTTAGTATTTCTGAAAACAGGATGATGGAGTGATTTTTCAGGGGTTAAGACCTACATATTCTCCATGGGGCCAGGCAAATGCCCTACTGCTGTGCTATTGCTCTGGCCCCTGTTTATAAATATTTTTTATACAGTTAAAGGAGATCCATTCTTTTACTCATTTACTAAGACTTATCATGACAGAGTATTGGGTCTTCTCAGACACCTTTTCTTCATATTTCTTTCTTGTTTTATTTTGTTTTGGACTACCTCTAACAAGGTAAAGGGCTAATTTCTGGCCCTACTCTCAGGAGTGCTTAGGGACTTTATGGGATGCCAGTAATTTAACTCAGGTTGGCTGTGTGCAAGGCAAAAAGCCCTACCCACAGTACTATTGCTCCAGCCTCCTTTCTGCATCTCTTGAGAAGCTCAGATGATTTTTCTTTTTGATTTGTTGATGTGATGCATGATTTTAATTCATTTTAAACATTGAACCAGCTTTGTAAACCTGGGGTACCTTCCAATGGAGTCATGGAGTATTTTGCATATTGTTTGGGCAGTTTGCTATTGTTGAGTTTTTACTTTGATAGTTATGCCATAATGATCTGAAATATTCTGTTCTTATAATGATTTTGTGTAGTTTGGATATCTGGGTAATACTGGCCACATGAAATGAGTCAGGAAATAGTCCCTTTGCTTCTTTCTCTGAAAATGATTGTAAAATATTTGTATAATTTTTTTTATCAAGTGTTTGGTAGAATTCACCAAATGAATAAACCCTTCTGGAGCTATTTTTTGTTTGTTTGTTTTTCAACTACCCTAACTACTATTCTATATCACTCCAGGCTCCTGCTGCTTTTTGTTTTTGGAAGATTAATACTGTTCATTATCTTTAATCTGTGGGACAACATTGGTTTAAATGTACCAAAGAGGATATAAATAAGACCAAACAGTATATTGCCAAAAAACCAAAATCCATATTTTGATATTTGGCTTTTCAAATTACCTGTTGTGTGAAGGAGTCTCTCTTATTTGTGGTATCAAATTTGTGAGCACAGAATTGTTCAGCATTTCTACATTATCTTTATTATATGTAGGATCTTGTGACAATTACTTTTTTATTTCTGTTTTATCTTAGCCTGGCTAGAGACTTCTTTATTAGTCTTTTCAGAAAACCAGTTTTTTGTTTCTTGTTGTCAACTTTATTAATTTATTCTCTCTTTTTCTTTGCTTTTTGGGCCACACCCAGCAGTGCTCAGAGGTTACCCCTAGCTATTTATTCAGGATTTACTCCTAGCAGTCCTTGAGGAACTTTATGGGGTGCTGGGGATCGAAACCTGGGCTGATCACATGCAAGGCAAGCATTCTACCCACTGTGATACAGTTCTGGTCTCTCTCTTTTTTCATTTGAACTGATAATTGACATGTTACATTAATTTCAGGTGTACAGCATAATGGTTTGACCTCTAGTATACATTGTGAAATGATAATCACCCTGTTTTTATTCTTGTTTAGTCTTATACTTAAAATTTTAATTCCAGTTATTGCCTGTGACTCCATGCTGTGACTACTTATTTTATCATTAAGAGATTGAACCTCTTGATATTCTTCATCCATTTCATTCAATCCTTATCTCCACTGTTTTTGATAACTACCAATCTGTTATCTGTATATATGTGTTTTATTCTGTAGTAATACATATAAATGAATATACATTTCTGCATATAAATGAAGTCATTGGTTTTGTCTTTATCTACCCTGTTTCACTTCCCACCATGCTCTCTCAAAAGCCTAGACTTCATTCCTTCTTTTTAAATCACATAACATTCTGTTGTATTTATTTAAAAAATAAAAACAGATATTGTTTATCTACTCCTCTGATTTAGCAATGTCCCACACCCTGGGTTTCAGGTACTTGCAAGGATCCTCTTCCTTGGACTGCAATATATATATATATGATACATAAAAAATATATATAAAGATATATGTAGGGCCCGGAGAGATAGCACAGCGGCGTTTGCCTTGCAAGCAGCCGATCCAGGACCAAAGGTGGTTGGTTCGAATTCTGGTGTCCCATATGGTCCCCCGTGCCTGCTAGGAGCTATTTCTGAGCAGACAGTCAGGAGTAACCCCTGAGCACCGCCGGGTGTGGCCCAAAAAACCAAAAAAAAAAAAAAAAAAAAAAAAAAGAAAAAAGAAAAAAAATAAAGATATATGTATTTTTTAAAGATAGCCATTCTGATTAGTGGTCAGTGATACTAACCATGTACCTGTTGATGTTCTGTCTTCTTTGGAAAATGTGTCTTCATACCACCTGCCCTTTTTTAAATTGGATTTTATTTTGTTATTTAATATGTGTTTTTGTTACTTTGCTATTGTTATACACACTTTTGTTATTTATACATTTTTAAATGTAGTTTGGATGTTAATCCATCCATAGATCTTTAGTTTGTAATCTTTGTAAATAGGTTGCCTTTTCATTTTGTTGATGATTTCCTTTGCTCTATTTAGTTTGGTTAAGTCTTACTTTTGTGGCCTCCTCCCTTGAAGTTAGATGTTATAATCTTTTCCCTCCTCAGTCTCCTATCACTAAGACCTTAGGCATTTTACTGTTTTCCTTCTATTTTGTGGTTTCAGTTTATATATTTTGTGTTATATATATACCATAGATGTAAGTATATGGAGATATATATGTGTGTATATATGTATAACAAATTTAAATTTGTTTTTGTTTCATTCTCCCTACCTCAGTGGTTGGCAAGCCGCGGCTTGTGAGCCACATGTGGCTCTTTACACTTTTTAATGCTGCTCTTCTGTGTGCCCGGTGGCTGCTCCCGGAGTCAGGACTCTGCTCCTAGCCTCTGTCAGTGTGCGCCCTGTGTGCAGCCCGGTGGCCGGCTCCACACAGCTCCAGTTGGGTCATGTAGTATGGGGGGGGGGGGGGCGCGTGATTTTCTGTGTGGTGCTCTCTCTGTGTCCTCTTTCTCTCTCTCTGCTGCCCTCAGAAGAAGGTGTACACTATTCAGAATTAACAAACGATCAGTGGATTCAAAAACTGTATTTCATGGTGGATGTTATTTCACATCTAAATCAGCTTAATCATAAACTACAGGGGAAAGGAAACACAATTTTTTCAATGCTAGAACAGTTATTTCGTTTGAAAACAAATTATCTGTTTTTGCTCAAGATTTGAGAGAGAAACTTTAATTCACTTTCCAAACCTGTTGAAACATTGCCAATTAAATAATTCTGATATTGGCATCACCTATTTTAAAACAGCACTTTTAAATATGAGGGAAGCTTTTCTCAAGAGGTTTCAGGATTTCAGAAACAGCAAAGCGACATTGGCCTTTGTTTAAAAAAAAAAAAAACCTCTGGATGCCACTGTAATGGAATTAAATTTTTCTTCCTTTAATATCGACATTGACAACTTTGAAATGCAATTGGTGGATTTAAAAAACAAAGAACTGTGGAGCTCGAAATTTGAATGTCTTTGTGCTAACTTAGAAAAATTGGAGAAACACAAATATGAACTTAGTTCACAGCACAAATGGTTTGCTTTGAAAGACCTGGAGAAGGAAGATATGTTGATTTTTAACACTTGGAATAGTATTCCTGATTCATATAATCAACTAAAAAAGCTAGCATTTGCTGTTCTTTCCTTGTTCGGGTCTACATATTTATGCGAACAATTATTTTCAAGCATGAATCTTATCAAGAGTAAATTGAGAAATCATCTCATCGATGAGAACCTGGAATCATGCCTAAAATTAAAAACAACAACATACAAACCTGACTTACTCAAACTATCCAAGGAAATGCAAGGCCAATGTTCACATTAGTGTTTGTGACTTTGTCAGCCATTGTCAGGATGTAATTTTCTCTACGTTGTAAGACAAATTTTACGGAATTTAACGTTATGCGTTCTAAAGTTTTTGTTTTATTAGTTGTGTTATTTGTATCCTCCCGACCTATGTGGATACTTGCATGTAGAATATTCTCAATAAAAACTTATTGAAACTAAAAACAGTTGTACCATCCTATGTATTTTTGGTTTTAAAAATGTGGCTCTCAAAATAAATTTCAATCATGGTTTTGAGATTTGGATCAGTTGAAATAAAAGGTTGCCCACCACTGCCCTACCTGATCAGTACTCTGCCTGGTCTTCCAGCAGTACTTGAGAGTCCTTTTCTGGTTGTGCTAAGAATTTGTTTCCCATAGATACTTGGGGGATCATACTGTGCTTACAACCAAAACTGGGTCTCCTATAAGCATGCCAGCTTTTTGAACAAATTCCCCAGATCCGATTTATATTTTTTATTCAGCTTCATTTTTTGATATATGCATTCCAAATTTCCCCAGTACTATTTATTGAAGAAACTGTTCCATTGAATTTTGCCTCTTTTTATGCCTATACTATCATAGTTTGGTTACTGCATTTTTGAGGGTGCCTCACCTGATTTCTCAGGACAGATCCTGGCTTTGCACTCAGTCACCACTCCTGGTGGTACTTGGGGACCATTTAGGATCTCAGGAATTGAACTTAGACTGGCTACTTGCAAGGCAAGCACCTTATCCATTGAACTCTCTAGTCCCCTAGAAACTAATTTTTAAACAATGACAAATTTAATTCATAATTTAAATCATATATACACAAAATAATGTTAATAGTAGATCCAAATTAGAAGAAAACATCAATTTAATAATTGTAAATTAATTTTATTAAATTGCTATAATTTGAGCTTTAATTCATTGTCTACAGTCTGATATAAACGATTTTGTGTAAAATAATTCTATAAACTATTAAGTTCTTTTAGGGTAGGTAAATCAGTAGCATTTTTAGGGGTCGTGGTTTAGACCACATCTAGTCACATAGGGTGGTATTTGGGGGTTCATTCCCAAAGGTATGAAGTGATGAGGATCTACTCCATTCATGTGCACCACCTTTAGCGCAATCTAACTGGCCCCAGTTCAAGAGTTCTTATGCCTTTTACTAAATAAAACAAGTATTGACTCTTTTGTTTGTAGAGGAGGGAATTGAGTGAATAGGATTATTAATCAGTAATAACAGATGAAATAACTATTTCCGGATAGAATTATAAAGTTAGAGATTAGAGCAGGTAACTTTAAAACTGCTGTTTAAGAACTAAGTTTCCAATCACATTTCTTAAAATCAAAAATCATCTTCAAATGCTTTGATAATGGTTGTTAATAAATGTTGGGGAGTTCAATATTCCTATGTAAATGCTGTAACTAATCTAAATGGTCTTTAACTTGTTTTTTATTGGCTCTTTTTACATACATATATGGAGTAATTCTTATTCCAGCTTGGATAGAGAATATTTATCTTTTACTAACAAGATTTAGTGGTCAAAAGTTGAACAAGTCTCTTTCTATATATCTTATTGGCAAGGTATAAGCCATAGAAGAGACTTGGTATTGATAAAAAGCAGAGTCCCTTAACAAGGACAATTTGAAGAAGAGAATGGAGTCAACTGTGCATGATGCATAAAACACATAAGCACACACATACTCACACGCTCCTATATACTCCACCTTCCTTATGCCACGTCTTATGTACAGTGTATAACCTTTTTAGGCTGCCTTCTTTCTCTTTGTAATAACACATTAAAGCTCCTTCATGTCTTTTCATGATGTGTGTGTTTATACATCTTACACATATTGTAGTAGTGCCCTTAATGAAGGCACTCCCCTGCCAGCCAAAAAAATAAATAAATAAAAACCTGCTTGCTTTCCACATGAGTGCAGAACAATTATAGCTTCTACTAGGAGTCCTTCTCCTGTTCCTGGGAAAATAGCTGGGCAGGCTGGCATTTGCATAATCGTCTTTAGGCCTATTGTGGGCGGGCTTGGCTGCTGACACAGAGCTGCACACTGGCCACCTGTCCAGAACAAATGAACTCGGCCTTTGTGCAATGTTATCTGGTGCTTCCAAGTGTCATTGCTACGTGAGGAATAATTTGATTAAAATAGTTGAAGCTATTATTTAGAAATGTTGGTGTTACACTTAAATCTTACATTTTGGGGAGAGAGAAATTTTCCTTCTCTTCCACTGGCACACATTTATATTTTCTTGCCCCTCTGGCATAGTTTTGTAACTGCTTTGTGACATCCTCATGAATATTAATTAGGGATCTGGGAATTTTAAAAGAAGCTTGAAAATGATTTGTATTCATCCTGATATAAATTATAAATTAAGTGTTGGCTAATGTTTCTAGGGCTTCATTTTACTTGGGTGGAATAGTTGAACATTTAAAGTTTGCAGAAGAAGAAATAATAGTAAATTAATAAAACACCGGGCAGTTCTGCTTATTTTCCTTGATAATTCCATGGGACATTTAGGAATTTTTTTTTAATCCAAGCATAGCTATGTTCATTAATTTTATTAACTTTTTTTTTTTTTTTTGGTTTTTGGGCCACACCCGGTGACGCTCAGGGGTTACTCCTGGCTATGCGCTCAGAAGTTGCTCCTGGCTTCTTGGGGGACCATATGGGACGCCGGGGGATCGAACTGCGGTCCGTCCTAGGCTAGCGCAGGCAAGGCAGGCACCTTACCTCCAGCGCCACCGCCCGGCCCAATTTTATTAACTTTTAATCTATTCAATTTTATGGAAATTTTACAACTTTTAAATACTACGCATGACATTATCTTTTCTTCATTTCTTCCTTCCTATTGAATAAAATTCTCTATGAAATAAGCAACTATTGAGGTGCATACATTTTTGTTTCAAATAGGTTTATTCATCAAATAGGCGAAAAATTGATTAAAAGTAAACTTTAAAAAATTTTATTTTACCTGACCCGTCTCCCAACTTTTTAAAAATTTTTATTGAGATCAATTTGGATTACAAATCTTTCACAGTTATATTAAAGGTACATAGTGAGAGTGAATTAGGGCAATTCCCACCACCAGTGATAACTTCCCTCTGCCACTGATCCCAGCATGTATCCCATACTTCTTCCCGTTACCCCCTGGACTGCTAGTGTAACAGGTTCATTTTGTGTAAAAGTAAACTATTGAGGGGCCGGGAAGGTGGCGCTAGAGATAAGGTGTCTTGCCTTGTAAGTGCTAGCCAAGGAACGGACCGCGGTTCGATCCCCCGGCGTCCCATATGGTCCCCCCAAGCCAGGGGCAATTTCTGAGCACTTAGCCAGGAGTAACCCCTGAGCATCAAACGGGTGTGGCCCAAAAACCAAAAAAAAAAAAAAAAAAAAAAAAAGTAAACTATTGAATCAACAATTGCACAAAAGTAATTGTATTTCAGGACAAAGATCCTCAAGATGATCAATATATGCAGATTAGAAAGCCTTTTAATTTATTCACAGATGTGGTCATCATTCCTTCTATCCAGAGTTTGCTAGAGAAGCAACAAATAGAATGATCAAACTTGTTAATAGATAGAAAGGTATTCTGGGAAATGTGGAGGCTTAAATCCCATTGACTGTCAACTACAAACTGAGGAACTAGGAAGGTATAATTCAGTGCAGATACACAGGACTGAGAGCCAAATGAGCTGATGATAGATATCCCAGTTTGATTTCAAAAGCCCAAGGATGGTGAATAATGATATTTGAGTGTAGAATAAACTAGATGTCTCAGTTCATCTAAAGAGAAAATTGTGAACATCTAAAGAAAATTACTCACCTGGGTTATTTTTGGGCAACATTATGTGATTTGATAATAATTGTTGAATGAAAGATTAACAAGAGACATTACTGAGTACCATAATATAATCAGTATTTTATATGAGTACAATGATATATGTGTTCATATATCAAATAGTTTATATGTTATCTCATTTTATTATTAAAATTTATTTTTGTGATGTCTTTAAAATCAGCTTTAGGTTTAAAGTTATTTTGGGGCCCGGAGAGATAGCACAGCGGCGTTTGCCTTGCAAGCAGCCAATCCAGGCCAAAGGTGGTTGGTTCGAATCCCGGTGTCCCATATGGTCCCCCGTGCCTGCCAGGAGCTATTTCTGAACAGACAGCCAGGAGTAATCCCTGAGCATCGCTGGTGTGGCCCAAAAACAAAACAAAACAAAAAAAACAAAAAACCACCCCCCCCCAAAAAAAAACTTTAAAGTTATTTTGGTTAGGATGTACAGAGTATAATTTATTATTTATAAACTTAGCTTCTAATAACTAATTTTAACATTAGTTATAATTGCTGATGAGTGTATATGATAGTTCGTTTGTTTGTTTTTTTTAAAATGCAATGTTGCGGGGCCAGAGCGGTAGCGCAGTAGTAGGGCATTTGCCTTGCACGGAGCTGTCCTAGGATAGACCGCAGTTTGATCCCTGCCATCCAATATGGTCCCCCAAGCCAGGAGCGATTTCTGAGCTCAGAGCCAGGCGCATCACCCTGAGCATCACTGGGTGTGGCCCAAAAACTAGAAAAGAAAAAGAGCAACATTGGTTGTTATTTTTTGTAATTCAACACAAGTTGTTTTTTTTTTTAAAGGCAGCATCATTAAAAATTTTTGAGGGTGGTTTTGAGCCACACACCTGATGATTTGGGGGCTTACTGATGTGCTTGAGGATCAATCCCAGCCATATCCAGAGAGCCATACCAGGGGTTAAACCAGAGCAGATCACACGCAAATTTTTTTAACTCAGGCACTCTTTCTTCAGCTCCATTATGTACATCCTGTTCTGGCTTTTCTGAAGTTCTTCATTTCCATGAAGGTATCACAATCACTTCACACTACCATCATCTCTTAAATTTATTATACTTTAGGAGTTTACAATAGTGTTTAAGTTATGATAATAGATAACAAAATTGCTACACCCCACTACCACCAGAGTGCCCACAATCCTCTGTTACTGTCCCCGTGTTTCTTCTGGTCTGGTCTGTGTGATCATTGATTTTGTATTCCAATGCTGTGGGCTTTTCATTGTTTAGTTCTATTTGTTTTCTTATTTTGATTCTCTAATCAGTGAGTGAGATAATCCATTGTTTGTCCCCTCTCTCACTTCATTTAGCATGATAACCTCCAATTCCATCCTTGATACAGTGAACTGCACGATTTCCTCTTTTCTCCCAACCACATGGCGTTGCATTGTGAATGTAGACCACAACTTTTGATCCATATGTCTGTGCCCCCTTCTCTTTATAACTCTATATGGAAGTTTTATTTTTATTTCTTTTGATGAAGCCTTTCCTGACTATGACGAAGATCTCTGTGCTTTATATTGCCAGTTTCTTATTGAGGTACAAATATCTATATCAAGTGGTGCATCATTAGTTTTCCCTCTCAATTTTTAGTTATAAAAATGCTTTCTTTCAAATGATTCAAAAATTTGTGCTATGATAAGAAAAACTAAATGTTCTTGTTCCTCATTCACATGTCCAAACTTATGTATTCTAGACCATAAGTAATTACACATGTTGTTTATTTAAATGAAAACAGGATTTTTTTTTGTTTTGTTTTTGGACCACACCCAGTGCACCTTACCACTTGCACCATTGCTCCAGCCCCCAAACAGGATAATTTTTTATTTGCTTGTTTGTTTTTGGGTCACGCTCGGCAGCACTCAGGGCTTACTCCTGGCTCTATGCTCAGAAATTGTGCCTGGCAGGCTCAGGGGACCATATGGGATGCTGAGATTTGAACCACTGTCCTTCTGCATGCAAGGCAAATGCCCTGCCTCCATGCTATCTCCCCGGCCCCCAAACAGGATAATTTTTAAAGTTTTCTTTTTTTTTTTTTTGGTTTTTGGGCCACACCCGGTAATGCTCAGGGGTTACTCCTGGCTATGTGCTCAGAAGTTGCTCCTGGCTTGGGGGACCATATGGGACACCGGGGGATCGAACCGCGGTCCGTCCAAGGCTAGCGCAGGCAAGGCAGGCACCTTACCTTTAGTGCCACCGCCCGGCCCCTAAAGTTTTCTTTTGACTTGTGTCTTCATTAAATTCTCTTTTGGTATAGCATTTGAGGTTATCTATATATTGTTTTTAATAGTTGTATAATGTTGTTTAATAGTTGTATAATGCTAGAGTATGAGGACTATGATTCAATTTTCCAGTTCTTCTTGATTTATATGAATTCATTTCATTCATCCCAGGGATAATATAAGCCTTACAAATGCATTGATATCTATAATGTTTACTAAGCACTGGACATGTTTTATTTGACATAAAGACTACTGTGCTAGCTCTTCCCTGTATATGGGTTACCCATATTCCTACACCACATCAATGCAAAATAGAGGACTAGCTTTGCTTTGTTACTACATAGCATTTTGACATAACTGTAACAAGCACTGTTGTGTTTAAAGAATCTCTCAAAAACAAGTGTAATATGTTATTCTGTATCAAATATTTAGCAAATTGAATTGTTGAAAATTCTCTTTATTGGTATTTCTTAGAAGCATTAAAAATAAAATCTTTTTAGGGGCCAGAGCCGTGGTGCAGTGGTAGAATGTTTGCATTACATGCAGCTGACCTAGGATGGACCATGGTTTGATTCCTCGGTGTCCCATATGATTTCCCAAGCCAGGAGCGATTTCTGAGCACATAGCCAGGAGTAACCCCTGAGCGTCATCATATGTGGCCCCAAAATTCCCCCCAAAATAAGTAAATAAAATAAAATCTATTTATATTAGATATGGTATAACATTTCAGATTATCCACACTGTAAGAAGAGAACAGTGACCGAGAACAGCAAAGTATATAAAACAATGATTAGTCTAAAAATTTCTTACTTTATGAAAAAAAGTTCAGCTTTGGTGTCTCTGTTTTATTATTCACAAAATTTAGACTAGTTGTAGCTTGTTAGTTTGCTTACTGCCTTAACTGTGCATTGTCATAATAATAACTTATCTGTTATTAGAACTGACTTTGAAACCTTAGTTTGTTTTCTTTTTTCAATAACATGATTCCTAAGGACTAAAGACTTCTAAAACTTAATCATGGTGTTTAAATAAAGATTTATATAAAAAATTGATGAGAACTCGGGGCCAAAGAGATAGCATGGAGGTAAGGCATTTGCCTTGCATGCAGAAGGATCGTGGTTTGAATCCCAGCATCCTATATGGTCCCCTGAACCTGCCAGGAGTGATTTTTGAGCATAGAGTCAAGAGTAACCCCTGAGTGCTGCTGGGTGTGACCCAAAAACCAAATATTTATGTGTGTGTGTGTGTGTGTGTGTGTGTGTGTGTGTGTGTGTGTGTGTATTTAAGAGAACTCAATTTTAAATAAAAATCTTCTCGGGGCCAGAGTGATAGCACAATGGTTAGGGCACTTGCTTTATATGCGACCAACCCAGATTCAATTCCTTACACTACATCAGCCTTCCAGGAGTCAAGCACAGAGTGAGGAGTAAGCATGAAACACAGCTAGTTGTGGCCCCCAAACCACAAAAACAAAAGACATTGTTTAAAAAAATAAAGGAGGAGGCTGGAAAGAGTAGGTGGGAGTACATGCTTTGCTTGTGGGGTGCTGTGGTTCAGTCCCTGGCACTGTGTGTCCTTTGAGCACTACTTTGACCTCTAAGCAGAGAATCAGAGTAATACCAAGCCCCACTGGGTGTGACCCAAAAACTAACCCCCCCCAAATAGACCCTCCTAATTATATATGTTTAAGCATTCAAAGAGCTAGTTGAATACTTTCCAGGGAAAAGTTTACATTTATCTTCCACATTCCACCTACTGTTTTCTTATATAAATAATATTTTCATACAAAGTTATGCCATGCCCTTTATCAGTTAATCAAATTCCTTTTTACTCTCCCGGATCCTATTCTGATGTTTTTAGTTTTACATAGATTTTTCTTGATATCTCACTATAAATAAGATAGTGGCTATTTGTTTTTCCTCTACTTCTGCTAAAACTAGGAATGTTTGTATTATAATCCAACAACTCTTTATGTTATTATGTAATATTGAAATATTCATCTTTGTTGAGAACAGTCACTCAATTGAATAAGGCCAAAATTTAAATGTCATCAGATCTCTTTCTCTTCTTTTTCAAAGCCAGGTCATTGCCAATCATGTCAGTTTTCTGTGCTAAATATATTTGTAACCAGTCTGGTTCGTTCTTTCATGCCACTACCACAGCTCAAACTGCCAGAATTCTACGATATTCTTTATCGCATCTAAAGAGGAGATGGGGGTGGGAAGAGGAGATGGGGTCATTGCTGATAGGAGGTTGCACTGGTGAAGTGAGGGGTGTTCTTTTTATGACTGAAACCCAACTACAATCATGTTTGGAATCATGGTGTTTATTTTTTTGGGGGTCCACACCCGGCAGTGCTCAGGGGTTACTCCTGGCTATCTGCTCAGAAATAGCTCTTGGCAGGCACGGTGGACCATAAGGGATGCCGGGATTTGAACCAACCATCTTAGGTCCTGGCTCAGCTGCTTGCATTTAAATAAAGATATTATTAAAAAAAAAAAAAAGAGTCAGGTGATAGCACAATGATAGGGCAATATGCCTTGCATGCGGTTAACCCAGGTTCAATCCCCAGGTTCAATATGGTCTCCTGAGCCTGCCAGGAGTAACTCCTGAACATTGCTGGATGTGATGACAAAACTATAACAACACATACATGAACAAGAGTATGGTTTTCTGTAATTTCAAAGGACCATCTGATGGCTAACCTTTAGTACAATTTAAATCTTAGTTTCTTTTTATGCTGGGGGGTAGAGGGGAAGAAATGGGTATGCAGTAACCTATGGCATGATGCTGGTGCACACTTCTGGTCAGTGTGCTGTTCTAAATGGGCAAAAGGTTAAGCCATCAGTCTATTTCCACCATTTCAACTGAACAGTGACCTGCTTTGTGCTGCTTCACTGTTAGAGCAGTAGAGAAAGTGTTATTGAGTTGTAAAACAAAGCCAGGCTTACATCGAACACTGATGGCTTTTTCAAAAGTTGCAAAGGGATGTTTTTCGGTATTCCAAAGAGTATATTAATAGCAGTATATGTTTATGAAGACCACTGCTCCAGAGTAAAGTGTCTAGGAAGCCAAATTACTATTACTGTACATCAGGGATGTTCAGATATGTTTAGTTTGTTCCAGGTTTAGAAAATCATGTTGTATAATGAGGGAGTTGTTTAAAAAACAAAACAAAACAAAAACAGAACTTAAGGGAAACATTGAAAAGTACTGTTATAAAAACTTAAAAAATAATTGCCCATTGTAGTTTAATTTTCCTTTGTTGCTTAACTGGCATGGATTTTATCCTTTTTTGTTTGTTTGTGTTTGTTCACAGGGTGTAGGTTTATGCATAATATAAAAGGGAACCCAGGGGGCCGGAGAGACAACATGGAGGTAGTGCATTTGCCTTGCATGCAGAAGGATGGTGGTTCGAATCTCGGCATCCCATATGTTCCCTTAGCCTGTCCAGAGCAATTTCTGAGCATAGAGCCAGGAGTAACCCATGAACGCTGCCAGGTGTGACCAAAAACCCAACCCCCCCCCCCAAAAAAATTGGGAAACCAGTATAAAAAGTTTCTGAGCTGTCCTTTAGGACCATAGTGACCACAGGTTGTTTCTTGTGCATCCTGCAGATTAAATCTTGAACAGCTGTATAGAGAAAGTGCTCTCTCTCTCTCTCTCTCTCTCTCTCTCTCTCTCTCTCTCTCTCTCTCTCACACACACACACACACACACACACACACACACACACACATCATGATTTCTGCCTCTGTGAACTGTCCTGAATAAAGTCTTTCATCTAAAGATCTCACTGTTTGTCTATTTCATGAATTCCTTGTCTCATCTCTGAAGGGCTCATTCAGTTTGATACAGTCCAACTTTGTGGATTCGAGCTTTAGAAATTGCTGTTATGCTTTATAATGCACAAAAGAGATAAATTTTAGTTTAGAGCTCTAGAAATTGCTTTTATGTTTGTAATGCACAGAAGACAGAAATACAAGTAATTTAAGGAAATTTAAAAACCATATAAAATGCACTATAAATGATTTAGAATGATAGCTTGGAATTTCTATGAAATGTTCACTAATTACATGATCATAGTGTCCAGTTTCTTTGTCGTTATATTGGGACCTAATATAGTTAGGGGAGTCTGAAGAAGTGCTTCTTATATTCATCTGTTTTAATCACTGAGTGCTATTTCTGTAACTGTCACCTGAGGCTCATCAGATCCCATGTTTCCTATGAAATGTCACATGACCAGTTTAGCAATGATGAAACTAAATTCTAACCATGGTTTTTTGTTTTTTTTTTTTTTTTTTTTTTTTGATGCTCAGGGGTTACTCCTGGCTAAGCGCTCAGAAATCGCCCCTGGCTTGGGGGGACCATATGGGACAATGGGGTATCGAACCGCGGTCCTTCCTTGGCTAGCGCTTGCAAGGCAGACACCTTATTTCTAGCGCCACCTCTCCGGCGCCTCTAACCAGGTTTTTTAAAATGTAGCTGTTGGGGCCAGAGCAAGAGCACTTTGGTAGGGTGTTGCCTTCCACATGACCTATCTGTAATGGATTCGGGTTTGATTCCCGGCATCCCATATGGTCCCAGAGTCTGCCAGGGGTTTGTTCTGAGCACAGAGCCAGTAGTAATTTCTGAGCATTGCCAGGTATGGTCCAAAAAAACAAACAAACAAAACAAAAAACAACCTTCAAAAACACACACACACACAAACACACAAACGTAATTTGTTAAGAAAATATCAAATGATTTTTATTTTAACTGGGTACTGTCATGTTTTGCCATTTATTTGGCAGAAATTCATTTTATGATGCATACTTATTATCTAAATATTATGAATTCTTTCTTTTTCATTTAAATATTATAACACCATGATTTATCAATTGTGCACAATGTAGTCATTTCAGACTTTAATGTTCAAACACCATTCCCACTACCAGTATGACCTTCCCTCCACCAGTGTTCCCGATTTCCCACCCACCACCATAGCCTGCCTCCTTGCAGGCACACACAAACTTAATATTGTTTGTTAAAACACAAAGGCAAATAGAATTATTAAAACTTAGATCAACAAGGATCATTTTAAAATGGTAGTTATTCTCTGTTCATGGTGTTACTAAAGTCAGTGTCTGTGGATTTACTGGGCTGTAGTTGGTGCTAGTTGAGCCATCTGTGGTACTGTTTAGGCTCCCTAAACTTGGTAGATTAGTAGGTGCTTTCTCATAAGATTTCCTGTGGTATTACTGGGCTGAAACTATGAAATTTTGAGGTGTATAGGATCTATAGATATGAAACAAATTTGGCAGGTTGGCAGTTTGATAAGGTTAAGTTGTGGAGCTGGACAGTGTTTATCAGAGGTTCGGAGTGTGTTGGTTGGTGGCTACTATGCTGTGAGAGAGAAAGGGGAATCTGCCCCAACCCATTCTGAGAATGTCCCAGAGGTATCAGCCTTAATCAGACTACCTAAGAAGAGTTGACAGTCGTTGCTTTCTTTTTCAATTTCTTTCAATTCAATCATCTAGGCTTTAGCTAAACCTTCAGGGAAATTAATGTGTAATGTGCATCCTAAGCATGGAATAAAATTTTGATTATTTTTTCCCATTTCATTCTCTTCCCATAGAGAAAATAGGCAAATGGTCACGTGCATTCTCTTCCCATGAAGGAAATGGTCAAATCTGCAGTTTTTCTAGGGAATTGATTTTATTATATTAAAGCAACCTAGTCAGGGGCCAGAGAGATAATACAGTGGATAAGGCGCTTGTCTTGCATATGGCCAAACCCAGGTTCGATCCCCAGCATCTCATATGGTCCCCTGAGCACTACCAGTGATTCGTAAGTGCAGAGACAGGAGTAACTACTGAGCACTACCAAGTGTCCCCTGCCACTCCAAAAAATGCAGCAAAATAAAACCATGTCATAATCTAGGATTGGTAGATAGGTGTTTTTTTTTTATTTGAACATATAAAAATTAGGAACCAGAAAAATCTCAACACAAACACTTCTAACTCAGATTAGCAAAACTACAAAATGAATTTGGGTATTGTGCATTAGAAATAATAATCATACTTATTCATATAATCAGTGAATATTATTAGCATCAGTCAAATGCTAGGCTCTTTCTTTCTTTGCCTTGGCAACATAGTGTTTAAAAGAATAAAGTCAGCAAAGATTTTTACTGATGGATTTAATAGTCAGTAAACAGACTATTCAGTTAAACCATGTAGTAAAAATGTAATAATTTGAATAAAAAAGAAGAGTGTGATAATGAGAGAGCCAGGTGAGCTACTTTATTACTCAGAGTAGAAAGAAAATGGCTCCATAGAGAAGGATACAAACCCAGATCCCAAAGATAAGGAAGTATCTAGATTGTAGTCTCTAAATATTGTTTCTCTTTGAGAGGAATCAGATATTGTTGGAAAACTAGTTTATTACATATATGGAATTAGAACTGTCAAAGACCATAAAGGAACTCTCAATGTCTATTGTAGTCCTGATATAAGAGACAACTTGGAGAGACTCTATTGGCTGCAGATATAATAAGCACATCAGACTGACTGGTCATGCCCTTCAAGATCCTGACTTTCATGATATATTCAGGAATTTAACTATAGTGGCAAGAGAAATAAGTAAAAGTAAATAAAATTGACTACATCGAACTGAGAAAACTTCTGTACAGTGAAAGAAACAAAACAAAAAGATCATATTAAAGATCATTAAAACACACCAAACAAGGATCCTGCTGAATGCACTTGCATACCATACACCTGGGCTAATCTCTAAAAATACAAGGAGCTTACAAAATCAACAGGGAAACAAAAGACCCCATCAAAAATGGGGAGGAGAGAGTTATTCAAGTGCATGCCTGGCATGTGCAGGGTCCTTAATTCAGCCCCTGGTACTGCATTCCTCCACCCCCACTCCCTTCTCTGTGACTCTTGAGCATCACTCAACCAGATCACCAATTGTGTCCAGGGCAATTTTGGCAGGTCTAGGCCCATTAGGAGTTGCCCTGTCTGCCTGCCTCCCAGCAGTGTTGGATTATGGCTCCTATTAGAACAGTTTGGAAAGAATACAAACAGGGGGTTGGGGCAGAGGGGGATAAGGGGGCATTGGTGGTGGGGTGTTCTTTTTATGACTGAAATCCAGCTACAATTATGTTTTGTATTCATGGTGCTTAAATAAAGATTAAAAAAAAAGTCTGGAGAACTGAACAGAGAGACTTTGCCAAAGATATCATACACAGAAAGCCAGTAGGTACAGGAAAAAATGCTCAGAGTTATCCAGAAAATGCCCACCTAAGTGACCGTGAGAAAGGTTTATCTAAAAGACCAAAGAGAATTGTTGGTAAGATGTGGAGAAAAAAATAACCCTCAGCAGTATTTATGAGAATGTTCCTTCCCAATGGAAGACAGCATAGAGGTTTCTCAGAATACTAAAAATAGGTTTATGTGTTCCAGCAATCCCCCTAGATATCTTCAGAAAATATAAATATATGAATTTGAAAAGATGTGCGTGCCTGTGTTCACTGCAGCAATTAACTATAGCCAAAATTTGGCACTCAAAAAGTGCTCAATTGGGTGACTCCTACCTTTGTATGTGGGGGCCTGGGTTCAACCCCTCACACCCTGTGGTCTCTTGAGCACCAGTAGGAGCAACCTCTTAGCACAGTTGGGAATAGCCTGAGCACTGCATGGTATGCATCTCCTCCACCTTTCCTTTTTGTTGCAGTGTGGCTGGAACAGGAGGTGGTTTTACTAAAGGGGAAAAAGTCAAAAGGAGAAAAGTAACTACCCCATGATATCAATTCATATGTGGAAAACAAAGAAGCAAAGAATGGGAGGGAACATACCCAACAAATCCTTGAAATCAGACTACAGAACTAAGGTTATCAGGACATAGGTACTGTATTTTGCGGCGTATAAGACGACTTTTGAAACAAAAAAAGTCAACCGAAAATCGGGGTCGTCTTATATGCCGAGTATATCCCGAAAAATGTTTCAATATGCCACTAAATGAAAATTGTCTGAATATTGCCACAAAACGAATTTTCCAACTCCATCCTGCACCAATCACTGCCAGGCTGCTCGGACCATCTCTCTAACTCGGCCAATCCAAGCAGGCTTTTTATGCATGCAAATTAGACAATGTTCTGGACCTGAATTTACACTGTCAAAAGCCTGCTCAGATTGGCCAGAGTCAGAGAGGACGTCTATTATAGTATAACCTTTGGACCTTTGCTTGTTGTGATTGGCTCACTGTGGTACATACAGTTGCAGCACAGGAACGTTCTGTCTGATACAGCAAATATAGGCCTA
Organism: Suncus etruscus; assembly: GCF_024139225.1. NCBI lineage: Eukaryota > Metazoa > Chordata > Mammalia > Eulipotyphla > Soricidae > Suncus > Suncus etruscus. The sequence continues at coordinate 50,919,396 of NC_064856.1, forward strand.
AACCTATGTTTTAACTGCAAAATTAGGGGGTCATCTTATACGCCAACAAATATGTTAGTTACTACAGAGGAGATAAATCTAGCGGAGAGATATTGCTACTTTAGTGGTGGACACACTGGTGTAAAAATGTCTTGAAGAGTTATAAAATTGTACCTTGAAAGCATACAGGCCAATGTTACCTTAATTTAAAAATAAGAGAAAGTATTGAATCCCAGGGCATTAGTAACTTCACATTTTTTTATACTTGTTGTCTGTCTACGTACCTATTTGAATATTATATGAATTATTTTGTGTTAGGAAATTTGAAAATCAATTTAAAGACACAGGGAGAGAATTCAGCAGGTAGTATTTCTGTAATGTTTCATGCAAATAGGAATAGATGGGACAAAGTGAAGATGTGAAAAATACTGTTCATATACAGGGAGAATTAGTAATTATGATCCATAAAAGTATATGTAAGTGGAAGAATTGTGATTAATGTAATGGTACCTGAGTTTCCAGAACAAACAGTACCTAAAAATAACAAACTTTATCATTGCCAGTTTTAGGGGGAACTTAAGATTCAGAGCTAATTCTTTTTATAGTTCCTGCTACCCTTTGGGCTTATTGAAGTAATTGTAAACAGAATAATGTGAACATAGGGCTGCAATTTACTTTTGAATTTGTGTCTTCAATACTTCTCAGATACAAATGCCCAGGAGTAGTAGTATTGCTACATCAGGCAATATTTTGATTTTTACTTTTTCCAGTTTTATTTAGATACTGTGTTTTACATAATTGTTTGCAATGGGTTTTCAGGCATACAGTGTTCCCATTTCCAATCATATCACCTCAGTCCTCACTCTCCCCCTGCCCCACTCTGACTCCTTGACAGTTATATTTTTAAGTCTGATTGTCATTACTTGGGGTCCTGTGCTTTTGGTAGTATCGGGTCAAGTGTTTTAGATATATACAAATACTTCTGCACACCATAGAAGGGTCTAGGTCCCTAATCTTTCCCCTATATTAATTACTCTTAGACCTTTCCTTATCCACTCTTCATTTCTCTCTTCCCTTGGCATTTTTGTTTCTGCAATTTAGAACCAGTGTTTTGACCACTGTTGATTGCTACCTACCATTCCCCAACCTATTATTCTTGTAGCACAGATTAGTGAAAATATCCAGCGTTCAACCTAACTTCCATCCTAACTTCCATCACTAAACATCAGAGCCTCCAGTTCCGTCCATGTCTTTCTAAGTGGATGTTTTTTGTGTGTATTTTGAGGGTAGACACAAGCCATGGGATTGTCGGGTCATATGTCAGCTCTGTTTTTAGTTTTTTTGAGAAACGTACTCAATATTTCCTATGAAGGTTGAACTAGACAATGCACCTTTTAAAGGCATCTCCACAGAAGCTGCAGTTATGTTCTCACCAACATAAATGAATTAATTTTTTTCTACTTTCTCACATTTGTTGTTTTCAGGTCATTAGGGCTACATCTAGTGGTATTCAGGATGCCATGTGTTAAAGGGGGACTATATAAGTTGTATACAATGTGAGTTCTGATCCTGTACATGTCCTGGAGTTGCATGAACCTGTAGATTGCTTTAGGTAGGAGAGTTATATATGTTTATCATGTTGACTCTTGATCTATGAGTATTTTGTTTCTTTGTGTCTATTTCCTTTATTAATTTTCTACTGTTTTTAGTGTATATAATTTTCGCCTCTTTTGTTAGATTGATTTCCAGGTATTTTATCTTTTTGAGGCATTTGTTAATGGGATTATTTTCATAGTTACCTTTTCCTCCAATTTAGTGTTGCCCAAAGCAGGTGATATTTATTCTGGTGACAAGAACAATCCAGGGCAGAATAGTAGTCTTGGATGCTGGCCTTAAGCGTACATTCTTTCTATTTAAATAAAAGGTAGATTGTGGGGAGAGGGTGAGCAGGTTGGTACTGGGAGATTTCTTTTCCTCCCCTTCCCATCCCATCCCCACAAAGGGAGTGGTAGATGAAATCAGCTTGGGAACTTTTGTGTATAGAAATGCTATAGACTTATGCATATTGATTTTTGTTTTTGTTTTTCTTTCATTGTATTATTGGTAATTGAACTCAGGATCATATATAAGAGGAACAAACTACCACTGAGAAAAGTCCCTGGACTCCATATTGATTGTGTATCCTGTCACTTTATTGAACTCTGAAATCGTTTCTAGTAATTTTTTGATGAAATATTTAGGATTTTTTATGTATAATATGTTACCTTCAGAACCCCTGAGTTTCACTTCTTTTGTTTTTGTTTGTTTGTTTTTGTTTTTGTTTTTGGGTCATGCCCGGCAGCTCTCAGGGGCTACTCCTGGCTCTACACTCAGAAATCGCCCCCAGCAGACTTGGGGACCATATGGGATGCCGGAATTCAAACCACCATCCTTTTGCATGCAAGACAAACACCTTATCGCTGTGCTATCTCTTCGGCCCTTCACTTCTATTTCTATTCTGAATTTCTTTTATCATTTTTTTCTTATCTAATTGCTCTGGCTAGGATTTCCAAAACAGTTGAAAAGGAATGGTGAGAGTAGACATCATTATCTATTTTAGATCTTAGAGGAAAATGATTTTTTCTTTTTCACCATGTATGATATGGATTTATCAAATTTGTCCTGTGTAATATGGAGTTAGTTCCTTCTGTTCCTTCTGTTGAGCACTTTAAAAATTATAAATGGTTGTTAAATTCGACTCATTAAAAAAGTAAGACTCTTAAAATGCACTAATATGAAAAAAATGCACTAATATGGAACAATACCAAAGTTGGTTTATTAATTTTACAGCCAATGCATATATGTCAGCTCCATATTAAATTTATTGCTGCCTTTCCTGGCCTATGAGAATTTTGCTAATGGGAGTTGGAAATATAGATTATGCCACCACAGAATAATAGTCAAGCTCTCTAACAGTTTTCTGGAGGGGGATAGCTGTGTCCCCTGTGATGAACCAAAAATAGATTATTTCTATGACCATTCAGAGAGCTTGGTGAAGAGAGGCACATAACAACTAAATTTATATTTTTTTCAATTTTTGCTTGTCCCTTTCTCTGTGGAAATAAAATTGACAATAATGAAACAAGGTTATAGTACTCTACTGTGGATCATTGGTTCTTTATGTCTCAAGTTAATTTGCATTTGGAAATAGAGGATTTGGTAAATAATAAATATATTTTAAGGACAAATAGCTAACTTTATGGCACCTTATGTATTTCATAGAAGTTATGTCTTTTATATTTTTAAACAGGGTATCCAGAAGTTGGCTAGTCAGTATCTGAAGAGAGAGTGGCCTGGAATAAAAACTGATGAGCGGAATGATTACAGGTAAATTAATGCATGGTTCTTGCTCATTTTCTTTAAGAATATTTTCTGGGACAAGGAAAATAGCATCTGAATATTGTCCCCGCCTCCACATGGCCCTTCAAGTGCTTTGGGATAATTCCTGGCTCTGCATTCAGGAATCATTCCTGGGGATCACTTAATTGCTAGGGAACGAACTGGAGTTGGCCATGTGCATGGCAAGCATCCTACTTGGTACACTGTTGCTCTGTCTCAAGATTTTATTGGTTTAGTTGATTGGCAGCCATGTATAGAATTTAAAGAGGATAGCTGTGTCAGTGGAAAACACATTGTTTACGCAGTGACCTGGAGCTAGAGATAAAACAAATTATTGCAGCCACAGTGAAACATAATTCAAGTGGAATTTTGTGAAACTATTGAAAGAGTTTGTAAGTTTTTATCGCATGTGGTGTGTGTTTGTGCAAGTGTGCACGTGCTTGTGTGCACACAGCAAAGATTTAAAAAACAAAGAAGAGGCACTGGAAAGATAGTGTACCAGGTAGAGTCCTTGTCTTGATGTGGCTGACCTCAGCATCTCATATGGTTCCTGGGGCCCTGCCAGGAGTATCACTGAACTCAGAGCCAGGAGTAAGCCCAGAGCACAGACAGGTGAAACTTAACCCCCAAAATAAAAAAGAAGATAGTGGAATATAAATTTTGTTTTTAGTGATTCACAAATCACTTTTTGTTTGTTTGTTTGTTTGGGTCATACCTGGCAGCACTCGGGTTACTCCTGGCTCTATGCTCAGAAATCGCTCCTGGCAGGCACAGGGAACCATATGGGATGCCAGGATTCGAACCATCATCTTTCTGCATGCAAGGCAAACACCCTACCTTCCTGCTATCTTAAGGCATTTCTGATTTAAGACAATATTTATTGGTTCTTATGTTAGGACTGCAATTAATGATGAGGGGCCCATGAGCTTAAGCAAAAAACTCAGTTTGCTAATGCCTATGAAACAGCAGCAGAGAATCCAGGGAAATTAAGGTCATTAAATACACTTTGGTTTTGAAACTTCTGATTAGGAATATGAGTTTAAAATCAAGTTATGGGGGTCGGAGAGATAGCACAACGGTAGGGCAAGCAGCCAACCCAGGGTGAACAGTGGTTCGAATCCAAGTATCCTATATGGTCCCCTGTGCCTGCTAGGAGTGATTTTTGTTTTTGTTTTTGTTTTTGTTTTTGTTTTGGGGGGGGCCACACCTGGTGTTGCTCAGGGGTTACTCCTGGCTGTCTGCTCAGAAATAGCTCCTGGCAGGCACGGGGGACCATATGGGACACCAGGATTCGAACCAACCGCCTTTGGTCCTGGATCGGCTGCTTGCAAGGCAAACGCCGCTGTGCTTTCTCTCCGGGCCCAACTAGGAGTGATTTTTGAGTGCAGAGCCAGGAGTAATCCCTGAGCACCGCTGGGTGTGGCCCAAGAACCAAAAAAAAAAAAAAAAAAAAAAAAAAACCCAAAAAAACCAAGTTATAGACTGGAGAGATAGCACAGTGGTAGGGCATTTGCCTTGCATTCGGCCAACCCAAAGTAGATGGTGGTTCAATTCTCGGTTCTCGGCATCCTAAATGGTCCCCAGGGGAAATTTTTGAGTGTAGAGCCAGGAATAACCTCTGAGCATCGCCGAGTGTGACTTAGAAAACCAAAAATAAATAAATAAAGTCAAGTTATTTGATTTTTGCTAAAGCCAGAGATAAAGCACAACACGTAATGTATACACTGCTGACCCTGGTTCAATCCCCAGCATCCCATGTGGTCCCTTTAGTACTGCCAGGAGTGATTGCCTAGCACAGAGACAGGAATAACCCTGAGCATTGCTGGGCGTGGTCCAATCTCCTTTACCCCACAAAAACAAAAATAACATCTTCAGATAATTTTTGTTTGTTTGTTTTTGATTTTTGGGCAACACCCGGCTACACTCGGGTTACTCCAGGCTCTGTTCTCAGAAATCACTTCTGGCAGGCTCAGGGACCATAAGGGATACTGGGAATTGAAGCTGGGTCCATCCCAGGTTGGCCACGTGAAGGCAAACGCCCTTCCACCGTGCTATCACTTCAGACCCTGATAATTTCTTAATGGGGTTAGGAAACTAAAGAATGTGCAAGATGCCTTAATAGTCCTTCATAGTTGTAGGACTATTGGAAACTGGAAAGATGGCCTGATAATTATGAATAGTAGTGTAATGTAATATAGAATAATAAAAAAGAGGGATAAAAATGGGGATTTTCTCAGACTTTCCAGTATCTATAAAGTTCAACTAAGAGGAGAGGAGAAAAGAGATTAAATTCTAGACAAAAGAGGGCCCAGAGAAATTATACAGTGGATAAGGGGGCTCACATGGATGACCTATGTTCAATCTCTGGCACCTACCAGGAACGATCCCTGAATGTAGCAGATGCAGGAATAACTCCTGAGTATCACCAGGTGTGATAAATATGTAGGTAAGTTTAATTTTTTAAAAAGAGACAAGTAGAGCCAAAGTTTGTAGCACTAGAGTGATGTGATTGAGATACTGGTGGCATGAGAAAATTATTCTACTGAAGGACAAATTTGCTACAGAATGAAGAATTCCAAACTGTAGGTAGGCTGTGGTTTAAATTTGTTTGAAATGCAGTTTACCAAAGAAGTAAGAATCAAAAAAGTGGGGCCAGAGCAGTGGCGCAAGCGGTAAGGTGTCTGCCTTGCCCGTGCTAGCCTAGGACAGACCTTGGTTTGATCCCCCGATGTCCCATATAGTCCCCCAAGCCAGGAGCGATTACTAAGTGCCTAGCCAGGAGTAACCCCTGAGCATCACCGGGTACGGCCCCAAAACAAAACAAAACAAAAAAGAATCAAAAAAGCTTTGCTCTCTAGGTATTTCATGTAATATATATTTGAAAAGATTTGCTATATGCCCTATTATAGAAATTATTGTTTTAATTTTTAAACTTTATTAATTGATTGGCCTTTGGGCCACACCCAACAGAGCTCAGGGGTTACTCCTGGCTCTGTGCTTAGAAATTGCCCCTGGCAGGGGTGGAGGATCATATGGGATGCCCAGAATTGAACCAGGTCCCTCCTGGATCAGCCTAATGCAAGGCAAGTGCCCTGCTCCTGTGATGTCTCTGGCCCCTGTCATAGGAATTTTAACTTACCTCTCAGAATTATCCATCCTATGAAATACATTTTATTTTTAAAAACTTCGTCTTAGATTATATGCCTTTCTCTGGATCACATGACTGTTTAAACACTTATTTATTCATGAAATAGAGGTGAACTATCTTCTACATGCTGGCCATTAAGGTATCTATTAAGATTGGAGAAATTAGAATGTAGAGCCAATCCTGATAGAGTTACAGAAAATTGCCTTTAAAAAATGATTTATTTTTATTTTTAATACTTTGTAATTTAAACACCATGATTACATTTTTCCTAACAGCTGCATAGTATTTCATCATATAGATGTACCATAGTTTCTTTAAACTGTTCTCGACGCTTCTTTCCAGATTCTGACTATTGTAAATAGTGTTGTGATGAACCTAGGAGTGTAGATGGCAATTTTGTATTGTGTCTTTGTGTTCCTAGGATATATTCCCTAGAAGTAGTATAGTTGGATTATATATGGGACCTCAATTTCCAATTTTTGAGGAATGTCCATATTGTTTTTCAAAAAGGCTGGACAAGTCAGCATTCCCATCAGCAGTAAAAGAGAGTCCCTTTCTCCCCACATTCACACCAGCACTGGTTGTTCTTGTTCTTTGTTGTTGTGTTATATGCACATCTATTGGTGTGAGATGATACTTCATTGTTACTTTGACTTGCATATTTTTTTTTGTTTGTTTTTGGGCCACACCCAGCATTGCTCAGGGGTTACTCCTGGCTGTCTTCTCAGAAATAGCTCCTGGCAGGCACAGGGGACCATATGGGATACCGGGATTCAAACCAACAACCTTAGGTGCTGGGTCGGCTGCTTGCAAGGCAAATGCCGCTGTGCTATCTCTCCGGCCCCTGATTTGCATCTTCTTGATGATTAATGATGTTGGGCATTTTTCATGTGCCTTTTGGCCATCTGTATCAATTCTTTGAGAAAATGTTTGTTCATATCTTTCCCCCATTTTTTCATAGGGTTAGGTTTTTTTCCTTGCTTAGTTCTACCAGTGCTTGTGTGTGTGTGTGTGTGTGTGTGTGTGTACATATATATAATATACATCTGAGATATTAAACCCTTATCAGATGGGCATTAGGTGAATAGCCTCTCTCATTCTGTGGGTAGTTTTTGTGTAGTCACTCTTCTTTCCCTTTGAGGTGCAGAAACTTTTCAGTTTAACGTAGTCCCATTTGTTTATCTTTGCTTCCACTTGCTTGGCCAGTGGTGGTTCTTCCTTGAAGATGCCTTTATCTTCAATGTCATGTAATGTTCTGACCACATTTTCCTCTATGTACCTTATGGTTTTAGGTCTGATATCAAGTCTTTAATCCATTTTGATTTGACTCGTGCCTTTTTAAACACTTGCATTATTGGAACTACAGAGGAAAGCTAGGCTTCCAAGGCTGTTTGAAGGAATGTGAGCAGAACGCCAGTATTGGACAAAAGGAATTCACAACAGAAATAACACCTTGAAGTCAGAGTCATGAGAAACTATGACTATGACTATTAGGTAACACAGCAGTTCAGATGATGATGTATATGGCCTGGAGTGTAGGCAATGTAGGACATGGAGCATATTTAGTCAGCCATCACAGAGAAGATCACATACTAGTCTCTTTATTCACGCAATACAGGTATTAGGGCAATTTCACATGAGGAATAACACATTCAACTCTGCTTTAATAATAGTATGAAAAGTAGGTTAGAGGACTGTGAGGGAGAATTTGGAAAGGATAGAATTATAGGAATTTAATATCTTATTATCATCACTTATTTGAACCAGGAAGATTATAGTAGAAATTAGGCTGGAGGAAATTTCAGAGATATTTAAAGGAACTGAAGCTAGAGGATTTACAATTGATTTGGCAGAGTTTAGTGTTTTGAGTTTGTAGGATGTTCTGAAACAAACTATAAACAGTTTTCTGAAAGTCAAAAATTTCTCTATAAACTAACTCTAAGGTATTTTTTTTAAGTATGTGGGGATAAAAGAGCTCCTGGAACATAGAATACACTTGTTAAATATTTGCTGATGGAATAATCACATGCAGAGAGAGAAAGGGGCACTATAGAGAATTTTTTAACTTAGACAACTGAGAGAATTGTGGTGCATTGTGAAAAGGAAGGGGAAAAAAAGATGATAAAAAAAAATAAAAATTGAGGGTGAATATGTGGCACCCAGCTTGTTTGTTTATAGGGATTTCAGTTGTAGTCAATTGAATGGAGAGGATGCTCTTCAGCAATGCTCTTGTTATTCTAGCAACACTTGTCTTGGAGTGCAGACCTAATAGATTTTGTGACTCAAGTACTGCTTGAGTCCAGTGAACCTGGGAGCCACCAGGACCACCTCAGTGATGTTTGGGGATTCATGCCACACCAGAGATAGAACTTGGGGGCATTGTGCCTACCCCTGAACTTTTTTTGGGGGGTGGGGGGCTACCCCATAGCTTTTAACTTTTAAGTACTTTTTGAAAAAAAAATTTTTTTTTTTGGTTTTTCAGGCCACACCTGTTTGATGCTCAGGGTTTATTCCTGGCTAAGTGCTCAGAAATTGCCCCTGGCTTGGGGGGACAATATGGGGGGACAATGGGGGATCGAACTGTGGTCCTTCCTTGGCTAGTGCTTGCAAGGCTTACCTCTAGCACCACCTCGCCGGCCCCTTAACTTTTAAGTACTTTTAACTTTTTTTTAAAATATCTTTATTTAAGCACCTTGATTACAAACATGATTATAGTTGGGTTTCAGTCATGTAAAGAACACCCCCCTTCACCGGTGCAACATTTCCACCCCTAATGTCCCAAATCTCCCTCCTCCCTACCCCACCTTTGCATGTACTCTTGACATGCTTTCTACTTCCCTCATTCATTCTCATTGCTAGGATAGTTCTCAATGTAATTATTTCTCTAACTACACTCATGACACTTTGTGGTGAGCTTCATGAAGTGAGCTGGAACTTCCAGCCCTCCTCTCTTTTATCTCTGAAAATTATTGCAAGAATGTCTTTCATTTTTCTTAAAACCCATAAATGAGTGAGACTATTCTGCGTCTTTCTCTCTCCCTCTGACTTATTTCACTCAGCATAATAGATTCCATGTACATCCATGTATGGGAAAATTCCATGACTTCATCTCTCCTGAAGGTTGCATAATATTCCATTGTGTCTATGTACCACAGTTTTTTAGCCATTCATCCGTTGAAGGGCATCTTGGTTGTTTCTAGAGCCTTGCTATGGTAAATGGTGCTGCAATGAATATAGGTGTAAGAAAGGAATTTTTGTATTGTATTTTTGTGTTCCTAGTGAACCTGGGAGTCACCAGGACCACCACAGTGATGTGTGGGGATTCATGCCACAGCAGAGATTGAACTTGGGGCATTGTGCCTAACCCTGAACTTTTTTTTTGGGGGGGGACTACCCCATAACTTTTAACTTTTAAGTACTTTTAACTTTTTTTTTTTTAACAAAAAAAAACCCACTTTTTTGTTTTTGGTTGTTGTTGTTTGTTTCTGGGTCACACCTGACTGCACTCAGGAGTTACTCCTGGCTCTGTGCTCCAGGGACCATGCCAGGATTCAAACTGGGGTCTGCCCTGTCTGTCTTGGCCACATGCACAGCCTTACCACTGTGCTATCGCTCCATCTCTCTCTCTCCCTTCTCTCTCTCCTCTCTCTCTCCCCTTTCTCTCTCTCCCTTCTCTCTCTCCTCTCTCTCTCCCCTTTCTCTCTCTCCCTTCTCTCTCTCCCTTCTCTCTCCTCTCTTTCTCTCCTTTCTCTCTCTCTTCTCTCTCTCCCCTCTCTCTCCCTTCTCTCTCTCCCTTCTCTCTCTCCCCCTCTCTCCTTTCTCTCTCTCTCTCCTCTCTCTCTCTCTCTCTCTCTCTCTCTCTCTCTCTCTCTCTTTTGAACCATACCTCAGGGTGCTCAGTACTGGAATTGGGGATTGTTTCTATTGATGCTCAGGGGGCATGAGGTGATGGACACTGAACCCAGACCTCTGCATGGAGAGTATGGATCTAAACCATTAAGCTATCTCTATAGCCCTCTTTTACCTTTTAAAAATTTACTTTTATATTGGTAGTTTAAAAATTCTCATCTAAGAAATGTACGCTTCTTAAAAGTGCAACTGAATAGAATGAGTTTATAAAGACTTAGCTCTTATCTTGTTTCCCAAGCCTTTTCCACTCCTGTATTTAATTGCTTAAGATAATTGCGATTAAAACAATGTATGTTTTTCTTTCCTAGGTTTTTTTTTTTAGATGTGTGTGTGTGTGGCATATATGAAACCAATGCTTTTTTTTTTCATTTTAACAGAATTGAAATGAATTGTATATTTTTCTCTGTAAATTCCTCCACACATACTTAGGGACTATACATTTAATACCCTCTCATGCCACATCTTCATTGCCTGTTTTTAAAAATGACTATGTCACTGGCAGCAGAAAACTCTAGAAAAGCTGCAGTATCAGCAATTGTGCTTAAAATTCCTGGACCACATTTGCAGCTGCACAACAATTTCAACTTAATACTGTCATCCCCAGAGGAACGAATACACCAATTTAGATGCCAGTGTGTATCTGAAGCCACCTAATGTCCAGAAATAAAAGAAGTAAAAAGAATGATCAGCTATCAAGAGCTTAATAAACAATCTGTCAATGGCTTAATGGCCTCATTGCAATATACAATAATTTTCACAAATTCTCTTGTTGCTGCACTTTTTTTTCCTTTTTCTTTTTTTTTCCGGCCACACCCTGTGAAGTTTAGAGGTTACTCCTGCCTATGTGCTCACAAATCGCTCCTGGCTTGGGGGACCATATGGGATGTTGGGGGATAGAACCGACAGTGACAATAATTTTACTGTCACTTTCCTGGAACCAAATGTATTATGATTAACTATGTCAACTATGCAACACATGATCTTTAAATAAATTAAATAAAATACATTACTTCAAATAAAGTAATTTATATTTTAAAAATGTCCACATCACTCCATAGTATGGGTAAATAATACTTTCATTACCAATCTCTTCTTTAATAATTATCGAGTTCATTTCTATTACAAATCATGGTGCAGTGAATGGCTCATGTGTACATAGTTCTATGTTTGTGCACGATGAATATGTAGGTTTAATCTAATCTAAAGGGGAAATTTCAGAGAAGAATGTACTGGGTTTATCTTCTTTAGTGCTAGAATGAGACTTTATAAGTTTAAAATGTTGATATTGTATGTTACCTTTCATCAACTCTATAAATATTATTTACATTTTTTCCAAGTTGACCTGAAACTGCCCAGTTAATTGTTGTTACATTTAGCCAACAATGTGTGTTTGTGTGTTGTCATTCTTTGAAATGTTTTGCCAGTCTCATGAGGCAAAGCACTTGACACACTTCACCACTTCCTTTACCTAAAAACAAAACTTCTGTAACACCATTTTCTCTTAGTTTCATTTCTCTCTCTCTCTCTCTCTCTCTCTCTTTTTTTTTTTTTTGGTTTTTGGGCCACACCCGGCAGTGCTCAGGGGTTACTCCTGGCTGTCTGCTCAGAAATAGCTCCTGGCAGGCACAGGGGACCATATGGGACACCGAGATTCGAACCAACCACCTTTGGTCCTAGATCGGCTGCTTGCAAGGCAAACACCACTGTGCTATCTCTCTGGGCCCCATTTCTCTTTTTTTTTTTTTTTTTTTTTTTTTGGTTTTTGGGCCACACCCGTTTGACGCTCAGGGGTTACTCCTGGCTATGTGCTCAAAAATCGCCCCTGGCTTGGGGGGGACCATATGGGACGCCGGGGGTTCGAACCGTGGTCCTTCCTTGGCTAGCGCTTGCAAGGCAGACACCTTACCTCCAGCGCCACCTACCCCGCCCCCATTTCTCTATTTTTTAATCTTGAAAATAGATTTCTTTTCCTGTTTTTACTCTGTGCAAGCTGTAATAACAGTATACCACAGGTTGGTGCCTCATAAATAACCAAGATTTCATGCTTACATATAGCAGGCATGGTTGGATTCTGGTGAAGGTCCGCTGCTGGGCTGTGGACCTCACAGCTTCTAGAAGCATCCTCACATTACGGAAGGACTTGGGAAAGTCTGTGGAGTCTCTTGTAGGGACCTAACCAGCCTTCTGATGCCATAATCTTTGAGGCTTCAAATTGCAGCAGATATTTGGGGGATACATAGCATCCATGACAACAGTTCTTTCTAGGTATAGGTTTTCTCAAAGTTTTCTCAGTGTCTAGAATTGTTTGAAACAATCTTATCTATATACGTGTCCTTAAATATTGCCTATAAACTAATAATGGTCATAAACCTTCCATTCAACTTGGACCCAAATAAGTGAGCTGCTTCAACTTCATCCCTCCCTCTTTCCCTCCCCCTCTTTTATTTTTCAGATTTTATAGTTAACAATATTTTGCTGATATGACTTTAATTTTATTTTTAAAATTGATTTATTTAAGCACCCTGGTTACAAAATTGTTTATTGTTGGATTTCAGTCATACAATGTACACCATCCTTCACCAATATACCCTCCCCATCACCTAGTCTCCCATTTCCCTCCCATCCCCCATCCACTCCCTGTAGTTAATAATATAAAGTGTCATGAAGAGTGTGCAGAAGATCGGGGGGCAGTTGGGCATTGCTATAACTATACATCCAAACTATAAATGTTAATACTATTTAAACATTGCCTAAACTATAATAATTTTTAATTAAAAATTTTGGAGCAAGACTTATACAGCAGATTGGACACTTGTTTTGAATATGGCTGTCAGGGTACAATCTCAAGCATTTCATAAGTTCCCCTGAGCACTTCAAGGATAATCACTGAGCACAGAGCCAGGGGAAAGCCTTAGCACCCTGGGTGTGGCCCAAAACAAACAAATTTAAAGATTTTGGAGTTGTTTGAAACCTGTTCCAAGTCTCTTTCTATCCTTCTCTTTTCATCCTCTCTCTAGCTATTTCAAATCCTTTTTGCTTTGTTCCCTAAACTTTAGCACTCAAGCTACAGTTGTATTGTTGTTCTTTTTTGAGAGTAGCTTTGTGTGGGATGTCTCCCAAGTGGTGCTCAGGTGGTTCACCAGTAATTCTTGGCTAACTGTGCCTGTGTTTCAATGGAAGAGTCCAAGGATATGATACTGTTCAGGCCCTCTCATGCCATTGCTTCCTAGACCACCTGGCCATGCTGGGGGCTCTTGGGTCACACTTGACAGCACTTGGGGGTTTCCAGGGCTATATCCTGTGATGCTTAGGGGAACTTTTAGTGCCAAGAATAGAACCCAGGTTGGGTACATTCTAGGCACTCATCCTAATAGCTGCACTATATTTTTGGCCCTTCATTGTTGTTATCACACCTCAGCAGGACTAAAATTGGTCCCCCTCCTGCCTTTGCTTCTGTTTCCAAAGGCTTTGGAGAATCTCCCTGTCTACTCTCATAAACAGTAAATGAACACTTATGTATTTAGCACCACACACTCTCTCTGTCATCATCACTATAGAAATTACTTTTAGATTAAATTATAAATATACTTACCACATTTTCTATAGTTGTTTTAGTATGTGGTGCTAGTAGTATATTATAATTATAGTCCTGGGGCCAGCGAGGTGGTGCTAGAGGTAAGGTGTCTGCCTTGCAAGAGCTAGCCAAGGAAGGACCGCGGTTCGATCCCCCGGCATCCCATATGATCCCCTCAAGCCAGGGGGAATTTCTGAGCACTTAGCCAAGAGTAACCCCTGAGCATCAAACGGGTGTGGCCCAATAAACCAAAAAGAATATATAGTCCTGGTAAAGGTCTATAATTCTGTATTTTTTACTTTTTATCCTGAGATTATTGTAGATTTGCATGAAGCTTACATGCATATTACCAATCTTTTCTCTCTGCTCAATGTTTGAGAAAATCAAGTATTGGTACTGCTTGGAGGAATTGTGTTGAATTTAGATCCTAGATTTCATTAATTGCATGCAATGAGACCATAGAGGATGTACCTGTCTAACAGTGCTTTCTTGCTAGGTGTTTTTGCTGGTACAGCATACTACCTTTTTCCTAAAGGGAAGGTGACATATTCCTGTTCAAATAATTATTTCCACCTAAATAGATTTACTTTTCATTAATTTGTATAAAATAGTAATTTCCTTGGTTGAAAAATATAGCTCCAAGTCCTTTCATTTAGAAGTAGAATAGGAATCCAGGTCATTTTTCTTTCTCTAATTTTTACAGTAGCCTCCTTTGACCTACAGCTAACACATTATGTAGCATATGGTCCCTCAGAGTGCTATAGCTGGAAACCCATATAATGCTAGAAAGGAAATCTCAGGAGATGCGTATTATAATCTCTCACTGCAATTATGCCATTTTAAAAGAGAAAGTAATACCCGTTGCTACAATAAGCTATGAAATATAACTGGTATAGAAGCATATATTAGAAAGGCTAAGTAAGGTATTTAGCAAGGTGTAAAAAAGGATTTAATGACTCTAGAAAGAAAAGTATACTTTATTCTTTGACTTTATCATTAAATTGTTGGGCACATTAATTAGACGAAAGGTAAAGCAACTTGCTTGGAATGACTCCAAGCCACCAGGTGATGCTAGCTAAGCATTATCCCCACAGAGAGACAGATGTAGAGCAGCGATGCCATAGATTTCTTTTGTTAAATAAGACCTCTTATGCACATAATGCAGTTATATGATAGTTTTTTCCAGCTACATGAGTTTGTGAAAGTAATAGGATGTTGGTGAAGGAGAATACTTTAGAAGTGTGCCCTACCACTATTTGTACTGCCACATCCACATCTTTGCATGGTTTAGAGTGACTCCAGAATCCTTCAGAACCTCAATAACTTTATTTGCAAAGGTAGGAAAATGTCTTAATAAAGTAATGAAACTTTATTTATACTGATGAATCTGAGATAGTGAAAGATTTAATTGTTAATTTCTTTTACTAGTATTAGCTTTATGTAGAATTGTAAACCTTGTACAACTTTTAATATTGTAGAACTATATAACGCAAAATAATCCATTGCTGAAATACACTAGAGGATAGAGTGTATTCACGTTTCCACCTTTGCATACTAAAATATTTATTTCCTATAAACCAGTCTGAGTATACTTGGAACCATAGAGAAAAACATCCCTTTTTTAATCACTGCTAACCAGAGAACACAATGTCAGCCAATTTTTCTTTCTTTTCACTGTGATCCTTTTGTCTCTGAATTTAGGAGCATGTATCCTGTTTGGAAATCATTTCTTGAAGGAACAATGCAGGTAGCTCAGACTCGGATCAATATATGTGAAAACTACAAAAACTTCATTTCTGAGCCTGCCAGGACAGTGCGAAGTTTAAAAGAACAGCAACTTAAAAGGGTAATGTTTTGACTTATTTCTTTTTTAACATGCATTATTAATATTGAAGTGCTACATTTATAATATGAGATTTTTTAAAATTGCATTTAACAATCTAAGTTTTTTTTTTTTTTAATGTAGTCAAGCTGTTTCTAATTTCAACATGTTTTCTCTTACTAGTGTATTTTACTGACTGGTCTGATTTTAATTTGATTCTGGAAGCCCAGTAAACACAAACATGACTTTTAATGTTAGAATCTTATAATCATATCTACTTCATTCACAATTTTGTTTTAATTTGTTATGTTAAAATAATTTCAAAGTTATTACACAGTCTTAAATAAATTTATCTTATTTTCATAAGCATTTTTAACAAAGAATGTTGGCTTTTTAAAATATTTCATTGAAACCATTGTGATTTACAATGTTCTTCATAGCTGGGTTTCAGATATATAATGTATCAGAGCCAATCCCACCACCAGTATCAATTTCCTTCCACCAATGTTCCTAGAGTACATTCCATGCCACCACCCCTTCCCCAGCCCGCCAGCATAACAGGACCATTTTAAGTTTTGATTGTTAAAGTTTGGGTCTCATGATTTCATTGTTGTTGATGTTGGCTTGTATATTTAGTTCTGTTTTTTTTTTTTTGTAATAACACCAATGGACCTGAGACCTTTTTTGGCCCTGGCCCCTATTATTGCATACTTGTGTTTCTCTTCCTCCATGCAGTCTCTCTCCTCATTATACTCTAGGCCTAAGGTTAGTGTTCGAGACAACTCCCATTTAAACCATTGCATTTCTTCATGCAGTTATTTTAAATACTACATATAAATGATAGTATTCTGTATTTATCCTTCTTCTGGCTTATTCATTTAGTATCTTCCATTTTCTTCCATTTCCATCCATGTTGCTGCAAATTGCATGACGGCATTATTCTGTACATCTTATATATATGTACCACATCTTCATTGTTCGCTTTTGTCTTGTTGGGAATCTATTGATTCCAATTCTTAGCTATTGTATTGAGTGCTGCAATTAATAACAGTGTGCATAAATCCTTTTGGATTGGTGTTTTTTAGTCCTGAGGATAGATACCCAAAAATGGGAATTTCTGAGTCATGTGGCATATTGATTCTTAATTTACTGAGAACCTTTTATACTGTTTTCTATAGAGGTTGGACTAGGCAACATTCCCACCAGCACTGGATGAGAGTTCCTTTCTCAACACATTCCCACCAACACAAATTATTCCAGTATTTTTGATATGTGCCATCGTCATTGATGTTAGATAATATCTGTTTATTTTCTTGATTTAGATTTCCCTAATGATAAGTGATGATGAGCATTTTTGATATATTCCTATTTACTCAGATCTGATTCTATAGTCCTTGCCGTTGGCTCCTATCCTTCAGTATCCTATTGAACACTTGAGATGTAAGTGTTGGAAGGTGACATTTTTTGACCAAATATTAACAAATTTACTTCCAAAAGTAGTGCATTCCAAATTTTAACTATATAGGTTGTATATTATTTCCTAGGAATTTAAAGCGTATAGGTAGTTATTTTTATAGGTGGTGTATTGTATCTTTTCAGAAATAGTTGTAAAAATAGATCATCATGATGCCTGATAAATAATCGGATTTTTATCATGATAGAAGTAATAC
The DNA here is from genome assembly GCF_024139225.1 of Suncus etruscus. Classification (NCBI taxonomy): domain Eukaryota; kingdom Metazoa; phylum Chordata; class Mammalia; order Eulipotyphla; family Soricidae; genus Suncus; species Suncus etruscus. The sequence goes on from NC_064856.1 coordinate 50,936,876, forward strand.
TTTAGATAATATTAAAATGTTTAAGACAATTACTTCAGAAGCCATCCAGTATTATTATTGTTATTTAGATTTCCTAAACTCTTTTTATAAATAAAAACTAAACTAAACTAAAACTAAACTAAACAGGAGCAATAGCAATAGTACAGCAGGTAGGGTCCTTGCTTTGCATGTAGCCAACAAGGGTTGGATCCCCAGCATTCCTTATGGGATGATTCCTGAGCACAGAGTTGAAGTAACTCCTGAGTATTTCTAGGTGTGACCAAAAACAAAAGCAAAGCCCTAAAGGTATTTTATTTTATTTTAATAATAAATAAAATATATTTTATTATATATAGAATATAAAAATAAAATATAGAATCATATTTTATTTTAGAATAAAAAAGACTAAAGACAAAAACTTTCTTGTTGGCTAAAGATGAATTTAGGACCTGGAGAGATAGTATCATGGTTCTTTGCATGTAGGTGACTATGGTTTGAACCCTACCTCCATTTGGTCCCGTAAGCACCACTAGGAGCAACTTTTGAGTACAGAGCTGCAAATAGTTCCTGGACACTGCCAGAATTGACCCCAAAATTTTTTACAAGGCAATTTTAGTAGATTGAGATTAATAGGTACTTATATACTATATGTATATAAATATTTATTTTAGATCACCTATTTAATAATTGATGGTTTAAGCATATTTGTATAAAAATGCATTTGTGGGGCCAGCATGGTGGCGCTAGAGGTAAGGTATCTGCCTTGCCAGTGCTAGCCTAGAACAGACCGCGGTTAGATTCCCCGGCGTCCCATATGGTCCCCCAAGCCAGAAGCGACTTCTGAGTGCATAGCCAGGAGTAACCCCTGAGCGTCACCGGTGTGGCCCCCCCCCAAAAAAAAAAACATAAAAAAAAATGCATTTGTTTTATCTCTGCTCAAAAACACTTTTTTCAAAACAGATCTATCAAATAAACTATAGAATTGAGGCAAAATAAGTACTTTCTAATGGAGAAAAAATATTTTGTGTGTATATATGTGTTTAGAGAAGGGGCAGGAGTTAGGAATACTAATACAGACAATGTGTATTGGTATAAACTTTAACTGAAAATACTGCATTTCAATTTGTCAACACATTATCACCAAATCTAATTGAATTAGAAAGTTCCACTTTTCTCAGTACCAAAATATTTTGAAAGAGTTGACACTGTTGTCTTTCATTAATAGAATACTCTGTGACATCAACTTAAATAACATCCCCAAAGTGAAGTTTGGCATGTTTTAATATTTTTAAATTAATCTGTTTTTATATGTAAATAATTTTATTCAAAAATACTCAGTATACATATATGTGTATGATATATACATATATTCAGAGATATACACACAAATGTGTACACATACTTTCTTGACACAGACAATCTACCCTGTCAAATTTATTTCAAATAAACTTATCAAGTCTATCTTGAATTACCATTTTACCATCTTAACAATATAAAAGTCTTTCAACTAGAAAATTTCAATGATTTATCAGGACCTTTGTGCCTTAGGACTTTAACTATTCATATCTTTTGCACTTTCCCTACATTTTCTCTATTTCTACCTATATGTATATCCTCTCCCTATTCTTTGATGTGAATACTTTCTCCTGGTATAGCTTGCACTTTATTAATGTACTTTTCCCCCTTTCTAATCTTCTTTTAAATCTTAACCTTTGGGGGGCTTAATGATATTTTTAGTTCTAGAATTTCTATTTTATTTTAGATTTAAAACAATATTATATTTTTTTGGTACAATTTTCCATATTTTTCTTTCATCCTTGTAACTGTGATGCTTTTGGGACTGGCGGGGGGCTCAGTGGTAGAGCATAGTGGTGGGTTCAGTTTCTGGTACTAAAAAAATAAGTTGTGAATTTTGTTTCATAATGCCACTGTGTGAATTATGGGAGGTCTATTCCCATCATTGCTATTTGATTATTTGGGTTTTAGTATGTTTTCACAGTGGTTATAAATTTTCACTTAGTGGATATAAATTGGAGAGGCTCTAGAAGATGTTCTCTCTGTTTTCATAAAGAGGCTAGCTTTCGGGGCCGGCGAGGTGGCACTAGAGGTAAGGTGTCTGCTTTGCAAGCGCTAGCCAAGGAAAGGACCATGGTTTGATCCCCCGGCGTCCCATATGGTCCCCCCAAGCCAGGGGCAATTTCTGAGCGCGTAGCCAGGAGTAACCCCTGAGCATCTAACGGGTGTGGCCCGAAAAACAAAACAAAACAAAACAAAACAAAAACAAACAAAAAAAAAGGCTAGCTTTCTAGCAGGCAGACAAAATTTCAGATCACTTTATTCTTCTTAAGGTCTGGTTTTAGACTTTTGCTGTTGTTTGGCTTTTTGTTTAAATTTTATTTTAAGTACTATGATTTACAGTATTGATAATGACAGGGTTCCATGCCCCACCCCCCAAAAGGAATTTTAGCAGGACAAACCCTCCACCAATGTCAGCTTCCCTCAAACATGTTCTGGTATCCCCCTCACTCTGCCCCTCTCAGTGGTCCTGTCCTCCATCCTCCCTATCATAATCTGCTTCTTATTAAAGGCCAATTCTGTTTCTGTTGCCTTTGAGTATTTGTTGTTTTTTACTATGTTAGTTTTATCTATGTTAACTTATACTATGTTACTATATTATCTTTATCCCTCTATATGAGGAGATCCTTTGTATTTGTCTTTCTCCTAACTTCATTCAGCTTGTTCCTCTCCAGATCTGTTCACATGCTCTCATTTTTTCTTACAGCTGAGTAGTACCTGTAATGTAAATATACCACAGTTTCTCCAAGCATATGCTTTTGTGTTGACATGTGTTTGTTTTGGATGGGTCACATCTGCTATTTTCTTTTTTTTTTTTTTTTTTGGTTTTTGGGCCACACCCGGTGATGCTCAGGGGTTCCTCCTGGCTATGCGCTCAGAAGTTGCTCCTGGCTTAGGGGACCATATGGGACGTCGGGGGATCGAACCGCGGTCTGTCCTAGGCTAGCGCTGGCAAGGCAGCCACCTTAACTCTAGCGCCACTGCGCCGGCCCCAACATCTGTTATTTTCAGGGCTCACTCTTGGCAGTACTTTGGAACCAAATATGGTGTCAGGGATCATTCTGGAGTCAGCATCATGCGAGGCACAGCCAATTTTAAATTAAGTAACTAGATAAAATTCTCCCTAATATCTGAATGTTAATGCTTATCTTAAAATTCTATTCTGAGGGGCTGGAGAGATACACAATGGTGTTTGCCTTGCAAGCAGCTTATCCAGGACCTAAGGTGGTTGGTTCGAATACTGGCACCCCATATGGTCCCCTGTGCCTGCCAGGAGCTATTTCTGAGTAGATAGTTAGGAGTAACCCCTGAGCACCGCTGGGTGTGGCCAAAAAAACAAAAACAAAACAAACAAAAAAATTCTATTCTGACCTTTTCCTTTCTAAATACTTGAAGATAAACTGAGACTTTGCAATTATGAAAGATCTGTCATTGTGGAGATTATAATGTGAATTTCATAGCTTTTTCTTAGTCATTTCTATCTAGCACAGTAGTTGCTTATAAATTAAGAGCCAGGGTCACTAAACTTTGCTATTCTTACACTGAGTCAAACTTTTATCCATTATTTTTCCTCGTTTATGCTAGTTTACCCGAGGCTCAAATGATAGTCCAGCAGATAGGACACATACCCTGTATGTGGCCAATGCACCTTCAGTCCCCTGTATTACATTTGGACCCCAAACCTATCAGGAGTGATCACTGAGAGCAGAGCCAGGAGCAAGTCCTGAACACTGCTGAGTGTGACCAATAAAATAAAAGATAAATAAGAAATATAACTAGCTTACCTTCCTTGAAATAATGGATGTACATTTGTAAAACACCAAAGTGTTTATGAAGTGTCTATATCCATTGCACTCTTATTTGATCTTCATGATGAACTGTTAGGCATATAAATATTACTGTTTTACACATGAAACTTAGGCTAAAAGTTCTTAAACTTAACTATTCAATAATATAGCAGGAATTTAAATATATTGCTTCCTAATTTCAAATCCTATGCAATCTTTAGAAAGCACTTGAAGTTTAATATTTAAGCCTGTTCACCTAGCAGACTGCTACCTCTTTCCTTGAGTAGAATTCCTTTGCTTTGCTGTACTAATTCCTTACTTTTTTAAAAATATTTTTCAGTTTTAGAAATAGTTGTAGTTACTACATCAGTAGTGGCTTTTACAATATGGACATTCCTCAAAAAACTAGAAATTGAGTTTCTATATGACCCAGCAATACCACCCCCTGAGAATATTCCCTAGGAGCCCAAAAACAATGCAGAAGGCACTCCTATATTAATTACATCACTGTTTACAATAGTCAGAATCTGGAAACAGCATGAATTCCTGAGAACAGATGAGTAGATAAAGATATGATGGTGTATATACATAGTCGGAAGCCATGCAGTCATTAGGAAATATGAAGTTATGAAATTTGCTGATACCTGGATAGACACGAACCATATGTCTATGAAATGAATTGGAGAATGACAGATGTATAGTGATTACACTAATTTTTGGGTATTAAAAACACATGCAACTGTATGTAATTACCATACAGTTACCCAAAGACTATAGAAACAAGAGTCAAGAGGACTAGTACATAGTAGGAAGCTTGTTATCAGCTTGACTTGGGGGTGGGGTACAGTGAGAACAGAGAAGGAACCACTATAATAGTGATAGTTGGAAAGACTCTGGACAAGAACTGGGACTCGATAGGAGATAAAGTGATAATAATACCCTTACACATGTGCATTGGGGGCCAGGTGGGAGGGAATTTGGGGACATTGGTAGTGGGAAATGTGTGCTGGTGAAGGAATGGGCATCAGAATATATGTTGTGTGACTGTAACTCATTCATAAACAACTTTGTAACTATCACACAATTAAAAAAATGATTTTTGGCTATTCTACTTCCCAAATAATTGGTTATGTTTCTTTATAACTTTTCATTGTTTTTTAAATAGTTGGGTGAGTTTTTATTTCTTTTTTTTTTTTTTTTTTTGTGGTGAACAGGTTGGACCACACCCTGTGCTTAGGGGTTACTCTTGGTTTTGAGCTCAGAAATCATTCCTTGCAGGGTCATGGAAACATGGGATGCCAGGAAATTGAACTTGGGCCAGCTATGAGGTACCCTAACCATTGTACTGTTGTTCCAGCCCAATATCTTCTTTATTTTTTTTAACTTCTCTGCTTTTGAACATTACTATTAAAACTACAGTAAAATTATATTTTCTAATAAATTTTGTTTTATTGTTTTTGGTCATACCTGAGGCTCCCACATGGAAAGCCTGTGCTGTCACCCTATGATCCATCTGTCTGTTCCCCTTCTAAATTAATGGGGAGTGAGGAAAGGCAGAGGGATCTGTTTCCAGTTGTGAAATCAGCACCTATTGGTTTCTAGAAATTTTTATTTATTGGCCCAAGTTTATTATTTATTTACTGTCACCAAGTATATTAGCAGGTACAGCTCTTTTAGTTCATTTCTTGTATCAACTCAGGGATCATATTGTTTCCCTTTTCTTTCCATATGTCCATGGTTTCTGCTTTGTTTTGAAGTCATACCTGCCTGTGTTCAGGGCTTACTCCTGGTTCCATGATCAGGGATCAGTTGTAGTGGTGTTCGGGGAATCTTATAGGCTACCAGGGATCAAACCCAAGTTAGCCACAGAAAAAGGAAGTCCTTTATCTACTGTACTATCTCCTTGGTCCACTTCTTTTCTTTAATTTTATTTATATCTCATGGGTTTTATTTATATATATTATATTCATATATAGTTAATAACTATCACGTTTGTCCTAAATTTTTCTCTTTTTTTTTCTTGTTCTGGATTTTTATTGGGGGATGGGAGGAGGAAGAATCTTCCCCGGTAATGTTGGTGGTACCAACAACGCTTTGAACGATATGTGGTTTCTGGTTTTGAACCCAGGGCCTTACACATACTAGACATATCCTCTGCTATTTGAGCTGTCTTCCCCAGCCCTACTGTCTTAGTTCTAATGTAAACATAGTCACTCCTTCCTGTGTCTGCTGAGTACTGATAAGCCTAAGGAAAGGGCTGGCCAAGTATCATGGAAAGACTTTTCTCAACATGGGTATTAAGTTTGTTTTTAAGTATATAATTTTTTGAATCCCAGAAAATTGGATTCCTACAGGAAATTTTAATTTTAAAGGCTGGGCTGGAGAGATATCTCAAAATACTAGCACACATCCTTTGCATGTATTTGCAAAGCCTGGTCCCTGAGTTATACCAGGTGTGGCCACAAAACCAAAATAGTAGTAGTAATAGTGATAATAGAAAGCTTGGGAAGGATAATTCAAGTATTTTTTTAATCACAAGTTAAATTTGATAGCATTCATTTCACGAATATTTTTGGTAGTTGACTATGTGAAGAGCACTCTCATTTAAAGAACCCAAAACATTCTTGAAACAAATTTCTTGAGAGGTGGAAAACAAATTCAGATTTACTGAATGCAAGGGAAGGATTCTGAGATCTCATTAATATTCACATAGGCTTTCTCTTATTACATTAACTATGTCTTAGAAATGTATGTGAAGAGTAAAAAGAGAGTAGGAATAGATTCAGCTAGAATTTCTTGATGAGAGTTTTGGGAAAGCCTATTAGATCTAATCTCACAAAATATACCTGATACTGCTACATCTATAGAAAATCATTCAATTAATAATCTTTTATAAATGAAAATTAGTTAATCTCCTTAAGATGTTTTACTACATACACAAGCCTAAGGAGAGATGTTTTGTTCTTAAAAGAGTAAGGATGGGGCTGGAGAGATAGCGTGGAGGTAAGGCGCTTGCCTTGCATGCAGAAGGTTGTTGGTTCAAATCCCAGCATTCCATATGGTCCCCTGATCCTGGCAGGAGCAATTTCTGAGCGTAGAGCCAGGAGTAACCCCTGAACACTGCCGGGTGTAAACCCCTCCCCCCCAAAAAAGAAAAAGAGTAAGACTATAAAGTGACTTGTGGATGCATAGATACTGAAGATTAAACTAATCTTATTGAGTGGTTTTCAATTTCAAGAAATTCTCTCATCTATAGTGTTTAGTTTCTTTTCAAAACTAACACAAATTAGCAGACCCAATAATAACCTTAGTATCACTGCAGAGATCTTGCACCTTCAGTGTAAAAGTACTGATCTCTTCTCTGACATCAAGCTTCATTGGATGAACTTTTTGGACATAGATATTTTACTACTGACTTATTTTTCAAAACATTCTAGCACATCTTTCCATTAAACACAATTACATTTTTCAGGCCATACACTTGTTACTCTCTACCTAATTGTATCCATTACCTCAGTTCTTTATATCTACTTACAGGGCTTTATAGATAAGCTTAGCACTTTGTGATTCCCCCAGGTGAGGAACTGAGATTTAATTCCTAGTAGTGGGGCCCCTAAAGAAAACTGAAATTCTTTATTCCAAGTCTATAGACAGTTTTCTCTTTAGTTACCATTACTATAGACCCAGTGCAAGCTCTTCCTTCAGATATGTATGATGCATTGTAATTTCTCTTAAGTCGACACAATTAACATAGTTGACATTGTATCTTGGATTTCTTTTGAAACTCAGATCTAGCAAGTTAAGTACTAAGGTCCAATTCTTGGCAGAGGAAAAAGACAACTATTGTGGTTTTTTGTTTTGTTTTTGAGTGAAGAAAGTTTTTTTTGAAACTTATTTAGAAAGATGTGAGGAGAGAGAAAGGGAGAAGTACATGTACAAGAGAGAACACAGAGTGGAAATAAGCAAGCAGAGATACATCAAGACAAAATGAGAGGGGCTGGAGAGATAGCATGGAGGTAAGGCGTTTGCCTTTCATGCAGGAGGTCATCAGTTCGAATCCCAGCATCCCATATGGTCCCCCGTGCCTGCCAGGAGCAATTTCTGAGCCTGGAGCCAGGAATAACCCTTGAGCACTGCCGGGTGTGACCCAAAATCCACACACACACAAAAAAAAAAAAAAAAAAAAAAAATGAGAGACAGGGAAACATGGGATTGAAGAGCAAAGCCTGTTTTTTCTTTTTCCTTCTCCCCCTTTATTCACTGCTAGACACTGAGTGCTCAATAAACATACCCATTGGGAATTTTCCAGACTTTTAATTTCCAGTAAAATCATATACTTCTCACCACCTAACATTTTCTTTGTCTGTGGGTTTTGTTGTTTGATGATCTTGATCTACTCCCAGCATTTTGCCTGGTATCTTCCACCCTCTTCAGTATCTGCTCCTCTGTTGAGATTTTTATTCTGCACCAAATGGCTATCATTTCTGACTCAAACTTTGATATGGATTCTGTTCTAAACTAGTATCAAGCTAGAGAAATTTCTCAGTGTCTCCCTTCAAAATAGAAGAAATGATTCCATTTCAGAGCAGCATTAATTTGGCCCTACAGTTCTGAGAGTTTATTGATTAAGCATTTTTAGTTACTATGTCTCTTCTTTCTTCTGGATTGTATCCAAAGCCTGGGCTTGGAGTTTGGAGTATTAATTATGTAGTATGCAGCTTTTTTGCTTTTCTCCTTCATATTGGTCTTACTCAGTCACACTTTGGTCATATTTCACTCCTTTGCCAGGATGAATTCTTCTTTAACTTCTAAAGATCTAGAAACTTTGTAAAGATTATGAAGGAATACAGAAATGCTCTTTATATTTGTGGTTATTGTTATTAAGTCTCCAACATTAAGAGAATTTTTATTGATGTTCTTCTATGCCTTTTGCCTTAATATGAGCCATAGACAGCATTCAGAGATATTTTTTTCTTATAGCAGAGTTGTTAAGTAAGCTGACAATATTCAGTACATTACTTGAGATGCAGGCACCAGCTGTTCACTGGATTTTGATTTGCAATTTGAAGGACATTAAAAGTGCTGACTCTACTCTCAAGTTTCTATCCTGAGGATATGCATCGTCCTTGGGACAAGCTAATTTTCTATAAGGCTGAAAACTGAAATCATAATAACTGTTCTTTGTATTATAGTGTGTGGACCAGTTGACAAAGATCCAAACTGAACTACAAGAGACGGTGAAAGATTTAGCTAAAGGCAAAAAGAAATACTTTGAGACTGAACAGATGGCTCATGCAGTACGGGAGAAAGCTGACATCGAGGCAAAGTATGTTTTATCATTTCTGAAAACGTGATTATGCAAATCAGTGTTATCTTTGCCAGTATTTTGTTTCCTGTTAATGCAAGGCTTCACTTGTTGTTAGATGATGTCGGTTTCATTTGACCTAAACATTTTATGTATTTGAAATCAAGTTTTCTTTCATATTAACTAATTTAAGTTTACACAGCAAAAAGGGACCATTTGATAAGTTTTTGCATTGAATTGAATTTTGAAAAGGAAAGAAATTAAATGAACATTTTATTGAAAGCTTAGCAAAAATTACATACAATGGCAGTGGAGTCTGAACACCAGAGTTTATGAGCTGATTTGTTTTTCTCATGATAGACTAAAATCAGTTAACATTGTAAATTCCTATCCTCAGCCTGCCACTAAAGGCGCAGGGATGCATCAGATAAGCAAGGACACTGCTCTCTGGGTGAAAACCCTGCTCAGAGAGCAGCTTGCCTCTACTGTGAACTTTATTCTAATTATTCTAGTAGTGGATACTTTTAAGTAAACCACAGCAATTTTGAATTTTGCCTAAAATTTGTTTTTATTATAACACCATGGTTCACCAAATTGTTCATAATACCGTTGTTGTAGGCATTAAATGTTCCTACAACAATCCCACCATCAATCTGACATCCCTCTACCAGTATCCCTAGTTTCCCATTCACCACCCCAGCCACAAACAAATTAACTTCATATTGTCATATTTATTATAGCACTAAGGCAAATGGAATTATCAAAACTTAGATTTGAAAAAAAAAAGTGAGTGTGTGATCACTGTTTTTTTTTTTGCTTGTTTGGTTGGTTTGGTTTGGTTTTGGTTTTGGTGTTTGGGCCACATTCTGTAGAGTTCAGGGGTTACTCCTGGCTCTGTACTCAGAAACTCCTGGCAGAGCTCAAGGTAGCATACAGGATGCAGGGTGGGGCGTGGGGGATGAGAATCAAATCTAGGTCAGCTGTATACAAGGCAGGTGCCTTACTGACTGTATACTATCTCTCCATTCCTAAGTTTATGATAATGGTTATATCTTGCAATGGTGTTACTCAAGTCTTTATCTAAGAAATTACTGGACTGATTGGTGCTGGTTGAGCTGTGTTATTGTTTTTGCTCATTAAGCTTGGTAGGCTTCATCTCTCCCCATCCCCCAGCTTTTTGGGCTGCACTCAGTACTTCTGGCAGGCCCACAGGAAACAGAATGGCAGGGATTGAACCTGGGTCAGCTATATACAAAGGAAGTATCCTACCCAGTGTACTGTTGCTCCAACTCCTATGACTCGTTTTATTTTATTTTGGCACCACACCTGGCAATGCTCAGGAGTTACTCTTGGCTCTGCATTTAGGAATCACTCCTGATGTTATCCTTGGGGAATCAAGCACAGGTCGGCCACATATAAGACAAGTGTCCTACCTACTGTACTATCGCTCTGGCCCCCAAGCTTGATAAGCTTCCACGCATCTTTCTTATCAGATTTGCCCTGGTACTACCTAGCCTTTCATACATGTGAATAATAATTCATATATTTTGAAAAGAATTAAAAAATAAGAAACTGACCATTTGTGCCAGAGAGATCAAATAGCAGAGTTATTCGCAAGAACAATTGGGAAAAATAAGATTTATTTTCCCTTATCTTTTGTGTTTTTTTGGAAAACTAAGTTTTTGTTTAGTCCCGAAGAGATTTGTGAAGAGAGCTGAAACTCCCTTTCCATGAGGTCACTGACACAAATCTAGGAGTCTAAAGTCCCAGTCATGAAATCAGAAAGGCTTTGAACAGCAAGAAGAGAGATAGAGAGAAACAGAATGCTGCACACTGTATACTTTTATCTACAAGCTGCAAGAAGTTAAAGTATCTCATAAACATCTTGTGAAAATTTGCTCCTAACAGTTTATTAGTACCAAGAGATAATAAATGAATACTCAGAAAGTCTTTTATGTGAGAGGAAAACGTATTTAGTATTTTCCTAACTTGTCTTACCTTTTCTTCTTGTAAGTGTTCCTGTATTTCTTGTGCTTTGGTAGAGCCAATGTGTTAAGAACTAGAGTTTTCAACTAGGTGATCTCCATTAGGAAATGCCTGTCATGGAAATTTTTAGGAACTTGTTTATTCAATTCTTAGGGTTCTAGAACAAAAAGTTGATAGGTTTATAGAGCATATAAATAACCTGTCATAGCATGAGGGCTCACAGGGTGAAATGAGGACAGCTGCAAAGCTCTTCTTGAGAAATGTGAATTTGACAGGGTCTAAGATGCTGATTCCAAGGAATTAGTTTCTAATAAAACCCAGATTCAAAGGAGTACAGAAAATCAGACATTTTAACTCAAATTAATTTTTTTTGGGAAAAATTAATTAACTATGAGTAATGCCTCTTTATCTTCATTCACTCTAAACATTTAAATATTTATACTGATTCCAGTATATATGGGAATGAGTAAGATAAACCCACAAGAAACTTAAAGCTAGAATTAGATATAAATTTATTTAAAAGTAACTATGATTTTTTTTATTTATAGTAAGATAAAATTGAGTTCTTCAAGTCACTTACCTAGTAACTTCTATGTGGTAGTTATATGAAATCACTATTATACAAACAAGGGGAAAATCCATTTCCTCTAGTGAAAAATGGAACCTTCCTAGAAAGAGTGATATTTGGATGGGCTTGAAGAATGGATACAATTTTTCTAAGAGCAAATGGAAAGTTTAAAAGGGACAAAAACATGATATATAGTTCTGATAGATTACTGACAGATGATAAGATATGTACAGTTAAGTGAGATCACAGAATGAGAAAGGATATGACTAGAAGAGAAGAAGGATATCAACTTGGATGTTACATTTTATTGAGTCTGTGAAACATTGGGGTGGGGTGAAGATATTTAATAAGGAGTCAAATACATAGCTCTCAGATAAGAATTTGGACCTGAAAATGATCCTTTGGGGTTCAGTTACCTATCAGATGGTAGTTACAGGAATGAAATACTGTTGTTTATAAAATGAAAATTTGAGTTTGGACCATAAAGATCATTGCCATTTACAATGGTTCACATTTCCTTCATTTGGAAGATAGATGAAGCCTTAGCATGTACAATACAATGAATTACATATAAAATATTTCATATATATGTGAAATATTTCATATATACTTATTTGTTCCAGATCTTTGAAGACAGGAATCATATTTTATTACTAGTACCTACTTAAGTACTACATAAGCAGTATATGAGGGGGCCAGAGTGACAGCACAGTGGTAAGACATTTGCTTTGCAAATGGCTGACCCGGGAAGGACCTGGGTTCAATCCCCAGCATCTCATATGGTTCCCCGAACCTGCAGGAGCTATTTCTGAGCACAGAGCCAGGAGTAACCCCTGCGCACTGTTGGGTGTAACCCCCCCCCAAAAAAAAAGGAGTATATGAGGATGAGCAAATAAGGAGAAGCCAAGAACTGAAAACCTTATATTGGAAAATCCAAGTTTAACTCAAGCTATTTAGATAATGAATAAAGAAAAATGCAGACTTGCATTAAATATACATTTTATATCTAATTGAATGACCAAATATAGTCTTTATATTTGTGAGAGATTCTGACCTCATTTTAAAATTCATGGCCTTCACTTTTCAATATTAAATTGTAAATAAATGGATTAATAAAAAATAAATGTTCATGAAATACAACTATGACAAGGGGGAAAATAGGAATATCCTAATTTATTTTTCCAACAATAGGTAAGTATTGTGATTCATACATATAGATATCCCTTGAATATTTCTCTCATTAGAGAGATAGAAGCTCTTTTTCTTTCCTCATGACATTTTCTCTAAACACTTTCTCTGACATTTTCTGAGGAGTGACTAAATAAACTGTGGTATATCTACACAATGGAATCCTATGCAGCCATTAGAAAAAAATGAGGTCATAAATTTGCTTATACGTGGATGGATATGAAGAGTATTAAACTGAATGAAATGAGTCAAGGAAAGGGGTAAACAGAACAACCTCATTCATTTGTGGGATATAATAAAAATAAAAGATGATAGTGAAAATCACAGTGTCAAAAAGGAAAAGTGGAGCGAGGGAGAAGCAAAATTCCTGCCTCAGAGACAGGCAGGGGTGGGTGGGTGGGAGGGAAAGTAGGGGCATTGGTGGCAGGAAATGTGTACTGATGAAGGGTGGTATACATTCTATGACTGAAACTCAATTATGAACAATTTTGTAACCATGGTGCTTAAATAAAGCAATTATTAAAAAATAAACTCAGAATATGAGACCATAAAAATTAGTGATTATAGGGACTGGAGTGGTGGCGCAAGCGGTAAGGCACCTGTCTGCCTTTCCCAGGCTAGCCTAGAAAGGACCTTGATTCAATCCCCGGGCTTCCCATATGGGCCCAGAAGGCAGGGGCGATTTCTGTGTGCATAGCCTGGAGTAACCCCTGAGCATCACCGGGTGTGGCCCAAAAGAACAAAAAAACATAACCCAAGAAAACCCCAAAATTAGTAATTATAGTGAATTATTTTGTCATGATTTAATTTGATCATTTTATTTACCATGCTTTTCATTTTTTTATAGATCTAAACTTAGTCTTTTTCAGTCAAGAATCAGTTTACAGAAGGCAAGTGTAAAGGTGAGTTTTTGAAAATTATTTCACAATGGGAAAAGTCTTATTTGCTTATTTAAAATAAGAGTTGGATCTTTTGAGGGTAGAGGTCAATTATTTCCACTCAATTTCAAGAATTACTTTATAGTCATTGACTCAGGGAAGAATTCTCCTTCTTGAACTGCGGGAGTTTTGTTGCCTTTTTTTTTTTTTTCTTTAAAAAAGGGTGGAGAGTGGTGGCGCAAGTGATAGGGTGTTTTGCCTTGCACATGGCTGACCCAGGACGGACTTGGGTTCGATCCCTGGTGTCCCATATGATCCTCTGAGCCAGAAGTGATTTCTGAGCACATAGCCAGGAGTAACCCTTGAGCATCACTGGGTGTGGCCCAAAAACAAAACAAAAATCAAAACAAAACAAAAAATAAAACCCTCATGTTAACAGTTTGGACATCATTTGCTTCTCAGGAATGCTTTAGAAATAGATTTTTATACTTTAGTCTGTTGTGTTTCACTGATATCCCCCAGAGATTAGTTAGTCCATGAGATTTAGAAAGCTCAACAAAATCCATTTCCCTGAGATTTACACCCTTGAGCAGATATTCTGGATCAATGTAGTTAGTTGCTTTTATCCTGTGGAAACACACACACACCCTCTGCCCCTGCTGTGGATTCTGATAAGAGTGAGCCAGTTTGCTGCCTGGCTCCCAGGCACCTGCAGTTCTTTATTAAGAGTATAGGTTTTAGGGTATTTCATTTTTTTTGTTTTTTTAATTTTAAATTCTTTACTAACTAGCAGATTTACCTATGATTTTAGAACACTTAATTTGGGGGAGTCTTTTAAAGTTATTTCTAGGAGTGTTTGGTAAACCATGTGGAGGATCACTACCTGGCCTCCATCATGGATGCGCTCCATCCATTTTTTTTTCTGAACCCTCTCAACTGTGTTTTCTTTTCTAAGCATATAAATGTTTCTCTGACAAGTTAAAAAGTTTATTCATATAAGGAGTTCATTAATTACAAACCAAGAGTCATATCCAGATATGTCTTGCAATGAACTATGAGTTTGTACTGATTTCCACCTCCCTCTTTTACTATGTTTTAGTTAAAAGCCCGGAGATCTGAATGTAACTCTAAAGCTACCCACGCAAGGAATGATTATCTTCTTACATTAGCAGCAGCAAATGCACACCAGGATCGCTACTATCAGACGGATCTAGTTAACATTATGAAGGTAACGTGGCCTTAGTATTTGTAGTATTGTTTCATTAAAGACAAAAACAGTTCATGGTTGACCTTTGGGCATGTGGAATAGTCTGAGGAATACTGCTCGATTATGTACATTTTATTGGTATATACTTCTTGTATTACTTGAGTAACCTTTGTTTAGGGTTATTATGAATTTTAGTATGAAAAAAATGTTTAAAGCCAAACCACAGTAAGGATTGAATTAGTCACTAACTCGAGTCTATCTGTTGGTTATTAGTATACGAAAAAAAGGTTTTGCTTTTTGTTTGGCTTTTTTTGGGACACTTCATGATGATATGGAAGTTCAAGTCTCCAAGAGGTCCTTGTACATATGAAGCATAGTTATACCAAGTAATGTATGAAAATACCAAATTTTCTAGGCCTGGTGGTGTTTTTTTTTTTGTTGTTTTGTTTTTGTTTTGTTTTGTTTTGTTTTTGTTTGGTTTTTGGGCCACACTCGACAGTGCTCAGGGGTTACTCCTGCTTCTAAACTCAGAAATCACCACTGACAGGCTATGGGATGCCAGGATTTGAACCACTGTCCATCCTGGATCCGCTGCTTGTAAGGCAAATGCCCTACCACTGTGCTATCTCTCCAACCCCCTGGTGTTTTATAAGAAAGTGTGCAGAATCCTAATTTAGAGTGTGAAAACAATCCTTTATTTCTCTCACCACCTGTGTACTAATCAATAGTCAGGGTCTGGAGGTATAGTACATTGGGTAGGGCACTTGCCCCGCATACAACCAATCTGTGTGTGATCCCCAGCACCCTATATGGTCCCTGAGCCCTGCCAAATATCCCTGAGCACTGCTTGGTATGACACAAATGCAAACAAAGGAAAACAGAAGTCAAAACAGATCGGGAGCTAGGAAAATGAGATTTGGGGCAACGAACAAAGAATGAAACAAAAACATTTGCAGTTAAGATATATCTTAGTTTGTTAGCTACTAAATAACAGAAATTCAATTTTTTTCTTACTGAATTGACAGATTACTCTTTTGTGCCTATCATTCTTTTTCCTGAATTGTTGTCATAGCTGTGATTCCCTAGATAGACTCTTCATTAAAAATTATTTGGATAACTTCCAAAAGAGGAAAGTTAGTTTGTTGATTTAATCACACAAACTTAATACTCCCCTGTAGTGTGGAAGCTGCTGGTATAGGATTTTGGAAGAAGTAAAGAGAAGCCAGACATTTCACATTAGCAAATGGTCTTCCTTCCTTATTCATAAGGAAATAGAAGCCACTAAAAAAGAACTCCCGTTACTGCCCCATTTCCATTCATCTATGTTTGAGGTTCTTCCAAGGAACCTCAATAGCTGAGTTGTTCTTCCTATCTAAAGATGATCTTTCATCTTGGCTTTGGATCCTATCTCATCGCCTCCTGCCTTCTCAAGTGATTGAAAAGATTATTTCATCTTTTCTTTTTGGACACTCTTTCCTGGGGTTAACAGTAGATGGGATCTTAGTGCTGACAGGCTTCATTATGCCTGTTCTTTGCGTCACACTCCCCCACTCTCTGTGAGTTGCCTTCTGTATCAGGAGCAAGGCAGTTATTCTGGGGTCTTGCTTCATCTCCCTCCTATATTAGGCCTCCAGTTTTCCATCTTAGGTATTTTTCCTCTTTGATTTACTCCTATCTTCTGGAATTCATCCTGTAGTATCTTTATGAAAGAGAGTAGGTATAAAAGGCTAAATTTTTTGATATTTTGTTTATGAAAATTCAATCCTTATTCTTGGATAAGGATACCTATATACTTGGATATAACATTTTAAGCTAAAAGTAATTTTATTTAATTATTAAAGTTAATAATCCCATTTATTTCTTACCTATTATATAGGTGCTAAGAGTCCCATCTAATACTTTGTTAAGGAAGCTTATTAAATACTTCCATTTATTAAGTACTTTCACTGGTAATCCCTTTGATATTTTTAGATTAAATTATTTCCTGTTTTCTATTTCTGGAATTTCTTTTATTAAATGTTAGATGTCGGGGCCGGCGAGGTGGTGCTAGAGGTAAGGTGTTTGCCTTGCAAGTGCTAGCCAAGGAAGGACCGCGGTTCGATCCCCTGGTGTCCCATATGGTCCCCCCAAGCCAGGGGCAATTTCTGAGAGCTTAGCCAGGAGTAACCCCTGAGCATCGAACAGGTGTGGCCCGAAAAACCAAAAAAAAAAAAAAAATGTTAGATGTCATGACATAGTCTTTTAAATTTCTTTATTCTTTATTGTTCAGTTTTAGAGTTGTGCTTTACTGTTTGGGAGATGTCTGTGTATTCCAACTCTTTTAAGCTTTCTTTCTTTTATTATTATTTTTGTTGTTGTTATTTTTGGCCACACCTGGTGATGCTCAGGGGTTACTCCTGGCTATGCACTCAGAAATCGCTCCTGGCTTGGGGGACCATATGGGACACCAGGGGATTGAACCGGAGTTCGTCCTAGGCTAGTGCCGGCAAGGCACACATCTTACCGCTCTGCGCCACCACATTGTCTCCTCTTAATCTTTCTTATCCTTCCACTATCTCTATTGTAAGCTATGGAAGAACTTATTATCTTTGAGCTTCTCTTGGGTAGACTATTTGTAGAAGAAATCCTACTAACATTATCTTTAGATCTCTTTGTCTAGTTTAAATACCTCTCTATCCAATATAACTTCTTCAGATCTCATGTTGTTGTCTGAAATTTTTCTTTAACCCCAGTCTAATATGATAGTCTTATAAATAATTCATTTAATATTTAAAGCAATTTAACACACCTCCAGTGTCCAATGGACCTGTGATTTTTTTTGATATGTCTTAATTACACATTTCACTAGGATCCTATTGTGTTCATCTGAGACTTTATTTTTGCTACCTTTCTATTTTATGACACTTAATTTGTGTTAAATGGTTGTAAATAATATTGAAGAATGAATAGATACTCTCATTTTAATTTTCAGTTTAAATTCACTTCTATTTTTCAAATAACAAAATTATGATAAAGTTTGGATTCAACTCTGGTAGGTTTCTTAGCCATCATAGAGTTTTTATATGATGCTGCCATGTTGGGCCCATTTCCTTTTCTCATATACAAATGGCAGATAACCCTCATAATGTTTTCTCTGGCTTCTGGAAAGAAAATGATATCATGAAAAGTATTTGATTAATTTTGAAGGTTGTTTCATGGCATATATTCTTTTTTTATTTTATTGATTGAGGTTCTGTGATTTATAATACTATTAGTGATGACTTTTTGTGCACATAATTTCAACACTACACATCACCGAAAAGGACCTCTTCTCCCCCAATTATATGGATTAGTTCTCCTTTTTTGTTTTGCCTTTGGTCTCTTGTTGCTATCTTGCTGTGTATCTTTAAGACCCACACATTAGAGAAGTCATTCTATATTTATCTCTTTTCTTCTGACTAATTTCATTCAGCACAATATTCTCTAGTTCAGTCCATGTTGTGGTAAATTGCATGATTTTATTCTTTATTAGAGCTGCATAGTATTTATTTGGGTTATATATTGTCTTTTTAAACAACAGAAATTCTATGAATATGTGTCTTAAATAAATCTTGTTTGGGACATGAGGAAGGAAAGAATATAAAAGAGATTTTGAATTCTGGAAATGAAGGTGCAGTCTGGCATTCTCAGAACCTGTCAATTTCATGTGGGTAGTTTTTAACACATTTCGTTTCATTTTCATAATGTCTTTTAAGTTCAAAAGTATCATTGCTATTGATCAGGTATCAGACTGGGACTGGACAGATATTGTATTTGCCTTGCATACAGCTAGCCTCAGTTTGAATCCTTGAAAGTATATGTGGTTGCAAGACTACAGCTAGGAGTGATCCCTGAGCCAAGAGTAACCCCAAACACTGCCATCTGTTCCCCAAAACCAAACAAAGAAAAATGAAATATCAGTGGTTCATTGATGTTCAGTTGATATGTGTAAATTACAAATCCTATTTTCTTTCTTTTCTTTTTTTTTAAACTTTCTTTATTTTTTTATTTTTTATTTTTCGGTCACACCTGGCAGCGCTCAGGAGCTACTCCTGGCTCTATGCTTAGAAATTGCCCCCGGCAGTCTGGGACCATATGGGATGCTGGGATTCGAACCACTGCATTTCTGTACGCAAGGCAAAAAAACACCTTACCGCTGTGCTATCTCTCCGGCCCTATTTTCTTTCTTAAATTTAATACTGTGTTTTTTTTTTTTTTACAGTCTTATTGGTAGCCAAATTAGTATAAGCATTGGCATACTATGTCATAAATTCAGAGTTACAAAACAAAATTACTAATTGAGAATTGCAAATTATGCTCCGTTACAATTATTTTTAAATTTTTAAAATGTTGTCGGTGTCTAAATACTAGCATTTAGACTGATTCCCCAAGGAATATTTTTGCATTTCTTATGTCAGTCCTGATTAGGACAGATATTTTTATTTGTGTCTGATATTTGTATGTCATAATTTTGTTAAAACTTCAAATTTATTTTTTAAAGAAAATATACTGCTACTCGCTGGAAGTCAGAATAGCTGACTGCATCAGATTTCTAGAAAGCAAACAGGCCTGCTGCTGGGAAGTTAAGTGATGTTCCTTAGACTTTCCCTTTATGTAATATATAATTTTGCAATATAGAAGCAGATATTTTATTTTTAAAATCTTGTGGAGAGGCCGGAGAAATAGCACAGCGATAGGGCATTTGCCTTGTACATGACAAACACAGGACAGATCCCAGTTTGATTCCTGGCATCCTGTATGGTCTCCTGGTCCTGCCAGGAGTGATTTCTGAGCACAGAGCCAAGAGAAACCCCTGAGCTTCGCCAGGTGTGACCCCAAAACAAAACAAAAAAGCTTGTGGAATGTTTTCTTGTAATTTGAATGAAGGAACAATGCACCAAAGTATAAAAAAAAATAAATGAAAATCTACTGAAAAATCGTTTTCTCACTTTCTTCTTTTTAAAATTGACTGACATTGATTTACAAGACTGTAATGTTTATATGCTTTAGGAGTACCTGTCAGCACCTCACACTACCATTGCAGTGCCAATATACCTCTTTGGGGATATTGGGCCTCATTTTCCTTTCAGCCCACCCACACATGACTTTTGTAACTTAGTGCTGTGATTAAAGAATTTTTTTTCTTCACTAGAAATCATACCTGTGCTAAGTTTCTTTTATACATACACATTTATACATGTTGAGTAAGATCATTCATTTTTTGTCTTTTTTCTTCTTCTCACTTCTTTTGCTTAGAGTGACCTCCAATTTCATCTGTGTTGTCAGAAAAACCAAGATTTCCCTTTCCTATTGTGCATTTGTATAAACTCTGTCTACTTAGGGATCACTGGGCACTTAGCACTGCAGGAAGCATGGATGCATATCTGTCTTTTTATTACTTGCATAGATAGAAATAGAATTGTTTGGATTGCATGGTAGTTTTATTCTTAACTTTTAAGAATTGAATGTGATGAAGAAGACTCTGCCCTTAAAGTTTTTTTTTTTTGTTTGTTTTGTTTTGTTTTGGTTTTTGGGCCACACCCGGTGTTCTCAGGGGTGACTCCTGGCTGTCTGCTCAGAAATAGCTCCTGGCAGGCACGGGGGACCATATGGGACACCGGGATTCGAACCAACCACCTTTGGTCCTGGATCGGCTACTTGCAAGGCAAACGCCGCTGTGCTATCTCTCCGGGCCCTGCCCTTAAAGTTTTAAAATAAAGTTGGCCTTTGTCTCTTCCTGAATTTCCCTGTATGTTTTTATCCTCCCCTTTCTCTTTCTCAGATACACTCTATACATTGACTCACAGTGCTGGTGGTAAAACCCTAAATGAAAGTTATTGCTGCACAATACACTTACCTGACTTTTATCCCAGATATAAATAACTAATGATGCAAATGGAATTTAATTAAATAATTTTAACATGATCCAATAAGGAGAAAGTTTACAAGTGAAGATCACAAGCATTAGGATACAGTTCATTCTCTCATCAGGTTTTTGAAGAGAATAGTAGACAATTGTCATTTAATTTGCATTTGACAAAAGATTTCAAGTATTAGGTTAGCTTTTAATCTGTTATCAAAACACAAAACCATTCATTTGAAATGATATATGCACACCTGTGTTTATCACTGCACTTAGTACAATAACATAGGGAGCAACCCAACTCTGTGGATAAATTGACCAAGAAGTTGTGATAGATACACAATGGAATTCTATGTAGCTTTAAGACAGAAGAGTCATAATTTGCTGCAATGCAAATGAAACTAGAGTGTATCATACCAAGTGAAGTCAGTCAGAAGGAAAGTAATGGCTACAGAATGTTCTCTCATAGATGAGACTTAAAGATACACAACAAGGGGCTGGAGAGATAGCATGGAGGTAAGGCGTTTGCCTTTCATGCAAGAGGTCATCGGTTCGAATCCCAGCGTCCCATATGGTCCCCCGTGCCTGCCAGGAGCAATTTCTGAGCATGGAGCCAGGAGTAACCCCTGAGCACTGCCGGGAGTGACCCAAAAACCACAAAAAAAAAAAAAAAAAAAAAGATACACAACAAGGTAGCAACAAAAGATGAAAGATAACACAACAGGAGAATTGAGCTTCAGAACTGAGTTTGTGGTGGAGAAAGAGGTTTAAAGGGAAGGCTTTTAGAGACCTAAGAAGGAGATGGTTATACTAGTGATGGGTATGGCGATAAAATTAATGTACATGGAAGACAGCAACTAGCCATTTTACAGATCACAGTACTTTAATAAAAATGTTTAAAAAATGTGCGTATGGCCAAAGAGATAGTAGAGATGAGGCACTTGCCTTGTTTGCAGCCATCCTCAGGTCCTTCGCCTGTACTACATATGACTCTTTGAGTATTGCCAGGAGTGATCCTTGAGCACGGAACCAGGAATTAGCCCTAGGCACTGCCACATGTGTCCCAGAAACCAAAAGAAGAAAAATTCTGTTTTCTACTCATGGTTATATTTCTGAAACCTGCCAACAACATACATATTTGTTGAATTTATTAATGCATGACTCTCTTTACAGTGCTAAATTCCAGAAACACAAAAATGAAAACTAGTTTCTGCCTACATAGAACTTATTAAGCAGGCATAAGCAGCCAAACAAACTATTATTTTGCAATATGAGATGCTATAAATGGCAGTTTGCAACTGTAATGAGACTAGAGGAAACAGGCATCAGTCAGGAAAGGCTTCAAGAAGCAGTTTTTGATTTACAGGTTATTTTTTCTCCTTGGTAGCAAGTAAGGCCTTCCTTGAAAAGAGGAACTGAATATTGTAGACTACTAAATTTTACTTCCTAGAAGAGATCTCAGTAAATACAGTATTGAATCAATTTTAGCTTGGTTGGCAGACAGGAAAATTGAGAACATTCCAAATATAAAAGAAATAATCTAGCCTATAGACAAATGTACTTCCATATCTTTACAATAGAGTATAGTAGGAGTAATAAATTATTATATTTAATTTATTACATATATAAATTATATGAATATACATTTGTATATAAATATAGAATAAATTATATGAATTTTATATAAAATATTATTGTAGGAGTATAGTAGTAGGAATGAATTACAGGAAAGCATATAAATAAATTTACATGTCCTGCCTAGAAGATTCAGGTCTTTTGTAGACTTTGAGGGACCTTTGATTACTTTTGAATTAAGATGCAAGATGATCATATTTACATATTAGAAAGATTAATATGGAATCATTATGAAAGGTGGGCACTAAAAGTATTAATATTTCTGCAATGATCAGAGTCCATGAATTGTAAAAGATTGAGAGGATAGATTCAGAGTTTACTCTGAGGGTTCTGCTATGGATAATGATAAAAGTTGGCACTTACAGATTGCTACTGTTTAAAAGGAACTCATACTTTAGATGATACAGAATTTTCCTTTTACCTTTAGATGCTTGTACATAGTATGGTAAGGGCCCAGAAGGGAAGGAGTGGCCAGCCCATCTCAGGCAGTAAGGAAGACAGTGTTATTTGTGTTGACCTCTAAAGATGACTAGGTTGACTTTTCTTATTCAAATAAGAAGAATAATGACATGTTTATCATAGAGAAAACCAGTACAAGAAGAGTGCCTTCTCCTCAATATTGTGATTGGAGCACAAAATTAAAGCCATTGGCTAAACCAACTACATTTTTTTGTATTAGGAGTCCTAGGTTTGACCCTCCCTAGTACCAAGTCAGGTGCTTTCTTTACCAGCACCACTGGGAACAAATCAAAAGAAACAAAAGTTTAGTCTTTTAGGCAATTGTTCTTCATTCTGCATATATTCCACTGACTTTTTTCTAGTAATGCATAGCCTCGAAGCAAGGACTTAGTGGTGGTTTGGTGCTTGGTAGTTGCCAGGACCCCATTCAACAGAGCTTGGGGTCAGTGAGTTTGTGATGTTTCAGGCTTCATACACCTCAAGCATGTCTCTCACTCTTCCATCCCTCTCTCCTTACCTGACCCAATCCATATCTGTGAAAGGCACTGTTAAGTCACATCTCTGCTCTCTCTTTTAATTAGACAACTAACAACTTTCATACCATAGTCAGAAAGGGATTGGGAAACACTGGTCTAGATCAATAGATGGTTGGCCAGTGCCACACATGCTCACCCCTGAAGTTCCGATATGTTGAGATGCCTGTCATGGCACATTATCCAGGAGTCTGTGTGGTATTCTTTAGCTACATCATAATGCTCACACCTTACTTAGCTTACAGTGTTCAGGGCTCTTACTGCCATAGACAGAAAATGGTCAGATACTTGATCAGATAGACTAGATTTTTCTTTTCTAAAACTAATTCTTGGATTTTTGTTGTTCATTTCCTTCAATATAAGAAATTACGGAGTTTAGTTAAGATAGATGATCATTTTTATTACATTTTTTCTGTTAAACTTTATTTAAACACTGAGACTTAAAAAGTTGTTATAGGACCCGGAGAGATAGCACAGCGGTGTTTGCCTTGCAAGCAGCCAATCCAGGACCAAAGGTGATTGGTTCGAATCCCGGTGTCCCATATGGTCCCCCGCGCCTGCCAGGAGCTATTTCTGAGCAGACAGCCAGAAGTCACCCCTGAGCAACGCCGGGTGTGACCCAAAAACTAAAAAAAAAAAAAAAAAAAAAAAAAAAAAGTTGTTTATAATAAGTTTTTTCACTGTTCCAATCCCAGCTGTATTGTGACCCCCCACCACCACCAGTGTCCCCAATTTCCCACCACCCCCTAAGCCTAGCCTCTTAGCAGGTACAAAATAGTTTAATTTATATGGATATTACAACACATACTAAAACAAAAACTAATCATTATTTTTAGTTTTTGAGTCAGACTTGGCAGTGCTCAGGGGTTACTACTCCTGGCTTGACACTCAGAAATCACTTCTGACAGGCTCAGGGAACCATATGGGATGCTGGAATTCGAACCATTGACCTTCTGCATGCAACTGCAAGGCAAACACCTTACCTCCATGCTATCTCTCTGGCCCCACAAAAATTATTCTTACATTAATAATTTCCCTCTGTGAAATTAACAATTTCCCCCCAGAAGTTGTTGCTGGGATGGATGGGGTGATACACATATTCTGGTTCTCTGAGGTTGCACACATTAACTATGGTATAAGAACACTTGATTGCACTATTCTTTTTTTTATGCACACACTTTTTTCCACCTACCACCCAAATCTGTCCCCTTAGTAGACACCAAAGAATTTACCTTACATTGTTTGTTACAACAAGGAATTATCAGCAAATAGATCTATTAGGGGTAGTTTGTGATCACTGTTATATCTCAGAATGGTGTTACTAAAATCATTGAGAATTTACTGAACTGATTGGTGCTAGATGAACCTTTTGTGTTACTGTTTTCACTCATTGAGCTTGGTGGGCTTTGATGCAACTTTCCCATAAAATGTCAAACTCTCTCATGTCCCCTCCCTGCTAGCACAAAAACACAAAAAATAGGTTTGTATTTTGGTAATTATTATATAAAATAACTTCTAACAAATCTGGTAGTATTTTTTTAAAAGAAAGGATCACAATATTATTACAAATTTTTATATACCTTCTGCCATTTAATTTTTTTAATTCAGTCTCTCTTCTTTTAGAATATGTTTGTGTTTATACTCATTCTTTTTCTTCATCTGAAAGAAAATTACACATGATGCTTTATCATTTCTAAATTCCAGAATTCATATCCCCCAAATAACATTTCTCACCTGCCTTACTAATCATGCAAACCTGTAAACCATCTCCAGATCCAGAGGTCAGTATCAGCACAGCTAAACCACCCATTGCAAAAACATGAGCCAGCTGTTACCAGCTGTTCCACACACATGGCTTTCATTCGTGACTTGAGAACCTCTCCTGTGTCATTTGTTCTCATTTCCTTGTTATATCTCTTTAGGCTCCTTCAGTCTTTGCTTTTTTTCTATCTTTCATGACTTGGACATCACTTCTGAAGAGTAAGACCTTTGACCTTTAGGGCTATCTCTTGTGCTGGGTCTGTAGTATCTAAATACTTCCTCCTTGGCAGTGAGAACTTTGGCTTCCTGTGTCCTCAGTATATTTACTTATTTGCTCAGTTTGGTCAAATTCCTGAGCACACCGGTTACCTCCTCAGATTCTGATTTTTTACTGGCTACTTTCGAGAGTCTTCAATGTTAGGAATGGCAAGTGTATACTTGCAGTAGATCAGGCCAGAAGCCCTCATGTGTTGTTGTTGCATCACATTGATCCTCTCAGAAGATCCTTCAGTTGTACTAGTAGAACCACCTTTTCCCACCTCCATTTCTGCTATTCCCAACCAATTACTGTCAATTGCATGTATTCCAGCAAGTCCTATATTTGGCTCTGCTTCTATAGCTCCAGTATCTGTTTTCCACACAACTACCAAAGTGATTTTTCTTTTCTTTTCTTTTCTTTCCTTATCTTTTTTTTTCTTTTTCTTTTTTTTTATCTTTGGGCCACACTGGGTGACACTCAGGGGTTACCCTTGGCTATGTGCTCAAAAATCGCTCCTGACTTAGGGGACTATCTGGGACTCCAGGGATCTAACCAAGGTTCACCCTGGGCTAGCTGTGTGTACAGCAAATGCCCTACCACTGCACCATCGCTCTGCCCTCCCCCAAGTGATTTTTCTAAAATCATAGCTGATGCCTAGATCCTATTATTAGCTTTTCTTTTCACTCAGTTTAAAAGTAAAAGTTCTTGGGATTTGTGGTAGAACATGCACCCACCTGTGTGAGATTCTGAATCAATTTACCACATGGAGCCCCAAACACAGCCAGTTGTGTCCTTGGTGTAGGTAAGCGCAGGGGTTTGGTCCTCTGCTCCCTTTAGTAACCCAACTACTTGAGTATCTACTACATAGTAGATTCATGATAAAAACTGATTAAATGACTGTGGGTTCATGCTGAATAAATTCATTTGGTTGAAGTTCATAGTTAAGGTTTATCTGTTTGATAATAGCATTAATTAAATGTTTTATGAGCAGAATCAATATCAAATAAGGTCCATTTGAGCTTAAGAGAAAGCTCATTTAAAAAAAATTTTTAAACATAGACATTAGGGATTTTAAAAAAAGAGTCCATTAATGTTATTCATTAAAGGAATATGTTTTTCATCACATTGTAGGTCTGTAAGATCTGGAGTTTATCTTCACTGCCTTCATATACTGTTGCTTGGTAAATTTATCAGAATTGTTTTCCAAAAACATTTTCTTTTGGGGCCAGAGAGATAGTACAGCAGATAAGGCATTTGCCATGCACACACAACTGACCCAGGTTTGATTCTCAGCACCACAAATCGTCCCCCAAGCATCTTCACAAGTGATCCCTGAGTACAAAACCAGGCATTAAGCCTTGAGCACTGATGGGTGTGGCTCAAAAACAAAATAAAAGTGTCCTTTTTTAGCTATAACTTCTTTTTTTTTTTTGTCCCCCAATTCACAATACATACCCGGCAAGGGGCCTGTGTTGAGGTGTATATGGGGTGCCTTTACTGTACCTCCTCTTTCTATACAGCCAGTGTAAAGAACACAGCCTGTGGTAAGAATTGGGAGGCCTTATTTTATCTTTTATTTTTTTTTTCTTCAGGGCAAACTAAAGTTGTTTTTTTTTTTTAAGTAAGAATTCATTTAAAGGACAAAATTGATTAACATAATAAGGTAAACTAATATAACATAATATAGTGACATAACATAACATATAATATAATTAATATAATAATAATACATGTAAGTCAAAGAAAGTTTCTGATTAAAAACACAATTTTTTTTTCCATAATGGCTTACATATCTTTCACTGTAGTATTTTGGGTACATATTCACATTAAATCAGGGGAATACCCATCACCTAATATGCCCTCTTCTCAATCAAAAATCAAATATACTGAAAATAGGCAGAGTCCTGTCTAGAGGCTTCCAAACTCAGTTTGAGAGAGGATGTGAAAAAAGTAATTAAAATACCACAACAATACACACACACACACAAAAAAAATATCGAATTAAATAACCGATAAGCACCACAACAATAAAGACAGGCACCACACAATAATCTCGGTTCTGAAATCAAATCATACTCAAGTGCAAAAAGAAAGAGAAAGACAAAACAAAATAAAATAAAATAATATTGGAGACATCAACCGTAATCTCCACACCAAAATAAAGATGTCAAAAAAATAGATCATTTATTCTCCTCTTGCTGCTTTCGTGGTATGTGGAAGACTTCTACTTTATCTTGGATGGTAAAATCAGACCTGTTTCTAGAGATCTTGGTGGCTGTGAGGATCAGGGAATGGAGTTTATGAAGTCTTTCTTTGTGGTTCTAGCAGTTATGCTTCTTCAATGTCCTTTTTTGTTTTTTATGTATTCTAGGTGTTTCAGAATAGTGCTACCATTCTGTGTTTTTCTTTTGTCTTCTGACTTACTTCGTTTAACATAACATGATCTAGGTCCATCCACGTTGCTGCAAAGTCTGTGATTGTATCATTTCTAACTGCCATGTAATATTCCATTGTATATATGTACCACATTTTAATGATCCATTCATCTGTTGTTGGACATCGAGGTTGGTTCCAAGATTTGGCTATTATACTGAGTGCTGCAATAAATAGTGGGGTGCATACATATTTTGGAATGAATGTCCTTCCATCTTGGGGATATATGCCTAGGAGAGCAATTGCTGGGTCAAATGGCAGCTCAATTCTGAGTTCTTTGAGCACTCTCCAGACTTTTCTCCATAGATGTTGGACCAAAGGGCATTCCCACCAGCAATGAATGAGAGTTCCTTTCATACCACATCCTCTCCAACAAAGGTTGTTCCCATTATTTTTGATGTGAGCCAACCTCACTGGTGTGAGGTGGTATCTCATTGTTGTCTTGATTTGGATCTCCCTGATGATGAGTGAAGGTGAGCATGTTTTCATGTGTTTGTTGGCCATCCTTCTCTCTTCCTCAGAGAAATGTCTATTCATTTCGTCTCCCCATTTTTTTATGGCTTCGTTTGGTTTTGAAGGACTCAGGTTTCTGAGCGCTTTGTATGTTCTAGATATCAGCCCTTTATCTGATATATCAAGTGAAAAGATTTTTTTCCCATTCTGTTAGCTGTCTTCTTGCATTAAGTAGGGTTTCTTTTGCCATGCAGAAGCTTTTTAGTTTGATATAGTCCCATTTGTTTATAGTTGATGCTAACGTTTTTGCCATTGGTGCTCCATTCTCAAAGACCCTTTTAATATAAAGGTCTTCGAGTGTTCTGCCTATTTTATTCTCGATAAACTTTATAGATTCAGGTCTGATTTCCAGATCTTTGATCCATTTTGAGTTGACTTTTGTATAAGGAGTGAGATAGGGTCGATTTTCACTTTCGTGCATATGAGTTTCCAGTTGTACCAACACCATTTGTTGAATAGGCTTTCTTTGTTCCATTTCATATTCTTGCCTCTTTTATCAAATATTAGTTGGCTATATATCTGGGGGTTTATGTCTGGGAATTCTGTTCTAATCCACTGGTCTGAGGTCCTGTCTCTGTTCCAGTACCATGCTGTTTTTATTACTATGGCTTTATAGTATAGTTTCAAGTTAGGTAAGGAGATACCTCCCAACTAATCATTTTTCAGAATGTGTTTAGCTATCCTGGGTCTTCTATGGTTCCAAATGAATTTTATAATTGATTGTTCTATTTCTTTAAAGAATTGTGTCTGGATTTGGATAGGGATTGCATTAAATCTATATAGCAATTTGGGTAAAATAGTCATTTTGACTATGTTAATTCTACCTATCCATGAGGATGGGATGTTCTTCCATTTCTTTAGATCGTCTTCAATTTCTTTCTGAAGTGTTTTGAAGTTTCCCTGGTATAGATCTTTCACTTCTCTTGTAAGGTTGATTCCTAGGTATTTGATATTTTTTGATACTATCTTAAATGGAATTGTATTTTTAATCTCTCTCTCCTCAACTTCATTGTTTGTATATAAAAACGCTACTGTCTTTTGTGTATTGACTTTGTATCCAGCCACTTTACTGTATTGGTTGATTGTTTCTAGGAGTTTTTCTGTGGATTCTTTAGGGTTTTTGATGTGTATCATCAGATCATCAGCAAATAGAGCTAGCTTGTGTTCCTCTTTCCCTACTTGAATTCCTTTGATTCCCTTCTCTTGTCGGATTGCTATTGCTAGGACTTCTAAGGTTATATTGAATAAGAGTGGAGAGAGTGGACAGCCTTGCCTAGTTCCTGACCTTAGTGGGAATGCTTCTAGCTTCTCGCCATTAAGTATAATGTTGGCTGTAGGCTTTTCATAAATAGCTGTAACTATCTTAAGGAAGGTGCCTTCTAACCCTATTTTGCTAAGTGTCTTTAACATGAACGGATGTTGGATTTTGTCAAACGCCTTCTCTGCATCGATTGATATGATCATGTGGTTTTTGTCCTTCATGTTGTTGATGTGGTGTATAATGTTGATTGATTTGCGTATGTTGAACCAACCTTGCATTCCTGGGATGAATCCCACTTGATCATGATGTATGATCTTTTTAATGAGGTGTTGGATTCGATTTGCTAAGATTTTGTTAAGTATCTTTGCATCAATGTTCATTAGTGAGATTGGTCTGTAGTTTTCTTTTTTGGTGGTGTCTTTGCCTTCTTTAGGAATGAGTGTGATATTAGCCTCATAAAAGGAGTTGGGGAGGATTCCTGTTTTTTCTATGGTTTTGAAAAGCCTATGGAACAGTGGTAATAAGTCTTCTTGAAATGTTTGATAGAATTCACCTGTATATCCATCTGGGCCTGGGCATTTGTTCTTAGGGAGTCTTTTAATTACGTCTTCAATTTCCTCTGAAGTGATTGGACTGTTTAGAGTTTCTAGGTCTTCCTTTTCCAGTCTTGGAAGAGGGTGTTTGTCCAAGAATCTGTCGATTTCTGGTGGGTTCTCTAGTCTAGAGACGGATCCAACAGCTGGATCAAAGAACAACTCAAGGAGGAAATAAAAAGATTCCTTGAGACGAATGACAATGAAGAGACAACATGTCAGAATTTATGGGATACAGCAAAAGCAGTACTTAGGGGGAAACTCATAGCATTACAGGCCTATGTTAAGAAACAGGAAAATAACAAAACCAACAGTTTAAAAGATCACCTCAAAGAATTGGAACAACAGCAACAGAGAAATCCAACCACAACCAGAAGGCAAGAAATCATAAAAACCAGAGCAGAAATAAACAACATAGAGACTAAGAAAACAATACAAAAAATCAATGAGACCAGGAGTTGGTTTTTCGAAAAAATAAATAAGATAGACAAACCATTGGCAAAACTTACCAAAAAAAAGAGGGAAAACACCCAAATCACTAGGATCACGAATGAAAGGGGAGAGATTACAGCTATAACTTCTTTTTTTTTTTTTTTTTTTTTTTTTGGCTTTTGGGTCACACACGGCACTGCTCAGAGGTTATTCCTGGCTCCATGCTCAGAAATTGCTCCTGGCAGGCACGGGGGACCATATGGGACACCGGGATTCGAACTGATGACCTCCTGCATGAAAGGCAAATGCCTTACCTCCATGCTATCTCTCCGGCCCCAGCTATAACTTCTTTAATCCATAAGCTTCTTATGTTTTTTTTTGGTGTATTTTACTTTTTTGCCCCCAGAATTTAGGGGTTATTTCTGGCCCTGTGCTCAGAAATTTCTCCTGGCAGGCTACAGAGATCATCTGGGATCCTGGGAATTGAACCCATGTCAGCCCTATGCAAAGCAAAAGCCCTATCTGCTGTGCTATTTTATTTTTCTTGACATTAAACACCATTTTTTCATTGTTGGAGTTTAATAAGTTAGTTTGTTCCTCTTATTCTTTCCACTTCCAGTAATGAGGTTTTGGAAACAGAATACATTAGAATCAATTGTAGGTTAGTTGTTTTTAATTTGTTTGTTTGTTTTATTTTTTTTTAATACTTAACTCTGCTGCTTCAAGGTAGTCTGGATCTCTTGTCAAAACATATAATTAAGAAAATCTCCTTCTTGGGGCCAGAGAGATAGCACAGCGGCGTTTGCCTTGCAAGCAGCCGACCCAGGACCTAACGTGGTTGGTTCGAATCCCGGTGTCCCATTTGGTCCCCCGTGCCTGCCAGGAGCTATTTCTGAGCAGACAGCCAGGAGTAACCCCTGAGCACCGCCAGGTGTGGCCCAAAAACCAAAAAAAAAAAAAAAAAGGAAATCTCCTTCCAAGAGGACATGCGTTTTTTGGTTTTTTGTTTTTTTTTTTTACCTGTCTGATCCTGGCTTCTTCTGTGGAAAGAGATCTAATAGTCCCTGAACATGTAGTTTCTTTTCTTTTCTTTTCTTTTTTTTTTTTTTTTTTTTTTTTTGGTTTTTGGGCCACACCTGGCGGTGCTCAGGGGTTACTCCTGTCTGTCTACTCAGAAATAGCTCCTGGCAGGCACGGGGACCATATGGGACACAGGGATTCGAACCAACCACCTTCAATCCTCGATCAGCTGCTTTGCAAGGCAAACGCCGCTGTGCTATCTCTCCGTCCCCCCCTTTTTTTAATATAGTTCCTTAACCTTGTTACTAGTTTCTTATGTAAATCTTAACCAAATTTTCTTACCAAAATAGTTAAATATGGTAAACCTAAAAACATGTGTGGAATTGTTTTTGCTCTAAAAATACCAAAAGCTAATATTAGATTAGTATTTTCCTTCACAGACCTTAAAACCTTATAAGGTCTCTCTCCTCTCTCTTTCTTGCTCTCTTTTCTCTCTCTGTACATATATGTGTGTGTGTGTGTGTGTGTGTGTGTGTGTGTGTGTGTACCCAACATTGATATAGAGAAAAAGCCCTTACTTCACCTGAGTGATCAAGCAAGAACTTATAAGTAAAAGTACATTGGGAGTTTCCAAGCTTTAAACTCATGAGTGCTCTTTCTCCCTAACTTTATTTTTATTGGGTAAGAAATGGACAGGCATACCCTAAAGATTTTGAGAATTTTTTATTTTTGTCAAAAAATAGAAAGTTGTTCTAAAGTGTTGCTATTGAAAACGGTGACATCGTATGAATATTTTATGTGAAACAAAGTATTCATTTAGTATTCTTATAAACTAGACATTTCCTTAAACTTTTAAAGTTAAAAATTTATTTGCTATACTGAAGTCTAGCCCCATTTCCTAAGCAAGCATGACTGACTTCAGTTAGACATTAAGAACACATAAACATACTGAAAAGGTAGATTTCAAATCAGTGAGGGTCCTCCCAGCCTCCCAGGAGCAATTTCTGAGAGCCAGGAGTAACCCCTGAGCACTGCCAGGTGTGGCCCAAACAAACAAACAGACCATAACACTCACCCCTTTGTGTGTACATTTCAATGATCTTCAGAAAAACTTTAATGATATAGCACCACAATTCAATTTTAGAAGTTTTTGCCTCTCCTATGAATTCTCTGACCTGTCTGTAGCTAATGTTTGCTTTCACTTCTAACTAACCTTGGGCAACCAATTCCTAAATTTTTCTTTTCTGGGCATTTGTAGAAATGAATTGTACAAGTGATATTTTTTGTTTATGTTTTGTTTTTTGGGGGGCAGGTGTTTTCAGAGTTAATTTCTGGCTATGCACACAGGGATCATTGTTGGCAGGGCTCAGGGGCCTATATGGAGTACTGGAATCAAACCAAGGTTTGCCACATGCAAAACAAAACTTATCCATTGTACTATCACTCTAGCCCCTTCTCAAGTTATCGTTTAAGTCTGGATTCTTTCACTAAGCACAATATTTTTGAGATCTATTCACATTTCTTGTTCTTCTTATGGGTCAATAATAATTCACGCTCTGGATATGTCACATTTTTAATCAATTCACCAGTTGATCATTATTTGTATTTTTTCTGGGTTTTGACTGAGTAATTTTGTTATGACTATTTATGTTTGTCTTGTGTGGACAGTTGCCTTTTTTTTTTTTTTTTGTGGTTTTTGGGTCACACCCAGCAGTGCTCAGGGGTTATTCCTGACTCCATGCTCAGAAATTGCTCCTGGGAGGCACGGGGGACCATATGGGACGCCGGGATTTGAACTGATGACCTTCTGCATGAAAGGCAAACGCCTTACCTCCATGCTATCTCTCTGGCCCCAACAGTTGCTTTTATCTCATAATAATCGTAGGTACCTCAGAGTGCCAGGAGACATCTCAACGGGTGAGAGAGGCATGTCTTGCTAGGCCCCAGGTTGTTTCTTTGGCATCATATGACAACACCTTCCAGCACTAATTAGTTGATCCTTTTGGCCCCCAGCATCTCTTAGCCCAGTCAACATTACTTTGCCAGTGCCAAGCACTCAACTTACCTTCTCACACAAACAAGTAAAGTAGTTTCCTGGGTCCCTGAATACAGTTCGGGAGGACTTACCCCAAAAATCACTTAAAGATTAGACACCTGGGGGTAGAATTTTTGGGTTATCTGGTTAGCTTATGTTTGTGAGAAGCTGACAAACTATCTTTCAAGCATTTCCCATTCCACCAGCAATTGATGAGGGTTTTGATTTCTCCTAAAATAATGCCAGTTCTTGCGATTTTTTTTTTTTTAATAATGATCTCATACTGTAGTATCTCTTTGTGGTTTCAACTTACATTTTCCTACCAATTATTGGTTTTGGTCATCTTGTCACATGCTGAATTGATTACTCAGTGATCAGATAAGAGAAATTTTAAAATATTTTATGAGATATTTATATAGATCCTTTGTCTCTTAATTAGATTGAGTTGATAGCAACTATTACTGAGTTGTCTGAGTTTATAGATGCTAGTCCCAAGTTATTTATGGAATAATTGATTTATAGTATTTTTTTCCAGTGTGTGGCTTTTCATTTTTTAAGATTTTTACTTTTGAGTTGCAAGTTTTGTTTTTTCAGAATATTATTTGGCTATACCTAGTGACGCTCAGGGGTAACTCCTGGCTAGATGCTCAGAAATTGCTCCTAGCTTGGGGGACCATATAGGAACACCAGGGGAATCAAACCAAGGTTCGTCCTAGGGTCAGTGCATGCAAGGCAAATGCCCTACTGCTTGTACCACCACATCGGCCCAAGTTGCAAAAGTTTTAAATTAGCTTAGCATTGGAGGATTATGCTTGTAGAGTCATATATGAAACATCTCTACCTTTTCAAAGTTCTAATTGATTTTTTTTTGTTTTGTTTTGGTTTTTGGGTCACACCCAGCGGCACTCAGGAGTTATTCCTGGCTTTATGCTCAGAAATCGCTCCTGGCAGGCTGGGAGGACCATATGGGATGCTGGGATTCGAACCACTGTCCTTCTGCATGCAAGGCAAATGATTTACCTCCATGCTATCTCTCCGGCCCCATTGACTTATTTTTGCTATTAAATTTTCTTAATACTTTTATGCAAAACCTATTGACATGAATTTATGTTTATTTAAACTCTTAGTTATATTTCACTAACCTAGATATGCTTGTTTTTGCATCATTAGATTATTAATTTGTGTTGGAGAAATAGTACAGTAGGTAAGGTGGTTGCTTTGCATGTGGCCAACCCAGGTTTAATCCCTAGCATCCCATATGCTGTGATTCCTGAGTGCACTTCCAGGTGTAGCCCAGAAAAATTAATAAGCCAAAAAAGTGTATATTATTTTTTAATGTAGAATTGCATAGTATTTTTAGTTGATGTTCTGCATTATCCATCATGCTCCTTTTTTGGGGGGGGGTTCATACCCGGCAGTACTCAGGGGTTATTCCTGGCTCTACACTTAGAAATCGCTCCTTGCAGGCTCAAGGGGGGGGTATTTGAACCATGTCCTTCTGCATGCAAGACAAATGCCCTACCTCCATGCTATCTCTCCAGCCCCCTCCATCTTGCTTCTTATTTCAAAATTGTTTTGACTGGGACCTAAGAAGGTAGTGCAAAGTGGTGGAGCACCTAGGTGGCATGTCAGTCCCTGACTTTTGATCTGTGGCACTATAAGCCCCTGCTCCCCAGCAACAGCTTCCTTCAGGATCACCTGCTAGGCCACCGTGGCTGATTTTCTTTATTCAGTCATCTTTTCTTGGACACTTGGGTTGTTTACAGATTTGGGTTATTTTGACGAGTGCTGCAATGAAAACATGTACAGATGTCATTTCTGAAAAGAGTTTTTAAGCCCTTGTGGTAAATGCCAAAAAGTGAAATTGCTGGATCATGTGGATGCTCAGTTTCTAGTTATTGTTTTTTGTTTGGTTGATTGGTTGGTTGGTTGGATTTTGAGTTTTGAGAAATATCTGTGTTGTTTTATGAGAAGTTTCTGTGAGAAATATGTCCATGTGTGCTGAACCAGACAATATTCCTACAGCTGTGAATGAGGGTTCCCCCTTTTCCCACATCCACAACAATACTGGTTGTGTCCTTTCTTTGTGATGTGTGTCAGTCTCACATAAATAAAATAAAAAATAATTTTGATCACTGATAAGTGGTCCAAGCATTTTTTCATATGCTTTTGTGGAGAGAGGGGTTTTTGTTTGTTTGTTTGTTTGTTTTATTTTATTTTATTTTTGGGTCACACCCGGTGACACTCAGAGATTACTCCTGGCTGTGCACTCAGAAATCACTCTTGGCTTGGGGACCATATGGGACACTGGGGAATTGAACCACGGTCCCGCCTAGGTTAGCATATGCAAGGCAAATGCCCTACCTCTGTGCTACTGCTCTGACCCTGAGTTTCTTTTCTTTTTTTTTTTTTTTTTTAGATTTTTTTTTATTTTATTTTATTTGGTTTTTGGTTTTTGGGTCACACCCAGCAGTGCTCAGGGGCTACTCCTGGTTCTATGCTCAGAAATCGCCCCCAGCAGGCTTGGGGGACCATATGGGATGCCAGGATTTGAACCATCATCCTTCTGCATGCAAGGCAAATGCCTTACCTCCATGCTATCTCTCGAGCCCCCAGGAGTTTCTGTTTTTGTTTTTGTTTTCTTTTTTATAGTTTTTTTTTTTGGGGGGGCCACACCCGACGGTGCTCAGGGGTTATTCCTGGCTGTCTGCTCAGAAATAGCTCCTGGCAGGCACGGGGGACCATATGGGACACCGGGATTCGAACCAACCACCTTAGGTACTGGATTGGCTGCTTGCAAGGCAAACACCACTGTACCATCTCTCCGGGCTCGGAGTTTCTGTTTTTTAAGATAAAAAGTTTAGACTTTTCTCAGTTTCTTGTATTTTTGTGTAAAGTTTAAGGCCATCTTGTTTCTTTCTTCCTTTCCTTTTTTTCTCTTCTTTCTTTCCCTTTAATTTTCTTTCTTCCTTTACTTTTCTTTCTTTCAATATTGAGATTTTAAATGGCATTGCATTGAATCTCCAGACAACATTGTGGACAATTCTTATTTTAACGATCTCTATCTTTCCAGGAACATGAATTTTTTTCTACTCTTATTTCTTCGGTGAAATGTCTTTCATCTCTTCTTAGTTCCTCTTGGAAATTTTTTTGTTACCAATGTTTCATTGTTGTTGCTT
Source organism: Suncus etruscus (assembly GCF_024139225.1). Taxonomy (NCBI): domain Eukaryota; kingdom Metazoa; phylum Chordata; class Mammalia; order Eulipotyphla; family Soricidae; genus Suncus; species Suncus etruscus. The sequence continues at coordinate 50,973,844 of NC_064856.1, forward strand.
TTCATGAGTTCTTTATATATCTTGGATAGTGATCTTTTGTAAGGATGCCTGATTTTTTTTTCCTGTTCAGTATGATGTCTTTTGTTTCAGTCATAGTTCCCAGTACAGAGATATATTTCCTCTCGTTTATTTTATGGGGTACTCAGAGGATCCAGGCTCCACTCCCAACTCAGCCAACTGGACCAGTGGTTTTATGCAAGAGCCCCCAGATGCAGTGCTAGGGGGCATCAGACCCACACTCAGTAGTGCTCTAGAGGCCTAGGTGGTGTTGAGAATCACACCAGGACATCATCTCCCCAGCCCTACTAGTTTACCTTTTTGTTTCCTTGGTGATGGTATCATGAAGATTTTCCTGATACCAGCATCATGGAGGGCTTGGGGTGTTTTCTTTCAAGTATTTTATGGTTTCAGGTTTTGAGTTTTTTAATTCATTTTTAAGTTAATTTTTCATATGCTATTAGAATGTTTTTATCAAACAGGCAACTCTTATTGAATAAACCTTTAACCTCTATAATAAGAATTAAGATATAGGGCCCGGAGAGATAGCACAGTGGCGTTTGCCTTGCAAGCAGCCGATCCAGGACCAAAGGTGGTTGGTTCGAATCCCGGTGTCCCATATGGTCCCCCGTGCCTGCCAGGAGCTATTTCTGAGCAGACAGCCAGGAGTAACCCCTGAGCACCGCCGGGTGTGGCCAAAAAAAAAAAAAAAAAAAGAATTAAGATATAATTGTAAGCAGGGTTAAACTTTTAAATAATAAAGCAGAAGCAATTTTCATCATATAATTAAACACCCATTACTTTGAAAGGTATTTGAAGCCCAGTCTGTTCCAGCTACATTCTACAGTGGGGGCTGGTTATAACTTTTAGAAGGGGAATTACTGTCATTGCTGTTGAGCAATAGATCCTTTCCTGACCTTCCTTCCTTCCTGAATGTACTTAGCCAATGTTTTTTCTGTGATTCAAATACTGCTGAGCACAGCAGAGGTTGTTCTGAAATTGGCTGTGGACGTATGTTTATACTAAGAAAAGCTGAACTTTTATTTTCCTAGACTTTGTGCTTGAAAGCTTTGATATTCTGAATAACTGTGCTCCCCAAAGTACAATTTAGTTACTGTATTAAACTTTGAAAATATTCTGCTTTACTTGTTTAGCTCAGGGGCCTCATTTTTAAGTATAAAACTACTGATGTTTTTTCTTAGTTTTACAGTATTTGTAGAAAATACTTATAAATTTAAATCCAAGTTGAGTACAATTTAATTACTGTATTAAGAAAGAAACATGGTCAAGATACTAAATTTATTTTAGGTAAAAACTGGTAATACTAATTTCAGAAATTAAGATTTAAAACATTCTTTTAATAGAATAGTATGACAATATAATTCTTAAGAACTTGAAAATGCAGTCAGGCGTTATTTTCATACACCACAATATTTGACCAGGTGTCTCCCTTCTATCATTCTGTATAATTGAAATTATCCTATAGCATTCTGGTCTGATACCTGAACAAACCCTTCCCTGTCATGTACTGAAACACACACACATATAAATGCAGACCCAACATTCAACACTTAGAATAGTTCTTAGTACAGAGTAGGTCCTCAAGGAGTATATTTTGAGTTGAATTATTAAATAATTATTTCATTGTTGTACTTATCACAAATTGTGTTTTTGCTGTTGTATTCTAAATCACATAGAAATTTTGTGTGCAGAGCCAGTTATGTAGTTTAGTAGCAGAGCACTTGCCCAGCATGTTGGATGCAGTGAGTTCAATTCCCAGCACCATAATAAGAATGAAGGAGGTGGGGAAGGAAGAAAGGAGGGGAAAATTTATGTGCAAAGAAATTTAACTGTTAAGTGCCTAAGATTGTTTTAGACATGTCTTATTCTATGTCTAAAATTGTCCTTGTCTCAGGCCATCTTAAAGCCAGCCATAAAGGACCAGACAATATTCAGTGCAACTACCAAGAGTGTTCACAAGGAAACATTCAAATACCTAAGAGCATCAAACTATTTCCTTTTCATTAATTGTCTATATGTTCAGGACATTAAAATACTTAAAATTTAAATGAACTTAAATTTATCTATTCTTTTGTTTACCCTACTGATAGGCTGATGGAGCGGAGACACCTAATACATCTCTATTACTGAGTTTCTGAAATGTATGATCTGTATTTTCTTATATGTAATTTGTGACCTTAGATAATTTCCAAGTATCTAATCCAAATTGAGTTAATTGTATAAGTATTTGTATTTCTATATGATTTTTTTTTTCAGTTTGGTTTGGCCACACTGTACTGTGCTCAGGTCTTACTCCTGACTCTGCTCAGGGATGAAACCCAGCTTAGCCACATGCAAAGTAGATGCCTTACTTACTGTACTGTCTCTTCTGTTCTAAACATATATGGTTTTAAATTAAAAAAAATAATATAATGGGCCCGGAGAGATAGCACAGCGGTGTTTTGTTTTTTTTTTTTTTTTTTGTGGTTTTTGGGTCACACCCGGCAGTGCTCAGAGATTATTCCTGGCTCCAGGCTCAGAAATTGTTCCTGGCAGGCACGGGGGACCATATGGGACGCCGGGATTCGAACCGATGACCTCCTGCATGAAAGGCAAACGCCTTACCTCCATGCTATCTCTCCGGCCCAGCACAGCGGTGTTTGCCTTGCAAGCAGCCGATCCAGGACCAAAGGTGGCTGGTTTGAATCCCGGTGTCCCATATGGTCACCCGTGCCTGCCAGGAGCTATTTCTGAGCAGACAGCCAGGAGTCACCCCTGAGCACTGCCGGGTGTAGCCCAAAAACCAAAAACCAAAAAAAAAAAAAAAAAAATTAAATTAAATTAAAAAAAAATAAAATTTCAACGCAAAGAGCTGAAAATAAAATACAGTGTGGATAGGAAGCCTTGCACAAAGCTGCCCTGGGTTTGTTCTTAAGCATTCCCCTGAGGCCCATTAGGGGAGATCCCTGAGTGCTGAGCCTTGACCACTGCCAATTTGGGGACCCCCCAATATTCAATGTAAAAAACTTTCAGATTGCCAGCATCAGGAATATTGCTGAACCAAAACTAAGCACAGCCAACCCAAGCTTAATTCCTGGCATCCCATGTTGTCTCCTGAGCCTGCCAGGGGTGATTTCTGAGCACAGAGCCAGGAGTAACCCCTGAACACTACCGGATGTAGCCCCAAAACAAAAAAAAAATATTATTTCTTTCCAGGAGTTCTTGTTAATGTCTGAATTCTGTTGTGGTTTTCCTCACATCCCTTTTAGTTTTCTCCAAGCTTGTTAAACATTCCAATTCTCCTTTCTTCAGCTTTATAGCAATGCATTTATCCATATAGGTCATCAGCATCACGAATAAGGAAGTACTCTCTTTTTGTCAGGTCGTTATAGTTGATAAGTAGAAATATTTGACTAAGCAGAGGGTACACTCTTCTCAACAGCTCTATAGTGAAATCAAAACTGTGACAGTGATGAAACTTTATTTTTGAGAATAGTTGGATGTTTTTAATGAAAATTTAAAATTTGGTGTTGAGTGAGGTTGGCATTCCCACACGCCCAGAGATGTTCAAGGTTTACTTTTGTAAACCCTGTGACTGTACTCTGCAGTCACTCTTGGTAGTGCTTGAAGGACCATATGAGGTGCTGAGGATTAAAATATTTGCCACACACAAGGCAAGTGCCTTAGCTCCTCTCCTATCAATATAGCTCCCTGAGCAAAAGTTTTATGAGCTCATAGGTTATTGTTATTGACATGTCATTAAATATGCAAAGATATGGTAAACTAAAAGCTTTCTCAGTTGTATGCAAGCATGAAATCAAAAGTTATAAATACAGATTATAAAGTCAGTGAAATTTAAATTGGCAAATGAAGGAAATGTATATATCATACAAATATGATTAATAAAACTTAGATTGACAAAGTAAACATAATAATTATTAATTACACTCAAGTTGCTACTTCAGATGTAAATTATAGCACTATGCTAAGCTCTTAGCATAGGTACCTACTGTAGATGCCAAGAAGCAGAATTGCTGGTTTATGTGGAAGATGCTTTTAGTTTTTTGAGATATCTCCACCTTATTTTCATTGAGCCCAAGTGGTGACTTTAACTCCCTCCCCCACAATTATAGATAACCAGCTACACAAAACAAAACAATAAAGAAAAGCTGATCTTAAAGTAATGGAGGGACAAGCCTAATAAATGTATTCCAAGCTCTTCACACCCTCAAAAATTGAGTATTCGGGCCCGGAGAGATAGCACAGCGGTGTTTGCCTTGCAAGCAGCCAATCCAGGACCAAAGATGGTTGGTTCAAATCCCGGTGTCCCATATGGTCCCCCGTGCCTGCCAGGAGCTATTTCTGAGCAGACAGCCAGGAGTAAACCCTGAGCATGGCCAGGTGTGGCCCAAAAACCAAAAAAAAAATTTTAAAAAATTGAGTATTCTTCTCTAGTGCACATGGCTAATTCTCCAAATACAACACTTTCTGGAACACTAAACAAAATCTCTATAAAATCAAGATAGAAATAATTTCCAGTACCACAACACAAAGATGAGAACAATTCAAATACTTGGAAACTATGCAACACACTATGAAATGGATGAAAGAGGAAATTAAAAACCAAAAGATTCCAGGAAACAAGTGAGAATTAAGATGTCACTTATGGGGCCGGGAAGGTGGCGCTAGAGATAAGGTGTCTGCCTTGTAAGCGCTAGCCAAGGAACGGACCGCGGTTCGATCCCCCGGTGTCCCATATGGTTCCCCCAAGCCAGGGGCAATTTCTGAGCACTTAGCCAGGAGTATCCCCTGAGCGTCAAACGGGTGTGGCCCAAAAACCAAAAAAAAAAAAAAGATGTCACTTATGAAAATGTATGGGTGCAGCAAACACTATATTCTAAAATGCAAGTACTTACCAGGAAACAAGTCCAAATAATAAAGCAAACACACCCCAAAACCAAACAAAATATAGTGAAAGAAAAGAATCAGTTTTTTTTCTAACGAATAAACAAGATGGACAATAAATCTTTAAGCTAGATTAGTAAAGAAAATAGTGAGAGAAAGTAAATAGGATTAGAAAAGAAAAGAGTGGGAGAGTTAAAACAGATACCAAAGAAATTCAAAATCTGAGAATACTATGAATAATTTCATACCACAAGATTGGAGAATATAGAAGAAATGGACTAATATAATACTTAGAATTTTACTTAGAAATTCAGGCGAAATAGAATAGACCAACTATGGGGCCCATAGAGATAGAGATGGAGGTAGGGCGTTTGCCTTGAATGCAGAAGGATAGTGGTTTGAATCCCTGTATCCCATTTGGTCCCCGGAGCCTGCCAGGAACGATTTCTGAGCATAGAGCCAAGAGTAACACCTGAGCACTGCTGGGTGTGACCCAAAAACAAACAAACAATAAAAAGACCAACTATTACCCAGGAAATTGACAAAAGTCCCAAAACAAAAGTCTGGGCACAGATAGATTTAATAATGAGTTCTTCCAAAACTTTTTTTGGTTTTTGGGTCACACCTGGCAGTGCTCAAGGGTTACTCCTGCTCTATGCTCAGAAATCGCTCCTGGCAGGCTCAGGGGACCAGATGGGATACTGGGATTCAAACCACCATTCTTCTGCATGCAAGGCTATCTCTCCGGCCCCAAAACTTTTAAGAGGACCTACTTCCTATCCTTAGGCTCTTCCAGAAAGTTAAAGAAACATGAACTCTCCCAAATAAATAAACAAACATATATATAAACAAATGTGTATATGTATATATATATTATATATATATATATATATATATAGTTTGGGGGCCACTCCCAGTAGAACTCAGGAGTTACTCATGGCTCTGTGCTCAGAAATCACACTTGGCAAGGGCCGGAGCAATAGCACAGTGGGAGGGTGTTTGCCTTGCATGTGGTTGACCCATGACAGACCTGTATCTATCCCTGGCATCCCATATGCTCCCCTAAGCCAGGAGTGATTTCTGAGCGCATAGCCAGGAGTAATCCCTGAGTGTTACTGGGTGTGCCCTCCCTCCCCCCCCCAAAAAAAAAAAAGAAAGAGAAAGAAAAGAAATCACACTTGGAGGGCCCGGAGAGATAGCACAGCAGTGTTTGCCTTGCAAGCAGCCGATCCAGGACCTAAGGTGGTTGGTTCGAATCCCCGTGTCCCATATGGTCCCCCGTGCCTGCCAGGAGCTATTTCTGAGCAGACAGCCAGGAGTAACCCCTGAGCACCGCTGGGTGTGGCCCCCCCCCAAAAAAAAAAAAAAGAAATCACACTTGGCAGGCTCGGGAAACCACGTTGAATGCTGGGGATTGAACCTAGGTTGGCTGCATGCAAGGCAAATGCCTTACCCACTGTGCTATTCCTCCAGCCCCCTATTTTTAAATGGTTCTTAACAAAAAGATGGATACAGGCAAACGAATAGGGAAGTATATCCATAGTTAGTTAAGACAGCTATCATGAAAAACTGATCACAGGAACTAAAGTGATAATACCATGACAAGGTCAACCTGATTTTGATATCATTACCCCATATGGTCTCCTGATGCCTCCAGGAATGATCCCTTAATATAAAGTTAGTAATCAGCCTTGAGTACCACCAGATTTGCCCCCCAAAAAGGAAAATTTTTTAAATTTAAAAACAGAAACTGATCACAGTGAAACCTATACATTGAGCTTATATATCGGAGGTCGAGGTCACATCCAGTGCTGTTGAGGGGCTATTCCTGGCTCTGTGCTTAAGTGACCTCTGCAGTATTAAGGAGACCAAATGCTAGGAGGGGGATCAAATTAGGGTCAGCCAAGTGGGCCACATATAAGACAAGTGCCTTGCCTCCTGTACCTCCAGATCTTTAGTTAAAGGCTCCTAATAACCTGTTTTTCATGTTTGTAAAGTTAAAGTAAACTATGTCCAAGAAAACAGGAGAATAATGTTTGACATGAAAATGTGGGCAAAGAGAAATTATAAAAGAACCAGGGGGCCGGAGAGATAGCATGGAGGTAAGGCATTTGCATGCAGAAGGTCGGTGGTTCGAATCCCAGCATCCCATATGGTCCCCTGAGCCTGCCAGGAACGATTTCTGAGTGTAGAGCCAGGAGAGTAACCCCTGAGCGCTGCCGGGTGTGACCCCCCCCCCCCAATAAAAAGAAGAACCAAATAGGAGCAGTAGTTTAAGACCACTCACCTTACAAGAAACCAATGCTGGTTTGATCCCTGACACCACATACAGGTTGCCTGTGCATTGGGAGTGATCCTTGAGCACAGAACCAGGAGTAGGCCCCAACTCCCTCTGATTGTGGCCAAAATTGCCCACACCAAATATAAATCCTGAAGCTGAAAAGTACAGTAGCTCAATTAAAATTGCACTAAAAAGGCAGGTTTAATAGTAAAATTGAGCTATCAAAGGAAGATAATAACCATCACAGAAAATCCTTAATGGGCTCAGAATGTATAAAGGTCTATTTCTATGCCAGTAATAACATAAAGGAGAGACTAGAGTCATGTAGACACAATTTTTAAATTTACATTTGATTGTATTCCCTCAGGTTAGTAAATCTAAAGTAAAAGCAGCAAAAGAATTAATTAAAAGGATACGCCAAGGGGGAGGGCAAAAAAAAATGATACGCCAAAAAGTATCTGTTTTACAGATTCATGAAGAAATAGTATATATTATGTAGATGAGGAAACTGAAGCTAAAATATACTGTTGGACAGTATATTTCAGCTGAATATTGAGGTGGCTGTAGCACACTAACAACTGCAAGTGGTATGCTAGGAAAGATCTTAGAACAATACTGATTCATAGAAAAGCAAGCAGTTTTAAATTTATCTTTCCTGGCTTTATAAGTCTTGTATATGTATATAAAATTGCTTTATAATTGGCTTTATAAATGCCTATCTCATTTGTTTTCTCCTTCATAGAATTCACCGTAGTAATAGTAGTTGTGGTGGTGGTGGTGGTGGTGGTGGTGGTGGTGGTGATGATGATGAAGAAGAAGAAGAAGAAGAAGATGAAGTAAAAAATTAGTTTAATTGTTTCAAACCTTACTTTCTATCAATTGACAGGCTTAGCCAAGTAGTTATATATTTGCAATGATGCAAATGCAGGCCAGTGCTTGTTCTGGATCTTTATAAAAATCTTTCTTCTGGGGTCGGAGAGATAGCACAGCAGTAAGGCGTTTGCCTTGTAAGCAGCCAACCCAGGACCAACGGTGGTTCAAATCCTGGCATTCCATATGGTCCCCAGTGTCTGCCAGGAGCAATCTCTGAGCACAGAGTCAGGAGTAACCCCTAAGTGCCGCTGGGTGTGGCTCCAAAAACCAAACAAACAAACAAACAATCTTTCTTCTTTTTGCATCTTGGTAGAAATAAGTACATCTTAGGGTCTTCTAGATATATCAAGTACCAACCAGCAAAAGCTGTTTCCTTGTAGAGGTAGAGGCAAACTTGAGATCCTAATGGTCTAATTTTGAAACTACCTTTTTTTAAATTAATATCTTGATTTAAACACCTTGATTACAAACATGATTGTAGTTGGGTTTCAGTCATGTAAAGAACACCCCCTTTTTCAATTATCTTCATGTTTATATTCGTGATTTTTACCAAAGGCTATTTCAGAGTGTCCACTGCTCTCAGAAAAGGAGACTTTGCTTTTCTAAGACCACAGTAAGGAAACTTGCAAGATTCTAGCCCTAAATCTGACTGCAGAATCTGCGTCCTTCCTGAATCTGAATAAGGCAGCCACTGTGTGCTGTTCTCAGCTTCAGGGGAAGTGGCTCCAAATGCTTAGAAAAAAATGACACACTTTCTTTCCCAGTTCCTAGTTCATCATAATTTTCCAACTCAAACAAGTTCCAGGAAATGTGTACTCTCCTATAAAACAAAATGTTTGGTGGCAATGGAACATCTTAGAATTCTGAAATTCTAAAATTCTACACACACACACACACACACACACACACACACACACACACACACACACACACTCACACGCACACCTCTTTTTAAGTAATTTCTGTCAGTTTGGATTCTAAGCTCAGCTGAATTTACAGATCATACTGATCAAATGAGTAAGAAGATTGGGAAGTATCTGAGAGCCTATGTAAGAAAGCATGGGAACAGGATACAGCTGCTTAAAATGTAGATTTAGGCTGTTGAAACATTGCTCGTCCGAGTCCTCTTAATCTCTCCTTTACGATACTGCAGTCTTCTTCCACAGGGTTTCTGTCTTAATTTTTCCAAGTTTGACTTGGGAAATGACTGCAGAACAACTGGAGATTGCTGCAGTTATCTGCATGAGGCAAAATGGCCAGAAGAATTACGAATTAGAATTTGGGAATTAGAAGGAGTTGGATTTGATAAGTACTTAAGAAATCAAATTGATGCACCAGGAATGTGGCTCTGTAGAAGACTCCATAACATGTTTGACCCAGCAGTTAATTCTGGCACTGGGAAAATAGGAAAGATATAGGATTCAAGATTTAGGGCTGGAGGAAATAGTACACGGGCTTAAGCAACTTGCCTTGCATGCTGCCAACCCCAGTTCAATCCCTGACACTTGCGTTTGGTCCACGAAGCATCACAATGTGTGATCCCTGAGCACAAAACCAGAAGTAAATCCCGAGCACCTTCCCAATTCAAGATTTAGTAATTATATAGATCTTAGAGGAAAGAGCATGAGGGAAAGTAATGCTTTTCTTTTAAGATCTGAGCTGGCAGGTGAGAGAGTTAGTAACATTACATATTGATCTAGGCATGCAACAAGTAGAAAAGGCAGTTTGCAATATAGGTGTGAAAGTTAGAACAGGCAAAGAGTGTCAAAATTTAAGCCAGTTTTTCTCCTCCCCATCAAAGTAATTCAGATCCCGTTAAGATCAAGTAAATGCTTTGTGCTCAAAATGTTTCCTCAGTGTTATCCCTCTGACATTTGAGATCTGCTTTGCCACTCCCACCTCTAGCAGTTAATTTCATTTCAATAATTATTGTTATTGCAATATTTTTATTGCAGACTGCTAAGTTTAGGCAGGGAAAGGAAAAGGCAAATGCCACTGCTCGTACTTAATTTGGTTTTGGCTTTTGGGTCACATTCGGTGAGACTTAGGATATACACCTGGCTACTGTTCATGCTCAAGGAACCTCATGGGATGCCACAGATTGAAACTGAATTGGATGCGTGCAAGGCAAATGCCATACTATTTCTCCAGTCCCAGTTGCGTTCTGTTCTTAATCTGAGCAATCTATTGGAGAATATCAAATATATATAAAAGGTTTGAATGAGTGTCCTTGCTTCTGTGTAGAAACGGGGTGATAGCAGGAAAAGCAGAGCAACAGTGGGTTGCTACAATGACCTGGATGTGAGAAACAGGTAAGTCCTCCAAGATAAGATCTGTGATGGAGGAGATGGTGGAAAAGCATTTCAAGTACTCCTGTTTAGTTTCTGGCATCCTATTTTGGGATGGAGACTTCTTTTCTAATTATCCCCTTTTTAATCGAAGTCCACATAAATATTTATGCAGTATGCCTTTTAATCACAAACTCTGTTGAGACAGTACTGCCCTGAATTGCTTTGAACTTCATCTTTAGGCGCCATCACTGGTTCCAACAATTGCAGTAACTTGAGGCAGGGGCTAGAGCAAATCACAGGGTAAACATCTACTTCCTGTGCTTTGAATTCCAAACATTTCTTAATTTTTATACCTCCTGTATTAACTCTGTACAGACTACCAATAGCCCATCTAGGCTAGAAGGTCTCCAGCTATCTTATTCCTAGCCACCAGAAAAATTGGTACATGTGCAGTTTAATGAGTACTATAACATTGCAAAGGTGATCATTAACACTCAGGGAATTCTCAATGTTGAGTAAATGAAAGAAATATTTGAAGAGGAATCTATGTTAGAAGAGTTGTCTAATCAGACTGCTAATCACTTGGCCCACATCCCACCTAATGTAATTTTGTTCAGTTTTAATTGGGCTCAAAGCCAAAAGATATGTGAGTAATACTTGATATATGATGAGTAATGGTATATTGTATGTTAACTGAAATATGGAGTGTAGCTTGCCTGTAAAGCTAAATTAGTACCTTATTTGTTGCTCCAAAATTTAACTAATTTAAAATTTAGCTAAGCACTTGTTTTTTCTATGAATACTTGTGACTGTTGGCTGTCTGCCAAACATTGTGCCTGAATAAGATTAAATCTGTGACTTGTAGCCAAATCCATGCAACTTATTGACTGTGTGGAATCACTAGAGAGGAACTAGTTAAATCATTCTTGTAACGCTTTAAGGATTTAGGAAACCATTAGTTAATAATGTTAGTTGCCAATGTTAGTATCATATTACTAACTGAGGGAGAGAGAAAAGGATCTCAGCAAGAGCACCTACTTATATTTGAGAAGCCTCTAACACTTTAATTTTCAAAATGTGCAATGAAATCATTGGAAGTGATTCAAGTTTTATAAAGAAATGAATCTGCTGATCTGATTACCTGATTGACTGGTGCTGTTGATCCTATTTAGGATGGCAGATTTCTCTGCTCAAAGCCATTCTTCTGCTGGCTTACCAGTAATGTTACTTGTTTGCATAAATGCGCAACTCAAGAGGCTGGTTAGCCCAGAATTTCTCAAAGTATAATCTCCTGATCATGGGCAGGTCTTTAGGAAATAAAAATCCTCACACCCTATTTCCAGCCTACATAATAATAGCACCTCAGTGTCAGGAGATTGTAGTGCCTGTGTATCCATGTACTCTAGAAATTTCCTAAAAAACACAAGGTTGAGATCTACAAAAAGAGCTGGCAAAGTCAAAAATTCAAAATGCAGGTCCTGAGGCTGAGTGATAGTCCTTGAAGTAGGACATTTGCCTTGCATGTGGCCAATCTAAATCTGAACTGCAGTATCCCATATGGTCTCCCAAGCCCTCCAGGAGGGATCTCTGAATGTAGAGGAGTAAGTCCTGAACATCACCGAGTGTGGCTCTTCAAAAACTGAATAATAGTGCTCACTTTGGCAGCACATATACTAAAATTAAAACAATACAGAGAAGATTTAGCATGGCCCCTGCACAAGGATGACACGCAAATTCGTGAAGCATTCCATATTTTAAAAAAAACTGAATAATAACAACAACAAAAAAGCCCAAAACTCTTAAAGGGGTGGTGGAGATATTACAGTGGGTAAAGCACTTGTATTATATGCAGCTAATTTAAGTTCAATCCCCAGTACCACATGTGGTCCCCCAGCACTGCCAGTAGGGATAACTGAGCAAAAGGCCTAGAGTAAGTTATGAACACTGACAGATGTGACCCAGAAACACACAAACAAAAAGTATGTCCTAGGGCATGAATATGTATTCCTAGAAAAATCAACACAACACGGGGGATGGGATATAGATAATTAGGAAGGAATCTTTAGGAATTCGCACTATCTTTGAAGTGCTTGATGGCGCCATCTAGTGATGAAAGCATTACAGTATGTGCAGCTTTATTACCCGGTCTTTTGGATACAGGCAGTACTTTTTTTTTTTTCTTTTTCTTTTTGGTTTTTGGGTCACACCCAGAGGTGCTCAGGGGTTACTCCTGGCTCTGTGCTAAGAAATCACTCCTGGTAGGCTCAGGGGACCATATAAGCCACCATCCCAGGTCAGCCACATATAAGGCAAATGCCCTACTACTGTGCTATCTCTCCAACCCAGAGACAGTGCATTTTAAAAAGTCAGTTTGTGGTGTTGGAACAACTGGTAAACCACCACACGCAAAAAATCGAACTCAGACCTCTACCTAATACCGTGTACAAAGGTCAAATCAAAATGGATTAAAGACCTTAATATCAGACCTGAAACTTTAAGGCATTTAGAAGAAAGCATAGGCAAAAAATCTCCATGACATTGAAGCTAACTGCATCTTCAAGGGTAAAATACCACTAGCCTAGCAAGTGAAAGCAAAGATAAACAAATGGGACTACATTAAACTGAAAAGCTTCTGCACCTCAAAGGAAATTGACTAGGATACAAAGGTCACCCACAGAATGAAAGAAACTATTCAACCAAAACCCCTCTGATAGGGGACTAATATCTAAGACATACAAGATAATAACAGAATTTAACAAGAAAAAAATAACCCCATCAAAAAATGAGAAGACAACATTTCCTCAAAGAAGAAATGCAGATGACCTAAAGGCACATGAAAAAATGCTCCACATCACTAATCATTTAGGGAGAAGCATATCAAAATAACAATGAGGTATCATCTCACACCACAGAAACTAGCACACATCACAAAGAACTAGAACAATCAGTGCTTGTGGGGATGTGAGGAGAAAGGAACTCTATTCATTGCTGGTAGGGATGCCATTTAGTCCAATCTTTCTGGAAAACAATATGTATATTTCTCAAAAAGCTAGAAATCGAGCTCTCATATGATTAAGCAATACCACTACTAGAGATATGTCCTAGGAACACAAAAGCACAATACAAAAATGCCCTCTGCATCTTTATGTTCATCATAGCACTATTTTCAAAAGCCGGGATCTGGAAACAACCCAGGTGCCCAACAACAGATGAGTGAAACTATGGTACATTTGAACAATGGAATACTATGCAGCTTCTAGGAAAAATGAAGTCATGAAATTTGCCTTTTCATGGATGGATATGGAAATTATTAGGCTGAGTGAAATAAGCCAGACAGAGAGGGATATATATAGAATAGTATCACTCATCTGCAAGATATATAAAAAATAAAAGACAGCATGGCAATAAGATCCAAGACAATAGAGCTGAATGCTGGGAGGACCAGTTCATGACATGAAGCTTGGCATAAAGAGTGGTGAGTGCGGGGGGCTGGAGAGATAGCATGGAAGTAAGGCCTTCTGCCTTTCATGCAGAAGGTCATTGGTTCGAATCCTGGTATTCCATATGGTCCCCCGGGCCTGCCAGGAGCGATTTCTGAGCATAGAGCCAGGAGTAAGCCCTGAGCAATGCCAGGTGTGACTCAAAAACCAAAAAAAAAAAAAAAAAAAAAAAAAGAGTGGTGAGTGCAGGTAGAGCACTAATAACAATGACAACTACCTTAACAACGAGAGAGAGAGAGAGAGAGAGAGAGAGAGAGAGAGAGAGAGAGAGAGAGAGAGAGAGATGCAGAGGCACAGAATGCCTAAGAGACTATTTAAGGGCTGGAGCGATAGATAGTATAAGGAGTGGGGTGTTTGCCTTGCACGTACCTACCTGGGTTTTATCATTGTCATCAGATAGCCTAGAATAAGCTCTGAGTAGAATTAGGTATGGAAAAAGAGTATATAAATAAAAGTTAGTTTTATAGTATAGCTTTAATGGAATTTCAAGATGCATAACCTTTCAAGTAATATATATTTTTGTATATAATACATAAAACCTCCACTAAAAGTTCTTAAGTGTGCCATCCAAATAGAAATAACAAAAGGACAAACATCTAAATTATTAAAGTTAAAAGGTTTCTTTGTACATCAAAAACACTGAAAAATAAAAAAAAGATTGCTCCAATTAGAATATATTCTACAAAAACCCAAAAATATAGTTTAAAAATATGTGTACATGGAGTAGAAATCCCAATATAAACAACTTTAAACAACAACAAAAAGACTGCCTAAAAAAATGAGTGATGGTCTTGAATAGTCACTCCTCTAAAGAAAATGCATAAATCACTAATAAGCATGTGAAAAGACATTCACATCATTAAGTCATTAGAGAAATAGAAATCAAAATCTCAAACAAATACCAATAGATTGACTTGAATAAATTTTTAAAAAACAAAAGACAGAAAAGAGCAAGCATTAACAAGGATGCAGGAAAATTATATAGTGAAGTAAGAGGTGAATAGTGCAGCTGCTATAGAAAACAATTAGGTATTTCCTTAAATAGTCATAGAATTGCCTTTGAGCACAGCTGAGAAATTCCACTAGAAGGTATATATCCAAGAGAATTGGAATTAATTGTTCAAACTAAAAATTACACACAATAGCTTGTATCAGCAATATCCATAATACTCCAAAGTGGAAATAACCCAAATGTTCATCAATTAATGAATAGATACAGGTGGTATATCTATATATTGGTTTAGAAAAAAGACGCACTAATTCATCAATGAACTCTGAAAAATATTGCCAATCTTTCAGAGCCCTGGGAACAGAAGGTCATCTGCATCCATGTTGGAGATCTTTACAGGTAGACAGATTAGTGATAATCAAGGAAGGAATGTGAGTGGTCAGATTGGTGTAATTGGTGTAGGATTTCTTTGGAGGTGATACATAGTAGTAATCGTTTCACAACATTGTCAGTGTATTAAAAATCTTCTGAATGGTCAGCTTCAAAAAAGTCAAATGTGCACACGTGTGTTACCAGCCCATGCATATATGGTGACCACCAACTTTTCCTCTCTTAAGAAAGCTGCTTTTTTATTTTTATACTGGGATGTGTCCTGGCTTTCTCTCAGGTGTGTTTCTCTTATCTTCTCCCTCCCCTTCTTCAGAACCTCCAAATAAAACCTGTTTTTATTTCAAAAAATAAAATAGCTAAATTCTGTGAGACTTAGAGAACACAGCAAGGTAGTAACAAAGGCCCAAAGATAATATAATAGAACTGATAGACACAATTTGAGTTTTGGGCTGAGGGAGTTGAGAGTGAGAGGATGTAGGATCTTGAGTAGGAGGTGGGTACATTGGTGATGGATGTCGAATTGGAATTATGTGCATAAGAAACCATTATCAATTTTAGAAACCACAGAATCTCAATCAGCAATAAATACATAAATGTTAAATAAATGACTCGTGTATAAATTTAATTTCAATTTTTAAATCCATTGATTATCAAGACTCCACAACCTTTTGTAATTATTTTTATTATCTATAGAATTACCATAATTGTTGCTTATATACATATATTCTATATTTTTCTGCTTTCTTTGGTTTTTTCATGGTGTGGGTGGGCAAGAGGGCAAAACCCCTAGTTCTTTGGGCTTAGTCTGGCCTGTGCTGAGGACTCACTCCTGGCAGAACTACATGTTGTGCTAGGGATCTATCATGGGTTGACCACTTGCAAGGCAAGTGCCTTGGCCCCTGTACCATCTCCCAGGCTTGGTTTTACCCTTTTTTAAATTTTTTTCTGTTTTTGTTTTTGGGCAAGACTTGGCTATGCACACGGCTTATTCCTGGTTCTGCACTCAATTCTGATATTATTTCTAGCAGGTTGGGGTTGGGGGATGACGACCACTATTGAGAAAAACCTGGGTTAGACACATGCAAGACAAGTACCTTACCTGCTGTTCTATGTCTCTGGACCTGCCTGTTCTGCTTTTTAAAACTTTGATACTTTTCATCTTTGGCTTTCTATTTCTATTTTGGTGGCTGCATCTATTTTACTCAACAGCCATACATTAGTTTAATCATTTTCAAACGATCAGTTCTATGTTCTCTTTTTTCCTTTTGAGAGCCTTGTTCTAAATGCTTAAGCAAAGAGTGTTTAAAACTCTTCGTAGAAAAAATAAAATTCTTCATAGATATCACATTGATATCCACCTCAAAATGGAATTTGACACTTTGAAAAATAAAACTGTTTCTATTGAGTTTTCCTGATTTTCCTATAGTAATGCTGTACTCATTTATTTTCTCTTAATGGTGGATGACATAAATGGAGGTGATTTGGTTTTTGTGTCTACTTTGTTTGAATCATTTCACCTCCTTTATTTCACTAAGTCTCATTCTTAGGCTATTATAAAATGATTAAAGAAATTGGTGGAGATAATAATCAAACACCAAGATCTTATCTCAACCATTATTTTCTCCAGTTTCATCCTGTTGGCACAATTTTATCAACATTGGATTTAGCTTTTTCAATGGATTGGCATGATTATTTTCACAAGTGATGACCTCTGTTTATATTTACCCTTACATAGCAATGCGTCTTTTATTCACTTGTTATTAATAGGTTTTAAACTGAATTTACTTTGTAGACAGTAAGTCTTTGTATCAAAAAGTTTCATCATAATTTTTTCTCATTTATTCTTTTATAGGCTCTTGATGGAAATGTGTATGATCACCTCAAGGATTACTTAATAGCCTTCAACCGTACTGAGCTAGAAACGTGCCAAGCTGTGCAGAACACATTCCAATTTTTATTAGAAACTTCTAGCAAAGTAAGTTGCTTTTGATTAAATAACTGATATCAGTATTCCATCATGTATACTTTTTTTTTCTCTCTTTTTTTTATATAATTTTTTATTTTGATCATAGTGGTTTACATGTTGACAATAATATTTTGGTTAAATATTTACATAACATCAGGGGGGATTCCCATCACCAAATTGTCTTCCCTTCACCTCTGTTTTTGTCGTATCTCCCATATCCACTTCCTTCACCCCCAGGGCTGCTAGAATATGTGGTCCCCTACGTACCTATCCTACCACCTAGTAGTCTTGCATCTGATTGGTCTAGGTGTCTCCCTAATTTCCCCCTCTAACTGGGAGGTAGGCCTAGCTAGTTAAGTTTGCGTGGTTTGGTCTGAAGAAGAGAAAAAACTGGGGTAAAAGTCTAATACTCCAAAAGTGGGCAGAGTCCTTCTAGAGGTTCTCATCATCAATTTGGGGGGCGATGGAGAAAAAAGAAAATGAAACATTCCATCAGTACAAAACAAAACAAAACAAAACAAAAAAAAAAGTGTCCATTATCCAGTGAGGACTCCAACAATAATGGTAAGCACCACACATGCACAAAACAAAAACAAAGAACAAACAAACACACAAAACAAAGCAAAACAACACAAACACAAAAAAAAAAAAAAGAAAAAAGAAAAAAACCGCCATGGTCTTGATATAAGAAAGATGACTTAGCCCATAAAGAAAGAAAAGAAAAGAGGAGAAAAAACTAGGAATATCTGGGGACAACAGCTTCAATAACCACACCTACACAGAGAAATCGATTAAAAAATAGTTATGTAAGTAAAAATAATAGTAATAATAATAAATGAAGGTACAAAATAATATATAATAAGTAAACAATGCTTTGTGCTTTTTTTTTTTTTCCTCCTGCCCTGGCACAGTAAATGTTGGGGTCATTCGAAAAGGAATTCACTTGGCCTAAGAGTTACGGGTTTCTCCGCTCTTGGAATATATTGTTATGGGATCAACTATAGACTCTGTTCAGGATCATTTACTCTCCCGGTGGTCTTTTGTCGTGTTTGGGAGACTTCCGTTCTGTTCTGGGTGGTACAAACAGACCTCTGTGTCTTGAGATCTCAGTATCTGCACAAGTTCAGGATTGGGATTTACGATGACGTCAGTCTTTGTGGTTCAGGAGTAGTTCTGTTCCCTCATTGTCATTTTAATCCATCTTCTGTGGTTGGTGGTCTTGGTCTTTGCACTGTACCTAGGATGGCACTTAGGATAGCATCTTTCTTTGTGCTTCCAGAAGCCAGATTCCTTTACGATTGTCTCTGCTAGACCTTTGGAAGTGGGGTTCATGGTTGTTGTGCAGGTCGTAGTTCAAACCCTAGACTAGGGCTTTTTTATTGGTCCCACAGTGTATACCGTCTGGTTATGGTTCTAGCAGCCAGTCATCTGTAAATCGCGATCTTGGCTTTTGGATCTACCAAAGGATGACAGGTCTTCTGATTTTGTCTTATTGTTAGCTGGTAAGGTAGGGTAACCTGCTCTTAGATCAAGTTGTTCCCATTTTCCTCGTTGTCAGCATGTCGAACTGGAGCTGGGACTTGTCCATCATGTGTACTTTATCAACAACTTCTTAATCTATTTTGGTTTTGTACATTTGAGTTTTATCCATTCTTGCCTATTGTACATAATACTAAGTAATGTATGTAGATGTCTTTTCAAATTGATTTTTTGGTGTTTGGAGTTTTCTTTGCTTGAGTTTCTTGTACTGTGCAAAAAATAATCTTTTTAGTTGCTATGACCCTATTATTAACTTTGCTGCCCCTTTGGTGCATGTATGTTGAAGAATTGGGTGCTCTTGGTCTTAGAAGACAAAAAAAATTGAATCAGTGGACCTTAGATAAACTCTATTTTTTGTTTGTTTGTTTGTTTGTTTTGGGCCACACCCATTTGATGCTCAGGGGTTATTTCTGGCTAAGTGCTCAGAAATTGCCCCTGGCTTGGGGGGACCATATGGGACGCCGGGGGGATAGAACCGCAGTCCTTCCTTGGCTAGCACTTGCAAGGCAGACACCTTACCTCTAGCGCCACCTCACCGGCCCCCATAAGCTCTATTTTTATTTTTTGAGCCTTTATGCTATTTACGCTAAATGCTAAGTCATACAGCATACCCACCAGCAGTGAATTAGGGTTCCTTTTCACTATATCCTTGTCAACACAGTCTCTTTCTAGTCTCCTTTGATTGTTAGTCATTTTTGTTTCCCTGATAAGTTATAGTGAATTTTTAAAAAATACATAATATAATACTCATCTTATGTGAATCTGATCATCTCCTCTCCCTATTTTTTTGAGTAAGGTGGAAGTTAGTTGGTAAGCTTTGTGAAGGTTTTTATATATCTTCAAAATTAGCCCATTATTTGACTCATTGTATGCAATGAGAGCAGTTTTTTTCAGCCTAAGTTTTTTGTGCTATGCAGAAAAATGTTTTAGTTTGCTATACTCCCATTATTACTGCTCCCTTCTTTGGTACATGTATGTTGAGAAAAGTTAAGTGTTCTTGGTCTTTTTTGGTCCCTTGACAAGTATGTAATGTTTATCCCTGTCTTATTACTTTTTTGATCTTGAAATCTACTTGGTGTGATACATGTATGGACATCCCTGCTTGTTTGTGTTTGGATTTTGAACCACACCTGATATTGTTTAGGGATTACTCCTAGCTCTGTGTTCAGGGCTCCATATTTGTGGTCTGGGATTAGACCAGGGTCAGCTTCATGCAAGGCAAGCACCTTAACCCCATTAGAAAAGCTGGACATTCCAGGTTTTTAAAAATGATTATTTTCCAGCATGAAGCTGTTTGTGCTGAGAATACAGGTATGTCTCTTGTAAACAGAAGGTTGAAATTTTTCTCCTAATCCTTCCAGCTACTCAGTGCCTTTTCATAGGAGAGTTACTGGTATGTAGAGAAACTGTTGATGTTAAAGAACTTTCTATAAAGATTTTTATTTTGTCTCTTATAGAAGGCCATTTAGTATTCTTTTACAGAACTGGCTATATTCAATAACTAACTTCAGCTATTATTTGTCTGATAATATTGTCTTCATTTTTGCTTTTAGTGTTTGTATCACACCTGATCATGCTTAGACCCAAGGGTTACTCCTTCTCTACACTCAGGAATCACTCCTGGTGTTGTTCAGGGATCATATGGGATTCTGGGAATCGAACCCGGGTCAGCCACATGCAAAGCAAGCACCTTAACCACTGTACTATCTCTCGAGCCCTAAGTCTGATAATATTTCATCACTTCACCAACCTTAATGATAACCTTAATAATAACCAGGGGGGATTTTTTCAGGGAGGGACTTCAGAGCATAAAAACCGGCTAAGCTTTGCAAAAGCCGGCTCCCTGTGTGTGACACCAGGCGGGGAAAATCCGCGAAAGTACACCGGCCCAGTGGGGCTCAACTGTGAAAGACTGTGAGTGTGACCTGTCTATGTCTGTCTACTGTCCTCTTGCGTGAAACTCTTGCGAGTGGGGCAAAAAGAGCCTCCAGAAACCTCGCTCGCCCAGACGCCATTTTCAGGGAGGGACTTCAGAGCATAAAAACCGGCTAAGCTTTGCAAAAGCCGGCTCCCTGTGTGTGACACCAGGCGGGGAAAATCCGCGAAAGTACACCGGCCCAGTGGGGCTCAACTGTGAAAGACTGTGAGTGTGACCTGTCTATGTCTGTCTACTGTCCTCTTGCGTGAAACTCTTGCGAGTGGGGCAAAAAGAGCCTCCAGAAACCTCGCTCGCCCAGACGCCATTTTCAGGGAGGGACTTCAGAGCATAAAAACCGGCTAAGCTTTGCAAAAGCCGGCTCCCTGTGTGTGACACCAGGCGGGGAAAATCCGCGAAAGTACACCGGCCCAGTGGGGCTCAACTGTGAAAGACTGTGAGTGTGACCTGTCTATGTCTGTCTACTGTCCTCTTGCGTGAAACTCTTGCGAGTGGGGCAAAAAGAGCCTCCAGAAACCTCGCTCGCCCAGATGCCATTTTCAGGGAGGGACTTCAGAGCATAAAAACCGGCTAAGCTTTGCAAAAGCCGGCTCCCTGTGTGTGACACCAGGCGGGGAAAATCCGCGAAAGTACACCGGCCCAGTGGGGCTCAACTGTGAAAGACTGTGAGTGTGACCTGTCTATGTCTGTCTACTGTCCTCTTGCGTGAAACTCTTGCGAGTGGGGCAAAAAGAGCCTCCAGAAACCTCGCTCGCCCAGATGCCATTTTCAGGGAGGGACTTCAGAACATAAAAACCGGCTAAGCTTTGCAAAAGCCGGCTCCCTGTGTGTGACACCAGGCGGGAAAATCCGCGAAAGTACACCGGCCCAGTGGGGCTCAACTGTGAAAGACTGTGAGTGTGACCTGTCTATGTCTGTCTAGTGTCCTCTTGCGTGAAACTCTTGCGAGTGGGGCAAAAAGAGGCTCAGAGGAGCACGGCCGCTCCGCTTCGCTACGCGGCCGTGCACTCTTTCTAAGGAAAGAACTCCATTGCAACAAGAAGGAAAAATCACACTAAGAACGGCGCTATATCACAGAAGCAAACATTTCTCTCTGGACTGTCTTCTCTGTTGCATGCTCGGGCCTAAGATTTGACCCAGTGTGAGGCTTCATCCACGGAGGACTCCCCTCCCTTAGAGGCAAGTCAGCCCATCCAGAAAGGGAGGAGCCAGAGGAGTGTGCTGCCTACATCATATAGACAATGAATACCACCACAACACGTAGAAAAACCCACAATACAAGTGTGACAATGGGGAAACAACGCAGGCCAGCATCAGACATAGAGAATGAAGATGACAATTCTGAGGACCAGATAATGACTGAACAACTAATCAACCTCTCAGATAAGGACTTTAGACTAGCAATATGGAAGGTGCTCAACAGACTCCAAGAAACCATGGATCGAGTTGAACAGAACACTAATAAGAACCAAGAAAATATGAAGACAGAAATCACAAAACTCCAAACTGAAATAACATGTCAACTAACAGGACTGAAAAAGTCAGTAAACGAAGTGAATGACAAAATGGATAAGCTCTGGGACAGGGTATCAGAAGCTGAGAATAGACTTGGTGCTGTGGAAGATGAGATACATAACAATTCCATACAGCAGGAGAGATTGGACAAAAAACTTAAAGCAAATGAGCAGACAATGGAAAAATTAGTCAAAGAATGGGAACAGACGAAAATAGAAGTCTATGATAAGATCAACAGAAACAACTTAAGAATCATTGGAGTCCCAGAGACCCAGGAAGAAAATTTCCAGGAAGAATCAATGGTCAAGAACATCATTAAAGAGAAACTTCCAGAGCTAAAGAATATATGTGATCAAATCCTGCATGCCCGAAGAGTACCAACCAAAAGAGACCCCAGAAAAACCACCCCAAGACACATCCTAGTCACAATGACAAATCCCACAGATAGAGACAGAATTCTGAAAACAGCAAGATCAAAAGGGGAAATCATGTTCAAGCAAGCTTCCCTGAGATTTACAGCAGACCTGTCACCAGAAACACTCAATGCCAGAAAGCAGTGGTGGGATATTGTGACAAGACTGAATGAAATGAATGCTTCACCCAGAATACTATACCCAGCAAAACTCACTTTCCAGTTTGATGGAAGAATACATGGTTTCACAGACAAAAAACAGCTCAGAAACTTCACAGACACAAAACCAGTCTTAAGAGAAAAACTGAAAGACCTAATCTAAGACAAGACTACCCAAAAGACACACCAAATTTTGAAATAAAGATGGCGTTAAATCCCAGGACAATTCTTTCTCTCAACGTCAATGGACTAAATGCACCAGTTAAGAGACACAGAGTGGCTAAATGGATCAAAAAACTCAATCCAACCTTCTGCTGCCTACAAGAAACGCACCTGAATAGTCAGAACAAACATAGACTCAAAATAAAAGGCTGGAGAAAAATTATCCAAGCAAACAACACCCATAAAAAAGCTGGAGTGGCCATACTAATATCAGATAATGCAAACTTTATACTCAGGAAGGTTGTAAGGGACAAAGACGGACATTTTATATTAATCAAGGGGTACGTAGAGCAGGAAGAATTCACTCTCCTAAACATATATGCACCGAATGAGGGGCCAGCAAAATATTTAATACAACTGTTGACAAATCTGAAAAATAATATCAACAACAACACAATAATTGTGGGGGACCTCAACACGGCTTTGTCAACACTGGACAGGTCAACCAGACTGAAACCCAACAAGAATATACTAGACCTGAGGAGAGAAATGGAAGAAAGAGGCCTAGTGGATATATATAGGACACTCCATCCCCAGAAACCTGGATACACATTCTTCTCCAATGTACATGGGACATTCTCCAGGATAGACTACATGCTGGCACATAAAACATACCTCCATAAGATCAAGAGGATAGAAATTTTGCAGACTACCTTCGCTGACCACAAGGCTCTGAAATTATTTGTGAACTCCAAAGGGACTCAGAAGAAACACTTTAACACCTGGAAGTTAAACAGCCTCATGCTCAATAACCAGTGGGTCCGAGACGAAATCAAGGAGGAAATAAAAAGGTTCCTGGAAACAAATGACAATAAAGACACAAACTCTCAGAACTTATGGGACACAGCAAAAGCAGTACTGAGAGGAAAATTTATAGCTTTGCAAGCACACATCAGGAAGGAAGAAGGAGCTTACCTGAGTAGCTTAATGACACAGCTAATAGAACTAGAAAATGCTCAACAGAAGGACCCAAGAATAGGAAGACAGAAGGAAATAACAAAGCTGAGAGCAGAAATCAACGAAGTGGAAACTCAAAAAACAATCCGAAAGATCAACGAAAGCAGAAGTTGGTTCTTTGAAAAAATAAACAAGATTGATAGACCACTGGCAAACCTAACAAAGAAAGAGAGAGAGAGAAACTTGATAACTCGTATCAGGAATGAAAAAGGAGAGATCACTACTGATATGACAGAGATTCAAAGGGTAATCAGAAACTACTTTGAAAAACTCTACGCCACTAAAAATGAGAACCTGGAAGAAATGGATAAATTCTTGGACTCTTATAATCTTCCACGGTTGAAGGAAGAGGATGTAGCATATCTAAACACCCCCATCACCATTGATGAAATTAAAACAGTAATCAAATGTCTGCCGAAAAACAAAAGCCCAGGTCCAGATGGA
The DNA here is from genome assembly GCF_024139225.1 of Suncus etruscus. Lineage (NCBI taxonomy): Eukaryota > Metazoa > Chordata > Mammalia > Eulipotyphla > Soricidae > Suncus > Suncus etruscus. The sequence goes on from NC_064856.1 coordinate 50,998,180, forward strand.
TTCACTAATGAATTCTATCAAACTTTCCAAGAGGAACTACTGCCAATCTTGGCAAGACTCTTTCATGAAATTGAACAAACAGAAACACTTCCAAATAGCTTTTATGAAGCCAACATCACCTTGATACCTAAACCAGACAGAGACGCTACCAAAAAAGAAAATTACAGACCAATATCACTGATGAATGCAGATGCAAAGATCCTCAACAAAATCCTGGCAAATAGGATTCAATGCCTCGTTAAGAAGATCATCCACTACGATCAAGTAGGTTTCATCCCAGGAATGCAAGGCTGGTTTAACATCCGTAAATCTATCAACATAATACACAACATCAATAACAAGAAAAATAAAAACCACATGATCATATCAATAGATGCAGAGAAAGCATTTGATAAGGTCCAACACCCATTCTTGATCAAAACTCTCAGCAAGATGGGAATGGAGGGAACCTTTCTCAATATAGTGAAGGCCATCTACCACAAGCCAGTGGCAAACATTATCCTCAATGGAGAAAAACTGAAAGCCTTCCCTCTAAATTCTGGCACAAGACAAGGCTGTCCTCTCTCACCACTCCTATTCAACATAGCACTGGAATACTTGCTATAGCGATTAGGCAAGAAAAGGATATCAAGGGAATCCAGATAGGAAAGGAAGAAGTCAAGCTCTCACTGTTTGCAGATGACATGATACTCTACTTAGAAAACCCTAAAGACTCTATCAAAAAGCTTCTAGAAACAATAGACTCATATAGCAAGGTGGCAGGCTACAAAATTAACACACAAAAATCAATGGCCTTTCTATATACCAATAGTAATAAGGATGAAATGGACATTAAGAAAACAACCCCATTCACAATAGTGCCACACAAACTCAAATATCTTGGAATCAACTTGACTAAATATGTGAAGGACCTATACAAAGAAAACTATAAAACTCTGCTCCAAGAAATAAGAGAGGACACACAGAAATGGAAACGCATACCCTGCTCATGGATTGGCAGGATTAACATCATCAAAATGTCAATACTCCCCAAGGCATTATACAGATTTAATGCCATCCCTCTAAAGATACCCATGACATTCTTCAAAGAAGTGGATCAGACACTTATGAAGTTCATTTGGAACAATAAACACCCTCGAATAGCTAAAGCAATCATTGGGAAAAAGAATATGGGAGGAATTACTTTTCCCAACTTTAAACTGTACTACAAAGCAACAGTTATCAAAACAGCATGGTATTGGAATAAGGATAGGTCCTCAGATCAGTGGAATAGGCTTGAATACTCAGAAAATGTTCCCCAGAGATACAACCATCTAATTTTTGATAAAGGAGCAGGAAATCCTAAATGGAGCAGGTAAAGCCTCTTCAACAAGTGGTGTTGGCACAATTGGATTGCCACTTGCAAAAAATTAAACTTAGACCCCCAGCTAACATCATGTACAAAGGTAAAATCCAAATGGATTAAAGACCTCGATATCAGCCCCAAAACCATAAGATATATAGAACAGCACATAGGCAAAACACTCCAGGACATTACAGGCATCTTCAAGGAGGAAACTGCACTCTCCAAGCAAGTGAAAGCAGAGATTAACAGATGGGAATATATTAAGCTGAGAAGCTTCTGCACCTCAAAGGAAATAGTGCCCAGGATACAAGAGCCACCCACTGAGTGGGAGAAACTATTCACCCAATACCCATCAGATAAGGGGCTAATCTCCAAAATATACAAGGCACTGACAGAACTTTACAAGAAAAAAACATCTAACCCCATCAAAAAATGGGGAGAAGAAATGAACAGACACTTTGACAAAGAAGAAATACAAATGGCCAAAAGACACATGAAAAAATGTTCCACATCACTAATCATCAGGGAGATGCAAATCAAAACAACGATGAGATACCACCTCACACCCCAGAGAATGGCACACATCACAAAGAATGAGAATAAACAGTGTTGGCGGGGATGTGGAGAGAAAGGAACTCTTATCCACTGCTGGTGGGAATGCTGTCTAGTTCAACCTTTATGGAAAGCGATATGGAGATTCCTCCAAAAACTGGAAATCGAGCTCCCATACGATCCAGCTATACCACTCCTAGGAATATACCCTAGGAACACAAAAATACAATACAAAAACCCCTTCCTTACACCTATATTCATTGCAGCTCTATTTACCATAGCAAGACTCTGGAAACAACCAAGATGCCCTTCAACAGACGAATAGCTAAAGAAACTGTGGTACATATACACAATGGAATATTATGCAGCTGTCAGGAGAGATGAAGTCATGAAATTTTCCTATACATGGATGTACATGGAATCTATTATGCTGAGTGAAATAAGTCAGAGAGAGAGAGAAAAACGCAGAATGGTCTCACTCATCTATGGGTTTTAAGAAAAATGAAAGACACCCTTGTAATAATAATTTTCAGACACAAAAGAGAAAAGAGCTGGAAGTTCCAGCTCACCTCAGGAAGCTCACCACAAAGAGTGATGAGTTTAGTTAGAGAAATAACTACATTTTGAACTGTCCTAATATTGAGAATGTATGAGGGAAATGTAGAGCCTGTTTAGGGTACAGGCGGGGGTTGGGTGGGGAGGAGGGAGATTTGGGACTTGGGTGATGGGAATGTTGCACTGGTGATGGGTGGTGTTCCTTTTATGACTGAAACCCAAACACAATCATGTATGTAATCAAGGTGTTTAAATAAAAAAAAATTATGCATTAAAAAAAAATAACCAGGGGGGGCAGTGAGGTGGCGCTAGAGGTAAGGTGTCTGCCTGGCATTCCATATGGTCCCCCCAATCCAGGGGCAATTTCTGAGTGCTTAGCCAGGAATATCCCCTGAGCATCAAACGGGTGTGGCCCAAAAAACCAAAAACAAACAAAAAAATAATAACCAAGAGGGTAGAGGATTCTTAGTTGAAGAATCTTCATTCAATACTTTTGTGTTTATACTATTTTTTTCTTGCTTATAGGATTTCATCTGACAGATTCGATGTGAATTTTATGTTCTTTCATTACATATTAGGTTTGCTTTTTGTGTGGGGAAGGGTGCTCAAGACTTGCTGAATTAAGATATGAAGGACCACTCCCAGTGGGGCTTAGTGGAACCATATTTGGTGCTAGGGTTCAAACCTGGTTAGCAGTGTGCAAGGCAAGCTCCTTGCCTACTGTATTCTCTGGCCCTTTCTTTCTCTTGTCTCTTTAAGGAATCTGTCTCTCTCTGTCTCAGTGTCTCTCTCTCCCTCTCCCTCCCCCCTCCTTCCCTCTCTCCTTTCTCCCCTTCTCATTGTCTCTCTTTCTCTGTCTCTGTCTCTCTCTTTCGTTCTTGTTGGGTTTATTTTATTCTGCACTCATTGAGTCTTATGGATTAGTATACTTGCTTTCTTCTCAAATTTGGGAAGCTCTAAGTTATTATTTCTTCCACCAGCCATTCTGTCCCCCACTTTCTTTTCTTTTGGAATAGACAGACCCTCAGATTAATGGAATAAACTTGAATATTTTGAGACTGATCCTCAGGTATATGATTAATTAATCTTTTATAAAGAGGCAATAAATATGAAGTTGAGCAAGGGAAGCCTCTTCAACAAATGGTGTTGGGAAAATTGGTTAACTACGAGAAGAAAAATGAACTCATACCTCTCTTTAAAGCTTTGCACAAAAGTTGAATCAAAATGGATTAAAGACATGAATATTGGAATTGAAACCTTAAGATACATAGAAGAAAATGTAGGCAGAACACTCCATGACATTGAAGCTAAAGGTATCTACAAGGGTGAAATACCACTGGCCAACCAATGGAAGCAAAGAGTAATGGTACTACTTTAAACTAAGAAGCTTTTGCACCACAAAGGAAATTATGATGAGGATATGAAAACTACCCAAAAAATGGGAGAAACTATTCACCCTATGCCTATCTACTCTTAATATCCAAGATGTACAAGGTACTGGTAGAATTTAGTAATGAAAAAAATCTTAAATTCATCCAAATGGGGAGAAGAAATAAATAGACATTTCCTCAAAGAAGAAATAGAGTGGTAGCACAGTGGTAGGGCATTTGCCTTGCATGTGGCTGACCCAGGAAGGATGCGGGTTTGATCCCCAGCATCCCATATGATCCCCCTAGCCAGGAGTGATTTTTGAGTGCAGAGCCCAGAGTAACCCCTGAGCACCAATGTGTGTGGCCTCACCAAAAAAAAAAAAAAAAAAAAAAAAGAAAGAAAGAAAAAATGCTCCATGTCACTAATCATCAGGGTGATGCAAATCAAAACAACAATAAGATATCCTCTCACTCCATAGAGACTGGCACATATCACAAAGAACAAGAACAAGTGCTAGCACAGATGCGGGGAAAAGGGGACTCATTAACTTATTAACTAGGAATGTAGACTGGTCCAGTCTTTTGGAAAACAATAATGATATTCCTCAAAAAACTAGAAATTGAGTTCCCATATGATTCAGCAATACCACTCCTAGGGATACACCCTAAAAACCCAAAACACCATGCAGAAAAGCCCTCTACATTCCTGTTTGTCACAGCACTGTTTTCAACATTCAGAATCTGAAAACAATCTAAGTGCCCAAGAACAGATGAGTAGCTAAAGAAACTGTGGTACATCTACACAATGGAATGCTATGCAGCTGCTAGGAAAAATGAAGTCATGAAATTTGCTTACACATGGATGGATATGGAGATTATTATGCCAAGTGAAAAGAGTCAGGAAAAGGGAAAGGGGTAGACCGAATAATCTCATTCATTTGTGGGATATAATAAAAATAAAAGACAATATGTTAATAATATCCAGATAACCAGAGATAATAGAGATGAGGGGCAAGAGAACCAGTCCAGGTAGGAAGCTTGTCACATGAACAGTGAATGCAATTAGGATAGAGAATAATCCACTCTGACAGTAATAATTGGAAGTGATCACTCTGAACAAGAACTGGGTGTTGAAAGAGGATAATGTGATATGCATGGGGCGGGGGGAGAGAAATAGAGAGCGGAGAGATGTAAATTGCCTGCCCCAAGGGGTGAGAGGGAAACTGGAGACATTAGCCGTGGGAAATGTGTGCACTGATGAAAGGTGTTATACATTCTATGACTAAAACTCAATATGAACAATTTTGTATCCATGGTGCTTAAATAAAGTAATTATGAAAAAAAATATACAGAAGTCACTCCAAAAAAATAAGTTTGGTTATTCAAGTGTGGGTCTCATGATTTCATTGTTATTGACTCTGCTTTGGATATTTACCTCTGTCCTTTCTTTCTTAATACCAGCAATGCACCGGAGACCTTTTAGCCCCTTTCTCCCATCATTTCATATATGTCTTTCCTCTCTCCCACTCAACTTCTTTCCTTCTCCTCACTATATTCTGGAGCGTAGGTTGATCTCAACAACCCCTATTTAAGCTATTGCATTTCTTCATGTAGTTATTCTAAATTTCACATATAAATGATATCATCTTGTATTTATCCTTCTTCTGGCTTACTTCATTCAACATAATATTTTCTAATACCATTCATGTTGCAGTGAATTGCGTGATGGCATCATTCCTTATAGCTATGGGTATAGTAAGGATAAATGCAATGGAATACAGATATTCATTGCATATATGTACCATGATTTTACATTAGCCAGATGCCACCCCACTCAGTATACACCTTGTTATTTATTGGTTGGAAACATATTTGAATGTAGCACCTTGGATTGGTGTTTGGACCACTTGTTCTCCACCCCAGATTGTGGTCTGGTTTTTTTAAATCAATATTCCAGGTCTCAGGAAAATGCTCTCTTGTATTTCCAGCTTTCCCCATTGAGCTAACTGCTTCTTAGGATCAGAAGGCATGTGTTTTGGAATTCCTAAACCTGTTCAACCCCCTTCGGTGTGTGCAGATTATTTCCTGTATTGGCAGTTGCTTCTAGATCCGTGCCTCTCCAGTGTCTTGGCTTTGGAGCTTGAGACTTCATTCTCAGACCACATTTCCATGATCCACTCGTCTGTTGTTGGGCATCTAGGTTGATTCTAGCTCTTAGCTATGCTGCAATGATTAGCGATGTCATACGTCCTTTTGGGATGAGTGGTTTGTGTGTGTGTGTGTGTGTGTGTGTGTGTGTGTGTGTGTGTGTGTGTGTGTTGTTATTGTTCTAGGGGTAGATACCCAAAGGTGGGGTTTCTTAGTCAAATTAGCGGTTTGATTCTGAGTTGACTGAGAATCTTTCATATAGGGGTTAGAGGTTGGACAAGGTAGCATTCCCAACAGCAGTGAATGTGAGATCCTTTCTCATCATATCCCCACCAACACAGATTGTTCCCAAATATTTTTTATATGTGCCATTCTCACTGGTAGAAGAGGATATCTCATTGTCATCTTGATTTGGATTTCCTTAATAATAAGTATTGATGAGCACTTTTCATGTGAAATTTTCTTGTTTTAAAAGCCACTTGGAAGAGTGATCTCTGAACACATAGCCAGGAAGTAAGCCCTAAATGCCACCAGACTTGACCTAAAAACTAAAAATCAAACCCACTCTCTTTACTATTGCCACTTCTTTACTGATGATGATGATGATGATGATGTACATTATTTTCGAAGTCACTGACTTGATTTTCAGTTTCTTTTCTGCTACTGTATTCATCAGTTTCTTTGTTGCTGTTTAAATGAGTTCCTTCACATTTTTTCCATCAATCTTTCTTTGATTTTATTGATTCTTCCAGTAATTTTTCTCACTGAGTATCAGTAGGCATGTTGCTCTGAAATCCTCCTTAGACAGTTTAGAGAAGACCAGAGATAGTACAAAGGCTAAGGAATCTCCAAAGCATCTCCAAGAGTGATTCCTGAACTCAAAGCCTGGAATAATTTCTAAACTCAGCTGGGTTTAGACCAAATCTCCCATCCCACTCCAGCCTCTGGGGGAAAAGAAAAGGTCCTGATGCCTAGGACGGACCACAGTTTGATCCCCCCCGGCATCCCATATGCTCCCCTAAGCCAGTAGCGGTTTCTGAGCATATAGCCAGGAGTAACCTCTGAATGTCACCAAGTGTGGCCCAAAAACTAAAAAAATTAATAAATAAATAAATAAATAAGTTCTGATGTAGTTGAAGATGTTCCTTTGTTTCTGTTCCCATCCATTGATGCATTATTTCTTCTTTCTATTTTTCCCTTTGTTGGAGCCAAGGATGGAGCTCTGAATTCTAACTGGTCTGATCAGCACTTTGGGGTTCCACTCACAAAAGGCTCATGAATTCTTTGCATCTGGATGACAGCAGAGGATCCGTGATCACTGTTGCCATTCTATATAGCACCATCATCTAGGTTGCCTGGGCTCTGGCCATAGGTTCATGGTTGCTGGTGTCTGGCAACTGATGTGATATCACAGTCCTGCTGACTTGGCTGTGACTGACATTCCTGAGTACATGTATCAAACAGCTGTTCAGCAAACTGACCTTATAAACTACAGGGGGATTTTTTTGCATTTGGTGGAACCCTGCCTCATAGGCAGGGCTCATCTCTGGGTGTCTACTACCTGCTGCAGCCTCAGCTTTCATTTGCAGCTTTAGGAGTGACTTCTCTCAACAGTGAGCTGGGGAAAAGTACTCACTGTCTGCCAACTACTCAATTACCAGTCTCCCTCACAGAAGCAATCCAAGGACAGAGCTGTTCCTCTGTGGAGCCTTTTTGCTTAGCTCGGAGATTCAGTCTGGTGCACCCACACATGGGGAACTGCCTTTTGCTGAGCTACCAGACCTGCCAGCTGTGAGCATGTAGGGTGAGGCCAAGACTGGGACCCTGTTGAGTGGAGCTCAGACTTTATATACCCCTGTTGGTTGGAGCTCACCTCAGGGTTGGCTGCACCCTGTCTGGCCACCTGGAACCACACCCTTGTTGGATTTAACAAGTCCCAGGACTCTTGACTCTGTGAGTTAAAGTATACAAAGCCGAGTTCTGTTAAATCACACTCAGGAAATAGCCCAGCACAGCCTGTTAGGTGGGGGTTAGACATGTCCACTCAGGCAAGGAGTCCCTGGACAGGGCCAAGAAAGACTACACTCTGCTGGTCACAGGAACCCTCCTGGCGCCCACTGTGTTGGGTTCAGCTGTGCTGACATAAAGCTGAAGTATTGTTTTAAACCAGTGCATTTAATACCCTCTGGTCTTAGGTTGACATTTATATCTTTGCCAATTTCTCTATCTCTTTGCTCTTTCAGTCTCTATTTCTCTCCCCAGCATACCCCACCCCTATCCTGCTCCCCAGAGGAAGTGCAATTTAGCTCTGCACTTGGCCACAGTTCTGTGTCCCACAACTTTGAATCTCCCTCAGTCATGCCATGAGTGTGTTTTCTAGTGGATTTTCTCAACAAAGCCCTCTGTTCAGTTTGTTTTGTTTTTAATATCATTTTATTGAAACCATTGTGATTTACAAAGTCCTTCATAGTTGGATTTCAGATATACAGTGAATCAAGGCCATTCCCACCACCAGTGTCATCTCCCTCCACCAATGTTTTCAGAGTACATCCTATACCATGACCCTTTGTGTCCTGGCTTTCCAGTATAACAGGCCCATTTTAAGTTTAGATTGTTATAGTTTAGGTTTCTTTTTTTTTTTTAATTTTTATTTTTAATTATGAGAACAAGGGTGCAAAGAAAGAGGACAAGGTAAAGTTACAGTGGAAGGACAATCATCCATAACATAATTCTCAGAAGTCCCCTTGCTGATATCTTAACTTTGAAATTTCAGCCAAAGAACATTAAGATAAATAAGACAGAATCCATGTAAATTACTTTGTCCCTCAAGTCCCCAGATTGTAACACATTATAATATTTCTTAACAGTACACAAGGCAATCTAAAGCCATAGTTTAGGTTTCTTGATTCTATTATTGTTGACTTTAGCATGGATATTTAGTTCTGTTCCCCCCCCCCTTTTCTTTTGTTTTTGGGCCACACCCACTGGCTCTCAGGGGTTACTCTTGGCTCTCCCCTCAGAAATTGCTCCTGGCAGGCACAGAGGACCATATGGGATGCCGGAATTTGAACCACAATTGATCCTGGGTCGGCCGCTTGCAAGGCAGATACCCTACCACTGTGCTATCTCTCCGGTCCCATACTTATGTCCTTTTTATCCTCCACCAATGCACCTGAAACCACTTTGACCCTGTCTCCCATCCTTTTTTTCTTTTTTTTTTTACATAAAAATGCAAAAATATGAGGTAAAACAAAGTAATCCATGTCCCATGGTTCTATGACAAAGGGGGTGGCAGTTTTTTATATAGGCACAGGAAAAGTTGGGGAACATGAGAAAGAAAAACCTTTGTCCTAAAAACAGGATGTCCCTACTCATGAAACATCCTGCCAAAAGACCAACCAACTACATAGGCTTCAGGCATACAAACCCCCAAATATTTCTTTATGATCCCAGGAAAAGTTCTCAATCACAATTGTCGCAGTCAGGCTTCTGTAATTAGAGATCTTCGTCTTTGCACAGACCCTATGTCCAAGTCAGGGTGTCATGGAATTTCTTCTGGTTTCATCTCATCATTAGGTGATGATTCAGGGAAACCTGCCATGAAAGCAAGTCTTTACTGTTTCAAGTCACCAGGGTATCATATGAACCCACTCTGGAGCAAGTTAGTGCCAGGGCAGCATTAGGGTCTTCCCTGGCAGAAGTTTGATTTCTGGTGCTGGTGCAGAAAACCATGCTGGTTCCAAAGATGGAATCCAAGGTTCAGAGGTGAATGGCAGGTGTCCAATTGACTAAAGCCTAAGTCAAATCACTATGACAAATGTTCCAGGTGAAAGGCCCCTCTACAACATAAAATTTATGAGTTTCTATCTGTATTAGATAAGAATTTCTTTCTATATGTAAGATTTTCCCTATTTTAATGTGCCTGTGCAAAAAGGAACAATACCACACGATACTATTGGTGCATATGGGAGTAAAATAACAAGCTAAACAATCCCTATAATCTGGTTCTAACATGACCTCAGAACTTGGTTTGGTTTTGAGCCACACCAGAGATTCCTAGGTCTTACTCCTTGGTCTGTGGTCAGGAACTACTTGTGGAGGTGCTCCTGGGATGTCAACAATCAAAACCAGTGAGCCACATTCATACAAGGCAATGTATCTACTATACTGATCCAGCACCCTCTGTTGAGTTTTTATGCTTATTTGGTATTTATTGATACCATAGAGTCCTCTCAGAATGGTTCTTTTTTGGACCATCTTGGCTCTGCCCTCTCCCTAGAAGAATGTTTTCAAAAAAGTTTATTAGAAACAGAAAACTTTCTAATAAAGCTAGAGGATATTCGATTCTCCTTGATAAATTATCATGAAAAGCAGAAAGAGAAGTAATGATACAGATTAGACTAGTTCAGGACATTTATTCATATGTTCATTACTTTTGGGAAAATGACTAAAGAATTTTGCCTTCCATTCATTGCAATTTGATTTTTGTTTTGGGGGGAGCAACACCCAGCATTGCTCAGGGGTTATGCCAGCTCTATGCTCAAGAATTAACTCTTCTTAGTGTTTAGGAGACCAAATGGTATACTGGGGATAGAACCCAGGTCAACCACATGCAAAGCAAGCACTCCTCCCCTCTGAACTATCTAGCCCCTCACATGAAATTCAGATGTGTTCCATTTGAGCAGGGGATTGGCACTGTGATGTGTCATTGTGAAAGACATGACATGACATGACATGACACAGGAGGGAAAGTAGCACTTTATATAATCAGTAAGGAAATGAATTTTATGTTGTTTGCTTTTTTGTTTTTGTTTTGTTTTGTTTTTTGTTTGTTTGGTTTTGGTTTTTGGATCAAACCTAGGGCAAGTTATACCTAGCATCCACTATATATATAACCACTATATATAACCACTATACTATCTTTCAGTCTTCGTTTATTCCACTTTTATCAAAGCAATTAGCCTTGTAAAGTTCTTGAAATATCTTTTAAAATGAACAAGTTAGATTAATACACTGTGTTTATTTTATAAGATGGGTAGTTTATAGTTTTTAAAAAGAGCTAACATTTGGCACAGTACTAACAGGTATTGCAACACATCATCTAAATCTGATGTTACCAGGTTCATTTTATAGAGAGGAGAATTGAATCAGGAAACTTATGTGGCGAAACCTGGACGGATGAACGGACAGGCAGACAGACAGACAGACAGACAGACAGACACACACACACACACACACACACACACACACACACACACTTCATGCTCGACCAAATACTCTTTTTTTTTTTTTATCCACCCACCCACCCACCTTGACCAAATACTCCTATCTTGTTAGCATATTTATTTCATGGAGATGAATTTAAAATGTATAAATTGGCAGGGACTAGAGCAATCATACAACGTGTCAGGCATATCCCTTACATATAGCCACCCTGGGTTCAGCCCCCCTGCATCCCATATGGTATCCCCACCCACCAGGGGTAATCCCTGAGTTCATAGCCAGGAGTAAGCCCTGAACACCAACAGGTGTGACCCAAAAAGAAAAAAAAAATAAATGTATAAGTGGTTTAGGACGCATAAAAAGATAAGGTTTTTTTTCCTTCTGTTTTCATTCATATGAGTAACATGCTTCTTGGAAATAATACTCTTCTTTTTATATCTAGACTAGTAGTGATAAAAATTTAATAAGTATGTTGTAACTAGATGTGTTCTTTTCTTCCACGGCTCAGAAAAGCTCACATCTATGTGTTGTATGCCATATGCTTCTCTGTTACAAAGAACTGGTGATACTCCTAAGAGCAACCTAGTGAGGTGACAAGCCTGAAAGAAGATTCAGAACCTAGGTTTTTAATTCTACAGTATGATTACTTTTTCTCCATAGTTAGGGGATGACAGGGCTCATTCACTCCTCCCACAACCCTCTCTGTATTATATCTGCACATTCTCAGATTTTTAAAGGAGGTCATTTATACTGACTCAAAGTAAATATTATGGTTCTCTCTATATCTGGCATTCCCTAAAGGGATAAAAGCTTTTAATTATTTATGGCACTTGCTTTTCCCCTTAATATTTTATGAGATGCTTTGTATATGTAACTGAAGTGAATATTATCATAGATATTTTTTCTAGGATAGTAAAATCTAAAGGTAGTTCTGCTGACCTTATAGTTGATGTCTGCTTGCTTTGCATTTGCATAAGAAAATTTGTGCCAGTTAGTAGCAAAATTCATCTCATTGTTTCAGAAAGTCAAGTGTTTCCTGTGTTTCTTTTGAATTTAAACTGTTATTCATATATCTTAAAATCTAACCAAGAAAAAAATACCTTAGAAAATGAAGGGTGGGTGGAAATGATCATCTCAGAAAACATTGGAAGACATTGTACCGAATACATAACTCTTTGAAGTTTAAAAACAACAACAAACACAACTCTTTCGATTGAGGAATAAAGAGGAGTTTTCTTCAAGGGCCAGGAAGACTGGTCCACAGCTGGAAGCATTGATAGGGATGGGGAGTGGAGGACAATTAGGATAGAGAAGGGACCACTCTGACCATGATAGTTGGAAATGATCACTCTGGACATGAACTGGGTGCTGAAGGAGGAAAAGTGGTATGTATGATGCTCTTGCCAACCATGATGCCTAAATGGGAAAAAAGGGAGAGGGAGAGAAGAAAAATGTCTGAGACAGGCTGGTGTGGAGGGCAGGAACTGGGGGCATTGGTGTGCTTTACCACTGGTGAAGTGGTAAAGGGATGGGTTTTGTAACACTGAATGAAACTTAAATCATGAACAACTTTATAACTATATATCTGACACTAATTCTGTTTAAAAAAAATTCTTAAAGAAGAAATGTGATTTCTGGGGCCAGTGAGGTGGTGCTAGAGATAAGGTGTTTGCCTTGCAAGCGCTAGCCAAGGAAGGACTGTGATTCGATCCCCCGGCGTCCCATATGGTGCCCCCAAGCCAGGGGCAATTTCTGAGCGCTTGGCCAGGAGTAACCCCTGAGCATCAAACAAGTGTGGCCAAAAAAAAAGTGCTTTCTGATTTTTTAAAAAACCACTTTAGACAATATATTCAGTGAAATATATTTGGTGAAATACTAAAATCTTTCCTGCATAATTAGAAATCCCTACGTTTACCAATGCTAGTCACATTTTCAAATTACCGTAAATCAAAGTAAAAGCAATTAGGAAAAATAAACAGAAGATATTTAAATTGAGACGTAAATTAATCTATTTGCAAATAACATGCTAGATATATAGATAATCCTATGGAATATACCTCAAAAAAAAGTACTAGAGCTAATTAATTTTATAGGTTTCTGATCAAAATTAAAAATCATTTCACTTTGGGGCTGAGATAACACAGTGAGTCGGGTGTTTGTACTTTTTTTTTTTGGTTTTTGGGTCACACCCAGTGGTGCTCAGAGGCTACTCCTGGCTCTGCGCTCAGAAATTGCCCCTGGCAGGCTTGGGAGACCATATGGCATGCTGGGATTCAAACCACCATCTGTCCTGGATCAGCTGCATTCAAGGAAAATGCCCTACCACTGTGCTATCTCTCCAACCCCCTGTTTGTACAACTTTTGTACAATCTTTATTGACCCAGATTCAATCCCCAGCATCCCATGTAGACCTCTGAGCATTGCTAGGAGTAATTTCTGAGCATTGCCAGGTGTCACCAAAAAATAAAAAAAAATATTTTATTTCAGATGCCATTATCTCAGACAGCAGGCAATTCCCAGATTCGCTATCTAACATATGATCCTTCAAGTCCTGTTGAAGACTGATTCCTGAGTATGTCTGTATGTGCTCAAAAAGAAGCAAACAAAACAAAACAAAAACAAACAAACTCATTTGACTTTATCAATGAATGAATCAAATAAATTTAATAATTTATTAGTACCATCTATAAAGTAAAATATCTGTGCATAGGCAGGAGATAAAAGACCTATATATGAAAAAATACAAAATACTACTGGAAGAAATTAAAAACTCAAATGGGAGTAATACTTTTTTTTTTTTGGTTTTTGGGTCATACCTGGCAGCGCTCAGGGGTTACTCCTGGCTCTATGCTTAGAAATCTCCCCTGGCGCCTTTTGCCGTTTCTCTCTTGGCCCGGCTTGGCTTCCTGGCTTTTGGATCTTTGGGCCGCATGGAGCCCAAAGGGAAGATGGCTAACAGGAGATAAGATGCAGGGCTAGCAAAATATAGCTGAATGCTTAAAAGGTTGACATAGGCCACACACCTGTGGTGGCAAGGGCATAAATAAAGATGATTCTTCCTGAAGCATGCATGTGAGTGAGTCTTGATTACGCCAATTACCTGGGCCTGGAATTCGCCAGCTGGATGGGGATGAAGCCACGTGGCTGGGGCCTAAGCACAAAGGCCTCCATCCATCGCCATCCAGCACCATCGTTAATTATTTAATGCAACATCTGGCGCTCCAAACTTTAACCTAAATCCTGGACCCAAAAAACCAGCAACAATGGTAACATTTCTGCTTTTCAGTTTAATTTTGGCTCTTGTCGGGTGCACTGAGCCCAAAACCCTGGGCCACGTGCAACCATTTTTAAAAATGGCCAACACCCCATCTGGGGGTTCAAAGGCCATTAAAACAAAAAAGGTGAAAGCTTGCACCACCTCTGGCCAAGGCCCAGAACTAAAACTTTGTTACAAAAACCAAAAACCTCGGCCTCTACAAAAACTTATTAAAAGCTTAAATTGGAAACGGAGGAGAAAAAAAACTGTATTTAAAGTGGACTGATTTTCTGAAAATGACCTTTGGCTTGAATTTGGATTTCAACTTTGGAAATTTCGAACTGAACTTTTAGTTTAAATCACTTGGAACTCTGAACATCCAAAGTGCTCCCAGAGGGGAAAAAAGGCAGCGGTGAAGCCCCTGCGGCAAAAAGCTCCAAGCGGCAAGCTCCAAGCAGCTCGGCTCGGCTGAAATATCCGCTGGAATCGGCTTGGCTGGGCTCAGTTTGGCCCGAAAAAGCGAAAAACCTGGAATCCTCGCTCCAAATCACAAACCGGCAGCGGAGCCTGGAACTACGGAAAAAAGCCACGTGGTAAGATCAGCGTGGGACAAAACATCTGAACTTTAAAAGTTTACAGAAGCCACGTGGTGAGATCAGCGTGGAACAAACCAGCATCTAAAATCTAAAAATTTACAAAAGCCACATGATGAAATCAACATGGTGAGATCAGCGTGGAACAAATTAATCATTTAAACTGTGATTTTAGGTGTAGAAACTAAGCAAATAGTCATATATTTCACTCATAGTTGGTAATGGGATAAGTTTTAGCTAGTTAGTGGTTAAAAAATAAAAATAAAGGAAGGTAAAACAGCTTAGCCCAACTAAAACATCTAATTTCTAACCACCTGCATCTTTGTCTTAAGTCATTTTCTTTATAATTTAAATGTGTTTTGTTGTCTTTCAGAGTTAATATTTTCAATTGCAAAATGTTTTACTGTGTATTTTAATGTACTTAGCCTGTTTTTAAAATGTATGTTATGCATGTATGCTGAAGTACTTGTGTATAGAAAAAATATAGGAACAGTGAAGTTCCCCCAATATAGTTTAAAAATATAGGAACATGAAAGTTCCGAAATAGTGCTTGGTAAAAAAGCATTAATAAAATTTTAGGTTACAGGTGTAAAGTATATTTTGCAAATGATATGTTTTTAAAAAGGGCTGGTATATTAATTTTCACTTTATTACGTTGGCGCATGAAAATATTTAAAAAAGGGGGAAATGTGGTGTACCCCAAGACCCACCCATATCTGGGAGGAGTTTTGGGAACCGGATAATAGGTGTAACTACCTGCAAGACCTCCCATTTCTGGGAGGGGTCTGGAAAAGGATAGATAAACCTCTGAGCCAGGGGATTCGGCCCTTTTGCCGTTTCTCTCTTGGCCCGGCTTGGCTTCCTGGCTTTTGGATCTTTGGGCCGCATGGAGCCCAAAGGGAAGATGGCTAACAGGAGATAAGATGCAGGGCTAGCAAAATATAGCTGAATGCTTAAAAGGTTGACATAGGCCACACACCTGTGGTGGCAAGGGCATAAATAAAGATGATTCTTCCTGAAGCATGAAAAAAAAAAAAAAAAAAAAAAAGAAATCTCCCCTGGCAGGCATGGGGGACCATACGGGATGCCGTCCTTCTGCATAGAAGGCAAATGCCTTACCTCCATGCTATCTTGCCAGCCCCGGGAGTAATACTTTTATGGATAACTTTATTTCATGACCTTGTAAATTTTCCAAATTTACAGATTTAGTATAATCCCTCTCAAAATTTCAGTCCCATCATCTGGCAGTGTTTAGAGCTTACTCCTGTCTCTATGCTTAAAGATCACTGCTAGCCAGTGATCTTTCTATTCTATTTCTATTTTCCATTCTGGAAATAGAACCCAGACCAGTTACATGCAAGGCAAAAAGATCTAACCACAGTATTATCACTGTGACCATTTTAGTAGCACTTTTAAAGAGAGGAATTGGGCTAATAACCTAGAGAAAATAATTTTTTCACATAGAAACTTGCATACAAGTATTCATAGTAGTTGTATTCAGAGTTGTCAAGAACCTAAAACTGGTTTCAGTGGATTTCAATGAAAACAGGATCCAATAAACTTTAAAATAATATTCTGTGACAAAAGGGATCCAAGTGTTAATTTATACAACTTGAATGAACTTCAAAAAATTATGCTCAGTGAAATAAAAGGCAGTCATATTTATATGTGTGTATGTGCTACTTGATTCCATTATATAACACTACGAAATAATATTTATAGAAAACAAATCAGTGATTGTCATGAGTTTGGGATAGGGAGAATGAATATAGCTTTCATGAAGCAGCACACAAGAGTCTTGGAGTATGTTTTAGTTACATTTCCTGGTTGTGGTAGTCATAGTCATTACATGAAGCTGTACCATGATAAAAAAAAAAAGCATAAAACTTTACTTGTATGTACAGATACACACATACACAGACTCACACATGCACAAAAGAAGTTTTCAGACCTTTATTATAATTACCTTTTAAAATAAAATATTTTTTTTAATTTTATTTAAACACCTTGATTACATACATGATTGTGTTTGGGTTTCAGTCATGTAAAGAACGCCACCCATCACCAGTGCAACATTCCCACCACCAATGTCCCAAGTCTCCCTCCTCCCCACCTAACCCCTGCCTGTACTTTAAACAGGCTCTCCATTTCCCTCATACATTCTCATTATTAGGAAAGTTCAGAATGTAGTTATTTCTCTAGTTAAACTCATCACTCTTTGTGGTGAGCTTCCTGTGGTGAGCTGGAACTTCCAGCTCTTTTCTCTTTTGTGTCTAAAAATTATTATTGCAAGAATGTCTTTCATTTTTCTTAAAACCCATAGATGAGTGAGACCATTCTGTGTTTCTCTCTCTCTGGCTTATTTCACTCAGCATAATAGATTCCGTGTACATCCATGTATAGGAAAATTTCATGACTTCATCTCTCCTGACAGCTGCATAATATTCCATTGTGTATATGTACCACAGTTTCTTTAGCCATTCATCTGTTGAAGGGCATCTTGGTTGTTTCCAGAGTCTTGCTATGGTAAATAGTGCTGCAATGAATATGGGTGTAAGGAAGGGGTTTTTGTACTGTATTTTTGTGTTCTTAGGGTATATTCCTAGGAGTGGTATAGCTGGATCATATGGGAGCTCGATTTCAAGTTTTTGGAGGAATCTCCATATCGCTTTCCATAAAGGTTGAACTAGACGGCATTCCCACCAGCAGTGGATAAGAGTTCCTTTCTCTCCACATCCCCGCCAACACTGTTTATTCTCATTCTTTGTGATGTGTGCCATTCTCTGGGGTGTGAGGTGGTATCTCATCGTTGTTTTGATTTGCATCTCCCTGATGATTAGTGATGTGGAGCACTTTTTCATGTGTCTTTTGGCCATTTGTATTTCTTTTTTGTCAAAGTGTCTGTTCATTTCTTCTCCCCATTTTTTGATGGGGTTAGATGTTTTTTTCTTGTAAAGTTCTGTCAGTGCCTTGTATATTTTGGAGATTAGCCCCTTATCTGATGGGTATTGGGTGAATAGTTTCTCCCACTCAGTGGGTGGCTCTTGTATCCTGGGCACTATTTCCTTTGAGGTGCAGAAGCTTCTCAGCTTAATATATTCCCATCTGTTAATCTCTGCTTTCACTTGCTTGGAGAGTGCAGTTTCCTCCTTGAAGATGCCTGTAATGTCCTGGAGTGTCTTGCCTATGTGCTGTTCTATATATCTTATGGTTTTGGGGCTGATATCGAGGTCTTTAATCCATTTGGATTTTACCTTCATACATGATGATAGCTGGGGGTCTAAGTTCAATCTTTTGCAAGCAGCTATCCAATTGTGCCAACACCACTTGTTGAAGAGGCTTTCCCTGCTCCATTTAGGGTTTCCTGCTCCTTTATCAAAAATTAGTTGATTGTATGTCTGGGGAAAATTTTCTGAGTATTCAAGCCTATTCCACTGATCTGAGGGCCTGTCCTTATTCCAATACCATGCTGTTTTGATAACTATTGCTTTGTAGTACAGTTTAAAGTTGGGGAAAGTAATTCCTCCCATATTCTTTTTCCCAATGATTGCTTTGGCTATTCGAGAGTGTTTATTGTTCCAAATGAATTTCAAAAGTGTCTGATCCACTTCTTTGAAGAATGTCATGGGTATCTTTAGAGGGATAGCATTAAATCTGTATAATGCCTTGGGGAGTATTGCCATTTTGATGATGTTAATCCTGCCAATCCACGAGCAGGGTATGCATTTCCATTTCCGCGTGTCCTCTCTTATTTCTTGGAGCAGAGTTTTATAGTTTTCTCTGTATAGGTCCTTCACATTTTTAGTCAAGTTGATTCCAAGATATTTGAGTTTGTGTGGCACTATTGTGAATGGGGTTGTTTTCTTAATGTCCATTTCTTCCTTATTACTGTTGGTGTATAGAAAGGCCATTGATTTTTGTGTGTTAATTTTGTAGCCTGCCACCTTGCTATATGAGTCTATTGTTTCTAGAAGCTTTTTGGTAGAGTCTTTAGGGTTTTCTAAGTAGAGTATCATGTCATCTGCAAACAGTGAGAGCTTGACTTCTTCCTTTCCTATCTGGATTCCCTTGATATCTTTTTCTTGCCTAATCGCTATAGCAAGTACTTCCAGTGCTATGTTGAATAGGAGTGGTGAGAGAGGACAGCCTTGTCTTGTACCAGAATTTAGAGGGAAGGCTTTTAGTTTTTCTCCGTTGAGGATAATATTTGCCGTTGGCTTGTGGTAGATGGCTTCAACTAGATTGAGAAAGGTTCCTTCCATTCCCATCTTGCTGAGAGTTTTGATAAAGAATGGGTGTTGGACCTTATCAAATGCTTTCTCTGCATCTATTGATATGATCATGTGGTTTTTATTTTTCTTGTTATTGATGTTGTGTATGATGTTGATAGATTTACGGATGTTAAACCAGCCTTGCATTCCTGGGATGAAACCTACTTGATCATAGTGGATGATCTTCTTAATGAGGCATTGAATCCTATTTGCCAGGATTTTGTTGAGGATCTTTGCATCTGCATTCATCAGCGATATTGGTCTGTAATTTTCTTTTTTTGTAGCATCTCTGTCTGGTTTAGGTATCAAGGTGATGTTGGCTTCATAAAAGCTATTTGGAAGTTTTTCCGTTTGTTCAATTTCATGAAAGAGTCTTGCCAGGATTGGTAGTAGTTCCTCTTGGAAAGTTTGAAAGAATTCATTAGTGAATCCATCTGGGCCTGGGCTTTTGTTTTTCGGCAGACCTTTGATTACCATTCTAATTTCATCAATGGTGATGGGGTTGTTTAGATATGCTACATCCTCTTCCTTCAACCGTGGAAGATTATAAGAGTCCAAGAATTTATCCATTTCTTCCAGGTTCTCATTTTTAGTGGCGTAGAGTTTTTCAAAGTAGTTTCTGATTACCCTCTGAATCTCTCTCATATCAGTAGTGATCTCTCCTTTTTCATTCCTAATACGAGTTATCAAGTTTCTCTCTCTCTCTTTCTTTGTTAGGTTTGCCAGTGGTCTATCAATCTTGTTTATTTTTTCAAAGAACCAACTTCTGCTTTCGTTGATCTTTCGGATTGTTTTTTGGGTTTCCACTTCATTGATTTCTGCTCTCAGCTTTGTTATTTCCTTCTGTCTTCCTATTTTTGGGTCCTTTTGTTGAGCATTTTCTAGTTCTATTAGCTGTGTCATTAGGCTACTCAGGTAAGCTCCTTCTTCCTTCCTGATGTGTGCTTGCAAAGCTATAAATTTTCCTCTCAGTACTGCTTTTGCTGTGTCCCATAAGTTCTGATAGTTTGTGTCTTGATTGTCATTTGTTTCCAGGAACCTTTTGATTTCCTCCTTGATTTTATCTCGGACCCACTGGTTATTGAGTATGAGGCTGTTTAACTTCCAGGTGTTAAGGTTTTTCTTCTGAGTCCCTTTGGAATTCACAAATAATTTCAGAGCCTTGTGGTCAGCAAAGGCAGTCTGCAAAATTTCTATCCTCTTGATATTATGGAGGTATGTTTTATGTGCCAGCATGTAGTCTATCCTGGAGAATGTCCCATGTACATTGGAGAAGAATGTGTATCCAGGTTTCTGGGGGTGGAGTGTCCTATATATATCCACTAAGCCTCTTTCTTCCAATTCTCTCCTCAGGTCTAGTATATTCTTGTTGGGTTTCAGTCTGGTTGACCTATCCAGTGTTGACAAAGCCGTGTTGAGGTCCCCCACAATTATTGTGTTGTTATTGATATTATTTTTCAGATTTGTCAACAGTTGTATTAAGTATTTTGCTGGCCCCTCATTCGGTGCATATATGTTTAGGAGAGTTATTTCTTCCTGCTCTACATACCCCTTGATTAATATAAAATGTCCATCTTTGTCCCTTACAACCTTCCTGAGTATAAAGTTTGCATTATCTGATATTAGTATGGCCACTCCAGCTTTTTTATGGGTGTTGTTTGCTTGGATAATTTTTCTCCAGCCTTTTATTTTGAGTCTATGTTTGTTCTGACTATTCAGGTGCGTTTCTTGTAGGCAGCAGAAGGTTGGATTGAGTTTTTTGATCCATTTAGCCACTCTGTGTCTCTTGACTGGTGCATTTAGTCCATTGACATTGAGAGAAAGAATTGTCCTGGGATTTAATTCCATCTTTATATCGAAATTTGGTGTGTCTCTTGGTTAGTCTTGTCTTAAATTAGGTCTTTCAGTTTTTCTCTTAAGACTGGTTTGGAGTCTGTAAAGTTTCTGAGCTGCTTTTTGTCTGTGAAACCATGTATTCTTCCGTCAAATCGGAAAGTGAGTTTTGCTGGGTATAGTATTCTGGGTGAAGCATTCATTTCATTCAGTCTTGTCACAATATCCCACCACTGCTTTCTGGCATTGAGTGTTTCTGGTGACAGGTCTGCTGTAAATCTCAAGGACACTTGCTTGAACGTAATTTCCCCCTTTTGATCTTGCTGTTTTCAGAATTCTGTCTCTATCTGTGGGATTTGTCATTGTGACTAGGATGTGTCTTGGGGTGTTTTTTCTGGGGTCTCTTTTGGTTGGTACTCTTCGAGCATGTAGGATTTGGTCACCTATATTCTTTAGCTCTGGAAGTTTCTCTTTAATGATGTTCTTGACCATTGATTCTTCCTGGGAATTTTCTTCCTGGGTCTCTGGGACTCCAATGATTCTTAAGTTGTTTCTGTTGATCTTATCATAGACTTCTATTTTCATCTGTTCCCATTCTTTGACTAATTTTTCCGTTGTCTGCTCATTTGCTTTAAGTTTTTTGTCCAATCTCTCCTGCTGTATGGAATTGTTATGTATCTCATCTTCCACAGCACCAAGTCTATTCTCAGCTTCTGATACCCTGTCCCAGAGCTTATCCATTTTGTCATTCACTTCGTTTACTGACTTTTTCAGGCCTGTTAATTGATATGTTATTTCAGTTTGGAGTTTTGTGATTTCTGTCTTCATATTTTCTTGGTTCTTATTAGTGTTCTGTTCAACTCGATTCATGGTTTCTTTGAGTTCTTTGAACATATTCCATATTGCTAGTCTAAAGTCCTTATCTGAGAGGTTGATTAGTTGGTTGGCCATTATCTGGTCATCAGAATTGTCCTCTTCATTCTCTATATCTGATGCTGGCCTACGTTGTTTCCCCATTGTCACACTTGTATTTTGGGTTTTTCTACGTGTTGTGGTGGTATTCATTGTCTATATGATGTAGGCAGCACACTTCTCTGGCTCCGCCCTTTCTGGATGGGCTGACTTGTCTCTAAGGGAGGGGAGTCCTCCGTGGGTGAAGCCTCACACTGGATCAAATCTTAGGCCCAAGCATTCAACGGAGAAGACAGTCCGAAGAGGAATGCTTGCTTCTGTGTTATAGCTCAGTTCTTTGTGTGATTTTTTCTTCTTGTTACGATGGTGTTCTTTTCTTAGAAAGAGCGCACGGCCGCGTAGCGAAGCGGAGCGGCCGTGCTCTGCTGGAGCGTCTTTTGCCCCACTCCCAAGAGTTTCACGTAAGAGGACAGTAGAGAAACATTTACAAGGAGCACTCACAGTTGGGCTCCACTGGGCAGGTGCAGATTCGTGGCTTTTCCCTGCCTGATGTCCCAAACAGGGCAGCTGGCTTCTGCGAAAGCCCGCCGGTTTTCACGTTCTGGAGACCTGCCCTGGAAATGGCGTCTGGGAGAGCAGATTTCTGGAGCGTCTTTTGCCCAACTCCCAAGAGTTTCACGCAAGAGGACAGTAGAGAAACATTTACAAGGAGCACTCACAGTTGGGCTCCACTGGGCAGGTGCAGATTCGTGGCTTTTCCCTGCCTGATGTCCCAAACAGGGCAGCTGGCTTCTGCGAAAGCCCGCCGGTTTTCACGTTCTGGAGACCCGCCCTGGAAATCAAAATAAAATATTTAAGAGAGAAAATACTAGTAACTAACTCAATGCCTCTAGTATTCTTTTTTTTTTTTTTTTTTTTTTTTTTGGTTTTTGGGTCACACCCAACAGTGCTCTGGGTTTACTCCTGGCTGTCTGCTCAGAAATAGCTCCTGGCAGGCATGGGGGACCATATGGGACACCGGGATTCGAACCAACCACCTTTGGTCCTGGATCGGCTGCTTGCAAGGCAAACACCGCTGTGCTAACTCTCCGGGCCCAGATCTTGTTTTCTAAATGATTTCAGAATTTTGGAATTTTTTTTTTAAATAAAAGGACTAAATATATGCCTGGGAGCATGAAATGCATCAGATAAACCTTAACTAGTTTGTCATTCTAGAAAGTAAAAAACCTGTACACAATAGCTGTTGCTATCAGAGTCAAGTCAGTCTCCACAGTATGTACCAACTTTCAAAAGAAAAAGCAGTAAAAATATGAATACAGGGGCCGGGCTGTGGCGCTAATGGTAAGGTGCCTGCCTTGCCTGCGCTAGCCTTGGACGGACCGCGGTTCGATCCCCCGGTGTCCCATATGGTCCCCCAAGCCAGGAGCAACTTCTGAGCACATAGCCAGGAGTAACCCCTGAGCGTTACCGGGTGTGGCCCAAAAACCAAAAAAAAAAAAAAATATGAATACAAACTAGCAGCTATATATAGGAAATAGAATGGTCAGGTGTGCCCCACCCCAATAAAAGAAAAAAAGATGCAGTCAGCAAGATTCAGAATGTGGGGAATTTTACAGGATAAAAAACCAGTTTCCTCAATAACAAGTTATAAGTGGTTATAGGGGGAAATGGTGGAAGAGACCAATATACTTTTTTTTTTTTTTTTTTTTTTTTTTGGTTTTGGTTTTTGGGTCACACCCAGCAGCGCTCAGGGGTTACTCCTGGCTCTATGCTCAGAAATTGTTCCTGGTAGGCTCAGGGGACCATGGGATGCCGGGATTCGAACCACCATTCTTCTGCATGCAAGGCAAATGCCTTACCTTCGTGCTATCTCTCCAGCCCCACCAATATACATTTTTATTACAAATTATAAGTAATTGTTAAGATCTTTTGTTGGTCTTTTTTTGGGGGGAGGGGGTTGTTCATTGTTTTGAGGGCATATATGGTGGTGCTCAAGAGTTACTTCCTGGCTCTGTGCCTCTGTGCTCAGGAATCACTCTTGGTGGCCTCAGGACCATAGGGGATGCCAGAGATTGAACCTAGGTGGGCCACATGCAAGGCAAATTCCTACCCACTGTTTTATTGCTCTGGCCCCTTTAAGATCTTTTAGATATAATACTTGAAAATATTTATAGATAAAGTGATATAGCTGGTGCCAGCTTCAATACAAATGGAGGTGAAGTTTTAGAAAGTATTAGCAATAAAACACATTGGCTATGAGGGGATGTTTGTAGAAGCTGCATGATAGTTACAGAGGTATAGACATGGGACAATATGCTATTGATTCTACTTGTATATGTTGTTTGTATTTTTTCATAGTAGATGGTTCAACCTTTTTTTGGGGGGGGGTCACACCCAGCAGCACTCAGGGGTTACTCCTGGCTTTACACTCAGAAATCCCCCATATGGGATGCCAGGATTCGAACCACCGACCTTCTGCATGCAAGGCAAGCACCTTACCTCCATGCTATTTCTCCGGACCCCAAATGTGAAATTGTGTTTTTTTTTGGGGGGGGGGGGCACACTCGGCGGCGCTCAGGGGTTACTCCTGGCTATCTGCTCAGAAATAGCTCCTGGCAGGCATGGGGGACCATATGGGATGTTGGGATTTGAACCAGCTACCTTAGGTCCTGGGTCGGCTGCTTGCAAGGCAAACGCCACTGTGCTATCTCTCTGGCCCCCAACTTTTTTTTAATGACTGAAACTTCTTTCAAAAAGTGTTTGCAGAACTTTGTAGTGTTTGAAAGAAAAGATCTGGCAAATAGACAGATAGAAGATCCTCTCCGGGCTGTGTCATATGAATTCCTAACTACTCTATCTTAAAACTAAGCCAGGAAAAAAAAAGAAAACATGTTTGCTTTTGCAGATGTGCTTATTCAGGCAAATTCTCCCAACCACTGCTCACCCTATGACTATGGAATTTCTTAGGTTCTCCCATTTTCTAGATCATAAGTTAACTGAAGATATTAACCTTGTTTGCTCATTTTTACTCACATACATATATTTCCCCCTTAAATATTATATATTTTCTCTAAATATATACACATGTTTATTGTATATAAATTTATTATATATAAGTATTACATATAAATATATTTCTCCTTTAAATAGTCTATATATTTCCCCTTTCCTCTGCATTAAAATTTAGGCCTGGAAGCTCTCTAAACAAGTAATGAGGGGTAAAAGGTCAGCAGAATCAAAATTGTGCCAATGAACAGTATGCGAAATACAATTACTTCTTTTCCATTCTCTGCAGTAAACCATTGACCCCAAATTACTAAAATATATCCACAGAGCAATTGCAAACTTTCAAACTATCCTCTGGCAAAGGTGCTTAATGAGGGCTGGAGAGATAGCATGGAGGTAAGGTGTTTGCCTTTCATGCAGAAGGTCATCAGTTCAAATCCCAGCGTCCCATATGGTCCCCCGTGCCTGCCAGGAGCAATTTCTGAGTATGGAGCCAGGAATAACCCCTGAGCACTGCCGGGTGTGACCCAAAAACCAAAAAAAAAAAAAAAAAAAAAAAAGGTGCTTAATGAACTGTATATAATATGGTACAAATTATAAAGTTAGCAAAATATGTGCAGTGTAACAAAGTACCAAAATGGTTTCTCCACCACCAAATGCTGCTGATTTCTACTCTTTCTTGGATATATAATGCTATTACTTCTCTTCAGGTGGCCACCTTCTTCTGTATTTGTTTTTGTTTTTTTTTTTTTACTTTTGGTGTATCAGAATTCCTTTCTATATAAATTCCTTTATTCAGTCTTCTTTTCCTTGAAGGTGAGATTGAGAATGTGACCTAGAAAGAATAAGACATCCTATAACCACATTATTTTGTGCTGTGGTGGATTATTTTGTGCTGTGGTGGCAGTTGTGTAGTAGGTGGCAGTCTCTACAACCAGACTTCCACAGAACTTCAGAGCTGGGAGAGGCTTCAGGCATAAATTATTGTGTCTCTTTTATCATGTAGAGCTGGATGATTTCTTTTTTTTTTTTTTTTTTTTGGTTTTTGGGCCACACCCTGTGACGCTCAGGGGTTACTCCTGGCTATGCGCTCAGAAGTTGCTCCTGGCTTCTTGGGGGACCATATGGGACGCCGGGGGATCGAACCGCGGTCCGTCCTAGGCTAGCGCAGGCAAGGCAGGCACCTTACCTCCAGCGCCACCGCCCGGCCCCGGATGATTTCTTACTTGTGGAAGACTAAAGAGTAAATATTAGACTTTTAAGTGTAATATCTGAACATTTTAATCCTATTAAAAACTCATTTTATTTTCTCTTTAGGTGGTACGGGACTACAACCTTCAGTTGTTTTTACAAGAGAATGCTGTATTTCATAAACCTCAACCCTTCCAGTTCCAGCCTTGTGACAGTGATACCGTAAGAAAATTTTGGGTTTTAATTTCACTTGTTAAACTGTTTTTGTGCCCCAAAAGGTATTACTCTTGGAATAGGAACAAAAAACAAATTATATCTCAGTAATTTTTACATAACTGTAACATACATATATATTTAACAGATATGTTAACAGCTTATCCACTTTCTAAAATATTACTCACATTTTTATTCTAACAACATTTTACTACGTTGGATTTAAATTATAACTCAGGTTACTGAACTTTTGTCCACCTTGCAAATGTCCTGAAGAAAAAGAAAAAATGGTAAGATTTTTCGGGGCCAGAGCAAGTGGTAGGGCATTTGCCTTGCAAATGTTCGATCCCCCTGCGTCCCACCCATATGGTCTCAAGCCAGGAGCGATTTCTGAACGCATAGCCAGGAGTAACCTCTGAGCATCATCAAGTGTGGCCCAAAATGCAAAAATAAATAAATAAATAAGTTTTTTTGTTTGTTTGTGAGCCCATAGCCAGCAGTTCTTTGGCAACCAGACATTGCTGGGAATTGAACCTGCCTATAGGACTTCAGTCAATAAAACTGGGCTCTAAAGCTTTGAGCTATCTCCCCAGTCCACAGTAAGAATTTGTTAACTCAAAATTTAACTTGATATTTTATTGGTGAAATTCTTTAAGTGTACGCTCCTTCAAAGATATCATTGGCTAAATTTTTAATCAGAATAGAATTAATAAATATAATCTGTATGTACTTGTGAATTTGTTTTATAAAAAATAAACCCTTTAAGAGGATGGAACATTAGTATAGTTGGTAAGGCGCAGCCAATCCATGTTCCATCCCTGATTCCTCATATGGTCCCACAAGCCCATCAGAATGGGCCTGAGCCCAGAGCCAGAAGTAAGTTCTGCACAATGGCAACATGTGGCTCAAAAACAAAGAGACCAACAGCCCTTTATCATCATTTTAGATTTCTTAGAATTTTAAAGTATTAGCATAAGTAACAGATTGGCCATTTTTATTTATCTGTAGTTGTTATGGGAGCCATACCTGGCAGTTCTAAGGCTGTATAGTGCTTGGGCAACCACCACTGCCACATCCACAGTGCTCAGGTGACCTGCAGTAACAGGAATCGAATGTAGGACCTCACAATGGCAAAGTATTTGTTAAACCACATCTGCCATCCCCAAATTGACAAATTTTTTTTGTTTTTGTTTTTCGGGCCACACCCATTTGATGCTCAGTGGTTACTCCTGGCTAAGCACTCAGAAATTGCCCCTGGCTTGGGGGGACCATATGGGACGCTAGGGGATCGAACAGCAGTCCTTCCTTGGCTAGTACTTGCAAGGCAGACACCTTCTCTCTAGCGCCACCTCACCGGCCTCCAAATTGGCAATTTTTAAAAAGTTGACATGGGCTTCTCCTCCTCTCCATACTCCCCTCGCTCCTCCCTCACCCCCTCACTCGCCTCCCTGGCTGGGCTCCCTCTGTCGCAGCCAGAGCCAAGCTGAGCCAAGCTCCAGAGTCAGCAGCCACAGTCGGCCAGCCGCACCCCCTCCCCAGCCCAGGAGGAGGAGGAGATCAAAAAAAAAAGTTGACATGATTTATAAATTTTATCTTCAAATTTCTTTAAAAAATATGTGTTGTTATTCTTTCAAATGGAATCAAAGGGTTGGGAAATAACAGCAGTTAGGGCATCCCACAAGTTCGATCCCTAGTATCTTGTAGACCTCCAAATACTGCCAGGTACGATCCTGGAAGACCCTAAACACTGCTGGAGTGGCCTACGTGATCCTCAGCACTGCAGGAATCTGTGCAGTACCTTATCCTCAATCTTCCCATCCAACCTCTATGGATTGGTCAAGAATTGTTGGTGGGGCCCCAGGTCTCTTGAACACTGGTTGGGTCTTCTCCCAAAAAAAGTTAGGGCCAAAGAGAAAGCTCAGTGGAAGACCTCAGTACCTTTCATTTGTGGAACATCTGAATTCAATCCTCAGCACCACTGGGTAAATTCTTTTCAGGTCCACACTGTTCGGCAGGGTCTAGGCAAGAGTGTCCCCTAGATTCCCCAGGATCACTATGGAGGCCTCTATCTGAAAGAGAGAGTGGCCAGAGAGATAAGTAGCAGAGAGCACTGAGACAGAAGGAGCTCCTGAGTACACACGCTGCATGTGGCTCAAGCCCTTTCCTCAAAATAAATAAGAGATAGAAAACCAGAACACTGATTTGATTGATAGCACAAAAATATATGTGTTTAATTTCTACAAAATGAGAAGGCATGTTTTGGCATATTAAAATACTCTTTCAGGAGCCAGAGAGATAGCACAGCGGTAGGGTGTTTGCTTTGCACGTGGCCGACCCAGGACGGACCTGGGTTCAATTCCCAGCATTCCATATGGTCCCCTGTACCAGCCAGGAGCGATTTCTGAGTGCAGAGTCAGGAGTAACCCCTGAGCACTGCCGGGTGTGACCCCCCCTCCCAAAAAAAATAAATAAAATAAACTACTCTTTCAATGCAGGGAAGTAAGAGAGAAGTCAAATTAGATTTATTCAGTCTTTTGGTAGAATCATGAATTTCTGATAGCATACTTTAATGTTACCAATTTAATAGACAATTTTGCTGGAGAAATCATCGTTTTTCTTAGTAAACTTAAGTTAGCCCTGTAAGTGGCTATCTAAAGCATTGTAGGAAACCATCTTTTTTTTCAGATTATAATCCTGGCCCTTCATTGTAGAGCCTTTTTTCCCCCTTTAAGCCATTCAGCCTTGGCATAATGACTCAGTAACACTGACTTATAATTTGAAGCCTGCAAAGATTAAAGCTGAGCAATGGAAGATGCAGGGCATGGACAAATTAACCACCTTGACTTATAGTCCAGTTATGAAATCATTTTAGCTTTATCATTTTCCTCAGATAAACTAACAATAACTCTTATCTCTCTTGTCCAATGGCCGTGCCCAAAGACAGCCCTAACCCTTTGTTTCTAGACATTGTGCTTAGCTGTGTGTCCCTATTTGCCTTAAATTCTAACTCTCTGCTGTTTTCTGTCCTTGTGCCATCGTTACTGGGCAGAGTTTAAAAGCTGCCCAACTGGTGGATATTGAGCTCTCCCATGTCAGTGCTCTGAGAATGACCATAGCTGAGGTATATGGGGATCAAAGGTGGGAGGGAAAGGGTGTGTGTTTTGCATGTTAATAATAGATGGAACTTCGTGGCAAAAATTATGTATATGTATATGTGTATAGATGTGTGTATAAGGGACCAAACTGATTCTATCCATTGCGCCTTTCCATTTATCAGCGCATAAATATTTCCTTTACTGTTTAGAGTGAAATCTCTAATATGGCCTTTTTCATTTGTCTGAGGCACCTTAGCTTCCCTCAGCCAAAGTGCTGGAAAGAGCTTGGGTATGGATCTAAGTCTTTTACAAGTAAGCTGATGCCTGGAAAGGAAGACATTTGTCCATAGTTAGAGAGTGAAATAATGACACACAGGGCCAGTGAGACTGCAGTGGGTTGGACACTTGTCTTGCATCAGCCATCCCATGTGGTCCCCCCAAGCCCTGCCAACAGTGATCCCTAAGAATAACCAGTCATGGCCTAAAAAACAAAAGACGGTAATAATCTGTTTTCTGAGAACTGTTAGCAATTGGGGAGCAATTATTTTTTTTTCATAGTGGAAAAGATAAATGCACATGCTTTTATAAACATCGCCCCCAATTGTCAACAATTGGAAAAAGTTTTTAATGGATTTTTAAATATCTCTTAACTGCGGAATATTTTTGATTGTAATTACTGATTTATTGTAAAGTAAATATTCTTACTGCCCACAGAGAATAAAATCCCAAATGATTATTTTTATTCAGCATATACTGGCCCTGTTGTTTCATGTGAGAATGGAGCCATGGTTTAATGACTTTTATGGTTTCCTCTTGAAGTTAATAGCACTTAAGCCTGTTATGAAGCAGCAGTCAGTGCTCATTAATTAATTCTACCTGTCAGGTGGGTAACTACAGACCCCAGACTCAATGAACTCATCGACATGTGTACAAAACCAGTAAATAGAATCAATCAAGTGCTGCTTATGAGTATGCTCTGAGTTCCCAGGGCTGACACATCCTGATGCAGGGCAGCATTTCTACCACTTTACTGAGATGTCATATTATTTAATATTTCCATTCAAAGAATATTATTTGGGGGCCAAAGAAATAGTACAGTGTGTAAGGCACTGTTGACTCTCCAAAAATTGTATTATTTGGTAATTTTTAGCAAATTTATTGATGTGTGTGGTTATTATCAGAAGTAAACTTCAGAATATTTTTATGCTCCCATAGTAATAAGTAATTGATCCCAATTACTATTAATCTCACTTACTGTTTCAGTCCCCTATCCTGAAGCAACCCCAGATCTGTATTATTTCTCTGTAGAGTGGCCTTTTCTAGACATTTAATGTAAATCAAATCATGTAATATAGTCTCCTGTCTTGTTTTTTTCAGCATCTTAGCATATTTGAGTTTCATCCATATCCATATCCATATCATACATATCCATAGTGTATCAGATGTGTCCCATATGAGCATGTGTGTTTTGTGTGTGTTGGCATGTTTGAAGCATGTATGTTTGCATGTATTAATTCCCTGGCCTTACTGGCAAAGCATGAATTCTACCACTGAGCCACATCCCTGGCCCAACTTTGTTCCTTTTAAGTGTGTAATAGTATTATTCTATTTTGTAAGTACACTGTAATTTGTTAGTTGTATTTAAGTTGCTACCCTCTTTGGGCTGTTACTGATAGTGTGTTGTTAACACTTATTATAAGTCTTTGTGCAAATATATTTTCATTTCTCTTTTCTTTGTTGGGGAGGGAAGGTCATATGTGGCAGTACTCAGAGGACTAAGTGGGACCAGATTATACCTCAGGCTCCTGCTTCTGGAAGCAGGTGCTCCAACTCTGAGCCATCTCCCTGGCCCTGTTTTCTTTTCTCTTACACTGCTTGCAGTTGTACATTTCATATGATTAATTTGTGTATGAAGTTTAATAAACTGCTAAATTGTTTTCTAAATGGCTGTACCATTTTACATTTTCATCACTATTATGGGCTCCATTTCTCATTCTTTTATTTTCCTTTTTATAAATTTCTCATTCTTTACTACTATTTGGTATTATCCTTTCTTTGATTTTAACCATCCTAGTGAGTATGAAATTACATTTTTTTGTGATTACTCCAGGTTTGGTTCCCCAGTACCACATGGTTCTCCTAAGCACTGAATTAAGAATAGCTTCCAATCAGTGCCAGGTATGGCCCCAAAGCCAAATAAAAAATATGTTGAGTCTCCTCTCAAAAATTAATGATTCATTTGTTTTTGTTTTATTTGTTTTTGTTTTTGGATTTTGGGCCACACCCAGTGACATTCAGGCATTACTCCTGGCTATGTTCAGAAATCGCTCCTGGGCTTGGGGGACCAAATGGGGAAGCCAAGGGATCGAACCTTGGTCCATCCTGGGTCGGCCATGTGCAAGGCAAACTCCTTACTTCTGTGTCATCACTCTGGCCCCCTATTTTTGTTTTGTTTGGGGGCCACACCCTCTAGTGCTCAGGAGTCACTCTTGGCTTTGTGGCTCTGTGCCAGAGCTCTGGAGACCATATGTGATTTAAGACATCAAACCCAGGTCAAACAAATGGAAAGATAGTGCCCTATCAACTATCGCTTCAGCCCCAAGTGCTTTGTAAGATTACTTTGGTACTCAAATCTTAATTGTCTTTATATTATGGATTAGATTTTGGATATATATTGAAATTTACTTTTCAGTGATTAAGAACAATATGCAAACTCAGCAGTAGAGCCCTTGCTATTAATGTATGAGGTTACTGCTGGGTATAGTTTTTGGATATAGCCCCCAAAAAAAAAAAAAAGGAAAGAAAGAAAAGAAACTTGCTTAGTGAAACTCAACTAGTGTTGGAGCTAGAGCTAAGTCCATACATTCATTAACTATACCAGACATAGTAGTCTGGGAAAGAATTTGAACAAAACCATAAATGTTGCTTGCCAGTAGATTTTGTGTTTGAGTCTTGTTATGGTTGCCTATAAAAAAAAAAAAAACTATGAAATACTTTTGTTTTTACTTACTATGAGAACAACATCTGCTGGCACTTGCGTGCCTAAGGTTATTCCCCTTGGTCTTCAAGTAGGACTGTCACATCTTAGGGCTGTTCAGATAGACTTCCCCTGCAGAGCAGTATCATTCTTAAATTTGAATTTTTTTTTTTTTTTTTTGGTTTTTGGGCCACACCCGGTAATGCTCAGGGGTTACTCCTGGCTATGCACTCAGAAGTCGCTCCTGGCTTGGGGGACCATATGGGACGCCGGGGGAATCGAACCGTGGTCCGTCCGAGGCTAGCGCAGGCAAGGCAGGCACCTTACCTTTAGCGCCACCGCCCGGCCCCCTTAAATTTGAATTTTATTGTCAGGATTAGAAGTTTATAGATTGCTTAAGAGTTTGACACATTCATTTTTCATTCATTGTACTATTATATTTATATTATATATCCTCATGCATTACTTAGAGAAGAGTGTTCACCAAATATTTGATATGGACTAGGTTCACATTTATGAAATCACAGACAAAATAAAATATTAGTCTCCAGGGGGCTGGAGCAATAGCGCAGCAGTAGGGCATTTGCCTTGGATGCAGCTAATCCAGGATGGATCTCAGTTTGATCCCAGGCATCCCATATGGTCCCCCAAGCCAGGAGCGATTTCTGAGTGCATAGCCAGGAGTAATCCCTGAGTGTCACCAGGTGTGGCCAAAAGCAAAAACAAAACAAAACAAAAATAAAACAAATAAATTAAATATTAGTCCCATTTATTCTTCTTTCTTTTTTTTATTTTGTTTTTTATGTGGGGGGCAGGGGCCCATACCCAGCCTTGTTCAAGGGTCCTTCCTGACTTTATGCTCAGGAATTACTCCTGGTGATGCTTGGAGTACCATATGGGATGCCATGGATCAAACTCATGCCTGCTGCATGCAAGTCAAGAGCCCCTACCCATTATACTATCTATCTAGCCCCTATTTTTTAAAGATGGTTAAACAGTGTCTAAATTTTTTTAACGTATAATAAACCTATTTCAAGTTGCAGTTTCCTACAAAGATCTGAAATGTCCAGTTGGCTAAAGAAGTAGCACAATGGTCTAAGCATAGGCTTACATACCAGAAGTCGATGTTTAATCTCAAGTACTGGATATGGTCCCCTGAATACTACCATGAGATCAAAGAGATAGTACAGATGTAAGACACTTGTCTTGCACACAACTTTTTCTGTCTATGCTGATTCAACCTCCAGTGCCACATGTGGTCCCTTGAGACTTTAAGGTGTGCTAAAAAAACAAAAACAAAAAACAAAACCAGTGTCCAATGAAAATTATTTAGTCATAATATTTTCATCAGAATTTAATGCTTAAAATTATCACACTTCTTTTATATTTTGGTGTCTTATTACCTTCTGATAAATCAAAATTATTTTTTATTTTGTTTTAATATATATAATGGTTTTGACTCAAGCTTTCTTATGAAATACCAAAAGGAACTGACCAAATGGTTTTATTAGACTACAATCATTTTGTGCTATGCATTAAAGGAATTAAATTAAAATCTAACAGTAAATGATTTCAAGTTGCAGTGATCACCTATGAGTTTTGTCTAATGCAGTAACTTAGTAACTGTGTCATGATTAATACTGAGAATTTTCCTTATGTATAATCATAGATATTTATTCCTAAAATGTTCTTTATTTTCTTAAATACCATTTCTCAAATGACACCAAGCAGTCAAAAGGCCTTTCTAGAATGAGTAAAATGTATATATATATATATTTTTTTTTTCCCTAGCCACACCTGGTAATGTTCGGGAGCTACTTCAGACTCCATTGCTTAGGGTTTGATCCCAGTAGTACTTGAAAATATTGTCAGAAATTAAACCTTAGCTTCCTGCATGCCAAGTATTTGTTCTGGCCCTTTCAACTATCTCCCTGACCAACTGCATTTTTTATGGCTGAAGTGAAAGTATCTTTTTAGAGTGGGATCAAACGAGTGGTGCTCAGGAGCTAAGGACCACACCTTGCTGAGATTTGAACGCTGGCTCCTTTATGCAAAGCCTTACCTCCAGCACTTTGAGCCTTCCAGCTAGCTCCTGAAATAAAACTTTTAGTATAAGATTATTCTTTTTTTGTAGTTGTTGGGTTTTTTGGGGGGCCACACCTGGTGGCGCTCAGGGGTTACTCCTGGCTCTGCACTCAGAAATCGCTCCTGGCAGGCACGAGGGACTATATGGGACACCGGGATTTTAACCACCATTTGTCCTGAATCGACTGTGTGCAAGGCAAACACCCTACTGCTGTGCTATCTCTCAGGCCCCAGTATAAAATTATTCTAATATTAAAAAAAGATTACTCCGGGGCCGGTGAAGTGGCGCTAGAGGTAAGGTGTCTGCCTTGTAAGCGCTAGCCAAGGAAGGACTGCAGTTCGATCCCCCAGCATCCCATATGGTCCCTCCAAGCCAGGGGCAATTTCTGAGCGCTTGCTTAACCAGCAGTAACCTCTGAGCCCCCAAAACCAAGAAAAAAAAAAAAGATTACTCCAGGATTAGTCTATGATATATGGATTGTAGGGGCCGAAGCAATAACACAGTGGTAGGGCGTTTGCTTTGCATACAGCCAATCTCAGTATGGACACTGGTTTGATTCCCAGCATCCTATATGGTCCCCCGAGCCTGCCAGGAGCTATTTCTAAGTGCTGCCGAGTATGACCCAATAAACCAAAAGCAAGACAAATAATAAACAAACAATAATATATATACATATATATACATGTATATATATATATATATATATATATATATATATATATATATATAGGACTGCATTCTAAAAGCTACCCTCTCCAAAGGGAATAATTTATGTGGAAGATTGTCAAGTATATTTACATATGTATGCACACACACACTTAAAGCTTATTTTTGTTTTGGGGGCACAAATAGTTGTGTTCAGAGCTTTGTCCTAGCTCTATACTGTGAAATAACTCCTGGTAGGGTTCAGGAGACCATTTGGGGTGCTAGAGATCCAGTCCCTGTCAGTAGTATACAAGGCAAATGCTTTATCCACTGTACTCGCTCTGGTCCCCATATAATATATAATATACATATATGTGTGTGTGTGTATATGCATATATGTATTTGGTTTTTGGGTCACACCTGGCAGTGCTCAGGGGTTACTCGGCTCTAGGCTCAGAAATCGCTCCTGGCAGGCTCGGGAACCATATGGGATACCGAGGAACCACCGTCCTGCATGCAAGGCAAATGCCCATACCTCCATGCTATCTCTCTGGTTCCCCCATATAATAGTTTTAATTGACTTTTTCTTTGCTCCTTCTCTTTGTTGTTTTGATGAGTAAGGTGTATGTGAGGGAGAGGGAGTTTTTCTTTTTCACACACAGTTGTAGCATTCAGTGGAGTTTTTACAGCCAATTGTGAAGCGCAGGAAGTCCTACACTCTTACACTCAGTAAACACACATGGCAGTGTTGTCAGGACTGCACTCAGCTCAGGGGTGTTGCTAAAGATTCAGCTCACAGCCTTTTACCTACAAGGCAGACATACTCTACCACTGAACCATGCTACAGGCCTCACTTGTATTTTTTAGGCTCTTAGTGTTCATTGGAGAGTCTTTCAGTCACAGAGGCTATACTGTGTCACTTCAGGAAATAGTCTACTTTCTAGCACTGTTTATAGTCATGTATATTTGACCTCTGATTCATCTCCCTCATGAATAAAATGCCTTATTGGTCTGAAAATTAAACAGGACATATAAGCATTTTGCTTAGTCCCTGGCACTTAGTAAATAAAGAATAAATATTTACTGCCTTTTGTTTTTTATTTTCTTTATTTTTACTTATACTTAATTTTACTATGTTTTAACACTACAGGAAATACCAAGATATCTAATATAGAAGACATTATTGCAAAGATTATTGAACTTTACAACCTTTTTTTTTTTCTCAGTTTTTTAATCAAAATCCCTAGCTCTGAACCCTCTTGTTGAGTTGTCCTCTGGAAGTCTCCTGGGATTGCTGTTGTCCTATTGCATACTTCAGGGTCCATGTCATCACCTGCTTCCAGCAGCTTAAAGCGCATGCAGTCTGGGTGAAAAAAGAGAGCAGTCAATAGATGACAAACAGCACCATCTTTTCCTGCATTTTTGTTTTGTTTTGGGACCACACCCAGCAGTGCCTAGGGCTTATCCCTGGCTCTGCACTTAGGAATTACTCCTCATAGAATTTGGTGGTGACATAGGTGATTTTGGGTATTGAACCCAGCATGGGTTACCTTACCCCACTACACTATCGCTCTGTCCCTCAGTGCCATTCTTAGTCCCTTTACTCTCAGAGGTCACTTGGAATGAGAAAGCAAAAGGTTTTTCCTTGGAAATGCTTTATATTTAAAGAGATTCATTTGCAAACAAATAATATTTAACTATATAAATAATTATAGAAAAAAGTAAAATGGGTCATAGATTTAGCACAATGCATTTATCTTGCAATAAACTGAAATCGCTAGTACAAATCCCTTGAATGAGGGTTAATAAAAGCATTGCTCTTTCACATGATATTGGCATGACAACCCTAAAATTAACTTTTAAAAAAAAGTTGGAATTAGTAGTGTTTTTCCATGTTTGTGGTTTTTGTTCATCAGACAAAACCATTTCTTTCCCTTTCAAATAGTTACCGGTATGTTTCAGTTACAGACTTGAAAAATATTGTCTCTTGTATTTTAGTCAGCCTTTCTTTCTCTACTCAACTTGCCTTCCTTGACATATGCTCCTATATTACACATGTGCTCGTGTATTAACAGGAATCATATCTTGATTTAATACATTTGTCAGTTTTGTTTTCTGGGCTATATCTTGCAGTGCTCAGGGGACCCTGTCATGCTGAGGAGCGAACTCAGGACTCCCACATGTCCTCTAGCCATTTGAGCTACCTCCCAGACTGCAGAAATCATATGTTGAGAGGGTATCCAAGGACAAAATATTTAAGTAACTCAAAGACTAATATATTAATAATATTAGACTATTTATTTTAGTAATGTCATTCTTTGAAATAATCAGTAAGACTGTATGGTGTGTAAAGACAGTAAAATATCAGGAGCACAAGCCCTAGACCAGTCTCCAAGGTGGGTGATCCCATCATGGGTAGAATGACTGAATGATCACTTTTCAGAGAAGAGAATTGTAGACCAACTAAGTCTGGCAACCTTTGTGATTTTCCGCTGTGTGGCTTTAGGAAAGATACCTTGTTTCTGAATCTAGATTTTCAAATTTAGACATTGAGAAAATATTCTCTCTTACAATTGTTTTGCAAAACTAAAGGAGGGCCCGGAGAGATAGCACAGCGGTGTTTGCCTTGCAAGCAGCCAATCCAGGACTAAAAGTGGTTGCTTCGAATCCGGTGTCCCATATGGTCCCCCGTGCCTGCCAGGAGCTATTTCTGAGCAGACAGCCAGGAGTAACCCCTGAGTAACACCAGGTGTGACCCAAAAAACAAAAAAAAAAAAAAAAAGAAGAAAGAAAAACTAAAGGAAAAAATATTGTAAATCAGTTAGCAGGAGTTTTACTATCCAGTAAATAATCCCTATTTCAAAAACTTGCATAGGGGAAGCCTATCAATTCACCTTAGTTTGGTCCCTGGCACCATATATAGTTCTGCTCATAGTGGTTATTCCTGAACATAGAGCCAGGAGAAACCCCTGAGCAGAGTTGAGTGTAGTCCAACCCCCTAAAAAATAAAGGGGCCGGTGAGGTGGCGCTAGAGGTAAGGTGTCTGCCTTGCAAACGCGAGTGTAGGACGGACCGCGGTTCGATCTCCTGGCGCCCCATATGGTTCCCCCAAGCCAGGGGCAATTTCTGAGTGCTTAGCCAGGAGTAACCCCTGAGCATCAAACGGGTGTGGCCGAAAACACCAAAAAAAAAAAAAATAAATAAATAAATAAAGTAAAAAAAACTGACATAGCTTTGTCATTGTCTAACTATATGTCTTAAAAAATAAATATTTTCACCTGAACTGTCACTAATATTTTGATGAGTAATCTTCTGAACATCTCTCTCCAGGTACATACTTGAGAGGTAAAAACAGAAACATAACTTTACATGTCAGTTTATATTAGGCAGATGAATTTATACTTTTTACTAGTTCAACATTATTATACCTAATATATTTGTGGTATCTTTAGTCCCTAACAACATCAGGAGTTTGAGACCTTATCTATCTTATACATCTCCTAGAAAGTAGTTGTGTTTTATGGGAGGGGGATGCACACCCACTGATGCTCATGGGTTACTCCTGGCTCTGACTTCAGGAATCATTCTTGGCAGTGTTCAAGTCAACTACATGCAAAGCAAGTGCTTACCTGCGGTACTATCACTCCGACCTTCTCATAAAGTATATTTTTAATTGTTTAATCTCTCATTCTTTCTAAAATTATACCTACCATAAATTTAAAGTTTCAAGTAAATTGAAATTATGTGGGGCTGAAGCAGTGGTGCAAGTGGTAGGTCATTTGCCTTGCATGTGCTAACCTAAGATGGACCTCAGTTTGATCCCCTGACATCTTATATGGTCCCCCCGAGCCAGGAGCAATTTCTGAGCACAGAGCCAGGAGTAACCCCTGAGCATCACCCGGTGTGCCACAAAAAGAAGAAATTAAAGAAATTATGTTTTAGCATAATGTAAAATAATTTTAGAGTATCTTCCATCCATGGGTTAGACAAGGCCTTCAGATTATGGGTAAAAAAGGAACAAACAAACAAACATAGGGTTCAGTGCAGAAGCAGAATAGCACAATATCTGGGTCTTTTAGCCAGAGAAACACTGTATTTCCAGTGCATGTAGCTAAGGCATACATGCACTTAAAATTAATTGCAGCCCAGGGTCTGGAGTGATAGCACAGCAGGTAGAATGTTTACCTTGCATGCTATTGACCCAAGTATATTCCCTGCACCTCATCTGTCCCCCGAAGTCTTCCAGAAGTGATCCTTGAACATAGAGCCAGGAGTAATTCCTGAGCATTAGCACTACTGGATGTGGCCCCAAAACTAAATTAAACAAAACCAAAAAAATTAATTGCAGCCCTAGTAAGAACCTCAGATTTTCTTATCAAATACCTTGATTTTTTGTTAACAAATGTTCGAAGTAAAATTGGTTTATATGTCACTAGTACTGCATAGTGAACGCCACCAGGTTCACCAGAGTTTGGCTTCCATCAAACAGCATGTAATTGTGAGCCCAAGGTCTTCAGGGCAGAGTTTATGTTACTTTTGCTTTGTTTTCTTTTCTTCTTTTTTCTTGTTTTTAATGATTCCTTAATTCTACTATAAGTGTTGGTTTATTTCCACTAATATCTCTGCAATTACTTTATTGTCATAATAGGTTGATATGAATTTTTTTCCTTCTTTGTTTCATACCCCAAAATCTTCGAGACAGGGCTTTAATGTTCAGCAATGTTGACAAAAAGCCACGGTCACTCATGATTCTATACTGCTTTCTCAGGCTTCAGTACTATGGCATGAGTCAATACTGCTTACTGTAGTGGAGAATGCCTTGTTTTGAGTACCAGTTAAGTCATAGCCTTATGGATGGTGTACTTGCTAAATGGTAGTGATTTCAGTAAGGATAACAGTACTTTCTTCTCTGTCCTCTTTTGTGATCTAGAGCCGACAGTTAGAATCTGAAACAGGGACCACAGAGGAGCACAGCCTAAACAAGGAGGCTCGGAAATGGGCCACACGGTTTGCACGGGAGCACAAAAACATTGTTCACCAACAACGGGTAAGTGTGAGAGTCTATTTTATCACTGGAGTGAGGGTCATACCTAGTCATTGCTCAGGGGTTACTCCTGGCTCTGCATACTCAGCAATCACTACAGAAACTGCTCAGAGAACCAGATGGATGCCAGGGTTTGAACCCAGGTTGACCGCATGCAAGGCAAACGCCTTACCTGGTGTACTTATCTTAAGTGTGAGAGGCACCTTTTCTCTTAAGCTAAATGTCCAGTCAATGTCAGGAGTTACCTTTATGGATGTTAAAGATATCCTACATATGGTCTTTTTTTTTTTTAATAATTTCTCAGCACTGCAGTATATTCTTATCTAGCAGCTTAGTTTGGGAAATCCTAACACACTTACTGCAGCACTGTAACCGATCTGTTTGCAAAAGAATTGCCTATGTGTGGCCAGAGTAGCTCAACAGAGCTCATGTCTTGCACAAGTGAGGCCTAGTTTGATCTTAGTCACTACGCACACATACACACACGTTTCCTAAGAGGCTGGTGATATTATTATAGATAATGCATATGCTGATATAGGCTTTTTATCACCAAGCCAACTTTTCTGAAGGTGTATTAATAAATTCCATGAAAAATGTGTCTTAGGAATTAAATTCTAAGCACAGAGAGATTATTTTTGGTATGGTAAATATTTCTACTTTCCACTCATTTATAACTTCATCACAAGTCATCTATAACTAGCTTTATCCTGAGTTTCTTTTTTCCATTCTATCATTTCTGAATTCTTCTGTGGGTTCTAATTCCTCCATATAAATATGGAGATGTCTTAGATATCGATACTAATCTATCTTCCTTTCTTGTTCCTTATCCTCTTTCTAGGCAGTCCTAACCACTGCCATGGTTTCACTTATCAACTATTTGGGCCTTTTTTCTGTATATTTATGTATCGTATAGATTTCCCCACTGAAATAGTGTTTGAACCAGGATAACATCAACATTTGGAAACCAGAACATCGAGTTCCTCATCTATCTGCCCCTGTGGTCTGTCCATATGGTCTCTTCAACATGACAGTTTCAAGTTACTCTATTTATATTGCATGGTAACAGAATTCCCAAGGTGTTGAATGCTGAGTGAGCCACATAGGAGCTATAGGCCATGTTTTCTGACATAGCTTCACAAATTACTAGGCATCACTTGCTTTATGTTCTTTTTCTCTTTCATTCACTTTTCTTTTGTGATGACCAGGGTCTCACATACACACATAGTTATGGCATTTGGGCACTTGGTTATAATTCCAGGCATCACACTCCTTTAACTGTGGTGCTCTTGCATGTTCTGTCACAATGCTCATTGGAGGGGAGGGGGTATCATGCACAATTTTAGTTTCAATTTCTAGCTGTGATAGGCCAGAGATCACATACTTTGTTACAGTGCTGCTAGGATCCTGCTCAGCATATATATGGGGATCAACACTTATGACCTCATGCTATCAGAGCAACTTTTTGCCTCTGAGCTCTATCACCTTAACTCCATTTGTGTCATGATTTTATTGTGACCATCCCATAGGCCTATCTATGTTTAAGGAAAGGAAGTTAATTTGCTTCCTGGTGGGAAAATAACAAATTTCTAGAAGAACATGCAAAATGGGAAATGCAGTTGCAGCTCTTTTTTCCTTTTTTGCAGTGTCAGGAATTGAAACCAGGTCTCATGCATGCAAGGTATACACTTTACCTTTGAGCCAAATTCTTGGCCTCTAGCTATTTTATTAAAAAAAAAAAAAAAGTCTGCCACAGTCTGCCTTTTTTTTTTTTATTGTGACCAAAGTGCATTACAAATCTTTCACTGCATCATTTATGGTACATAGTAACAATGAATGGGGGGCATTCCCACCACCAGTGCTGTCCTCCCTTCGCCCCTGTTCCCAGTATGCATCCCATATCTCCCTACTTTACGCCCCAGAATGCTAGTGCAACTGGTCTCCACTTTACAGCTTGTTGTAGATTGAGCATCCATTCCACCGTCATTGGAGATAAAAAGGATAAGAAAAAAGGGAGAAAAATATTTGGTGACACCTACCCAAAAAAGAAAGAAGAGAGAGAGGAAAAAAAAAAAAGAAAAGAAAAATGGAAGAAAAAAGGAAAAAATGGACCCGGCAAATAAAAATAAAAATAAATCTCTAAATAATAACCACAAGAGTGAAAAAGAAAGAGAAAAGTGGAAGAAAAAAGGGAAGGAAAATAAAGTCAAAAACTAACAAATCAAAACAAAACAAGAAAAAGTATAGGTGCTGGAGTGGCAGGGTTTGGTGTTCCCCCCACTTTTTTTTTTTTTTTTTTTTTTGCATAGGCAGAGTAAGCATTGGGGAAGAAAGGGAATTCTTGTGGCCTAAGAGATTCAGAGTTTCTCCATCGTTGAAGCATACCATCATGGGAAACAACCCCTGGCTCCATATATACTCATTACCCCATCCCAAAGGCTTTTTTGTGATGCCAGGAAAGTTTCCTCTTGGTTGTGTGTGAGAAAATCAAGCCACTGTAGCTAGCGATCTTGGTATTTGCGTGGGTTATAGGTCAGGGTCTAGGATAGAGTCTCTAGGTCTAGAGGTTCCTATCATCATTGTTATTGTGTTCACTCTTCTGTAACACTTGCTCCCTGCTTTCGTTCAGTCCCTAAGCCAAAGTCTAGGATATTATGGATCCAAAGGTTCTGCTCAGTCTCTGTTGTCCAAGTTGGACCTCTGCAATAAGACATCTTGTTGTTGTTGTTGTTGTTGTTGTTTATGTGTCCTGGGCTACAGCCTAGGGTAGGGTTTTCCTTATTAGTCCCAAGGTAGGTTCTGTTCAGTCACGGTTGTCAAAGTCAGTTTTCTGTTGCTGGTGATCTTATTTTTCACAGTTCAAAGGATGATATTTCTT
Source organism: Suncus etruscus (assembly GCF_024139225.1). Lineage (NCBI taxonomy): Eukaryota > Metazoa > Chordata > Mammalia > Eulipotyphla > Soricidae > Suncus > Suncus etruscus. The sequence goes on from NC_064856.1 coordinate 51,041,370, forward strand.
CTGATTTCCGTTTAGTGTTAGGTGATGGGATAGGACAGCCTGGTCTTAGGTCAAGTTTTCCTTTCCTCGTTGTCATATCAAAACTAGCACAAGTTGGTGCCAGAGCAGTGTTATAAATCTCCCAATGGAGCTTAGTTCCTGGTGGTGTTGCCCAGAGCCGTATCATTTCTACATCGGGGATCTGGGGTTTGGGATTGGACTAACACTGTCCAATCTCCTGGGGACTCTGTTGTATCCACATGGCACATGTTCAGGATGGGAGGCACCCTTCTGCTATAAAAAGTGAGTTCTTATCCCTAGAAGATAAATCTTGTTTCTGTGTTTATGGTTTCCCCTTTTTTTACTGTGCCCATACAAAAACGTATAATGTCATACTGTGTTGCTGGTGCTATTCTGGGTAAGGATGACAGGCTGCACACACAGTCTCTGTCGTCTGGTTTTGTTCTGAGCTTTTATCCCAGTCAAGTCTTTTTGTACCAAGCAGCACCAAAAATGGTAAGGATAGAGAAAAAAATGTATATATTAAAATAGAACAAATAAATAAAACTGAGTTAAAAAGAAAAGGTATTCGAATAAAACAAGTGGTGGAGGAGGCTACCTGTATATTTAGGAATACATATCTTAAGATGTATTGTTATACAGGTATTGAGCTTCCATAGGCAATATAAGACTCCCAATTAGGTCTTTTGATATATTCTGTGGGGAGTAAAAGTCAAGGTACTTTTTGACTCACAGGCCTTGGAATTGAGTTTGAGAGATGCTTTGCTGCATTTCGAGACCATATAGTGTCTTTGAGCTGGGGGTTTTGCTGAGGCTGATTCCTGTATCATGCAACAGTCCACGATTTGGTGGGGGTTAGAGGGGCCATCAAGCATGAGTCAGCAGGCGTGCTGGTTGTAGTTCTTTGCCGAGCATGAGAACGGGGACCCAGAGAGTGTCTTTCACTGAGGAGCTGGAGGGTGATCCGTCGGGGCAGGTCAATCTTGGTGCCTACCAAGTTGGGAACTGAGGGTAAAGAGGGTTAAATTAGGGAAGATAACAGATCAGGATTGGGAGATGAGGGGATAGAAGAGACATAGGGGTAGGGGAGAGGCAATACATGACAGGGGCTATATACAATATATATATATATATATATATATATATATATATATATATATATATATATATATATATATATATATATATATATATATATGAATTGTTTGTAATTTCGGCTTGGAGTCAGTACGGAAAGTCACATCCACATAAAGACTGACTTTAAAGATCTATTTGAGTGTTATCATCCAAATCTTTGGCATTCTGTTTCCTTTCCTAGGAACCGTCTAGAATAAAGAACATTTTTAGATAATGCTTAAAAAGTATATTTATTGCGCTGGCACATTTGCACCTGCACAGTTATTATGAAAATGAGTATTAGTAAGAAAAGACACTGCTGCAGGGGGTCCAGTATGAATACGGACCTCCCCCCAGAGCCCAGTTGCCAGACCTGGCCCTGAAGACCAGTTTGGCATGGGGGGAATCTCTGTCTCCTGGACTAAGTGGTCAGCCCAGGAGGCCATTGGCCAGCTGTCTGCCCAGATTCCCAGCCATACCCGTAGGAGAGGAGCAGGAATCCTGGCATGTGGGATCTTCTGGGTCCAGCTGCAGCCTCCCTCTCCAGTATGAAAAAGCATGGGGGAGGAGTTTGTCTCCTCCCCATCCTCCCAGAGCTCAGATGCCAGACCTGGCCTTGAAAGCCAGCCTGGCGTGGGGGGCTCTCGGTCTCCTGGACTAACTGGTCAGTCCTGGAGGCCTTTGGCCAGCTGTCTGTCCAGATTCCCAGCCATGCCAGTAGAAGAGGAGCAGTAATCCTGGCATGTGGGATCTTCTGGGTACGGCTGCAGCCTTCCTCTCCAGTTTGAAAAACATGGGATTGGAGTTTCTCTCCACCCTCCTCCCCCCAGAGCCCAGTTGCCAGACCTAGCCCTGAAAACCAGTCTGGCATGGGGGGATCTTGTTCTCCTGGATTAAGTGGTCAGCCCAGGAGGCCATTGGCCAGCTGTCTGCCCAGATTCCCAGCCATATCCCACAGTCTGCCTTCTGACCTTAACAGTTTACATCCCACTTTATGCAATATACAATTCTCATCTTAACACCACTTCCCCCAAACTCAGTCATCAGACTCAGGTTTGGAATCCAGACTCATCACCTAAATCAGATTCAAGGACAGAAACAGATTCTTGGGTATAGTTTCTCTAATATAAATTAATTATCTCAAAGAGACAAAGTTATCTGTCCCATCACACATCCAGTACATAGTGATGAGATTTATTAGTACAGATTTTTTATTTCTGTGTGTGTGTGGGTGTGTGTGTGTGTGTGTGTGGGTGGGTGTGGTTTTTGGGTCACACCCGGCAGTGCTCAGGGGTTACTCCTGGCTCCATGCTCAGAAATTGCTCTGGCAGGCATGGGGGACCATATGGGACGCCGGGGTTTGAACCGATGACCTTCTGCATGAAAGGCAAATGCCTTACCTCCATGCTATCTCTCCGGCCCCTGATTTTTATTTCTTAATATAAAGCATATAAAACCATTTTTTAGGAATACTTGACTATATTTGCAAATAAACTTTCAGATATTAAAAATAAACTTCTAGTCAAAATATGTCATGTCTTTCTGCTAGATAGATTTCAACAAATATGGCCTATTATCTACTTAAATCTAGAAAGGTATATTTTGAGGATTAAAAAGGAATTTTGTTTAGTCTAGTTTGGAGGTCTATCTGCCAGTACCCAGTGCTTATTCCTGGTTCTGTGCTCAGGATCACTCCTAGCTGTTCTCGGGGAATATATATAGTGCTATGGATTGAATTGGGGTTGGCCACGTATAAGGCAAGTGCCTAGCTCTTCAGTCCCCCCTCCAAGAAGGTTTTATTCCCAAAACCCTAAAACCTGTTCTATTTTAGGCATTGGTAAAGTAACTTGAATTGCATAGTTACTTATGTGGAATTTTGCATAAACAATTGTCTCAGTATATGAAACACAGTTCTCAGGCATAGAAAAGGCAATAAGATGATGTAAAACCTGAGGGAAAAAATAATGAAGTTAGCTGTGTGGCCACCCAGGTTTTCTGTCCAGCAACATTTCTGCATTGCACTTAGGATGATGAAGATCAGAAGTAAGAGAGCCTGAAATAGCACAGGTTTTTAGGCTCAAGCTGCAGAGACCAGGGTGATGCAGAGAAAAGAGCCAAACTTTTAGCTTCCCTCTTTGTCTGTTGCTAAATATTGCACCAGACAGGAAAAGATGAAGCTCCACTGGACAGGGTGGAAAACAACCGTGGAACTATAAACAGAACTATCATCACATCACCCCGAGGTTGAAATAGGTTCTATTTCAGGGGTCTCAAACTCGCGGCCCACGGGCTGTTTGCGGCCCTCCGTACAACATTTTGTGGCCCGCAGCTGGCCTTCAAATATTGCAGTCTTCGCAATTCTTCGCTTACTGAATAATGACAATAAAAATCGCATTAGTAAGAAAAAAATCGCATTAAACATTCGCATACCCCGAGCAGTTCTGTTCGGGGTGTGCAAATGTTTAATGCAATTTTTTGCGATTTTTTTCTTACTAATGCAATTTTTTATTGCGAATATTCGGTAAGCAAAATCCCTTATGTGGCCCTGCATCACCACGACTTTGCCTCCTGCGGCCCCCAGATAAATTGAGTTTGAGACCCCTGTTCTATTTATTTTATTTTATTATTTGTTTTTGGGTCACACCTGGCAGCGCTCTGGGGTAACGCCTGGCTCTATGCTCAGAAATCGCCCCTGGCAGGCTCGGGGAACCATATGGGATGCCAGGATTCAAACCACCGTCTTTCTGCATGCAAAGCAAATGCCCTACCTCCATGCAACCTCTCCGGCTCCAGGTTCTATTTCTGATCTAACAAATCTGAGTGAGATCCGGGGTCAGCCAAGTAATTCGGAAATAGAAAGACTCAGGAAGACTGAAGGACAGCAGTAGAGTGTTTGGCTCTTTAATTTGATGGAGATGCATAAATTGTGTATACCAAAAGCATAAACATTAACACTATTACATCATATTTCCACAACAATAAAAATATTGTTTAGAAAAATTGGAAAAATTCCTCTAAAAGACAATTGTATCTTTTGATGTCAGAAATCCTTTGGGATTTTATTTTTTTTAATTGAGAAAAGGTGATTTGGAAAAGTATACAGAAATGATAGGCCAATCATATTCTGAGGTTGCGATAAAAGGTACTGAGTGGGTAGCTTTTTGGCCATCTTGGCATTGTTGCTTTGCAATAATACCTTATAGTCAAGTAATTTTTACAATACTAAGAATGGTACTAGAGCAATAGTAAAGCAGATAAGACTCTTGCCTTGTATGCAGCTGACCCAGCTTTGATCCCCAGCACCAGCACCCAAGGCACTGCCAGAAGTGGTCCCTGAGCCCAGAGCCAAGAATAAGCCCTTAGTTCTGGGTGTGGTTCCTCAAAAGAAAAATCAGAAAAAGAAATCCTAAGGTGTACACATCAAAATGTACAATCCAGATATTCTCTGCTAATGTTAGCTTGTTGGGTTTAATCTTGTAGAAGATGAATATAAGTAAATTAAGGGACTCAAAGGAAATACAGTCACTCATCAATAAAGTTTTTAGAGTTCTATAAATACTCTAGTCACCAAAAGAAAGTAATCCAGTATCCAAAGTTTTTTATCAATTACTATTTTTATGCCCTGGTTTTAGTTCATCATACACCATATAATTAAAAAGCATTAATACTATTTTAACTGTGTTACCTAGACTATATAAAGAAGAGAAAGAAGGGCCAGAGCGACAGCACAGCAGGTAGATCATTTGCCTTGCATGCAGCTGACTCAGGTTGAATTACATATGGTTCCTCAAGCCTGCCAGGAGTGATTTCTGAGTGCAGAGCCAGGAGTAGCCCCAGCGCACCACCGGGTGTGACCAAAATCCCCCCCCCTCCAAAAAAAAGAAGAAAAAGATAATATGAAAAAGTCATCATTTTTCTGTTTCCTTTATAGGTTCTAGATGATCTGGAATGTCACGGAGCTGCAGTATCAGATCAAAACCGAGCAGAATTGGAACAGAAAATAGATGAAGCCAGAGAAAATATTCGTAAAGCAGAGGTAAGGTGGCTGCTAGTGGTACTATTTTATCCAGCTGTGATATTCCTACTGTGATAAGGACCTTTAAAATTCACTTTCTAGGGCTCTGATAGGTAAGGACACAGGCCTTGCATGTGGCAGCTGTAATCCTAATTTGAATCTACAGTACCACATATTGTCCCATGAGCACTGCCAAGTGTGCCCCAAAATTAAATTAATAAAAAGAACAAAACTGTCCAGCCTTCAAGACGTCTATGTTTTTGTTAGAAAAGAAAGCATAAAGACTGCCAGAGATAACCAAGTAAGTAAAAAGAATTGCCATGGAGTAGCCCCCACCACCAACTTCTGCAGCCCAGAGGATATGGATCACTGTGGTAAGAGAGTTAAGGCAGGTGGCATAGAAAATAGAACTTAAGATGAGTTGTGTTTGATTGCTCAGCAAAAAAGGAATTGCATGGATTTATACCACTCAAGAGGCAGAACTTAAACCAAAAGTCTAGTAGGAGGAGGCAGGTTTGAGCTTGGTGTTTAGCCTGTAGATCATTGGAATTGTTGACAGAACAAGTACCTTTAGGACATAGTAAGCACTGGGAGTGTACTAGAAAGTTTTAGGCAAGCATCTCTTCTGTCAAGGACTCGATACCAGGAATTCTTGCACTAGTTGGGTATTAGTCTAAACTAGTGATTTTCCAATACTGACTCTGGACTATCGAGGATGCAGGGGGAGGGTGAGAGGCCACACCTCGTGGTTCTTAGAGGTTACTCCTGGCTTTACATTCAAGAATTACTCCTAAGGGCCAGAGCTATGAACAGCAGTTAGGGTGTTTGCTGTACACCTGGCCAATCCAGGTTCAATCCCTGGTATTCCATATACCTAGGAGTAATTTCTGAGTGCAGAACCAGGAGTAATCCCTGAGCACCATTGTGTGTGGCCCAAAAAAACAAAATGAATCACTCCTATTAGGCTCTGGGGACCATATAGGATGCTGGGGATTGAACCCAGGTCAGCTATGTGCAAGGCAAATGTCCTACCCACTGTTCTATCTTCCAGCTTCAGGACTCTGTATAATTTGAGGAATTGTTCTAGTGATTGAGGCAGTTATGGGGGAAACAAATGGAGCAAACGTTTGGGGAGTAGTTAGAACCAGAAAATGCTTGATGTCTGCCTTGCCTAGAGAAAAGCCAGTAATCCCAACCTATCTTCAATCTACTGTCTGATCACAGAGGTGGTCAGGGTGTGCAATAAGTAGCCACTTCCCTTTCTGAACCCCGAATTATGGCTAAACCACTTCCAATGATGCCCGCCAATTACTGTTGGCAGCCCTCCCTGGTCTGAGAAATATTGGCTAGAAATATAAACTAGGAAGTTTTTCCCTATTTATTCCTCCAGACTCTGGGAAAAAGCTCATTTCAGAGTCTTGGTGGAACAGAGAAAGTGAGAAGTTTTCTGAAGGGTGTGTGCTCATTTTCCATTGCCAAACTCCATCCATGGTGTCACTGTCTGCTCCCTAAATCCCAGCTAACTCCTCAAGGGGCTTGAGGGCCACTCCCAGCATTTCTCAGACAACCAGGCTACTCGGTTGAATGCTTGGCCAGACAGCATGGTGCTGTTTAGGCCCAATGGTGCTGGAGCCCACCAGGACCACCCTGCTGGTGTTTCAGGGACCTTTAGGGCCACACCCAGAAGAACCAGGGTCAGACTATGCCAGTATGCACCCTCATTTCTGTTCTATCTCCCCAAACCCCCCCCCCAAATTTTTTATTTTGTCCTTGCATCATATAAACTTGCATTCTTTTTTTTAGATTCCTTAGGTAAGGAATAAATGTGTTCAGTTGTTTAAGGCAATTTTACTTTATTTCCAATCCATTTTATTAATTTTTCTTGCATTATTGTACTGATTAGTAGAATGAATAAAAGTGAACACCAACATTCTGCCTGTCTGTAGTTTTTTGGCAAATGTCTTACACTAAAATTGAGAAGAGTATTTTTTTTATCTTGTGATTATAAAAGTGTTAAAAAATTACCAAATGCCTTTCCTACATTTTTTTTTGCATCCTCCCTTTATTCGTTGGCTTCTTATATTAAACTAATCTTGCATTTCTCCTTGATCACGATATATTATTCTCCTCTATATTGCTAAGTCTATTTGCTAATATTTTGTTAACTAATATTTTAAAGTTTATTAAGAGATGCCCCTGTCAGGCTAGAGTGATAGCACAGCAGGTAGGGTGTTTGCCTTGCATGTGGCTGACCCAGGCTTGATTTCCCAGCAGCACATATGGTCCCCTGAGCACCACCAGAAGTAATTTCTGTGCAGAGCCAGGAGTAACCGCTGAATGCTGCCGGGTGTGACCAAAAAAAAAAAAAAAAAGAAGAAGAAGAAGAAGAAATGTCCATGTCATCTTTGTTTTCATTCTGGGTTTTTTTTTTTTTTGTATGTAAGATTGGTATCATTTATTTCATTATAGATGAAATTGCCTTTCAGTATATTTTAGGCTAGTCAGATTATCCATCTTTTTCTGATTTTATTTTTTTTCATAAAATTATTTATACAAACATTAGGTCATTTCTAATTTAAGACATAATAATAATAATCAGTTTGCTTATACAGTTTCTTTCCTTAGTACACATCTCAAATCTTTTTTTTTTAATTTTTTTATTTTTCACAGCATTATTTATGGTACATAGTGACAACGAATGAGGGGCACTCCCACCCCAGTGCTGTCCTCCCTCCACCCCCGTTTCCAGCATGCATCTCATATCTCCCTCCTTTTCCCCCCAGCATACTAGTGCAACTGGTCTCCACTTTATAGCTTGTTGTAGATTGTCTATTCTGTTGTCATTTGCAATAAAAAGGATAAGAAGAAAAAAGAAAAAAAAAAGGAAGAGAGAAAAAATTGGCCACAATTACCAAAAAAAGAGAAAAAGAAGAAGAAAAATGCACCCGGCTAATGAGAAAAGGAAAAAAAAATCACCAAATAATAATCACAGGAGTGAAAAGAAAAGGGAAAAGAAAATGGAGGAAAGAAGGAAAATAAAGTCAAAAACTAAGAAATCAAAACAAAGCAAGTAAAAGAAGGGGTGCTGCAGTGGTAGGGTTTGGCGTTCCCTCACTTTTTTTTTTTGTATAGACACAGTAAGCATTGGGGGAGAATGGGAATTCCCGTGGCCTAGGAGATTCAGGGCTTCTTCATCCTTGAAGCATACCATCATGGGATGAACCCCTGTCTCCATAGGTGTTCATTACCTCATCCCAAGGGCTTTGTATGTGGTGCCAGGAAACTTTCCTCTCAGTTGTGGGTGAGACAATGAGGCCACTGTATCCAGCGTTCTTGGCATTTGTACAGGTCCTAGGACAGGGTCCCGCACGACAAATAAACTTTTTAAGCTTTATCCAAAAACGTTCCTGATCCTAGACTGTTCCTAGGAATGGAATCAGGATGCCCAAGATTTGGATAAAACACTCAAATAGACCTTTATTCTCTAGTCTTTTTGTGGACGTGACTTTTCATATTGACTCCAAGACTAAACCATAAACAGTCCATCTATATATTGTATATAGTCTCTATCATGTATTGCCTCTCTCCTACGCCCTCATCCCCCAACCCTGAACCATTATCTTCCCCTTATTTAACCCTCTTTATCCTTAGTTCCTAACTGGGTAGACACCAAGACTGACCTTCTGCCCCAACAGACCACCATCCAGCTCCTCATTGTAAGACACCCTCTTCGTCCCCATCTTATGCCTCGACAAAGAACTACAACCAACACAACCGCTGACCCATGCTTGGTGGCCCCTCTTGCCCCCATCAAACTATGGACTGTTGCATGATACCAGAATCAGCTTCAGCAAAACCCCTACTTCAAGGACAATATAGGGTTCCGTAATGCCGCAAAACATGTCTCAAACTGTCCATATACCTAAGGTTCTTTCTCTGGACTCTATTCCATTGGTCTGAGAGCCTTTCCTTTTTCTAATACCACCCTGTTTGGTTACTATAGCTTTATAGTATAGTTTTAAATTCAAGAGAGAGAGGCCTTCCATATTCTTTTTTCTAGGATTGTATTGGCTATTTGAAGATAGAGTAATAAACTCTTATAAAAGAAACCATTGAGGGTCGGAGAGATAGTATGGAGGTAAGGCGTTTGCCTTGCATGCAGAAGGATGATGGTTCAAATCCTGGCATCCTATATGGTCTTCTGAGCCTGCCAGGAGTGATTTCTGAACATAGAGCCAGGAGTAACCCCTGAGCACTGCAAAAAAAAAAAAAGAAAGAAAGAAAGAAAGAAAGAAAGAAAAGGGAAGGGAAGGGAAGAGCAGGGAAGGGAAGGAGAGGGAGGGAGGGAGGGAGGGAGGGAGGGAGGGAGGGAGGAAGGAAGGAAGGAAGGAAGGAAGGAAGGAAGGAAGGAAGGAAGGAAGGAAGGAAGGAAGGAAGGAAGGAAGGAAGGAAGGAAGGAAGGAAGGAAGGAAGGAAGGAAGGAAGGAAGGAAGGAAGGATTGAGATAAATCTTTTGTGATTTTGATTAGTCCTTAGATATGACACCAAGAATACAAACAAAACAAAAATCATTTGGACTTTATAAAGTTGGTTGTTTTGGGATTTTTTTGTTTTGTTTTGTTTTGTTGCTTTTGGGTCACACCCAGTGGTGCTCAGGGAGTTACTCCTTCCTCTGCACTCAAAAATTGCCCCTGGCAGGCTTGGGGGACCATATGGAATGCTGGGGATCAAACCGAGGTCTGTCCTGCGTCAGCCACATGCAAGGCAAACACCCTACCGCTGTGCTATCGCTCCCCTTTATAAAAATTTTTAATTTGTGCTTCTAAAAACTGCCCAGAGAGGCTGGAGAGATAGCATGGAGGTAAGGCATTTATTTGCCTTTCATGCAGATTATTGGTTCAAATCCCGGCATCCCATATGGTCCCCTGAGACTGCTGGGAGCGATTTCTGAGCATAGAGCCAGGAGTAACCTCTGAGTGCTGCTGGGTGTGACCCAAAAACCAAAAAATTAAAATAAAAAAAAAAAGCTGCCCAGAACATAAAAGACACCCCATACCATGAAAAAATTAACAAATCTTGTACTTAACAGGATTTTTTTTATCTGAAATACATAAAAACTCATACTAAAAGATAACACAGAACCAGGGAGATAGCTCAAAGGGTACATGTTGTACAAATAGGAGGCCTGGGCTTAATTCTATATAGATGTGTCCTCAGAGATAAGCAGATGACCAATATGTCCTTACATGGAACATGTTTTGACATCGTTAGTCATCAGGGAAATGCAAACCACAAAGTTCAGAAGTGCCTGCCAGGGATTCTTGCAGTTGGGATTGTCAAGGTGGCGTATCTGCTTTGGGAATCTCCAGATAGTGAATATCCCTGATTGGTCCCAAGAGTCCAAAGAGTCTAAAGGAAGGTCCTCAAAATTATCTCAGTGGCTGAGACATGGGGAAGTCTCATTGGTAGAGTACCTGCTTGCAAGTGAGGCGGTAAGACTGTGAGTGCAGATACAGGCCTCAGTGCAATCCTAGCACCTATACAATCTCAGAGAGAGGACCCAATATCTAAGTCACTGCAGAAATGAAATGAGAAGTAGAAAAAATGTTTAAAATAAATTTGAGGTACTGGAAAGATACTACAGGATTTAGTGCACAAGTTTTGCTACTGACCCTTGTTTAACTCCCAGCAGCCCCACCCACATCATTGCTGAGTGTAGTCCTAAAGACCCTGAGCACCACTTGGGAAGCCAAAAAGAGAGAGAAAAAACACCCCTATTTCAGTAAAGCCTTCGTATATTGAATAAAAACCACTGCTGCCTGATAAGTGAATCAGTGAAGCTGAATTTACTGTTTGCTAAGCAAAAGAGAACAATACTTAACAAAACTATCTTTGAACAAAGAGAAATGATGCATAGGGTATGAGAGGTATGGACTTTAAGGTAATGATGACTTCCAAAACTGAGACTGTTACCGGGCCTAGTGGTATCTGTGGTGTGTGGAGACTGGGGGCTCTTAGAGGCAGGAGCAGAAGGTTCCTTGTGGAGATCACAGTGCGAGGCTGTGTTTGGACACCATAGGACTGTCCCCAACTGACATGCAGACAGGCCCTTAGAACACAGCTGTTACTATGTGACTGAAAGAGGTTGGAACTGCCAATGGCTATTTACTCTTGGAAAAGAATTCCTGAACAAGATTATCATTCCTGTGCCAAAAAGATGGGAAGGTGCTTACCTTGTACCAAGACAACCCAGGTTTGACCACACCCAGTACCCCACATAGTCCCCAAGCCCTATCAGGAATGATCCCTGAGTGCACAGCCAGGTATTTTCCCTGAGTACAACCAAGTGTGACTCCAAATCTCTCTCTCTCTCTCTCTCTCTCTCTCTCTCTCTCTCTCTCTCTCTCTCTCTCTCTCTCTCTCTCTCTCTCTCTCTCTCTCTCTCTCACACACACACACACACACATACACAGAAGAAAGGAAAATGCTGGGCTTCAAATGTTCTGAGGCATAACATTAAGAGAAAAAGAATGCAGGCCTTGTGACGCATTATTATCTATGTTATAGTTGACATACCATCAGTGTCACACACCTGTCCAGATGTAGGCATTCCCTTTGCCTTGTCAGCAGCCCTGGGTTTTCTTCTGTTTCCTTTGCTCCTCCTCACCATCGTTCTTGTCTTGTCTTCCCCCCCCCCACCCGCCTTCCTCTTTCCCATCAGACTTTTCAAACAAAGAAATAGCATCTATGCCGTGTGAGTGACTATCAAGATTGTTCTGATGAATAAGTAGGGAAGAACTTACACAATCAGTCTGAGGGACAATCCTTGATTTCTGACCCTGTCTTGGTTTTCTTAGATTATTAAGTTAAAAGCTGAAGCCCGGCTGGACCTGTTAAAGCAGATCGGTGTTTCCGTGGACACATGGCTGAAGAGTGCAATGAACCAAGTGATGGAAGAGCTGGAGAATGAGCGATGGGCACGCCTTCCTGCAGTGACCAATAATGGCACTTTACACTCGGTACTATTTCTCTTCTTAGGATGTCTTTGAAAAAGATGTTCTTTGGCCACGTAGCCAAATCTGAAAACAGCCAAAATTTAAAAGAAAAAAAAATGATTTTGCTAGTGGTCTGGATTTTCTCCTCTTCCTCCACCTGCTCCCCTATTCTCTCCCCCTCCCCTCTTCCACCTCACCCCCAGTTATTTTAAGAGGAAATCTGTGGCTTTATCTCTTCTTTTTCTGTTGTTGTTGTTTTGGGTTTTGGTTTGTGGGTCACACCTGGCAATGCTCCAGCTCTTTACTCAGAAATTCCTTCTGACCGGGGCTTGAGGGACCATATGGAATGTCAGGTATCAAATCTGAGCCAGCTCTATACTATCATTCCAGCCCCAGTGTAGCTTTTTCTAATATGCTATGAAAAATATATTATCATTAATTATTCCCTAGGTTTGAATTTTCCAAATTTATTATCCCTTTCATGAAGTAGATAGGCTTCTTGTCTGGAAGTGAAAAGAATAAGCATTTTATCTTTTTTTTTTTTTTTTGGTTATTGGGCCTCACCCAGTGACACTCAGGGTTACTCCTGGCTCTGTGCTCAGAAATCGCCCCTGGCTTTGAAGGACCATACAGGACACTGGGGAATCAAACCACGGTCCATTCTATGTCAGCCGCATGCAAGGCAAATGCCCTTATTGCTGTGCCACCACTCTGACCCCCAAGAATAAGCTTTTTCTTTTTTTTGGTTTTTGGTTTTTGGGTCACACCCAGCAGCACTCAGGGGTTATTCCTGGTTCTGTGCTCAGAAATTGCTCCTGGCAGGCACTGGGGACCCTATGGAATGCCGGAACTCAAATCACCATCTGTCCTAGGTCAGCTGTGTGCAAGGCTAACGCCCTACCGCTGTGCTATCTCTCCGTGCCCCAAGAATAAGCATTTTAATTCAGTGTTTTTGAAGCACACAAAGTTGTAAGCAGTCTGAAAGAAGGGTAAGGGAGACTCAGTCTGTGGCTTCTTTGCTCTGGGCACAGGCTTCATGCTCTGCTGCACCAAGTATTCCAACCGAGATGGCACAGGGGTGACTCTGCAGTCATGCCCATGCTCCAGCTTCAGCATGCCTGCTTCAGGTATTAGGTTTTGTTGATGCAAGGCAGTTCAGCTTTAGGATTTGGGGTTGTGTTTGGGGAGTGTTGGAACCATTCCCAGAATGCTCAGGGGCCACACCCAGCTCCATACGAGGGGGATGCTCCTGGCCATGCTCAGCGACTGTGAGTTCAGCTCATTGAGTCTCTCTCTCTCTCTCTCTCTCTCTCTCTCTCTCTCTCTCTCTCTCTCTCTCTCTCTCTCTCTCTCTCTCTTTCTCTCTCTCTCTCTCTCTCTCTCTTTCTCTCTCTCTCTCACCCCTCTCTCCCCCCCCCTCTCTCTCTCCCCACCTCCCATTCATCTTTCATATTGGAGATCTGAATACATAAAGGTTCAACATGAAAGCATGTAAGTGCATAATGCCTTGTTGGTCAAGTGATTTTTGGTCAGTGATTTTTAATCAGGTATATAGAGATTGAAAAACCACAGATCTAAAGTAAATTGTGCTGTTCACTCCATGCCCTTTCTTCTTTTTTATCCTGTTTATTTCTCTGTGATATGATCATAATCTATATTTGTCTTCATTTGTTTTCGTTGGTTTATTGTTTGTTTTCCTCTCAGGACTGTAATGGCCATGTCTCGCTGGTTCCATACTGTTCAGCAAAGTGCCTGGCAGAGTAGTTTCTTAGTCCCTATGTGTTGAAAGCAGAGTGAATGAATAGATGAGCCTACAGAAAGAGTAGTGGCAAACTGAGAGCTAAAACTCTAGTAATTTCTCAACTATTGTGCCTCTGCAGTTTTTTGTACTCTTGAGATATAAGACAGTATGGCTAGAGCAAAATAAGCCAGTTTTTAAAAGGATTATAGTGGAGGGTGTGTCCCAAGGGGAAGAATTATTCTAATTTTACTATTAATAGTAACCCAACTGATAAAAAGAACTCACTTCTTGGGAGTTAGAAAAGCCTACCATGGTGTCCCTGTAGCAGAATTACTCCATGACATAGAATATGTCTCCCAATACATCTTTTAGGTCAGCTTATATCTATTTCAGATTATAAGATAAAATTTATGGTGACAGCAAACTCTGGGCACAAACTTGCTTTTGTCTTTTTAGCGGCATTGTTGGCTGTCAATCAGATCAAGTATTTTTTTTGGACCTAGTGTTTTCTAAGTCAATTAAGCATTCTTTCTACCTGCTTTCTAGGCAAATCCAAGATGAACCAAATCTGGTTTCTTTTCTCAAAGAGTTTTAAAGATCTGTGTCAGTGTTTATAGATGTCGGCTGCTGTGCTAAACTCAAAATATCGCTTATCCCTAACTTATTGACACACATATAACTTGAGGGGGGAAAAAATCATCTCCTGGGTTTCAGAGAGTAAGTTCAAGTTAAATGATTCTAAAATCCCCTTCAACTGCAAAATCCAATTGTTTTGTAAGTACTCTTAGAAAAGCTCAGCATTAAAAAGAAGAAGAAAAGAACTAGGTAGTTTTGCAGAAAAAAAATAGATGATTAGAGATAGTCCTTCAATTAACAAGAGTAAAGCACTTCTAATATGAAGAAGAAGGAGGCATGCATAGTATTGTTTGACCATTAGCATTCAATTGAGAATTGAATGTGTTGGGTTTTTGTGAGAACCATTTCAAGTCTCATCATAGTCTCATGTAGGGAGCCTTTGTCTATACTCTCTCAACAGAGTGATTATGTGTTTTGTAAAATTGAACTAATAGTATAAAGGAAAAATGTAGGCAAAAAAAAAAAGCATAGCTTAATGAAGTCCTATATTTATTTAGCCTGCTCTTAAATAATTTAGAGGGAGTTGTATCTCTTCATACTGACAGCTAGCTGGCTGAAGAACCTGAAACAAATACACATTCCAGAGACCAAATTATTCCGTTATTAATGCCAACAAAAGCACTAGTCATCAAGTTTAGATTTCCTTCCATCTGGAAAACATGATTAATAATAACATTAGACATTAGCAGTATAAAACTGCCTTACAGACAATGCCTTTTAATAATATATGGTCTATTGGGATTGAGGAGACAGCTCGAAAGACAAGGGAGTTTAACTTACATGTAGAAGGTCTCTCATTTGATCCCCTCAAAGTAAAAGAGTTATTCCTAGTGTTACCCAGCCTCACTTGACCTGAGCAGCACTGCATTGCCCAGTTTGGGCACTAAATCATCACCAAGTATGGCTAAGGAGTAAACTCCAGGCCCCCAGCCATATTGGGGAAGTCACCCCACGCCCCACAAATGTATATATATTTAAAAATACTTAATGACCTTTAAAAAGGGAGAAACTGTACTTACTTGGGTATTATTTGCCTTCTGTGTTATGCTGTGAAACAAAATCTAGAATTGGAAAGTAAAAAATCTAGCCAGAAACCTTTTTAAGAAGCTCAGTCTACCAACATACGTATTTACTCAGTGGGTGGTTAACAAGTGGTACACAAAGCTGCCTGTGGTGGGATTTTAGCCAAAAACCCAACCAGCCTTTCTATCATTCATTCTTCCTTTCTCTTTCCTGCCTTCTCTAACTCAAAAATCCATGCCAGTTGAAAACCTGACTTTGGAATTATGTTAATTTTAGGATGGAAAATGTTAGAGAATTATAAATTATACAAATCTTAGAAAATACAATGGAGGGGTGGAGAGATAGCATGGAGGTAAGGCATTTGCCTTGCATGCA
The DNA here is from genome assembly GCF_024139225.1 of Suncus etruscus. Taxonomy (NCBI): domain Eukaryota; kingdom Metazoa; phylum Chordata; class Mammalia; order Eulipotyphla; family Soricidae; genus Suncus; species Suncus etruscus. The sequence goes on from NC_064856.1 coordinate 51,057,271, forward strand.
GAAGGACAGTGGTTCAAATCCCAGCGTCCCATATGGTCTCCTGAGCCTGCTGGGAGCAATTTCTGAGCGTAGAGCCAGTAGCCCCTGAGCGCTGCTGGGTGTGACCCAAAATCAAAAAAAAAAAAAAAAAAAGGAAGAAAGAAAAGAAAAGAAAATACAACGTTAGACCAAATTAGCAACTTGTCCTATTCCTTATTCCTTATTTTTCTTATATTTATCATAATAAAGAGGTGTGTGTGAGTGTGTGTGTGTGTGTGTGTGTGTGTGTGTGTGTGTTTAAGCCACACCTAACTGTGCTCAGGCTTAATTCTGGCCCTGTGTTCAAGGGTCACTCCTGGCAGTGTTCTGGAGCCATATATGGTGTCAAGACTCAAGCCCAGGTTGGCCATATGTAAGACAAGTGACTTACTAACTGTATTATCGCTCACTCTGGCCCATTTGGTATATTTTTTCACCTAACATTCTATATTGCTGGATGGTCTTCTAGATAATATTCTCAAAATACTTATGTGCTTATTTGTCTTTTCCATACTGGGGATCTCTTTTTTTTTAATATAAATCCTTAGAGGCTGCATTTGCCTTGCATGCAGCCAACCTGGGACAGACCCGGGTTCAATTCCTGGCATTCTGTATGGTTCCTCAAGCCTGCCAGGAGCGATTTCTGAGTGTAGAGCCATGAAAACCCCTGAGCGCTGCCAGGTGTGACCAAAAAATGAATATATATATTGAATATATATATAGGTCCTTAGAAACTGAAGAGATAGTACAAGGGTTAATACACTTGTCTTGCATGCAATCAATCCTAGTTCACTCCTCAGCACCACAATATGTTCCTACCTGAACTCCAGAAATGAAACTTGTGCACAGCCCAGTGTACCCCAAAGACACTCCCTCCTCAAAACAAATTAAATTACTGGGTTTGAGATCTGTAATACTTTGAGGTTGCTTTCTTAATTCTCGTTCTTTATTTTTTTAAACAGTTTTCAAACTCTAGATGATTTTTTTAACTTTTTCCATCTATTTGTGATAGCTTTTATATGACTTGCTTTTCCTCAGCTACTTCCCTAGCAGAGGCAGGCTGGCATCAGCCTGTCTTGTACTGCTCTCAAAGGGTGAGCATTTTACAAGGTTGTACAGAGACAAATTCTGATACCACTTATTATGACACTCGTGTTGAATAATATATTGGAAAGACAAGATTAATGCTCTTTGTTTTTAGAAGTGGGGTCATGCCCAGTAGTGTTCAGGGATTACTTCTGAGTCTCTGCTTAGGGATCAAACCCAGTCTGCCTCATGCAAAACAGGTACCCTACCCATTGTGCTATCATTGTGGAAATCATATGGGATGCTAGGAATCGAACCTGGCTCTGTCTGGGTTTGGCCGCAAACACCCTACTGCTGTGCTACCTCTTCAGCCCCTGGTCAGTTTTAATTTTGGATATTCTAATAGGTGTATAGTACAATGTATGGCTTTAATTTTTATCTTTCTATTAATGTTGAATATATGTTCATATGCTTTGTAATATATATCCTTTTTGATGAATACCTGTTCAAATAATTTGCTCAAATTTCATTGAGCTAATTTTTTTATTGAATGCTAGTCCTTTGTCAGCTATTATGTAAGTTTTTTCTTGTCTTTAGCTTGTGTTTTCATTTTCTTAATAGTGTCTTCAAAGAACTGAAATGTTTAAATTTTTTTAGGAAGGTGTCTTTTGTGGATCATGCTTGGATATTTTAGCTAACATATAGCAATATATTATAATGATTTTATAGTTCCCCACTTCTATTTTTTCATTGTTGTTGCTATTAGGATATTATTGTCATTGTTAGGATATTATAGTGTGTTTTATGATGCTATTATGTTATTTGATGGTGGTGTTGTGACCAGGGCTTGCAGTGGCTGTTGTGTTCTCATATTTTAGTCTGGTGCTCACCAAGGAATTCTCTCTGTGCATTTCTCTCTCCCTTATTACTCTTTCTTCTGAACTCTGGTCACTTCAGTCATTCTGAATTCTATTGCAAAAATTATTATTATTATTATTATTATTATTTGATTTTTGGGTCACACCAGCAGCACTCAGGGGTTACTCCTGGCTCTATGCTCAGAAATTGCTCCTGGAGGGCCTGGGGGACCATATGGGATGCCGGGATTTGAACTATCGTCCTTCCGCATGCGAGGCAAATGCTTTACCTCCATGCTATCTCTCCAGCCCCATATTGCAAAAATTATTAATTCATGAGTACGCAGATCCTGCCAAGCTTCACTCCTGCAGGATTTCAGCCTACATGTTTTCTTCAGACAATAAATTTGTCAAGATGTTCGTTTCCAATCCTCCAGGGATTCATTGCATTATGTTAGGTGCCTTTGAAATTGTCTTCTCATATATTTTGAAGTTTTCTCGTTATGACTAGAAGTTAAAACATGCCCCTAATACTCCATCTTGCTTAGAAGCAGAAAGACTTTTAGCTGATATTAGTTTCAACATCCTTTTTTATCATCTATTTGTATTATATTTAGGATGCTGTTCACCATGATCACTTTTCTTTTCAGATAGAATTCAGAGATTCTTCTAGTCTGTTCAGAAGGGCTGCCTTCCTTTCCTTTAGATATCACCAGCTTCTTTATCTAGATTTTTCTTTCCTTTTAAAAGTAAGAGTCATGATTTATTAAGTACTTCCTGTGTACCAGGCATATATTAGGAGGGTAAATGTATGACTTCATGTAATCCTTTTGGTAACCCCTGTGAACAAGTTTCATGATAGAGATTAGGTCATAGAAGTTGAGCAGTTTTCCATTTATTCAGGGTCACACGACACAGAAACAGCATAATCAGCATAGATACCCCAGGATCGAAGGCTTTCTCTTCACACCAGGCCATAACGCTGATGCAGTCCTACAGAAGTTATTTTGCTGAGTGCAAGAAGATAGATACTAAAACCAACCAGGAGAGGTTCTTCTTATCTGCCCTGGCACTAAGAGTAAGCATTTCACAGCATCTAAAAAAAGAGAAAGATACTAGTACAGTTCAGAAGAGTAGTTTTGATGGAAGTTCTGTCAAGTGGCAGGAAGGGAAAAGGGATAAGAGTACTTGTTGAAAAACAGTGGTTTTAGAAATGCTGGGTCAAGAAAGCAGGGCACAATTAAGTTACAGAGGGTGATGGAAGAAAACAAAGGAAGACATTACTCTGAGCTGACATACTTTGGAAAGCTGTTAGAGCAATGCATAAGTACATGGCAGGGACCTGTGTTTTTGTCACTGCAACCTTTCCTTCTCCATGAGAATAGAACCCAAAATGAAGGACAATAGAGCAATATAACATATCGGCCTTATTGCCAAGATAAAATGTTTCTGATAGATTCCTAGTGCCAGCACACAGTACTTATTAGCATTGCTTATGTATTTTATAAGCTTGCTGTACAATCACATCATTTTCATTTTAGCTTTTATCAGTGCATGGATGTTTAATTTTGTTTTTGTGATACCTAAATGGTTTGGGTTATTTTTTTTTTTTTATCATTTTTTGCCGCCTGGCGGCACTCCTGGCTCTGCACTCAGAAATTGCTCTCCTGGCAGGCACAGGGGACCATATGGGATGCCAGGATTCGAACCACCATCCATCCTGGATCAGCTGCTTGCAAGGCAAATGCCCTACTGCTGCACTATCTCTGCTCCCACACAGTGTTTTTAACCTTTGCCAGAATATTAAAGTTATAGTATATAATATAATGTATAATATAGGTATAAATGTATTTAATACCTACATATAAATGTACTTAAGGAAGTTTAAATAGTTTGTGGTAGTTTCTACAATTATCTTTTTTATTTTCCTTTTTTTTGGGGGGTCAAACCCAGCAGCGCTCAGGGGTTACTCCTGGCTCTATGCTCAGAAATCGCTCCTGTCAGGCTCAGGGGACCATATGGGATGCCGGGATTCGAACCACCAACCTTCTGCATGAAAGGCAAACACCTTCCCTCCATGCTGTCTTTCCGGCCCCTCTATAATTATCTTTATACTTTAAATAACAAAGTGCCCTGGAATAGTCTGTATTGTCAGTGACCTGCTGGTACATAAAATGAGATATACAGTCACCTCCGCTATAGAGAATTTCAAGTAACAGTTAAAAGGAGATTATAAGAGTTTGAAATGTAGACAACACATGTGAAAATTTTCATACAATGATAGTGTAATAATAATGATTTTTTTTCTTCCAGAACACAAGTTTTTCACTTTTGGGGGGAGAAAGGGGGGGCTTGAGGCCACACCTGGCGATGCTAGGACTTAATTCCAATCAGGAATTACATCTGGTGGTGCCCTGAGGACCCATATGTGATGCCGACAATCAAACCAAGGCTGGCCACATACTGTCTTTCCAGCACAAGTCTTCACATTCATTGGTGTAATAGCAGTGTCAGAGAGGCTCGGTTTTTAAATGTTAATGATAGTTACCTAAGATGTTACCATAATTCATTTAAAAATATACCATGACCATATAGACAGCTCCTTTTTTTGATTCTTTGAATCCCAAAAAATGACCTGACCATTTACCATTACCTCTTCTTGCAAGCCAAACACCCTACCACTGTGCTATCTCTCTGGCCCCACCTCTTCTATATTCACTGAATCACACACTTAAGCTTCTTGACTGAAAATGTAGATTAAAAATAACATGTGTGGTTGGGGCTGGGATGATAGTACAGCAAGTAGGGTGCTTGCCTTGCACACAGCTAATCCAGGTTTGATCTTATGCTCCCCATATGATCCCTATAGCCTGCCAGGAGTGATCCCTAAGTGCAGAGCCAGGGGAGTCAACACTGAGTACAGCCAGGTGTATTACCCATATCTCCCACCCCAAAGAAAAACCACAACTAGAGAGTTGGTACGCAGGTTAAAGCACTTGACTTACAATGCGATTGATTCAGGTTACTCCTTAGCACCAACCACATCTATTCCCCTAACCATGGGTTTCAAACTCAATTTACCTGGGGGCCACAGGAGGCAAAGTTGGAGTGATCCTTGAGTGCAAAGTCAGTAGTAAGCCTTGAGCATTGGGGGATATGACCCAAACAACTAAAACAAAACAAAACAAAAAAAAGATTCCTCTAGGGTAGGGCCACAAAATGTTGTACGGAGAGCTGCAAATGGCCCACGGGCCCGAGTTTGAGACCCCTGGAGAGTAATTCTTGAACACCACTGGGCAAGACCCAAACCCCTGCACCTCCCTCACCAAAAAAAAACCATGTTGGCCATCCCTGTTTTTAATGCATAAATAACATTTTTAGACATTTTTTTATTTCTGTCAATGATTTTTCCTTCATTTTTTAAAAAAATTATTTATTTATTTAGGTTTTGGGGACCCCACCCAACTGCACTTAGGAGTTACTCCTGGGAGGCTCAGGGGACCATATAGGATACCGGGGATCAAACCCAGATCCATCAAGGATCAGCAGCATGCAAGGCAAACATCCTACCACTGTGCTATTGTCCCAGCCTCAATTTTCCTTCATTTTTAACTTTCTCTTTTCTATTTCTTCTTTCTTTCTGGATTTGTTTACTGTGTACCAGTCTTTGAGTGTTCAGTTTGCTTTTCAGCATCATCCATAATGCTTCTAAGGCTTACTACGTTCTTGACTACTGTTACTTCTATATGGACGATTTCTTTCACTTTTTTGTCAGAGTGTATTTTCAAGTTTATTAGTCAATAAACTTGCTGAAACATGATTTTCAGATCATTAAGCTTTGATATGATTGTTGCCCTATAACTTCTTCAAGGCAGATTAAAGAGGTCTGATGACAAGACATCTGGGTTTTTGTTGTCTTCTGTTGGCATCGCTAGTGTTCTTTTGTTTTTCCATTGTTTTAGATGTTACATTTACCGATGACAAGGGTTAGGCTTACTTCTGTCCAAGTGGTATGATTGTCTAGGTGTGGGCTTGTGTCTGAAAAATCCTACGACCTTTGCTCCTGTGGCAAGTGTTCATAGGTGCCCCATTATAATGAGGCTTTTTGTTTGGTTGGATTTTAGGTTTGTGTATATGTTACTGGGCTAAAGTACAAGGATTTCCAATAGGACTTTCAGTGTCTATAATTGTCTGCCATTCATCCACTTGTACATCCACTTGTGGTCTGAAGTTTGGGGATAACTAGCCACACACGAAATCTGAGAGCTTCACTTGAGCTTCCAAAAACTCTGTCCAAGCAAATCTGGGAACTGAGGTCAGGGCAGGTGAGTACCTAGAAAGTGACCTGCACATTCAATTACAGGGCCCCCAAGGGGAGGTCACATCCCACAGTTCAGCTCTGAGGTACTGTACTATTCCTCCAGGCCCATTTGACTCTGTTCTCCCGTCTTCATTCTTTTTTACTCTTCCCCATCAGTATTTATGCTTATATGAATAGTATTTGTACTGAAATATGATGAAAATATCTTCAAAATAAGTATTTTATGCTCTACCACTTTGGTTTACCTTTTAGCTATTTTGGGGAATATACATTGAAATAGGGTTAGAAAATTATTTTCAGAACTGGAGAGATAGTACAGCAGGTAGGACATTTGTCTTACACACTTACAACCCTTGTTTGATCCCTGGCATCCCATATGGTTCCCTGAGTACTGCCAGGCATAATTTCTATGTTCATAGGCAGGAGTAACCCCCTGAGCATTGCCAGGTGTTCCCCCAAAATAAGAGAGAAAGAGATAAATAAGAAGAAAAGAAAATTATCTTCCTTCTGCATTTTAAAAGGTTGTATCTAACAAGTTTACCATTTAATGGTACCATTTACCATTTTTAAGTATATGGTTCAGGGGCTGGAGAGAGCATGGGGGTAGTGCGTTTGCTTTGCATGCAGAAGGTCGGTGGTTTGAATCCCGGCATCCCATATGGTCCCCTAGGCCTGCTGGGAGAGATTTCTGAGCATAGAGCCAGAAGTGACCCCAGCATTGCTGGGTGTGACCCAAAAACCAAAAAAAAAAAAAAAAAAATATATATATATATATATATATATATATATGTTTTAGTGGTATTGAGTACATTTATGTTGTTTACCAGATATAATCACTTTGCATTTTCAACTCACAAAAATTGAACTCTGTACCCATTAAGCAATAAATTCACATTCTTCCAAACCCTCCACCCCAGCTATCAACATTAATTCCTGTTCTGTCTGCAATTGGATTATTTTACTTAAAGTTAACATCCCCATTTGACATTCTGTCAAAAATATTTTTTAAATTTGAAAAATAAACTGTTATGTGTATATTCATACTTTGTTCATCCATTGATTTGTCGGTGGACATGAAGGATTCCGCATTTTGGCTGTTGTGAATAGTATTGCTGTCAACCATCAAAAATGTTTTTTCAGGTCCCTATTTTCAGTTCCAGAGTGGAATTTGTTGGGCCATAAGGAAATGCCATATAATTTTCCGCATTCAACTGCACCATTTTACATTCCTACAAGCAGTACATTAGTATTCCAATTTTTCCACATCCTTGCCAACACTTGTTATTATCTTTTTATGTTTGATGAGTGTGTGTTTTAGAGCCATACCTAAGTTGTGCTCAGAAGCTGTTTTGACTCTCAGCTCTGGAGTAATACCTGACATACTCAGGGGACCATATGTGGTACAGGCTTACAACCAGTGCAGCTGCATGCAAGGCAAGCACCTTGCCTCCCAGACTGTCTCTCCAGACCTACTTTATTTTATTTATTTATTTTTTGTTGTTTAGGGCAGCACCAGGTGGTACTCAGATCTTACTCCTGGCTATGCACTTAGGGATCTCTCCTGGCAGGATCAGAGGGACCATATGGGATGACAGAGATTAAACGTGGGTCAGATCCTTATGTACTATATTATCTTTCCAAATCACCTTTTTATTTTAAATAGATGTCTTGGTGCTTGTGAGATGTTATTTCATTGTGCTTCTAGTTTTTGTTTCTGTAATGTTAAGTGTCACTGAGCAGCATCTTCTATGCTGACTCACCACTTTTTGTTTTGTTTTGTGGTTTTGGGGCCACGCCCAAAAATACTAAAGAGCTATTCTTGTTTCTGCAGTCAGGAATTACTCCTGGTGGGCACAGTGGACCATATGGGTATCTGGGGATCGAGTCTGGGATCACTGGATGCAAGACCTGCCCATTGTACTATAGCCCCAGCCCCTCATTCGCCATTTGTAAGTCTTCCTCAGAGAAATGACTATTTTTGGACCACACCCGGTGGTGCTCAGGGGTTATTCCTGGCTATCTGCTCAGAAATAGCCCCTGGCAGGCATGGGGGACCATATGGGACACTGGAATTCGAACCAACCACCTTAGGTCCTGGGTCAGCTGCTTGCAAGGCAAACACAGCTGTGCTATCTCTCCGGCCCCTGATTGTTAATTTTTGATTTGGGTTTTCTTACTGAGTTTTAGGAATAGTTTGCATATTCTGGGCATCAATCCCTTATCAGATACGTGGTTTTTGCCTTTTAACTCTGTTCTTTTTATGGGGGGGGGGCAGTGCTCAGGGGGTACTCTTGGCTCTATGCTCAGAAATCGCTCCTGACAGGCTCGAGGGACCATATGGAATGCTGGAATTTGAACCACCTTCCTTCTACATGCAAGGCAAACACCCTACCTCCATGATATCTCTCCAGCCCCATAACTCTGTTCTTTGATACATACAATGTTAACTTGATGATGTCTAATTCTTTTCATTTTATCTTTCTTAATCTAAATATAAAGCACTTCTTTCTCTTTATTAAGCAAGGCTTGTATAAATCAGTGCCAAATTTCCAGACCTGATTGGTTTAATAGTTTCTTAATCTCTCTAAAACCTGCCCTGCTCTTATATTAACTTTTATGTTCATTACTTGGTTACTAATATTTTGTTAGATATTCTTTTGGTGTCATAGCAGACAAATCATTCTCAAATCCAGTGTCATGGAGTTCTATTTTCTCTGAGTTTCATAGTTTTATTCTTGTGTTCATTGTGTTCATTCATATAAGGGTCTAACTTGACTCTTACACCTGGATGCCTGGTTTTCCCAGTGCCATTGTTGAGAAGGTGGTTCTTTTCCCATTGAACATTCTTAAAATCCTCACCAAGTCATTTAAGGGGCCAGAGTAATATTACAAGTAGGGTGATTGCCTTGAACACAGTTGACCCAGGTTTGATCTCCAGTCCCCATATGGTCCCTCTGAGCACTGCTATAAGTCCTGGCTGCAGAGCTAGAAGTAAGCCATAAGCCTTATTGAGTGTGTCCCCCACCAAAAAAGTGCCACTTAGTCTTATGTGTGAAGGTTTATTTCTGGACTTTCTATTTCATCATTCATTTTCAATTGTGTGTTAATCATAATTTAATTTATTTTATTTTATTATAATTTTGTTAATTATAATTTAATTATGATTTAATTTGTGGGTGTGTCATAGTTTATTCAAATATAACTCAATGACTGGCATATAGGTTGTGTCCTGCATTTTGAAACTTCAACAACATTGCAACAAACAGCTTGGAATATATTTTACAACCTGATACTTTTATTTCTTTATAGTGAATTCACAGAAATAGAATTGCTAGATCAAATTGTGTGTTTAGTTCTTAATTTCAGTGGATGGAGGTTCTTCTTAAAAATATGTAGCATTTACATTTCTGCCAGCCAGGGATGGTCCTTGATAGCATTTAAAAATCATCACCATCGGGTCAGATCAGTAGCACACTGAGCAAGGCATCTGTCTTGCATGTGACCAGGTTCAATCCCTGACATCCTATATGGTCCTCGAAGCTTGCCAGGTGTGATTTCTCAATGCAGAAGTAACCCTGGGTGCCACTGGGTGTGGTCCAAAAAAAAGTCCACCTCTACCACCCCCAATTGTTTGGTTTAGGATCAGAATTCTAGAAATCTTTTCCTGTTTCCCAATATAATCGGTTTTAAATTATGAGACTTTTATTCAATATTAAACTTTTATCAATATTTAGCAACAAAAAAGAAGAAATTATATTGCCTATATAATGTCTGAAAAAAATTTCTCTACTGATTTTTTTAGAAGTCTCCTTCATTTACCTGAAAATGCAAATGAGAGCATTTCTCTTATTTTCTTATTTCTACCTGCAGTTAAATCAAGATTTTGTGAAATAGCAGGGTGTGTTTGGAATTTTGGGGGGTATTTTTAATTTAGTTTTATTTGGGGGGCAGTGCTATACTAAACAGTGTTCAGATTACACCTCTGCACTCAGGAAATTACTCCTGGCAGGACTGAGGCACCATATGGATTCTGTGGATTGAACGCAGTTCACTACTGTACTGTCACTGTGGCCTAAACTCAGGTGTTAAGTGTTTTCCCTGATCCCAGTTGCTTTCTTTTCTTTCTTTTTTAATTACTTTTATTGTGATCAAAGTGAATTACACATCTTTCACAGTAATAATTAAGGTACATAGTGACAAAGAATTAGGGCCATTCCCACCACCAGTGATGTCCTTTCTCCATCCCTGTTCCCAGCATGCATCCCATACTTCCCCACTTTGTCCCTTGGACTGCTAGTGTGAGAGGTCTCCTTTGTGTATAGCTTGCTGTAGATTGGGTATCGATTCCAGTGTCGTTGACTTTGGGTTTGGTTCCAGTTGCTTTCTTGAAGAACATGAGTTAACCAGTGCTTCCTGGTGTTTCCTAGATTCACACTGATGCCGAGAGGGAAGAAGGTGAAGAGTTGGAGGACAGCATGGATGTGTTTGATGACAGCAGCTCCAGCCCATCCGGCACCTTAAGGAGCTACCCTCTGACGTGCAAAGTCGTCTACTCCTACAAGGTTTGTGTTTGCTTACATACTGCTGTGAATGCCTGCATCTGTCCAGCCCCTCACACCACACAGCATCTGGTTACTATTCAGTTGCTACAGGAGGTAACACGGCAGAGTGGTGCAGAGTCCAGGCAGTGCTGTCACCCAGCTTGAGTTCAGATCCTACCTTAGGAGCTTCTTGATCACACCCATCTCAGTTGCTTCCAGCCTCTATTTTTAAATCTGTGTTATGGGACCAGTTTGAGTAATAATATGTAACTTAATCTAGTATCTGGCATCAGTAAATTTTCAATAAAATCAACTCTTGCCCTTATTATCAATTGCCTGCCAACATAGGATCTTCCATAATGAGAATCCTAAAAATAAAATTAAAATTTTTCAAAGCATTTTTTAACCTATACCCCTTTCTCTTTTATTTTGGGTCCTTATTAGGCATTACTCATGAGGCCATTCGTGGCTCTGTGCTCAGGATATCAGGATATGAACCAAAGTTGTAGCTATAACTTTTTGTAGTCTCTCTCCAGCTCTACCTTAACCTTTCTTAATATGAATATAACTATCTCCTGTTTCCATTTTAAACAAGGATCTGGAGAAATAGATGGTAGGTTCCAGACCTGATTTGGTATAATAGTTCATCTCCTTCAACCTTGCTCTGTGCTCATGTTAACTCTTTATTCATACAAAATTGAATTTTCTCCTGTTTCTTTTTCCCTCATTCACCTCATCTAGTCCTGTCAGTCCTTTGAGTTTACCTCCATAATATACTCAGAATGCATTCGCTTTTTCCCATGTTAGCTTAAACCTTCACTTTGATTACTATAGAATGAAAAAGATCAGAAAAAAGTAAAAATAAAACAATTCATGATTGCTGTCCCTTCCTCATTTTTGCTTCCCATTTACCCCTCCTCTTTAATACATAGCGTTTATTTTCTTTCCTTGACTAAACCCCACTGTAAACTTCCCACATATAGAAATACCGACTCTTAGGGGCCAGAGAAATAGCACAGCATATAGAGTGTTTGCCTTGCACGCGGCCTACCTGGTTTTGATCCCTGGCATTCCATGTGGTCCCCTGAGCAGTACTAGGAGTGACCCATGAGCACAGATCCAGGAGTAACCTCTGAGCACTGCTGAATGTGGCCCAAAAACCAAAACAAGCAAAAGTAAAAAAAAAAAAAAAAAAATTCCCTCTTTACTGAGTTTTGTAATGTGGATAGATCTGCACCCTGCCCATCTCCCTGACTTAGTGTCATCTCCAGCTCGCTTGCTGCATTAGCCACTTTGGCTGCTGTTCATGTCTTCAGAAGCACTGGGTTCCTTCCTGTCTTGACAGCACTGTTCTTCCTACAGCCCCAACCTTGAACTATCTTTTCCCAGATATTGATTTACTGCTGCCCACTGTTCTGCACTGAGACTTAGCTCAAGTAGTACCTACCTCAGTCCCCAGTGGTTGCCTAAATATATAAACAACTCCTCAAATCCAGCTCTCTCTTCCACAGCCATTGACACTGTTGAGTTTACTATATATAATCCTTGCTGCCAGACAAGCTTAAGTATGTTTCCATATTTCTGACTTATACACCAATTCATAGAAGCAGAAACCTTGTCCCTGTCTAACCTTTTCCAATGTGTCTTCAGCACTTAGGACTTAAAACATTTACTAAAGTACTTAGAACATTTACTGACACATTATTTGCTCAGTAAATGTGGAAGGGAGAAGGACTAGTGTAAGGAAGGCACAGATCAAGGAATAACCTCTGGCTGCTGTGCTGAGGTAGACCCTGTGCTGAAAGACCACACAAGGAAAGGTCTGGAAAGAATATCCCCTGATCATACCTAGGACAGTCTGATCCTTGTCACTGTCCCAGGTTTCCCCAAGTTCACAACATATACTCCTCATGCTATCAGTGATTCATGGACCTTTTTGTTGTTGGTTTAAATGAATAATACTTCCACTTTTCTGAAAGGTTGGCATCTTTTTTCGTGTAAACTATTTTAATAATATTTTTTAAAACATAAAAGTCATCTTCTGAAATATTTGGAACAATGTTAGTGATTCTAAGTCTAGGGATGGGTTTCCTTGTTTCACTGACAGTATTTTATTTACTTTGAAGTTCTAGAATTAAAACGTAAAATCCTTAGAGAGATGGCTCAAAGGTTTAGAGCACATGCTTTGCATGTGGCATGTAGGAATCCTGAGTTCTGTCACCACGTGGTCCCTTAACCCCTCTTAATCCCCCAAAAAATCTACGTTCTGTAAATGGAAGTACTCCTCTGTTTCTAAGTGACTTTTCTAGCTTTCCCTCTACTGGCTTATCCTGGGCATGACTGGTGATTCAGACTGTAAACTGTAGTTAATCACTGAGCATTCATCAAGTGCCTGATATGAGAAGAGTTGTAGGATTGCAAGATCGAATGTGACATAATCCCTATTGCTCAGGAATAGATTTTTTGGGTCAATAAATGTTAAATTGAAACACAATATTGTATTTGAAAGCATGTATAGTGGAAGTAAAACCCATAATTCTTCCTGTAATGGTGTTGAGAAATTTTGCAGCTGAGATGGCATTTAAATTAGGTCACAAATACAGTCTTCTAAATATAAGAAGGTAGGGCAAAGAAAGAGCCTAATAAGCAAAATGAAGAGAAAAGGATACAGTTGGATGAAAAAAAATGAGATTTTCAGAAAATAGGAAATTTATTGCTATTTCAATAACCAAGTGTGAGGAACAAAACCACAAGACCCAGAGACTTGCTCATTCTGTTGTCAAGGCCCATGTAGACTACACCAAAATTGTTTGTTTTTGCTTTGGGACCACACTCAAAGGTGCTCAGGAATTACTCCTGACTCTATTCAGAAACCATTCCTGGCAGGCTTAGGGAACCATATGGAATGCCAGGAATCAAACCAGGGTGAGCAGCATGCACGGCAGACACTCTACCTGCTGTGCTATCACTCTGGCCCTCACATGAAATTTGGGCTTTTCTTCTGCCTGGGAAGAATGACTGAATGTCCCAAAACCAGATTGGACACTAGAGATGGAAGCCCTAATTGTGGTGGAGACAGATACAATCTCATGGGCTGAAAGAGAGGCTTAGTCTGTAAACCTAAGAGTGACTTCTATAGTTCAGATCAACATAGGAGACCTGGATTAATCTGATGAGAACCAAGAAAATCTATAATTTTGGACTGAGGTTGTGGCTCCATGATATAGCACTTGGGGCCGGGAAGGTGGCGCTAGAGGTAAGGTGTCTGCCTTGCAAGCGCTAGCGTAGGACGGACCACGATTTGATTCCCCGGCGTCCCATATGGTCCCCCCAAGCCAGGGGCGATTTCTGAGCACATAGCCAGGAGTAACCCCTGAGCGTCAAATGGGTGTGGCCCAAAAATCAAAAAAAAAAACAAAAACATGATAGAGCACTTGCCTTGCAATGCATAAAGCACTGGATTGATTCACAGCGCTACATGTTCCCCAAAAACCAAGCTGAGTGTAGCCCCCAAAAAATAACAAACCCTGGGCCAGAGAGATAGCATGGCGGCAGAGCATTTGCCTTGCATGCAGGACAGTGGTTCAAATCCCGGTATCCCATGTGGTCCCCAAGCCTGCTAGTAGTGATTTCTGAGTGTAGAGCCAGGAGTCACTCCTGAGCGCTGCTGGGTACGACCCCAAAAAACAAACAAAAAATAGCAAACCCTAAAATGAATGGTTAGAGAGGTCAGAGATATAGTCTAACAGGCAGGAGCACATGCTTCATATTCAGAACACCTAGACTCAGCACCAGCACCACATGGTATACTCAAGCACAATGCCAGAAGTAACCCCTAAACACCACAGGGTGTATCCCAATATAAAACATAGTTAGATTTAATGCTTTAAAAATGCTTGTAACTTCTCTGAAGCAATAGTATAACAGATAAGGCATTTGTCTTGCATGCGACTGAACCAGGTGTGATCCCCAGAACTACATATAGTCCCCACAGAAACCTGTCAAGAGTGATCCCAGAGTGCAAAGCCAGATTAAATCCCTGAACACTGCTGGATATGACCCCAAAACAAACCACGCTCATAACTTTTGGCCCTAATAATATCCATCTTAAGGAAATCACCCAGAATATAGAAAATATGTATATATAATGTTCTTTCATGATATTACTTCTCCGTAACAGTTTAAAGTTCATAGTCCAGGGGCTAAAGAGATAGTATAAAGGTTTAGATGCTTGGCTAGCATACAACACTGATTCAAATCCCAACACCACATAGGATCTCCCCAGTGCCACCAAGAGTGGGCTGAAAAATAAATTAATTAATAATAAATAAAAGTTCTCAGTCCAGAAAGGGAAGAATTAAAGGAATTAACTATACAGAACATGACCCAAACATATAATATGAAAATAATTGGAAATTTTATTAGTAAGAATAGAGAAATTTTTATGTATGAGGAAAAGCTGTATTTTTTTTTTTTAAAAAAAGACTTTGTGTTACATTTAATGAAAGACAAGTCAGAGTCAGTGCAACACAATACATGGCCACTCACCAGTCTGGGAGGAAATTTCCCTGTTCTTGATGGAATAAACAAGGGCCTGTGCTAATAAACAGGTAGTGGCCTTTTACTTTTTTTTTTTTTTTAATTTTGATCATATTAGCTTACATATCTTTCACAGTAGTATTTTAGGTACATATTAGCATTGAATCAGAGGAATACCCATCACCAAATTTGTCCTCCCCCATCCCTGTTCCCTCCTGCAACCCATATCCCCATCACCCCCAGGCAGCTAGAATAGGTGGTCCCCTTTTTGTCGAGCTTACTGTTAGTGATCATATATCTGTTTGGTCCTGGTGCCCTCTATTTGAGAGACAGAGCTAGATAATTCAAGTTATGTGGTTTTGTTTGAAGGAAAGAAAAGCAATAGCATGGGATAAAGGAAGGAAGGAGGGAGGGAGGGAGGGAGGGAGGGAGGGAGGGAGGGAGGAAGGAAGGAAGGAAGGAAGGAAGGAAGGAAGGAAGGAAGGAAGGAAGGAAGGAAGGAAGGAAGGAAGGAAGGAAGGAAGGAAGGAAGGAAGGAAGGAAGGAAGGAAGGAAAAATTAAATAAGCTAAAAATGGGCAGAGTCCTTCTAGAGGCTTTCAACCTCAGTTTGAGAGAGGACATGAAAAAGGTAATAGAAGCACCACCACAAGACAGAAAGAAAGATCAAATATCCAGTGAGCACTACAGCAATAGAGACAAACACCACACAATAGTCTCGGTCCTGAAATCAAACCATGCCGAAGTGCAAAAAGAAAGAGAAAGATAAGATAAAATATAAAATAAAATAAAATAAAATAAAATAAAATTGGAGATATCAACTTCAATATCTACACCAAAATAAAGAAGTCAAAAAAAATCAATAAATAAATATATATGTGGATAATATGGTTATTTTGTGCTTTTTTTTTTTTTTCTTTTTCCCCCTGCATAGGCACAGTAACTATTAGGGATATTAAAGAGAGAATTCCCTTGGCCTAGGCTGTGTTATTTTTTTAAATAAGTTATCAGAATGTGTATTTGTAAAAGATCCCAATTAAGAGTGGCACAGTAGGTAGGGCGCTTGCCTTGCATGCAGCCTACTCAGGCTTGATCCACGACATCCTATGTGGTCCCTGTTCACTGCTAGGAGTGATTATTATGCGCAACATCAGGAGTAATCCCTGGGCTTAGCCAAGTGTGCCCCAACCCCCCCCAAAAAAAATCTCAATTATATATATTTCTCAGATTTTCTCCAGTGAATATATAATACTCTGACAATCAAGAAAGGACATTGTTTCCAAAGAAAGTAAATTGCTGGTGATGGGCATGGAAAGAAAGGCTGCTCCCAAATCCTGACTTTGGACACGGGGGACTGAGTGGACAGCATGAGAGCCTGTGTTTATCTTGCACTCATTTCCTGACCACTGGCTCTCTTTCACTGGAGTAAATACAGATGATATCCCTGACTTTAGTAAGTCATCGCAGTCAGAATCCCACAAGGCAGACAATTCACTAGAGTGCAAGGTGGCTGAATGCACAAACCTCGTGAGAGCTAAGGGCGCAGTGGCAGACATTAGGACTGTCTGGGAAAATGTGAGCTTGGCAGCAAATCAAGAGCAATAAAACAGCTACCATTTAAGAAGCACTATGTGCCTGGCATCTGGGTACTTTGTCTTCTAATCCTTTTAATAGCCCCTTAAGGAAGATGATTATCAGCCCATCTATTCATTCAACCAGTATTACAAACACCTTTCATGTAGAGTGCTATGCTCTTTCCCATGTGGGAATATAGAGTTGTTCAAAGTAGATGCACACAAACCACCACCCCCAAAAAGTAGAACTCAGCACCACTGGAGTATACAGGAATAGAAAAGGAAAATTAAGTGCAGAGGAGGCCACTGCTTATTTGCCCATAGTAAGGAGTCTAAAGCCAGACCTACACCTACAATGATCTAAACCAGTGGGCGGCAACCTTTTTTTTCAACTGAGCCAAATCTCTCCAAAACTACGATTGAAATTTATTTTGACAGCCACACAGGGCAAGCACTGACAGAGGCTAGGAGCACAGTCCTGACTCCTGGAGCGGCCGCCGGGCACACAGAAGAGCCAAATTAAAAGTGTAAAGAGCCATACATGGCTCTCGAGCCGCAGGTTGCCGGCTACTGATCTAAACCAAGGGCCACAGAGCTGCCCTGTGGAGCAGCAGACATAGCCTGGTGAACAAAGACAGGGTTTTTGAGAAGGAAGTGTGTCAGCATCAAAGCCCCTAGAGGCCACCATGACCATAGTCAACAGAGGTGGTGGGCATTGCTCAAAGGATGATCTGGTGAGGGCCAACTTCTGCTCAGGTGACATGCTGGTACCCTATGAGATTCTCTTCCACAAGCAGAAATAGAAGGGTGCTCTCAATATCCCTCTACCAGGCTCCCTCACACTGAAACCTGGTGGCATGGACACTTTGAGTCTTGCCAAAGAATTGGGAAAAACAAAAGGAAGTTTGTGTCATGGGTGTTTTTTACTGCTATGTTCAGGGCACCCTGTGGCTTCACGTCAGTAGAAATTCCCCAGGAAAAACCATACAGCTCCTTTTTTTTCTTCCCTCATAATTTTGAGACCAGAGGTCATTTGCTGAGACTCTGGCCCTGAAGTGTTTCAGTAATTGGTTAACCAGTCACAGTGTTTTTCTGTCTTAAGCTGCTATTGCGACAATCCAGAGTCTGGGTTTGATGAAATATTCTAGTGCACTCGAACTAGGAAATGAGTCTTAGGAAGTTATTTTTGTGTATATAACTACAAGATACTTTACACTTTGACACTGTTAAGATTTGAGAAACTGGAATAGCCCTGGCGATTAGTTTTCACTGATCTTAGGGAAAGCTTTTAAGGCTAATATGAACCTGAAGATGCCCATAGATCTCACACTGCTCCACATGATAGAAACACAACCACATCTCTCTCCACTCTGTGAACATCCGTGAGAGAGTTTGCACTTAGATTTTCCAGGCTATGGGGGCAATACTGGACTCCTGTCAGGTAATAAAACCATCAGTTAGTGGTTTGTGTCAAAGCACCAAATTGGATTGACCCAATCTCCATGTTTAAATTGGAATGTCCTAAATCCAGATTTGATCTGGATCACAATCATTTCCTTCCCTCCAGCTTTCTTCTCTTGGCCACTCATTTACAGCAATGCAGACAATCCTAGGCATTGCTCGAGCCATCATTGACCCATGTGCATAGTCACATTCTCACAGCGCACACCATCGTGCTAGCCATCTGGTGCGGCCTGAATCCCCTGCTTTCTCTGTTGCCTGTGCTTCCCAAGTCACCATGGTTCTTTGCATATTCATCCTCCATCAACCCGCCAGTCCTCTGCTAATGGCAGGCTTGCCATGTTGAAGACCTGGAGGCCTCAAGGCACAGGACAGGCGAGCAGAAGCCTGTGCTAGAGCTGGCTCACAGAGTGCTTTGCTCACTGAGCTGCACTGCCACTAGGCGATTCCGTTTCTCCTCTGTCTGTTGTAACTTTGGTTTGTTTACTTTTCTAAAAAGTAAAACTTCACCTCATTCTGAGAGTTTTACAGTGCTTAAGTTTATGTTCAGTATGTGTCTTGAAGTCATTTCCGTATTTTGATCCCCAGTTTTTGTTACGACCACCTCACCTCTGCTCCTTATCTAACCTTTTCCATTTTGTCCATGACCATCCTACATTACAGGCTTCTCAACCAGATGAGTTGACCATTGAGGAGCATGAGGTGTTAGAAGTGATTGAAGATGGAGATATGGAAGACTGGGTAAAGGTATATTCCTTTGCTCATATCGCCCCCTTCTTGTGATGTTTTCAGGCGTTTGTTTTGGTTCTTTTGATGCCCTGTCCAAATTGTGTGTGCAAACCTTGTTTTGTCACATGTCTTTTACTCAGGCTCGAAATAAAGTTGGCCAAGTGGGTTATGTGCCAGAAAAGTACCTACAGTTCCCCACCTCGAACAGCCTACTGAGCATGCTGCAGTCCTTGGCTGCTTTGGACAGCCGGTCACACACATCCAGCAATTCCACGGAGGCCGAACTCGTTTCAGGCAGCCTCAACGGAGATGCCAGCGGTAAAGACTGAAACGAGGCGTTCTTTGTTTGGTCCCATTTGGCCTGAACTATATTGCCCTGGAGTCAGCCTTATTAGGTTAAAAGGCACACATTATTCCTGTTCTGTAATGTTTCCTTTGGTTCTATCAAGTTTATCTGAGGCAGTAGAGATAAGGTCAATCCTCAGTAAGTAAAAACAGTATCACTTTGGTCTGGACAGTGTTTTCAGCCTGGTCCTGGGCATTGGGGAGGCTACAAAAGGAATCTGGCTATCACTGTGCTTACTGGCTCACTTTCTGTCTTTCTCTCTCACTTGCCACCTAGTCTGTTTCGTGAAAGCACTTTATGACTATGAGGGCCAGACCGATGATGAATTATCTTTTCCGGAGGGAGCAACCATTCGAATCTTGAACAAAGAAAACCAGGATGATGACGGCTTCTGGGAAGGGGAATTCAATGGGCGGGTTGGCGTCTTCCCATCGGTGCTAGTGGAAGAGCTGTCAGCCTCGGAAAATGGTGACATTCCATTGACACGAGAGGTCCAGGTAAGCAGGAGGAGGAGAAAACATTCCGACAGAATGAATCCTGGGAGAGTCTGTTGACCCACTCGGAAGTGCACTGTGGTCCCCCACCTTCCCTTTCCACTTCATCTTCATTTACCATTGTCTGGTAACTTGGATTTGGGAAAGCCTGCCCTCCCCAGTCTGACTCTTGTGTAGCATCTATACTATATATACTCCAGTGATGTACCATAATTCTTCATTGTATGTGACAGACCCAGACTGGTTTGGTGGAGAGAAGGAAGCCAAACAGAGAGGGCCACACTGTCTGAGATTAGCAGAAGGCGTGAAGATAGTAGCTTACTCTTTCCTTCGCAATCAGAGCCTTCCCAGCCCTGATTCCTCCAATTCATTTCCAAGAACTCCTGAACATGCCAGCTCCTCCTCACCTGAGGCAAGACTGCCCTCACCCCAGCAACACTTGCCTAGTAGGAAATCCCCTATTGGATCTCTTGCAGCAGACCTGCAGGTCCAGGATGTTGAGGCACTTACCTACCCCATCTCAACTATTGTGGCTTTCTCCCAATGTTTGTGAAACCTGGGGGAGTCAGAAACTCTGCCTGGTGTTTTTTATCTTCACAGAGGCATGTTTTCGAGAACACTTTAGAATGGCCTGACTCAGTGACCATGCAAGATAAACAAAAGTCAGTAGTACAAGGAGCTCCCTGACGGAAAATAGTGAAGAGCAACACAGTCAGGGTCTAGAGTGATTGTTCCAGGCTCCTTTGCTCTCTGACATGGCTGAGAAAAAAATAAAACAGCAGTTGTCAGGGCTCCACTCCAGAGAGAAAGTTGTCTGGCATGGACAGGGGCCTACCCGGCCTCCATAATAGCCGTGTGACCTCCTTTCTCTGCTGCAGGTCTCGCCTTCTCCAAAGCCCGCCAGCTCCCTGCCACCACTGCCACTGTACGACCAGCCTCCCAGCAGTCCCTACCCCAGCCCGGACAAGAGGGGTTCCCAGTTCTTTCCCCGCTCCCCCTCAGCCAATGGTAAGCGGACCCCCCCAGCTCAGAGTGGGATCCATCTCTAGTCTGTGACTCTTGGATTCACCTGAAGGCTGAACAACACTGCTTAACAGCACACAGCAATGAGCAGCTTAGGAGTGTGGGGTTGTAAGCTAAGGAACAGGGTGGCCAGAGGCCATGAATTTGATCCCTCGCATTACCCCACCTCACCCAGTGTGATGATCCCCAAGTGTTCCTGGTGCTACACATGCTATCAGCCTACAGCCAGCATCAAGGCTATGACAGCAAGACAGAGAAGGGAAAGGGTTGGGGGGGAGTCCAGTAGGGAATATAAGTGGTTATTACAGAAAAACAGTAAATAAAAAATAAATGAGGGCCAGAAAAATAGCTTAGCAGAGTGAAGTCATGCTTTGCCTGCCAGAGGCTTGGCTTCAACCTCTGGCACCACATAATGCCCCAGGCACTGCCTTGCCCAGGAAGGGAGGGGGAAAATCAATCAATAAAGTGAGTGGTTCCAATTCCCTCTCAGAAAACAGCTTCCAGGCCGAATCACCAGGATTCTCCCAGGCTCCGCGTCACACTCCTGACACCTCCTACGGCAAACTGCGGCCTGTAAGTCTTTAAGCTGGAAAGCCTTGTGTATGGTTCTCCCAAACGGAAATGTAGAACTTAGAGGTTCTGGTAGCCCTGTGTTGTTACTTATGCCCCCTGAATGAGGGCATAAGGATGAGATGGATTTAGGACCATGAAAAGAGCTGAACACAGAGCCAGGAGTAAGCCCTGAGCATCACCAGGCATGGCCCCACCTCCCCACCTCCAAAAGGGGTCTTGAGGGACTGAAGGTGGCTCGGTGGTAAAGTACTTGCCTTGTTTGTGTGAAGCCCCAAGTGCAATTCCAGAACCATAGGGTGTCCCAGCCTTACATCACTAGGTTTGGCCCAAACTCAAAATAATCCCAAAAGAAGCCCTTGAAAAGAAACACTATGCATAAAAACATTTATATGTTGGTTATATCTCAATATTTTTTGAAAAAGAGAGGTTGGAGCAATAATACAGCAGCAGGTAGGGTCTTGTCTTGCACATGGCAAACCTGAATTTGATCCCCAGTACCATATATGGTCCCTTGAGCCCAGAGACAGACATGATCCTTGAGCACCATCAGGTGTAGGCAATAAATAAATAAAGAAAATTTTAAAGAGAGACCTAGTGAATTAAAAACACATCATGGAAGGCTTAATCTACCTCAGAATCCTCCTGACCCTGCTGGAGGTGGCCCCAATAAATCAACAGAGGGGCGGCTACTTTGCATAGGCTCCACATGGCTCCCTGTTGCTGCCCCACACAAGTGGAAAGGCAGTTACTGGGCCAGGTTTCCAGAGCTCCACTTTGAGGGCCCTCACGATGGAATGACATGATGCACCTTGTGCCCCTCTGATAATTGAGAGTTGCTATTCCCTGATGCTGTTCCAAAGATCACACTTCTTCACCTCTCCCTCTGCTTCCTGGGAGCCCCCATTCCTTCCTTCCTAGCTAACCTCGGCCTCCATGCTGACTTAGCATTGTGTCTCTGTTTCTCCAGTGTCCTAGATACTTGGGCTTTGTTCACCCCGCAGCCATCCTCTGGCAGCTTCACTGTGAAGAACTTGATTCTGAAAGCTTGAGACAGATTGTTGAGATTGTCAGCACAACAGTGATGTGACCTATGTCACTTTCTTTTCTCTTTATGGTGGTGCTGTGGCCCACCATGCCTACCCCCCATGCTCTCACACATCTATAATT
This sequence comes from Suncus etruscus, assembly GCF_024139225.1. NCBI lineage: Eukaryota > Metazoa > Chordata > Mammalia > Eulipotyphla > Soricidae > Suncus > Suncus etruscus. Next base: position 51,079,939 of record NC_064856.1, read on the forward strand.
TCCACACTTTTATTCCTCAGCTATGATGGGGCAGAGTGGAAGTTAGGAATAGGGCCCCATGTGCTCCCACACTCTCTAGGCCTCTTTCTCTCTACCTTTCCCTTCCACTGTCCATGCAGGCTTCCTCCTTCTTCCCCTGCACTCACTCATCTCCTTCCAGCCTTGAAGCCCAGTTATTCACTGACCATTCCCAAGTGCCCTCCTCTTTGAACCACAGATATCCTTTTTTTTGGGGGGGAGGGGCATGCCCAGTGATGCTCAGGGGTTACTCCTGGCTCTGCTCAGAAATCACTCCTGGCTCAGGAGACCATATAGGATGCCAGAGATTGAACCCAGGTCCATCCTGGGTCAGCCGTGTGCAAGGCAAATGCCCTACCGCTGTGCTATCACTCCAGCCCCATGTACCAGACATCTTGTAGGTATCTCCAGGTTTCATGTGCCAGACCTCCAATCTCAGCACCTGTGAAGGAATTATCTGCCACCCATTCCCTTCCATATCGCCTGTCCTGGTCCATGGGATCCCCATCCTCCCAGTGTGCTGGTGCCCTTTTGGTATCTCCCTCGTACTACTTCCTGCAGGACACTGGTGCCCATCCTGCCAGACTTACCTCAAAGACAGCTGTCAGACCTACCTCTTTGGGGTGGTCCCAGGAATGCTCCCATATGGTCCTTCCCTCTGCTTTGGCCACATCCACACCATCCACTGTCACCTGAGCCATTTTTTCACATGTAACATTGCTGTTTTAAATCTCCCAAGCCTCTTTGCCCACAGCATAAAGTTCAAGTTTCCTAATATGACTCAGTGAGGCCTTTCATGACTGTTCTAGGCCTAATTTATTCTTAACCACTCTCCAGAGGTTTTTGGTTTGCTTCTTTTGGTTTTGGGAACCACACCCAGCATCGTTCAGGTATTACTCCTGGCTCTGAGCTCAGAAATCACTACTAGCAGGCTTAGGAGACTATTTGGGATGCCGGGAATCAGCTGCATGCAAGTCACACACCCTGCCTACTGTGATATCACTTCAGCCCCACTTTGGGGGGTTTTTAAGCATTGCTCTCCTATTTTCCAAGCATCTTTGGAGATTGCTTTGCAGGCTTTAGTGAGTTTTATGCCTACAAAGCTTTGGGTCAGAACCAATTTACTGGTTTCACTTTATTCCTTCAGGACAAGGATCCCACTACCACCCCAGTGTAGGAAACAGCAAAAATAAGGTTACCAGGATGCACTCAGGACATTGCTTTGAGCCTTGGGCTGCCCATGTCCTTGAAGGGCCATGTGGTTGGGGTCTGGCCATGTCCGGCACTGAAGCAGGAGCTAACTGATGGTCCGTGTCATTGTTTCCCTCCAAGGTCCGGGCAGCTCCCCCGCCACCCACACAGAGCCAGCGAAGGCCCCCCGAGAAGCTGGAGGACGTGGAGATCACGCTGGTGTGATGACAGAGCACTTCTCCACAGTTGCTACAATCAGGGCCAGACTTGGAGTGTGGCCACTCTTGTTTTTTTTAGGCACCTTTGCATGATGATGACTCTTGACCAGAGCAAGAGCCATGAGGGTGAGCTGTGACTGGGTGCTGGCCAACTCCTCTCATGTTTTCAATCTTTTGTGCCTTTTTGTTGTTGTTGTTGTCATTTTCTATGTCATCTCTCCTACAGTAAGCACACATCCTCGCTCACAGGAGATGCGCACCAGGCCCAGGTCAGGGCATAGTCCTAGAGACACTGCTCAGTACACTCGTACAGTATATTACTGTGGCCACCACAAGTGGCATCTGCTCCCCTTTCTCCAAGTGGCTTCTGCTTGCCTGATTGAGTTTAATCGGATCATGATGGCTACAAAAGGAAGCTGAAGGACGGATTTCAGGAGAGGCTGGCTCCTCCCCACAATTAGTCCCCTGGACTGAGAAAGGGAAACCGCATTGGGAAACAGCAGAGTGCCCTGCGTCTAGCACCGACTGCATTAATGCACATCCTTCCGCAACTAACAGGAGGAAAACAATAATAGTACCCTTTGTATTAATATTTATGCCGTGCATTTAGTATTAGTGGAGCTCGCGTGGAGGGCCTGAACTAGCAGACAGGAGGCTGGGCTCACAGCAGCAGCAGCAAGCATCCCAGGCAGAAGTGAGCCAGCGCCATGTTCTTTTGGCCATAGGGTGTTTTTTTCCCAGCTTAATTTTGGCAGCATGTACTCCTGTGATGGGTACACCTGCCAACTGAATGTCTAAATAAGTTGAGGACACAGACTGCACTGTTGAGCTTCTCTCCTGCAGAGAAAGGCCTTGAGCACTGTGGGATCCAGTCAGAGTACTGGCCCAGAAAGCTGATGTGGCAGGCACAGACCAAAACCTCCCAGTGCAGAAGCAGCTTCTGGACTTCTCCTTGGGGAGAAGACCCTGTGGCTCATGAACAGAATCAGCTCTGGTTTTCTAAGGATTTAGATCTTGTAAATCCTGCAATCCTGCCCCAGTACAAAGTGACAAGGAAAAGACGAGCTGTGCGTGTCCCCAAGAAGACCCAAGTCACATGGACACAGGGCACGCACTACCTCGAGACTGAGGGACTTTGCCAGTTGCTTTTTCTTTTTTCCTTTTCTTAAAAAGAAATCAACTTTACAGAACTTAACCCAAAAAAGTCCATCTTATGCTTTGAAAACTCCATGCCTCCTGAGAATCTTTGAAGACTTGAAATGTTTGCCAAATGTCCCCATGGGATTTTAGGCCCCACATGAGGTCCCAGCTTAAGCCATTCTCAGTCAGTCGCTTGTGTGATAACTTCCCATGGCCGTCGTGCCTGTGGGGGACTCTGCTCCGTGATTGAGGGCTCTTTGTTATTTGGGGTTTTTTTTTCTGCATTTTTCTTTAACCTGTTGATCTATTTGAGGTCTTTTTTTGTGTTTATCAAACTTATTCTTAAGTTTAAAGAAAAAAATTCAGAGGGTGGTTTTTTTTTCCCCAAGACTGAATGAAAGTTTGCCAACATGCCGAACATCTCTGGATCCCCACACTCTGCAGGCAGCTCTGCCACCCTCTCCACGCCCTCCTCGCTGGCCAAATTACCGTGCAGCCTGGGTTTCCACATTCTCAGAGGGTTGTTTGAAATCTTTTGTTATATTTTAAGATATTTTTTGGAAGAGCTGCTAATTTTATTTTAAGAGAAAATAAACATATGCCTCCTTTTTAAACAGGACCCCCCCACCCTGTTCCCTCCAGGACAGGTAACGCTGCGCCTCAGCTACAGGGCGGCACTTGGAGGCGCCTCTGTGCAAATGTGCTTTCTTTACAGTGGCTGTACAAAGTTTGTATTTATTATGTAAAAATGTTGAATAATAAAAAAAATGAAATTACGTTTTCTGGGCTTCTTGATGAAAAAATTTAGGTGAACAGACTTCCATGTAACCTTTAGTGGTTCATATGTTGTCGCCTCCCAGGAAGCCTTCCAGCAACCATGAAGGAAGAAGGATGTGGCTCTGTCCACAGGACAAGCAGTGCCTTATGCTAGACACCTGCCACGAATTGAATGCTGGATGCTGGACACAGAATTTGTGGCCTGTGCCTGCAAGACTTTTTCATGAGGGGCTGCCACAGGCACAGTTAGGACATGGGCATGTTAAGGCTTCCCAGCACAAGGGCCCAGAAAAATAGTACTGGGGAAAAGGGAGAAGGCCCTTCCCTTACACAGGGCCAACCTTAGACCATGTGGTCCCCATTCAGTAATAATTCCTGAGTACAGGCCCATGTGGCCCAAAAGCTTAAAAGAATTTTAATATAGAAATATTTAAGCACCATGATTACAAGCAAGTTTGTAGTTGGGTTTCAGTCATAAACAGAATATCCCGCCCTTCACCAGTGTAACATTCCCACCATCAATGCCCCCTCATCCCCTACCCCTGCCAAAAAAAGTTTTTTAATTTAAGCTGAAGACCCCACATGGACCATAATGACCCCCCTGCACGATGGTCATGTCTCTGGCTCCACTCTTTCACTTGCTGCCCCAGAAGCTGCAGCGTTTGGCTTGTTGCTCTCAGTGACCCTATGTGAGCACGTGGCTGCTCCAGATCTTTGCATTTTTCTTTCGTTGTTGTTGTTGTTTTTGGTTTTGGGGTCATACCTGGCAGCGCTCAGGGGTTACTCCTGGCTCTATGCTCAGAAATTGCTCCTGGCAGGTTCAGGGGACCATATGGGATGCCTGGATTTGAACCACTGTCCTTCTGCACACAAGACAAATGCCTTACCTCCATGCTATCTTCCAGCCCCTGCATTTACTTTCTCATCAAGTTGTTTTGTATAACCAAAAGAAAAAGCTGCATTTTTCTTTTAGCAGAGGGAGGATCACTGAATCAGGGTGGCCGGGTTGCGTGCCTTAAATGTGTGAGACCCAATTTGACCTCTCACAATGTAGATCTAATGCCCCCAGCAACAGTATATAATGAAAGAATTATAATTGTCCCCAACCACTAGAACTTGATACAACTGATGTCTGGTTCTTCTCGGCTTCCCTCTGTGTCTGCTCTGTGAAAGCTCCGTCTGCCCAGAACCCAGTGAGTGCCAGAGTGTCTCATTCCTTTTCCCCTGGTCCCACCAGCCAAAAACAACCAAAGGCAGCACTTCTGCCTTGTCTGGGAGATCTGGCCTGGGAATATTTTTCTGGAATGTTACCCTGAAACAACAGACATGAACCCACAAACAAGATTCCCAGTCCTATTCTCCATAGTAAACACCTGCCCAGTGTGTTTGCCCGCTCCCACGTCTGATTTCAGGAGGCCCATCATGTGCAGAGAAGCTGGACACACTGATGAGTCCAGAGAAATATGGGGCCGGAGATATTATTGTAGTAAGGCTCCCCTTGCATGTGACCAACCCAGGTTGGATCCCCAGAACCCCATATGGTCCCCTGAGCACAGAGCCAAGAGAGTAAGCCCTGTGCACAGCTTGATATGGGCCAAAAACAAATTAGCTACCAATAGCAGATACAGTGTTTGCATCTCACAGAGAGGGTCCATCAGGGGCACTGGCCCCAGGCTGGGTATAGACACAAGCAACCTCACCCCTTGCAAGAGGAGGGTGGATGCTTATCTCCAGTGGGGAACAGCAGCTGGGCTCAAGCATATCTCAAGAATGGGGAGGTAACTTGGGGGAGTGGGGTTTGCAGGATCAAATTTGGAATTATACCTAGGGAGCTTTCATTCTGTCAATGACCTATATCCAGCCCCACTTTAGAGGGGTGTCTGAGGGCTGGGTCCCTAATTTCTTCTGCTTCTAACTGGGCAAGACCTTCTCTCTGGGCCTGTCTGCACACACAGCAAGAACAAAGGCCATGACAGGTTTGACAATGGGCAAAAACTCAGGCACAGTCCCTGAGCATCTGATGACAAAGCTGAGAACCCAGTACCAGGAATAATTTTGAGCCTCTCTGGCCTTCTGCACCTCATCCCAACCCTCAGCAGGTAAAGGTATGTGCACCCTGGAACGACAACTTGCCATCATTCACCCTGGAAGAAGGGAAGGCTTTAGGGGGACAGGGATCACTTTCCCTGGGGTCCAGCTGACCCTTTACTCAGCAACTTTTCTAGGTTGTCTGATTCCTAACTTCAAAACGGTGTTGCTGGATAAAGGCTCACTCAATCCTACAGCCCCAGATGCCAAATGTTGCTACAGAGGCCATGTCCCTTCCAGGCTGGGGTGAAATGAGGGTAGGTCCAGATGGAACTAGAAGATGCTAGGTTAGACAAAAAAATGACCTCTCTGCTGAGGACAGATGACAGCACATCTGCCCGACAGCCCTAGTCAGATTTATTAGTAAAAGACATTTTTTGAGTCCAGGTTATAAAATAGCAAGTAGGGCGTTTGCCTTGCACACAGCTGACATTTGTTTGATCTCTGGCATCTCGAGGTCCTCCAGACACTGCCAGGAGTGATTCCTGAGCACAGAATAAAGAGTAACCTTCATTCTAGCCAGAGTAGCCAGAGTGATAGTACAGCGGTAGGGTATTTGCCTTGCACATGGTGACCCGGGACCAACCGAGGTTTGATCTCCGGCATCTTATATGGTCTTTCCAGACCACAAGGAGCAATTTCTGAGCACCACTATGGGTGCCCCAAAAACAAAAAAAAAAAAAAAGGAGTAACCCCTAGGCATCATTGGGTATGGGCCAAAAACAAAACACAAGACATTTTGTTTTTGTTTTGTTGTAAAGTGAAGTGGATATTACAGGGAACAAGGTTTTGCATGGTCTCCCTGGAACCAGGGATTCCAGGTTCAATCCTTGGCACCACATAAGGTCACCACTAACAGAAGTAAACTGAGCACCACCAGCTGTGGCCTAAAAAAAAGAGTGTAAGCATGAAGCTATGTAGTCACACCTCACTAATCTCTGCCTTTTTTCTCCTTTAAGAGAGAGGTAGATGGGGCCCAGAGAGATAGCACAATGGTGTTTGCCTTGCAAGCAGCCAATCCTGAACCAAAGGTAGTTGGTTCAAATCCCGGTGTCCCATATGGTCCCTCATACCTGCCAGGAGCTATTTCTGAGCAGACAGCCAGGAGTAACCCCTGAGCACCGCCTGGTGTGGCCCAAAAACCAAAAAAAAAAGAGAGAGAGGTAGATGGACAGGAGAAAGTGCTAAGGGAAGAAGCTATAAGACAGCAACCTGCCCTGACCTTGGAGCAATCACAGCAGTCCCAGCACAGGCAGCTCCTGCCTGTACCTTTCTGCAGGTCCAACCTTAAGCCAGGAAGAAGGATCAGGCAGCTCCTGCTGGCCAACAGGCATCAGGTCAAATGGGCTGGGGTGCTAGGATGAGTCTCCTTTTAGATCTACTGGGTCCTTGAGGAAGAGAAATGTACCACTTCAATAAACATTTTTTGGGAGCTTTCTCCATCTGGGCCTCTCCCAAAAAAAGGGTAGTGGAAACCACCAGGGGTGTACAGGGCAAGGAGGACCACTGCACATAGCCCACCTGAGGCATCCTGAAAGTTAGGTGTGAGTTGGGGCTGAAGGGCAGAAAGGTTCCAGGTGAAGGGAAATGTCATGTGAAGCATGATCAGAAGAGCAAGAGAAAGAAGCAGCAGCAGAGACAACAGGGACTCATGTCCTGAGGCCTCAGGATTTCCTGTAGGCAGTAGGGGTTTCAGGATATGTGGCCATAGCTCCTGAGAAAGACACAGCTCCTGGAGAAAAGTAACTCAAACCAAAGCAAGGCAAGGAGATGCTGGCCACCATGAAGTGGCAGCAGGGACAAAGAGTTCCAGAGGCTCCCAGGCTTAGTGCCACATAAGGAGAGGGTCAGTCACATGACCTCGGGTCAGCCAGTGCCTGGAGGAAACAGCACACATCACCCAAGTTCAAGCCGGCACAGCCTTGGCCAGGATGTGTGCTGATTTGGGTTTTTAACCAACACTTTGCTAGGCCTCTAGCCTTTAGCATGTGCCAGCTCTAGAAATATGAACATCTGGCGTCTTCACAACCACCTTTGATAGTGACATTATCATTTTACGGAGAAGGAAACAGAGGCCAAAAGACATCAGTGGGTTGGGAAAGAGCTTGACAAGTGGGAACACAAGCTTTGCATGCAGGAACCTAAGTCTGATGCCCAGTACCACATGGTTCTCAAGGACCCAAATCCCTGATCATCCTGTAAGCACCAAGTCAGCATCCCCTGAGCACCTTAGGTGATGACCCCAAAGCACTCAGCTATCAAAGAGGAACCAAACTAATCCAGACAACTGGCTTTGGAATTCCTACCTCAAGCTTCCTGAAGCCCATCCTAGAACTGAACTACAAATCTCAGATAGGAAAGGTCCCCAAAGGAAACACCGAAAGAGGAAATATGCTCTAACATGAGGCCCTGAAGTCTCACCCAGCAGAGCCCTGACCCCTCTGCTGGCCCTCTGGGGGTTGAGGGGTCACCCTCAGGGGTCCACCCTCTGGACTCCATAGTAGATTCAACTGATTCCAGGAAGCAAAGCCTCCAGCCTAGCCCACATCCCCCACATCACCACCCCATCCTAACAAATGCCCAGAGGCCACTGCCAGCCCCTTCAAGCTCCACCTCAACTAGAAAGCATCCCAGGGACAAGACAGGCCTGGAGCATCCCGTACATGACAGCTCCCTCTGACAGACCAGGACCCTCCCCAGGGGGTCCTCCAGGCGGTCTCTCCTATATACTTCTCAGCTCCCACAGCCACACCTCAGCCTCAGTCTACTAGGTGTGCTTAAGCAAAAGGGCTACAGGTAAAAGATGGCCTGGGGCCCACTCAGACAGAGGGAGGAAGTTCCCACCAACTGTTGCCTTTGCCTCAGGACCTCCATACCACCCGTACTGCCACTTGACTATCATGCAGCCTGTTTTCTGCCCACTCAGTGCAGGAGGAAGGGACCAAACCCAGCCTGACTATGACGGGGATTGTGGGGGTACCCAAAGCACTTTGTATCTGTTCCCCAAACACGGCATAGAGTCAGACAGATACCAGTGTTGTTGCAATTTCTTGTTTACTTTTTTTAGACAAGTTTTTTTTTGTTTGTTTTTGTTTTTGTTTTTGGGCCACACCCGGCGGTGCTCAGGGGTTACTCCTGGCTGTCTGCTCAGAAATAGCTCCCGGCAGGCACGGGGGACCATATGGGACACCGGGATTCGAGCCAGCCATCTTAGGTCCTGGATTGGCTGATTGCAAGGCAAACGAGACTGTGCTATCTCTCCGGGCCCAATTTCTTGTTTACTTTTAGGGAGAGAATATGAAGAGGCACTTTTTAAAAACTGATCACTCCCAACCCCAACTGAGTCTTCCAACAAAAAGCCCAGGTCCTGCCAGGCCTTCAATCCCTGACCATTTGGAGGTTCCCACAGAGCAAGGTCCGGCTCTCTCCAGCTGAGCACCACAGAGCAGCGGCCTGCCCTCCAGCCTGGGCTATGGGCAAGGCAGGTTGTTGTCCTAGCTCCAGAGCACCACCTTCCTGGCCTGGTCCACACTCACCACATGGCCACCTGAGTAGCACCAGGCCACAGCGTTGATGGCAGAGCTGAGGAGGGGACAATTTGGGGCATTAGGAGCCAGACCTCCCTCATGTTAGAGGCATTAGGAGCCTCTCTGCCCACCCTCTTGGTACACAGACCTGCCCAGTGGGCTTCTAGGGCTGTGATGACCAACAGCCCAGGAGTTCATGGGGAGAGACGTGGGTGCTACGGTTGGGGCCAGGGTGATAATGACCCTGAAGCCAAAAGGTGGGGGACACGGGGCTGACCATGCTCACCAATGAGGTCCCCGCAGGGTACTCTCCAGCTTCCCTGTATCCACGTCCCAGATGTAGAGAACTCCATCCCCAGAGCCAGCCAGAACATAGTGTTTGTCAGGGCTGCAGAGGCCACAGCAGAGCAAGGGGGTGAGATAAGGGATGAAGCTAGCACTGAGGAGAACAGACGGGTGGCGGGCAGAAGTGTGACCCCACAGACAGACCTGAACACAGCTTTCGTCCAGTCAGACGCACACTTGAAGCCATCAGCCCTAGGGACAGACAGCAGGGCAGGAGTCATGCCAGGCCCTAAGCCAAGACTACAAAAGCTTCTTGTCCAAGTCATGGCCCAGATAGGCCCTCATAGTGGGTGAGACAAAGGGTGAGGAACATGCCTGAACACCTGGCGAATGTTGCTGGCGCGAAGGTCAATGACCTTGAGTGTGTCGTCACGGGAGCAGCTGAGCAGATGTAGCTGGTCCTGGCTGAGACTCAGGGAGGTAACACGGCCCTGCATGGGGATGATCTGGGTACAGCGGGGACCCCTGAGTGTGGGGGACACAGAAGGCAATGAGAAGAGCCCCCTCCTCTCTGACCCCTACCCCTCACTCCCTGCCATGGCTCCAGAAGTGGGTCAGGAATCTGCTGCCAGGACTCAAGCCAGAGCCACCCCAAACCCTTGGATCATGGAAGTGCATCTAGAATCAATTGAACAGAAGAGATAGCAATGGGCTCCTGGGAGACAGTTCAGAGAGCCAGAGAACATGAACCAAGGTTCAGCACCAGTGTGCAGTACCCCACACCAAACAAAGCAAAGTAGAGCACATCTGGTGATCACTGAGGGCAGGAAACAAAGCCATTGAGCAGGGCAGCATGGATGGACCCCCTCAGCCTTTCAGCCCAGCAATCCCAGGAGGGCAGGGCTGGGGATATGGCAGCATTCGCCTTGTATGGGGGAGGCCATGGGCTCCATCCTGACAACAAAAATAGAAGTGGGCTGGCGTAACAGTACAGTGGGTAGGGTGCTTGTCTTCTCCACAGCTAACTCAGGTTCAATCCCCAGCAACCCACATGGTCCACCAGGAGTGATCCCTGAGTGTAGAGCCAGTAGTAAACCCTGAGCACCACCAGGTACGGCTCATAAACAAGAAGAAAGAAGAAGGAAGAAGGAAGAGGAAGGAAGGAAGGAAGGAAGGAAGGAAGGAAGGAAGGAAGGAAGGAAGGAAGGAAGGAAGGAAGGAAGGAAGGAGGAGAAGAAGAAGAAGAAGAAGAAGAAGAAGAAGAAGAAGAAGAAGAAGAAGAAGAAGAAGAAGAAGAAGAAGAAGAAGAACGAATACTTTTTCATGAGGCTGAAAAGTGCTAATGAAATAGACAAAAGGGCTCTCTCTCACAGAGGAGGCCTAAATGCCAGGTATCCAGTGCGACCCAGAGTCACTGGAGGTGATGCCACAGCAGCCTTGGGGTTTGTCTTGGCAAGAAGAGAAAAGCCCATCCCACTTCCAGCCCCAGACTATCACCTGCTATCCCAGAAGCGTATTTTCTGGTCATTGTGGCCGCTGATGATGACATGGTCCCCGCACACCACGTCATTGCAGTAAGAAAGGACATGGATAGTCCTGGAGCCTGGGGACAAGACAGGCTCAGATAGGACTGTGCGACTCATCCATTGGGCATCAAGAGAATCTGAACACCCTCCGAACTACAACTCGGGCCCAGTTTGAGGGCACAGAGATTCACCTACAGAAAGCTCCAAGGGAGGACTGATGCCCCAGAAAGTCAACCCAACTGCCTGTGGTCTCCATGCCATCCCCCTCCAGCAGGCTGAAGCCCAAGGCTTCCCACAGCAAGGGTCTAGGAACTCACAGCAGGCACGGTAGAGGTCCCACTCTTTGACTGTCCGGTCACGGCTCCCTGTCACTGCCTGGTGCCTCGTGAGCTTGAACTTGGCAGCCGTCACCTTGTCTGTGTGTCCAGACAGTGTCTCCTGCCACCACCCAGGGACACGTCAAAGGCATGGCCAGGAGCCCCAAACACCCGCTCCAGGCCCAAGGCATGACCCAGGGCCCCTCAACCAGGGCTCACCTTGGACTGTGATTCCCCGACCTTCCAGAGTTGAGCAGCCTGGCTGTATGTAGCTGCCAGTACCTGGGTACCCTGAGAAGGGAAGGAGGAAGGTTCCAGGCCTGGCCTGACCAGACAGGCGAAAGTACTTGCAGGAGGCCCATTATGTCCCCTCAGACCCCAGAGCCACCCACACACCCACCCAGCGGGGACCCAGGCAGGGAGCAGGTTGTCCATGTCCTGAGTATTCTCACCGACGGGTCAAAGTCCACACTGGTGATGCTGCCTCCAGCACCTTCCAGAGTTTGGTTGGCCTTCAGGCGACCTAGAAGCAGGAGAAGGTACTGTGGAAGGACTCACCACTCGTGAATAGCAGAAGCTAGAACTTGGGGAACAGCACCCAGGAGTGGCGACAGGATTTTTACCCTCACTCAAAATGGCAAAATGCAATATGTGTTTAATAGATTATTGTTAAAATTATATGCTTTTGTGTGAGTATTTGTCTGTTTTGGCAGGTCACTGCATGGTGTGGCTCTCTGACTCTCACAGTTTAAAATTTTGGCTCTTTGTGTCGAACTTGTTCGCCACCCCTGATAGATGCCACTAGCAGAAAGGCGGTGTCTGAAAGAGAGACAGCACCACCACAATCTGCCAGCAGGGGGCACCAGAACAACTGGGCTGGAGAGGGCAAGGGACCCAAGGCCATGTGGGCTGGACTAGGCTAGTGGGACATACCATCTCCAGGTAGCCCCTAGGAGTCAGCTCAGACTCCAAACACCTCTCTCCAGATCACAAGGGTGACAGCTAATACTTGACTCATTCTGAAGGCTCAAGGGATTCAAGTAGAGGAGGTAGCCTGGTAAATCTCAGGGACCTGCTTCTCCAGAGCCTGTATGAGCTCCTGACAACACCACTCACCTTTCCCCCAACAGGGACCATCTGAACTCAGTGCTACCAGCCACTTTCATAGCAGTGACGAAACTATGCCAAGATGTTCCTGGGAGGAAAGGGACACCCAGGTCCTGGGGAGCAGGATAGTGGGGACTTGGGCTGCTTGCCTGCAATGGCGGATCCTTACCACCAACCACGTTCCAGAGGTGAATGAGGCAGTCGGCACCGCCGGTGGCCAGGAGGCTGCTGTGGGGGCCGAAGCGGACAGCATTCACCTCCGACAGGTGAGCGTCCTGTGGGAAAGGGGCTGCCAATCTCTGTCCAAACTCAGGGTTCCACAGGCCCACCCCCTCTCCATCATGCCCCCTGTGTGCCTCTGCTGTCCCCTCACACCCATGCCTGACCCCTTCCATCTCTCCCTCTCCAGTCCATCCCCCCATTAGAAAATGCAGAGTGGCTCTCCCAAATATGGAATAAAACTCATCACAGGGCAAAACCTCCTCTTCCCCCCCCCACCATTACCCCCAGGGCTTGCTCTCCCCTTAACACTCCAGAGCCCGAACAGCCCCCCCCTTACCCGCACATCCTGGGCCCAGGTAGGGAGCCGAGCAATCATACACACAGGGAGGCTCTGATAGCGCTGTTCAGGAGTCCCCCCAATGGAGTGGCCTCTCCTCTTCTTAAAACTAGGGGACAAGGGGGTATGCAGAAGAGTGTCAGGCGCACAAATATGACAGGGAATCCCCTGAGGCAGACACAGAAGCAAATGGAGGAACAGACCATTTCCTGGAAGTGCAGTAAATATAGTGGCCACCCCCCCTCAGCTTATGCCTCCAGGAAGGGGGGCTCAGAGACAGTGACCAAAGCAGGACAAGGACAGGGACACAGGTAAGAGGGAGGTCATCAGCCCAGCCCTGCTACTGTGAGATCCATCCCTGATGGCCCAGAGCCTGTCCCCCAGCAAGGCAGGGAAGATCCTATGGGATTTCAGGTGGAGCTCCTAGACCTGGGGATGAGCCTGGAGGGTGCTGAATCTTTAGTGTGAATCTTTTTGCTTCTTTGAGGTTCCAGGGGTTGCATCCAAGGCCTCATCCATGCGAGGCAAGATCTCTGCCCCTGAACCCCACCCACAGCCAGGCAGCACATGGACAGAGGCACACACACAGACCAAGCCAGGCCTAGGGGCTGCACATGTAAGCGCACCCGCACTTACTCCAGAAGGCCCTTCACCACAGCCACACATCGGGACAGCGTCAGGGACGTGGCTGAGGCTGACCTGGACAGAATCAGATAGTGCTGCAGGCCTGGCCCTCCACCAGGGACCCCATGCTTATGGGCTCTTGACAAGACCAGGAAAGCGGGGTAACCGGAATCCCAGAAAGGTGGAAGTAGTAAGTTTTCACCACGAGGACAGATCTGCCTCACCACCCAAGTGCCCACCAACAAAAGATCTGAAGAGGCTTGGGGAAGTGTAGGGAGCTGAGGGGTCACAAGTGTCCCCAGGCCTCTTCCCACAACCCAAGAGGCCTAGAGGAAACCCAGACTGTTGATGGAACCCAAAATGCCCAGGAGAGGGCGCCTCAACTCCTCCTTCTGGCCCCTGGTCACCATCAACCTAGGAGGAAGTTCTGCTAGAGAAGTGAGTGACCGCCAGGCAGGAGCCAAGGAAAGATGATGCCAAGCCTGAAGGCCCGGGAGATCTGTCCTTCTCGCTGGCACAGGGCCAAATCCCAGAGTAGGGGTTCCATGCTCAGGGATGCCAGCCCTACCTGCACATACCTCTGAGCCCTCTGCCCAAGTCTGCACACACACCAGCCAGGCCTACAGGGACCCTCCTGAAAACACTTTTCAACCTCCCCTGGCCAGCACCCTCAGAGCTCGGGTCTTGGGAAGGAATAAGGATGAGAGCTAGTTTCTCTAGCTGGCACTGAACCTAAGCAGCTCTAGAACCTGGAAATCAGACAATCTGGAAGGAGCTGTTAAGTACCCACCCCATAGTCTCCTCCCAACTCAACAGCTGCTGGGCCATAAAGGCACACGAGGGGTGCAGGCGCCCAAGTCCAGCGCTCACCTGAAGGATCTCCTCCTGGTCTCCACAGCCTCTTTCTCCAGGGCCTGGGCCTGAGAAGCCGGGACCACACTCTTGGCTGCCTCCCTGACCCCATCCTCTGAAGGATCGTTGGGGCTGGGATTCCTTGGGGGAAAGAAAAGAGGCTCAGGAAGGCGGAGGACACAGGTGGGCTCATTCCTGCGCAGGGCCCCAGGTGGGAAAGGTGTGTGTGTATGCATAGGTGTGTGCACAGGTGGTGACTTATATTCACCCCACGCGTCTGCAGGTGTGGGTGGGGTCGGTCTAGGCGGGGATCGGGGTGAACTGGAGGTCTGAACCCGGTGCCCCGAAGCAGAGGCCAGAGCATCCCCCAGCTTACTCGCTGATGCTCACTGTCCGCTTGGCCGCCTTCCTCAGCTCCTGGGACACCCGCGACTGCTTAGCCCTGTGGAGGGAAAAAAAAAGCCTCGTGGGCGTGGGGCGAGGGCGGAGCGAGGGGGCCCTTCTCCCACCCGGGCGCTCCCCGCGCCCCTAACCTCTCGCGCCGCTCGTTGCGCAGGTTGCGCTCGGCGGCGGCGCGCGCTTTGCTCTGCACCAGCCGCTCCAGCAGCTCGCGCGCCTCCTCCTCGCGCCTGCGCAGTGCGGCCTCCCGGAGCCCGGCGTGCGCGCGCAGCTCGTCGTAGGCCGCGCGCAGCTGCTCGTTGTGCGCGCGCCGCGCCTCCACCTGCCGCAGCTGCTGCTCGCGCGTCGCCCGCAGCTGCGCCACCTGCGCCTCCAGGGCCGCCAGCCTGCGGGGACCGGAAGTGGGAGCTCCAGGGGCCCCATATTAGGCATCGGGAGGTGGGCGCGGTCCTTGCCCCGCCCCCGCGCCGGTCCCACCTGTCTCTCCGCACTTCCAGCTCCAGCTCCAGCGTGCCCAGTGCGGCGCTCTTCTCCACCGCCTGGAAGGCCATCTGGGGACGATCAGGGGCCACAGTGGGACGCGGGACTCACACCTGGCTGTACTCTCCCATCCCGCCGCGCACAGAAAAGCTAGCCAGGCCTCATTTACACAATTTATTTCCTTAGCGCCCCCGCAACCCCCGCAATCCGCACCGTTTGTAAAATGAAGATAGTGCTTATTTCATACCAAGTTATTATAAGGAGCCACATTATTTTGGGGAGCAATATTTTAAAATAGTGACAAGTATTAGAGCCTGCCTGAAGCATCCCTGAGTACCAAAAATATTGCTCCTTCTCCTCCCTCAAAAGGAATCATCTATAAGGTATTTAGGTGTGCAGCATCTTAAGGGGTATCCTATGCAAACTGAACGGTTTCGTTTTGGTTTGGTTTGGCTTTTGGGTCACACCCGGCAGCACTCAGGGGTTACTCCTGGCTCTACACTCAGAAATCGCCCCCCAGCAGGCTCAGGGGACCATATGGGATGCCAGGATTTGAACCCCTGTGCTTCTGTATGCAAGACAAACGCCCTACCTCCATGCTATGGCCCCAAACTGAACGTCTTTGTTTGGTTTTGAAGGCCACTCCAGATAGTGTTCAGGGGCAGTGCTCAGAGGAACCATATGCAGTGCTGGGGATTGAACCAAAGTTGGCTGCTTACAAAGCAAGTGCCTTTAGCCCTGTCTTTTGGCTCCAGCCTACCCCCTTTATTGAAGGGAGGGGTAAAATCAGCAGTGCTGAGGGGAGGTCTTCCCAGCAAAGTTCCAGAGCTCTTCTTTGCAAAGCAGTGTTCCAGCCCCTCAGCCATCTTCCAATCTCATACTAACTTTTTTTTAACCCCATGACAATACCATGAGGCAGGTCATTCACCCCATTCTACAGATGAGTGCCTGAATGTAAAAAAAACTTAAGTGGCTTGCCCAAAATAACATGGTCAGGAAAGTGACAGTGCTGACTGAAGACAGGGAACTGAACATGGTACTCCAGACTGTTCCCCACCTCTTCAGTCCTTGGCCCACCCAATCTTAGACCCCAAGAGTATAGCAAAGAACACTAAGCAGGGGCCGGCAAGGTGGCACTAGAGGTAAGGTGTCTGCCTTGCAAGCACTAGCCAAGGAAGGACAGCGGTTTGATCCCCCGGCATCCCATATGGTCCCCCCAAGCCAGGGGCAATTTCTGAGTGCTTAGCCAGGAGTAACCTTTGAGTATCAAATGGGTGTGGCCTGAAAAACCAAAAAAAAAAAAAAACACTAAGCAGAGATACACAGGCTAAGAACTGAATGGACAATGGGACCATAGGGTCCATCTGAATTCTGGAGCTGCCCCTGCCCAAGACAGGGGGTGAGCATCACTTTGTCTACCTGTGTCAATCAACCACCCTTTAACCAAAAGCTGAGATAGTAGAGCATAAGAAAAAGCTACTGTCTTGCACACTGCTAACCTGGATTCAATCCCCAGCACCATTATGATCGCCCAAACACACCAGGAGTGATCCCAGAGCACAGAACCAGGAGTAAGCTCAGAGCACTGCTGAGTGTGGACCAACTAATAAACAAAAAGCCTAAAGCTAGAGGCCTCAGAAATGAAACTTAATTACTGCACTCCTTGGGGATCTTAGAATTCTAGGGAGAGGGAACCACCAAACAGTTCCCATCTGTGATAGTGGGACTTCCACAAGGAGCCTCCCATGCTAGCCCAAGTCTGAGCCCAGGGAGGGCCACACACAGGTTATGCTCAGGGCTTTGTCCTGCTCAGCACTCAAGGATCACTCCTGCAGGAATTGGGAAACTTTTGCTGTACTAGGGAATGTTACCTCTTTTTTTGTGTGTGTGGTTTTTGGGTCACACCCGGCAGTGCTCAGGGGTTATTTCTGGCTCCAGGCTCAGAAATTGCTCCTGGCAGGCACGGGGGACCACATGGGACACCAGGATTCGAACCGATGACCTCCTGCATGAAAGGCAAACGCCTTACCTCCATGCTATCTCTCTGGCCCCTGTACTAGGGAATGAACCCAGGTCAGTCCTTTGTATCAAGATCATTTTAACCCCTGTGCTCTCTCTCCAATGACCCCCTTTTTTTGGTAATTTTTTTTTTAGTTTTTATTTTTTTTTTTTTTGTTTGTTTTTGGGTCACACCCAGCGTTGCTCAGGGGTTACTCCTGGCTGTCTGTTCAGAAGTAGCTCCTGGCAGGCACGGGGGACCATATGGGACACCGGGATTCGAACCAACCACCTTTGGTCCTGGATCGGCTGCTTGCAAGGCAAACGCCGCTGTGCTATCTCTCCGGGCCCTGGTAATTTATTTTTAAAATTCAACTACTACACATGAAAGACAAATCCATGATTACTTGGGGTAGGGATAGTCAGGGGAAGTTGCAACCAAAAGGGCAGCAAGAGATCTGCATGACAGTGAAACAGTGCTGCATTTCACTGCTCACAATAATGAGGGAAGGAAGGCAGGACAACACATGGACCTCACATCATGATCGCCATATGGCAATGCTTATGAAGACATAGCCATGGGGAAACTGGGCAAAGGGAACCTGCCACTCTGTACTAACCTCACAACTTCCAACAACTTTCTTCAAATAAAAGTATGCTATAAGGATCCATGTATGTTGTGATATGTAAAGCAGTTCTAAAATGTGAAGGGAAAACTACTCCCTATTTTCTGGCATATCCAGTGGGAATGACCTTGTGTATCTGAGGAAGTGAGAGGTGCATGAAAATATCACCAAAAAAAAAAAAAAATGGAAACCAAGGACTCAGCGATGAAACTCAGGGGCAGGAAAGGATCCAGAAGCTGAGGAACTGGGGCATTGAGGAGCTCTGGACCAGCTGGCAAAGGGGCTTCTCTGCGGGCTTCTGTTCTCTGGACATGCTTACAACAAGCATGTCTTTGTCTATTGTCTGCTTTTTAATGGGGACCATTTTAGTATTAAAACTACTCTCAGCAAAAGTAGGGGCAGGGAGAAGGGGGGAGAGAGAATGTCTGCCATAGAGGCAGGAGGAGCTGGGAGAAGCAAGAGGGAAACTGGGGACATTGGTGGTAGGAGGTAGGAAAGGTACACTAAATGGTGAATAGATGGGTTCTAGACTGTCTTATGACTGAAACAATAATGAACAACTCTATATGTATCTCACGATTTTTAAAATTATTCATCAAAAAATGCAATACTCTGAGGGCTAATAGATACTGTAGGGGTTAAGGCACATGTTTTGTATGCGGCTAACCCTACTTTGATCCCCTGAACACCAGTAGGAGCAACCCCTAAATATAGGGCCAGGAGTAGCCCCAGAGCATAAAAAAACAAACAAATAAACCTCAGTGCAATATGGAGCACAAATAATGGTGGCAAGGGAGAAGTGATCCAGGGAAGCAATGACCATGATCAGGTCCAGCAGATATGGCTCATTAAAGAAAGGTTAATGGATTTGGAGACCAAATCCATTTAAGCTGAAGACTAGCTCAGATGGAAAGCAAGGAGGAGTCCGAGGTATCCTTGGTTTCTAAGCTGTGATTACAAATGAAAGATCCTTTCTCAAGTATTGTGCACTGGTGCTACTGTGGTAACAGACCAAATGCACCCAAGCCTTGGAGCTCTACGCTAGGATATATGACTTCTCCCAGAAGACAATTGCACTACAGGGCCTGGGGAGAGGGGTCCTCACTAGATCCCAGGCCTATTTCCATGCTAACTGGGCTAGTGAGTTGGCTGCTGTGTTATGGTCTTAGAGACTGCTGGGGCCAGGATACACATGGAGCCAGATCTTGCTCACTGTGGTGTTCTCTGCACCTCATGTGGTGAATTCCTGTAAGCATTTGTTGAAAGTGATTGTCAATGGAGGCCAGAACAATACTATATTGGGTAGAGCACTTGTCTTGCATGCATCCAACCCGGGTTCAATTGCTGGCATCCAATATGGTCCCCAAAGCACTGCCAGGAGTAATTTCTGAGTGAAGAGCCATGAACATCACCAAGTATGGCTCAAAATCCACAAAACAAACCAAATATATATATTTATATATATATTGTCAATAGTGGAAAGTAGGTTTTTGTAAAGGAAGGACGTTCAATTCCTGGCTCTATCTTTCAAAGCCTCAGTTTCCTCCTTGGAAGTCAGAAAATTGTAGAGGATACACGGAAATTATTCTATGGGCTGGACATGGGGAAAGAGTGAGTGTTCTGCACATAGGACACCCTGGCTTTTTCTGTCCTAGCACCCAGAATGGCAGGGATTGCCTCTTTATGTAATGTTTGTTGTGTGGCCATATTTTTTTCATGGGAGGATGGCAAATCTTGATTTTAGATATAAAGTCCAAAACCCAGTTCAGCAGGTTAGTTTGAAGTTCAGAAAGAAAGCTAACTGAGCTAGATGGGGGTCATGGAGACAGTAAACCCAGACTCCAAGGGACATTGACCCCCATCTAAAGGAAAGGGGACAAGAGCCAGAGACGGGAATCCAGAAACAGCAATTGCAGAAATGAGAGGAACATGGAGAAAGTATGGTGAAAACAAGCCTGGAGACACTTGGGTGGGACCCACAGTGAGGGTAGACTGATTCCAGGGAGAGGGGATGGGCTGACCCCACACTCATTCCTCCCTGACTCTCACTTTACTTCTGCAGCTGCTGTCAGATCCCACTTC
This sequence comes from Suncus etruscus, assembly GCF_024139225.1. Taxonomy (NCBI): domain Eukaryota; kingdom Metazoa; phylum Chordata; class Mammalia; order Eulipotyphla; family Soricidae; genus Suncus; species Suncus etruscus. Next base: position 51,099,753 of record NC_064856.1, read on the forward strand.
TTTCTGGGCAGCCAGAGGGGCACTGTGCAGCTCCCCAATTCTTATTCAGGTTCCCTTGGACCATACTTTCACCCCCAAAGTCCTGGATCCCTGTCCCACCTACCTCTCCACACACCAACTGAAGACCCTTCTCCTCTTCTTGCCACTTCATCCTCAGAGTGGCTGGTGATGGAAGCTCATCTGAATCAGTGCCCAGCTCCTCCTCCCTGCCAACCAATCAGAGAGAGACACTCACCATCCCTCTATCCTCCCATGGTACCTGAAAGGAGCCAGGAATGTCCTCCTGAGGAAGGTGGAAGTCAGAAAGCCAGCAGAGAGAATACAAGTTCTCAGAAGCTTCCACTGGCTCTTTCCTCTGCATTGGCATTCCCCCAAGCCCTTGATGCCCAGGGAAGAGGCCCTCCCCAAGAACCAACTTCCAAAGGGGCAGAGAAGGGATCATTATGACAATGATAATTGGAAAAGATGGCTCTGACTAAGACTTGGTACTGACAGGAGGGGGATGTTGAAGATATGCATGTTACCCCTTCTTTAACAATATTGCAAACCAAAGTACCTACAAGGGAAAGAGAGAGGTATAGAGGCAAGCTGGGGAGGAGGCAGGAGGGAAACTGGAGTCAGTGCTGGCGGGAAATGTCACTGATGAAGGGGTGGGTGTTGGGACATTCTATGAGTGAAAACTCGATCATCACTTTGTAGCTGTGTGGTTCAGTTAAAAAATAATAGTTTTTGTTTTGTTTTTTTTTTTTTGTTTTTGTTTTTTAAAGAACCAGGGCACAGCTCAGCTCCAATCCAAGCTGGTCCTCATCTTCACTTCCTGTCAGGGGGAGGGAAAACACGACCTCAAGTGCAAGTGCTACAACCCTATGTTCAACCCCCGGCAAGCAGGAGCAGGCATGAGAACAACATACGAGCAATCACGTGACCCAGGTTATGCACCAGCATCGAGAGAGGGAAGGAAAAGGGGGAGCAAAAGAGGACGGGGAGAGGGAGAAGGGCCTTTCTGAGCAGCTGCCTTCAAGGGGCTGGAGATGTCCTGGAAAGAATGAGGCCAGCATAGGCATCCATTGTGCCCGCCTGCCACTGGCATACATGCACTCACCAAGGGCCCTGGCATGAAACAGGAACCACGCTGTTGGGTTCTGGCTGCAACTTCTCAGAGAAACGGGCCAGCAGCGCAGCCTTCTCTAGGAGCCGGTTATCTAGGGGTGCAAGAGGATGAGGCTGGGGCTCTCTGGATGCCCGCTTTACCTCTCCAGTTGGAGGGCTACAGAAGGGGCGCCCTGCCTTTCACATGAGGGCTGGATGAAGAGGCCAATCAGCACCTGGGCACCATCCCCCAGAAAAAGCTGTACTCCCAGAATGGGCAGTGCCCAGGGAGGGTCCTGAGGGAAGGAGGGTGCCAGGACCCCCTCATCCTGGCCCCAGGGGTGAAGCAACAGCTCATCCATCTGGCCACGACTTCACCAACTTCCTTCCCCTCCTAGACTCTAACGTGAGCTGAAAAAAAAAATAACCTCAAGTGCCTGCAAAGTGCGCCCCCACTTTACTTCCCCACCCCCGCACCAGAAAGTCCTTGCACAATTCTCCCACGACTTGAGTTTGGCAAGTTTCTAAAACACGACCCTGACGCACCCTCACCCTCACCCTTACCTCCAGTCACTCGGTCACTTCCTCCTTCTCTGCAGTTCTAGGCTGCAGTGGGTCATGGCCCAGACCTGGATCTCTCACCCAGCCCCTGCTGGTCCTCACAGGCACCAGCCGATGTCGGTCCAGTTCTCAGGTGAAAAATCTGAGATGTCCCAGGACCACCAAGGGATTCAGGCTTCCAAACCCTTTGACTTTCCTTGGGAGTGGGCCGAAGGGCTCGAGTCTTCCCTAAATGGGTTCCTTCGTGCTTGGGGTCAGAGAAGTGAGGTGCCTTGAGGCAGGCTAAGATCTTGAGAGTGCAGGAAAACCTCTCAAGACCAAAAGGAAGGCCAAAGAGGGCGAAGCTGGGGAATTCCCCAGCTGCTAAGCTTGGGCCAGTGGCTGCGGGGTGGGGCCAAGTCAGACTCTGAACTTAGACATGACAGCCAGGACGCTGCTCACCTGTTCAACACAGATTGAGCCCCAGGCCGGCTGAACATACCCATAACCCCAAAACTCTGCAAGTCTGGCACATATGCTGCAGTCTAAGGGCCCCTGATTTTTCCCTCCAGCGGGGCAGGGAGATGGGCAAGGAGGCGCTGGGTCCTGAACCCTGATCCAGGCCTGCGAATGCGCTTTGGCACTAGAGATTCCGAGTTGGCCGCGATGCTAGAACGGGTTGACCCGTCCCTGGCAGGGTTGAGGTTCCTCGCCTCTGGGGACACTCTGGAGGGGCAAGCCCAGCAAGCCAGGAAAGCGCAGCTCAGGGGCGCAGAGACCGCCCCGACATGCCGGGAGACTGGGGCTCGGGAAAGCTCGAAACAGAACCCGGTTCGGAAGGGGCGAGAACGCCGGAGAGAAGGCCCAGCAGGACCAAGCAAACATCGGAAGCCAGAAAGGCACGGGGGGCATCGGGGGTCACACTCCAGGGGCCAAACCAAGCGTCCCCTAGCGCGCCAGCCGGACCCCAACTTCTCTTCCCATCCCCGGGCGCGCACTCACAGGCCGGCACCAACTCCAGGAAAAGGGCCTTTTGCGCGCGGTCCCGCTGCTGCAGCTGCCGCACGATGTGGCGTTTCCAGCGAGCTGCCGGGGTGCCAGGGGCGTGGGGCCCCGCCATGATCGCCGTCTCTCTCTCTCTCCAGCCACCTCCCAGGGACCGGGGCGGAACCTCGCGGGGACTCCGAGACGTCGAGGGGCGGGCCCGGGCGGGAAAGCCCTGGAGTGCACCAAAGGCGTTCGGCGTGGGGGGAAAGGCTGAGCGCGCCCGTCATCAGAAGAAGCTGTCCCGAGGGTCTACGCCGCCCGGCCCCACCGAACAGTCTTAGGGAAATTGGGGTGTCCGTTGCTCAAAGGGCTGTCAGTTGTCAAAGCCGGACAGTCACCAGAGCGGCCTACTCCAAGCCTTTCGCGCGCCCCGCAGGCAGGGCTTCCAGAACCTGAGTTCCTTAACCCCCAGCGCTCCGAGGGCCCTTTCCAGACCTGCTTCGCTCTCACTAGGGACCAGGAAGCACACCCCCATATGCACACCCACTCGTACACCCCGATCCATACCCACTTGCACACACCCCTTGCTCTCACCGGCGCTGTTTCTTTCTTTCCTTCTTTCTTTGTTGTTGTTCTGTTGTTGGTAGTGGTGGTTGGTTGGTTTTGGTTTTGGGGGCACACTCGGCTGTGCTCAGGGGTTACTACTGGCTCTCTGCTCAGAAATCACTCCTGGTAAGCTCTAGGGACCATATGGGGGGTGCCGGGATTCGAACCACCTTTGGTCCTGCGTAGGCCGCTTGCAAAGCAAACGCCCTACCGCTGCGCTATCTCTCCGGCCCAAGGCTCTTGCCTTCTACGGGGCCCACCCAGGTTCTTTCCCCGGCCCTGAAAGCATTGCTGCGAGTGATTTCGAAGCACAGTGCCAGGCGTTGACACTGAGCACTGCCTAGTGAGGTCCTAAAGCAGACCACAACAACAGAAACGACGGGCTGGGGAGAAGGAACTGGCTGGAAAAGGCTCCGTTTTCCAGGGGAGACGGTAGGCTTTGGGCGATATCCTGAGATGAGAAATAAGAAACTAACCCTGAGGACAAAGAGGATTGCAGCAGGAGGAGAACTGGCAAGACCAGCTGCAGATTCATGCCTGGAAGAATCGCCCGTGTTGGGAGCTAGTCTGAGAGGCCCAGTTAGTTCATGGCAGAAGTCTAAGGTGCCTACGAGTAAGCAGCAGCCAATTTCATCGAGAAAATCAGCTGTGAAAGAAGAAATGCCCTGAAGCTGGTTCTGCAATAAGTTGACTGTGCTCCTGTCCTGCTCAAGGGTTGTTTGATGTGGCTGTTCTGGAGGACCTGCCACTTGCCTTGCTGGCACACTTGGCCAGTGAATCATGAATTGGAAGCAACTGTGCTAAACAGCAGTAGTTTTCTCTGTCCAGAGCCCTGCAGACACCACCTAGCTGCAGAATGAAAGGAGGGATTCAGGGAGGCCAGCCATACTGGGGTCGGGGGTCCTCTGCCTGGGGGTCCTCTGCCTCAGGTCCCAGCAGGCCCTACTGGAGGTGAGTGAATGCTGGTCTGTCCTTCCCTTGGGAAAAAAACACACACTAGGTGATGCTGGGGAATCCTGCGGCCCATGAAGGTGTCAGACTAGTGAGGTGAAGGCAAGCATGGATCACCCACCACAGAGAGTGACCCTGCTCTGCTTTGAAACCAGTGAACTGGACTCAGTTCCCAACATGCCATTGTCCCAGACCATGCTATGAGATATATATTGCCATCCTGGGTCAGAGAACCGAGGATAGCATGTCTGCCCTGTTCTGAACTCAGTGCTGGCCCAGCCTTGACCCTTTGTTGGAGTATGGAATAAGGGTACCACTCCCAAAGAAGATGTGCTCTGGAGCAGGGCTCAGTACCCCTGAGGATTTTGGGCATCAATGATGAGTTCTCTTTAGCGCTGGATAAACCTTCCAAGTACTTGGGGATCCCACAGAAGGAACAGAAAAAGGGGCACATTTGAGGAGTGCTATGAAGATTTGGGAGAGTGGCAAAGATATAGCAGGTAGAGCATTTGCTTTGCACATGATTGACCCTGGTTTGATCCCCAGTACCCCATATGATCCCCAACAGCCCCCAGCAAAGATCCCTGAGCACAGCTAAGTTTGGCCAAAAATGAAATTAACAAAAAAATGGTAGTGCAAATGTCCTGCATATGTGAAGCTCTGGTTCTGTCCCTGGCACTACTTCTTGTCCTGGCATCATGTTCCTACTAGTTAAAACTAGAGAAATGGTTCAAAGGACTGATTACATACTTTGCTTACAAGAGCCCTGGGTTCAATCCCTGGCACCTTTAGGTTTAATGTAGCTCAATAAAAAATAAAAAATAGCTGGAGAGATAGCATGGAGGTAAGGTGTTTGCCTTTCATGCAGAAAGTCATTGGTTCAAATCCCAGCATCTCATATGGTCCCCTGAGCCTGCCAGGAGTGATTTCTGAGCATAGAGCCAGGAGTAACCCTTGAGCATTGCCTGATGTGACCCAAAAACCAAAAATAAATAAATAAATAAATAAATAAATAAATAAAAACAGAGCTAGAGAAATAGTATAGTGGGTAAGGTGCTTAATTGCACATAAATGACCCCTTCTGTATCCCTTTTGTTCTCCTGAGCCAAGCAGGAGTGATTTCTGAGCACAGCTAGGAGTATGCCCTGGTTGAGCCCTCCCAAGTACAAATTTTATGAATAAAGGCCACTATGCTCTATCAAATTTTAACCAGATTTTTCACAGAAATGTAAATGCTAATCCTCAAATTCATATGAAGGAAACAGGTTTAAAAATGGTAGAGCAGTGGTCAGAGCAGGGCACAGTGGTAGGGCATTCACCTTGCCCACGGCTGACCTAGAACAGACCATGGTTTGATCCCCCGGTGTCCCAGATGGTACCCCATACTAGGAGCAATTTCTGAGCACAGAGCCAGAAGTGGCCCTTGAGCGTCACTGGGTGTGGCCCAAAAAGACAAACAAAACAAAACAAAACAAAAAAATATGGTAGAGTTCTAGCCACATGTAGGGTACTTATATGAGACCCACCCATTTCTGGGAGGGGTCTTGGGAACCAGATAATAGGTGTGACCTTACCTGCAAAGCCCGGCCCATTCCTGGGAGGGGTCTTGGAATAGGTAGATAAACCCGGAAGCCAAGGGATTAAGGGGCTTTTGCCTTTTGGCCCTGCTGGGCTCTCTGAGGGAGATGGCTGAAAGAGGATAAGACGCAGGGCAAGCCTAGAATGGCTGTATGCTTGAAAGGTTATGAGTAGGCCACACACATGTGGTGGCTAGGGCCTAAATAAAGATGATTATTCCTGAAGCCTGCCTGTGAGTGAGTCTTGATTACGCCGATTACCTTGGGCCTGGAACCCGCCGGCTGCATGGGGGTTGCTGAGCCACGTGGCCTGGGATGGCAGACAGAGAAATCCACCTCCATCCATCGCCATCCAGCCCCATCGTTATTTATTTGACACTACAGCCACATATGTAGGGAAAAGTAAATTTGTGAACAACATGCAAGGCCAAAACAATAGCAAAACAATCCTGATAAAGAATAACAAAATTGGGGGATCGGAGAGATAGCATGGAGGTAAGGCGTTTGCCTTTCATGCAAAAGGTCATTGGTTCAAATCCTGGCTCCCATATGGATCACCCAAGCCTGCCAGGAGTGATTTCTGAGCGTGGAGCCAGGAGTAGCCCCTAAGCGCTGCCGGGTGTGACCCAAAAACCAAAAACCAAAAAAAAAAAAACAAAAAAACAAAAAAACAAAATTGGACTGCCTTACTTTTCAAGACATCATACAGCTGTAGTAGTAAACATACTGTGAGGCCAAATAGGGAGAATGGATGAAGGAGTGAAGGAATCTGGACCAACTCAAGTAGTGCTGAAGGGCTGTTCTCAGCTCAGTGTTTGGGGATGTCTCTTATGGTTGTACTGTGGTACCTTGTAGTATTTGGGGATTGAACCCAGGCCTTCTGCATGCAAAGTTCACACTCAATTCATTTGTTTATTTGTTTTTTTTGGTTTTGGTTTTGGTTTTTGGGCCACACCCGGTGGTGCTCAGGGGTTACTCCTGGCTGTCTGCTCAGAAATAGCTCCTGGCAGGCACGGGGGACCATATGGGACACCGAGATTCGAACCAACCACCTTTGGTCCTGGATCGGCTGCTTGCAAGGCAAACGCCGCTATGCTATCTCTCCGGGCCCCACACTCAGTTCATTTAATTGTCTTGCCAGAACTTAATAGGACTTTTCACATTATTTTTTCATGTATTCCTCTTCCTTTTTTTGTTGTTGGTGTTGTTATTATAATGTTTGGGGACCACACACACATCTGACTATGGTACTCATACACTCAGACGCAGTACTTGTCAAAAGTTATAATCCAGAACTAACATAGTTGCCGAAGAAACTAAGGCAACTCAAAGCCCTGAGATTGCAATCAGGCATATGAGACAATGACAGAGATTGAACTTGTAGCCTCAGTAGTCTCTGGCGTGTAGAAAGCTCTTTTGCCACTGAGCTACCCCCAGACTTCAAGGCCTATTCCTTTTTGACAAGGATGCCAAATCCATTGAGTGGGAAAAGAATGATTTCAACAATTGATGCTGGGACAACTGGATTTCCATATCCACAATGGGTGTAGGACCCTCTAACCCAAGCAAAAGAAAAGAAATTGGAACTTTGTGCATTGCTCAGAAAAACATAAAACAGTGCAGCTGCCTTGGAACTCAGTTTGACAGTTTCTCAAAAGATAAAATAGAACTACCAGGTGACTCAGCTATTTCACTCCTAGGTATATCCAAAGGAATTGAAAGCAGGAATTCAAACAGATGGTTGTATGATCCTGTTCATAGCTAAATTATTCAAAATAGCCGAAAGCTAAAAACAACTAGTGTCCATCAACAAGTGAATAAATAAACAAAATATGGTATTACATTAATTGGAAAATTCAGCCATTAAGAGGAGGGAAGTTCTAATCTATGCTATTATGTATGAACCTAGAAATTTTTCTCTACATGAAACAAGACATATTAAAGGAGAAAGCATATGGTTCCACTTAAATGAAATATATGAAATAAATAAATTATTGAGAGACAAAAAGCAAATTGGAGATTACCAGGGGATAATGGAAGAAAGGAGTGGGAGAATTATCGCTTATTGTTTACAGAATTGTTTGGGATGATGAAACAGCTTCGGAAATCCTATGATGGTTGCACAATGGTTATGAACGTAACCAATGTCACTGCAATACACAACTGTATATGGTTAAGATGGAAAGTGTTGTTTTACATATTCTGCCACAATTAAACTAAGATACTACACAATACACACACAAAGATATTTTTTGTATTACAAAAGAAGATGAATAGCGTATATTTGCTATTGGCAAGATTTAGTAAATATAAAACATCAAGAGGGGCTGAAGTAATAACACAGCAGGTAGGGCACTTGCCTTGAACACAGCTGACTTGGGTTTGATCCCCAGTATCCTATATGGTCCCGCATGCCTGTCAGGAGAGATTCCTGAATACAGATTCAGGAGTAAACCCCTAAGCACCCCTGAGTGTGATTCTCCTCTCCTCCCAAATAAAAACCTTCCAAGAAGGTTCAATACAAAGACTAAGATGTAGCTCCAAGGGAGAAAGAACGTTTGTCTAGCTTGTGTGAGGTCCTGGGTTTGATCCCTGGAACTATATTAAATAAATGAATATAAAAATGGGGGGACAGAAAGATAGCACAGTGGCGTTTGCCTTGCAAGCACCCGACCCAGGACCTAAGGTGGTTGGTTTGAATCCCGGCATCCCATATGGTCCCCGGTGCCTGCCAAGAGATATTTCTGAGCAGATAACCAGGAGTAACCCCTGAGCACCTCCGGGTGTGGCCCAAAAACCAAACAAACAAGCAAAAAAATAGGGTATGACATTCATTAGAAGAAAATATGTGGTACAAGCAAGTGCATGCACACACAATGATGCATAACTAATAAAATTAACTACTGAAAGTTGAAGAAAATAACAGATAACTTTTTAGATGGCAAATTTAGGAAATAGAATAATTAGAGTTTCTAAAGGTAAGGGCAATGGATTGCATTGTTTCTACATGTAAGTAGGGTAAATAGGTCTGAACTCAGGGAAGGATGCTCTGACAGCATCACACAACCTCAGGGACACAGCATTCACTGGCCCTGATGGGTCCCTGTAGCTTGACTCATCAGCAAGATGGAATTCATATCATCCAGGCAAGGAGGAACTAGATAAGTGTGTCCCAACATTGAAATTATGGGTCTGCAATACTTACTACATTTTTTTAAATCCTCTGGTTTATATTATTGTTTTTAATGTTTTTATTTGCTTCTAAATGATTAATTTAAAGGTCCCAACTGCCATTTGCAAGCAATTTTCACAAATGACACCCATGGGAGTGGGTTGGCTTTACTCTCAGCATGTGAACAACTAAAAGGATGTGAGAAGGGAACTTTTCTCTTTCCTAGCCATGGTTTTACAGTCTTAGCAACATCTGTGTGTGCTGTGCATGGATTTTAATGGAATAAATGCCAGAATCTTTTAGCATTTTGAGGCAAATTTATAGGTTTATTTTTAGTTTTTTCACTTTCTCATTTTTGGGGAACAGTCCACCTAGCAGTACTCAGGGGCTACTTCTAACTCTATGCCTGAAGTTCACTCCCTGTATAGGGGACCACTCAGTGCTGGGGGTAGAACCTTGGCCTCCTGCATGGATAACCTGTGCTCCAGTCCTTTGAGCTAGCTCCCTGGCCTATGCATCTCTTAAAGAAGTTTATAATTGTCTACAACCAATGGTCCACCAGATTATAAATTAAATCACAAAGAATTAAACCTTTTTTTTTGTTGTTGTTGTTGTTGTTTTTTTTTTTTTTGGTTTGGGGCCCACACCTGGTGGCGCTCAGGGGTTCCTCTTGGCTATGTGCTCAGAAAATCACTCCTGGCTCAGGGGACCATATGGGATGCCAGGGATCCAACCTAGATCTGTCCTGGGTCAGCCACGTGCAAGGCAAAAGCCCTACCACTGTGCTATCACTCTGGCCCAAGAATTAAAACTTTTTTTTTTTTTTTTGGTTTTTGGGTCATACCCGGCTGCGCTCAGGGGTTACTCCTGGCTGTCTGCTCAGAAATAGCTCCTGGCAGGCACGGGGGACCATATGGGACACCGGGATTTGAACCAACCACCTTTGGTCCTGGATCGGCTGCTTGCAAGGCAAACACCTCTGTGCTATCTCTCCGGGCCCGAATTAAAACTTTTTAATGGGGCCGAAGAGATAGCATGGAGATAAGGCATTTGCCTTTGATGCAGAAGGTCATTGGTTCGAATCCCAGCATCCCATATGGTCCCCTGAGCCTGCCAGGAGCGATTTCTGAGTGTGGAGCCAGAAGTAACACCTGAACGCTGCTGGGTGTGACCCCCCCCAAAAAAAAACTTTTTAAAGTATGACATGGATTAAATAAATAAATAAATAAATAAATAAATAAATAAATATAAGGGGCCGGCAAGGTGGCGCTAGAGGTAAGGTGTCTGCCTTGCAAGCGCTAGCCAAGGAAGGACCACGGTTCGATCCCCCGGTGTCCCATATGGTCCCCCCAAGCCAGGGGCAATTTCTGAGCGCTTAGCCAGGAGTAACCCCTGAGCATCAAATGGGTGTGGCAAAAAAAACAAAAAACAAACAAACAAATAAATTAATTAATTAAATTAAAAATGGGGCTGGAGAGATAGCACAGTGGTGTTTGCCTTGCAAGCACCCAACTCAGGACCTAAGGGTGGTTGGTTCGAGGCGTCCCATATGGTCCCCCATGCCTGCCAGGGGCTATTTCTGAACAGATAGCCAGGAATAACCCCTGAGCACCGCCGGGTGTGGCCCAGAAACCAAAAATAAATAAAGTATGACATGGTCAAGACACTCAGAAGAGAAGTTTACTCTTAACTCTGCACTCAGAGATCACTCTTGGCAAGGTTCAGGGGACCATAAGGAGTGCAGAGGATCAAACTTGGATTGAAAGTGGGAATGCAAGCACCTTACCCGCTGTACAATGTCTTCAGTCCTGTTGACCCTGTTTTATTAAAAAGTGTCCCTCTTTTATTCAGAGGGCATGGGGCAGCCACACCTAGTGGTGATCAGGAGCTATTCTTGCCTCAGTGCTCAAGACTAAACCTTGGTAGTGCTTGGGGGACTATGTGTGGTACTGGGGATCAAAGCAGGGTCCACCACAGATTGAAGCCAGAGGTACTTCACAAGTGGAGACTTCACCAGGTACTTTCAGCTAACCAGACTATAGGTTCAGTGCAAGGGCCTAATGCTGCAATGTTGCTTAGACCCTACAGGGCCTTAGGTTATTCAGCACCCCAGGGGTTCTTAGGGACCATATGGTGCCTGGAAATAAATCCAATTTGTGTATCATGAGGCATGAGCCCTAACTATTCTGCTATGCTATCACTGATTACCTGGCCAGTCCCTAAAACAGTCATTTTTCTTTTATTTTCTTAGCAAGTTTGGAGAGGAGCACATGATTCAGTGGGAGTCAAGCACTGGCAAAGATGGAAAGAGATGAATGGTAGGAGGCCCCTCAGCGGAAAAAAAAAAAACCTCCTAAGCATGAAATGTTTTTGGGCTCAAGAGCAATCCTGGGGTGCCCAAAGGAAATTCCCTCTCCCCCACACTTCTCTCCCATATATATTCAGCCTCCCAGGAGATATCTCCCTAGGGAGAAGACCTCCCTACACTCATCACGGAAGTGAGGTCTCCATGATCTCTGAAGAGCTCGAGGACTAAATGGGTGGGGACACTGACTGCAAAGAACCCTGATAGCCCCATTCTTAGAGGCCATGGGGGAAGGGACGAACAATTCAGGCACCAATTTTTTTTCCTGCCTTCTAAAGAGTTTGTAGTGTGAGTTATGTGAAAATCAGGTGTGAGAGGCTGTTTGAGAACCTGGTGAGGACACAAATGGCCAGTTGAGAGGGGCCCCAAACTGCCTTAGAGTTGGTCAGAGCCAAGTTCTTACTTGGGTGTCAGAATGGTGGCCAAAACATAATGGTAAGAAAATTCATAGGCAAGGATATGAATACAGGACTGATGCTTACAGCTCTACATACTGGTCAGTCCACAGCACAGTGTGGTCTCCTGAGCACTCCTGGGAAAGGCCCCTGAGCACTTCCAGGTGTGCTCCCATGTAGGTGTACCTATCTGAGACCCTGGATCTAGGTGTAGCTACCTGAGACCCACCCATTTCTGGGAGGGGGTCTTGGGAACCGGATATTAGGTGTGACCTTACCTGCAAGACCCGGCCCATTCCTGGGCGGGGTCTTGGAATAGGTAGATAAACCCTTCAGCCAGGGGATTAGGGCTTTTTGCCCTGCTGAGTACTCTGGCTTCTGGGTCTCTGCCTCTTTTGGTCTTTGACCAGGATGGAGGCCAAAGGGAGATGGCTGAAAGGAGTTTAGATGCAGGGTAGCCTAGAATGGCTGAATGCTTAATTGGTTATGATATGGGCCACACATGTGGTAAATAGGGATGAATAAAGCTGATGCTTCCTAATGCCTGCCTGTGAGTGAGTTCTATACCCGTCGCTTTCCTGAACCCCAGACCCGCCGGTAGATGGGGGATGAAGCCATGTGGCCGGGGCCTAAGAACAAAGGCCTCCATCCTTCACCATCCATCGCCATCCAGCTCCATCATTAATTATTTGATACAACACTCCCACACAGCAACAATATCAATAACAAGTTCTCTTTGTTTTGCTCTGCTCAGGAATGACTCCTGTTGAACTCAGAGGTCTGAGATGCCAAAGATTTAATCAAACCCGGAGCAGCTGCATGAAAAGCAAGCACCCTGCCCTCTGTATATACTATCACTCCAGACTCCAACAAGTTCCCTTTTCAACATATTAAGGAACCTAGCAGAAAGATCAGAGGGTAAAGAAACTTCTGCTTCTGGATAGAAGCAAATGACTTTTTGCCAAAGCGCACACAAGACTAAAGAGAACTTATGACAGAAACCAAGGACACCAGCATTTCTGAGGGCCCTAATCCCCTCTGAGAAGGCTGTCAGGAACAACACACAATCCACTGAGGTCAGGGTCATAGAGCTTCTGCTCTGAGGAACATGAAGGGAATGAGTGATTGTGGATTTTGTCACAGAATGAAAGAGGTTTGCTCAATTTCAGTTGTCAGGAGACATTCCATCTTAAACCACCTGACAAACCTCATTACTCTGTTCTCTTCTAACCTAGCGCCTCCTGTAGACGACACATCAGACAATCAGTGATACTGATTACAGTTCTTTACAGGCTAAGGCAGTGATTCACCCATTCATGGGGCTGGAGTGATGGTACAGAGGGCAGGGCACTTGTCTTGCATAAGGCTGACCTGAGTTTAATCTCTGGCATCCTATATCCCTGTGTACTGCCAGTGATTCTTGAGCATAGAAGTGGATCCTGAGCATCACTGGATATGGCACCCCCCAAAAAAAATATCCAAGAATCTTCCTCAGCCAGAAAACATAAGCAATTCAGGGCTAGAGTTGAATATACTGGATATGATGATTACCTAGCATATGGACATCTCAGGTTAGATCCCCTGTAACTCATGTGGTCCTACAATCCCTGCCAGGAGCGATCCATGAGCACAAAGCCAGGAATAAATTCTGAGTAGAGCCTGTCCATGGGAAACAAAATATCAACAACCTTCAAGATTTCTGAGGCACTAGCAAAGCCCAAAGTTTCTCAAGGATTTAGCTAACATATGCACAAAGCTGCAGGCCAATGACATAACAGACACTTCCCTAAAAATCCTGCCTGGAGATGTCAAGGTCCGCTAATTCAGTCTGGCAACTAAGAGATAAATAGATGCATCATTAAACTGAGAATAATGGGCCAAGCCAGAGCTATTGTAATTGTTGTGCTATTTATAGAGCCTATAAACCCTCTACATAACAACCTTTCCCCTTGCTTTCTCTTTGAAGCCTCCATCCGGGATCCTTCCTATCTTGACTCAGTAAACTTTCACTTCAACTCAGCATTGATTCTCATGAGCAGTAGTCAGTTTTCAGCGAGCTTGGGCATTTCCAATAATACTCAACACCACTTTCACCACAGAGACTTACACATATCCTTATCTGCATCAAGAGGAGGTGAAAGTCTATTTTATTTTTTTTCTTAAATGTTATTTTTGTGGGATATTCCCAAGTGATGCTCAGGAGGCCTGCAATAATCATCTTGCAGAGCTTTCTCTGCATTCCCAGAGATTCTCAGTCCACCTGGCTGGTGAGCTGATGATCTATGTCAGGGGCAGAGGATGCTAGACTATTCAGGCCCTAAGGTGCTGGGGATCCTTGGCTATTCCAGTTATGCAAAGGGCCTCCTAGGTCACACCAGGGTGCTTGGAGGCCTTCACAGATATGCTTGACAAAGCTTGAGGGGGAATGTGATGACAACAATCAAACCAAGGCTGGCTGCATACTGAGCAAGCACCTTAACCCCTGTGCTACCTCTCTTGGCTCATTCAGATGTTTTATGGAGTTTTATTTTTTTGGAGGTCATATTTGGAGGTGCTCAGGGGATAATCCTGCCTCTGTGTTGCTATCCAGAAATGTCCAGAGGACCATGTTCAGTAGAACTGAACATGAGCCTTCTGCATACAAAAACACACACTCCAGTGCTTTCAACTATCTCCTAGAATCAGATTTTTCCATAGATTTAAGGGAAAACTTTATATTGAAGTCGCATTGCATTATAACATTATATAAGTTTGAGGTGTACATCATTGGTAATCACATGTTCATGCCCTGAATTAAGTTCCCCACTGAACATACAATTCTATCTACACACCCCAGTAAAATTATTTTTTCCAAGCTTTATTTATTTGCATCTCCTCATCCCCTCCCTTTCTCTACCTTGTTGATACTTGCTGTGATCACACATGCCTGGCTATGGGACTCACACCTACTCAGCTGTGATGTTTGCTGAAGGCCACACATCAGATGGTGGTTCCCACACCAGGCACTATGCTCACAGAAGTTTGCACTCCTTTATTATTTTTGCTGTTGTTGTTATTATTTGGTGTGAGGCCATACTTGGCAGTGTTCAGGAATCACTCCTAGCTGAGCTTGGAGACCAAACTTGGGTCAGCTACTTGCACGGTAGCTTAACTGCTGTTCTATACTCCTCTAGCTGCATGTGATACTTGAATGCATCTTCACTGAAGATGCAAATTTTGGTTGTGCTTTGCCACTGCTGTACTATTACATATGCTCTTCAGAGGCCACATTTCTAGCTATAATGATCAGATATCATTTTGGCATTAATGGATTGGGAGTGGGCAACCCCTTGTGCTCACACAAATCTGGCTGCAATGTGTCTAGAAATTGCTTGCAGAGAGGCTGGAGAGAGGCTATAACAGGGATGGAGAGATACTATGGCAGGCAGGGGATTTATATTGCACAGGGCTGACCCAGATACCATCCCCAACATCTCATATGATCTCCCAAGCATAGCCAGGATTAATTCCTGACTGCTGAGCAGAGTAACCACTAAGCATCACTGGATGTGTTCCAAAAATCAAAACATAAAGAAAAAAAAAGAAAAAAGAAATTTTTGCAGAGCTGAGACATGCAGACAACAGAGCTGCCAAAATTATGCTGGATACTTATGGGACACAGAGGATTTAAATTTCTGATCAGACACATGCAAGGCAGGTGCTCAAAGCCCCTGTTATTCCTCTGGGCCCCTCCAGGTGAAAGTAATATAAAGGAATGTTTTGACACTGTAAAGTAGAGCGATGTAAGAGGAACAAAACTAAGGCTGAGATGCTAAGGAAGCTCTGGATGCTGGTTTTAAGAAAGTAACTAAATTAAGAGAGAATATTTTGCTCAGTAATCTCTTATCAGAGTCTCTGTGACTGGGTTGTAATTCCTGTCCTCTGAAATTTAGATCATCTCAGGCTGGAGAGATAGTATAGAGAATGCTTGCTTGCAGCCAACCCAGATTCAATACCCCAGCACTGTAGATAGTCCCCTGAGCACCATCAGGAGTGATCCCTGAGTGCAGAGCCAGGAATTATTTACTTACCCCTGAGCATCACCAGGCATGGCCCAAAAATCAAAAAGAAAAAAAATTTTAGATAACGTCAGCAAGAATTTTAAATCTTTCTTTTATAATGTCTGGTAGTCTATGATTTTCACAAAATCAAAGTCACTTAATAAGTAAGAAAGAAGTTCTTTTGTTCTTTGGTGGTGGGCACAGTATAGTGCCATTATTACCTACAACATATAAACATGTATACTCTTGTAAGCGAACTGTATTTTTTGCTGCAATTTAAAAAATATAAAAGAATGGAGTATATATATTGCATGCAGTTCAATTCCTGTCTTCAATTCCTGGCACGGCATGTTCCCCAAAATTCTGCTAGTTGTGACCCCTTTGCACAGCCAAGTGTGGCCTAAAAGTCAAAAATAACAAATAAAACACCCAAAATATGGGAACTTATGATAGATGATGTGTTTTCTAAGCATGAAGCACGAGGCCAAGAATTCTATCCGACCACCTCACACCTCACAGGAACCACTGCTTTCTGTGATCTCTGTTGCCCCAATGCAGTGGGGCACATTCCAGCAACCTGCAGCATATGTTAATCAACTGCGGGACCCCAGGGAAACATGACAACCCAAATTGCTTATGCACAACTAGAGTGAGAACCCTGGCAACGTATGTAAACATTGCAGTGAAGTATGGGGCTCCTGGTCATCACCAAAGGAAGGGGGTATGTTATATTTTGTTTGGGAGCTTCTCTCAGCTTAGTGTTTGAGGGACCATACAGGGCTAGGGATCAAACCCATCCACATGCATGTGTCCGAGCCTCCTGAGACTGACTCTTCAGATTGAGATGTGGGATTTTTAAAAAGAAGATTTTCAAAAGATATTTTTAAAAGAGAGAAAAGAAAGATGTAGACAGGTCTGAGAGTTAGGTCCAGAGTGTTAAAATAGTGGGTAGGGTGCTTGCCTTGCCTGTGGCCAACTCAGAGTCAGTTCCCAGCATCCCATATGGTCCCCTGAGCCTGCCAAGAGTAATTCCTGAGTGCAGAGCCAGGAGCAACCCTTCAGCATCCCTGAGTGTGGCAATACAAATAAAACAGTCAGGGAGCTAGTTAAGTGGGCTGGAATAAATGCTTTGGTGTAGAAACCTCAGACTCACTCCCCAGAAAACCCTTGGTCCCTTAAGCTCTTCTGGTTGTGGCCTAGAAAGTATATGGGGGATCTTTAAAGAAAATCAATTTGCCATCTAGTACCTATAGTATGACCCTAGGAAAATGTGGACTCTTTTATTTGGGGAAACAGCCAGTGATGCTCAGGAGTTACTCTTGGCTCTGCACACAGGAATCACTCCTGCTGGTGCCATAGGGACACATATGAGACACAGAGGATCGAACCAGGATCAGCTTTATACAAGTTAAGCACCTTTCCTGCTATACTATCACTCCAGTCCACAACTTTTGTGTTAATTTTATTGTTGATTTTATGTTATTCCAGTTTGGTGAACTGTTTTTTTTTTTTTTTTTTTTTTTTTTTTTGGTTTTTGGGCCACACCTGTTTGACGCTCAGGGGTTACTCCTGGCTATGAGCTCAGAAATCGCCCCTGGCTTGGGGAGACCATATGGGACGCCGGGGGATCGAACCGCGGTCCGTCCTACGCTAGCGCTTGTAAGGCAGACACCTTACCTCTAGCGCCACCTTCCCGGCCCCGGTGAACTGGAATTTTACAGTTCAAGTTAATCTTTAGATTTTCTTTCTTTTCTTTTAGTTATATTTCTTTTTTTGCTTTTGGGCCATACCTGACTAGAGGTTATTCCTGGCTTTGCACTCAGGGATCACTCCTGAAGGGATTCAAGGAACTAGTAGGAAAACTGGGAAGCACACCTGGGTTGGTCACATGCAGGGCAAATGCCTTATCTCTGGCCCCAAATTTAGGAGTTAAACATTGATAAAAAAAAAAAAAAAAAAAAAAAAAGCTCTGGTTTTTATTGCACGTTCAATATGAAAGCCATTAGCTACAAGTGCCTGAAAAGCAGCTTGTAAGTGGGTAGGAGTGGAGAACTTCTAAGTGGCACTCAGGATGCCTGAGCACTGCTGCTGCTGATTCTTAGCCAACTAGACAGAGTTGGTCAATGCTACACCTAAGTATGTAATGCTGCTTGGGCCCTGCAGTGCTGGGGACCACCACAGTAACACCAGTGGTACTCAGAGGTTTCTGGGGACACACCCAGTCATGCTCTTCCTGGCAATGCTTGGCAGGTATGTGGTACCAGAAAATAGAAGAATGCAGGCTTGCACTCTAACCCTTGTACCATCTGTCTGGCCCTGGCCATTTACACGTAATTAAAAATGGTTGATTAGAGCTTGGAAAATAACTCTTGATAGAGCAGTTTCCTTGCATGTGAGGCCCTGGGTGTGATCCTCAATATTGCATAGGAAGTGTGGGAGGGTGGTTACTTAGAGAAACAGGGATGGCTCAATAGCAACATGTGCCTGCTTTGTAAACTTGAGGTCTTGAGTGAAAACCCAGATACTGACCACATGCTATTTTGAATCCCAGCACTGCAACATAATGTGCGGTTTCCACATATATTCAGGATGTAGAAGCACTGTAGTCAGAAGTCAGAATGCACACAAGTATTACAAATGAGTGAGTGGCCCCTGGGGAAAATGTGTGCAGGTGCCACAACTAAAAATGTGGGGTCCACTTCTATTTAATATAGCACTGGAAGTATTTTCCATAGCAATTTGACAATAAAAAGATATCAAGTGCATCCAAATAGGGAAGGAAAATATCATGTTCTCACTATCTGCAGGTGATAAGATACTATATTTAGAAATTCCTAAAGGCCCTACAAAAAAGCTTCTAGAAACAATAGATTTATATAGGAAAGTGAAGACTAAAATTAATAGTTAAAAAACCCATAGCTTGGGCCCGGAGAGATAGCACAGCGGCGTTTGCCTTGCAAGCAGCCGATCCAGGACCAAAGGTGGTTGGTTCGAATCCCGGTGTCCCATATGGTCCCCCATGCCTGCCAGGAGCTATTTCTGAGCAGACAGCCAGGAGTGACCCCTGAGCACAGCCGGGTGTGGCCCAAAAACCAAAAAAAAAAACAAAAAACAAAAAACAAACAAACAAACAAAAAAAAAACATAGCTTTCCTATATACAAATAATAAAACAGAAGAAAGAGACATTTAAAGAAAGCTCATTCGGGGCCGGGCGGTGGCGCTGGAGGTAAGGTGCCTGCCTTACCTGCGCTAGCCTTGGAAGGACCGCGGTTCGATCCCCCGGCATCCCATATGGTCCCCCAAGCCAGGAGCGACTTCTGAGCGCATAGCCAGGAGTAACCCCTGAGCGTCACCGGGTGTGGCCCAAAAAAAAAAAACAAAAAAAAACAAACAAACAAAACAAAAAAACAAAACAAAAGAAAGCTCATTCACAATTGTGCCTCAGAAAATCAAGTACCTCAGAATCAACCTAACTAAAAAGGTGAGAAATCTATATAAAGAAAACTGCAGGGGGGGCCGGGAAGGTGGCGCTGGAGATAAGGTGTCTGCCTTGTAAGCGCTACCAAGGAACGGACCGCGGTTCGATCCCCCGGCGTCCCATATGGTCCCCCCAAGCCAGGGGCGATTTCTGAGCACATAGCCAGGAGTAACCCCTGAGCGTCAAACAGGTGTGGCCCAAAAACCAAAAAAAAAAAAAAGAAAAAAAAAAAAAAAGAAAACTGCAGGGGCCAGAGAGATAGCATGGAGATAAGGCATTTGCCTTGCATGCAGAAGGTTGGTGGTTTGAATCCCGGCATCCCATATGGTCCCCTGAGCCTGCCAGGAGCAATTTCTGAGCATGTAGCCAGGAGTAACCCCTGAGCGCTGCTGGGTGTGACCCCCCCCCCAAAAAAAAAGAAAGAAAGAAAGAAAGAAAGAAAAGAAAAAAAGAAAACTGCAACACACTACTTCAAGAAATGAAAGAGGGGGCCAGAGTGATAGCACAGCAGTAAGGCATTTGCCTTAAATGCGCCAACCCAGGATGGACCTTGGCTCTATTCAACACCATCCTATTTGATCTCCTGAGCCTGCCAGGAGCGATTTCTGAGCACAGAGCCAGGAGCAACCCCTGAGCAGTGCCAGATTTGGACAAAAACCAAACACACAAAAAATAATTAAAAGAGGACACGAGGAAATGGAAACATCCCTTGCTCATGGTTTGGGAAGATTGATCATTAAAATGACAATACTCCCAAAAGCATTATATAAATTCACTGCAGTTCTTATGCCCATACTATTTCCAAAGAAATAGATCAAGCACTTCTGAAAATCATATGGAACAATAAATCTCCACAAATAACTAAAACAATTCTTGCAATAAAGAAGATGGAGTGCCCTTTACTTCAAACTTTAAAGTGGTAGTAATTGAAACAGGAATGGTATTGGAATAAAGACATATTTTCAGATCGGTGGAATAGAGACAGATCGGTGGGTGAGACAGAGCCCCAGATATATGATAAACCAATCTTCAATAAAGGAGCAAAAACTACAAAGTGGATCAATAAGTGGTGCTGAGAAAACTGGTCAGCTAAGTATAAGAAAATGAACTCTTGGCCCGGAGAGATAGCACAGCGGCGTTTGCCTTGCAATCAGCCAATCCAGGACCTAAGGTGGTTGGTTCAAATCCCGGTGTCCCATATGGTCCCCCATGCCTGCCAGGAGCTATTTCTGAGCAGACAGCCAGTAGTAACCCCTGAGCACCGCCGGGTGTGCCCCCCCCCCAAAAAAAAAAGAAAAAAGAAAATAAGAAAATGAACTCTAACCGCTTTCTAATACCATTCCCAAAGGTCAAATGAAAATGAATCAAAGATCTTGATATCAGACCTGAAACCATAAAGTACATAGAGGAAAACATAGGAGTGACACTCTATGACATTGAAGCTAAAGGAATCTTCAAGGCTTTAACACCACTGACCAAGCAAGTGGAAGTAAAGATAAACAAATGGGACTACATTAAGAAATTTCTGCACCTCAAAAAAAAAACAATGATCAGAATAACAGTCTGCCCGTGGGATGGAAGACATTATTTACCCAATACTCACCAGATAAGTTGTTAATATCTAAGATCTATAAAGCACAGGTAGAGCTTAACAAGAAAAAAATCAACCAACCCCATCAATAAATGGGGAGAAGAAATGAACAGAAAATTTCTCAAAGAAATACAGATGGGGCCCGGAGAGATAGCACAGCGGTGTTTGCCTTGCAAGCAGCCGATCCAGGACCAAAGGTGGTTGGTTCAAATCCCGGTGTCCCATATGGTCCCCCGTGCCTGCCAGGAGCTATTTCTGAGCAGACAGCCAGGAGTAACCCCTGAGCACCACTGGGTGTGACCCAAAAAGTTAAAAAAAAAAAAGAAAGAAATACAGATGGCCAAAAGACACATGAAAAAAATGCTCCCTAATGACTAGGGAGATGCAAAGCAAAACAACAATAATATATTATGTTACACCACAAAGACTGGCACACATCAAAAAGAACAAGAGCAGGGCTGGCACAATAGCACAGTGGTAGAGCATTTGCCTTGCATGCTGCTGACCCAGGACAGACCCGGATTCGATATCCATATGGTCTCTGAGGCTGACAGGAGTGATTTCTGAGCTCAGAGTCAGGAGTAACCCCTAAGCACTGCCACGTGTGACGTTTTGAGTTCACAAAACAAACAAAAAAGAACAAGAGCAACAACTGGGGTGGATGTGAGGAGAAAGGGGCTCTTATTCACTACTGATGAGAATGTAGACTGTTGCAGCCTTTTTGGAAAACAATATGGACAGACCTCAAAAACTAGAAACTGAGCTTCTGTTCAATCCAGCAATATCACTCCTGGGAATATGTCCTACAGGCCCACAAATACAATGCAGAAAAGATTTCTATTTGCACTTCTACTTTCATTGCAGCATTATTCACAATTTCCAAAATCTGGAAAAACCAAGTGCCCAAGAACAGATGAGTGGGAAAAGAAACTGCAGTATATCTACAAAATAAGATACTATGCAGTTAGTTAAAATGAAATCATGAAATTTTTTTATACATGGATAGCCATAGAGAGTGTCATGCTAAGTGAAATGAGTCAGAGGAAAAGGGACAGACATAAAATGAGTGGACTCATCTGATGAATAAAAAAATAACAGCCCATAGTGTAAGAATAATCCTCAAAGACAATGGAAATGATGGGGAAAAGTGCAGTTAGCACAGAGAAGGGACCAATATTACAATAATAGTTGAAAATCGCTCTGCACAAGAACTGAAAATCGAAAGACATAAAAGAATATGCAGATATGCCTTCAATAACAGTATTGCAACCACGGTGTCTAAAAGGAAAAAAGAGGCAGGAGAGAGAGAGAGAGAGAGAGAGAGAGACAGAGACAGAGACAGAGACAGAGACAGAGAGAGAGACAGAGAGACAGAGACAGAGAGAGACAGAGAGAGACAGAGACAGAGAGACAGAGAGAGACAGAGAGACAGAGACAGAGAGACAGAGAGAAGTGTCTGCCGTAGAGGCAAGATGGGAATGGGGTGGGAGTTGCAGGGAACTGGAGGGTAACTGGGGAAATAGGTGGCAGGAAATGAAATGGTGAAGGAATGGATATTGGAATATTGTGTGAGGAAACTTACCTATCAACACGTTTTATTTCTGTATCTCACGATGATTTAATTATTTTATTTTTTAAAGAGAGTGGTCCCTAGTGAGCACCCTAGGAGGGTGTGCTACAACAAATGAAAGGGAAGTAATGATTACTTTTTTGAGGGAGGGGGTCACATCCATCAGTGCTCAGGGTTTACTCCCAGCTCTGTGCTTAGATATCGCTCCTGGCAGGGACCATATGGGATGCCGGGATTCGAACCACCGTCCATCCTGGGTCGGCTGCGTGCAAGGCAAACGCCCTCATGCTGTGCTCTCTCTCCAGCCCCCTGATTACTTATTTTTAAATAAATCCCATAGAATACTTTTTTCTTTATGGTCACATGTCAAGTATTGAGATACACCAACTAGAGGTTACCATACTAGAAAGTGCAGAGACAGATAATTTCTACCATGGCCAAGTTCCCTTGGACGGCTGGAGAGGAGTCCCACACTATGGCTCCAGTGCAGTCTCTGAGGCATAGGCGGCTGGAAGTCATGTGGGACGTGCAGACAGTAATATTCTACCTAGAACTGTCTCAACAACGCTACTCTCCAACGATAGCTGTCTGTATGGTGTTGTCAGGACCCACAGTCCAGGCTCAAGAGTGCTTGGATTCACTATTTGACAGACTCTCCTACCAACACAAACCCCATAAGTCCCCAGATTCCATTTTCCACTCTGTGCCGTGGTTGTTTTTTTATTTATTTATTTTGCGGCTCTGGCTCTTGACCTTCTGGGAAATGTAGTTCTTTCATTGTTCCAACTCCAGCCAAGAGCTAGTTGTAAAACTACAACTCCCGTAAAGCAGTGCGCGAGTGCCTGGTTCGTGAAACTACGATTCCCATGAAGCAGTGCGCGAGTGCCTGGGTCGTTACGGTTGTTGATACACCGGTTACCATCCTCGACGCCTACGAGTTGGAGATACGGAGTTAAGACGGTGGGAGCGGACGATAGCAATCTCCAGCCTCTCTGTGCCTGCTGCCGCTGCTCAGATCTCCGCTGCCCTAGGGTTTTGAGGGAACCTCTAATAGGAACCTTGGTGTCAGGGAGGCCATTACCCCAGGGGACTTGGAGGTTGCACCGCGCTGTGTAACTGCAAACCAGCCAGCAGCCTTTGGACGGCCTCCGGCAGGAAGCACTCGCGCTGCCGCAGGTCCCCCGGGCTCCTGTAAACAGCCCAGAGCACCCCAGAGCGCCTGCGCAAACTGAGCCTCTGGCTGGTAATCGACACGCGGGGGCGCCTTAGTGAAGGAAACAGTCCAAACTAATAATGTCAAGGTGCTGTCATCGTTCTGTTCTTTCACTGGTTTGCCAAGCACAGTCCCTTTCACTGACTCTTAATCCAGCGGTTCTTTTTTTTTTTTTTTTAATCATCGGGACAACGTAACAGGAAAAGCCGAAGTCCCAATGTGTCAATAATATGTGTTATGATGAAATTTCTTTCAGGCTCTGCCTCTAGGTTCATGTGTGATGTTGGATAGTTCTCTTCCCTGGAGAGAATCCAAGCTTGCTTACTTTGTAAATGAAAATGCCGGTGGGTTATTGGGAAGATCAAATGAGACCTTAGGAGTGAAATTCCCATTCAATCTATAAAAGCAGCGGGATTATAAGCAAATGACCACAGATGCAGGGACCCATTTCCTTATCCTACAAATTGCAAAACTATGGATCCCCAGACAGGGCTGTTCTTGCTCAGGTCTCAGCAGGCTGTGAGCAAGGGCTAACCCGAAGGATTAATCTTGAAGGGACAGGCTTAACTATATTCTGAGGGCCTGGGGGGAACCCTTGTTTCAACTCTTATAATACCCTACCTGGATCTGATACTGGCAAGTCTTACTGGAAGGACCCTAGAAAGAGCTCAGTGTCCAAGTACCTGCTTTGGAAGCATAAAGTAGCCTGCGGCAAGCAATTCCTCACACTGGCCCACACATGCTGAGCACCATCCAGAGTTATTGCCTTTTTGATCCCTGGAGCCCCTAACAGAAAGTGTGTGATGTCAGATAACACAGAAACCAAGTGTGTGTGAGTGCCACAACAAGAGCATTGTGAGACTGCAAGCCTGTGTTCCTGGTGAGCACTGTGATCAGAGTGCTGTGCATTCTACCACAGCTAATCAGTCAGTGCAATCCCACTGAGCACTGTGCCAGCCCCACACCTGTATTTATTTTTATCTTATTTTGTTTTTGTTATTTTGGACTACACTGGTGATTTTTTGGGCTACTCCTCGATCTGAGCTCAGGAATGCCTCTTGATGAGCTTGAAGAACCCTATAAAATGCTGGAAATCAAACCTGAATCAGCCACATGCAAGTACCAGCTGTACTGCCCTCCAGCACCTCCACTACCAGTGTTTCTATGGAGACTCGGCATTACAATAACAACCAAAAGGAAAGAGAAAGGGAATAAATTTTTATTTCTTTATTTTTGAACTACACCTCGTGGTTCTCAGGGCTTGCTCTTGGCTCTGTACTCAAGGGTGATTCCTGGAAATGCTCAAAGGACCAAAGAACTGGGAATCAAATGTGGTTAGGCAAGTACTTTAACCCTGTACTGTCTCTCTAGCCTCGGGAATTAATTTTTCTCCACTTAAAGGACTGGAGAGAGTTCAGCAATGAAGGTGCTTACCCTAATGTAACTGACCAAAATTTGAAACCCAGCACCACAGCATCCCCTGAGCACTGTCAGGAGAGAATCCCAAGTACAAAGCCCAGGGTAAGCACTGCTGGATGTGGCCCCAAACAAACTAACTCGGGAAAATATGTTACAGGAACTCTACCTGCCCTACTACCCCTAGGTAAGGGAAGGAGTTAAAGATAATTAATGGTAAAGGGCCAGGTCAATGGAAGGGATTTCAGAGTCTGGGAGAAATGAGTCCAAATGTGACATTGGCTAACTTGGGGACTGAGGGCATAATGTGACAAGCTCTGAGTTGGGTTAAAAGAGCCAAATGGGACAACCAGAAGATACCACCAGCTGTGCTATGGCAGCCAGAACTGAGCACAAGGCAGCAATGCTCTTAGGGGATTCAGAGTGGGGAGAGGCTGGGATCCCGAGTTCTGATTATAGATGGATACTCCCAAAAAAGTCTCTAAAGGCAGGTAGAAATACATGACCCATGACCTTCCACCTCCTTCCTGCAGCTTGCTCACTGTTTTCAGGGAGAAACTGAGGCTGAAGAAAGAAGGGACTCATTTAATGATACATAAGGAGTTGGGGGTAGAACTGGATGCAGATAGGGATCTTTCCATTACGTGGCCATGCTCAAAGAGCTTCATCAAACATTTACTGAGTGTCTGATATATGCTCAGAGAGCTGCCTCAGAGTAGCAAGCAAAAGCTAGGACCCAATTTTTATTATTTTAACATTTTTTATTGCAGTAACTTTGGTTTATGAGAGTGTAAATATCTCTAAGCTTTAGGAATGTAGTCTTAGGACTATATAGAACTATGCCTCAGTCCTAGCTTTTGCTTTATTTTGGAGCCCAGTAATGTTCAGGGGCTGCTCTGGGTGGGGCTCAGAGGATCATGTAGTACCAAATATTGAACCAGAGGCCTCACATATGCCAGGCAAATGCTCTAAACCGAACCACATCTCAGACCAACACGTAGTTGTTCACCAGCCTCTCAGTGACAGAGCCTTGGTTATGACACATCCCTCCAAGCCTTAGTCTGTAGAACTGGGAGTGATGAGCCCTGTTGCCACTGCTGCAGGGAGCCGGGGCCCAGAAAGTAGCTCACAGGGACTGAGCATGCGCTCTGCACGATAGCAGTGCAGTCTCATCTCCTGGTTCTAACTTATTCCTGATTCTATTGCCCAAATTGGATGCAGTGAATGGGCAGAGAAGCTGATGCCTAAGGACTCTTTTACTGAGCTTGAATTTATGTGCCCACTGCTCAGAGCCAATCACTTAGGAGACAATCATCAGTGTGAAGGCACAGATTTATTCATAGTCTGAGAAGATGTGAGGCTTTTCTTCCCAAACCAGGATTGAGGGCTACAGTGAGGTGTTTGAGGGAGTAAATAATAATGAAAACCATTAGTAGATGAAAGGGAGAGGGGGGCCAGTCTCTAGTTAGCCTGGCATCAATACTCTTTAACAAATCCTTAGGATGCAGGTCTGTTCCTTGCAAAGCTCTGAGACATACAACCAAAAGTGGCCTACTCTGGGCTACAGGGCAGCTTTTAGGAATCTTCCAGAAGCCTGGGGGTTGCTCTTTCCCTCCATTCCTAACTGGACCTAGTTTAACATCAAACACATGATGTTAGAGACCTTCCCTATGACTGGGGATGGGGGCACACCGAGAGGATGAAGAGGGTCTTAGTCACATGTCTCTAGAGGAGAGCTGGAGCTACAAAGACTTCCGGCTCAAAGTACCTTTGCTCTGTGCCCTGCCAGCTATGCTCTGTTACTTGCATTTCTGAAAGTTGAGGTAGGGCACCTAGAACTCCTCTGGAAATGGGAACCTGCAAAGGAATAGAAACCTGAGCCCTCAGATCTTAACATTTAGACATTTACACCATTCCTTTCCCTACCATCAGGGCCAAAACTGAAGAGTTTTGTTATTTTTGGTTGTTTGATTTGGGGACACACTGGACAGTGCTCAGGGTTTACTCCTGGCTCTGCACCCAAGGATCACTTTTAATGGGGCTCAGAGGACCATTTTGAGGTACCAAGGATCAAACCTGGGTCATTTGCATGCAAGGCTAGTGCCCTACCCACTGTACTATAGTTACTGTCCTTTGTTTTGCTTTATGGCACCAGGGATCAAACCTGCTGTACCAGTGAACCACTTTTCTTGCTGAGTGAAGGTGAGTTGTGCCCAGAGCTGCAAATTACAACCCTGGACATGAAGTAGGAAAATTAAGAGGCAGAACCTCTGAGTGACCCATTATAGGAGCTGGGCAAAAATAAACAATAGATTATAAATCACAAAGGTACAAGAACAGAGCCAGAGGCAAGTATGATCAGGTTGTATGAACAGGACCTGGACTGTAAAAGCAATAAATATATGTAATTTAAAAATTATATTAATCACTGATCATAACAATTTTTGTATGTTAGTAACCTTTGTCTATATTAGAGAATAGTTATTATTTTAAATAGAGAGGTAACATGTCCTGTAACTAGACTATAAAAGCTCTTTCTTTGTAAATGGTATCCAAGTTTGATCTTTTTTGGCCATAGCCAGGTCGCATCTATATGCATAAATAAAAATGTTGGTCCTTCTCTTACCTCTCCAAGTGACAATCTGTTTCTTGGTCAGAATTCTCTAACTGACAGAGACCAGAACCTGACCCAGGCTCTCTTCAGCCCACAGTCTGTTTGTTCCCAGTCCCACTGCAGAGAAGTCTAGCAAGGTTGGAGCAGGAGCTCATTGTCTCCTGAGCAAATCAGGAGGGAGAACCTAGATCTCAGAGACCCAGGTCCCTACACACCCTCCTTAAGGGGGGATCTAGACCCCTGATAATTTCATCTCTGGCCAAAGCCTCAAGTGGAGGTCTAGACTCTTTCTTTCAAGAGGTAAGAAAAGTTCAGAGAGGGCCCGGAGAGATAGCATAGCGGTGTTTGCCTTGCAAGCAGCCGATCCAGGACCTAAGGTGGTTGGTTCGAATCCTGGTGTCCCATATGGTACCCCATGCCTGCCAGGAGCTATTTCTGAGCAGACAGCCACGAGTAACCCCTGAGCACCACCAGGTGTGACCCAAAAACCAAAAAAAAAAAAAAAAAAAAAAAAGAAGAAGAAAAGAAAAAGAAAAAGAAAAAGAAAAGTTCAGAGAAACCCAGAACTCAGTAAGTGGCCCAGGAACAAGGGGTGAGCCTGCATATGAACTTAGGGTTCTTCTGCTTTTTGGCTCAAGCTCTGTCTATGGTGGTGCCAGGGCTGATACACTTATCAACTTCCTCCAACTTCTTCCCCCACTCTGGGCCAACTATATGACCTCCTAAGTGGGCTCTAAGTGGCTCTACTTGGGACACAGTAAGGAAGGAGTGAGAAGTAAGGAAATGAGCAGTAAGGAAGGTGCTGAGAAATGGGATAAGTACAGAATGTGGCTGGATGAAAGGCAGGAGCTGAGCTGGGCTGTGGGACAGAGCTCTGGAGGGAGTGTGTGTGTGTGTGTGTGTGTGTGTGTATGTATGTGTGTGTAGGTGTGTGTAGGTGTGTGTGTTGTGTGTGTGTGTGTGTTGTGTGTGTGTGTGGCTGCTTCAGGCGTCCAGGGCTACGGAATCTGTCTGAGGAGACAGGATAAAAATATCGAGGGAGCACACTCCTGGAGGAGGGAGCATAAAAGATTCTATAATGAGTCACAGAGCCCAAGCCCTAAATTTAGTAAGTTCTGAGGGAGGTCGGCTTCCTAGGAAGCACCGTGGAGATGTCTATTGACCCAGAGTCTCAGCCTAGAGGCAGCAAGAGTGGGCATATTAGTGTTGAGCCCTGCTGGTTGGGGATGGCCAGGCTACTTGAGGTCTTCTGCTGGCCTGGCACTGTTGTGTGTAGAAGTGTCTCAAAAGACCCATTCAGACCTGCCTTTGCCACTTTGGAACTTGGAGTGCAGGAGGGAATCAAAATGTCAGAACATCCAGCTCTGTTTTTTTTTTTGAGAGGATAACATGGTATACCTGGCAATGCTCAGGAGTTATTCCTGCCTGTGCACTTAGGAATCACTCATGGCAGTGCTCCTGGGACCATATGGGATGCCAAGGATCAAACTTGGATTGACCACATGTAAGACAAACACCCCACCTATCTCTCTGGCTCTGCTCTGCTTTCTGCACAGTTCCTTAGGTCTACATAAACCTGCCTTTCCAGAAGATGGAGGGGGTGCCTTTAGTCCAGGAGCACACAGGGCAGAGGTCATGTTGGGGCCCAGGTGCCTGATTTGGGCAGAGGGTTGGGGGTAGTCTGAGGACAAGAATTGGTAGCAGCCAGGGTGCTATCACTTGCCAGGCACCAGAGCTACCCAATTCACCTTCATAAACTCATTTCATACATTGTGCTGATTCAGTTCACACTGAATGTCAATATGGACACTGCCAGGAGAAGCGAAGCACAGAGATGTTAAGCCATTTGTTCTGTATCATAAGGAAGCGTTTCCAGCCCAGATAGCCTGGATCTCCTGCTCTCAGCCAAGCTGCTAGATTGTTGTACAGGGACCTGACCCTGTGTTCTGTCTCTTCTCCACCCTCCTCATGTCCTTTCCCCTCAGTCACTTAAGGACCTATTGTCGAGACACCCAAGGATTCAGTGGAAAAAGAGTCTAGATCTACCTCAGAAGTTGCACTTCTTTGGTATTTGGACAGAGCTGACCTAGAGAGCAAAAGAACTAGGCAGTACCCAGAGCTATATTATGGTGACCCCACTCTCAGGAGGCCCTGAGACCCAGATGGTCACACTCCTGCTTCATGTTGCTGTCTGCTGGTACTGCTGCTTGCAGAAACCAGTTTGATCACTGGATCAATAACACCTTGCACAGGCTCTGGAGTTTCCTGCCAGAGGCTCCTAATCTATCTGACTCACCTATCCTCCCTGTGTCTACTTGGGACATAGGTCTATGGATGTGGGATTTTGTTATGGCCTCAGGAAGGAGGGGGCCTTTTGCTCCCTGGCCCAGGGCTTTCCGGTGCCCTCACAGCACTTCTTCCTCTTGATTCCTTGGCTTTTATTTCTCCTTTTTTGGAGGGGAGGATGGGTGCACACTCAGCAGTGCTCAGAGCTTACCCTTGGCTCTGCACTCACTCCTGGTGGGCCTCGATGGACCATATGGATCGTATGAACTAAGTGCTACGGATCCAACCAAAGCTAGATGCACGCAAGGCAAACACCCTACCAGTCATTTATATTATTACTCCAGTAATTTCTTAGTCTTTTTTTAGTTTTTCATCTCCCTCTGTACCAGGACCTAGGACATTTTTTACCTTCTGGCAACTCAGGGAATTATTTTTCTGGGATGAGCTTAGGACCTCACACCTGAGATCATGGCTGAGTGCCATCTCATCCCCAAACCCCCCTCAGGATGTTGGGGGGGGGGCTCAAGGTTCCACCCCTAATGCCCAGAATGTGCCTATTCCCAAGGGGAGACAGACTAGTCCTGGCAGAGGCTTTCTTCGTACAATTTGGACCCCTCCCCAGGGCACCAGATGCTGCATATTCTGCTGGGCATCTTCTATAAAGTGTGGTTCACCTCAGACCCCACCTTCCTTCCAAGGCTATTCAAGTCAAACAAAATGAGGATAAGTCAGGGCCAGAGCACAGGCTTTGCAGGCAGGAACCCTAGTTTGAGCCTCAGTACCACATGGTCCCTGAACATCTCTGGGAGAGACTCCTGAGTACTGCTGGATGTGGCCCTAAATAAAATTTACAAACAACAGAAGCCCAGATTCTTTTCATAGGGAGGAGATACAGGTGGGATGCATGCAAGAATGTGCACACACAAAGCACATGGGTAAGTACAAATGTTTGCACAACTGCAACCGGATGCTGTCTTTGCATTTCCAGTGAGGCCATGGCCTGAGGTAGGGGTGGGAACTGGTGTGTAAAAAGGTGGCATTTTGAGGCTTTGTGATGAGGGCATGAATGGTGATGCCTGGTATATCAGATGGCCAGATTTAGCAAATATTGGGGTTGTACTTAACACACAAAGCAACTTTTCAGCTTCCCTGATAATGCAATGCCTCTGTCTCACCCAGGTACACTTCCTTACTCAGTGTTCTGTGTGGCCTGACATGCCATGCACCTACATGGGGCAGGTCATGCTAAGATAAGGTGGCATGTGGCTATTGGGACTATGAGATAATCTCAGGGGGATGGTCAATGACTATGACAGTGTCACCAGGAGGAGGGAGGTGGATGTTCATGGGTTTTAGCATCTTCCTCAGGGCTGAGTCTGGGCTGTTTGCTCACCAAGACCCAGCAGAGGCAGGAGAGCCACCTTGGGCAAACACACACATCCGGGTCCATGTCCTTCCAAGGCACAGCTGGCCTCGAGGACTTCGAGAAATCTGTCTCAGCCTTTCCAGAGGGCCCCCCAAAAGTTAGTCTCTTCAGCTTCTTTCTTCCTGGTGACATCATACCAGTCCTGCCAAATCTTCTAGATCATTATTCTGGGACTCTACCTTCTTAACCTTGTCAGCCTGGCAATTTTCTGACAAGCCCAGTTACCCTTAAAAGGATGCTGGGAGAAGAGCAGGAAAGGAATACCCAGGAGCAAGATAACACTTGAGGATCCCTCAATGGTGAGGACAGTGGTGGGGAGGGGATTGGAGATGAGGGGACTGAGTCTTGAGGCTGATGAATGCTCTAGGAGCACCCTAGGGGAGCAGGAAAGGCACATCTTAGGGGACAGGGTACAGAGCCTTGGGGGCAGTAGAGTACACAGATCTTCCCTCAGCCTAGATCTGCTGGATGTTATCTGTTTCTGCCACTGGTCAGTGAGGAGCCTGGGACCTCTCATGCTGAGTTCAAGTGATGGAGGCATAACAGGGGGGATGTTAGGGACCAGATCAAGGAGGCTCCAGAAGATGCCCTGGCCCCTGTTCCCCCACAGTTGTCAGCGGCCATAAGTCTCTCTAAAAGGTTTCATTCCAGGAGTCACTAGGTGAGGTACTGAAGGTAACTGTGGGCTTTGCCTGCTGTAGATCAGGGTTTATCCCTGTGATCTCTCCTTGGTGCTTCCCAGGACCCCAGGAATGAGTCCTTAGTTTCCAGCCTCACTTTTCAGCTTCCCACACACCCTGTCCTGCCTGGGCTGCCCTGGGAAAGAGATGGACCAGGGTCTGCCTGGTTGGAGGAGTTGGGAAGCACCTCCATTCATTCCTGGGGAGTACTCCAAGTGGCTGGCACAGGAACTGGGGGAGGGCAGAGCAGGTCACTTTCCTAGCTTTACTCTTTCATGTGAATCTTAACCACCATGCTGTCAAGATATTTTCTTTAGGTTTTTTTTTTTGGGGGGGGAGGGGTTGGGGAACGTGCCATTTTCAGGCAGTTTATACTTCCCCTCTCACTATACTTTTGTTTATTGGGTGGGGAGTGTCAGATATAAACTTCTTTTTATGCAAGCCTTGGAAGGGAAGTGTCTTACCCATGCTTTATCTCTCAGGCCCCCAGGTTAAAGTTCACTTTCTGATCCCCTCAGCCTCTGAATGAGAAACTCAAGTGTCCAGAGAGCAGAAGACTCAGGGTTGAGGGCAGAAAGCAAGACCTGGGTCTGGACAGGAAGACATGCACTCATGGAGACCCTAGGCAGGAGTGGGCATTTATGGGGCCCTTTCAGCTGCCCATGGAGGCAGAAGAGTCCCTGTGAGCTGCCCCCGTGGTCAAGGGCTGTCAGTGGAAATGCTGGGCCTTGGGTCCCCTGCCATTTACAGGCAATAGAGACAGATTTGGCACTAGGATCCAGTTCAGGGGTAGCCCTGACAGGTGGCTGAAGTTCTCCAGGACCCCTTTCCCTTATGGCTTCCTGAACTGCCAGTTCAACTGGGGTGGGGCTTGGGGCAGGATAGGGGAGCCTGACAGCTCAGGACCCAGATACTTTGGGAAGCACTGAGAGGTGTGTGGCTATATGTCTATGTACTCAGGAAGAGGAGGAATGGACAAAGGCCAGAGTGGGGGGCCAGATGGAAGCTCAGATCTGGGAGAGAGCCTGGGGCGGAGATTTTGCAAGCCACTGAACCTTGTAGTTTGGGTCAACTTCCAACCGGGTCTATGGCAATACGGGGGATTTGACTTGGACACGGGCAGGCTGGACTTTTTGAGGTTTGTAAGAGGGTGCGAGTCTGTCTTTGTGTGTGTGTGTGTGTGTGTGTGTATGTGTGTGTGTGTGTGTGTGTGTGTGTCTTTGGTGTATATGTGGGAAGGGATACCTCTAATGGTTCTGCAGACTTGGATCACTTCTAAGTATGGCAGGGGGTAAGAGGGTGCAAGTCTGTGTGTGTGTGTATGTGTGTGTGTGTGTGTGTGTGTGTGTGTGTGTGTGTGTGTGTGTGTGTGTGTGTGTGTCTTTGGTGCTTATGTGCGAATGGTTCTGCAGACTTGGATCACTTCTAAGTATGGCAGGGGGTTGCAGATCGAAGGGGTCACCAGCTAACTTCCAGAATCTTTCTACCTGCACCTCCTCGGACCCCCGCTTTCTCGTGCCAGTCGCGCTCGGTCCCCAGGCGGGGTGGAGGGGAGCCGGGGACCCTCCAGGCACTGCGGAGGTGGCGCTAGGACCTTGCAGGGCGGGGTGGGGCGGGGCGGGGCGGGGCTCCGGGCTGGGGCCGCGGTGGCCTCCGCAGCCTGGAAAACACCGAGCCCGGCGCGCGGAGCCCGCGAGCCCCGGAGCCGAGCCGGGGGCGAGGGCGGGCGGGCGGGCGGGGTGGGGGGGCGCGCGGGGCGGAGCGGGGCCGGGCGGGGGACCCACGGCTCCTCCCCCGAGCCCCCGCGCGGCCCCGGTCGCCCGGGGCAGCGGCGATCGCCGAGGCGGCGGCTCCCTCCCTCTCAGCCCCGCGGCCCCGGGGAAGCAGCGGGCACAGGCACAGGTGAGCGCCCCACCCCGCACCCCCACTCGCCCGGGGCGCCCCGCGCGCATCCCGCGCCCGCGGACTTAGTTGAGCGCGTCCAGCGGGGGGTCGGCTCGGCTCCGGGCCCGTCCGGAGTGGCCGGCTGTCACTTGGGGTCCCCGCGCTCCAGCAGCAGCGCCCCAACTCTGGCCCCTGAGGACGACAGCTGGGATCGCGCCTTTGCGGGTGGCCCCCCGCGATCGCCTGCCCGCCGGCAGCCTGTCCTCCGCCGCGGGAGGGAGTCCGCCAGCCAGCCCCCCGCCGGCCACGATGGCTCCACCTCCCCGGGGGGGACCCCGCACTGCCCCACCCGCGCCCCCAGCCGCGCCGCTGACTCCCCGGTCCCCAAACCGGTCTTACAGGTCCCGGGCAGGGAAGGTGGCGTCAGCATCTGCTGCAGCGTCGACGTTGTCAGAGCTTCCCGGGAGGACCCGCGACAGAGCCCGACTGGGACCTGGGCCCCGGGCCTCCCCCCCATGGAGAAGGCAGCCCCGTCCACTGAGCCCCCAGGGCCTCGGCCGGTCCTGGGCCGCGAGAGTGTCCAGGTGCCCGATGACCAGGACTTTCGGAGCTTCCGGACCGAGTGCGAGGCCCAGGAGGGCTGGAACCTGACCTACAGCAAGGCCGGTGTGGCCGTGTGGGTCCAGGCTTTGGAGATGGAACGGAGTTTGCACAAGATCAAGGTAACAGTGGCTGGCTGCAGGTGCAGCTGCGGGACTGTGTGGATGTGTGTTGGTGGGGGAAGGGTTCCCCACAGGGCCACAGGCACCTGGCTCTGCACCTGGGCTGGGCAAAAGACACCAGGAGGAGGCACAGTTTGCTGGGCAAGCCCTCTTGGCGCAGAGGGGCCCACTGAGGCCTGGAGAGGGGAGAATGGGTTCTGTCTGACTCTAGCCTGCTCAGCCCACAGCTTCCAGGTTCCTCTGGGACAAAGTCTCCCTCCCCCCAGAACTCTCTACCCCAGATGGGACCCTGAGCCCTTCTTGCCCTCATTTCTGGTCCTCACTACCCAAACTCTACCTGAGGGTAGGTCATGCTCAGGCCCTGACTTCTTCCTGTTCTAGTTGCTCCCTGAGACTCTTGCAGAGCCCCTCCAGCCTTCAACCCAGGCCCTGTTCTAGAGCCATGAATTGCCTCCAGCAGGGCCCTCTCCCTCAAGGCAAAGAGAGGTCCTCAGCACTGTGGCCTGGAGGCTTGGAGATGGTCCAGTGCATCTGCCATTGCTGTGCTTCCACTGCTGATCTGGCCGGCAGGAGGGCTCCCCTCCCGTCCTTTCCCCCGTCTCCTCATCTCCCCATCTCTGGCCCCTGAAGTCCTCTAAGGAGTGAGGAACATGTTCCTAGATGACTACAAGAGACCCCACTCCATCCCACCCCCAGTCCTGATTCATACTTAGCTCAGGCCTCTTGGGCTCACTGCAGCGCCTGTGTGTGGCCCTGTCTGACCTCCTGTCTCTATGCCTCTATGATGTCTTAGTCATTTTCAGCTTTGTCCATCTGTGCCTTCTTTCTTTTTGCTTTTATGACTCCCCATCTGTACCTGGCAGCCTCCCCAGCCTCCCTTCCCAGCTCTGAGGACTCTGGACTCTGGACTCTGGACTAGGGGGCCCTGGCCTGTGTCTGAGTATGGCTCTACCTCTGAGGACAGGGACTGGCTCATCCTCTTTGTACCCCCAGCATCCAACCCAGACAGCAGGGACAAATTGAATGGACAGTGATCAAAATGGTTATGAGGTCAAGGCTGTTCATGAAAGCCACCTAGAAGAGGCTCTAATGGCCAAGGTGTACCTTTCCAGTGCTAGCTCCCCCAGAAAGGAGGGAAGGGAAGTCTTAAGTGAGACCAGCTTTCCCATCCCCTATGTCAACAGGGTGGAGCCACCTTCCATCTGCCCTGGTTAATCAATACACCAGCCACCACCCAGAGGCCCAGACCTGATGTTGGTAGGTAGGTCTGGGGGCCACACTGCTCTACCACATGCCTGACCACCAGATGCACTTCTGCTTTCCTTGGAAGTGAGGAGTGTTACAAAAGCGGAGGTGGGTGATATGGGCATATACTCTCCCTGACAGCAAGGACCACCAAGCCGAATGGTGGTTGGAGAAACCAAATGGCCCTTTGCAATCCCTTTTGCCTCACCCCATCCCTGTCTTCTCTGGGATGCAAGTAAGGAAACTGAGGTTCAGAATAGGCAGGAACCTGCCCAAGGCACATAGCTGGTGTTGGTACCTGGCTCTACAGCCTTTCACTTTAGACTCCTCTAATTTCTGCCCATTTCGGTACTCAAGTTCTGCTCCCCACATAGCAGAGAGGGTAGGGGACAGGAGCTGAGCAGAACAGGACCCAGGGAGAAGAATGGCCCTTGCTATGGGTATCCTGAAGGCCAGCCCTGCTTTTTGGACGCCTCAGCTTGGAGAGGTAGATGAGATCTTTGAGCTCTCTCACCACCAAGATTCCAGGTTTTGTGTTGTTCTTCCCATTTCTGTTCAGAACCAGGCATTCTCCTCAATCAAATCATTACAGGCTTGTGG
The DNA here is from genome assembly GCF_024139225.1 of Suncus etruscus. Lineage (NCBI taxonomy): Eukaryota > Metazoa > Chordata > Mammalia > Eulipotyphla > Soricidae > Suncus > Suncus etruscus. The sequence continues at coordinate 51,136,201 of NC_064856.1, forward strand.
GTAAGTGGGCTTGTCTTCACACTACAAAGAAATAGAGGCTGAGAGTGGGTGTGTCACATACCTGAAGTCACAGAGCATGGCTCCCTGCTTGGTATCACCTCTTGGCCAACAGGATGACATTTAACCCCATCAATAACTCTTTGAAGGACACCATGTTCTCATCATCCCTTTCTTGTTTGAAGAATGAGAAAGCATGAGGGGAATGGCTTGCCAAGGTCAGGCTGTAGCAGGCTGGAAGCCAATGTCCTCGGAATGACTGGGCTGCTGCAGGAGCCTGGGCCTTACTCAGGTGTATTTGTATTTCTCTGTCCTCCCTGTCCTCTGCCCCAGCCCCTGCCCGCTGAGCTGGGCAAATCAGTTGGCGCCTGCACAGGCCTGTGCTTGTGATCCCAGGGGGGAGAAGGAATAGGGGCCAGGCCTCCCAGTCTGCCCTTTACATCTCTCCTCATTTCCCTGATGCCTATCCCAGAGATCATTGGTAGCCACTTGAAGCCAGCACTGGCAGCCAGGACAGGGGTAGGGGGCTGCTGGCATATACATCTTTCCTCTCTCCTGGCTTCCCACCAGGCCTACTTGCAGCCTATACTGGGCATTAGATACTGCGATGTCAGGCCCAGTCCCTGAGGCAGATGCTGGACTTGAACCTGAGCCCAAAACAAAGGATCTGGGATTCTGAATCTTCATCTGTAGGCCAAATCAGGTTCCCTGACAGCTCCCACTAATGGTGAGGGTCTGTCTTCTCTCCGTGTGAACATATTGCTCTCTGTATGACCACAGGGAGGTCACCTTTCTAAGTCAGTTATTGAAATTGGTTGGTGTTGGGGGAAGAAAGGCCACACTTGGCAGTGTTCAAAGCCTACTCCTGGCCCTGTGCTCAGAGATGACTCCTGGTGGGTTCAGGGGACTATATGAGGTATTGGGGATCAAATCTGGGTCAGCCGTGTGCAAGGCAAGTAAGTGCCCTACCCACTGTATTGTCTCTGATCATGCATGTCCATCATGTTATCTGTGACAGGTTGGAGGTTAGTCTCATCATGGGTTCTGGGACAGTTCAGGGTGGTCTCTGCCCCCTCTGTGACTTAGTTTTCCCCTCTCAGCCACTTGCAGGGCTGAGCACTTGTGAACACTGTCCTCACTGCAGGCCAAGGCCCAAGGTTTGTTGGTACCTAGATGAAGGGTAGGTGACAAAGTCTTGACATTTGTCCCTCTGAGCCTTGGGCTCTTCTGGTTCCCAGGACCTATCTTAGGACTGGAGCTGGGGCCCATGGGAGAGGGCTAAAAAGTGGTGAACACGGGGCCAGAGAGATGGCACAGGGGTGTTTGCCTACAAGCAGCCGACCCAGGACCCAAGGTGGTTGGTTCGAATCCTGGCATCCCATATGGTCTCCCGTGCCTGCCAGGAGCTATTTCTGAGCAGATATTCCTGAGCACCGCTGGGTGTGGCCCCAAAACCAAAAAACAAACAAACAAACAAAAAAAAGTGGTGAACACAACAGGTGACACAGTCCAGCCCATCTGTCATGGCTGTGCTTGGCTCTGCTGTGTGCTTAATGGAGATCAGGAGGAGATTGGCTCCCTGTTCCCAGAGGTCTCCAGGACTGACCAGAGAGGCCTGACTGTCCCAGGCATCCTTGCCTGCAGTGTGGCAGAAGTCCCCAGAGGCAGAAATTCAGAGGGCAGGCTTACAAGTTTCAGGTGAGCTGGGACCTAGAGGGGACTGGGTGGTGTCGTGGGGGGTGAGGAGAACTCCTAGGGGCAATGTGGCTGAGGATCTGAGGTTCCAGTTCCACTGTGATGTGAAGACCTGTTCCCACTGACTTCCTGTCCTGTAGCTTCACCACTTCCGCAGAGCCTGTCCCTCCCTGTGTCATAGTCTGTCTGTCCCATTCCACAGTTCTTCACTGAGACCTAAATTCCTAAGCCACTTCCTTCTATCCCCCCTGAGTGGCCCATCTCTTTCCACTGTCAAGATAGAACCACCTCAGTGGCCTCTCAGTCTTGAGCAGGACATGGGTGGATGGCTTCTCCCAGATATCTTTATAGCTATCTGGCCTAGGCCTCATGAGCCTCCCAGACACATGTGAAAAATGAGGCACAGAGGTTCACCTCAGAGCTCAGACCATATAACCAGAAACAGGAGTAGGACTTGGAGATCTCCTGGCTCCCTGGGGCTTGGTGAGGTGCCATCAACCCTTCTGCTCACCAGCCCTGGCTTCTGCCTGAGCTTGGTCTATGCCATATCATCATGGGAGGGCACCCTGAGTGTGACTCAGCTGGGCCAGAGCCCAGTTCTTGCCTGTCACCTTTAGGGTCACTCCACCTTTCCAAGTTAGTCTCCTTATCTGGTGGCAGGGTAGAGCTGTTCTGGCCTTAGTTCCTCCTGAGGCTGACTGAGCTAATTTCAGGGCTCCCTTCCTTTTTGGGGCACTATTTCTTCCGTGTGTGTGTGTGTGTGTGTGTGTGTGTGTGTGTGTGTGTGTGTGTGTGTGTATGTGTGTGTGTGTGCAACACCCAGCGATGAACAGGGGTCACTCCCAGATCTGCACTTAGGAATCACTCCTGGAGTTGCTTAAACACCACATGGGATGTGTGGGATTGACCCTGTCAGGATCCTACTTTCTGGGCTATCACTCCAGCCCCTCTTCCTCTTATTTTTATCTACTTATTTATTTTATTTTGTTTTTTGGTGAGGGGGGGCACTATGCAGTGCTGGGAATCCAACCCACCTCCAAAACCTCCAGCACTATGAACTCTCTCCAATCCCATTTTTTTTTTGTTTGTTTTTGGGCCACACCCGGCGGTGCTCAGGGGTTACTCCTGGCTGTCTGCTCAGAAATAGCTCCTGGCAGGCACGGGGGACCGTATGGGACACCGGGATTCGAACCAACCACCTTTGGTCCTGGATTGGCTGCTTGCAAGGCAAACGCCACTGTGCTATCTCTCCGGGCCCCCAATCCCATATTTTTATTGTGGTCAGGGCCACATCCAGCAGTGCATGGGTTCCAGGCAGTACCAGGAGTCTCAAACATACAAGCCACATGCTCCCTGCCAGGCAGTGGCTAGCAGGGGTATGAGAGCTATCAGGAAAGGATTGGACACATAGGGATAACTTTGGTATTCTGGGCTATCAGGGGCCCCTAGCTCTAGAGTTAGTATTCAGGTGCCCTATCCAGGCTGGCTCTGACCTGCTGTGGGGGCAATTAAAGGAAAAAATCCCACTAAGGGCCAGTGCCCAGGTGCCAAGGTCTCAGGTGGCTCCAAGGTGGGCAGGCAGGGAAGGGGGATGTCAAGGTAGCTGAGGGAAGCCCCAGGGAGTGGTTTCTGGCCTGAGGCTGGATGTTAGGAAGCCTGTCCCCTCTTGGGCCCCCATGCCTGCCTCAAGCTTCCAGGACTGTGAAAGGGACCGCTGCCTGCCTGGTACTTCCCTCACTTAATAGCTTTTGCCTAGCAATGTGCAGTTGGGGGTATAGGAGAGAGAATTCAGGGAGGTGGTGCATAGAAGGGACCGGGGTGGGGCATTGCCAGCCTTGTCTCAGGGCATTTTTAGTTGGCTACTGGGATTGCTCCTCCTCCCAGTAGCTGTGAAGGGGCCTCTGGAGGTCTTGGGGGCTAGCCAGGCCTCATAGAGAAGTGCCCCATGACCTCTTTGAGTCTGGGTAGAGACAGAAGAACCTGGAGAGTCAGGAGCAGAAAACAGCAGAAAAGGAGCCATGGGGTTTGGGGGTGTAGGGGGGTGTCTGCTTGGAATGTGTCTGGGGATCAGCCCTGAGGATGTTAAGAAAGCTCATCTGAAGACTCAGCTCCCAGAGTGTGGAGAGGGGTACATAGATTAGAGCCTATAGGGGCTGGGGCACAGAGCAGTCACTCAGAGAAACAAGGGGGGGGTCTGGTAAGGGCAGCATAATGCTCATAGTGCAACATGCAAAATGGGGTACAGACTAGGCTGTGACCTGGTATGGGTATGTGGCCCCTGGGGGTAGGAGTAGGCATCCCAGGTGAGGAACCGTTAGCTGGGCAGACTATATGCCTGTGGGCCCTGCTCCTGCTCTGGCTTTTAAACTTTAACGAGCCAGGCTCAGTTTCCAGCCCAGAGTCTTTAAAGTTTCAGGAGATGAGAGGAAGGAGGAGGCCTGAAGACAGATGGCTTCGCTTTCTTCCCCTGCATCTGTCACTTGTCTCTAAGCCCACCTGGCTCCTCTGGAGCTATGGGCAGTGGGTGCTGGGTCCCCAGAGTCCTGACCCATGCTGGACCTTTCCTGGAATACTCCTACCTGTGCCTAGGTGGCTGGACAGCCACAGACAGGGCACCAGTGATGTTTAAACTTTTCCTATTCATAATCACTTTGCGCCTCGTCACTTTTTGGGGTTTGGGGCTACATCTAGTGATGCTCAGAAGTTACTCCCTGCTCTGTGCTCTGGAGTCACTGCAACATTGCTTAGAGGACCATGAGTTGGCATCTGGAGTCCAACCCCGGCTACCCACTGGAATTGTCTGTGACACCCCACCCTAAGAAATTTCTACCCGGGTATATAGACGTATAAAATAAATATGCAAATCTGGGGCCATGGAGATAGCATAAGATGGAGATAGCGGGCCGGAGAGATAGCACAGTGGCGTTTGCCTTGCAAGCAGCCGATCCAGGACCAAAGGTGGTTGGTTCGAATCCCAGTGTCCCATATGGTCCCCCGTGCCTGCCAGGAGCTGTTTCTGAGCAGACAGCCAGGAGTATCCCCTGAGCACCGCCGGGTGTGGCCCAAAAACCAAAAAAAAAAAAAAAAGATGGAGATAGCATAGAGGTAAGGCATTTGCCTTGCATGCAGAAGGTCAGCGGTTCAAATCCCGGCATCCCATATGGTCCCCAGAGTCTGCCAGGAGCAATTCCTGAACATAGAGCCAGGAGTAACCCCTGAGCGATGCTGGGTGTGACCCTCCCCCCAAAAAAAACAAACAAAAAAATAAATATGCAAATCAAACCTTTGCTGCAAATGAATCATATGGCATTTTACTTTAAACTTGGCCCCCCCCCCCCCCCCCCCGTAGTCAGTTATAAGACACCCTATAGGCCACAACCTGTAGTTTAAGAAGCTAGACCCTAGCTTCAGGATAGAAGTCCTGGTCTAGCCTACCCTTCTGGGTGCAGGGTGAGGATGCAAAGGTGTGAGGTGGCCTCGAGGCCTTGCTTTATTCCCTCTGGCACACATGAGTGGCTCGATCCAGAGAGGAGGAGCTCAGAGCTAAGTGATGGGATTGCACCAAGCCCAGCCTCCTGCCACAGGGACATGGGGCAGGTAGGGTAGGAAATGGGACACAGGGAATGCTCAGTCTAATACACACACACACACACACACACACACACACACACACACACTTATTCACTCACACTCACACTGACACTTGTTTCTCTGCTGCCCAGCCCTTGTTCACTTAGGTGTCTCTAGAATCCCTGCCTGGAGCCATCAATGTATCCTCTACCCCATACAACTGGAATTGGGGACCAAGCTATGCCTCTGTCTTCCTTGGGTTCCTGGAATGTTTCACCTCATTCTCTGGGTTTCACGCCCCTGGTGCTCTAAGATCTTCCTGCCAGTACCTGCACCCCTCTCTGTCTTTGAGCCCCTCCAGGTTGGCTGGGACCTGGTTAAGGAGCAGGAGAGTGTGGGCTCTTCATGGAGGGAAATGCCTGAGCCCCAGAGCAGGCAGAGGCTCACTGAGCATCTCCAGCATTCATACAGCCAGCGATCATTTTTTTTTTGGGGTCACACCCGGCAGTGCTCAGGAGTTACTCCTGTCTCTACGCTCAGAAATTGCTCCTGGCAGGCAGGCTCGGGGGACCATATGGATTGCCAAAATTCAAACCACCGTCCTTCTGCATGCAAGGCAAATGCTTTACCTCCATGCTATCTCTCCGACCCCAGCAGCCAGCAATCTTTAATGAGCATGTACTATATACACTGAGAATTGTGATAGCCAGGAATTTAGCGGCACACCAGACGGATCAGATCTTGCTGTCGTGGGTTGACATCCCGAGGGGGAAACAATTAAAATAAACAACGAGATGAAGTACCAGATGGCTACTGTGTGCTGTGAGGGAAGAGGGTGCCATGGGGTTGTCTGGCCTTCTGTGCAGATCTGGATCCAGAACAGCTGTGCCATATGATCCTTAGTCAGGCACCCTCTAGGGGGCCTTCAGTGACAACCCAGAGCAGGATACGTTTGTGGGGAGTGCTTATGTATAAGTTGCGTGTGTATACATGTATGTGAGCATGTGTTTGTGTATACCTGAGTAAATGTGTGTCTGAGTGTACTGTGTTTCTAAGTATATGCATGCATGTGAATATTAGTGCACTGTATATATGTGAGTGTATGTACATGCATGTTAGTACATATATGTGATTGGGTATATGAGTATAAATGTGTGAGTGCTCCTGTCTAAGGTTGTGTGTGTGTATAGCTCCAAGTGTGAGCTGTGTGTCTGGGCTGCTCTGTGTGAGTCACACCCCCTCACTGCAGCAGAATTGTCTCTGATCCAATTTTGTCTCCTCAGCTGTCTCCCGCCCCCTGGCTCTACTCTGGCTCTGCAACCCTCTCCTCTACCAGCCACCATCCAGCCTCCCTTTTGGCCTCTGGCATCTTCCAGCCTCAGCATCAGCCCCTATAGGGGTATATTTTTTCTGGGTCTGTCACCCTGCCCCAGTCACTGCCTCAGCCTCTCTCTGTCTTTTTGTGCCCCTGTTCTTCCATTTTTTTCCATGTTCAGCTATTTATTCCAGCCCCCTACCCTGCCTCCACCTGCACAGCCAGCTTCTGTACTGGTTGGTGTGAGGGATGTGATGCAGAATGGCTCAGCCCCCAGCCTAGTTTTCAAGGCTTGGGGAATTATCAGGGCTGATGACAGTCTCCCCAACTCAACTTGGTGGTGGTGGGGGCGGGAAAGCTGGTCATTTGGCATGAGAGTGAGGTGGCAGTCAGGGAAGGTCTTGGCTATCTTTCTCTCAGTGGTGTTTGAGCTGAGCAGGAAGGGGAGGAGAGGCAGAGCCCAGAGTGTCAGGACACTTTGGAGTGAAGACATGATGCTGAAGGCAGAAGGGCCAACAGCCAAGACTCTCAGGTTGGGCAGTGCTGGCAGCAGCTCTGGGTTCTAGAAAGCTCCCTAGCTGCAGGATGTGCTCAAAAATTGGGGACCAGAGGGAAGACTTGTAGGGAGGAGTGAGAAATGAGGGTGAGTCCAGGACCTAGCTCAGACTCCTAGCCACAGAAGGGAGCTGATGAGACAGCAGGAGGGAAGGCAGCTGCTGAAGATAGTCTGGAGCTCAGGGCCAGGAGGTCATTGGCAGCCGCAGGATCCGGGAGGTCTGATCTCATTTGTTTCTGTCTTGTATCAGTGTCAGCCCCAGCTTCTGTCATGTGTCACTGGCCTCTCCCTAGCCTGGAGCAGAAGAGCGGAGATCTAAGCCTGTCCTGAGGTTGCCAGGGGGTGCTGGTGGGAGAGGTTAAGGCATGGGGAGGATAGAAAATACAGAGCAATGAGGGAGAACTGCTGAGGGTTCTGAGCACACCTGGGGAGCAGTCTGTAAAGGCTTGGTAGCCCCTCACTCTCCTCCAGTCTCAGGGCAGCCCACATTAGGTGAAGGTGGGGGTGTATGGGACCAGATTTGCTGCTCTGCAGATAAGAAGCCACAGTCACTGCAGCTGGGAAGTTCAGAGACAGCCCTCACCCTGCCAGCTCTGGGTCCTCACCAAGCACAGCCCCAGGAGTATTTTCAGGGTAGGTTTTGAGTCTGTCTGGTTCTTGGCTGCCTCTTCCCTCTTGGTTTTGCTGAGCCACCACTTACAAACGGCCATAATCTTCCTCCCTCCTCCCAGGGCACCGAGGCTGGAGGAGGGGAATTTGCAAAGCTTCAGCACAGATCTGGTACCCTGCGATTGCTTGTATAAGGGATGAATAAATGAGCAGGCTGAGGAGTTCCCCAGCAACAGCACCTCTTCCTCTGGCCTCTTCCCTGGGATTATCTAGTGATACTGTTCATGTCCTCTTTGTGCCAGGCAGGCTCCACCAACTCCTCCACTGGTTCCCTTCCCCATCTTTCCATAAGGGATTGGTTACTCTTCTGTTCTTCTGTTAGGACTCTGATGAGTGTCCCTCCCTGGACCTTCATCCTAAGTTCCCTATGTCCTGTCCTATTTGTTTTTGGGCCACACCTGGTAGTGCTTAGAGGTTACTCCTAGCTCTGCAGTCAGGAATCACTCGTGGAGGGCTTGGGGGACCATAGGGGATGTTGGAATCAAACCCGGGTCTTCAGTGTGCAAGGCAAGCATCCTATCTGCTGTACTATATTTCTTTCTTTTTTGGGGGGTGGGTCCACACCCGGCAGTGCTCAGAGGTTACTTCTGGCTCTATGCTCAGAAGTCGCTCCTAGCAGGCTCAGGGAACCATATGGGATGCCGGATTCAAACCAATGACCTTATGCATGCAAGGCAAACGCTTTACCTCCATGCTATCTCTCTAGCCTCTGTACTATATTTCTGACTATATATCTTTTCTCCCCCCTCCACTTTTCCCTGAAAACAAATTTCTATTCCTGGGGTTCCAGGAACTAAGTTGAAAGATAGATTTTAATGGTTTTTAAAAAATGTTTGCCAAATTGCTTTTCAGAGTAGTGGAGCCAGTGTGTGTGTGTTTGAGTGTGTGTGTGTGTGTGTGTGTGTGTGTGTGTGTGTGTGTGTGTGTGTATTTTTATCTTGTAGGGGGGAAGTGGAACCACACCTGGCAGTACTCTTGAGTCCAGGGGGTGCCAGAAAACACACACTTCAGCTCTTTTAGCCCACTGCCCAGCCCATTATTGAGCCCATTTTTACTGTTCCTAACTATGTGGCATTTTTATCATGTCCTCACAAGCTGTGGGCACTTTGTTAATCTGCTGAATAGCATTTGGCATTTCTGTACAATTATAATTGTCCTTAGCTTTCAGAACTATTAATAATAATCAAGAGCTCCCAAAATTTAGCCTATGACAGCCCTGCCACTGCATTTTACAGTGGTGTAAAATCCTTATCAGCATCATTTCAAGCTAGAAACTCTGATAGGAATCCTGGGGCTTTAAGCTAACCCTTCCCTTTGAAGGCCACTGTAGCCCCAAGGGCCATGGCCAATCTCTCAGTCACAGGGTACAAGTGGCTGACCCCATTTCCATCCAAAGTACAGCATGGGATTGTGATCCCTAAATACAGAACTGAGAATCCCTTTGATCAGTCTTGTGTAGAGTCTCAACCTGCTCCCTCCAGATAAAGTCAGAGAAGAGGCTGGGAAGATGGCCCAAGTAATTGGCCCTAAGTTTCAACCCCCTGTGCTGCATGGCCCCTTCAGCAAGAAGTAGTCCTGGTGACCTCTGAGCACCACCAGCCTGTGACACCTCCTAGAGGCTCTTCTATCTGTCCTGCCATTCAGGTGGCAGCTCTTTCCTAAGCACTCGCTACATGCCAGGCTCTATGCCAGACTGGACAGTGGGCCTGTAATATTGCAGTGTGTGCAAGTGGACTCTAGAAGGATGAGCCCAGTGTCCCCGCCACCCCTCAATCTAAAAGCATTAGGGATGGACAGGCTGCCTGGCGGGCTGCAGGAAACAGCCAGGCTGATCTATGAAGACAAAAATAGCCAAAAAGCTGAAGGTGGGGGTGTCCTGGAAAAGTTTCATGACAGGCTAGGGAGAAAGGGCCTCAGTGGCTCACCCACCAGCCCTCTCTTCTGCCTTGCGCAGGGATCAAGCCTGGCTTTCCACAAGCAAGGCCAGTGTTTTGTAACTGAGCCACCTGCCTGGCCCAGCCTACCCCTGCCCTATCATGAGGCTAGATCTTTGGGGTCTCCATTGTCCCATACAAGAGGCAAGGACAGCTATTCTCGTAGCTTGACTCCATGCCAGCCTTAGAGCAGCAATAGGGGGCCTCAAGGAAAGGCTGTAGCAGCAAGGACAGTGATTGCATCTGGTCCACTGCACACATGGCCCTGTCTGCATCACTTAGGTCTTGCTCCATTTGGACATGTGGGAGCTGAGCCTGGCTGTGGTAGTGAAGGGAAGTGGGTAGGTTGGGTAGGATAGGGTTCTTAGTGAGTGACTGGGACGTTCTTATTGTGTTTAACCATGTCTCTGTTGTCTCTGTGTATTAGGGATGGGGATTATCCAGACCATGGACTACATCAGGTCTGTAAAATCATTTATTTTGGCACCGGTCCCTGTGGGACAGACATGGATGCTTGTCAGCAGCCCATAGCCCTTCTGCCTGGATTGTATGGCCTGGATGTATAATGAATACCCAGATGGCCCTTGGCATAAAAGAGATTCCCTGCTCTTGATTAATATGTTGCCTTTTGGGGGCAGGTGACTAGTATGAAGATGGCCCCTTTGGCAAAGTCTGAGAAGTAGGGAGAGCTCTCCTGGGCTTAAGGCAAAAAAGGAAGGGTTATTTCTGCAAGTGGCTGGGTGTATCAGCCTCACTCTCTTCTCCAAACCCTCTCTAAAGAGAGATGGTCCTAGTCTGTCTGATAGAGGGAGAATTGCAAAGCACTCCAATTGCTGGGGCATCTGACTGGGTCAGGGTCAGGAAAGTGCAGTGGCCAGTGTTTCTTAGAGGGACTTGCCATTTCAGTGGGGACTTCACTCACCACAAAGGCACAGACAGCAAGTTGATATGTGGCTCCTGGCATCTTGTTCATGTCAATTTCTGGACCCACAGTTCCCAGTTTTTCATCTGTACCACCAAGACTGAAGGGCTGGACTGTAAGCATGTGGTGTGACAAGGTGAAGGAGACCATGAATATTGTGGAAGCTATTCTTGTTTTGAATCTAGAAATGGCAAGATCAGCAAGAAGATGATAATTTCTGATTTTGAACAAGTAAAGAAAGGCTTTGATTCTCTTAACCAGTAGATCATTCCATGGGACCGGAGAGATAGCACAGCGGTAGCGCGTTTGCCTTGCAAGCGCTGACCCAGGACCAATGGTGATTTGAATCCCGGCATCCCATATGGTCCCCCGTGCCTGCCAGGAGTGATTTCTTAGCAGAGAGCCAGGAGTAACCCCTGAGCATCGCCGGTGTGGCCCAAAAACAAACAAAACAAAAAAAAAAAAAGAAGAAGAAGAAGAAGAAGATCACTCCTTCCTTCTGCAGCTCAGGAGAACACCCCATCTGCTCCACCAGTGCTGTTTTGGAGCAGCTCAGATCCTGTCTTTGATCCTAGTGAGCTTAGAGGATGAAGCTGGGAATTTTGTTGAGAAGGATCTTAGATCCATTTTGGAGCTGCCAGAATCCCAGCTGCCATGGCAAAAATGAGGATTAATTTTAACTTCTCTACCTTGCCTTTGTGGGATCCTCACTCTCTGGAATCCATTCTGATTATTCCTAGCTGAGACAGCTTCTATGCCAGCTCCTCTGTTTCAGTTGAGCCAATTGGACCCCTGGCCATGCCCTGCACAGGCTCTGGCAATCTCAAAGCATGGGATCTCTCTGGACCTTGATGTCTGCATATGTAGAGTGAGGATGATAACACAGGAGGTGAGTTAGGAAGAGACAAGTTGATTTCTGCATGGGGTACAACTGGGCAACCCTGACAGCCAGCAGAAGTGGTTTGACAGGAAGCTGAGCTCTGTGTGATGATGAATGCGTGATTTGGAGTCTGCGGTAATGGTTTTGAAGCTGTGGCTTTAGCTTAAGACAGAGCTAAATTGCTGTGAGTATCACCCCCCCCCCCCCGCCCCAACCTCACACATACACTGGGCAGGGCCACTTCCTGTAATTTGAATTTGGTTCTGCTGGGAAAGGGTGATTTGCTTAGCAGTTAGCTCTTTACCAGAACTCTGCTGCGGTCAGCACAGCCACAGGACAGGTCAGAGCCCCATGGAGGGTCAGCTTAGGGAGTTTAGGTTCAGGGGACTCTGGAATGACTCCCAGTGACACTTGGCCAACTGACTGGATAGTTCCATCCTTGGCCCCAGTCATAAGATGCTTATAGGGATCAGTGGGACTGAGAGGTGGGACCTCTATGCAGTACAGGAGATCAGACTTGGAGCCTGGCACATGTAAGACTTGAGCCCTTGATCCCTGAGCTATCTACCTAGTGCTCCAAATGAAGTCTTTACACTTCTCTGGCCCTGAGTTTCTTAGGGTTAGCCTGCAGAGTGGGGCAAAAGTGGGACCTTGGAACTTGGGGACAGTCTCTGTGCTCCACATGTCACATGGGCAAGGATAATGGAGACCTTCTATGTGAGAGTCAGATCTGGGGACACCACTTGTGTGTTCATTACTGACCTGACTCATGGTCCTCAGCCCTGCCAGCTCTGCTGAATAACCTGGTCCTCTTCTCTGGTCCTCTGATTCTCGGGGGTCATTGCAGTCCTTTGATGTGGCCCTTCTTCCCTTCAGCCCAAGCCTGGGCTTGACTTCTGAAGAAGCACAGAGTGGGGAAGAAGGAAGAGGTGGACAGAAGGAAGAGGGGATAGTTTACTCTCAGGGCTCCTCAGTCCTTCCTGGTTTAATCCACTGACCCCTCAGTCTGAAATGCCCCAGTTCCCCATTCAGCCATTCTAGCTCCTTTTTTCTGTTTTTTTTTTTTTTGGGGGGGGCACACCCAGCAGCACTCGGGGGCTACTCCTGGCTCTGCACTCAGAAATCGCTCTTAGCAGGCTTGGGGGGACCATATGGGATGCTGGGAATCGAATCCAGGGCCATCCTTGGCGAGGCAAATACCCTACCCGCTGTGCTACGTCTCCGGCCCCGCTAGCTCTTTTTTTTTTTTTTTTTAAGCTTGAGGGTTACTCCTGGCTTGGTGCTCAACCCAATGATGCTTGGTGTGGGGGGGGGGACCCTACTTGATCCAGCTTGAGCCCCCTACAGGTGAATCTTGTGCTCTGCTCACTGAGCCCCCTCTCTGCCCCCCTCTCTGGCCCTCGATCCTCCTGCCTTTAGGCTCAGTGACTATCTGTTTCTACTGTTCCTTGCCTGTTCCTCTCACTACTTGTGCTCTGTCTTTCTCCTCTCTCTTCCTTTTTTTTTTTTTTTTGGTTTTTGGGCCACACCCGTTTGACGCTCAGGGGTTACTCCTGGCTATGTGCTCAGAAATCGCCCCTGGCTTGGGGGGACCATATGGGACGCCGGGGGATCGAACCTTGGTCCGTTCCTTGGTAGCGCTTACAAGGCAGACACCTTATCTCCAGCGCCACCTTCCCGGCCCCCTCTCTCTTCCTTAATTATTGTTAATATCATAGGTTTAGGTTTGGGACCACACCTGGCAGTGCTCAGGACTACTCTGGTGGTGCTCATGGGACCATGCAGTGTCAGAGATCAAACCCAGGTCTTAGACATACACAGCCTGTGCTTTGCCCATTGACACTTCTCCTCCAGACCCTAATTAGCATTTTTATAGGTTCCCCTCCTGGCTCAGAGACCTCTATGTCACAACTCACCCAGGCTAAAGCACACTGCTCTGGGTAAGTGTTCTTCCGCTTGAACCCCAATCTGGGCTCCCTTGCCCAACCTTGTGGGCCTTCACTGGGGCAGGGTCCAGACCTATAACCTACAGCCAGTAGGGCACTTGTCTTTTATGGGACCGACCCCATTTAGGTTTGATCACAAACATTCCATATCATCCCCTGTGCACCACCAGGGGTGATTCCTGAGCACTTCTGGGTGTGGCTCAAAAAGGGGAAGAAAATAAGAGAGATGATTTTGGGGGGTAACTTCCTTAGTAGAGCTTCGGAGCCCTGGAGCACTCTCTAGAGTACTTGGCTGAGCTGAGCCCTGTTGGTTTGGGGCTCTGGCCATGAGGGCTGCCATGAGTGTTTTCAGGAAAGCTATATGTCAGGAATTGGATCCAAGGCCTGTGCTCCAGCTACTATACTCTCCCCTACCCCTAGGAAACTGGGTTTTGAGGATTTACTATGTCCCAGGCATCTCATATGCATAATTCCCTGTAATTTAATTCCAGCATCCCTGTGAGGAGACTATTATTATCCCTATTTTTTATTTGAGGAGAGGAAGCCCTGGGAAGATAGATCCTGCACCCCAAAGCTTTCACTAAAGTTGACTTGGATTGGCAGATGCTGAGCCTCATGAGTGTCCCTCATGGCCATCCTGGCTTGTCCAATCCCTACTCCCCAAGGATCCATGGACACGGGGAATTGGGTATTGGGAAAGCCTATTCTGCAGCAGACAGGATGCCCAATCTAGAGTTTCGCTGGTCACTTATCTGGCTCTTACTTTGCTCATCTATAAAATAGCTGTAGGTCAGCATTCCAGTTCTGTATTAGGCATTAAGGCCTAGGGTTTGGATTGGTAGTACAATGGGTAAGGCACTTATTTTGAACCACTCACATTTGATCCCCAGCATCTCATATGGTCTCACATGCCCATCTAGGAGTTAGACCGAGCATAGAGCCAGGAGTAAGGCCTGAGCACCATGTGGCCCAGACCCCCCCCCCCCCCACCAAATAAAATAAAATCTTTGCAACTGAGACTGGCTCCTTGACTGAGCAAAGCCTACCAGGTCTGGTTTTAGAAGGGGTGTTTCCCTGGCGGTTAGCCACGATGACTGACTTGCTCAGAGCCCAGGGGTTGTGGCTTGCTGGAGAGTGAACTCAAAGGGCTGAGGACGTGCCTTGCATGCAGGAGGTCTGGGTTCCATCTTTTGCGGTGCAGGCAATGCCAGGAATGATCCCTGAGCAGGGAGCTGGAAGTAGGCCCCCTGAACTGCTTGCTGGGTGTGACCCAAAAACCCAAAAAGGAAAAAAACTATGTGGTGGCTTTGCTTCAGAATTGGCTGTGCTACCAGATGCTCTCTGGTTACACAAGACTCCTTAGGTCTCTTAGAATTTCATCTTGCTGCCACCCGGGTATGGCAGCAGGCTGGTTGAGCAGAAACAATGGGGATGTAATTTTCCCCACTTGGCCTGGCTCTGCTGCCTCCTGGGGTCTGTGGAAAGAGATAGACTATGTGTTGTGGGGCAACGGGTACAGATAAGGACTCTTAGGCTTTGCCTGCAAGCCTTCTTCAGTTACCTACCTGCAATGGGCCCGTCAGTGCCAACGTTCTCACCTCCCCAGCAGAACCTTCTGTTGACTACTTTCTAAAGAGTCACCAGTCTGGAGTATGGCTCAGTAATAGGGCACTTGCCTTGTAGGCTACAAATTCTACCCCCAGCACCACAAAAAACAGTCTGCCACCAACCTGGAAGATGTTTTCAGGTTTTCACTTTTATTTTATTATTATTACTATTATTTGGTTTCTGGGCCAAACCAGTGGCACTCAGGGATCACTCCTAGCTCTGCACTCAGAAATCACTCTTGGCGGGGTCGGGGGACTATATGGGATGCTGAGGATTGAACCCAGGTTGGTTGCATGCAAGGCAAACTTCCTACCTGCTGTACCATCACTCTAGACCCAGGTTTTCACTCTTTTTTTTTTTTTATGGTTTTGGGTCATACCTGGCAGAACTCAGGAGGACCATAGGGGATGCTGGGATTCGAACCATCGTCCTTCTGCATGAAAGGCAAACACACCTTATCTTCTCTATGCTATCTCTCCAGTCTCAGGTTTTCACTTTTAAAAGATCATACACACGTGGGCCGGGAAGGTGGCGCTAGAGGTAAGGTGTCTGCCTTGCAAGCGTAGGACGGACTGAGGTTCGATCCCCCGGCGTCCCATATGGTCCCCCCCAAGCCAGGGGCGATTTCTGAGCGTGTAGCCAGGAGTAACCTCTGAGGGTCAAATGGGTGTGGCCCAAAAACCAAAACCAAAACCAAAACAAAACAAAACAAAAAAGATCATACACACATAACTCGATTTATCTAGGTTAGCCTCTCAAATAGAGGGAGAAACAAGGGAGGGCACCAGGACCAAACAGATGTATGATCACTGATAGTAAGCTGGACAAAGAGGGGACCACCTACTCTAGCAGCCTGGGGGGTGATGGTGGGGTATATGGGTTGCAGAAAGGGAACAGGGAAGGGGGGAGGACAAATTTGGTGGTGGGTATTCTCCTGATTCAATGTTAATATGTACCTAAAATACTAATGTGAAAGATATGTAAACCACTATGATCAAAAAAAATCATACAAATGACTGGAAAGATACAAAGAACTTGCTTCGCACATGGCTAACTTGAGTTTAATCCCCAGCACCCCATAATATTCCCTGCGTACTACCAGGAGTGATTCTGAAGCTCAGAGCCAGGAGTAAGCCCTGAGCACTGCTGTATGTGACCCCAAACAAACAAAATGAACTGAGCACGGGCTTTGCATGCAGGAGCCATGGGTTCAAACTTAGCTTGCATCACTAATAACTGAGAGTTCTATCCCAAGAATCACCAGAAATGATACCTGAGCACACAACCCTGAGTACTCCTAGTTGTAGCCCATCCACCTCAGACTGATAATATGGGAGCTGAAGAGTTAGTATAGGGTTAAGGGTTTCCAAATGGCTGACATCAGTTTAATCTTTGCTATCGAATATGATACCAGAGCACTACCAGGGTTGACCTTTGAGCACTGAGCTGGTTGTTGCCTGTGATCACTCCCCCCAAACAATGTTTATTCAGAGCTTTGACTCGGGTCTTGTGACTCCTCATGCTCTAACTATTGTCTGCAGTGCCAGAGGGAGGCCCTGGAGCTAGACACCCGACACCCTCAATCCAGGAGTCCACAGGAGAAGGGGCAATGCTCAGGGGTTCACTCTTCATAGTGCCTCAGGGAAGAGGCATCCAGGATAGGATTCCAATGTACAAATTATCATTCTGAGGTGCAACCTTGACATATGTTCCATATCTAGGAAAGCATGCTTGTAGACTTAGCAAAGCCAAACCAGATTCCAGTCTTTTGTTTTTGGTTTTTGTTTTTAAGCGACACCTGGCAGTGCTCAAGGCTTATTTCTAGCTTTGTGCCCAGGATTATTCAGGCTTGGGGAACCATATGGGGTACCAGGAATCAAACTCATATCAGCCACATGTAAGAAAAAGTCATTGTACCATGCTCTGGCCCCCTCTACCCGCAGCTTCCAGTTTCTGTCTTGGCTTTAGAACAGTCCTACTTTCTTCCCAATGCCCCATCCTGTGAGTGCTATAGGATGGTAGAGAGTACAGGGAGTCCTGTTTTATACCCTCTCTGCTGCTTGCATGCTTTACTTCCTCTCCAATCTACTGAGTCTTCTATCTGTGACACAGAAATAAGATGGGCTCAGAGGCTGAAGTTAAAGTGCATGTGGAAGTGCAGGTCCTGGTTGGCCATGTGGCCTTTGTATGCTCATAGAACTGGCAGCTCTGGTCCCCTCTGTCTTCTCCTGCACTTTTTCTCACCATCCCAGACTTCTCTCCCTTGGTTCATTCACATATGCAGGCAGAAACATACTCACACATTCATACTCTCTTACTCTAATTCATTCACTCATTCATTTACTCTCTCCCATTACTCTTATTCACTCACACTCACACTCACTTGTTCTCATTATTTACTCACTTCTCTCATTCATTCATTCACTTTCACTTACTCTTATTTATTCTCATTTATTCACTTTCACTAGTGTATTCAAGTTTCATGGTCTCCTTTGGTCTGAATTGGTCTTTCCTAGTCTTGATGTTCTATAAAATAGCCCGTATGTTGAGTTTGTCTGTTTTTGTTTTTGTTTTTGTTGTTGTTGTTTGCTTCAGGTTTCCTGAGGGTAAAGTTAACATCCAGAAGTGCTTGGGGGTTGCTCCCATCAGTTCCTAGGGGAGCATGCAGTGCTGGGGATCAAATCTAGGACTCCTGAGTGCAAAGCATGTGCTCAGTCTCTTGAGGCATCTCTTTGGCTCTCTTAGGGTTTGTATGTGTGCCTGATGTTTTCTTTTTCTTTTTTTTTGTTTTTTGTTTTTTGTTTTTTGGGCCACACCCGGCGTTGCTCAGGGATTACTCCTGGCTGTCTGCTCAGAAATAGCTCCTGGCAGGCACGTGGGACCATACGGGACACAGGGATTTGAACCAACCACCTTTGGTCCTGGATCGGCTGCTTGCAAGGCAAACGCCGCTGTGCTATCTCTCCGGGCCTGTCTGATGTTTTCTAAAGATTAGCTGGAGATTATTCATCTTTGGCAGAAATATTATGTCCTACCAGGCATCCAGTTGTGACTGGTCCTGTCACCAATGACTTGTACATTTACTACTTGATAAAAGTGGTACTTACCGGATTTCTCTACTGTGAAGTTACTCAGCTTTTTGTAATAAGCATTTGATTGGTAGTTACCATGAAACTATATAAAGTCTCCACTTCTCTATTTATACAGCAGGGCTCAATGGGCTGAAGTGCTTGCAAGAACTCTAGAAGTAACCACTGACACCAAATTTGCCAGTGCAGGGAATATCCCCTACACACCACTGAGTGTTACCCCTCAAACAACAAACATCTTTATCCCTTGAGAAAGTCTCAGCAAACCTTCAGGCAATGGGTCCTGGGGTGAGTCTCAGGATAGCTCCTGTCTACACCAGGCAAGGGCAAGGTTATCTGAAACTTCCTTACCTTCTGGCCTAATAAGATTTTACATCTTGGGCCAGATGTCCTCCAGCACTGCTTGGAGTAATCCCTGAGTCCACACACATATACCAGGTATCCCCTAGAGCTCCTGCTTCTCTGAGAAGATGTGTCTCTCAGCCCCTTTGATATCAGGCTGTGGGACTTGCAGCAGAGGCAGTGCCTGCAGCTTCCCTTGGGCCACACTGGTCATGCCTAGCCCAAGTGTTCTCTCCGTAGGACCCACAGAGGGGCATTCACCTTCCAGACTGATCTTCCCCATGAATGCTGATGTCCCCCCTCACCCTGGCATGGCTGACCTCTGTGCCCCAACTGGTCTCCCTTTATTTCTACTGATCTCCCCTAACTGGAAGCTTCTCAAGAACAAAGCCGCAGATGTGTTTCCACTATGGGGAAGATGGTTCCTTGGTTAGGTTCCTCAGATCTGCTCCTGGAGCAGGAAGCTAAGGAGGGCAAAGAGGGAGGGCAACTCATTAGGGTCCTGCAGGACATTTTTCAGGCTGGTCCTGGCACTTGTTTTGTTGGGAGGAACCATATCCCTTTTATGGCTGGCTGGTTCTGTACTGTAGGACTAGACATACCAAATGGTTCTCAGAGCTTATCCTGGCTTTATGCTCAGGGATCACTTCTGGTGGACTCAGGGGACACTGTGGGGTGCTAGGAACTGAACCCAGGTCAACTGCCTGTATGACATATGACCTACCTATTGTACTATCGCTCCAGCCCATGTCCTAGAACTTGGGACTCTGCCATGGTGGGTTGTGGTGGACTGTGGGTGGTCCATAGCAGCGCCTGACTATGGATCGTGCTTTTGCAGAATTTCAGGGGTCCTTTGTATTCAAGAGTTTTTTTTTCATGACTACATAAGCAGTACTGTGCATTGTAGAAAGTGAGAAGTATGAACTACAGCAAGAAAATGCTGTACATTTTGCTTTGTTTTCAGTCAACCATGTCTCCGTTTTGTTGTAGTAAATATTCAGCGCAGCTGATACTCAGACCATATGCACACTTCTCCATCTGTCTCAAGTACGGCCTTTAAAGCTGTTGTGTCCAAGCCACCCCTTGTATTTCAGTCCTGTTAGGCTGGCAGAGTCCCTGCCTTATGACATGGACCTGCCAGGGACACAGCCCAACCCCTCAGCTGATGTCCTGATCTAGCTTAGCTTGTATGTATCTATTGTCCTGGAATTGCTTGGCTGGTTCACCTGTCCCTTGAATTTCCTGTTAAGGGATGAGTAAGAACTGGTGCTTGCTGAGAATATTTGAGAGGCAGGATGTTGTATCCTTGGTTTCCATTTATTCTACCAAAGCCTTACCCAAGATTGTGTGTGGGAAAGTATTATTCCCTTCCTTATGGGGGTGCATTCCCTTTTCTGTTCAAAGTAAAGTAAAACATGTGGTTCCCTGGCACCAGGTAAATGCCTAGTGTTGAGAAACCTTATATAAGACCCAAGATGGGCTGGAGAAATAGAACAGGGATAAAGACATGGTTGATCAGGGTTTGATTCTTAGTATCCTATCGCTCCCCCAAACCTACCTCAAATTATTCCTAAACACAGTAAGGAGTAAACCCTGGGAACTGCCAGGTATAGCCCCAACAATTTTCTTTTTTGTTTCGGATCACACCGGGCAGCACTCAGGGGTTACTCCTGGCTCTATGCTCAGAAATTGCTCCTGGCAGGGTCGGGGGAACCATATGGGATGCTGGGATTCGAACCACTGTCCTTCTGCTTGCAAGGTAAACACCTTACCTCCATGCTATCTCTCCAGCCCCCTAACCCCAACATTTTTAAAAATAAGGGCTGGAGAGAAAGTACAGTGGGTACTACTGTGGGTAGATAGCTGGTCTTACATGTAGCCAACCTGAGTTTGATCCTGGCACCCTATACCAGAACTAATTTTTTCGGGGGGGGGGGTCACACCCAGCAGCACTCAGGAGTTACTCCTGGCTAAACACTCAGAAATCGCCTCTGGCAGGCTTGGGGGACCATATGGGATGCCGGGATTCGAACCACCGTCTTTCTGCATGCAAGGCCAACACCTCACCTCCAAGCTATCTTTCCAGCTGCCAGGCCTAATTTTTTAGTGTAGAGCTAGGAATAACCTCTGAGCATCACTGGGTGTGGCCAAAAATAAATAAGCAAATAGTTGACCCAAGGAATTTGCTGAGAGGAATTTGTTTCTGGAGTTTGGGCACTTAGACGAAAAGAGAAAGATCTTAACACACACACACACACACACACACACACACACACACACACACACAAAACAAGTACACAGACTGAGTTTCATCTTGCTGAGTATAAAACTCTTTGGAGCCAGAGTGGTGGTGCAGGCAGTAGGGTGTTTGTCTTGCACATGCTAACCTAGGACAGACCGTGATTTGATCCCCTGGCATCCCATATGGTTCTCCAAGCCAGGGGCGATTTCTGAGCACTTAGCCAGAAGTAACCCCTGAGCATCACCAGGTGTGGCCCAAAATAAAAAAAAAAAAAATAGGGAAGCCTGGTCTTGTTTTTACTTCCTTTCCATACATGTGACTTGAGTTCACTCCCAATTCTGCTGTTTTCCAGTTGAGTGACCTCAGACAAGTTACTTAACCTCTCTGAGCCTCAAGTTCCTCCCTAGATTTCTTGTCTTGCAGAGTTGTTATGAGAGTTAAATTGAAGAAGTATCAGAAGCTATTTTTCTCTTGTAGTTGGGAACCTCTCTGAGGATAGACTATCAAATAGAAACAAATCTTGAAATGTTTGTTAAATGAAAAAAAAAACACACACACCTAAAAACAAAAACAAGGACATCAAAAAAGAAAGGGACCAGAGATATCACTTAGTGATAGAGCACTTGTCTGGCATGTGTGATGTTTTAGCACTACAAAGAAATATAACAGAACAAATGGTGAGACCGGAGTGATAGTACAGCCAGTAGGGCATTTGCCTACTGTTGCCATTTGCATGCTGCCAATCCGGATTGGATTCCTAGTATCCCACATGGTCCCCTGAGCTCTCCAGGAGTGATTCCTGAATATAAAACCAGAAATAAACCCTGACCACCACCAGGTATGGCCCAATAATACCAAAAAGAAAAAGGGACAAATGGTGTTAAGTACCATGGAAGGAAAAAAACATTCAGGGTCCAGAAAGACAGCACTGGGTGTAGGACACTTGTCTTGCATATGACCATCCTGGGTTGTATCCCAGCCATCCTATATGTCCTCCAAGCGTTACCAGGAGTATTTATGTATTTATTTAGGTTTATTTTTTGGTCACACCCAGCAACACTCAAGGGTTACTCCTGGCTCTATTCTCAGAAATCATTCCTGACAGGCTCAGGGGACCACATGGGATGCCGGGATTCCAACCACCGTCCTTCTGCATGCAATGTGAATGCCTTACCTCTATGCAATTTCTCCGGCCCCTATTTATTTATTTTTGTTTTTGGGGTCACACCCGGTGGCACTCAGGGGTTACTCCTGATTCTGCGCTTAGAAATCACTCCTGGCATGCTCAGGGTACCATGTGGGATGCCGGATATTGAACCCTGGTCTGTTCCTGGCCGCGTGCAAGGAAAATGCCCTACCACTGTGCTATTGCCTCAGCCCCAACCAGGAGTAATTCTAAGGCATAGCCAGGAAGAACCTCTGAATACCATCAGGCGTGGTCCCTAAACAAAACAAAACAAATGCAAACAAACCCAGAAAGAAATATCCATTTAGGTTTTTGCTATTGCTATTCAATTGTGTTGTCATTTAATGTGGACCTAGAACCAGACTCTATGATAGAGCTTATCCTCTGCCCTTTAAGTTTTTAGGACAAAAACCTGGGGAAGCTCAGATAGAAACTTAATGTCTAAGAGTCTAAGTGGTCCTCAAACTTTTTAAACAGGGGGCCAGTTCACTGTCCCTTAGACTGTTGGAGGGCTGGACTATAGTAAAAACAAAAAACTATGAACAAATTCCTATGCACACTGCATATACGTATTCTATTTTGAAGTGAAGAAACAAAATGAGAACAAATACAATATGTGGCCCACGGGCTGTAGTTTGAGGACCACTGATCAAGGTCTGGTTGGATAATCAAGGAAGGCTTCCTAGAGGTGGAAATATATATATATATATATGTGTGCATAAATATTATATATGTATATATGTGTATATATCCATATATATGTATATATCCATATATATGTATATATGTATATATGTATATATATATATATATATATATATATATATATATATATATAAAGTTCCATGAGGGAATAGCACGGAGGTGGTTACTGAGTACAGGGGATAGCTGTGTTCTGACCCAATTTCTGGACCATTGGACAGGACTTGTGGCAAGAGGTTAGTCCACTAGCTCCAGAAGTGACAGCTTCTCTTGTTGTCTTCTCCCTGTCCACATTGCCTAGCATCCATCTGGTCCTCCAGCCTCTGAGCCCTGACAACTATGTGTCTGTCCACAGTGCCGGATGGAGTGCCGCGATGTGCCTGCCGAGATCCTCTACGATGTCCTCCATGATATTGACTACCGAAAGAAGTGGGACAGCAACGTTATTGAGACTTTTGACATTGCACGCCTGACAGTCAACGCGGACGTGGGCTACTACTCTTGTGAGCATGCAGCAGCATGCCCAGCCCTGCCTCCTCTGCCTGCCTCCGTCCTTACCTCCCATCTTCTCTCTATCCTGCTCGTCCTCATACACTCATACGCCAGCATTCTGTGGCCAGGAAAGCAGCCTGACTGCCCTCATGATATGCTGGTCCCTACCCATCCGCCCCCTGCTCTGGCACATGCACCACAGCATACATGCATGGTCACATATGCATGTAGAAGGGTCACATCATTACCAGCCAGGCTAGGGCAGAAAGCTAATACAGCAGGTAGGGTGTTGGCTTTGCACACAACCAACTTGGCACTACATATGGTGTCTTGGACCCCACCAGAGCACAGAGTCAGGAGTAAGCTCTGAGCACCATCTGGTATGGCCCCCAAACAAACAAACAAAATCCCAAAACAAAGTCTCCAAAAACACAACTAGCCAGAGAGGAAGGGCACTGGAGATGGTGAAGAGGAGTTAGGATCATAGAGGCCTGAAGGTCTCTGCCCCATTAAGGTGGGGGACCTGTTGGGAGCTGGCAGTTATGAACTTTCTGCCTGGCTGCTCCCTCCTGGGCAGGCAAGCAGGCAGGATCTGGCTGATCTGTCACTTGCCCTCCACAGGGAGGTGTCCAAAACCCCTGAAGAACCGTGATGTCATCACCCTGCGTTCCTGGCTGCCCATGGGCACCGATTACATCATTATGAACTACTCAGTCAAGCATCCTGTGAGTCGTGTTGTTCTCCCCCTCCCTGCTGGGCGGGCATTCCTTCCTCCACAGTGTGAATGATGACTCTCTTCCCTCTCCCCACCCACTGTGGGTGAGTGAGCTGGAGGGAGGGTAGGGAAAGCTTGAGATAAGATAGGGTGCTGCAGCCCTCTGATGCTGGGTCCCTTGAGCTCCTGCAGGCAGGTAGGCAGTTGTCTGGGCTGTGGTGAGGGTGTGGGTGAGTCCTCATGAACTTTTCCTGGGAGAGCAGGACATGCTTAAGGGAGGCAAGGATGACTTGGTTCTAGTCTGACAACTTTCTTTCTGTCCCCTGAGCAATAGGCTTTACCTGAAGTAGATGCCAAGGGGTTAAAAACTGCCTCAATGTATATACATGTGCATGTATGCACATGTGTGTGCATGTGCCTACATTTGCTACATGTGTGTATTTCTACAGAAACCCCCTCCCAACTCCTTCGACCCTGAGTCTCATATCCCTATAATTTCCATTCCCAGAAATACCCACCTCGGAAAGACTTGGTCCGGGCCGTGTCCATCCAGACGGGCTACCTCATCCAGAGCACGGGGCCCAAGAGTTGCATCATCACCTACTTGGCCCAGGTGGACCCCAAAGGTGAGGGGTTGGCCCAAGCAGACTAGTTATACATACATGGATCCTTCCCTATGCCACTGGATATGGGCTTAGCAAACTAGGGATCCAGACATGCCTCTTTAGAAGCAGTTGCATTTGGGGTGGGAGGCACATGCATCCCAAACATCATTTGAACTGAGATATGTTTGAGAAGTGCCAAGGTGCCAAGATGCCACTTCCTGAAAGTACGGGGCTCTCTACCTGGGCTCCTCTTCTCTACCTTGCTCACTGCTTACTAGCTGCTCCTAAACTGTCTGCCATCTGAAGGCCTGAGTTCCCAAGTCTTAGTCCTCTGAACTGTCTTCGTGTGTGAACCACTTGTCACCCAATGTCTGAAAAGTTTCAGTCCCAGCAGTTAACAGGTCTCCTGGGTAGCTTGCTCCCTCAGGATATCTGTTGAGACCTGATATCAGTTGGGACCTGAGATTTAGTGCTATGTCCTATGCTGAGGTCCTTACTTTCTCCTGCCAAGCGTGCACCTAAGTCTCTGCACCACCACCCCCATCCCATCCAGACCAAGAACAATGTGGGTGTCCACTGTAGCTCTTCCATCTACAACTTTGGCCTCTGATTTTTTTGTTTGCTTGTTTTGGGGTCACACCCAGCAGTTCTTACTTCTGGCTCTGTGCTCTGGATTTATCCTGGTAATGTTTGTGGGATCATCTGGTGTGACAGGGATTGAACCCAGGTCATCCACATGCAAGGCATGCACTTTAACCCTCCATCTCTGACACTTTGATTTTACCTCCCGAATAGCTTCAAAATCTGATTTTCTTTCCACTTAGCTACCTTGTCTACCCAGACCCATTACCAGCAGAAATTTTTCAAACCACTTCTTTTTTTTTTTTTTTTGGTTTTTGGGTCGCACCCAGCAGCGCTCAGGGACCATTCTTGACTCTATGCTCAGAAATTGCTCCTGGCAGGCTCGGGAGACCATATGGGATGCTGGGATTCAAACCACCATCTTTCTGCATGCAAGGCAAACACCTTGCCTTCATTCTATCTCTCCGGCCCCTCAAACCACTTCTTTGCCCTGACTCTCTCAGAGGCAAGAATCTTGTGCTGCATTCTGCTCTGACTCTCCATGTCCCTTCTCAAAACTCCCTGTCTACGCAGCCTAGAAATATCTCCTGAGGTACCCCTATTGGGCCAGCCTCAGATATCACCTCCTTTTCCTCGAGGCCCAGTGTGGCAATGATTCCAGGCTCTGCAGGATCATTCCCTTCTCATAGGACACTTGCCACACCTTTGGGACCCTTCAGACAGTCCCTTAGGGCTAGCAAGATTTGGGGGTCTCACTGTGTTACTGTGGAGTGAGTGAATGCTAGCACAGATGACCAGAGCATCTAAGCATGGTACTTGGTTCACACACCTCACTATGCTTAGAGGACTATAAGTTGTACCAGGGATTCAAACCTGGAGTGCTAGAAGTGTGGCTGCATGTAAGGCAAGTACCTTACTTTGGGTACTATTCTCTCCAGATCTCACCCTGAGCATCTTTGTCTATGGTCACTCTGAACTCCCCCTACCCACTGGGCCCAGTGGCTCAGAGCTCCCTGGCACCTGATTGAGGATGCTGAGTGCCAGAGGCAGAGAGGACAAGTGGAAATGAAATGGTAGAGCAGGCTGGGGACTCAATTCAGGTGCCTCTAAAGCCAGACAGACTTTTGGAGCAAAGATCAGAGGAGTGTTGGCCCTTGGGATATCAGTGAAGAGTTGAACATGAGAAAGGGGTGTCAGCAGGAGTAGAGGGGCAGTGGAAGCTACAGCTATGTACCAAAAGTGGGTGAGAATTTCAACTCTAACACAGCCTGTGATCACTCGTTCTCTCCCACTCCCCTACCTCCATGAAGGAACCTCTGGTTTTCTTCTATGTCTTTTGGTATCCAGAAGGGGGTCTGAGGATAGAAATCGCACTTAACCTGAAGATTTTGTTCTTAGGTAGAGTTTGGCCAACCAAGTCTTACAACAGAGCAGTTTCCAAAGCCCCTCATCCCCCAGAGATGAGGACAACCCTCCCCAGGCTGGGGAAGGGGAGGGGATGGTTCCAGAGGCCCCCTTCCATTCTCACCCTTATTCCCCCGCCCTCACAGGCTCTTTACCCAAGTGGGTGGTGAATAAATCTTCTCAGTTCCTGGCACCTAAGGTGAGTGGGCCCAGAGAGAGGATTTCCGGGGTAGGGGGGGCGGAGCAATCAGCGTTGGTGCTAGCTAGGCCAAGAGGGGCGGGGGCGGGACCGGGCCAGAGGTGGGCGGAGCTAGAACAGGGGGCGTGGTTAAGAAACCAAAGTGTCAAGGGCCTCCTACTTCCCTGGGCTGGGCTGCTAAACTAAAGGACCCCTGGCGAGGCCTTAGTCCCAGGCTCCTCATCTCTCACTTGGACTCCGGCTATGCCGTGGGCCCTCAGGCCATGAAGAAGATGTACAAAGCGTGCGTCAAGTACCCCGAGTGGAAGCAGAAGCATCAGCCGCATTTCAAGCCCTGGCTGCACCCGGAGCAGAGCCTCTTGCCCAGCCTGGCTCTGTCGGAGCTGTCAGTGCAGCACGCGGACTCGCTGGAGAACATCGACGAGAGCGCGGTGGCCGAGAGCAGGGAGGAGCGCGTGGGGGGCGCGGGGGGCGAGGGCAGTGACGACGACACCTCGCTCACCTGAACCCCGAAACCATGGCAGGGACCTAGACCACAGAGTGGAGTCCGGGGATGGAGCGGTGGACACCCCCGGCTTTCTCCTCTTCCCCCATCCTACTACGCCTCTGGGGGGAACAACACATTGGGCTCCAGTCTTCCCCGGAGCAGGGAGTCGTAGCTGGACACACCCCCCAAATAAACTTATCCCACCGCCTCAGCCGGCTTGGCTTTACGTTGTGTGCCTGTTTCTCTAGCAGCCAGGAAAAAGCCAATTGTTTTGCCCTTTTGGAAAACGTTCGTTTTGTTAACTTTATTGTTGATCCTTTCTTTCTTTCATTGCCTGTTGTGGAGGTGGGGATGGAGGGGGTTATCTCTTCCTTCTGCCCACACTATGTGTTCCTTTCTCACTCTGTTCTCACTCCACCTGATCAGCCTGTGACATTGACCTTGCACGGCTCTAGGAGGAGCAGTTCTGGCCCAGGGTCAGTTCCTGGGTTCTACAGTGTGACCCTTGGTCCAAATGGGGGTCGGGGACTCCTATTATTGCAGAACAGAAAAGGGGAAGGATTCTGGTCTTGACCACAGGACTGGGGTTGAGGTACAGTTTGTTCAAGAGACTTTGGGAGCCGATGTGAAGGGTACCAGCTCCAGTGTCATGGCAGGATTGGGTGCTGTGATTTATTTTATTTTAGTTTTTGAAACAATCAAACCCAAGGACTCTCATGTAAGCAAGATCCTCTACCACTCAATCATATCTCTGGATTCTGGGTCATTTGGAAGATAACAGTCCTGGACCCGGAGAGATAGCACAGCTGCGTCTGCCTTGCAAGCAGCCGATCCAAGACCAAAGGTGGTTGGTTCGAATCCCGTGTCCCATATGGTCCCCTGTGCCTGCCAGGAGCTATTTCTGAGCAGACAGCCAGGAGTAACCCCTGAGCACCGCTGGGTGTGGCCCAAAAACAAAAAACAACAACAACAACAACAACAAAAAAGATAACAGTCCTAACAGAAAGTGCATGTGTGGGGGTATGTGTCCTAGATATCAGTCCTAAACGAAAGTGTGTGTGTGTGGGGGGGTGTGTATTCTAGCCTCTTGCCTGTTATCAGATACCAATGTCCTGGTCCTTGTTTCTCTGGCTCTTGCCTGTTATCAGATACCAATGTCCTGGTCCTTGTTTCTCTGGCTACTTTGAATCAAAGAAGCTTTCCCCTGTCCTCTGCAGCGCCCTCTGCTCCTCTCCAGTGCTTTTATATCCCAAATGAATTAAGGACTGGCATGTTCTCCTTGAGACATGACCTTGTCTGTCCCTCCCTGGAAGCTCCTTGCCTATGTGACACAATCTACTTGGAGTTGGTGCCTTCTGAGAGGGGCAGGGTGAGTGCCCAATAGGCAGGAGGTTCTAGGGCCCACCAAGATTTGAGTTTTAATCCAGATCAACAACACACACACACACACACACACACACACACACACACACACACACACCCCTCTTTGGCCAAGTTCTGGAATTTTTTTTTTCCTCTCCCACCCCCTGGAACTTTTTTGAACCTTACTCATTTTCTCACCCATAACAGGGCAAGTTTGTGTTCGAGCAAAAGTTAACCAGCATTGGAACTGCCACATAGTTGGCGCTCAAGTGAGCATCTTCTAATCTCCAATCTTCAGTTCTAACACAAAGTATGTGTGTGTATGTGTGTATGCATGCGTACGTGCGTGTGTGTGCACATTCTACCCTGATACTGTCAAGCAGAGGGGGAAATAGAAGCACAGAGAAGTAAAGGTCCCTGCGGTCAGAGAGATAGCATGGAGGTAGTGCATTTGCCTTGCATACAGAAGGTCGTTGGTTCGAATCTGGCATCCCATATGGTCCCCTGAACCTGCCAGGAGAGATTTCTGAGCATGGAGCCAGGAGTAACCCCTAAGCACTGCCGAGTGTGACCCCCCCCCAAAAGACCAAAAAACAAAAACAAAAACAACGAAAAAGAAGTAAAGGTCCCTGACTCGGGAGCCCTGGACCAACCCTTAAATAGCCTCATTCCGCCCCTCCTTGCTCTAGGTGCGCTGATTGGATGGGCGGGGCCTGCACTGCTCTAGGCCATTGATGCTGTTTGGAGCCAAGTTGAGACCGCATGCAACCTTCAGCCAAGGTATTCTTGGCTCTCATTGATTGGAACTCCCCTTATTTACCTGTCAGTGAGCGATAGGGATCTAGGATTGAGGGTGGGGGGGAGTTTTCTCCCAAGATGATGTGCGAAAGAAAAGTCTTAGGGGTGGGGATGGGGGGGCAGATCAGGGACCTTTACCATCCTGTTTCCAAGTCCTCCACTCTTTACCACCCTGGGGGACAGAGCCCCTAGCTGTGACTCCTTTGAACAGAGTTTGACAAGTGGCCTGAAGATTCAGGAAGAAGAGAAGCGGGTGCTGGGAGGTGGGAGGGAGGGAGAGAGAGACACACAGTCGCAAGGGGCCCTGAGTCGGGAGGGGCGGGGCGAGCGCGGGGCGTGCGTGGGCGTGGTCTGTGTACGCCCCGCCCACGGCCCTCCCGGGGCGTGTCACGTGGGGCGGGCGGAAGCGCCCGGCGGGGTGGGCGCGCCCGGCCTGTGGCCGCGAAGTTGGCCGAAGCGGCGGGATTCCCTCCCCGGCGACCCCCGGGAACCCTGCGGGATCGAGTGATTGATTCCCTGCGAGGAGGAATCTTCGCGCCCAACAGGTCAGTGCGACGCGACGACCGGAGCCACCTGAGTGGCTGCTGAGTCCTTCGCCCCTTTGGGGCAGGTGTGGCCCGAATTTCCCCATTCTGCAGACGGGAGCGCCGAGGCCATTGGGTCCCTCTGCGCCCGCCCGGAGCCTGCCTACTTCCGCGGACGCTTCTCCCCGGCCCGAGTGGGTCTGTCTGGAGGAAAGGGGCCTGGAAGTTGCTCCCCAAGGTGGTGCGATCGGACCCGAGGCAGCCCTGATTTAACCCCTGGGTCGGTTCTTGAGGACTTGGGCCTGAGCTCCCAACCTTGTTTTTCTCTCTTTTCCATGAGATGAAGAAGAGCGCCCACCGCTCTTCAAGGTCCCCCAAGACCGCTCCAGCTCTGCAGATTCGCACGACCCCCTGTTATCTGCACCTGAGGCTTCCCTGACCTTGGGCAGAAGATCACTTTCGGTCTCTGCGTCTAAGTGGGGGGTATGGCCTCCCCAGAGCCAGCCACACCACCTGGCCCACTTGCTGGGAAGAGGAAGTGTGTGTTCTCACACACACACACACACACACACACACACACACACACACACACACACAAAATCGGGGTCAAGCCCGGAGTAGGTGCTGCTGAGCAAGGGGGGGGGGGAGCTTCTGCTTGGAATGCAGCCTGGAGGTGTGGTCTGGTTCTAGGGACCCCTGCTTTAGAGCCCTCACAGTCTGGCATCTGCTGCATGCACCCCTTGTCCTGAATCTCCGACCTGGGTAGACATCCCTGACCATCAGATCTGCGGGAGTTTTTCTCAGATCCGGAGCAGTCAAGTCGTC
Source organism: Suncus etruscus (assembly GCF_024139225.1). NCBI lineage: Eukaryota > Metazoa > Chordata > Mammalia > Eulipotyphla > Soricidae > Suncus > Suncus etruscus. Next base: position 51,166,847 of record NC_064856.1, read on the forward strand.
TGGGAAGGATTTGACTGCATTCTGGGCCCCTCCGGGCTGAGGGGCCTTGGAGAGAGCAGAGCGTATCTAGGGGACACCTTCCAGCAAACTCATTATAGGGTAGAAGGGAGACAGGTATGAACAGGTCCAGGGAGGAATGAAGGGGCTAGGACTGTGATAGCCTGGGGGGGAGGGAGAGAGGAAAGGAGGGAGGGAGGGAAGGAAAGGAGGGAGGGAGGGAAGGAAAGAGGGAGGGAGGGAGGGAGAGAGGGAGAGAGAGAGAGAGAGAGAGAGAGAGAGAGAGAGTAATTCTTCAGGATAAAGGTCAGGAAAACTCTGTCATCCCTCCATCAGTCAACCTCTTCAGGGACTGACTTGCAACAGAACTCCGTCATGTGCTGAAGCATGAAAGTTGGATGTGTGGATGTGGCTGTGAGACAGGTGCAGAGAATAGAGAGAATTTATCCCCCTATTGTCAATTGGGGATTGTTCACTTGGGGATTGACCTGGGACCCTCCTCATTGGTGTAGGGTAGCAACGGGGTCGTTCCAGGCAGAGGCTGATGGTGAAGGCAGACTTGCACTCCCCCTCGTCCTGACCATGTCCCACATTTTTTCTAGCTTCATTTTGGTGTTCAGAACGCCCCATTCAGTCCCAGTTGCATCCCCATTGCCTCCTGGACCCAGCCATGCTTTTCCAAATATCAAGCCAAGACTGCTTTCACTGCCTACCCTCCAGTTTCCTTTGCATATGATCTCTCCAGACCTAGGGGGCTTCTGGATGCACTACCTGTCTGGCACAGTGGAAGGAGGGTCTCCTTGAGCTTCAGATGGGGAGTTATATGGGGGAGGGAATGAGAGACCCTGGGGACCTGGCAAGCTTCTACACACTATGCTCTGTGGGTCTCAAAACTCAGAGCCTGTTTCTCCCTTCATACCATGGAATGATACTGGTCCTAGACTCCAAAGAGAGACTTGTATGGGAGCAAGCTTTGGGTCTGTCTGAACCTCCATCCTGCCCTGGTGGAATTTTCTTCATGAACAAAGGGAGAAACCTGGATGGGAAGGGGCATGGATTCCCTAGGGCTCAGACCTCAAATATGTGAGGGGCTAGGGGTAGATGAAGCTAGAAATTGTCCTAGAGTATTCACTGTAGAAGGGAGTCCCCTCATTTGCCTCCCTTTCCCACCCCTCTCTTTCTTTGGCCAAGCTCAAAGCCAGCCGGCTGGTGTTCAGACAAGTGGCCTCTGTTCCCAGGGCAGGGGGAGGGGAGGGAGACACTGGGCTGCAGGCCCGCCTGTCCAGCACTGACCCGGACACCCCCCTTCCCGCTCTCTGCTTTTTGTGCTGCATCTTAACCCTTGGGAGTCTGGATTGGCCCCCGGGGCTGCTAGAGGGCTGATATCCTTCCCACCAACTTTCGTCTCTGCCCCTCTGCAGGTGCCCCATTGGTTTGGTTGCAGCAAGAGTTAGACATGGTGGTGGCTGCATGGGAGGCAGCAAGAGCAGATGTGGCTACTGGCAGGGATCACTTGGCCCGGAAGTGCCTGTCAGATTGGGTGCCAGAGGCCACAGGCTATGGCTGGAGCAGGATGGGCTCAGTACGGCTATCTGGGGAAGGAAGGAGTCAGTAGGAGTGAGCTCAGACCTGAGAACCTACTGTATGTCTATCTGTCCCTGTGCACTTGTGTCTTAACTCAGCCTCGGTCCGTTTGGTAAGGGTCAGAAGGAATGAAGGATGACAGAGGGACAATGGCAGCCAGCAACTTGCTGGATATCTGCATCTCTGTGGACACTAACACATTTTGCAACCCCCTAAACCACTCTGGAGCTGTCTGCAGAGAAGGAAGCTGAGGCCTAGTGAGGCGAGTGCTCTCTTGCTGTCAGTGCACAAGGCAGTGGTCAAAGCTGAATTAGGATCTAGGAGTTCATCTTAGTCTGCTTTCCTCTACCCCCCTGTTTCTCCTCCCCCAGTCTGGTCTGAACCCCTGAAAGGAGCTCAAAATTAGTTGGACTGGGGCCGGAGAGATAGCATGGAGGTAGAGCGTTTGCCTTGCATGCAGAAGGATGGTGGTTTGAATCCCAGCATCCCATATGGTCCCCTGAGCCTGTCAGGAGCGATTTCTGAGCGTAGAACCAGGAGTAACCTCTTGAGTGCTGCAGGGTGTGACCCAAAAACAAAAACAAACAAACAAAAAAAATCAGTTGGACTTAGGCAGGGACTCCTTTGGGTGGTACTCTGGCAGCCCTAAGGTGAGTGGCCGCAACCCTGCAGAGATCCTGGCTTCTCCTTTGAGACAGAGTCAATGTTTGGAGATTACCCTTACCCACTACTCCTGTATCTGTTAGGTTGGACCCAGCTCCTCCATAGTCCTTCATGGGGGTACATGTTTTAGGAAGGAGTTTGGTCCTGAGATTAGATCCTTTAGGCCATGCACAGAGAGTGCATCTGGGGGTCCTTGGAGATCCCCGCGAGGTGTCCCTTCCATCCAGTACATGCTGACTTCATACAAGTACTCCCTGCCTTGTTCAGAATGGACATCCTGTCCACCTAACCCCACTCCTGCCAGACCCCCAGACTCTTCTCTGGGGGATGGTACCAGCCCTGGGAGGAGAGGACTTTCATTAGGGATAGTTGGGAACTGGAGTGGGGAGGAGCTGACGAGGCACAGTGTGAGGCCAGCTTTTTGCATGTCCTTCCTGTGGAATTTCTTTGTCTCATCGCTTGGGCCATAATTCAGAAGGGAAAATCCTGTCCCACAATGAGGACGACTGTCATAGATCATTGGGACAGCAGCGGGGTGGGGCTGTGGGCTGAGTAATCATTTCAGTAATGAACAGCATGAGCAGTAGTAGAACTGTTCCTAGGAATCATGCTCTGGGTTAGACTCTGGGATGTTGTTGACTCTCATGGCGCATCGTGAGGGTGCGCATTGTTCCCGTTTCACAGATGAGGAATTGGGGGCGTGGGGAGTGTTTTGCGATTTGTCTGAGATCCTCCCTGGCAGAGGAGGGAAGGGAGTCTGGATTTCTTCTATGCAAGAGAGAACCCTGAGCTTTGGGACATGCCCTGGACAGTGGAGAATTAGCATCGTCTCACTCCCGGAAAGTCCCCACAGGGGTGTTGGGTAGGGAATGGAGGGCACTTGCTCAGGTGACTTGGTCACCTGCTTGACTTGGTGACTTGGAGACTTACTGAAGGGTGGATAAGGGTGAAGGCACACTGGGCTGGCACTGACATGAGATGAGCCTCCATTAGTCCTGTCCCAAGAGGAACGTCTCCAGAGCTCCCTGCTCTTGTTGTATTCCATTTTTTGTCCTTCCACTTAGGACAAATGTACTTAGCCAATGGCTAAGTACAGTGGTGCACTGGTACGCATGATGCTGATGGATACTTGATCAGAGGTGAAGGTACAGGGTCACAGGCTCTGTGGGAAAGCAATTCAGGGGAAGGAGGGCATTGAGGCCTGTACACCCTTTCCTGCCTCTGAAGACTCAAGCTTCCTTTGGATACTGTTCTCCTCTACCCCTCAACTTGTTCTGGGCTCTTAGTCTTTCTCTCCAGACTCTATTGGGTCATGTTCCTGGGAAGCGGTTCTAGAGCTCAGAGGCCAGAAAAGCAGAGGCCAGCCTTGGTGAGGAGCTTGGTTTTTGAGGGTGAGGGGCCTAGAGGGGATTTGGGGTTCAGAGAGAAGGAGGGGAAACTGAGCATAGAGGCCAACCAGGGAGCCAAGGTATCACTTTAGGGGGCAGGTCTGAGGGCTTCACCCAGGAGAATCCCACAGGCTCTCCAATTTGCTGGAGTAGAGTGTAGAGGAGTGAAGGGAGGGGAGATGGCCCTTTCTCACAGAATCAGGTGTGTCTGCATATGTGTGTGTGTGTGTGTGTGTGTGTGTTAAGAATGTGTGAGTGTGGTCCCAGAGAGATAGCACAGCGGTGTTTGCCTTGCAAGCAGCCGATCCAGGACCAAAGGTGGTTGGTTGGAATCCCGGTGTCCCATATGGTCCCCCGTGCCTGCCAGGAGCTATCTCTGAGCAGACAGCCAGGAGTAACCCCTGAGCACCGCTGGGTGTGGCCCAAAAACCAAAAAAAAAAAAAAAGAAAAAGAAAAAAAGAATGTGTGAGTTTGTGAGATAATGTGTGTGTGAGAGTATGAACAAATATATATGTGAGAGAATGAGTGTATGAATGTGTTTGCATGTACGCTCGTGTGTGGGAGAAATTTATATGATTGGGTATATATGTATGTGTGTGAGGGCATGCACATGTGCAAATATCCTCACACATGTTTCTCTGCCTGTATGTGCTCTGCATTATTCTGGGGATGCTATCTATGTCTGTGTGCATATGGGACTATGTGGGCCTTGCTGCAGAACAGGCCTAGAAATGCCCTGGGATGATCTGGGCTTTTGTCTTCCTGGGAGTTCATTTGCACCTTTTCCCACTGCCTTGGGGAAGAGGGCCAGGCCACACACATGAAGGGCCACACCCTTCATGGTTGTGAGCTGAGGTGAGGCTTCCCCTCACCTGAGTGGGGGCACTCTTCCGGATTTGTGGTTACAAGAATCCTGAGCCTGGTGGGAGGGGCCTCTGTGGGCAGTTGGGGGCTGCTGAGTTTTGCCAGATGACGACAGTACAGTATGAGGGGTCTCCCTCACACTGGGGGTGACTTTCTTCTATTCTCTGCCCTCAGCCTAGTGTTGAGTGGTGACTAGGGTAGACTGCGCTAGAAGCACCTGGTGGTTCCAGTGGTCTGTTCAGGAACATGAAAGAGCTCTCCTCTATCACATGTGTGCCTATGGCCTGAAAAACCACATCTCTTAACTAGGTCTGGCCTAACCCATTTGGAGGTGGGGTTCCTCTACTTACTCTGAGGTCTCTCCCCTCCCAGTTCTTCTAACGAACAGGCCCATAAAGTGTGTGTGTGTGTGTGTGCGTGTGTGTGTGTGCGTGTGCATGTGTGTGTGTGTGTGTGTGTGTGTGTGTGTGTGTGTGTATGTGGGCAATTCCTGCACCTCATTGGAACTCTTTCTCATTCTGGAAGTAGAGAGGGTTGGATTTAAGGGGTTCCTACATGCCCAAATCATAGATGGTTGGGAATATGAGTCTTGGGATCTATGGGCAGGAGCTGTAATGGTATGAGTACCAAGGGGAAAAAGAAGGTGCCGACTATGAGAAGCTAGATGGAGGTTGCATTCCAATCACTCTGTGGCCCCAGGGGGCAGCTTGTCCCACCCAGGCCACCCTTGCTTGGGAGTTGCACCCCTATGGCAAATTGGGGCAGTTTATTTTGTCAGTATCTACTCACCTGGTGCCAGGCTTAGGTTGACAACTATGTACCAACACTAGGTATTAGAAACTGATCTGCCTGCAGACAGCCCCCAGCTCAGCCATACAGGAACAGAAGCACATATAACGACACAGTCTCGATGAATGACAACCTGGTGTGCCCAGGACTGTGATACCTATTGATTACTGACACTGGAGGTAGAGGCAAAAGAAGGTATTATAGGCAGATGTCACTGACCCAGGGAGTAGAATGAACAAAGTCCTACAGATAAAGCCCCTATACAGAAGTGGCTCTAGAGATGCGTAAGTGGAAGGCTCTTCTAACCTTGCTTGCTAATAGGGGGACTCACCATAGAAAGGATAGGCAAACATAAGGAGAGGCAGCTGCTGCCTGGTAGGGAATGTGGGGGTACTTGGCCTCAAGACCCCTGGAAGTGGTTTGGGCCTAAAGGGTACTGGGAACCCAGACATTGTTTATCTGGCCTGCACAGCAGGAAGTGGCTGGGGCAACCTCAGGGGAAAGCAGGCCAGCCCAATGGGAGGGTGTGCATCGTGAGTGGGGCTGGGAGTAGGATCTTTGGCCAGACGTTGACACCTGCTATGTGCAGCTCCCCTTTCCCACCTGGGTGCTGGCCCCATATTGGACACCTGCTGGACCAGTGTCACCACAGGGAGCACAGAATAGAAGGACAATGGACAAGTGACACAGTCTTCCTGGGGTGCTGAGAATTGAAGTAGGGTAAAGAGCTTGAGATCTAGGAGGCATGTTTTATTTTGGAATTTGAAGCTATACCTGGCACTGCTCAGAGGCTACTCCTGACTTTGATCCAGGGGTTGCTATTGGTGGCAGTTGGGACCATGAGGGGCTAGAGATGGAACCCAGCCTTCCAACTGTAAGCCTGGCTTCTGTAGGAGGGAACAGTGGTTCTGGGTGTGAAGCCAGTTCCAATCTGCATGTAAGGTAGATATCTATTCCTCCCTTGCCTCTAGGTGGGAACTGCTATGGTCCTCAGCATCTGGGAGCTGAGACAAAAAAGTTAGGGGAACCTTCATCAGGCTCACAGTAAAGGAAGCTTGTCCCAATATACTGTGTCCCTGCTGTCCCCACAGCTTCCTCTTGTTTGTACCCATGGTTTTCAACTGCTCATCTGTGCAGTCCATGTCCCCAGGAATTTCCTGTGGGTCTGCCAGAAAGTTAGAAAGTTACACTGGCTTAATGCCTACACACCTGGGTCCTTCAGTGGACTGCTGGAAATAATGTCAACATACAGATTTTATTTATTGAGGGGGGCTCCTAGACAGTGTTCAGGATACCTGGGTACCTGTTCAAGTAATCATTTTCTCAGTCTGTGAGATAACTTATCTTTTTTTCTACTGGTTCTCAGGAATAAAAACATTACAGACTGTTGATCTTTACAGTTGTGTGGGCTCTACCATAGCCTTCAGGACCCTTTGGCTGTCTCCATACTGTTCCCCTAGCAAATGGAGTGGCCGGAGGAACTGGAAAGTTCTGGGATTAGATTCTGGCTCTGGTGTGATATTTGGCAAGTGACTCTCAATCTTTCTGAAGCTGTTTATTGGGGGAGGCACAAAGAAGCACTGGCAATGTGTATGGGAGCCATATAGGGCCTAGGATTCATTCATGAAAAACCCGAGCCATCTCCTGACCCCGAAGCTATGTTTCCTTTGTCTGGGCTAAAGCTAGCTACCCGAGGATCATGGAACAGGCTGCACATGGGTCCTCCATCGTCAGGACCTGGCTGCTTTCAGCAAGGGTGGTGAGAATGTACCCTTAGCTGAGGGGAGGGAGTGAGGAGGCACCAGTTCTCTCCAGACCAGGGGGAAGCTGAAGCCCCGACATCAAATTGGGGATCTGAGTCCAAGAGGCTACCCCAGTTCCCTCCCTGCTGGCTCAGTGCTTTCCTTTGGTTCACTGCACTCAGGTACCTTCCAGGTGCCACTTACCTCTGACATCTCTGTCCAGGGCTACCTCAGGAGAGAGCAGGTTCTGGTTTAGTCGGGTGCAGCAAACCCATTGGATAGGGCTGGGGATGGGAATGGGTGTACCCTAAAGGACAGGGTACTTGACCTGGAATTCTGAGGTCACCCTATTTCTCCCACCCTACAGTCACCTCCTTTCTTCCTGCCTCATCTACTATCAGTTCTCCTTATCCCCATGGAAAGTGGAGGTCACAGAGAATCTTCCTAGGGTTTGCCAGTAGCACCTCAGCTGTCTCCATCTCGGCCAGCTCTTCTTGGAGACCTGAGGAGAGCAGGGAGCTTTGTGGGAAGCTGAGCTGATCCTAGAGTAGAGGAGGGGACATGGGTCAGGGTGAGGGGTGAGTAGAAGTCCTGCCTTGACATAGGCTAGCTGTGGGTTTGGGGGGCCATGGCCACATTTGGGTGACAGTAGCAAGTAGGGAGGACATGCAGGGGTCTAGGTAAGGTGGGGCATGTGAGGAGGATGGGAAGTGGGGGTGGAGAGGGGAGTGTATGTCTAAAACCTGGGGAAAATTGTCATAGGCCCAAGAGAAACTTTTGGGCCTATGTGGTAGGGATGGGGGATGATATGTCATAGACTTGGACAAAGTTTGAGTCCAAGCCACTTTACTGCATCCTCCTTTGAGAATGAGCTATTTCAAATGTTCCCACGCTACTGCCCACCCTAGGGAGCTATGGGTAAGGGACCATCTGGGGGCTCTGATGCTGTCTAGAGTCTGGTGTTCTCTAAGGGACCTCAGACCCTTTCCTGCAGGAAAATCTCCTCCAGGGCTTTGCTTCTGGCCCAGGGTCCTAGGAGTGGAGACCTGCAGAGGACAGAGTTGGAATGAGGGAGGTAGGTAGCTGCCGGTCTGTCTCCTTATTCCCTAGTCTAGATGCCCAGAGAAGCAGCTATTTCATTTACAGTAAACAGTTATCTTCTTTGTCTATTGCTACTATTAAAACTAAGTCAACTTTGTAATGCTGATTTTAGAAAACAAATTCAAATTCTAGTAGACTTGAAAAATGCCTTCATGGTTTTTTTCTTTTTAATTATGCAAGTGATAAGCAAGTGTGAAAGTTTCCAAGGGTGTCAACAGGAAAGTTGTAGAAAATGATAGTTTTCCAGGTGGCTGGGAGTGAGAGCGAACTATCTGCTGCCCTTTACTTTTGTTTTTGGTTTCTGTCTTTGGGCCCCACCCAGTGATGCTGTGGGTCTACTCTTGGCTTGTATCTCAGGGGTCCCTCCTGGCGATAAACTGTATGGTGCTGGGAATTTGTTTGCGACTCCTGCATGTCATGTATTGACATGTATTGAGCTCTCTGGCTGGGGGTGCGGGGAGAGCACACCTGGCAGTGCACAGGGCTACTTCTGGCTCTGTGCTCAGGGATCAGTACTAGCAGGCTTGGGGGATTGAACCTGGGTTGGCCTGAGTTACCCAATGGCTGCTGGGACACATCTGATGAAAGTGGAGAGCAGCTTGATTCAGAGAGACAGGCAAAGTGGGGCTGAGGGTGCTCAGGGAAGAACATTGGAGCCATGATTGGACCCACACTTGCTTTATATTCTGTGACCCTTGGGCCCATCTGCATCTGTCTCCATGCCTCTTTTCTACCCTCAGGCCCCCAAACTGACCCACTAGTTATGGCACCTTGTCAGCCTCCATTGCTTGTGCTTTGTCCATTGCCTTGTTCAGTGCCTTCACTGGGATAGGGCAGAGATGTACTGGGCCTCCCTGAGACCTGTGTGTAGTGATCCCCATTCACTGAGAGGAAGAAAATGGGGTTTCTTGGCCTAGAGGTGCTGCTGCCTGACTGGGAGCCCAGCCCCCACCTAGTTCCTCAGCTCTAAGGGAAGTGTTTCCCAGGCCTGTGGCCTGCCTACCAGACTCCTGTGGGGAGCGCCGAGAGCTACCAGGAGTGCAGAGACCCTGGGACCATCCCACAGGTACCCTAGTAGCAGGGATGGGGGGGGGGGGGTCATAGTGGGTATCAGTCTCCAGAGTTAGGCCAGTTGCTGGGCAGAGGGGCGTGGAAGGTGGGCCTGAGTCAATCTCTTCAGGGCAGAGAGGACCTGCTAGTGGTTGTTGGGGCCTTTTGTGTTTGTGTGTGCTCCTGTATATGTGTGTACATCATCTGTTGTGTCTCTGTGTTTGTATCTGTGTGCCTCCTTTTTCAGTGTGTGTGTGTGTGTGTGTGTGTGTGTGTGCGCGCGCGCGCGCGCACTCAAGCGGAGACTGTCAGGGGAGGGTGTGGTTTGCAACTGGGCTGGACCTACCTGGGGGTCTGCTGCTTTTGATTTCATGTGTGGAAGCTCTGAGGGGTTTCCTGAGGTTTGTACATTGGGGGCCAGTGCACCCAGTGGGGTTGGGGTTGGGAGAACACTTCCCTTAGCGCTGAGGAACTAGGGAGAACCACCCCCACCCCATTCCTGTTCTCCATATTTATTCCCTGTGGTGCATCCTTGGATAGCCTGGTGCAAGGGAGTATGGGGACGAGAGAGAAAATTAAAAAATTTAATGATGAAGAAAGAAAAGAGACCATTGCCTGGGGAAGTTGCTGAGGGGTATCCAGAGCCCCAGGCAAGGATCCTCACCGCCTGACTGGCCTGACTCATTCATGCAAATTCCATGCGAGAAGCAGGCTGGCCCCATGCCAGAGCAGGCTCTGGGGCAACACAAGGGCTGCTCCCCAAATGTCTCTGGTATTGTCACTGTCCTTTCACATCCTCTGTTCCTGCCGTTGCACTGCCCTTTCATGTCCTCTGTTCTTGCCTCCCCCAACCTGTTTCCTGTGCCCAGTTCCCTGGGCCCTTTCTCATTTGGGGTTACATGCTGAAGGATACCCCCTCCTGACCTTTCTGGACCCTGTCAGCTCCCTGCTGCCCCCCAGCTCCCAAGTGTCCCCAAGCCAGTTTTCTTTTTCTTTTTCTTTTTTCCTTTTTGGTTTTTGGGTCACACCCTACAGCGTTCAGGGGTTACTCCTGGCTCTATGCTCAGAAATTGCCCTTGGCAGGGGGACCATATGGGATGCTGGGATTTGAACCACTGTCCTTCTGCATGAAAAGCAAACACCTTACTTCCATGCTGTCTCTCTAGCCCCACCCAAGCCAGTTTTCTATCTTGAAGAAGTTGCTTGAAGCAGGATGAGAATCTGAAACCCTGGATGAAGGTGGAACCTTGCAAGTGGCCACTGAGGAAAGGAAGTGGTTATATGCCTCTCCTGGACTGAAGCTCAGGGTCACCTTTCTGTCACACTGGCAGCCATGCACAGGGATAGCTCAAGGAGCTGCTGGACCAGACAGAGATAGGATGTGAGGTGTAGCTCAAGCCTGGGTGGTTGCGGTGGGTTAGGCACTAGAAGGGTGAAAGGTGGGGCTCCAATACAAGGTGCTTGGGGTCAATTCCAGAGGACCCTTCCTTACACCAGGCAGCATACCCTCCTAACCATCCAGGCCTTGGGCTCTACTGTGGAGTGGGGGAAGACGGGCAGGGGTTCAGACACAGGATATCCCAGCTTGGGAGTTAGACCAACCTGGGGAAGGGGTGGTTGGTAGAGATGATCCCTCCATACTGCCCCCAATTACATGGTCTAGGAACCCCCATTCCACCTGAAGAGCAGCTTGAGAGGACTTTTGGAGGAGGCAGCCTGGAATTAGCACCAGAACTTGGGAGGATGTGGTTTACTTACTCACCATCAGCAGTCAACTTAGGGGGCTCCCCTGTGCCACTCCTGGTGCAAAAAAAAGTGAAACAGTTGTGGACAGGGCTGGCCTGTCCACAACTCAGAGACAACTTAAGCAAACCACTTCCCCCTTCATGTTTCTTCATCTGTAAACACCAAGGCTGACAAGGTAGAATGGTGGCTGACATCTGAGGGTAGTGGGGACCCCCAAAGGACTTTGAGCAGGACTGGGACTGAGGTTGGCATTGCTGAAAGGTACTTAGGGGAAATGGAAGAGAAATGGGTAAAGGGAACTATAAAATAAAAGGGACATTGAGGTGGTGCCGTCTGACCTAGGCAGGCCTTTGGAGTGGGGGAAGAAGAGAACCCTAAATTTGTGGCCATGCTGTTGCAACAGGATGATACTTGTCTTTGCATGTTTCTTCTCTCTGAAGTATGGGGACCCAGAGGGTGTCATGTAGCTGACTTGTAGCCTCCCACCAGGGCCAGAACCAGGAATAAGTTTGTGTCTGTACTTGGAATCAGAATATTTATGTGAACTTACATATACATATAGTAGAATATCAACTAGTATGTCGATTGGTTTGGGAAGTCTCACTGGTGGTGCTCAGGGGACCATCTGTAGTGCTAGGAATCGAACCCAGGTAGGCTGCGTGCAAGTACACCTGAACTCTCTCTGGCCCCAGGATGATATTTTTCCGTTTTTATTTTATTTTTTGATTCTGGAGCCACATTCAGATGCTCAAGGCTTACTCCTAGCCTTATGCTTCAGGATTCACTTTTTGCAGTGCTCAAGGGACCATATGTGATACCAGGGATTGAACTCTGAGCTTCTGCTTTCAAAGCATTGAGCTCTGTCTCTGGCCCAAGCAAAGTGTGTGTGTGTGTGTGTGTGTGTGTGTGTGTGTGTGTGTGTGTGTGTGTGTGTGTGTGTGTGATTGAACTTGGGTCAGCCACATGCAAAGCAACCACCTTATCCCACTGTACTATCTCTCAGCATCCTCCAATATAATATATATATATATATATATATATATATATACATATAAATTTTTTTTGTTTTTTTGGGTCACCCCTGCCAGTGCTCAGGGGTCATTCCTAGCTCTACACTCAGAAATTGCTCCTGGCAGGCTCGGGGGACCATATGGGATGCTGGGATTCAAACCACCATCCTTCTGAATGCAGCCCATACAATATTTTTTAAAATAAAAATAATTAATGCCAAGAACAGTCCATGGTAAAACAATGACATTTATTTTGGGAGGTTTTGAATCCTGTCAGTAACCACTGATTACTTAGGGGTTACTCCCAGAAATGTTTAGGACCACACTGTGCCAAGTCCTGTCTCCTTAGTCCAGAAACATTTAAAATACATTTCAAATTACTACATTTCAAATACAGTTCAGTACTGTGGATTCTTGCAGGCACTGTGTGGCTCAGGAGCGCAATGTTTCCAGTTCCTTATCTCAGGGAATTATCTCTTACAGGGAGCCTTTCTGACAACCTATATTGGGAGGTTTCTGGTGGACTGTTCCTTTGCCCAGGTGTTTTCTCAGAGGTATTTGTGCCAGTCTAGGTTAGCTACCTAGCTCTTTCTTTTAGGGCCTTGAATAGGTTATCTTGGAGAAGCATCTCTGGGGTTTCCTTGAGTCTGGTTATGGTCTGAGCAGGAACTTGAGAGAGGCCCAGAAGAGGCTTGCCCCTCCTCAGGGACATTATGATTTCCTGTTTCCCAGATCTGGTCATTTTATTTATTTATTTATTTATTTATTTATTTATTTATTTATTGGCTTTGGGCCATACCCAGAGGTGCTCGGGTCACTTCTGGCTTTGTGCACAGAAGTTGCTCCTAGCAGGGTCAGGGACCAAATGGGATGCCAGGGATTGAACCAGGGTCCGTCCCGGGTTGTCTACATGCAAGGCAAACGCCCTACTGCTGTGTTCTCACTCTGGACCCTGATCTGTTCATGTTATCCCTGGTCAGGGCCTAGGCCTTTGAGCGGCCTGAGCTGTGTGAGTTCTGGGTTTCTTCTAAAAAACTGTGAGCAAAATAGCTTTGAGACCAAAGCTGTATCATCCCATGTAAATACTGTGTGAGCCATGAGTGGAATTTAAAGTTTCCCTGTAGCTCCATTAAAATGAACTAGGTGATATGCTGAAACGGTAGTTCAGCAGGTAGAGTGCTTGCCTTGCATGTGGCCAACCCAGGCTCAATTCCTGGCACCACATCTGGGTATGTTGTAATCCGGAATTAACAGGAGTAATTCCTGAGTGCAAGCCAGGAGTAAGCCCTGAGCATAGCTGGGTATGACCCCAAGTCTGAATAAAATAACAATTAAAAGAACTAAATGATGGGTTGGAGAGACAGTATACTTGCTGGTAAGGTAAGGCACTTGTCTTTCACATAACAGACCCAAATTTAATCCCCAGCATTATATATGGTCCCTTGAGCACTGCCAGATGTGGACTCTGAGCATATAGCCAGAATAACTCCTGAGAAGCCCCAGGTTTGGTCCCCTTAAAGTCCAACCTTCCCCCCAATATAAAGAGCCCAGGGAGAGCTAGAGAGTACAGCAGGTAGCCTTGCATGCTGCTAACCCTAGTTCGATCCCTGGCACTGCATAGGATCCCTCAGGAAGGTCAAGAATGATGTCTGGTTGCTGTGTTGAATGAAGCCAGTATAGACTACATTTTTTTTTGTTTTGTTTTGGGGCACACTCGGCAGTGCTTAGGGGTTACTCCTGGCTCTGTGTTCAGAAACTACTCCTGGCAGGCTCTAGGAACCATATGGCATGCTGGGCATCAATCTTAGGTCTGCCACATGCAAAGCAAATGCCCTATGTGCTGTGCTACATCACACTTGGCCCTAGACTACATTCTGACTGCCCCTTCCAAGCTCTGTGGTTTGGGAAAATTGCTTTTCTTTGTCTCAAGTTATACAAAGGGTAGCTGTATAGATAGAGATGGAATAAGTTGATATAAAGTGTTCGGTGGATGGAGACAGGAACATCTCTGTTGCCTGCTATTCTATTTGAGTAGATCTGCCATTTTTTGTCCAACTTCCTCTGAAGTACTAATTAAAATGTATTTAAAGGCTAGAGAGATAGCACAGGGTTAAGGTGTGACTGGTCCTGTTTCCATCCTTGGTACCCAGATGATCTCCTAAGCACTGCCAGGGACCATATGGGATGCCAGGGATGAATCAAAATCCTGTCCCCCAAAATGTATTAAATCTATTTTAAGAGGTTTACCTGTTTTAGCCCCATCCTAAGAAGTGGTGTGATCGGTGAAGGAAACTCTTTCCCCCTTCATTAGCCACTTCCAGATACTCCCAGCCTCCAGTGAGAAACTCTGTGGACTCCAGCTGTCTGCCTCAGTTCAGGCAGCTTATGTGGCCCCCTCCTTTTCTGGTGTCTCTAAGCTGTAAACACCCCATTTTCTGTCCTCCCCGCATAGGGGAGCAGGCTCCTGAGGTCTCATGCTCCGAATGCAGATGCTTCTTTATTCCTCTGGGTTGGACTCCCAGACGGGTACAGAGTGTTTCTCTGAGCAGAGCCCCTTGCTCTTCTCTAGCTGAAGGAGCCACTGCATCATTTCTTCTCGAGCCAGGCCCTATAGTCCCTACACATGTTCAAATCCTCTGTTCCCACACATGTATCTAACCCAACCCACTACAAGTCCAACCCCCACACCCACATATTCAACCTCCCATTCCTCATATGTCCATCCTTATCCTACACAGGTTCTCTTCCCACACATGTCTAATTCACCACCTCATTTCTAAATAGGTCCAGTCCCTTCTCCCCATTCTGTCGGGGGGGGGGGCAGAAAATAAAGAGTCTGACTTCCTTTTCTCACTTGGGTGCTCCCCTTTGGCAGGCTGATCTCTGCCCCCCACTGCAGCCAGCTGATCAGGAGAAATGGCCACAAGACAGCTTCTAGGTTCCCTGAGTCTCTTCTTCCTTCCTGTCTCTAAACTTCCCCAGATCCATTGTTCCCCCTTCTCTCTCTCTCCCAGCTGCCCCCTCACTTATCTTCTCCCCCAGCTATCCCCCCTTTTCTCTCCCCTTCCCTGATTGTCCCCTTCTTCTCCCCCCCCCCCCCCCCCCCCCCCCCCCCCCCCGCATATTGTTTACACTCCAGCCTAGTTCTCTATGTGCTAGGGCAAGGGTTTTCCTCTGGCCTTTCTTGCTCTGGCGAGTCTCACATTCCCATTCATATGCTCCCTTCAGAAACACTATTTGACCTCAGAACACCCTGGTGCCTGCCTCACTGTCTCCCTCTGTCCTTACAGCTTCCACACGAGATGAAGAGTCTTTGGGAGTAGGTGCAGCCTGTGGGAGCCACATCCGGGGCAGCCCAGCTGTGAGTATATTGGAGAAGGGCAGGGGAGATATGGACACAGAGGTGTGAGGTTCCATTTTCCATGTGAAAATGGAGGTTGAGGAACTAGAGAGGTTGTACAGGAGGCAACCTTGCCTTGTACATGTCCAACCCTGGTTTGATTACAGTCCCTGAGATGTTCCCCTGAGCACTGTTAGGAGTGATCCCTGAATGCAGGGCTAGGAGTAGTCCTTAAGCACTGCTAGATGGTATGACTTAACCTCTTCCTCTCATTAAAAATGATCCAGAAGGACCTTGTGAAAGGTAGCCCTCCCTCTTGACCTTGCAGCTGTGAAGATGAGAGGTGATCTTTGAGAGCATGTGTAATGTGTGTGTTTATGCATGTTGGGGTTTGTGTGTGTGTGTGTGTGTGTGTGTGTGTGTCACACCTGGCTATGTGCTGAGAGTTAACTCAGGGGAATACATGGGGTACAGGGATCAAACCCAGGTTGGCTGCTTGCAAGGTGAATACCCCCCCAAATGCTCACATGATACAACACTCCTCTGTACCTTATTCCCCACCCCTGACAATCAGTCTTATCTGTCTTTCATGTCACTGTCTCTGAAGTTGGCTGCTAGTAGATACATTTCTCTAGCATTGTATTCACTGTTACTTAACCCTGGAAGAACTTCTGCCTTTATCTTGCTGAGGGTTGACTTACCCAGGAACCTCTTCTGTACTTCTCATGGTTTGCATCTTCTAAAAGAAAAAGAATTCACCTGGCATGAAATAAATATGATAGGGCTGAAGCCACAATACAACAGGCAGGAGAGTGTGTTGATAGTACCTGATGTACCAAAGACAGCAGGAAGAGCAAAGGGCAGAGCCTCTGGGGCTTATTTAGCTTTGTGCTTTGTGCTCCCCAGAGAGACAGAGACATATTCACAGGAGGAAGGGGACCTTCCTCACCCCATCGCTATCAGGCAGAAAGTGGTTCCTCAGTCTAGTTTACATCCAGATTCATTTTCATATGGAAGTTCCTTTTCGTGTGCTTAAGACTCAGTCAGTACTTACGTACTTATTTTTCTTTCTGCAAACCCCCCTCCTCATTCTCTCTATATATACATATGCATATACACACATATGCAT
Organism: Suncus etruscus; assembly: GCF_024139225.1. NCBI lineage: Eukaryota > Metazoa > Chordata > Mammalia > Eulipotyphla > Soricidae > Suncus > Suncus etruscus. The sequence goes on from NC_064856.1 coordinate 51,183,251, forward strand.
TACATATGCATACATCGATTTGTGAGGAGGAGTACCACCACACTCTGGTTCTCTTTGGCTAGTACTGGTTCAGTGTATGGGGCTCACTTCTGACAGCATTGGGGGAACTTGCAGTTCCTGTCCAAGCACACACTCCATACCTCCTCTCCTCACACCTCTCTGTTCATGTTATTTGGTTGTTTTTCTGTATGTTTATTGATTTAGTTGTTATTTCTAGGTGTTTTCCAAGTTCTAGGGACAGTATCTCTGGATTCAGAATATGAATGGCTGATTTCCTTCCTTTTCACCATGCGGGAATGTTTGACTACTTGGTGGATATTACCTGTCTGGTGATCAGGGGCTGCTCCTGGCCTGATGCTCGGAGTAGGATTGCTGCTCCTGGTTTGTGCCCTTGATTTCTATCCCAACCCAGGGATACTTAGCTTTTTTGTTTTTTGTTTTTGGGTCACACTCGGCGGTGCTCAGGGGTTACTCTTGGCTATCTGTTCAGAAAGAGTTCCTAGCCGGAGAGATAGCATGGAGGAAAGGTGTTTGCCTTTCATACAGAAGGACGGTGGTTCGAATCCTGGCATTCCATTTGGTCCCCTGTGCCTGCCAGGGGCGATTTCTGAATATGGAGCCAGGAGTAACCCCTGAGTGCCACCGGGTGTGACCCAAAAACAAAAATACAAACAAACAAACAAAAAAAAAAAAGATTTCAGAAATAGCTCCTGGCAGGCACAGGGGACCATATGGGATGCCGGGATTCGAACCAACCACCTTAGGTCCTGGGTTGGCTGCTTGCAAGGCAAACACCGATACTTGACTTTTTGCATAGCTGAATGTTCATTTTCTGAGTATTGTTGCTAGAGGTTTTGGGAATATTTAAAATCTTTTTATGGTTTTGTATTTTACAATGAAATCTTTGCTTCCTCAGTAACTTTTTCTACTGTAGGTAGGTAAGTCAACAGCGAGGGCCTGGTTTCAACAGGCCTGGTTTCAATCTGTCTAGTTTGTGCCCCATCTATCCTAGCAGCATAATGATCTGTCTTTCCTCCTGTACTTCCAGACACTCCTGTGAATTCACTGAATTCACGTTTTTTTTTGTTTTCGTTTTGAATTTTGAGCCATATTTGACAATGCTCTGTGCTCACAGGCTCAGGTAATCATATGGGATGCTGGGGATTGAACCTGGGCTGACTAGTTGCAAGGCAAATGCCCTACCCACTGTACTATTGCTCCAGCCCGTGAATCATGGTTAAATGTATGGCACAGTGAGTTTCACTTATTTTTTTCCTTCGGTGAAAGGCATGGGACCCGGGTTTCATACATACAAGTCTGATTCTCACACTTTATTCATTCTTTCCCCTACCTCCTGTATTCAGACTTTGCCTGTCTTTCTGCTTAAATATTTTTCCACATGAACTTTCACAGAGCTTATCTAGCCCTCAAGACTCACATGTGCATTTAGCAGTATTGTGTACACTTTCATAAAGTCATAAATTCACTGGGAATCCATTGTCTTCCTAGAAAATATTTTTTTTGTTTTGTTTTTGGGCCACATCCAGCGATACTCAGAGGGTCACTCCTAGCTATGTGCTCAAAAATCGCTCCTGGCTTGGGGGACCATATGGAATGCCAGGGCATTGAACTGTGGTCCATCCTAGGCTAGTGCAGGCAAGGCAGACGCCTTACCACTAGCACCACCTCTCCTACCCCCTCCACCCCCAGCAATGTTTTTTGTTTTTGTTTTTGTTTGTTTGTTTGTTTGTTTTGGCTTCTGGGTCACACCCGGCAGCACTCAAGGGTTACTCCTGGCTCTACACGCAGAAATCGCCCCTGGCAGGCTTGGGGGACCATATGGGATGCCAGGATTCGAACCACCGTCCTTCTGAAAGCAAGGCAAATGTCCTACATCCATGCTATCTCTCCAGCCCCACAGCAATGTTTTATTACATTTTTTTGTTTTTGTTTCTGGGTTATACCTGGTGATACTCAGGGCTTACTCCTGGCTCTGCACTTCAGGAATCACTCCTGGTGGGCTGGGGGACCATATGGAATACCAGGAATGGAACCAGCTTGGCTGCGTACAAGTTAAACGCCCTACTTTCTGTACTATTGCTCTGGTCCCTCAAGTGAAATAAAACAAATTGTTTTAGTACATTACTGTTAAAGGTTGGGCTTCTTGTAGAAAACATTCAGCACTATACCTTCCACCTAAGTGTCTGCTTCTTCCTACCATTGTCCCAATGACTTCCTCCTACCCAGCTGTCCCATGGTAAGCTTCCTACTCAAGACCAGTTCTGCTTTCTTTATTGTTGCCTTTATCATTCCTCTGCTATGTTTATTTATATCCTGCATATGAGAAATTATTCTGTGTTTTCTCTCTCCTTTTGTCTAACTCTTTATCAGCATGAAACTCTCCAGATCCATCCATATAGTAGCAAATTGCATAATTTCATTTTTCCTTTTTTTTTTTTTTTTTTGTGAAGCAAGGTAATTTTTACTGAAACTTGTTTAGAAAGATGTGAGGCAAGAAAGAGGGAGAAGTATGTGTTCAAGAGAGAACACAGGCTTGAAGAGCAAGCCATGATTTAATTTTAAATTTTAGTTAAGTTATATTCCTTTGCATTTACATGACATTTGTGGGGACATACCCAGCAGTGCTTAGGTCTTACTTTTTGCTCAGGGATCACTTTTGGTGGGAGTGGGGGACCATATAATGCTAGAGATTAAATTCTGGTCAGCTGCATTACTCTGGTCCAACACCATCTATTCTTTTTTTGTTGTTGCTTTTGGGCCATACCCCGAATCACTCAGGGGTTCCTTCTGGCTATGTGCTCAGAAATTGCTCCTCAAAAAACAAAAAACAAAAAACAAAAAACAATTTGGGCCGGGCGGTGGCGCTAAAGGTAAGGTGCCTGCCTTGCCTGTGCTAGCCTTGGACGGACCGCGGTTCGATCCCCCGGTGTCCCATATGGTCCCCCAAGCCAGGAGCAACTTCTGAGCACATAGCCAGGAGTAACCCCTGAGCGTTACCGGGTGTGGCCCAAAAACCAAAACAAACAAACAAACAAACAAACAAAACAGAAATTGCTCCTGGCAGGCTCAGGGGACCATATGGGATGCCGGGATTTGAACCACTGTCCTTCTGCATGCAAGGCAAACGCTCTATCTCCATGTCATCTCTCTGGCTCCAACATTATCTATTTTTTTTGTTTGTTTGTTTTTGGTTTTGGTTTTGGTTCACACTCGGCGGTGCTCAGGGGTTACTCTTGGCTGTCTGCTCAGAAATAGCTCCTGGCGGGCCGGCAAGGTGGTGCTAGAGGTAAGGTGTCTGCCTTGCAAGCGCTAGCCAAGAAAGGACAGCGGTTCGATCCCCCAGCGTCCCATCATATGGTCCCCTCAAGCCAGGGGCAATTTCTGAGTGCTTAGCCAGGAGTAACCCCTGAGCATCAAACAGGTATGGCCCGAAAAGCAAAAACAAAAAAAACAAACAAAAAAACAAACAAACAAACAAAAAAGAAATAGCTCTTGGCAGACATGGGGGACCATATACACCCCTGTGCTATCTCTCCGGGCCCCAACACCATCTATTCTTAACTCTTACCAGGCTAGAATCCCTGAACACAGGGATAGAGCCTGAGGGCCCTGTGCCTAGTGCTAGCCAGACTGCTATAAAACTATGTCTGGACTGGTGCTGTAAGGAGATAAAGTGATATGCATGAAATATATAGAGAAGAAAAATGGCTGCCAGAGTCACATTAGAGTTCGTCTGTAGGGTGGGGAGTGAGAGGGAAACTGGGAAAAGGACACTGGTAGAAAGGAGATGTGTTGGAAGATTGTATGCCTGAAATTCACTCATGAACAACTTTGTAATTGTGTATCTCATGGTGATTCAATTAAAAATTTATTAATAAAAATATATACAAAAAAGTTTATAAAAAATCTTGTCTGAGTGAGCTTTTCTGTGCTCTCCCATTTCTCTCTTCGGTAGAAGTAGAGGGCTCCTCAGTCTCAGTCTCAGGACTCAGAGGCCATGTGGTACAAGAAGGGTCCTGTCCTTCTTGAATATTCTGCTTCCTCAGGGGCGGGAGGAGGGAGTGGAACTTGCAGAAGACCATAGTGATATGGTTCATCCCACTTGTACTGGCGAAAACCCAGGCCCTGACCCTGTCCTTGGAGCTATTCCTGCTCAAGACACAGGGCTCTTGCCTCGGCTTTGACAAGGTCAGTTGCAGGTCTTTGTGCCCAACAGGGCACCAGTCCTTCATTAGCCAGCCTGCAATAGTGACCATGGCTATGGATTTGGTGAGGAATGGTACTAGCCCCAGAAGTCCTGGGGGGCTTTATAGAGAGGAGGTGTGAGCTGATGTTAGTAGAAAATGTGTGTGGTAGGTTTCTGTCAAGGATTTGTATTCAGAACTTGGCAGTTCCTGAACTAGTAGCCCAGGTCATGGGGCTCAAGCCCCATGTCCTGGAAGCACCTCAGAGTGCTGCTGAGTGGAAGGCTATGACTGGACAACTATGCCCCTGACTGTGCCCCTCCATTTCTTTGCAGGTCTGGACAGAAGGAAGCATGGCAGAGGTAGGGGACTCAGCACTCTCAGTAGCTGAGTGGTTACAGGCCCTGCACCTGGAGCAGTACACGGGGCTCTTCGAGCAGCATGGACTGGTGTGGGCTGCTGAATGCCATGGACTTAGCGATGCCCACCTGGTGGACATGGGCCTGCAGCTCCCTGGCCACCGTCGCCGCATCCTGGCTGGCCTGCATCGAGCCCACGCCCCTCCCACCCCTGTTCCACAGCCCACGCCTCGGCCAGTGCCCATGAAGCGACACATCTTCCGTTCACCGCCTGCATCCACCTCTCCTCCCGAGCACTTGGCCACTTCTTGTGAGGCCCTGCCCACAGCACCCCCCATCCCACCCCGGAGGAGCTGCCCACACCCCACCTGCTTCTCTGACCCAACCCCCATTGCCACCCCGAGCCTGGCTGCTCCAGCTCCTGTGCTGCCCCCGCTACCTGCTAAGCGGCACCTGGTGGAGCCAAGTGTCCCTCCTGTGCCCCCTCGTGCTGGGCCACCCTCCCTGCTGGTGAGGTGAGTGGGAGCCATCCAGAGTAGGAGGCGCTGGGCAGCAGAGGGGCTTGTAGCCTTCAGACTAGTGTCAGAAAGGCATCTTGGGGGTGGGAACTGTCTTAGCACAGCCTTAGGGTGCCCTAAGTAGATGTTGGGGCTGAACTGTGATGTGGGGCAGTTGCCAGAAGCACTGCTGGAACTGGCTGTGAAGACCAGCAAGTGGGGGGGGGGCGGGGGGAGGAGCCAAGGCACAATAGGGCTACAGCTTGTTCTCAGAATGCCTGCCTGCTGGTGAGGTTGGTAACCAGGGAGGTAAGGAGAGGCCCTACTGGGCTGGGATGAGGCCAGCAGCAGGAACAGAACTGCCTTGGGGAGAGATACCTCTGCTGATCCAAGAGCCAGAGAGAGAAGTGCATTGGGAACTGGTCTGATGTTCTTTCCTCATGGGGTCTGTGAGTGAGACTAAGAGACGGGCTACAGGCTGCAGTCAGGAGGTGGCAAGTGTGAGCAATGTGCCCATGCCAGAGCACATGGTTGTGATCCTTGACAGTTTTCTCAGACTTTATCCTACTATATAGCAAGGGCTGCTCTGCATATCTCTGCTCTCTCCTTTGCCCTCTAGTTCTTTGTTTCTGTGAGTTTCTTCTGGCCCTGTGCCTGTCCTGCTCACTTGCCATTCTGCCTGTCCTTGGCTGGGATGCCCATTGAAGGGGCACCTGTGTGGGGACTGGTGTTCAGGATGCTGGAGGTGGCCGGAGGCTGGAAATTCATCATCAGCCCCATGTGGGATTGGCTTCCCGGAGGAGGAAGGGGCAGGTCTCAGATCTTCTTTTCTTATTGTTGGGGTGTGCAGGGCGGCCTTATAGGGGCTTCTTTGCTCCCAACAGCAAGCCTGAGGTGGTGGGACTGTTGTACCCCATTTTCTGATAACCTGAGGCTCAGAAGGGAGGTGACCTAGCTGTATCTCTGCTGTGTGCTGGCACAGGGAGCACCTAGGCAGGGCTTGGGGCTGTGCCCACCCCAAAGGGGTATGGAGCTGGGGCCCCTTGAAGGCCAAGAAGAGCTGTAGTGTTTTGAGATTTGATTGGTAGAAGCATAAAAAGGGTGTTCCTGGGTTCACACAACCAGGGATCCATCAGATGGTTCCTTGAGAACCAAGCAAGAACCAGCTTCCAGCTCCTATCAGTTTTCTGGTAGCACCTCGCCCTCTAGTGGTCACGTTTCCTCATGTAGGCTAGAGAGTGAACGTTGAGTGTGTGTGTGACTGTGTGTGTATGTGTGTGTGTGTGTGTGTATGTGTGTGTGTGTGAGAGAGAGTGTATTTGTGTGACTCTGTGTGTGTGTGTGTGTGTGTGTGTGTGTGTGTGTAGTTATAGTGTCCACTGGGTGAAGTGTAGGTCTGGATTCTACTTGGGAGGCAGGATTCCTGACACAGAAGCTGCCCCTCCAGGCCTATTACTCCCTCAAATGCTCCCCATCCCAACCCCTACTTTCCAGGACTTCTGTTTTGTTTTGGTGCCACACTTGGTTGTGCTTGGGGATACCCCTGACTCTGCACTCAGGAATTACTCCTGGCAGTGCTTGGGTGGGGGTCATACAGGCTACCAGGATCTAGTATGGGTCAGCTGCATGCAAGACAAATGTCCTACTCGCTCTATCACTCTGGCTCTATTCCAGGACTCTTCTGGGTATCAGGAGCCTAGCTCTCCCAGGGTACTGGACCCAATGTTGGCCTCTGCCTCAGTCAGCCCTTAAACATGACTGGGGGGCCCAGAATCCTGTTCCTTGTGGTGAAAGCTCAAAAATTCATTCCACAGAGAGAATTTGAAGTTAGATCTTGTAAAAAAAAATTGTTGTTGTTGTTTTTGGGCCACACCTGGCAGCATTTAGGGATTATTCCTGGCTTGTGCTCAGAAATTGCTTCTGGCAGGCTCAGGGGACCATATGAGGTGCTGTGGATCAAACCTGGGTGTTCCAGGTTGGCTGCATGCGAGGCAAATGCCCTACCACTGTGCTAACACTCCAACCCCTACATCTTGCAAATTTGGACTCTTCTTTAGGGTAGTGTGGTGAGATGGGAGCTGCCAAGCTTAATTCCTGGATCCTCAGGAGCTTTCATCTTGGAATACTAGGTATTCGGGGTTCTAGAAGTATGGATTCTGGGGGTATATGCAGCCCTTTGGGCCTGGGGGTAAGAAAACTCAGGATTATAGGATGTCTTATAGGCACTGATGAACCTGGCTGGCTGCCCCCGGCCCTCCAGTACTTCTTATGAAGCCTGTCCTTGGCCTTCATGTCCTGACTTAGTCCTGGAGATGGGTCAGGTCTCAGAAATCTCAGCCCTCTCTTCCCGGTGATAAGGTGGCCACAGAGCATTTCTGCCTGACTCCCATGTTCCAGGCTCCCAAAAGCCTTCGAGGCTTGTAGGCCCTGAGGTCATGGACTACACATACCCCAGTTCTGAGGAGTTTGGGCAGTTTCGTTGGTGACAGGCACGAGGACCAGGTATGCACACTTATATGCACTAATATACATATGTGTAGGAATCTCTGGGAGGTGAGTGGCACATGTGTTGTGTGTATCGGGCAGGTAAGAGTCAAGCAAGCAATCCACTGTGTCGTGTGAATGTGTTTCAGTATAAGTGTGCATGTATGTATGAGTGTAATCCTGTGTGTCTGCTGTGCATCTATCTGCCTGTGTGTTCTGTGCATATGTTTCTGTGTGTGCATGAATGTATATGATGTGTGATTCTGTGTGAGTGTGTCAGTGTGTAAGTACATGAGTATATGAGTGGCTGGGTATGACAGTATATGTTCAATGTGAGTATCTATGTGTGTATACGTGAGACTGTATATGATATATGTGTGCGTGTCCGTAAGAGTGGATATGTGCTATGAATGACTCTGATGTGTGTATGTAAATTGATGTGATGTGTATGTGTGTGTCTATGAGTGTATCTAATGTATATGTGTACCAATTTGTGTGTGAACTTGTGTGTGTGAATATATGTGATGTACGTGTGTGTGGTCTCTGTAAGTGTGTCTGTGAGCTTTTGTCTGTGGGAGTCTATATGTGTCTGTGTATTTCTGTATAACTATGTATGAGTGTGTGTGTGTGTGTGTGCGCGTGCGTGCATGTGTGTGTGTATGTGCGTGCCCATGTCAGCTCCCCAACAGTGAGCCTTTATTCTTGTTTCTATGTTTCCCAGTGCTCTGGACATGTTTGCTGGTAGCCAGAGCTGAGTAAGCAGACCCCAAATTCCCACACAACCCTACTAGTATCTCTGCAGCTGTCTTGGAGAAAAGGAGTTTTCCATGAGGCAGGAGTGATGGGGCTTGCACTCCCTCCTGCCCCAGACAGGCCAGCATTCAGGAAACAGCACTGTTGGTTGGACCCAGCCTGGGAGAGCTGCTCCCTACCACTAATTAGTTGGTATTGTTGGGCCATACCCAGCAGTGCTCAGGGCACTGCTCTGGGCAGTGCTGCAGGGGACCTTGCCTTTCTGCGGATGATCCCACTGCTTGTCAGCACCAAAGAATGTGATCTAGCCCTTTGAACATCTCCCATCTGTTCTCCCCCACCCAGCACTATTGAAGCTGGTGATGGTGATGGTTCTCAGGTGCCCATAAGTGCTCAGGTGCTTCCTGAGTCCCAGCACCCAGCGTGGCAGCAGCACTATTTAGAAGTAGCCTCTGTGTCTGCAATTGAGTTTTCTTCCCTGATACCTGGAGAAACTGGAGTCAAGGTATCTCTGGACGGTCCTGATCCCAGCCAATCCCTGCTCCTTCTGGAGGCGGGTCACTTGTTGCCAGGACAGAGCTTGATCTCTTCCTAGAGTTTTTTTCCCCTGCTTCCCTGGGCCTCCTGGTGGTCTGGAGTTGGAGCAGCCTTGATCAGGGTTTCCTGGGCGTCCCCCAACCCCAGGCCAGCTCCCCTGTGGCCATTGTCCTGTTCCCGCTGGAGATGGGGGCGGCCTTGGGGTGGGGAGGAAGTGCGCCCCGGGGGATTCTGGGTGACTTTCCTTTTTCTCAGGCCGGTTTCAGGAAGTGTGTGTCTTGGCTAGGGCTGCAGGGGGTGGGGTGCCGAGAGCAGGAAGCTGTGGGAGAGAGAGCTGGACGCTCAAGTTCAGTGGCTCGCTGGGTGGAAGCCCCAGTGACACTTGGGGACCCACTCGCAGATACCTGCTCCCGGGTCTGCAGGGACCCTGGTCCTAGCTGGGCAGAACCCTCCCTGCCCCACACTTGGCCTCACACCCTTCCCGGAGCCCACTGGAGCTACAAGCTAGTCCCAGTACCTGCTGCCGCCTGCAGGAGCCCCTGGCGTCTGAGGGTGAGCTTGGCCTGCGGGGCTCAGCTAGGCCTAGGAGGGCAGGAACCCCACCTGTTAGTGCCTTCCACCCAAGGGCTGGACTTTCTCTGCTACAGCCCTCCTACTCTCAGAAGTTTCTCTCCTTCCACTTTCTCCCACATTTCTGTATTTCTTCTGCCTTTTCCCTTCTCCCTCTTCTCTTTGCACTGGGCTGCCCAGTCTCCATTTCCCCACCTGGGTTCTCAGCTGTGACTAACGGCGCCTATGGTCCTGTTTTCTGGCCTTTCTTGGACTCTGCTGGCCCCTTCTCTCTAGGTGTTTGAGGGACTCTGCTGAGGGTTCCTTAGAGGCTCCGAGAGTGCTTCTCTCTGTCAGGTTCAAGGGGCTATGGCTCCTGGTAGGTCCTATCTGATGCCTTGAGTCCCAGATGCGGGGGAGCTGTCCAGGACAGATGCTTATTTGCCCTCCTCCTGGGCTGGTAGCCTGATTCATGGGTGCTTGTGTTGTCAGGCCCTGGACTGGCCTCCCCTCTCTGCAGTAAACTCAGGATCCTTTACTGGTGTCCTGGGACTCACTGATTCCCCAACCCTGTGCCCACGGCTCACCTTTCATTGGGCCTAGCACTCATTGTCCTCTCTGTCTTCTGCTGGGGCTGGGCACTTGGGATGTGGCTCTCACAGCAGAGCCCCGTCTGCTCTAAGGCTGACCTTCCCTCCCACTGAAGCCCTCTGGGGCCAGCATGGGCCGTGCAGGATGTGTAGCTGCATTTGAAAATCCAGATAGTGGCCTTCTCCTGCCCACCACAGCTTTTGGCTTGTGGGAACGCTCCGTGTCTGCTTGAGGATAGATGCACCAGACTAAGTGGAGGGAGCTGCTGGTTGGACTTCCTAGAGGAAAAGGCATGTCATGAGCCCCACGGAGTTGATCCTGGTCTATATAGGGGTTGAATGGGAAAAGGCCCTTAGCAGAATGCTTGGCATATAGCAGGTATTTAGCAAGTAGAAGATATTGCTTGGGGGAGAAAAGCAGAGGGACAGGGGTGGTACCTCCAGGGGCTGGAGCACATGCTGGGCATGCACAGGGCCCTGGGTTCAATCCCTGCACAAAGCAACTTCCTCAGAACCATGGGGTATAGGTGGCCCTGGTGACCCTCATCCCTGCTGGGGAGGCCTTCTCCAAAACCTAACAAGAACGAGCCAAATCAATAGTACAGTGGGCAGGGCATTTGCCTTGTACCACATGTGACCCAGGTTTGATCCCTGGCAACATGTTTCTTCCAAGCCTGCCAGAAGTGATCCCTGAGTGTAGAATCAGAAGTAAACCCTGAGTACTCAGGTGTGGCTTCCAAACTGAAACAAAACAGAAAACAAAAATCAAAGAGGCAAGAGAGATACTGAGACTTGGGTGATGCCTTGGTTGTTAGTGAGGCAAGTGGGGTGCTGCTGGGGGGTATTTCTGAAGGTTCTGAGCAGGTGCTAATTAGCACAGACTCCCAGCTGCACCCTTTGTGCTGGTGATGAGAGGGGTGCTTTGTGGGCTCACAGTCTGTGCAGAACAAGGCAGCAGGCTTCCAGGGGCCCCTGCGAGGCAGATGTTTCCAGAAGGGGTTCCAGTGCTGTGTCCTGAGTGGCAGGGAGAGCAGAATGGGGACCCTGGTGGAGCAGACCTTGGGTCTCATGATGGAGAGGAGAGGAAGGGCCGGGACAGCTACAGAGGAAGCTCAGGTCCAGGCCTAGACATGGGCCTATGGAACAGGGCACAAATGCGGAAGTGGGCAGTTGGGACAGCAGATCCGGGAAGGACTGGGAGAGGATTGTGTGTCTAGATCACTGGGACCCCTTCCTGGTCTTGATTCTGCTGACCAGAGACCAAGAGAGGTCCTGGGCAAGGTCCTCCCAGAGCCCAGTGATGCATTCTGGGTGCTCATTCCTCCAAGCTCCCTTCAGTGAACTGGATGTTGGCAGACAATAGCTGTTTTGAGTGATGGAAGTGAGGGGGGTGGAGGGAGCCCCAGGGAGGCCCCAGACCAACCCCGAGCCTGAGTGGTATCTCATAGCACTGGGAAAGGATGTGTGGCTTAAATCACTTACTTGACCTACCACCCCCTGTCAGAGAACATCACTCAGTACCCATCCCCCAATCTGTCTTCTTCAAGAAAACCAATAGGAGAGCACCCACTGCTGCCCCTGCTGGGGAAGGGGGCATTGCCCACTTGGGCAAATACTGATTCTGTCCTTTGGAGGGATGCCAGGAGTTGTCTGGGGGAAGGAATAGCACATGTAAAAGCTGGAAATATGCTTTAGGGCAGGGGTCCTCAAACTTTTTAAACAGGGGGCCAGTTCACTGTCCCTCAGACCATTGGAGGGTCTGACTATAGTAAAAACAAAACTTATGAATGAATTCTTATGCACACTGCATATATCTTATTTTGCAATGAAGAAACAAAACAGATACAAATACAATATGTGGCCCGTGGGCCATAGTTTGAGGACCACTGCTTTAGGGGATGCAGCTCACATTAGGGTATTGGAATGTAAGGGGGTGCATTAGGTAGGGTTCAGGGCCCCCCACTCTGCAGGCTACCATCTTTAGGGTCTCTGAGTCATTGCTGGTACTGGGGTAGGGACTACTTTGAGTTCTGTGCTTGGGGACCATGGAACTCTGGGATTGAACAAAAAAGCCTTTGCTTCTATCCATTGAGCCCTTTTCTCTGGCCCTGATCTATATCTTCCGAGGAGCGTGACACCTCCCCACTTCCCCCACTCTGCCTGGGATGGGCCTTCTGGTGCTGACGAGCTGGTGCAGTTGTGGATGGGCCTCTTGCAGCACGTAGCACTCGCTCTATGACTAGAACTCTAGCCCCTGCAGAATGCATCTGGGTGCAGTTGCCCTGAGCCAGGGAGGCAGTTCTTCGATGGATGACCTCAAGCCCTGCTTCAAGTGCCCAGACTTGCAGTGGAGGCATAGAAGGAACTAGAGACTAGAGATGGGCTCCTTTGTCATGTGGAGGGAGGAAAAAGGCTCCTGGGAGAACTGGAGAGCCAAGGTGGGGCAAGAGGTTACCTCTGTTTGGGTGTCGCAGGGATTGTTAAAGGCACCTGAGTCAATAGAGGGTGGAGGCTTAGCTGTAGATTGGAACTGGGGATACAGAGGGGAGCAGGCCCTGAGCATCTAAAGCTCAGGCTGGGTTGGGGCCTCAATGGGCACTCCTTCCTTTTGGGGTTTTCCCTCTCTGTTTGTGACTTCAGTGCTACTTCTCCCTTCCCGTCTGGCTCTGACTCCTGCTACCCTGTGGGCCAGCAAATGGGGTCAGCCAGGAGGCTTCCTGAGGAAGTGTCTATGTAAAGCCTGGCAGTCCGTAAGGGACCCTTTGCTCTTACTATCTTGGTACATCAGGTCTGTTCTGCAAAGACTCTGCCAGTCTTCCTGCCAAAGTCATGGCAGGCTCTCAGAGCTTTCATGGGTTTCTCAGAGCTGAGACTGCATGTCTCCCCAAGTGTCCCCCAACTTGGCCAAGAGTGTGTGTCCTGGGCAGCCCTCAATGACCCTGATGTCAGCCATGGCCTTGGTCCTGCTAGCTGAGCTTAGAGGGTGCTCCTGGGTCTGCCTAGCTTCAAATCTAAGGACATATCACCTAGGATCCTGTGCCTCAGTTTCTTCCACTTTGCAAAGAACCAGTGGGAAAGTCCATGTCACACAGAGTATATGAGTTAAAAAAAATTCCATGGGGCCGGGTAGGTGGCGCTGGAGGTAAGGTGTCTGCCTTGCAAGCGCTAGCCAAGGAAGGACCGCGGTTCGATCCCCCGGCGTCCCATATGGTCCCCCCAAGCCAGGGGCGATTTCTGAACACATAGCCAGGAGTAACCCCTGAGCGTCAAACGGGTGTGGCCCAAAAACCAAAAAAAAAAAAAAAAAAAAATTCCATGATCAGGGGCCGGAAAGATTGCATAGCAGGTATGACACTTGCCTTGCACATGGCCAACCTTAATCCCTGGCATCTCATATGGTCTCCTGAGCTGGCTAGGAGTAATTCCTGAGTGTAGAGCCAGAAATAACTTTTGAGCACTGCTGGGTGCAGTCCAAAAACAAACAAAATGAAATTATTCCATATTTGGATCTCATTTGTTTATATAGTCCTTGCCCCATTCGTGACTCCTTCTTGTGGGGTCTCAGCAGGGGGCTGGGGTGGCAGAGACAGAGGTGGTGTTTGTCTCAGAATTCCACATGTTGGGTGGTCTTGGGACAGCAGGGCCATCCTGAAGTTCAGGGCAGGCATGGAGGAGGAGGTGGGGCACACATGCCGAGGATGGGGAGGAGCAGAGGTCAGTTTTGAGGGAGGCCACCTGCGCCTGGGTGTGAGGTGTGAAGGCTGCCCCCCTCCTCAGGGTTAGGCTAAGTGATCCTGGACCATAGCTCAGAGTTCAGCATCAATAGGTCAGGGCCAAAGGCTCCTTCCCTTGATTCTGTCTGTCAAGAATTCTTCCTGATTGCATTTATCTTGCATGTAGGTGATCCTGGTTAGATCCCTGCCATTGTATAGGGTCCCTTGAGCATTGTCAGGAATGAACCCTGAGAACAGAACCATAAGTGACCTGTAGACAATTTCAGGTATAGCCCAATTTCCTCCCAAATTTCCTCCCATTCTGCAAAGACTCTGCCAGTCTTCCCACCAAAATCATGGCAGGCTCTCAGAGCTTTCGTGGGTTTCTCAGAGCTGAGACTGCATGTCTCCCCAAGTGTCCCTTGGATCATTATCCACCTTTCATCTGTTTCCCCCACAAATTTAGTGTCATCTTCTTCAGCTAACCACCCACCCATCCACCTGTCCATCTGACTGCCTTTCTGTCCGTCTCTCCATCTATTCATCCATCCATCCATCCCTCCATCTTCCATCCATCCATCCATCCATCCATCCATCCATCCATCCATCCATCCATCTTCCATCCATCCATCCATCCATCCATCCATCCATCCATCCATCCATCCATCCATCTCCCACCCTCCTACCTCCTATGTCAGGCCCTGAACTAGGCTGTGGGAGAGTGATCAGATGCAGCCACTCCCTAAAGGTGCTCAGAGGCTAGAGTGGGAGGTTCATCCTGCTCTGGTACCTACTAGAGCAGGGGTGGCTAACACACAGCTCTCAAACCACATGCAGCTCACGGCCAAAATGAATGTGGCTCTTTGCCTCTTATCATTATTTTTTATACTGTGGCTCTTTGCCAAGTTTGGATTTTGTTGTGCTGCTTCTGAGGAGGGACCTCTGAGGAGAGATCTCTGAGCGCACAGTCCCACCCCCAGGACTGCATGGGCCAGCAAGCGGGGGACCCGTGTGTCACATGTTGGGTCACATCTTGCCATTAGTTCTTAGTGTGGAGGACGCAGCACACCCTCACCATCACTGCAGGATTTTTGCCCTCATTCAAAATAGCAAAATGCAATATGTATTTAATAGATTATTGTTAAAATTATATGCTTTTATGTGAGTGTTTGTATGTTTTGGCAGGTCATTGCCTGGTGTGGCTCTCTGACTCTCACAGTTTAAAATTTTGGCTCTTTGTGTCGAACTTGTTCACCACCCCTGTACTAGAGGATTACTTAGTGCAGGGACAGTTCAGACGTTCTTGAAGTTCTCTGAAGAACATGTCTCCCTCCATTGGGGGCTCCTTGTTATTGCAATACCACTGTCCATGCAGCTCTCCTGGGGCCAGATATGTGGGAGGGACCAAGGCTCAGTGTGCAAGATGTGAGCCCCCCTGGCACCAAACCTCTCTCTTCATGGAAGCTATATGCTCTGACGGCTGCACAGGGCCTGTATACTCTGTATAACACAGAGCCTTTTTGCTTTGATAGCTGTGTGGGGCCTCTGCGCTCTGATGGCTGCATGGAGCCTGTATGCTCTGATGGCTGCACGAGGTCTGTGCACTCTTTAATGGCTACATAGAGCCTGTATGCTTTCTGATGGCTGCATGGGGCCTGTACACTCTAATGGCTGCACAGAGCCCGTACAGTCTCTGATATCCACATGGGCAGCTTTAGCTTCCTATTTAGGCTGTGCCCAAAGACCTGCTTCATGGAATCTGGTTTATCCTCAGTGGTCAGGGGTTTATGGATGTAGCTACACCCTAAGAAGCACAAGGTCCTGGGAGCCAGTAGGCTGGTCCTGGCATAGGGGGGCTAGTCCAAAGGTTGATGGGCTGGTTCTGGCAAAGGTGGTTCGAAGGACATTCTTGTACTGTGAGACTGCTTGTGGGGGAATCCTGACTGTGCTGCAACGTCTCAGTAACCACACATAGGCTGGAGCTCATGGGAGTCACAGCAATGCTCACATACATGCCCGCTGGAAGACACTCTTTCTGGCAGGTGCTCACACATCTTTTATGTCTTGGTGCCCACCCACTGTGGGTGGGGGCATAGCTTTGTGAGGCTGATGTACCTACCCCTGGCTGCTCCATGATGGGAAATTACAGTGTCAGCAGTGTCATAAGCAGTAAAGTTTCAGCAGCATAGATTCATGGGGGAGAACCTGTGACCGTATGCTTTCAAGGCACCATGTTCCTCCAGGTCTCAGGATAAGTCAGAGGATGAGAGAAACCAGAGGAATCAGAAATCCTCCCCATACAGAAGAGGAAGGCAGGGCTTGGGTTTGTCTCTAGGATAGGTCACCTGAGGAACGAGATTTCCTTCCCTTCTATGGCTGGAGCCTGTCCTGGGAGATATAGCCTGTAAGGGGCGCTGTGTCCTATGCTGACTTGAACAGGCCAGCTAGCTGCTGGAGCCCTGTGAAGCCCAAACCTATCCTGGGAGAGGGAAGGTTCCTGAGGAAGGAGCAGCAGATGAGGCGCTGGTGTGGGAAGTGTGTTATAGGATGAGTTTGAGGGGTCTGGGGAATCCCCTTCTGGAGCAGGAGAGAAGGTGGTCTTCATTGCCTTTTTCCATTCAGTGCCACCATCATTGTGCCAGGCAACACCTTCTGAGCCTTAAGTGCTTGGGTTGGTTCTGGGCACATGGCTTCATGACAGAACACAGACCTTCAAGTGCATAGCCTGGATTTGACCCCCAACACCAGGTGACTCCTGAGCATGGTCAGGGGTGGGCCCCCGCAGCTCACCGGAAACAAACCTGTCTCTAGTCAGACTCCCTGAAGTCCTCTTGAGCTCCCCAGACTAGAGTGTGACCCCATCCCCACATCTCTTCATCGCATCTAGCTAAAGTTGGTGCTGTGGGGTGACTCCTGTAGGCCCCAGAAGGTGACCCACTTCCTGCAGCCTCCAGGGCTTGGGGCATGGAGGGTGTGGGTGAGCAGAGTGAGATGGACATGGCTCCTTGGGATGTGGGGCTTGTAGGGGGAACGGTGAGCTGGGGTCCTAGGCTGTATAGGCTTAGCTCCTGGTTTGGGCTATTCTACAGCTAATCTTTTACTGCCTGCCTTCCTTCTGGCCCAGCCTGCCTTCTGAGGAGGAGCCGCCGCTGCCGCCACTGTTGTCCCCGCTCCGACCAGAAATTGCTGAGCCCCCATCGCCACCTCATAGTCCCCCAAAGATCCCCCCAAAGCCTCTTCATCTGCTGCCAGAGTTTGGTAAGGATCACTGCCTGGGGAGGGGGGCATCTGGGATCTTACTCCCCTTTCTGTTGGGCATTCCCTCCCTTGCTGTGAAACCCCTTGAGTACAGGGGAGTGTCCTGGTAGGCCTCCGAGACTGTATGCCCTCTCTCTCCCTGCTCCTCACTCATCTCTTGCCTTGACCCACCCCAGGCTTATTCCAAGACTTGGGGCAGGCTGTGGTGACTGCTCCCCCCCATCCACACCCGCACCCCCTTGCAGTCCACCAGTATAAACTTAGAAATAGCACTTCCTGTCCCTGGTGTCTTCTGAAAGCAGGTCTGGGTGGGGGTAGGGTAGGACCTTCTTGGGCTGAGGGTAACTTGTATGAGGGAGGTCCAAGTGCCCCCCAGAGGGGAGCTGGCCCTTTATCTTGCTTTATGAGTCTCCCTAATCCTTTTTTCTCTCCAGATGACTCTGACTACGATGAGTTCCCAGAGGAGAGGCTGGGGGCCCCAGCCAGCGTGATGACCAAGAAGGTGGGGAATGGTGCAGATGGTGTGGATTGTGGATCAGAGGAAGGGCAGGGGGCTTATCCAGATGCCTTTTAAGCTCTGGGGGTCACCAGATAGAGAAAAGGGCATTGTTCAGGAAAGTCCCCTTGCCCTTTGCAGGGGTCGAGGGCCAATGCAGCTCCTGGATGATGCGAGAGGTTTTGGAGGCCTGAGAGTCCTAGGGTATTACCGTTCTGGGATTCTAGGGGCCTGAGGACCCTGGTTTCCTGGTCTGGGCTTCTCCAAGCCCTGGGCTTCGCTGCACCTACTGTGCTCCTTTGGCCCCTGCTTGGTTATTTGCGTCCATTCTTTCACTTTCTGTGTTGCTAAATCTCCCTGAGTGACTGTCTCCATCCCCGAATCTTTCTTCACCCCCCACTAAATATATTTAGATATAGCTATGTTTGTTGGTGTTGGTTGAGGTGATGGTATTTTGGGACCACACCCAGCAGTGCTCAGGGCTGCTATGACTTCTTGCTCAGCAGCTGCTCAAGGCCAGGGATCGTGTGGAGCTCTTGCATGCAGAGTGTGTTCAGCCCATTGAGATCTCAATCAATTGAGATCTCTGGGATCTCAATCCCTTTAGCCATATTTTTTGTCTGAGCCCTGGGCCCTGCCTCCTCCCCCCCCACCCCCCAGTTTTTTCTGGCCCTAAGGTTTAAGTGGAACATCTGATGCTGGGTGGGTCTGGGATGCAGGACGAGCCCCGAGGGAGTCCACTGCACCTACTGCCACGGGCTGTGCGTGTGGCCAGTCTGCTGAGCGAGGGAGAAGAGCTTTCCGGGGGCGAGCAGGAGGACGAGGAAGAACCTGACCATGCCTACGAGGGCATCCCCAGGTGAGTCTCCCTCAACTGGGTCCTCTCCCCCTGGGTGGATGAGACACCCACAGCCTGAGCCCACCTTTGCTTGACAGCCTCCTGATCA
The DNA here is from genome assembly GCF_024139225.1 of Suncus etruscus. Lineage (NCBI taxonomy): Eukaryota > Metazoa > Chordata > Mammalia > Eulipotyphla > Soricidae > Suncus > Suncus etruscus. Next base: position 51,201,639 of record NC_064856.1, read on the forward strand.
CCGAGCTCCCGCCACACTCCATGGACAGGCTGCCCGGGGGTTCCACCCCTGTGCCCACGGTGCTCAAGGCTGGCTGGCTGGACAAGAATCCGCCACAAGGGTGAGTGAGGCTCAAGGGGCCCGCAGGGTCTGCAGGACCCGCTTCATTGGGGGCCACATCCTAGAGCAGCTTTTTCCCCTGGGCCACTGGGAGGTCCTTCTCTTCAAGATCCTTTTTCCCACCGGGCCTGGCTCTGCCGGACTCTGCTTCTGACTGCCAGAGGGACAGAGTTCCCTCAGTTCCCTCTGAACTTTCTTGCTTTTTCTTTTTTTCTCTCTCTGTTTTGGGGCCACACCTGGTGACATTCAGGGTGGCTCTGAAGTACTCCTGGCAGTCTGGGTGGAGGGAGGGATCATATGGGATGCTGAGATCTAACTCAGAGCCTCAAAGCGAATGCCCTTCCAGCTGTGCTAACCCTCCAGGCACCAAATAGATGCTGCTCTCCCTCTGAACTTTCAACTTTGTTCTGTGCTGCCTCTGCTCCCTCAGATCCTACATTTACCAGAAGCGATGGGTGAGACTGGATGCTGAGAACTTGTGCTACTTTGATAACAACAAGGTGAGCTCTCCCAACCCCCGATCTGTCTCTGATGGGACTCCCAACACTCAGTGATTCCTCCCCAGGGTCCAGTCCTCCCTTGACCTATGCCCTCCAGCCCCACTGGCCAGCCATGGTTTCTACCTGGGGCTTGAATCCCCAAGAGAGGGGTGGCCACTTGGCTTTAGCCAAGTCTGGGGGTACTGAGGAGCATGTCCCAAAGTGCAGTTCCCTCTTTTGCCCAGGACGCCTACTCCAAGCGATTTGTCTCTGTTGCTGGCATCTCTCGTGTGGCTGCCATTGGGGACCAGAAGTTTGAAGTGATCACGCATAATCGGACCTTCACCTTTCGAGCAGAGAGCGATGGTACGGAGATATGGGGATGCACAACCCACAGGGATTTGGGAATTATGGGGGGTGTGAACGTGAAGGGGACAGAAGGCAGACAGTTTGGCCAGAGGAGTGGGGAGGAGAGAACCAGGGCACCTGTGCTCCTATGTCAAACTCAGAGGAGCCTCCCCTCGGGGCAAGGGGGCAGCACTCCATGACTGGCCCCCTGACTAAAGTCCTCAGTATGAGCCCCTTTTCATGGTGTGGCAAGGCCTGGAGCCTGAGCTCATGCAGCACGAGAACTCATAGCAGGTGCTGGCCCAAGATCTGCTTCTAGCAGAGGCGTTACCCAAGGGGCTGGCTGGGGACCCCTTCAGGTATTCTGAGCTTGGCTCACATCTCCTTTTCCCTCAGTGGAGCGGAAGGAGTGGCTGCAGGCTCTGCAACAGGCTGTGGCTGAGCATCGGGCCCAGGCCCGGCTGTCCAGTGCCTACCCATTGGGTATTCAAGGCCCGGAGCCACCTGACCATGCGGGCAGTCTGGAGCTCCGTGGCTTCAAGAATAAACTCTATGTGGTCGTGGCCAGGGACAAAGTGCAGCTTTACAAGAATCTGGAGGTATGACAGGGTTGGCTGGACACCTGAACTTTTCCCCCAGCTCCCCTTGCTCACCTAATCCTCCAGACCTCACCCATACACACCTAGTCCCTTCCCATTCCCATGTAGACCTGAACCTACTTTTTTCTGTCTTCTTTTTAACCTGGGCCTTTGTCTGCCTCCTTTCTCCTTTCTGGGCACTATCGCCCCTTCAGGGATCATGCCCCTCTATGTCCCACTATGTCGCTGCCTGGGCCCTAGTGCCACCTCTGCCCTCCCCTCTCCTGCAGGAGTACCAGATGGGCATTGGCATCACCTTTATTGACATGAGTGTGGGCAATGTAAAGGAAGCAGATCGGCGCAGCTTCGACCTCACCACGCCCTACCGCATCTTCAGGTGCTCTTACCTCTGCTGCCAGCAGCAAACATCCCCACCTCCCCCAATCAACCACTTTCCCTCCTGTATTTCCTTCTTTTTTTTGTTTTTGGGTCACACCTGGCAGTGCTTAGGGGCGGTACTCAGGGGTTACTCCTGGCTCTGTGCTCAGAAGTAGCTTCTGGCAGGCACGGGGGTCCACTTGGGATGCTGGGATTTGAACTGCTGTCTGTTTGAATCAGCTGCATGCAAGGCAAATGCCCTACCGCTGTGCTATCTCTCTGGACTTGTATTTTCTTCTTAAGCTGTGGGAGCTTCTCTTTCTTGGGGTCTTTCCCCTTCCTGCTCCGCCCCTCACCTCACTCTATTCTCTCTGCCCATCCCTATTTTGCTGCTCCTAGAGTTCCCCCTTCATGACCCGGCCCTCCTCCCTCAAAATATTCCTCTGCCCCAGGGGGCTGGTGTGCATGCTTCTTTCATGGGAGGCTCAGACTGGATCCCCAGCACTGCTTGGTACCCCAAGAACTGCCAGGAACTGCAGCTCCCCTGAGCCGCATACCAGGAGCAGCCTCTGAGCTTACTGGCATATGTTCCTCTAGGGGCCAAAGTGACAGTGCACAGTGAGAGACCTGGAGTTCATTCCCTTCCCTGGATTCCAGCCTGGTGACCCGAGTAGTGCTGTATCTATGGCTGAACAGCTAGCCATGGAAGGGCTCTATTTAAAATGGAAAAAATCTCCCCTGGTTCACCAATGAGACCTCTGCTGCTTTTTCCTCCTTGTCTCCTGGGACCATTCTGGACATGCCTCTGGGAGCCTGAGACTCTTGTCTGGTCCTCTCTGACCTTGCCTGTCCCTCAGGCTTCTCACTGGCCTCCACCCTGCCCGGGCTGCCTGCCAGGGCCTGCCTTCCTCCCCAGCCTTCCTGCGGTGTCTGGGCTCTGCTCCATACTCGAGCTTTGCCAGCACGGCTTCCACAACACAGAACCACACCCTGGGCCTTGGATGCACCACGTTCCATTTCTCAAGGTCCTCCCTGTGAACTCAGGTCCCAGGATAGGGTGGGCTTCTGGTGCAGGCAGGTCTATTTGGGCAATGACCTCACACAGCCTTTCCTCAGCCTCCTGGAGAGGGGTGTGCCTTGGGGTCCTTCCCGTTTTTGTTTTTTTTTTGGGGGGGAAACCAGCCTCAGCATCATAGAGCCCCCCTTCTTTAGACATTGTGTACCCTTCACCGCAGACCCACCTTGCAGAGCTGCAGTGGGGTCTTGTACCCACTGTCCCCACAGCTGAGTGAGTTCCGGGAATTGTTTGGTATCTTAGTGCCTAAAAAACATGGTGTTTACTCTCAGTTGTAGCCAGCTAAGTGTGCTGTGGCTTCGTGTCTTAAAAAAAAAAACATTCCGGGGTCGGCGAGGTGGCGCTAGAGGTAAGGTGTCTGCCTTGCAAGCGCTAGCCAAGGAACGGACCTCGGTTAGATCCCCCGGCGTCCCATATGGTCCCCCCAAGCCAGGGGCGATTTCTGAGTGCTTAGCCAGGAGTAATCCCTGAGCATCAAACGGGTGTGGTCCAAAAAAAAAAACAAAAACATTCCTTCATGAGATCAGGAGTAGATTTGGCTGCTGGATCCCATAGGCTTGCTCCGGGAAGGGAGGCTTCGTCCATCACTGAAGTGAGGAGCAAAGCAAAAGGGCAGCTGGTGTCACCCTGCACACTTTAGTCCATGGAGGTGGGGCTACCTGTCTGTAACCTCCTGGGTCCACCCTGGGATACCTGGTGACCTGAGTAAATTGTGTGGCCACATTGTGCTTCAGTTTCCCTGACTGCACACAGGATCACAACTATGTGTGCAAAGCTGTTCTATGACACAAGATGCAGAGCTTGCCTGAGGAGCAAAGATACCGCCTGCCTCAGGCCAACACCCACTTTGTTCTCAGCCCTCCTTTGTCTCCAGCAGCTCTTGTCTCCAGCCATTATGCCCCAGACCTCACTTTAACCTCACCACCTAAGTTGTTCTCTAACCCTTGTGCCCTTCACACCTGTGCCTGCTTAGGGTCCTTTCCCCTTTGCTCTGTCTTCAACAGCCTCTGGTTTGTGTTTACTTTTATGAGCAAAGCTCCTTCTGGCCTCTCCTGTATCTTACTGATGTACTTTGGGAGTTGGTTGGTTCTTTGGGATGCCCCAGAAGTGCTGGGCGCCACCAGGATTCTTTCTGATTTGCCTGGAAAGTTTGGGGTACGGAGTTAGAACCCAGAACATGCTCCAGCTTCTGGCACCTTCTCCCGAACTTTAATCTCCACTGCCTATCCCAGACTGTTACTATCACTGTCTTTTGGCCTTTGGCTGCCTGACCTGCCCAGCCTGCCCCTTGCCCAGTTCCCTCAGCCTGGACCTCTCTTCTCATTTTTCAGGTCTGAGCCAGGGCGTCACTTCTCCCGGAATTCCTTTGTACTTCCTGGAAACCTCTCTGGCCACCTTGTGTATCACATTTCTGGTGTCCTTGCTTCGTCCCCTCCTGCCTTCGGCATAGACCTAGGTTGTCTTCTGAGCAATCCTGAGCACCTTGTTCTCTCCTTTTATCCCTACCCTCTAGCATCTCCCCCAGAGCCCTCAGACTCCTGCCCCGCCTCACTTCTCTCCTATGTTCCCAGCTTCTCCACTGAGTCGGAGCAAGAGAAGGAGCAGTGGCTGGAGGCCATGCAAGGTGCCATTGCTGAGGCCCTGTCCACCTCGGAGGTGGCCGAGCGCATCTGGGCCGCAGACCCCAATAGGTTCTGTGCGGACTGTGGGGCTCCCCAGCCCGACTGGGCCTCCATCAACCTCTGTATTGTCATCTGTAAGCGATGTGCAGGTATGTGGGGGTGGGCACGTATGTGTGTGTGTGTGTGTGTGTGTGTGTGTGTGTGTGTGTGATTGGGGTGGGAGCAGATGGAGGATGAGGCAGGTTGGGGGAATGGGCAGGTATAGGGGGCAGTTTGTGGAGGATGGGGCAAGTTGTATGGGGGTGGAGGATGGCAGCATCTCCAGAATGGTCTATGGAGTGGCAGAAGGGAGTCAGAGGTTCTTGTCTGGAGTAGTTCTCTCCCTGTTAAACTGCAGCCCCCATGTTACCAAATGGGGGCTTCCCAGTTGGTTGGGACACTGAGGTAGTAAGGAAAAGTGGCTCATTCAGGTACTGCTGGAAGTGAGAGAATGTGAATTTGGTCTGTTGGGACGCTGTGCCTGGGCCTAATTGGGCATTGGAAGGGGCCAGACAGATAATACAGCGATAAGGCACCTGCCTTGCATGCACAGTTGAATCCTGGCACTCCATATGGTCCTATGAGAGTCAGCCCTAAGTACAGTGTCAGGAATAAGCCCTGAGCACTGCCAGGCATGGGTTCCTAATCTCTCAAAAAACAAAACAAAACAAAAAGAACAGGAAGTGAGGTGAGGGAGGAGCCATTGTGTCCTAGGAAGCTGGATCCCTGGCTGTGGATAGAAGCCGAGTTTGAGGGAGTGAGACTGGACACCAGTTCCCCCTCAGCTCTGAAAGAATGAGGCTCCTGTTTGGGACTTGGAGGACATTCAGAACTGGGGTCTATACTGAGAATGTCTTTAGTGGAACATGGGGTGAGGAGGAGGAACTGGTACAAGAGCCCGAATTCATTCATCTGCCTTCATGGTGGGCCCAGGGGTCCCTGGTGGCTGCTTGGATGACTGGAGGTGATAACTGTATAGGAACAGTCTAAACAGTCTGTGCACCCAGGCCTGTTGGGTATCTCAGATGAATGTCCAGGAGCCCAGGCTGTACCTTGATGGGGAGATTAGAGTGTGAAGAGGAAACAGAAAAGAGCAGGGATGCCGGGGTGGGGGAGGGCTTCAAGTACCTGAGCCTCCTCCCCTCTCTTGAGCTCCTTTATGGGCACCTGGAGTTGAGCAAGGCTCTTCTCTCTTGGCCCTGACACTCCCTCTGCCCTTTCTTCCTCAGAGATGCACCCATGTTCACTGAGCCAAGCTTTGTTCTGGACGGCTGGTGCCATACCTATAGTCACAGTCTCATTCCGTTCACATCATAAGGGCACAGGCAAAAAGACATATAAGAGCTCATAGACATAGCAGGAAGTAACATGCAGGGAATGTGCTAGGGTTCTGGAGGAGAAGCCCCCAAGGAGGTACAGGTAAGATCTGAGGTGCAGTTCTGGGATAGGAGGGAGCCCAGAAACTAGGAGGAGGAGGAGAAGGAGGAGGAAGAGGAGACAGAGGAGTGGGATTGAGGGAAAGAAGAAAAATGAGATGATATTGGAGAACCAATTAAAGAATTTATATCTAATTTATTAGAAGCTCTAAAGCAGGGATTTGAAGGAAAATTACTTCATTTGAAAGAGATTATTCCAGGCTGGAGCCATAGTACACTGGGTAGGTTATTTACCTTACATGTGGCTGACATGGATTTGATCCCCAACATCTCATACAATCCACTGAACATGCCAGGAATAATCCTGTGTGCAGAACCAGGAATAATTCCCAAGTACTGTTGGCTGTGGCCCCAAAACAAAAATAAAAGGATTCTTCCAGGCCCTGAAAGAGTACAGGAGATAAGGCACTTGTCTCGCACACAGCCAACCTGGTTTGATCCCAGACAACTCATATGGTTCTGCAAGTAGTGATGGAAGTGACACCAAACACCACTGAGTAGACTCACCTCCTTCCTCCAAAAATAGGAGAGATTCTCCTAGTTAGCTACTGAAGAGTGGCCTACTGAGGTTTGATTAGGGGGTGCTTCAGAAGCCCTGGGAACACCCCAAGCAGAGGTATGTGAATTCTAGAGCTGCCACTCAGCCTCTATATAGACTCAAGGCTTAGGGCTTATTCCCATGTGAAAGGTCCCCAATGATTCCAGGTGTGACACTCTGTCCACAGGGGAGCACCGTGGCCTGGGCGCTGGCATCTCCAAGGTGCGGAGCCTCAAGATGGACAAGAAGGTGTGGACAGAAACACTCATCCAGGTGGGGAATCCCTGCTTACCTCATTCAACCACTGCCTGTCTCCAGATCCCCTGTCCCCCGTTTCACTGACCCCAGCACTCAAAAACTGGCTAGCAGCACCGAGACCCTTGGGTTCATCGAAAGAGTGGGAACTTAGAGGAGAGACAAATAGTTTCTAGCACCAGAGACTGCATCTCCTTAAAAGTAAAGCATTTTGGGCCCGGAGAGATAGCACAGCGGTGTTTACCTTGTAAGCAGCCGATCCAAGGACCAAAGGTGGTTGGTTCGAATCCCGGTGTCCCATATGGTCCCCCGTGCCTGCCAGGAGCTATTTCTGAGCAGACAGCCAGGAGTAACCCCTGAGCACCGCCGGGTGTGGCCCAAAAACCAAAAAAAAAAAAAAAAAAAGTAAAGCATTTTGGGACTGGAGAGATAGCATGGAGGTAGGGCATCTGCCTTGCATGCAGAAGGACATCCCTCCCCCGAGCCTGCCAGGAGCGATTTCTGAGCGTAGAGCTAGGAGGAACCTCTGAGCACTGTCAGGTGTGACCAGAAAACAAACAAACAAGCAAACAAAACAAACAAAAAACAAAACAAACAAAAAATGTAAAGCATTTCTTTTTATCTCTCCTGTGCCTGCTTACATACAGGCCTGAGTTGGGAGAGGGGAGACACTTGGGCCTCAGTCTGGGGTTCCCAGGTATGTACTTATGCTAGTTACAGGGAGACCCTTCAACAGGAGGCTGGCCCAGGACCTGGCCCTTCCCAAGAGCCAACTGTAGATCCCCAGAGCAGTGTGGGTGGCACTGCCCCTGTGGGTGTGTTTGGAGCCGCTGGTTTCAGGCAAGAGAATACAGAGGCCCAGAGGCAGACTTGCCCATAGTCACAGAGATAGTTTGGTGGTGGCAGCTGTGGGCCCAGCAACCCATATAGAACCTGATGAGGAGGCAAGGTGAGGTGGATGGAGGTAGGGTCCAGGCTGAAGCTCTGGGATGGGGAATGGCTAGAAGAGATAATGACTCACTGATTTCCAGGCCCTGTGTGCCTGCATCCTGCTCTGCCCGCATGCCCTGAGCCCTGAGGAATGAACATCAGGTGGTGTTTCCATTTCTGGCCACCTAACTGGCTCCCAGACTAGCCACAGCCCCTGACCTGTGCTAGTGGTGAATGCTGAGTGTTCGCTGAGAGTGGGCAGGGCTCCAACAAGTCTCTCAGCAGGCCACTGCCTCTGGTCCTGCCTCTGGGTCAGCACTCAGTGTGGTTACAGGGTTGGTCTATCCCTTTAGAAACCACAGCCCCTGGCCAGTAGCTGCTCTTCTATGCCCCTGTCTATACCCACAGCTTTTCCTCCAGCTGGGCAATGGTGCTGGGAATCACTTCTGGGCAGCCAATGTGCCTCCCAGTGAGGCCCTACAGCCCAGCAGCAACCCTGGAGCCCGGCGGCACCACCTGGAGGCCAAGTACCGTGAGGGCAAATACCGGCGCTACCATCCACTCTTCGGCAACCAGGAGGAGCTGGACAAGGTTAGGGCACTGGCTTCTGGGGCTCCTTGAGACCATCCTTTTGCCTCCTGTCTGATCCCTCACCTCCTTTCCCTATTTTCTCTCAGCCCATCTTTTCCACCAGCTCAGTCCAACCTTCAGTAAGCCAGTACCTGGGGAAACTGAGGCCTAGAGGGTGGATGTGCCAACCCCCAAGACACATGTAGAACTGGGGGAGGGTGTGGAGAGTCCAGATTCAGCCTAAGGCCAAGGCCACGTCCCCAACATCTGTCTGCCTCTCTCCCAACTCCTCTGATTCTGATCCTCTCTCTCCCGCACCCTGTCCTGCTCTTTCTGGACGCTGCCAAAAGGAGGGAGCTTGACAGGATGCTATTTCCTGTCAGGCTCATGAAAAACAGCTGCTCTCCCACCACCCGTCTCCACCCTGCTCAGATGAGGGCTGCAGGCTGGAAGCCCCAGGCCATAGTCTGCCTGCAAACTGAGAGGCGGCTGGCCCCAGGCTAGGGGATGCCACTCGTGACCTCCGGTCAGCCTGTGGCCGCCTGCACAAGCCAACTCCACACAGCCACCCAGCGGGCTGGAGTCAGGCCTTCATCTCCCAGGAACCCCAGGCATCCAGCCCCCAGCCCTGCCCAGTCCAGCGGACAGCCAGGAGGGGCGGAAACTCCCATTGGTTAGAAGGGCTGGGCAGGCAGTAAGGAATTCAAATGTGGGAGGAATTAGCTACAAAGCACCCCCCTCGGTCCCTCCATCAGACAGAAAGAGCTTGAGATCCTCTGGAGAACAGGTTTGGCAACTGAGGGGGGTCTAGGGGTAGGGCCTGGGACACCCCCCTCCCAGTCTCTGAGGCCCACCTGGCCACTCCCCTGCTGGCCCCTGACCTTTCTTTTTTTCTTTCTCTCATCTTAAAGAAGGACCCCTATATCTTGTTCCTCTTGCTTCTCCCCTCCCACCCTTCTGCCCCCCTATAAGAGGTGACCCTTCTCTCTTCACAGGCCCTGTGTGCAGCAGTCACCACCTCAGATCTAGCTGAGACCCAAGCGCTCCTGGGCTGTGGGGCTGGAGTCAACTGCTTCTCGGGGGACCCCGAAGCCCCCACACCGCTGGCTCTGGCTGAGCAAGCGGGCCAGACACTGCAGATGGAGTTCCTCAGGAACAACCGAACCACGGGTAAGCAGCGGTGCAGCTCTGCTTTGGGGCAGGAGTCGGGTTCTGGCTGGGGTGAGACCCTCCTCTGGGGGCTGTGGACCTTCCTTTTATGAAGTATGAGTTCTGCTGCCCACTGGGCAGTGCTTGTGGTATGCACGTTATATATCGCCTGCACTGCCCCCAAGGTGCGTGCTTGCATCTGAGGCTGCAGCTGCGTGGCGTCCAGTGTGGGTGCCTTTAAGCTGCCATGGCTGTGTGTCCCTGCCCCCAGAGGCGCAGAGGGGTTGAGGCGCGGGGTGTGTAGAGCCTGTGTGAGCTGCTGGGTGGGCGTGGTGTGGCATTTCTCCATGCGTGGGTGACCCGCCAGGGCAGCCCCTCTGCTGTCTCTCTGGGTGGGGCTTTGTCTCAGACTGGGTCTGGCTTCCATTCTCTCTCTGGGTGGGGATGAGTAGAGCTGGTTAGGGCCCAGACCTGGCCTTGTGGGGGGGCCATGTCCCAGGACTGAGAGTACAGCTTGGCCGGAACTCTGGGCTTGGGGCCACACTGGGTGGGGTTTGCTGGACTAGAGCAATCCCAGGTGTTCAGATCAACATGGGAGACCACCCAGCTGGCCCTAGCTTTGGGAGCCTCAGGATCAGGACTGGAACCAGACTGCATCCTTGGCTTTGCATAGTCTGGAACCAACCCACCATCTCCCAGAACTGTTTGTGGGCTGGACCTGGACCTCCTGCTTTGGGACTATGGAGTGAGGGGGACTGGATGGAAGGGGAGGGTATAAGTGACCCTGAGACTGGGGTGGGGTTTGCTTAGGTGGGAAGGGGAAGCCTTACTTGGGTGGAACTTTGGGGTGGTAGGTAAAACCTGAGGTCACAAGAAGCAGGGCAAAAGCCAGGCTGGTGACCTGAATGCCCAGCCCAACTAGAGACACTCCACAGAGGAAATGAGACCAACTAATCTCTGTCCAACTTCTCCAAAGAGGTCCCCCGACTGGACTCGGGGAGGCCCCTAGAAAAGCACTACTCCGTGGTTCTGCCCACGGTCAGCCACAGTGGCTTCCTCTACAAGACTGCCTCCGCTGCCAAACTTCTGCAGGACCGACGTGCCCGGGAAGGTAGGTGCCAACCATGCCAGTACCAGCATCAGGGGAGCCCTGGTAGCCAGGCTGGTCGATCCATGAGGGGGTCCCAGTGCATACTGAAGGGTCCCTGGCAAGCTTCCAGAATGTGGTCTCTAGTACACAGCAAATGCTTAATAAGTGGGCCTGGGGAGAGTGGAGTAGACTGTGGCACTGCAAAGTATGTCACTGCCAGCTTTCTATTGACTAAAGATGCCTTTATTGGACCCCTGGCCCCTCCTGGGTATGGCTTTGCATCCAGTCCTTGAAGCCATGGGGAAAGTTGAGGCCCGAACTATCTCTCTGACTTGCTGCTACTTCAGCTCAGACAAATTCACAATTTTGGATCACTGGCACCTGTGTGTCTTGACAACCAGTCAGCAGGCCCCTCTGACTTCCCATACACCACTTTTACACCCCTTTATGCCTCTCCAGTGAGCACCTCAGAACCACTGGATATGGTGCTACTGCAATCTGCTGGCCTCCCTCCCTCCCTCCCATTCTCCCACCTTCCTTCCTTCTTTCCTTCTTTCCCCTCTCTTTCTTACTTCCACTTTAGGATTCAACCCAGATCTCAATCCTGTGCTTTACCATTGAGCCACATCTCAATCTTGGGTTTCTAAAAAGGTGGTTCCTCCGAAACTTCATCCCCACCCCTCTTCCTGTACTGCCCACTTACCCCACTTCCACAAACACACAAACACACCACTTACCTGATGTTTGTTTGTCTAGAGCAGAAGTTCCTAAATCGTGTGGTCTACCACCCCTATTTTAGAAAAGAAATGACTCATTCACCCCCACCCCAGTTGTACCAGAAGCTACTACTGCTCTCCTGGATCATTCCAGCTCCCTGGGTGGGGTGGGGGTTCACCCACTTGAGCAAATACTGGATTAGTACTAGGTTTCTCTTTTGATACTCTGTGCCCCACTAGAATGTCCTCCCCTTGGCTGCCCGTCTCCCTAGTGTCTAGATGGTGTCTTGCATAGAGTGGGCACCCGGCAGGAATCTGCAAGGCTCAGCTCCTGGAGGGAGCCTGTCTTGGGGGGAATTATCTAGGATACTGTGCTCTCAGAGAATAAATGTCATTTTCTCCGGACAGGACAAGATGGTGGGGGGCAGCAAGGGGGTGCATGTGAGTGACTGGAAGCCTTCATGTGGTAGCATTTGCATTGTCTTCGAGGAGGGAAGGGGTGAAAGTTAAGGGTCAGCCCCAGGAGACTTGGGAGAGAGTGAATTGCTGACCTAGCAGGGTTTTGAAGGCTGTGCTGCTGTGGGTGGGGTGGGGCAGGCAGGGCCTGAGCAGTCTAGGACAGAGTGTAGTTTTTGCTGGGTCATTTTCAAAGATTATAATAAATGAGGCTAGCCCAGATGACTCAGTGCTTCTGAAGCATCTCTAGGTGTAAACCTTTTGCATCAGAGAAATTGTTTTGGGATTTGGATCACAATGGTGGTGGTGGTGGTGGTGGTGGTGGTGGGAAGAGGGGCTATTCCTGACTTAGTGCTCAGGGCTCCATGCAGTGATGGGGATTGAACCAAGGAATCCTGCCTACAAAACATGCCAGCCTGTTTCTCAAGTCCTGTAAGCTCTTTCCTTAGCCTAGACTAAGATATTTTAATGTGACCATAGGTATTAGGTATCCAAGTCCAACATTTCTGAAGAGATGACTCAAAGGACTGAGCTCATGTTTTGTATATGGGGGCATGGGTTGATCCCTAACCCTGCACAGTATTCCCAGTATGACCATTTCCCAGCATGGACCTGGGAAAAGGACCCAGCCCTGCCAACTTTACTGTTCCCCATCAAGAAGTTACTGATGGGGACTGGAGAGATAGCATGGAGGTAAGGCATTTGCCTTTCATGCAGAAGGTCATTGGTTCGAATCCCGGCATCCCATATGGTCCTCTGTGCCTGCTGGGGGCGATTTCTGAGCAAGGAGCCAGGAGTAACCCCTGAGCACTGCCGGGTGTGACCCAAAAACCAAAGAAAAAATTAAAATTAAAATAAAAAAAAATAAAAATAAGTTACTGATGACAACAAATTAATTTTTAAAAATATTTTAAAGAAAATTATGGAGTCTTAACCTATAGTTTAAGAAACTACTAGGTTTATGGGCTGGGCAAATAGTGCAGCAGTAAGGCTCTTGCCTTGTAGGCAGATGATCACACTGCCAAACTGGGTTCTCCAAGCCCTGTCCAGAGTAGTCCCTGAGTACAGAGCAAGAATTAATCCCAGATACCATCAGCTATGACCCAAAAACAACAAATAAGTGAATAAATGAAAAGGAATTGAGTTTTAAGGGAGGGTGTAGACTGAACTGGACCAATGGGAGGAGGGTCAGTCTGGTGAACTGGTGAGTTAGAATGAAGCTGAGGCTACAGTGCGGGTGGGACTTAGGGTCTCTGCAAAGGTGGCTCCAGGGGAGCATGGCAGTTCTCTCAGGGATTCCCTGCTTTCCCCAGAGTTCAGTCGGCGTTGGTGTGTTCTTGGTGATGGGATCCTGCACTACTACGAAAATGAGAGGGCAGTGACCCCTAATGGAGAGATTCGAGCCAATGAAATCGTGTGTCTTGCTGTACTTCCTCCTGACACGCATGGGTGAGCCCTTTGGAAAGAATCATAGACTTACTGCTCAGGTCCAACTACCCCATTTGGGAGACAGGAAATAAGGCTCTGAGTGACCATGGGAGGCATTTGCAAACTGCTCCACATGCCTGAGGCCTCAGCCTGGGCTTCTCTACTACTTGTGCTTTTATTTGGGGGTTGGGGGACTCCCAGACAGTGCTGAGGGGTCCTTAAGGCCACTCTCAGGGTTCCTTAGTCCCCCTGGGAGCCTGGCAGAGCAGGAGATAGTGGGCATATGCTGGTGGCCTGGAGCAGACAAAGATGACTTCCATCATGTCTTTTGAGCTGTCTGTTCAGCTCTCCCATGTTTTTAGGTGGGAGGGGGCAATACTTCGTGGTTTTGGGGGAACTACTGGTCTAGTGCTGGAACTTCAGCTTCCTGCATGCAAAGCCTACTGTCCCCCCCTCCCCCCCACACACACACTGGACAAGTGCTCTCTTTCTTGCTTCTCTGTTTTTTTCCTGGGCCAGCAGTTCAATGCAAGGATGCAGAGCTGACTGGGCCCTGTGGTGCTGGAGAGACCCAGGGCCACCTCAGCTTGGCAGTGCTGTCTTCAAGAGCCTTTCCTAGTGATGGTTGGGTTCCTCCAAGGCTGCACCCACAGATGGTCCAGGAAACATGTGGCACTGTTCAAATCGAATTGGATGTATGCTAGGCTTGCACTTTAACTACGTTGCCACCTCCTAGCCCCTTTGTTTCAAGGATGCAGGGAGGTAGGGGGGTGGGGAGTCTAGAGGGTAGAGTGGGATGGATGGACTGAGTGGTGAGGACCTGAACCCTGATGTACATGTCCCGCAGCTTTGAGTACACCTTTGAGGTATATACCGAAGGCGAGCGACTGTACCTGTTTGGGCTGGAGAGTGCGGAGCTGGCTCGTGAGTGGGTGAAGTGCCTTGCTAAGGTGAGCCTGGGTTGACAGGTATGGGAGGATCTGACAGGGTCCTGGACATCCCTTGGCCAGTTCCCTGGGTTCTCTACTCCCCGCTCCATGAAGCAAGATCTGTAGCCCCTGACTGGGAGGGATGAGCTGTCTCAACCTGAAGGGTCTTGGTTTTCCTCCTGGTTTCATCACCAATACTGACTGTGCATGAGGGCATACAGTACAGTTTCCAGGGAAGCAGGGTTCTTGTTTAAGGTGCCTATCCTGGGGACCAGAGCCAGGAGCCCCCTAAAGAACTTGGTGCAGTTTGTCAGTTTTCTGGCTGGTGGAGGAGACAAATAATGTGATTAATGCCACTGTGAGGCCTCCCTCTGGACCCCAGAGAAGGGGCTTCACTGACTATCCAGTAACTTTCTGGAGAAGAGCAGAGCCAGGGGGCTGTGAAGGGGAGTTGAGTTTGCTCTCTATTCTGTCAGACTTTGTCCAGAGAGGCAGCAGCTGGATGAGAAAAGGGAAGGAGTCCCCAAGCATAGAGCTAAGTGTCCAAGTCTACATTGCCACTGGCTAATGGTTTTTCTTGGCCACCTTTCCTTCTTTGGCCTCCTCCCAGGCATTCGTGCCTCCCCTGGCTGAGGATCTGCTGGCCCGGGACTTTGAGCGGCTTGGGCGTCTCCCCTATAAAGCCGGCCTGAGCCTACAGTGGGCCCAGGAAGGCTGGTTCTCCCTGGCTGGCTCCGAGCTCCACGTCGTCTTCCCAGAGGGACCTTGTGAGGAGCCATTGCAACTTCGGAAACTGCAGGAGCTCTGTGCGTGTTCTTGTGTGTCTTGGGGTGGGGGCATTGGTGACCCTTAGGAGGGAGCAGGTTGGAGATCATGAGCCAGATCTAGACGTCATCTCCACTGGCCTTTTCACAGCCATCCAAGGGGATGCTGAGAACCAGGTTTTGGTGCTGGTGGAACGAAGGAGGTAAGTCTTGCTTGCCTAGGGTGTGTGTGGGAGGTGGTTCACAAGTAGTGCCCATCACCCCAAGTAATTGATTACCCCCTCTGTGCAGGACACTTTATATCCAGGGAGAACGGCGGCTGGACTTCATGGGTTGGCTGGGAGCCATCCAGAAAGCAGCGGCCAGCTCAGGGGACACGCTGTCGGAGCAGCAGCTGGGAGAGTCTGATATCCCAGTGATCGTGTATCGCTGTGTGGACTACATCACTCAGTGTGGTGAGTCCTGCCCCACTCACTGTCTTTTGGACACAAGCCTCAGCTTCCCACTAGCTGAAAATAGCTGCAGGGTCCCACCCCATGACCAATATCTGGGCACCCCTGGTTGGACCCGCCATCTTAGCCTCGTGCCTCTCTAGGCCTAACCTCTGAGGGCATCTACCGCAAGTGTGGCCAGACCTCGAAGACTCAGCGGCTGCTGGAAAGCTTGCGGCAGGACGCTCGGTCCGTACGCCTCAAGGAGGGAGAGCAGCACGTGGACGATGTATCCTCTGCACTCAAACGCTTCCTGCGGGACCTGCCTGATGGACTCTTCACTCGAGCACAGCGCCTATCCTGGCTGGCAGCCTCAGGTAGGCCCTAAACTGGGCTCCACTCTGAGGACCACTAACCCCCACCCTACCCCAAACCTTGTCTATCTTGGTCTGTGTTTCTGCCCCTCACCCTCATACACTTGGACATTCCCTAACACATCGGCCACATTGCCCTCTCTTTCTCCCCTTGGCATCAGACTGAGCCAGGGGACAGGGAGTTTCTTCCCCTTGAGAAGTGCCAGGCTTAGTTTGATACTGAGGAGGGACAGAGAATGCCACCTCCTAGGAGGTGTGGCAAAACAGCCTGGAGATGCGACAGGACCCCAGAGTAGAGATACTTCCTGACTTGCTGTTTCCCCACCCAGAGATTGAGGAGGAAGAGGACAAGATCTCCAGGTACCGAGAGCTCCTGGCATGTCTGCCTCCAGTCAACCGGGCCACAGTGAAAGCCCTTATCAGCCACCTGTACTGGTGAGGCCCTGAGGGTGGCCTGAGAAAGTGCCTGCTTCTAGCCCAACATAGAGCCCTGCTCCAGGACCCAAGTGGGCCTGGGAACTGAACTCTGGTCCTGGATCCATCATCTCCCACCTTGTCCTCTCATCCCCTTAACTTTGGTTTCCCTCACCCTGCACTAGGGACTTCTGGCTTCACACTAAGCGTTGGCTGCTCAGGAACTGGGGGTGCAGGTGGGGCCTTTCTGGGCTGATGCCTCACTCCATGTTTTCCTCCTCCCCAACTAGTGTCCAGTGCTTCTCAGACACGAACCAGATGAACACACACAACCTGGCCATCGTGTTCGGGCCCACACTCTTCCAGACTGATGGGCAGGACTCCAAGGCTGGCCATGTGGTGGAAGACCTCATTGGCCACTACGTGGTGGTGTTCAGTGTGAGTCCCCCTCCAGCGGGCTTGCTGTCCAGCGGGACAGAATGGAGCTCTGTTAAGTGACCATCCATTTCTGCCCCTCCCCTTTGCACAGGTGGACGAGGAGGAGCTGAGGAAGCAGCGGGAGGAAGTCACTGCCATTGTGAAGATGCGTGTGGCTGGCACTGCTAGTGGGACCCAGGTGAAAGACAGGGCCCTGGGTGGGGACTCATGGCAGCCTGGCCTTCTTCAGCTACTCTTAGATCTTCACTGGGGCCTTGATTGTTCACAGCATGCCGGTGACTTTATCTGCACTGTGTACCTGGAGGAGAAGAAGGCAGAGGCAGAACAGCACATCAAGGTGGGCCGGGAGAAGTGGGCCTGCCCTAACCCTTATGACTTCTGGATGGAGCCCCAATGTGGGACCTCTATCTGGTCTGGCACTTGGACCAGGCCTCTCACTTCCTTGACCCAGCACCATCAGGGTCTCTTAGGAGACATGCAAGTCCAGGGATCCTGCAGGAGTGGGGGATGTTCAGGTCCTGACTCACACAGGGAGTCTATGGCTGGGCAGAGCTTCTAAAGAGGGTCCACATCTTCCCTTCCCTCCACTTTTCACAGATCCCTGCATCCATGACTGCTGAGGAGCTCGCACTGGAGCTCCTGGATCGCAGGAATGTGTGCGTCAGGGAGAAGGACTATTGGGTCTGCTTCGAGGTCAATGAGAGGGAGGAGACAGGTGGGTGAGCCCCCAGGTGGCATGGGGTGTGGTGCCACCTCTTCTCCACAGGTCTGTGGCCCAATGTGCGTGCCCTACCTAGTAGAGAGTCCACATCCATTGGTGTCACACTGTGAACTCATGGGACATTACTGTGTTGGAGGCAGGGGGATGGCTGGCATGACAGAGGGACAGTAAAGAGGCAGATGGTGTGACCATGCCTTCTTTGTTGTCCTAATGGATGGTAAGATGGTGAAACTGAATTTGCCTGTGGGATTGCTCTGGGGGTGATGGGTTGTGTGTGTATATGGGGTGGGGGATGGCTATGGGAGAAATGGCTGTGCAAGTAAGTGTATGTAAGGGTAGTAATTTGGTTTTGTGTTTGTGGGTTTGTGGTGCTGAGCCTAGAAGCTGAGGCCTCTCTCATGCAAGTGCTCTGGGACCAGAGAGATAGTGCGGTGTTAAAAGATAGTAGGGGCTGCTTTCCTGGCACACAGCTAATCCTAGTTTGATCCCTGATCTTCCAAACCTGAGCACTGCTAGAAACAATCCTGTACCACAGAGCCACGAGTAAACCCTAAATACAGCCCATTGTGACCCAAAAACAAATGAAAGAGAACAACAACAACAAAGGCAAAGAAACTCCTCTGCCACTGAGCCATATTCCTGCCTCCAAAGGCATTTGTGATGGCAAGGGTGAAGGGGGTGATAAAGGCAATTCAGGCCCAAGGGAAGTCTTGATGGCCATTATGTGGACATTATTGTTTAGTACTCACTAGAGCCAGGGCCTGGGCTGCAGCAGCAGACACAGATCTCTCCCCTGGAGAGTCATCTACTGTGGCACAGACACATTAATCCTG
Source organism: Suncus etruscus (assembly GCF_024139225.1). NCBI lineage: Eukaryota > Metazoa > Chordata > Mammalia > Eulipotyphla > Soricidae > Suncus > Suncus etruscus. Next base: position 51,219,729 of record NC_064856.1, read on the forward strand.
TGATCACACTTCTGAGTGCCCAACTGCTGTGTAATGCATTAGCTGATGTGGAAAGAGGTCTTGGTGCCAGCAGAGCTGAGAACAGGGTCTCCATGGGCCAGAGGACAGACAATTCAGGCTTAAGGTACTGGTGTATTGGCCTTGCAAACTAATGTTCCCAGTTCATTCCCTGGAGCCACCAGGAGTGACCTAAATATAAAGCCAGAGATTAGCCCTGAACACAGAGCCTCGAACATAGAGCCCTGAGCACTCTTGAGTATGGCCCAACATCACTACCTGCCCCCCCCCATCCAAAAATGCATAGTGCCTCCATCTTTGGAATCCCTAAGCTGGGAGGTAACAGAAGGGCAATGCTGAGTTTACCTGGTGAAAGAGGTAGAGAAGTGCTTCTAGGACATGAGGACAAGCAACTCTCAGAGCCAGAACACTGCAATGGCCAGGACACAAATCTTACAGGGAGCTTGCATTGTGCCAGTGCTGAGGCTGGAGACAGATAAAGGTTGCCTCTCAGGGCCTCATAGCAGAGCAAAGCCATTAAAGAGGGGGGGGGGGGGACATAGGGGAGTTTGCAAAGGGGTTAACAAGGGATCACAGATGGGAGGTCACTGGGAAGCCCTGGTGTTCAGTCAGATGAGTCCTGGGCCAGCGTGGTACCAGGGAAGATGCTGGAAGCTGAGTAGTACGGGAGGGTGAGAGGGAGCAGCAGCCTTTGTTTCTCTGGCTATAGAACATCTGGGCTGGGTGTTTTAGACGGGTGTTATATCCCTGAGCCCTTTGTTTCTCTGGCTAGAGAACATCTGGGCTGGGTGTTTTAGATGGGTGTTATATCCCTGAGCCCTAGTGACAGCTTTGTGACCTCTCCCCAGAGCGGCCCCTGCACTTTGCAGAGAAGGTACTGCCCATCCTGCACGGGCTGGGCACCGAGAGCTACCTGGTGGTGAAGAAGTACCAGTCCATGGAGGCCATTCTTCTGTACCTGGGTAGGTGCTCTCCAGCGTCCTACAGGCTGTGGGTTTCCTGCATTCTGGGAGTGCCTTCTGGTGCCACAGACATGTGGTTCATGCTCACCCATTCCTCCCCCAGCCAGCCACGTGGGAGATAGCAAGCATGGCATGATGAAGTTTCGTGAAGACAGAAGCCTCCTGGGCCTCGGCCTGCCCTCAGGTGGCTTCCATGACCGCTACTTTATCCTCAATAGCAGCTGCCTTCGGCTCTATAAGGAGATCCGGGTGAGTGACCTGTGTCCTGCCCCTGAGTCAAGGTCTTACACACAAGGGTCTGCAGGGTTGTAGTGTGTGCCTATAGCCCTGTGCATGGGTCATTGGGCTGTAATGAGGTAACCTAACACCTGCACATGGATCTCTTGGGCTATAAATGGGTGACCTCCCTCCTGCACATGGTTTCCTGGACTATAATATGTGACCTGACTCTGCACATGGATCCCTGGACTATAGTGGGATGACCTCACCCCTGCATGAAGGTCCCTTAAGCTATAATAGGGTGCCCTCGCCTTCACAGGGTCTGGTCTGGTGATGGCTGAGTGATGGGAGAGTTTGGACCTTTATTTCCCCCTGTGGTGGCTTGGTGGCTACTGCTGTGTGCTGAGCCCCATGACATCTTGCTCCCTGGAGCTGTCCCCTCATCACTCTCTGTGCCACATGGGCCTTGTTCCTTCCCAGGTCATGTCCCTCCCCATTCTCCCACTCTGACCAGGTGTCTGGTGTCCCCACAAAGACTCCGTCCTGCCCCATACCTGCACACATGGACCCCCATGCACATGACTGTGTGTGCCATGCCACCTTCCTCTGTAACCCCAACCCTCTATCAAACAGAGCCAGAGGCCGTGGAGCGGGGTCCCTGACACCGTGAGTAGCCGCAGGCCTCCTGCCAGCTGCCTTACACCACCTGGGGGCCAAGCGAGCCTGGTGGGGACAGGCAGGGCTAGCATCCCACAGTCCCAGGCATGACTCCCTAACTGCTTGTCAGTTGGCATCCAGGTCTGCTCTCCTGCCCCTTCTTTCTCAGTCCGGTATCTGAACTGCCTCTTTTCCCCCCAACTTTGTCGGATTCCCCTTTGGAGATGTCCCCAGGGTCTCTACAGATGGTTTGTGGAATTTGGCCAGCAGGGGGACATGAGTCTGAGTTCAGAACATCCTCGCAGTGATGGCTAACCTTTTTGAGCCCGAGTGCCCAAACTGCTGCACAAAACCAAAGAATTTCCTCAAAGTGCCAGTATGTCAATTAAACCTTAATAACAAGATTTTAGTATCTAAAAACTCTTTATAAATTTTATAAATTTATTAATTGCAGACCTTTCCGCGTGCCAGCTGAAAGGCTTTCGCATGCCACAGCTGGCATGCGTGCTATAGGTTCGCCATTGCTGCTCTAGGGGGTTGCACTCCTCTTAGTCCTGCAGAGAGATAGTCCTTGGGAGTGCCCTTGTCACAGCCCTGACCTTTCTGCCCTATGGGACTAGAGGCCCAGGGCATACTCCCAACCCACAGCAGCTGTCCTTCTATCTCCTCACAGGGGCTGCTCTTATTTGCAACTCCATCCTGGAGAGGATGCTCAAGAGCTCCTCTTTGGGCCCTGCTTTGCCAGAAGAAGGTTGGGCTTCTAGAAGCAAGGGCTCAGGTTCAGCTAAAAGTCCGTCTCCTTGAGATCCTGAGCCCAGTAGCACAGGCTCCTTAAGAAGGAAAGAGCTGCTCTCTCTCCTTTCCCTCCCCACTCCCTTTTCCCTCTCTCCCTCCCTCCTTCCCTCACCCTCTCCTCCTTCTTCCTCCCTCCTTCCCCTCTTCCTGCTTTCCTTCCTTCCTACCTTCCTTCCTCTTTCCCATCCTTCCTCTTTTTCATTCTTCTTTTCTGCCTTTCTTCTTTCCTCTTTTCCTCCCTCCCTCTCTTCCTTTCTCTTTCTTAACCTTCCTCTTTTTCATCCTTCTTGCCTTTCTTCCCTCCCTCCCTCCCTTCCTCTACCTTCCCTCTCTCCTTTCTTTCCCTCCTTCCTTCCTTCCCTCCTTCCTTCCTTCCTTCCTTCCTTCCTCTCTCCCTCCCTCCCTTCTTCCTTCCTTCCTAAAAAAAAAAGAAGGAAAGAGAGCTGTGTCTTCCCAGGAGTCTAGCCTGAGACCCTACTGCTGTTTCATCAACTAACAATATCTGGATTTCTCAGGCTGCTTGGGCAAGGAGAGGTGGAGCAGATCAGCCAGAGCAATACCCTCCTCTTCTTTTCTCTACATGCTATACCTCTGTTAATGTGGTGGCCTACCCAGTTGTGGGGAATGCTGCTTCCTCCCCCACTCCATAGTCACACCATCATTCCTGGGCTTCTCCCTCTGTCAGTGCTCCTCTGTCCTGGGTTGGCTGTCCCCACCTTCAGATCCCTAGGAAAGCACCTTCTAGGAGTTGGTCCCAGCAGAGGTCTTTGGATATCAGGGGTGAATTTTCCTTACCATGACCTCAGACCTCAGAGATGCCAGGAATCTAAGCTGTTTGGTGAGAGATCACACTTTGGAGCCAGAGGTCTCACTGGTCACCTGTGGCCCCAGCCCTTGTGGCGATCTTCTCCCTGCCTGTGCTGCCGCATGTTCATCCCTTGAGCCTCAGGAAATGAGACCTGAGGACTGTGTCAATTTCCCACGGAGCTACTCCTGCGGCTTGTTTCCTCCCATCTCTGTGGTTCTCTCCCTTCTCTTTCTGGAACCTTCCTTCCTATCTCAACCTTGGGCCTGCTTCATCAACTCTGTATTCACTTTGCTCCTGGCTCTCACTAGTGCCCAGCCTGCTGCATCCTCAGGCTCTGGGAGAATTAATGTCCCTGCCCCTGCCACCCCCAGCTTTCTCCAGCCATACCCTGGTGTGACCTTTCTGTCCTTGTAGATTAGCCTGGTCCAGTTGTCTGTTCTTCCCTTCCTGCTTCCTGACTTCTCCTATGCTGTGGCCTGGCTTCTCCAAATATTATATTTCCATACATTTTTCCTCCTCTGCCCACCTCGTGCCTATAACCTACTTTTTTCCCAACCCTCTTGGGCACATGCCCATTGCCTGGGCAGGCATCTGTGTAGGAGACATAGAGTATCACCATCCCCAATGCCCCCAGTTAGGGCCTTAGTTATTAAGGATGAGTAAATATTTCTAAACCACATCCCTGACTGCACCAAAGTCTCCTGGGTTCCCTCGTTCCCTGGAGACTTTCTTTTCTTTTATTCTTTTTTTCATGTGTGTGGTGGGGCAGTACTCAAGGCTTACTCCTGGCTCCTGACTCTGCTCAGGGATCATTCCTGGTGGGCTGAGGGACCTTATAGGATATCAGGGATTGAATCTAGGTGAGCCACGTGCAAGGCAAGTGTCCTCCCTGCTGTGCTGTCACTCTGGCCCCTACAGCTTCTTTCACAGCCTCATAGGAAGCCCCCCAAACCCCAACCCTCCCCTCCCTACCCTTTTTGTGCCTACCGAGGAGCCATGCCTGGAGGTAGCTGGGAGCAGCTATGGGAACAGGATGGGGATGGCTCAGTCTTTGGCCCCCAGTTTTGGTTGTAAGTGAGTCCCCGCTCCCCTGCTCCTCACCTTGGCACCATGGGTGCCTGGTGGGGACAGGGTGGCAAGCAAGTGGCTCCCAGAGCAGGAGGAGATTTAGGAGCTGGACCTGGGCCTCATTGGTCCTGGGCCCTGCCTGTGAGCCAACCTGCTCCTTATCACCCAGACTCATCCGCTAGGTGATCTGGAGCCCCCACTTGGACACGGTCTCGGAAACTTGGCCTTTGGCCTCCTGACTGCTGTCCCGCTTCAGCTTGACCCTTTGCCTTCCCCTGGGGCAGCTCAGGGAGGACTTGCTGGCCAAGCGGTCTCCAGTCACACAGTCAACTCTGAGCCCAGGAGGGCCTAGGGCGGGACCACCAGACTGGGATCCAGGTCAGCTTCCAAATGGAACTGGCTGGCTCAGGCCACGGGCCATCTTCCTGTCTGGGTCCACAGCTCCGGGTTGACTGTCTGACTCTGCTGCACAGAAGCTGGAACCTCCCTGGGGCTGGATGATGCGCAGGGAGGGCTGACCAGGAGGGTTTCTTGGAGGAGATGCCCCACAAGGGGTTAAGGGTTGGGAGGAGGCCTCAGGATCCACTCTGGCATGAACTTATCTATGGCTTGCCCTGCCCTCTCCACCCACCAGAGTCACCGGCCTGAGAAGGAATGGCCTGTCAGGAGCCTCAGAGTCTACCTGGGGGTGAAGAAGAAGCTTCGACCTCCCACCTGGTGAGGGGTCTGCAGGGGGTTGTAGGCTCAGTGCTCAGAGGGAAGGCACGGCCAGGGGCTGTGAGCTTAGCAGGCTGAGTTTAGAGATCCTCATAGTATAGCTACACATGCCGTCTCTGTCCTGGGAACTGCCGGCCTGCACTCAGCCCAGTCACTACTGGGGCCTTGTAGCCTCGAACCCCACATCCAGGAAAGGTCTGGGTGGTTTGCCTCCCCAGTGGTGCCACATGTGCCTTCTGGGAAGTGAAGCGGAGAGGCTGCCCCGAGGAGGCGACCTCACTGCAGTGTCCCTTCATACTGTCACTCTCACTGCTTCGACACTGCAGGTAGAACCCAGGGCTCCCATGAACTAGCTTTCCCTCTTGTCACAATTCATTACAGTTGCCAGATTTATTCCTCATAAACCCATAAAGCCATGCCTCCCTTGGAACTGAGCAGGCTTGGTCTGGGGGCAGTGGGGGGTGAGAGGGAGTATGTGGAGGATCCTAGGTCCTGAAAGGCCTGAAGAGGTGTGGTCAGGGCATGCCTCTCTGTCCTGGGTGCCCAGGCTGTGTGACCCCAGATGAATCCGGATACTCCCCTTTTTCCCTGCAGTTGGGGCTTCACAGTGGTGCATGAGACGGAGAAGCATGAGAAGCAGCAATGGTGAGCAAAGAACTAGCCTTGGAGAGGCGCTAGGCTGGGATTGGGCAGGGCAGCCCCATGCAAGCCCTTGACAGTGCCCAGAGCTGTGCCCCACCACTCACAGGTACCTGTGCTGCGAGACCCAGATGGAGCTCCGGGAGTGGTTCGCTACCTTCCTCTTCGTGCAGGTACTGGGTGCAGGCAGGGAAGGATGGAGGTATGGGGCCTGTTAGGAGATGGGGCTGTTGTTGGAGGACCATAGGAAATGCCAGAATCGAACTCAGATGGGGCACATGCAATGCCCTACCCACTATACCAGCTCTAACTTCCAGGAACTTTAGAGTTGCTTTATTCCTTCACTGGTCTGGCCCACCCTGGGATGGGCAACCTAGAGACAGATGCTAACCCCTGCCCTCAACAAACAGCCTCCATGTGGTTGGTGTGGCAGATAGAGGTGCAAGAGGAAGGCTTAGGAGAGGGTGTCCTGAAAGTAGGATCTCTGGGGAGAAGGAAGCACTTAGCAAGGCAGAAATGAAGCCCACAGAGGGTATGGTATATGCAGAGAAATGCCAGTTGTCAAATTGGGGGGTGGGGGGAGAGGTGGGGATTGTGGAAGGGATGAAGTGCAAGTGCCAGAAGCTGGCACCGGAAAGTGATGCAGCAGAGCCCCAATGGGTCTTGAAGGTTGTTCAGTTCAAAGGAACTGAACTTGATTTTATGTGTAGTGTGAAGGAAGAATGTAAGCAAGGAAGTGGGATGTGCAGGGTGAGTCTGAGAGGTTGTTTCTCAGTCAAGCAGTGTGCCAGGAGGGTGGACTGAGGGCTGAGCTGGAGGCCAGGTGAGGTGAGGTGAGGTGAGGTGAGAGGTGGTGGCTGGTGTTCACCTAGCAGAAGCCAGCACTGAAGACCACCATGTTGTCCTGCTGCAGGTCACACCCAAAATAGCCTGTTAAGGGAGCTCCGAAATGCTTAAGGAATCAGTAGACGGAATAGTCTTAGTGCCCTCCCCTCAGTTCTTAAACTTTTTTCTATTTGGTTTGGGGCCAGAGTGATAATACATTTGCCTTGCATATAGCCAACCCAGGTTGGATCCCCAGCATCCCTTATGTTACCTGAGCACCTCCAGGAACAATCCCCCTGAGCACTGCTGAGTGTGGCCCATATATCAAAACAAACAAACAAACAAACAAACAAAAACACTGAAAAAACCCACTTGTCTTTTGTTTTGGGAGTTCCATCTGGCTCAGTGCTATATGGTTCTCTGCCAGTGTTGCTGGGTATCAGGGGCTCCTGGCCCTAGTAGTTTGTCCTTTTGACCCGGAGCTTCCCCTCCTGGTCATCAAGTCCTAGAGGAAAATGGGTAGATCCTGGGTTTTCTTTGCTTCCCAGGGAGAGGAGGTGCAGACTGGTTCCCAAAGATCAGTTTTCTGGGAAGGCCTTCCCAAAGCAGCAATGTTCAGGGTCAGGATGCTTGGGCCACCTGTCAACTCAGTGTTAGAGCCAGGGATGTCTTGTGGCACCCAGTATTATCCGTGGTGCTGCTGGGTCCAGACTTGGTCCCACTACATCCTGCTGCACCCTCAAGTGCTACCTTGCTGCTGCAGTAGAGTACTAAGAGCTGAGGAGGAGGCTTGAATTACGTGATTGTCAGAGCTTTGCTAGGGACCTGGACATGTCCACAGAGATGCTTCTCCTGGCACAGGCTTCAAAGCTGGGGTGTCACTACCCGGCAGAGTCACAGGCATTTCTGGGAAGTGGGTTGGGTCTGGAGCCAAGCATCTGAGCCAGTGGCAGCCCAGCCTAAGCCCCAGCACCTCTCTTCTCCCCTCAACCCCCAGCACAAAGGCCAGGTATGGCCCTCGGAGCCCTCACGAGTGTCCCGGGCAGTGCCTGAAGTTCGTCTGGGCAGTGTGTCACTGATACCTTTGCGTGGCAGCGAGAACGAGATGCGCCGAAGCGTGGCCGCCTTCACCACAGACCCCCTCTCGGTATGTGGCTCCCAGAGGATGAACTAGGGCGCAACTGGAGATCATCGTCAGCCTGACTCACCTCTTGGGGCCCTTCTGTGCTCTGTTCCCTCCCACAGCTCCTCCACAACGCCTGAGCAAGAGCCGGAGCTGGACTCAGTCATGGTCAAGCTCTGGTTCTGCCACCCTGTTGTATCACAGGCTGGTGAAGATCTGCAGCGCCCCACACCTGTGTCCTGATGGCAGCTGGAAATCCCAGGCCAGGTGGGGACAGCTGAGCCTCTCTGGGGAGGAGCCTTCCACCTGCTCTGTCCAGCTTGGCCCTCCTCCCCAAGAGTGGGGCTGGGGGCATAGGTCACAGGCTGGAGGACTCCCATCTAAGAGGCCTGAGGCCCCGGGGCCCCGCTGGAAGGGAGCCCATGGCACCCCTTCCCCCTTCTCCAGAACCTCACAAAGATGTTGTAAAAGGACATTCAATGGGGATGGGGGCTTGTGGGCAAGTTTTCTCCAGGACAAGAAACTGGACGGGGACATCAGCCATCCCTTTTGGTCTGAATTGGCTGGAAAGGGCCAGGTTGCCCATTACCCCTGTCATACTTGGGGACCTTTTGATAATATAAATATATCTGTATATTTTACCCTGTGCCGCTGAGGCCTATGATTGGGAGGGGTTTCAGGTAGCCTGAGGAGACAGGCCTGAGTGTGGGGAAACATGCCCTAACCCTCCTATGTGCTGGGCAGGGCACTATTCTGTCGGAAGGTGGAGCGGGACCAGTGTGGGAAAGGTGGCCCCAACCTGCCTCCACAATTTATCAGAGCCCAATGCTTGGTCACTTAGTTCCATGGCCAATAGAAGCGGAAAGGGTCTGCTCCCGCCTGGAGTGAAAGTAAGCTGCTCAGAGCTGGGCTTCTGGAAAGGGCCAAGTTCCACATTCCCACCTCTGCCTAGAGTATCTTTGTAGACCTCATCAGAGACCTGCAGGCAGGTCTGGGGGTGGGCAGAGGGCAGGTCACCCAACCTTGGGTTCTAGGAGGGCGGGGCTGGGTGCACAGGGGCTAGTGCTGGACTCCAGGCCCCTCCTTCCTGCCTCTGCAGGGTTCCTGGCTGGTTTTAGCCCCCAGAGTGTCCCATGGCTCTTTTGGGGAGAGCAGAAAGGAGATTATGTCATGCATGGCCCTGCTCAGGGTCTACACCAGTGCAGAGCTTGGGTGTCCTGATGCAACTTGGGGTCCAGTGGTACCCAGTATTGAAGATGGGCTTCCTGCCTGTAAAGCCTGAGCATCAAACCTTTGTGCTATCTCCCTGAGAACCCCCAAGTTTCCTGACCTTGTCCAGCATGAATGGGCTGCCCTGGGTCATGCCAACCATCTCACCAGCAGTCAGGACAGGGTGCATGGCCAAGTCCTAGGGGTGGAATTCTTTTCCAGATCTGACTTCTGAGAGAAGGGAGGAGGTTGGATCAGGCCTCCCCACACCCCCATGCTCCTCACTGCTGTCCCAGTGGAGAGTTTCAGCTGGTCTTCTCCCAGCTCCCAGCTGAGCTCCCAGCTCGGGATTGGCTGCAGTGACTGCATTGGGCCACAAGGGGGTAGCCTCGGACAATTCAACATGGATGCTGGCCAGGGCACTTCTCTGTTGAAGGTGGGGCAGGACCTGGCCCTGCCTCTGCCTGTTCCCCAAAGGCTGGTTCTTGATTTCCTGGAAGGCAGCACAGTGTAGGGATATGCTCTGGATGCCAAGAGGAGCTCTACTGTGGGCTCGTACCTGTGTTCTGTGCTCTTTTCTGGCAGACAGATGAGTTTGGAGACAGGAGGCAACTTGTCTAATGTCATACAGCTCTTCTAGATCGAGTTAAGATCTACTTCAGCACTCTACTCGCCTCCCTTCTACACCAACCCTGGCTGTTCTTTTTATAAGTGACCCAATGGGTCTCCCAGGTTAGGGACCAGCCTAGAAGGAATCCTCACAGCTTCCACCTTGGTGAATATTGGTGCAAACAGAGGTGTTGGGTGGATGCGTTCGGGCACTCTGCTTTTTGTCTCAGATTCCTAGAAATAGGACCCCTTGTTTACCTATAGTCTGAGGTTGGGTTGGGTCTGGGTGAGGCCCAGCAGACCTGTGTCTATTCTAAGCTTTGCGGGCATGGGTGATGACAGTTCTGAGTCTGGGGAAAACAGGAGACTGGAGAGAAGTGGGGAGAGGGGGCTGTTGTGCCTGTCTCCCTCCCCTTCCTGCCTTTCCTGCAAAGTGTTCAGAAGCTAGTGAAGGCACCCAGGCCTCCAGACCTAGCAGATTGCTAACTCCACAGGCAATTATTGGGCTGGGGAGGGGGTACTGAACCACCTCTACCCCCACCCTAGAGTAGGAGGCCAGGGGCCGAGTCCCTTGCTTGGCTCTCTGAGCTGATGGTTCCGGAGTCTTGTGCACTCGGGGTGTGGTGTGTTTCAGTGGCTGCTAATCCTCTGGCTCTCACCGGTGCTCAGGAGAGGTTAATGGTCCCTACTAAGGGGAGGATACAATAAGATACTCAGTGTGAAGTGCCTCTCACCATCTCTGATAATCCCCCTAACTGCCCCCAAATAAGTCTGGGGATACTTGGTGGCATGAGCCCTCTCCCAGCACATTTTCATTCTCCTGGCATGGAACCTCGACTGTATGTGGGGGGATTATCGAACTCCACTCCGAGACCACATGGAGTGCAGTGAGTGGAGTAGGCAGGCAAGGCTTTGCTGCTGACAGATTGTGGCAGGAGTGTAGAAGGACGAGCCTGCAGGGGTGAAAGGGATCCCAGGAGAGGATATAAGTGGAAGCTCAGGGGACAGGACCCTTTGTAGGGCCTATGGGTGTTGTGTTGGGGTTTTCGTGACCATCCCCAGCCCAATGGGCTCCCCTAGAATAATTCCTGTTCCTCACTCAGCTCTGCCCTGGGCCCTACGTGATGCCTTACATACATAAATAAAGTGGCATGGACCTTTTCAATCCTGTTGTACTGTGCACTCAGGCTTTGTGTGTGCCTGTGTGTGTGTGTGTGTGTGTGTGTGTGTGTGTGTGTGTGTGTATTGACCCAGGGGCACTGGCAGGGCACTACTCCCTGTTAGCCCATTCTCATCCAGCCCCAGCCTGACCCCTCTCCCACTCTACTTTGAGCTTGTGGAAATTTCCGCGCTTTCTCTGCCCTGGTTACAGCTCTTACTGCTGTATTTATCACCCTGGAGACACAGTGGCACTGGCGCACGCATGCTACACACACACATGCGCGCGCACATACACATACACACAGGCCTGCACACTCGTACCTAAACACCACAGCCTACACACTCTTATACACACACACAGTTCTGCACATGTGTGTGCCTGCGTGCCACAGCTCTCTCCACCCCCCCCCCCCATGCATCACAGTCGGGACACGTGGAGGAGCACCCCCATGCACGCACAGAGCTCTCTAGGAAAATGGTACCCCCTCTCTGCTCCTCCCCCAACCACCCACCTCAGAACCAGGAGACCAAGGAGAGGGGCTGGGCGGCACCTCCCACTACTGTCATCCTAAGACAAGAAGCTTCTGCCTCCGTCTCTTGAAATTGTTCCCTACAACACCCCACTTCTCTGCACTCCTGTCCATGTCTCCTCCCTCTGTCACTTTCAACCCTCTGTGGAAGAAGCTCCTCCTCTGGCTGCCCCTCCTGGAAGCTGAGAGGGCCTGGGACCTGAGTGGCCTCCGCTTTGTCACTCTCAGTCCCTTCCCCCTGGGTAAGAAGTCTGCACTGCCACTATGGAGACCAGCGTCATAGCAACACAGCTTGGGTGGGTGCAGCTCCCCCCCCCACCCGCCCTTCCCCAGCAGTCAGAAGCCATCGCAAGCGAGCATGTGCTGGGTTGGTTACCACCCCACCTAGTTCTGCAGACGCCCCATGGACACCCCTACCTGCCCGACTCTGCCTGCCTAACAGCTTCTAGCTTCAGCATGTGTGTTGGGGGAATTTTCCCACAAATGCTGGAGCAGGGCCCTGAGGGCTTGTTTCTAGATGGAGGCTTGGGGTGGCCCAAAGCCTGGCAGATCTCCCGAATCACATCCTGCTGAGTATTTTTTGGTTCCGTTTTCTCTGTGAGAAACCTAAGGCTCATCTGGCCCATGCTAGGTGACTAGGCCAGGGTGGAGCTGGGAAGAAACATGGGTCCAGCAGGTGGCGCAGGGGTATCAAGGCTTCATGCTGTGCCCTCCCAACACCTTTTTCCCCAGTAGGAGGCAAACTTAGCTCTCAGGTCTGGTTTCCTTCTGGAGAGTTTTGGGAAGATCCAGACGGAGCCTAGTCGCTGCCTGGCCTCTGCCTTTTGTAGTTCTGAAAACCAGGATGTTTGTTTTCTTTTTTTGTTTGTTTTGTTTTGGGGCCACACCCTGGCAGGGGTGTACTCCCCTGGCACTGTGCTCAGAAATAGCTCCTGGCAGGTTCAGGGGACTATATGGGAATCTGGGGGTTGAACCCAGGTCAGCAGTTTGCAAGGCAAACGCTATACCCTCTGTGCTATTGCTCTGGCACCAGGATGTTTTCAGTGGAGATGGAGAAGCACAGAGCCTTCTCATGTGGCCCACAGAGCCGAGCCTTTTTGGGAGCCCTGAGGGAGAGTGGCACACCCCCTTTTGCTTTCTGCAATCATTCAAATTCAGTGGCTGCTGGGCCTGGCCAAAACCCACTGTGCTCCTGCCCCTCTCAGGTGCCAGGAGTTAGGGTAGTAGATCTGGGTTTAATTGGGCTGGACTCTTAGCAAGGATTCAGAGTGCTGGGTGGGAGCAGGGAGAGCACTGAATGGGGCTCTTCCTCCAACTCACTCCACTGCCAAAGATACCCCCCCCCCCCACACACACACACTGTCCCAACAGCTTCCTTTGCAGCTCTGACCCTGCTGTGCTGAAGGTGGGCAGGTGGGGAAGTGGAGGAGCCATAACCTGAAGTCAACTCTGCCCGTGCCTAGGGGTGATCTGGGCACATTGCTGACTTCGTGCCCCAGTTCCAGCCTCTATGATAAGGGCTCCATGTCTCATGTTTCTGGGGAGAACTCCTACCTGACCTAGCCCTGCACCCCAGGCTTTCTTCCTGTTCCTGCCTTTCACTTGTCAACCCCCAGGGGTTTCCCAGATTCTAGGTGAAACAGATTAAAGTGCCTCACTCCCCTCAGCTTTTTACCACTTCCTCCCCAGCTCCCCATTCCCACCAGGGCAACTCCCAGCTGGAAGCAGGGCTCAGATCAGATTTGTCTGGAGGCGGGGCTGCCTTTTGTCAGGCACGGGGAGCTTTGTGTCTAGTGGGGGCTAGAACGTTCTAACTCAGAACCTGGGCTCCTCTGGAGCCCAGAGAGCAGCTTCTAGCTGAGGAGGGAGGATGAGATGGAGAAACTGAGCCCCCCCCCACAGCTGCTTTGACCCCCCTCACCAGCAAGCAAGTGGCACCTGTTGCCAAGACCCAGATGTGCCCTTCCTGGCTCCCAGCCAGAGTGAGTCACATAGGGGTTTTCAGGCTGACCTTCCGTGAAATCCATGTTCAGCCAATTACCAGCCACCCCCAGGAGAGCTACAGCTGCTTTCACGCTTCACGGACTCAGTCAGCCCCAAGGTGGGGGCAATTTCCACGGCAGCTCAGAGGCCCCCCCACCCCACCTGCTGCCCCACATCCACCTGTGGCCTCTCATCCAGGGTCTGCTCCTCTGGGATCCATTGCTGAGCTCTGATGGGCGCCATCTTTTTCTTGGCATGATCTTCCTGCCTCCTTTTCTTCATTATGTTCTTATACCTGATGTAGCAGGCCAAAGGCTGAAGATGGACTGAGCACAGGGGCTGTGGCCTGTCATCAAGAAAAGCATGAGCCAGAAGAGGAGGTAAAGTCAACGTGAATAAAATGCATCTCGGCACTACAGAACACCTGGGTGGAGTAAGGCCCAGGGTTTGATATCACAAACACACCATAGCACACACACATCCAAGTATGCATGCTCACGCACATATCATATACATATCACACTACACATATAGGCATGTTTTTACATGTACATATACACACCCTGAGCAGGGGGTGGTGAGATGGTGGGACAGATAAAAGTTAGGGAATGGAGGTACAACCAGAGACTCTCAGGCCAGAGGCCTGTCCTGCCTCCCTTTTTCTTGGAATAGATTCAGGCATGTACTAAGCTGGCCTAGGAAGGAATGTTTGGTCTGTGGAGGGCAGTGTTAAAGAAGAGAGGGATGGGAGCTGGAGCAATAGTACAATGGATAAGGCACTTGTCTTGCACACAGCTTACAGGCTCGATCTCTAGCATCCCATATAGTCCCCCAAGCCAGCCAGCAGTAATTCCTGAGTGCAGAATCAGGAGTAAACCCTAAGCACTTCCATATGTGACCCCCCCCTCCAAAAAACAAACAAAAGAAGAGAGGAGAGAGATGTTATACAGTGGAAGAAAGCTAACCAGGTCAAGGAGAGGATGGGTATGCATAGGGCCAAGGACAGAGGCGTCATCTGGGTAAGGGGAGGCCTTGTGCCAGGTTAAGAGTTCACCCTTTATCCCAGAACTACCCTCTGGGAGCCCTGCAAGGGCTTAGAGGAAGTGTCAGGTAAGCCCAGGTACTTGTGGGAACTGCTCAGGGTTGGACTGGAATTGGGGTTGGAGTGTGGGGAGTCAGTGCTGAAGGTAACAGACAAGGGAGCATTATGGGGCAGAGAGCTGACAGCCTTGGAGGCGAAGGAAGAGGCAAAGTGACTTTGAAGTTTCCAGACAGGGGATTAGAAGTGGGCTGATGCCTTTGATAGAGACAAAAGCCGTGTTGGATGTTGGATGTTGGGAGACCAGAGCGAGCTAGGGGCTGCGGGGGTGTCCCCACAAGCTGCCATCCGGAGCTCTGGAGAAGCCTGGTCTGGGGAGTCCCTTGGAATTTGGGGGGTTTGGGGGAAGACTCTGTGCTTCATAGGGGTGCAGTGGAGAATGGGGGGACAAACCAGTGAACTGGGCAGAGGAGGAATGATGGCAGGGTGGTGGTTGAGGGCCTTGGTGATAAAACATTGCTAGAGTCAGGGAGCTTGCAGGCAGCTGGGGGTGCTCCCCAGATAGCAAAGCAGAGGAACAGAGATGCAGGCGCTAGGACTGTGACCCTTGCAAGTCGGATCAGCACCACGGAGAGCGCCTGGGCGGATTCTCTAGTTCCGGGGCGGGGCCTGCGCTGCCCTCGTTGGCCACAAAGGACACATACCTGAGCAGTCTCTGCCCTCTCCCCGCTGCATCTCCCTTGTTCAGAAGTGCCTCCACTCCAACATTTGGTCCCTTTAGCAGTGGAGAAGGGACATTGAGAAGAAACCTGACAGAAATTACCCAGACCCCACAACTCACAGACCCCCACACCTTGGAGCTTTGGGACCCCTTCTGAAGATCACAGAGATTAAACAACACCCTCAGGATCCATGCAGAGCTGAGGACTCAGCAATCAGTGTTTGTGCCTGTCCCTGCATACTTCTCCTTTCTGGGCAGCTGTGTGGCCTGCCAGAGACCCTCCCAGCACCTGACTAGGTGGATTATATTTTGGGAAGCATTTTTTTGTTTTTATTTGGGGGCCATATACGTGATGCTTGGGGGTAACTCCTGGCTTTACATATGGGAATCATTCCTGGTGAGCTCAGGAGGACCATATGGGATACTGGAGATTGAATTTGGATCGGCTGCATTCAAGGCAAATGACCCACCCACTGTACTATCTCTCTGACCCCACTTGGAAGAGTTTGAAGCCCCAGGGCCATCATTTCCAGAGTAGCAGGGCAGAAAGGAAGCTCGGCTACCCCCACCCCCAGGGGGCACCTTCCACTTTCTTCCTCTGATTCTGCAGTCGGGCCCTGTGAGAGCTGTGGGGCAGCTTGGTCCAGGACTCACTCATTTTCCCAAGTCCCCAGTTGGCCTTTCCACTAGGGGCTCAGTCTATATGTAGCCAGACTGCAGGAGGCTCAGACTGGGAAGCAAGGACCTGCCTTTCCAGCTTGGAACATAGATAAGCCCCAGTTGGGACCCTGATGCCCCTGCAAGGAAGCAGTGTGCCTGGAGCAAAGGGACCTGCCTTCTGAGGCCAAGAAGGAAGCAAAGCTTGCTGACAAAGCCTTCTGGACACTTCCTAACTTCAAGACAGCTGCTTTTGTGTAGCACTGGGTGGACAGACATCTGCACAAATCTTGTTCCTGTCCTGCTCTGTCCCACCCCTGGGCCCCTGGTCCTCAAGTTCAGCTTTCTACCATATTTTTCTGCCTGGATCATGGTAGGAACAGGGGTGGGATTCCCTGCAAGGCTCACAGAGGAGAGGTGGAGCTATTGGGAGTCTATGTCATTCCTTTATTATTATTATTATTATTATTATTATTATTAAAGTTATTTCAGTTTTTATTTGGGGGAGTGACATCCAGCTTGGCTTGGGCCTTATTCCTGGCTCTGTACTCAGGAATCACTCCTGGTGGGCTCAAAGGACCATATGGGATGCCGAGAATCAAACCTGGGTCCTCTGCACTTAAGGCAAGCACTCTACCTGCTATGCTATTTATTGCTAGGGCTCCACACATTGATCCTTTATTAGAAAACACATGCCCTTCTCCTAGGATCCACTCCATATCCTTAAGGACCCAGCTCATTTCCTTTCCTACTTCCACTTCAAGCTGAGTCAAAGGTTCCCTTTGCTTGTCACAGAGTCAGCACCTCCCCCCTTCTCTCTCTCTCTCTCTCTCTCTCTCTCTCTCTCTCTCTCTCTCTCTCTCTCCTCTCCCTTACACACACAAACACACACACAATCACACTCGTGCCTCTTCCAAACTCAGAACAGTGGGAGCTGAGCCTGCCGAGGTTGGCTCATGGGCCAGTGGCAGGTGTTTGAATGAATGAATTATTAAGTGCAGGAGCCACATCCCAGTCCCTCATCTCCTACCTCAAGTGTGGAGCCTCTCCATGTGCCTTATACAGGAGCTCTGCCAAGCATAACTCCCTGCCTATCCCATCTCTGAGAAATGTCCCCATTCCATTGGGGTCAGGGTTCACAGGCCTCCCCCTGCCTGTATCCCCAAAGGCCTCATAGCAAGGCCCAGCTTATGTTTCGGCATCTACTCTCACTACATATCCACTTAGAGCCCCTCAAATCTCACTCTGACAGGTTCCAAATGCTTAGACTCTGATGTACCCAACTCCATTGGGTGGGGAGTGAGCCTAGGACATGATACAGGAGGGGAACCCAGAGGTTGCAGCCAGCTGGCCCGGAGACCTAGCACTGAGGGCATCCCTACCAGAGTCCTTGGTAATGAAATAGCAGTGGGCTCAAGCTTTGGGCGTCCCCTCCCACTCCTCAGAACCCTGCTCAGTTCCAGTTCCTGAGGATTGCTAATCCCTCACCACACCTTTTTTGGGGTTCCCCACCTCCTTTCCCCCTCTGCCTTTTCTTCTTGTTCTTTGCAGTCTTTGTTCCCGTCTGTTTTCCCCTCTGCCTCTCTGACGTCTTCCCCTTCCCAGTGTGATCTCTCCAAGGCTCTGCACCCACTCTCCTCTCCTCCTTCCCGGGTTGCTCCCCTCTGCCTGGCTCTGTCTGCTTCTGTGTCTTTACCCACTCTCTCCCAGTAAGTCTCCACCCCTCCTACCTCTCTCCCTCTCTGTCTGGGCCTCTCTGTGCCTCCGCCCTCCTCCCTCCCCCTCTGCATTATCAGCCCTGCTCCAGCCTCCTCCCAAAGCCCGCCTAGCGGCAGAGGCAGCGGCTGCGGGAGAGGCGGGAGCGGCCCGGCCAGCAGAGCTGGATCGGGCTGTGGAGTCCGGGCTGAGTAGGGCACAGACGGCAGCTTCTGGTCCCCGTGCTGGCTGGGCAAGGCACCCTGCCTGGAATCCTAGGTGGGGTGCTCGGGGCGAGGTGCCACCTTGCTCTGGCTGGGGAGGCGGACGATGAAGAGTGATGGGGCAGGCGTGCGGCCACTCCATCCTCTGCAGGAGCCAGCAGTACCCGTCAGCGCGGCCAGCTGAGCCGTGAGTACTACAGGGGTACAGGGAGCTGCGGTGGGGGGGGCGCTGTCCGGGAAGCGACTGCAAGGGGTGCCACGGACGGTCCCAGGAGTCCTCCAAGGAGCTGAGCTTGGCATGAAGCTGAGCCACGTGGGAGGAGCGATGTTGCTCCGGCGGCCAGTTGTAGCCTGGATGGAGGGACTCTAGGTGGGTGAGGGGTGCCTGGTGTCAGCCTAGTGGTTGGAGACCCACGGAAGGGCTGGTGGTAAGTGAAGGAAGGGGTGGGTAACAACCTCAAATTGTCCCTTCAGGGGTTGGGGGTGGGGAAGTCAACATTAAGGGGAGATCTGGGGAGCTCTGGGAGCTGAGAGAGACTAATTCAGGACCCTGGAGAGGGAAGGTGTCCCAATGGGGAGCGGGATTGAGAGTCTGTGTGTGTGTGTGTGTGTGTGTGTGTGTGTGTGTGTGTGTGTGTGTGTGTGTGTGTGTGTGTGTGTGTGAGAGAGAGAGAGAGAGAGAGAGAGAGAGGGGGGGGAGGAAGAGAGAGAAAGAGAGAGAGAGAATATGTATGTATAGATCAGGGAGAGGTAGGTACTCATGGATAGACTCATAGATAGGAATAACTGTAGCCCCAAGCAGGCAGCTGCACTGCATGGAATTGGTACTGGATTCACAGCCACCAATTTCGGCAACTTCCTTCCCCCAACCCCGCACCCATCCAGAAAGTACCTTGAGGCTGAAGGAAACAAGGCCCCATGTGCCAGCTCGTGTGCTTCCACGTGTGGGAATCGCGTGGATTGGAGGGGGCTGCTGGGGGTTTCTTCTCTGGGCGCCGCCAAGAGGGCAGGCAAGTGACAGGTTTGTCTTGAAGTTATGGAGGGACAGATCTGAGGGACAGACACCTGGCTTCTCAGGGCCATATGACTGTGCGGGTGTTGGGTGCATGGGGACACAGAATGGAGGGGACCATGGAGTTCTGGGGTCCTTTGGTGGTCACTGTGCAGCAGGCTGTTAGGGTGTGTGAGCTTTCTGGCCACAGTGTGAGTTCGGACATGTCTGGATGCGGTGTGTGTACATTTGATTTCTGTGGTGTGCGTATTAGTATGGGTATAAAAAGCATGGCTCAGTCTTGAGCGTATGGCTTGAGTCCATGTGTGTGCAGATACTGGTCTGTGTGTGATTGTCAGTGCTGCTATGTGGGTGCCTGTGAGTGCTATGTGTGAGTGCCTGCTGTGTTAGCAGAAGCAGTCCAGGTTTGGTGTGTGCTTGTTTGTGCGGTGGTCACCTGTGCTGGCCCTCAGTATCTGTGTGTCTGGGGCATGGGTCTCTGTGTGCTTATTTATCTGAGTGTGGGCAACCCCACTCAGGGAAGACACTTGCCTTCCCCAGATTGCTGAGGACAAATATGAGACACCAGGGCCCACTGAGGCAGAGCGGAGTGTGACAATGTGTGAGCACCTCCAGGAGCACAGGACAATTCATTCTCCACCCTGTGGGGAAATGCAGAAAAGAAATAGGCAATCATTGTTGTGCCCTCTGGGGCCTCCTAAACTTCAGAGACATGAAGTAGCTTGAGGGTAATTAAGCCACATAGACCAGGACCAAGGGAACAGTAGGTGGCAACAGTGGGAGCCAGGCCTCGGCTGGAAGGAACAGTCTAGAGCCTGAGCAGGGGGTTGGATGGGCTGCAGGGGTCCTTCCTGCAGGACTTTGAGCTCCAGGCCTTTTGAGAGTGAGACAGTATCAGATTTGGGTTTAGAAAACTGCCTCAGTGGGACCATGAACTCTAAACTGTAGGGAGGATAGTACAGGGGTTAGGGCACTTACCTTATAAGCAGCAACCTGAGTTTGATCCCTGGTACCACACCTGGTCCCCCGAGTCCTGCCAGAAGTGATGCCTGAGTACAGAGCCATGGACCCAAAATAAATAAATAATTAAATAAATAAACAAAAGATCTTTCTGCAATATACTGCTGTAGAGATCTCAGCCAACGAAGAACATCAGCTGTCAATTCTCTTCTGAAGACACCAATAAAATGTTTGGGAGAAAATTTTGAAAAAACAAAACTAAGCTGCAGGAGGATGGAGGCAGAGACGGCTGCACTCCTGTGTCTATGAAGGTGTCTGGGGGCCTGGGAGACTTCCAAAACCAGAGAGTGGGAAGGCTTGGGGGAAGAGGATGGAAAAAGACTTGAACTGGTGGAGAGCACAGTGGTAGGACCTTGAGCCCCCAGTATGTTGGGAGGAAAAGCCCTTAGAAGACCCAGACAGGCAGAGCAATAGTACAGCAGTAGGGGGCTTGCCTTACATGCAGCCAACCCAGGTCCAATCTCCAGCATCCCATATGGTCCCCTCAAGCACTTCGCAGGAGCGATCCCTGAGCTCAGAACCAGAAGTTATCTGAGCATTGCAGTGTAACCCCAAAACCAACCAAGCCCCAAAACAGCTCCAGTAAGCAAGACAGTAGAGAGACCCCTGTAGGGGGTGGGGGATTGTGAAGAGAAAAGGACACCGTTTTCTAGGCAGGGAAATGGAGGCAGTGGATTTGTCACCCTTCTCTGGTTGCAAGGTTGGGAGACTTAATTAAACCTGAGCCTCACACTCCTCTTCAGTGGCTCTCCACTTCTTGGCCACCTGAGCTGGCACTGGGAGGGTTAATTGCCTTTGTGCTCCGTTGCACCCCCAGTCTCCTGCCCACCCAGCAGCTCCTGCCTCTCTTCCTGCTTCCCACTCCAGCCTCCTGTCCCTGGGGGCTGCTGATGGCTTGGCTGGGATCTAGCCAAATGGGGGAGGCTGCACTCCCTGCAGTACCCCCTTCAATCTTAATGGACTGGGACTCTCCCCTCCATAGCTGCTGTCAGCCCCTCTTGGCTGCCCTATTCCTGCCCCCATCATCCATCCACACCTCATCCAGGCCACATCTCATCCATGCTCCCCACAGTGACTCAGGGTCCATGGAGTCAGTCCAGGAGACAGAGAGAGTCCTTACCCCCACCTTGCTCTCAGAAGTGCCCAAGCCCTGGAGGGAGGCAGGAGTGGAGACCCACAGCCCTGTGGTGTGAGCAGAGCATCGAAGGCCTGGGAACTGTCCACACCTAGCCAGAGCTTTGGGGGAAAGAATATTTGAGCTGGGTATTTTTTTGAGGAAGTTACTTTGTTTTTGATTTGGGGGCATATCTGATAGTGGTCAGGGGCCTGCAGTACCAGAAATGGAACCAGACCTCCTGCATGCAAAGTCTACTTACTGCTCTATAGCCCACTAAGCTATCTCTGTGACCATGGGCCAGATTTTCAGGTGCCAGGTCTCAGATGCCAGGCTGAGAAACTTGGAGTTTCTCATAGGATTAGGGAGCTAGGAAAAGTCTTTTGAAAAGAAATTCTCTCACAGGCAGCCATCCTTGATTTTCCTGCCCTCTGACCCCTATAGCCTATCCTGATGTCTTTCTCTGTGATAATACAGGATCAAGAATACTTTAAAGGGCCAGAGATAGCACAACGGTAAGGTGTTTGCCTTGCACACAGCTAATCCAGGACTGACAGTGGTCTTAATCCCAGCATCCCATATGGTCCTCCGTGCCTGCCAGGAATGATTTCTGAGCACAGAGGCAGGAGTAACCCCTGAGCACTGCCGGGTGTAACCCCATAACCCAAAAGAATACTTTCCACAAACTGGTAGGTGGGAGACATATAGGGGTCTGGGGTTCATTGGTGGAAGGAAGTGTACACTGGTGAAGGGATCGGTGTCAAAACAGTGTATACCTGAAACCTATACTATATATATATATATATATACATATATATATATACAGGTATACTATATTGTATACCTGAATAGCTTTGTAAATTCACAAAAAAAATTTTTTTTCAAGGGCTGTAGAGAGAGTACATCAGGTAGGGTGCTTTTGTTGCATCTGGTCAAACCAGGCTCGGTCCTTGGTACTCCATATATACCTGAATTCCCACCAGTAGTAATCTCTGAGCACAGAGCCAGGAGTAATCCTTGAGTTTAGCCAGGTGTGCTCCCCCCAGCAAAAATAAGAATGCTTGGAATGTGTATTTCCCTTGGATAACCATTTGTGAGTGCCTTATCTGGCCAGCTGAGGGGTCCCCAAAGGAAGGGGAATCTCATTATACATCTTTTCCTTTTCCACCCATGACCCAGGGCTGAGAATCTGGGTTTGGTGCAGCCTCTGAGTGGGCAAGGAAGTAAGGGGCCTCTGAGTTGCCTTCTTGCATATCTGCCCAGCCTTTGCTTCTTTGCTTTCCTATCCCAGGGACAAAACACCTATACCTTCCTTTATAGAGTGGATAAATACCAAATTCTACTTTAGAGTAGGGTTTGGTATGCTTTCTCTTTCCTGGGCTACTGAGGGAAAAACTCTCTAGCTGGGTTGTGGCGTGAGAGACAGTTCCCTCTCTCCCTCCTTCTGCTTCCTCCTGTGGATGAGAGGAATCATCCAGAAAAGGTGACTGGGACTCATTCATTCAGTTATTCATTCACTCATTCGTTCACTCAGCAGTCTCTGACTGGTACTACAGTCACGCAGAGAGGAGTCAAGCCAGTGACTCCATGGAGAAAGCCCCTGATTGCCCCACCCATTCTCCCATGTTGGGGGGGGGGGCACAGGCACTTGAGAAGAGGAGACAATGGGCCAAGTTTAGAGGTAGAGTTGCTTCTCCAGCTCCAAGAAAAGGGAACATGAGTGCTGGGCCCTAAGGTGCTACAACTGGGTTTGCTGTGTGAGGGTCTGGGAAGTCCTCCTCCCTATGCAAGAAGTAGACCCTGCTCAAAGCTCTGAGTCCATTCCCAGCACCAATGCATGGCTCCCTGAGTACCACTGGGGGTAGCCCTGGTGGTCCCCAAGCACCAAACCACTGAGTCTGAGCATCGCACCATCAAGTCTGTGTTGCTGAGTGAAGCATCACCAGAGGTGCACCCACTCCAGACCCCAGTGGGTGCAATTCCTATAATTAAAATAAATAAAACAAGAGGCCGGAGAGATAGCATGGAGGTAAGGCATTTGCCTTGCATGCAGAAGGACGGTGGTTCGAATCCTGGCATCCTATATGGTCCCCTGTGCCTGCCAGGAGTGATTTCTGAGCATAGATCCAGTAGTAATTAATCCCTGAGCGCTGCCAGGTATAACCCAAAAACAAAAAAAACCACGCAAACAAAAATAAATAAATAAAATAGGATGGGAAGAGTAGGATGCTTGTCTTGCAAGTGGTCCACCTGGGTTTGTTTTTGTTTTTTGTTTTGTTGGTTTTTGGGCCACACCCAGCGGTGCTCAGGGGCTACTCCTGGCTGTCTGCTCAGAAATAGCTCCTGGCAGGCACGGGGGACCATATGGGACACCGGGATTCGAACCAACCACCTTTGGTCCTGGATCGGCTGCTTGCAAGGCAAACTCCGCTGTGCTATCTCTCCGGGCCCGGTCCACCTGGGTTTGATCTCAGGCATATCATATGGTTCCCCCATGCATCACTAGGAGTGATCCCTAAGTGCAGAGCTAGGAGTAAGCCTAAGCACTGCTGCCAGCTCCCACACCAAAAAAATAAGTAAAACAAAGTGACATGTGCACGAAGCATAGGGACAGAGACGGAGCAGAAGAGGAGCTAGGGATTGAGGTTAGACCAAGTGAAGCACTTTCTGCCACCAAGAAATTCTCCCCACAGTTTTTTTTGACAAGGGGGAGGTCATTATCAATGTGCAATTTTGTGATTCCTCAAGGTGCCTCAATGAAGCCTTCTTGTTTGAGAATGGGGTATTCACCAAATACTCTAAAAATGGGATAGAGATGGGCCCGAGAATATGGGCCACTTGCAGAAAGTAGAATGCAAATGAATGCGAAGAAATATGTAAATCATCTGGCTGGGGCCTGGCAGCTTTGTCTGGGAGGATGAGCTATCATCCCTTTCCATACTGTCCTATCCCTCTCCCCTTGCCCTCGGAGCCGGCCAGCCTGAGTCTTGTCTGCTGCCTTGAGCCCTGCAGCTTGTTTAAGCCACGAGATTGTGACCTTCAGGGTGGGGGCCACGAGCTCCCTGTCAGCACCCACATTCTCTGGGGAGGCTGATATATTTAGTAACAGGGATGTTTTTAACACATTTATCTCCCATTGTTCAGCTGCCCACTCCCTGGGAAAGGCCAGGTCCCCAGTGATGTGACCCATTTCTGGAAGTCCCTGAAATCACCCTCTCCTTGCTCCCTCTCACCCCTTAAAATAAGAGGCAATGGGGGGGGGGGGACAGGGAGTGTTTGTGCAGCAGGAAGTATTCGAGACAGACATCTGGGAGAACCAACCAACCAGGGTAGTTGCTCGAGTAAGTGGCTTCTTGGCTTCTCACTTTTTGAAGGGATGCCCTGAGCCTCAGAGGTGCCTTTGAAACTGGAATGGAGATGGTGTCACGTCAGACATATACATACATGTTCTCATTTTGTTCCCATGGCTCTGACGCTGTGATTCTGGGAAAGTTACTTGACTTCTCTAAGCCCAGTAGAAAGAAAGGGGTGGGACTATGGCTTTTATTCCTGGCAGGACGACTAGGAAGAATCTGGAAGTGGAGAAACTTAGTGCCAGGCATGCAGCAGGTGCTCATAAAGGTTAGCTGCTGCCATGATGAACTCCCACACTCACCTCCACTTTTAGAAAGATTCAGTGGGGCTGGGAGGGGGAGAGACCAGAGTGAAGAGCCCAGAAGCTGTCACTGTGTGGGAGAGACAAGAAATTCTGAAATGGTACCTAGGTGGTGGCTGTAGTGCTCTGGTGGGGGTGGGCAAGGGGTGCAGAAGCAGGTAACCTCCTTTCATGGCTGCCCCACCGTGCTGAGAGACCTAATCTCTAGAGAATATAATGGATGAAGGTCACTGGGGAGGAAGGGGTTAAGCTTGAGGCTACCTCCATGCAATCTGTGAGTCATGCTGGGAGTTGTAGTTCAGCAAGGATTTGCACTGCTCACACTGGTTCCTTGGGGCCCAATCCGTAGCCGAGGCAGGGCAGGCCGTGGTTGGTGTTGGGGCAGGAATGGGATAGGAAGTTGTGAAGCCTACAGCGAAGCAGTTTTAGTCCCTTCCCTCAGGGATCCCTCAGTTTGTTCTGTGTTGGGGCATACAGGTGAGGGCAGGGATAAAAGGATTAAGCCATAATTATGACTCTTCACACATTCGCATCAAAATTTGCAGTTTCCAGAGCATTGTTTTCACATCTATGATCTCATTTAATCCCCACCACCAGCCCAAGAGACTGCTGCTTTCTGGATGAAGGAGCAGGATCTGAGAGGGGGAATAAGTTGCCCAGAGATAATCAGCCCGTGGCTGCTAGAGCTGGGCCTGGAATAGAGATCTGCCTGCCCCTAGAGCACTCCTCTTCCAGCGGATTAGCCATCCAGATGGGAAAAGTAAGCCCTGAAGAACCTGTGTAGTGTGGACAATTAAAGTTAGGGCTGAGGCATTTCAGCAGGAGCAGCTGAGCTCAGACCTGGCTCAAAAGTGCGGATGCAAAGAAAGATCTGTCTCTCCTTGCAGTGAGATTCAAAGGAACACAAACCGGGTCTGAGATGAGAACTGATTCCAGGCTGAGAGCCAAGAGGATCTACTTAGTGGCTGCTTGAGGAGGGTCAGGACTTACCAAACATGGGTTTTGTGTGGGTCAGCCTTGCCCCTGGACTCACTAAAGTGGAGAAACAAAATACAGCAGGAGGTTCCAGACTCCCTCTTTGGTGCTCCCAACACTTGGCTCCTCTTTCTCCTCTACTAATTTGTTGTTGTAATTGGTTTTTGGGCCACATTTGGTTGTGCTTTTCTGTTTTTTTTTTTTTCGGGCCACACCCGTTTGATGCTCAGGGGTTACTCCTGGCTAAGCGCTCAGAAATTGCCCCTGGCTTGGGGGGGACCATATGGGACTCCGGGGATCGAACCGAGGTCCTTCCTTGGCTAGCGCTTGCAAGGCAGGCACTTTACCTGTAGTGCCACCTCGCCGGCCCCATCTGGTTGTGCTTAAGGCTTACTCCTGTATGTATGCTTGGGCCTTACTCCTGGCAGTGCTTAGGGGACCATATAGGATGCTAGGGATAAAACCTGGGTCAACAATCTGCAAGGCAAGCAGTCTACTTGCTATGTCTCCAACCCCTTTTCACTTTGTCATTAAAAAAATGTCTTGTCTATAAAATGCACAGGGCTAGTCTTGGCAATGCTTGATCCAACTGTGTGGTCCCAGCAGTGTTGGAACCACATGGCTACACCTATTAGTGCTTGGGATGGGGGAAGTGGGTTAAATGCAGTGCTGGAGACTCAAACTTGCAACAGAAAACTTATCAGACCTGCACTCCAGCCCTCTGTACTATCCTCCTGGCCCCTCCACTCTTCTGACCTTCTACCCTTCTCTCTTCCTCTCCCTTTCTACTCTGCTCTCCACTTTGGCTTGTGAAGTGCAGACTACACTCTAGAGCTGAGTTGTAATGACCCATATATCTCCACTGAGGGCACTGTCCATACTGTCTGCTCTAGCCTGGATCTTCCTTCTTGGTTGATGGGCCAGAAGGAAAAAAAGAATCTGAGAGGGGGTTGGGGTGAACAGTACCTCCTGCAAGATCATTGGGAGGGAGGAAGTAGAGAAGAGACTGAAGTACACAGCAGGGACAGACACACAGAATAGGCTAATACAGGAAACAAGATCTTTTCTTGCAGATCTGGGGCAGGCTTAGTTTGAACATGGCTTTAGAATGACACGCAGTTGGGCCCTGGGTTTCTAGAGAATGATAGATTGCTTGATACTGAGATGAGAGAGTGAGATGGTTTGGTTTGTATTTTATTCTCTGTGTGCATATGTGTAAAAGTGTTGTATAGTCATACATTTGGCCTAAGAAGGTATGAGGGTATAGTCAAGTGTTTGTATAGAAATGTGCACACACCCACATATGTGAATATGTCATTTTGGGGGGTCACACTTGGCAGCGTTCAGGGGTTACTCCCGGCTCTATGCTCAGAAATAACTCCTGGCAGGCCCGGGGGACCATATGGGGTGCCAGGATTCGAACCACTATCCTTCTACATGCAAGGCAAACGCCCTACCTCCATGCTATCTCTCTGGCCCCTATCAGTGTCATTTTTATACCCGGCCATGTGGGAATATGTGTGATATATATCTGTGTGGGGTGTGTTGTGTACATAGAAGAACTGGGTGTGGTTTTTGTATGTGGGTGTCTGTGTTAAATGTGAGTAGGGATGGGTGAGAGTGTGTGAAGGCCCATCCCGACTCCACTGATGTGGCCCAAGGTCACACCCCACATCTAACTATACTTCTTTTCCTGGTCCTTCCTGCCTGGCAGGAGGTATGGGCTCAGACGGAAGGGGTATAATGTCTGCACTGCTTTTCCTCAGGGACCTTTGAACCCTTCCCAGTCAGTGAGACTCTGGAGGACTAGGGTGCAGGAACTGAGACTCTGTTGGAGCAACAGAGCTGAGAGGGACCCAGGTTTCATCCTCCCCATGATATCTTCCTGGATACCTGTTCTTCTGAGGATCTAGACCAGGGGTCTTCAAACTACGGCCCGAGGGCCACATGCAGCCCACAGAGGAGTCTGATCCGGCCGGCCAGCAGTGAGCGCTATTTGGTTGCCAAGATACCTGCCAGCATATACACTCAGTGTATATCCAAATATCAGGAACCATGCACTCAAAATGGTAACCATCTTTGGTAGCACTTATGCCTGTGAACAGACTTTTTCAAGAATGAAACATCTGAAATCTCCAACCAGATCCAGATTAACTGATGCCCACTTGCATCACTTGTTACGGCTGGCAGTGACAAATATGGAACCGGACATTGACCATCTCTTTAGCCAAAAGCAGGTCCACAGTTCCCATTGAAATACTGGTGCATGATCTGTTTATTTATAAATGGTTTTCATTTTATTTATAGAAGATATGTGCAGTGTGAGTAGGAATTAGTAGCTCATATAGTCCAGCCCTCCAGCTCCCTAAGGGACCGTAATCCGGCCCCCACTTTAAAAAGTTTGAAGACCCCTGATCTAGACCCTGACCTCTTGTAACAATACAAATACTGAGGCTCAGGGAGGGGTTGCAGAGCAGGCTAGGGGCCAAGAAGGACTTGGAGCAGTAAGGGACACGTCTGGCTTGAGAGCTTTTTTTCCTCCAGGCTGTGAGCAGAAGCGATGCTCTGAGGGACATCCATATCTGTGGGAGGAGGACCCTTCTGCCCCACCATCGGACCAGCTGCTGTCTTTTTGGTCTGTTTTAGTTTTGGGGGCACACCTGACGATATTCAGGGGCTACTTCTGGATCTGAGCTTGGGGAAATCACTCTATGCAGTGCTCAGGGGCCTATATGGTATTCTGGGGATTGAACCCTCGTCAGTTGCATGCAAGAGACGTGTCCAGTTGTGCTTGCTCCGGCTCCCACACCTACTGGGAAACACTTGAGCCCAGCCTTGGGAAGAATTAAGGGGAAGGGCCTTACTGAAAGTCACCGTGTTTCTCTATTAGGGGCAGGGGGTGGGAAGTTGTCCTAATATTTGATCCTTTTCCTCTCAGTCTCCTTGCCTTCTGAGGAGTCACAAGGGTCAGCAGCATCCAGAGGCCCAGTGTGGTTGCATGAGAGGGTGGAGGTTGCCCCCTAGAGGTGGTCCTAGGAAGGAGGGAGCAGCTGCCGATGAGAGGCAGGGTTTTGAGGAGGCTGCAGGTGAGGATCCAGAGGGGTCCTGGGAAGCTGGTTCCAACAAACTGGAGGTGCCAAGGGAGAATGGGGGCGTCCTAGTACACACCTCTGCCATTCAGCACAGAGGTCGCTTCCCATGGGGCTAGGCAGCAAGACACTGGCAGGGCTGTGGGTGCAATGGGAAAATCAGACAGTTCCGCTGTGGTTCTGAGGCTGAGCACCCATGGCAAAGGGAGCCCATGGCAGACAAAGGCAACCTGGGAGACCCAAGACTGAGCTCAGGTGTCAGCTCTGGGGGCTAGATGCAGACTGGTGCTGGGATCAGGGCAAAGTGGGCAGGAGAGGAGAGGCAGATGTCGGTGCATTCAGTCACTCCTTCATTGTGGCCAACTCCATGGGCCAGGAGGAGGGCCATACATTTCAGAGTGGGCTTAAGTTTAAAACTACCCAGTAGGGCTACAGCAGTTTGGGCAATTGCCTTGCATGCAGCTGACTGGATTCAATCCTCAGCATTCTGGTGGTTCCTCAAACACCACCAGGAGTATTTCCTGAGCACTGTGCTGAGCATGGAGCCAGGAATAACCACTGAGCACTGCCAGGTCTGATTCCCCTCAAATAAAATAAAAACTTGAGATTGAGAAACTCAATCTGTCCTCAGGATCTGGTCTGTTTAGGGGGGTGGAGGTAGAGTATATGACTTGCTCCATTGTAGGCTGTTTGGTGATGCAACTAATGTGGGGGTACAGCAGAATTAAGGCTTCAAAAGGGTGGAGCAGATACTCAGGATTAGTCCCCTGAGGCAAGCGTGAAGGGCTCTTCCTCCTCACACAGGCGTGCACAATCTTGCCAGCCTTCTGACAGAGGCCAGGGAGACTGCAAATGCTACTAGCCATCATCAGCCCTGGAGCAAAAAAGGGACAAAGGAAGTGCCAAATCTCGCTGCTGGTTGGTCTCCAAGTGAAGCCAGACCCTTGCTCTGAACATCTATTTGGTTATATTGGGGGCTGGAGAGATAGCATGGATATAAAGCATTTGCCTTGCATGCAGAGAAGGTCAGTGGTTCGAATCTCGGCATCTCATATGGTCCCCTGAGCCTGCCAGGAGCAATTTCTGAGCACAGAGCCAGAAGTAACTCCTGAGTGCTTCCGGTTGTGACCCAAAAACAAAACAAAAAACAAAAACAAAAACAAAAAAAAGACTTTCTATTTGATTATATTAGCTGAGGCTTGCTGCTTCCTGAGTGTCCCACATGCTCCAGGGCCACTTGGACAGGTGGTCCTGTTCTCCTTTTTGTTAGAAACACGCGGGTCCTGTGCAAGGAAGGAGGGGAACCCAAGTCCAAATGGACTCCCAATCAGGAAACTTCTAGGAGAAGGTGTTTTGGGGAGCCTACAAAGTCCAGTGGGAGTTTTCAGGAGTGAGACCAGATAGGAACTTCCCAGGGGAGGAGGATCAGGTGGCACAGGGCAAGGACAGGCAGAAGTGGGTGTGTGTGGGAAGGTGGCAGAGGCCGCACGGCTGCCTGGGCACAGCAACTCCCCCACATCCCAGGAGGTTTTCAGCCATGACCTGCTTGGTGTTTTGGAAGTTCTATGTGGAGGTGAGTGGGGGAGCAGTGGGGAAACTGGTGTGTGAAAACCCAAGTGAGAGGCAATGAGGCTGAAGGGGGTGACTGAGGACCTGTGAGAACTGTGTACAGTCAGAGGAGGACAGATACCCTCCCACTGATGGGGCCAAGATCCTCAGCATCCCAGCACCACTGCAGCAGCGAGCGGCCACTCTAGAGCTGTGTCTCCTTGCCTGTGAACACGCAGCAATGGCCCTCAAACAAAGCTGTCTCTGCCATTTCATCTCTTGCTAGTGCTCTGACCTGGTTGTGCCCTGCTAGTGCCCTGCCGAGTTGAATCAATCCTCTCTTTTGAAATCTTCAACCTGGAGCTTGAGCTCAATCTTTTCTGACTCTCTCTGGATCCTGAGATTTGGGACTCCCCAGGTGATAAGTCAGTGGAAGATGACTCCCTCCTGGGTCTGGGGGTTAGGGAGCTTGGCCCATGCCAGCATGTTAGAATGTTTCAGAGTGCTGGGGACCACGTTGTCACTTCTCCCAGGTCTCCCACTGCTGACTCATTATCCATATAACTAGCTTCTCCAGGGCTGCCTTTGGGTCCCTGAACTGCTCGACGGTCATTAGAAGCTACTGTGCACCACTGAATTTGGCTCAATTCTCCCCACTCCATCCCCTACCCCGCCTTGGACTTCTCCAGCTCCAGTTGCTTGAACTAAAAGAGCAAGAGCCCCAACCACAAAGGAAGCTCCAGGCAGGAAAAGGAAAGACCAAACCCAGTGAAAAGCACCAAACAGGCACCAATTCTCGCTCCCCAAGAAGCTAAATACTAGAACAGGCACCAACATCACTCTGTGCAGGAGGGGCCCTGACAGGTGATCGAGAAGCTAGGCCAGAAGAACCACATCACCTTCGCATGAGGCCAAGGGTACATGTCACTCTCTACACCTGGTATTGACCCCCAGAGATACACAGGCATAAAGCTGGGTGGCCAGGTGGCAGCTAAAGGGATGAACTCATAGAGGGGTGAGACTTAGTTTAGGGAACACACCCTTTCTTGCAATCCCCTCCCATCTGGCAACTTCTTCTTTTTTTTTTTTTTTTTTTGAGTCACACCCGGCAGTGTTCAGGGGTTACTCTTGGCTCCACGCTCAGAAATCGCTCCTGGCAGGCACGGGGGACCATATGGGACACCGGGATTTGAACCAATGACCTTCTACATGAAAGGCAAACACCTTACCTCCATGCTATCTCTGGGCCCCTGGCAACTTCTTATCACTCTACCTTGCTCACCCTCCCTGATCTACAACCATAGTAGCCTTTCCCAGGCAAACTTGTGCCTAGTGAGGATGACTATGGCCATGAGTTGACAATTAGGGCCAAGACAGGGCAACTCTGTAGGATACAAGAATACTAATTCAAAAAGAAATCCGCATGTCAACATTCAAATAAACATTATTCAGAATAGCCCAGCCAAAACAATGGAATAAGCCCAAGTGCCCCTAGATTAGTAACTATTCAAAAAAGAAGTTATGAAATGCGGCTGATTAGAACACCACTCTTCCTTTAAAACTCAGATTAAATTGTGCTCTTTAGGACAAAATGGAAGGAACTTGAAGTGATTATGATTGTGCTAAGTGAAATAAGTAAGTAAAAGACACATACTGGATGGTTTCACTTGTGGAATATAAATAACTAAAGCAAACACACTAGCAAAACTTAAAACTATTCTCTACACTCAGAGAAAACTATGGTGGTTAGCAAAAGAAAGGGTCATGGATAAAAGAGAGGCCTTTAGGGTGGTGAGCTGGCATTGCAACTTGGTGGTAAATGTGGTGGATCTTATATAGTCAAGTGTGTGGTGGGGTGTTTGTGCCCAGGCTGCTTGAGGTCTGCATAGACTTTTGTCTCTCAGGCTGGAGTCTGCCCTCTGCTTCCTTTTCTCAGGCTGTGCTTCATTTCTTGGGTGTTTATTCCAGGCTCACTGCCTGACCCAGTTCCCTCCTTCCTGAGCCAGCCCTGCCCCCCACTCTCTTCGGTGCCCACACTCTCACTTGGCTTCTCTGTTGGGGTGCATCTGCCTCTTACTTTGAGATCTGGGGGGAGGCCCATTATTTCAGGCCCGGGATTGGAGGCAGGCCCAGTGTCCTGACCTCCTAACTCCGTGTTGTTTGAGGCCTGGGTGAAAGAGGCGTAAGTACTGTGTGCTCCCTGTGAATGCCAGCTTCGGGCTAGCTCCAGGTTTGACTCTCAGCTCCACTGTTGCTTAGCTGCAGGACCAGAGCGAGTGCTGCCACCTTTATTTCTTCCTCTGTAATGAAGGATGAGAACAGCGGAGGATGAACTGAGACCAGTGGTCAGGGTCAGGCATCAGCAGCTCACTCCTGCAAGTAGGGGCACAGCTGATGGATCAGGGACACTTGTGGGGCAGGAGGGGTTGCTCTCCCAAGGGAAACAGACCTTGGCTGCCTGAATATCTGCTCTGCAACCCCCTCCCCAGCTGCTGGGTTTGAACCTGGGCTGTGTTGGGAGGGGGCAGAAGACAGAGCTGTGGCGTCTTTCTTTTAAAATCATTAAGATATTTTTACATGTCTTATGTTTTTAAATTTACATACAATAACATCACCTTTCTTTAGCATATCAGTCAATGCATTCTGGTCAATAGATGTGGTCAGGTTACCATCATTTTCATAAAGAAAAGAATCTTGTCATCCCCTCAAACTCCCTTTGTGCCTTTGGCATTAGTCCTCAGTTCTGTTTTGGGGGGGAATATATTGCAAGGATGTGAGAGGTCGTGGGTTTTCTTGACATACTGCAAGGAGGTTAAATCTGTTGGTCTCCCTGGGCATGGTGCCCAAGAAATGGCAGAACAGTGGAGTCAAAGAGGCCCAGCATGCTCAGGCTACACTCCCTTATTATCAGGCCACACCCCCTGGGCTAGCCAGCTGGAGGAGGTGACCTCAAGGAAGAGCGAGGCTCATATCTCTGGACCAGGGTGCTCTGTGGCCCTAGTGTCATTTGCTGTCTGTCACCCCAGACTCAAGTGTGGTCCTCAATCAGCTTCACTCTTCCCCCTTGTCTTCTCCCTGCCAGAGGCCATAAATCCCTATTTTGATGAGCAATTCCCTGAAAAGAAGGGGACACTTTTGTTCCCCAGTTCTAGAACCAAATATTAAAGCAATTATGTAACTAGCAATAAATTACTTAAAGTAGTGACTCACTCAGCTTAATTAGAGCGCAAGCAGGGAGGGATTAAGGTATTTTTAGAGCACACACCTCGCTCCCTCCTGTGGAGGGAGGCCTCAGTGCGAGCTGGGGGTGGAGAACAGACTGGGAGCTCATGGAAGCACCCCAGGTGTCTGCAAAGAGATGAAAGTTGATCCCCACCCCCGGGCCTCCACAGATAAGGCCAGGTCAGAGCAGCAGCGGGAGTGAGTCAGGTCAAACCCCAGGACCACTCTGCAGGGACTTCCTGGAGAACTGGGCAGGTAAACTGGAACTCCCAGAAGCCCAGAAGGCAGGCTGAGATTGCTGACCCCACCTCACCACAGGAAGAGACCAGGAATGAGAATCGGGGCCCTATTCTGGGTTTGATGTCCGTCTTCACTTCTAGGGAGCTGTGTGGGCCTAGCTAGCTTCCTTGACCACCCCACCATTTCTTGCACCATTCAGTGGAAATAAGAACCACCTTCCAATGGATCATAGGGATCCGGTGGGATAACTTGTGTAAAGCAAAGCCTGGATCTGATTTCTCCAAAAGAAAAGGAGTGAGGTGGTTCTGTTGACTATGTGTTACCAGCGAATTTCATGGGGTGGCAAATAAAGGCACATGAGCACATCCTGTAACCAGTCTCATCTGCATTCTCCTGCTCCAGATGGGCTCCTTGTCCTGAATTATTGTGAGTGGAGAACATAGTGAGAAGAGGGCAGGGATGCCCTTGCAGGTGCACTGGCTGGCCTTTCTCCTGCCAACAACAGAGGAGGAGCAGGTGTTTTTCAACAGAGGAAAGGTGGTTGGCTCTTCAGACAGGCCAGAAAGTGCTCCAGATGCTGCACAGTTACAGCAGCAGTGATGGGTGTGGTTCTATTATCTTGGTATTTTGACCCTTGCACGTAACTGGCAGGGGAGGCCCAGACCCACCCACCATATCTGGAGGTTCACAGTGGGGGGACAGGAGCAACCCAGAGGTGGGACATCCTGAAGGGGTTCCAAGAAGAAAGGTGGGTTCACCTGTGAGGGTTTAAGTGGAGAAGAGCTGCTCAGCCTCTATCAAACAAACCTGGAACTGTAGGTTTCCTGAAAGGGGATCCCTCAGGCTTATTTCCCATTCCTATTTTCCACACCTTTTCTATCCTGTAACCTGAGGAGGGATTACTGCCTCTATGGGGCAGGCAGAGCCTGAGTTCCAGCTCTCTGTTTCCCCTCAGCTTCCACAGAATCCATCTCTGCAGTTGGACAGAGCACAGGATATTGAGGAAGGACAGAGCACAGCCTCCCTCCCTCCATGGGTGAAGGCCCAGGAGAGGATCCAGAAGGATATGGGGCTGGAGTCATCCCCGACCCTCCCCCAAGACTCATGTCCCCAGAGGCCACTTAGATCAGCTCCCACCAGCCTTCCTCACACCTCTGACCTCCCATGGCCCTAGTGATGAATTAGCGATGACAGCATCTCTGCATTGCTATGACGACCAGCAAGTGCTTGGCCTCCTGATGGGGGCTCCGTGGCAGAGGCCAGACACCCCCCATTTGGCTCTGGGTCTTGGTGACAGAGGTTGAGGCCCAAAGGGAAATGTGGGGCAGTGGGGAATGGGGAAGGGACAGGAGTCAGGGCATGGGGCAGGCAATATTGCCCTTAATTCAAAGGACCTGGGAGCGGGGAATAGATGTTTCCCTCCTTCCCACTTCTCTCTCTCTCTCTCTCTCTCTCTCTCTCTCTCTCTCTCTCTCTCTCTCTCTCTCTCTCCACTCCTCAGTTCCTCCCCCTTTCCTTCCATTTTTCCCCAGGGCTTTATCCCTGTGTGAGCCCCTAAACTTCTCTTCCCCAGCCTGGCCTTCAACCTTTGCAGCTCTTAGTGAGAACGAACCTAGTGGGGCCCAGAAAATACATGGGGAGAGGGGACCTCTGCAGGTGGGTCTGGTGTGTACCTATGGCTCTGCAGAAGTGGGAATTCTGGTCTAACTGTGAGTGAGGAGGAGCAGGGAGGGTTTCCAGTGGAGATATAGAGACCCCCAGCCGAGATCAAGTGGACTGGAGAGAGGCAGAATCCTGAGTAGTCTGGGTGTAGGGGGAATGAGAGAAGCCTTCTGGGTGGGGTCTGTCAGCTGGGGCCTGCTGGCCAGAGAGGGAGTGCAAAGCTCCTGAAGCTTCTACTGTGGTTTGGTTTTAGAGATGGGAAAATGGAGGCCCGGAGAGGCACAGGGACTTGTTCTACCCTGCAAGGCCGCACACTCCAAGCTCTAGCTAGGACCTCCTGCCCCAGACTGTTAGTCCAGAACTAATCCTGAAGCGATACTTCCACAAGCTGGGGTGGGGATATTGGTCCAGGGACAGGGGGCTTTGCTCTGAATCAGTGGGATTTGCATAGGCAGATCTCTGTCAGATGGAGTGATAGTCCTGGCATGCAGATGGTGTTAGTGGAGTGGGTACTCCAAGAACCAGGGAAAACTTGGCTAAGGGGGTTCAGATCAGAAATGGATATAGAACTGGTGCAACAGTATAGCAGGTAAAGTATTTGCCTTGCACACAGCCAGCCCAGGTTCAATCTCTGGTACCCCATATGGTACCTTGTGATGGAATCCTCATGTTTCAAGACCAGGACATTGGAGAGACATGATCAGGTGCAAATGCTGATGTGCAGGAAATAACCCACACACACTGAAGGGGGTGAAATGGATTCAGAAATTCCAACATTCAAGCCTTCTGCTCCTAAGAAGTAGAGAGTTCAGTGGAGGAAAACAGGAAAGGCAAGAGAGCCTTTTCCTAGACCCAGGATTTTTATTAGGAAGAATCCTGACCACCCTCTGGAGTGGATAATAGGGGGACCTGGTTAATTCAATATCTACCTCTAATTGACTATAGAAAAATGCATAAAGATGAGGTAAAACAGTAATTTTCATCCCGAGATTCTAGGAAAAGGGCGCATGCCTCTAACTAAAAGATTTAAAGATTGGCAACATTTTTCATAGACACAGCAAAAGTTGGAAAAATAGAAAAATAATTTTGACCTAAAAACTGGGTATCCCTACCCACGAAGCATCCTGCCATAAAATCAACTACAGGCTCCAGGTATACTAAAAGTATTTCTTCAAGGTCCCAGGAAAGGTTCTCCTCAATCCCAGTTTCCCTGTCAGATATCAGTAATTGGAGATCTTGGTGTTAGCACATATCTTATGTCAAGTCAGGATGACCTGAGGTGTCTCCGGATTTCAGTACCTTAGCTATCAGGAGTCACTCATGAACACAGAGCCAGGAGTAAACCCTGAGAACTATCAGGTGTTACCCCAAAACAAACGAACAAAAAGAGTTGTGGATGCTGATGTAGATCTTGGGGCATCCAGCTCACTCTACCACAGGCCCTTACTCCACTCCCTTAGGAGACAAGGGGACCCCTAAGGCCCCTGGTCCCAAGGATTCTGCCTGGAGCTGCGGTATATACCAGTGTAACCCATTGTTCTGGTGAAGACAAGGCTTCTGTGGTAATGACAACTCTTTCTGGGGACTAAAGATCCTTAGCAGGGCTGCCCAACACTCTGCTTGCCTATATTTCCCTCCTCGCAGCAGTACCATTGCCTCGCTTCCAGCCTGCTGTGCATTGCCCAGGCCTGCTGGCTTTGATGGATGCTGGCGGTGGGGCCCCCTCCTGGCCTCCCCGAATGCCAGACTGTGAGCCTCTAATCACCAGCCTGCCCGGTGGCTGCCAAGCCATCCATCACCCCACATCACCTCGCCTGGCACAGGTGGCTTTGGGGAAGGGTGTGTGTAGAGCAGGTCCTCTTTTTCTGAGGTAGAGCTCAGAGTGGGACCTTAGCCCCCATCTTTGGGGAGTCAGGGCCAGGACGTAACCATGCGGGGTCACCCAGGGTGGCTGAACATGTGCATGTGCACAGGACACACACACACACACACATGCATACACTCACAGTGACAGGAATTAGAACCTTCACGTGTCACCAACATGCCATGCACCCAGCGTTGTGCCAGCTCCTCTGATTGATCTTGCTTGTTAGTGAGAAGCCATAGGCCTCTTCAGGGTGCAGATTGGGAAACAGGTTCTGAGAGGCTCAGTGACTTCTGGGTGTCACTTAGGGAGGGAATAAGGTACCAGGATTTGCACCCAGATTTGTCATGCTCACAGCTTGCATTTGCAGCTCCTCCACCCTGCTGACTTGCCCTATGTGTGTCCACGCGAGCTCACACATCCATGCACAAACATGAGCCTTTTTTAGGAGCCCCAGAGAGATCTCTGACATGGCCTGCCAGACCAGCTAGGGACTGCATGGAAGAGGCAGCCTCCAGGCAGCGATGGTGAGAGGGGGCTGGGAAACTGTAGAGCCATCGATCAGACCAGCAGCATTATCACCTTCCAGGAATGGGGTCCCAGGGGAGCATGGGTCGATTTTCTAGGCTATGGCTCAGGTCCAGAGAGGCCCAGACTCTAGTGCAGTAGCCTCCACCTCCCTCTTGCCTGCTTCCTCTTCCCCTCTCCCCACACTGCCTCCACCACACCAAGGCAGACTCCACATTCTAACTCCTGGTTCTCAGACATATGTGTACCTGCTGTTGAGGTCTACCCTGGTGTCCCCCAAAAATATGGGATGGGCACTGAGAGGGCTACTCTGCAGGGGTGGGGGGGCTGGGGTCAGAAACCGTGCAGGTTGGGGCCAGCCCCAAGAGGATGCAAGAACAACAGATGCCATCACCTTTGGGGATTGTCTTTTGTTTCATTCCTGCCTTAGGATCCTGGAGTAAGTGAGGCTGCTGAGGGAAGCTGGGGCGTCTCTGAGAGCACGTGAGCTCTGGAGGCGGCTGTGAGGTGCTGCTGGCAGTGTGAACATCCCAAGAACACTAAGCACTGAGCAAGAGATTAGTACCTGACAGTCTAACCAAGCGCCTGACATAGGGATGTAAGATTCTGGGGGCAGCAGAGACCCAGGCAAGGTTGAGATCTGTTCCCCAGAGGCTTCATGCCCTGTAAGCCTCAGCTTGCACTGGATTCAAGCCTCGAGTTAAGGGCATATGTAGGCCCTCATTCTGCCGGGGGGAGGGGGGTGATTCAATCATATCTATAAGTTAGTTAAATGATATTCACCGGGCCGGAGAGATAGCACAGCGGCGTTTGCCTTGCAAGCAGCCAATCCAGGACCAAAGGTGGTTGGTTCGAATCCCGGTGTCCCATATGGTCCCCCGTGCCTGCCAGGAGCTATTTCTGAGCAGACAGCCAGGAGTAACCCCTGAGCACCGCCGGGTGTGACCCAAAAACGAAAAAATAAAAAATAAAAAAGATATTCACCCAATACATGTCTGCCTTTCCTTGTTCCCCAATGAGGCTGGCTACCGTGGCTTCCCCACAGATGCTGAGCTCTCTACCTGATGCTGTCTGCTCACTTTGGGGGCTCTGGCACCCCCTCACAGGGAAGTAAATTGAGGGAGAAGTAAAGGGAGTCCTGTCTTAGGCGCTATCATCTCAGTCGTTCTGGTGGAGGGGACACGTGTGCCTCTCTGTGCTATGGGATGGCAGTCCTAGGTTTGCGGGGTGGGGTGGAGATGGGGATGGGGTGGAGTGGGGTGGGGAGGAGTGCTGGGCTTCGATTCCAAGGCCTAAACCCTGCTGCATGCGGCTGTTTGCTGTCTCTGGGGGTGAGACACAGGCAATCTTCGATCCGAATCTCTGTTTCAGTGATACCCAGGCCGCTTAGGACCTCTGGGCCTCTGTGGCCTAGCGCCTGGGGGACTTATCTCAGCTGTGGTCTGTCCCCCTCCGCTGAGAGTGCCCCCTCAACCCCCCATCTTGTTCTCATTAGTTGCCTCTTGCCTTCTCCTAGGACTAATTCTCTCCCCTAGGACTTTCTCCAGTGCTCATGGATGCCCCCTTCCTCCCTCAGGTGGGAGTGAATCTTCCTCCCCCAAGGGTCCCTCTAGTTTGTCTCCTCTCTAAAGCTTCCAGGCTCTGTCTTCACCGTCTCTGGATTCTCTCTCTGGTTCTCAGGATCTCTGGCTCCCAGCGTGATAGCGGGGCCGCCCCCCTCTGCCCGCTGCCTCCCGGGTGGGGCATCAGGTCAAGACCCGAAGCCTGCAGAAGCGAGGGGTCCGTCCCCGCTCTCGCGCCAGCCTCACACCACACCTCTGCCGTTGCTAGGCTTGGGGCTGATAGCACCTGGCTTCCATAGCAACGGCTGCTTAGAAACAGACGCCGCGACTCCCGGATCCAGGGCCTTCCCGATCAATCAAAACAGAAAGCAGGGCCGCTAGCAGCTTGGGGAGGAGAGAGAACGAGGAGAGGAGGCCACAATCTCCGCCTCCTGGTGCTTGGGGACCCGCTGGGATGGAAGGAGGGGGTGGTCCTGAAGCCTGGAGGGGCGACCCCTGCTGAAAGCACACACAAGGGTTCGTTAGCAAGGGGCCGTTTTGGGTGGCTGTAGTAGCTGTGGGACTTGAGCCAAATGACCTCCTGCCCTTAGTTTTGTCAAGTGTAAAATCATTGTGATGACAGAGGATTAAACGCAGAGAGCTACTGGTGGGTGATAGAGATTGTGAACATGGGCACACAATCTTTCCATCCTTCTTCTTTAACGAAAAGAGGTCAAAGAGGGGCCTGAGCTATAGCACAGCTGGTAGGGCATTTGCTGACACGGGTTTGATCCTCAGCATCCCATGTGGAGCCTGCCAGGAGTAATTTCTGAGCATAGAGAAGGAGTAACTCCTGAGCACGACTGGATGTGGCCCCCCAACCAAAAATATATAAAGTTGAAGATTGCATTTGAGGAGAGGGAGGACAGGAGGAGGGGGAGGTGCTGGTGTAAACACAAAGGCAGGGGCTGGCTATGCATGCAGGAGCCATGTCCCTACATTCCCCGAACTCAAGCCTGCAGACCACCCCCACAGAGGGGCCACTCAGGAAGTTGGAATAAAAGAAGGCTGGAATCGGAAGCTCTGACATCCACCAGGCTCTGGCATTCACTGAGTTTAAGAAACAGATTCTTCAAATAATGGAACCCGTAATAGAGACTCTGATGTTCTTAGAACATGCACTCCAGGAGTTCTGGGAAGCTCCAAAGCCCCACAGACTGGGCTTTTCTGTGTGACTCTCTCGGTTGGGAGGCAGTTTGCAGAACATGGACCTTGATCCCTGTTGCTTAGATTTTCTTTTCTTAGTATCCCTCATGGGTTCAGCTCTGAGCAGTGTGTGTGTGTGTGTGTGTGTGTGTGTGTACATGCTCATGTGCTCACCGTTATGCACATAGATATATATATATATATATATGTTTGTCTACATGTGTGCATGTGGGGGTGTTCGGGGAATTAGAGCCAATGATGGATGCAGCGTGAGGCCTTCTGGAGCAGGATTAGCACAGGAATTCAGCAAGGAAAGTGGGCAGATCATGCTAAGATCTTTTCTCCCTCCTTTATCCACCAGCTCTGGGCTCTGGTTTTGCATTCATCTATCCTGGATTCGTCCAGTGTTCTATTCCTGGCTCTAGCTCTCGACCCTGCACATGGCACGGCAGGAGCATTGAGGGCCTGAAAGGTGGGGACCAGGGCTCCAGCTTTGTCACAGGCAGTGAGGACTCACAGGGTTGTGAGTGAGGTCTAGTTAGATTTGGGCAAAGTCTGACTTTACCCGAGAAGGTGACGATCCCCACTATGGGCTTTGGGGGGAGGGGACAACATGGTTCCTGGAAGAGGCTCTGGGGCAGGTGTACCTACCTGGGCCTCTATGTACTGAAGTCATGTGAGCAAGAGTGTGAGGATGTCTTTGTATGTGTGTGAACGATGGGAGTGAAGGGATGTGCACAAATTCTGTGTGAATGAGTGTGGAGTGTGTGTGGATATGCACACATGTACATACCTGTATGACTGCATGTGTTTGCCTGTGCTTATGCCTGTGTGCAAGAATATGCATGCCTGAGTGTGTGTACCAATGTGTGCTGTGCTTGCTGCAGGCTGGCACAGTCTTATAGGAAGGGAGCATCCTGAGGTGAGAAGATGGTAAGGAGCAGATGCCATGTCCCTGGGTGTGCCAGAGTGTGAGTACTCTGTGGAGTTAAATGTCTTAACCCTGATGAGAACTGTCAGGGTTATGATACAAGGCCCGCAGGCTCCCTTCCCTCTGTAAGACCCTGGAGCAGGCCATCTGCTATAGACAAGACCGATATCTATGTAGACCTGGGATGGGACCCACTCTCCCTACATAGTCTTAGGCCTTCATTCAACTCAACCTGTAACTGTCCCAACCAGAGACACTGATGGGGGTCCAGAGCAGACTTGCTTTCCCAGAGACCAAATTCATTGCCCCCTGTACCCTGCCTATGACCCAATTCTTCTCTGCAGGTACCAATCCACATCTGGGGCTACAGTTGGCAAATGGTTGGCTACCTGACTAGTGATCTCAAGTAGCCCCTGTTCAAGGTGTGTCTGAGCACATCCCACACACAGAGTCTTCTTTGCTTTGGTACCACACTGCAGTGCTCAGGGCTCACTCCTAGATTTGTGTGCAGGAATCACTCCTGGCCATTCTTTTTTTTTTTTTGGTTTTTGGGCCACACCCAGCGGTACTCAGGGTTACTCCTGGCTGTCTGCTCAGAAATAGCTCCTGGCAGGCACGGGGGACCATATGGGACACCGGGATTCGAACCAACCACCTTTGGTCCTGGATCGGCTGCTTGCAAGGCAAACGCCGCTGTGCTAACTCTCCGACCCCCCCCCCTTTTTTTTGTTTTTTTGGGTCACACCCGGCAGTGCTCAGGGATTACTCCTGGTTCTACGCTCAGAAATCACTCCTAGCAGGCTTGGGGGACCATATGGGATGCCGGGATTTGAACCACCATCCTTCTGCATGCAAGGCAAATGCTCTACCTCCATGCTATCTCTCCGGCCCCTTTCCTGGCCATTCTTGGAGGACCATATGGAGTGTCAGGGATCGAACCAGGGATTGAACCAGATGTATACAAGGCAAGCACCCACTGCACTATCTCTCCAGCCCCCCATGCCTCCTTCTGCCCATCTAGGTTCCCCTGAAATACCTGTAAGTACCCCTAAGCTGCCTGAACCCTGAAAGAAAACCAGGCCAACGTAAGAAGCTGCCAAGCAATTTGAAGCCAGAAGCAGCCAGAGCTTTGCTTGAAG
Organism: Suncus etruscus; assembly: GCF_024139225.1. Taxonomy (NCBI): domain Eukaryota; kingdom Metazoa; phylum Chordata; class Mammalia; order Eulipotyphla; family Soricidae; genus Suncus; species Suncus etruscus. The sequence goes on from NC_064856.1 coordinate 51,262,134, forward strand.
TCCCACAGCAGAGTAGAGCCAGCTCAGTTTTAAGGATGCTCACCTTGATGGCAGTCAAAGGAGAGATGTGTGTCAGGTACTAGAAGGTGTCTAGCAGCAGGACAGAGAGTTATGGGAGTAGGAGTAGATTTGGGGTGTTTATGGAGGATATGCTGGTGCTCAAGTGGGAGCCGGATATGACACCAGAAGGCAAGGCTACTGTCCAGTCCTGGTGAACAATTAAGTGCTTGCTTCATGGATGGGACCAGAGGTCAAGTGAATATAGTGTTCATCCCAGTCACCTGGGAATACTTACTCAGGGGTAGGTAGGCCACTGGGTAGCTCAAAGTAGCACTTCAGTGGGGAGATGCGAGGAGGTAAGTGAAGAGCTGGGTCAGGAACTGCTGAATCCACTGGTAGGGACAGTGAATGCTGGGCTGCCTCATGACAGAGCTAGGCAGAAGATGTAGGGACTGGAAATTACACTCCTCAGTGTCAGAGAAAAGAGAACAGGGGGATTAACTTTTCTGACTTGCCTTTCTCAAGAGGGGATGTGAGAATTTAAGGCAGATTGGAGCCAGGAGACTTGGGCTTGAGCTTTGACTCCACTGCTTTCGAGCTGCTCTGTGACTGTGTGGAAGTGATTTATAATCCAGCTAATAGTAGATCATACCTTAGACCATCTTTGAGAAGCTCAAATGTGAGGCAAGTCTAAGTTCCTGGTAAATATGAAAACTCCTGTGACACAGATCCCCAAGCAGAGGCATGTTTAGAGGCCAACCTTAACCTTGCAGGGAACCAGGTTCCATAGTAGGGAGAAGTGTGTAACCCAGGGTTACACACTCATCATTTTGGGTTATCATTATCATTATAAAAAAAAGTAGGTATGTGGTGGTATCTGGAAAGAGGTCAATAGCCTGATCATGTGATTTACATGCAGGAGTCCTGGTTCAGTTGCCAGTACCTCCTAAGCACAGAGCAGAAAGTAGTCCCTAAGTACTGATGAATAGGAACCCAAACCAAGCAGAAGTGTGTCAAGGAGTCTAGGGAGCAGGCTGAAAGGGTCTTGCACATGTGAGGATCCAGAGTCCATCTCTACACTACTTGACCTTCAAAGACCACCAGGTCTCAAAAAGTATGGGGTCATGGTCCAAGAACCTAGCAGATGATCTACAATGCCAGGAGTGACCCTCAGCTCTGGAGACAATTGAGGAGCCCCTCCAAAGATCCCAGGGGTAGGCTTCCCAGGTACAGGTGTTTTTAAATGGATTCTAGCATAACCCAGCGTAGAATCCTAGGGCATAGAGCTGGGAGCCCAAAACCAAGCCAGAGAGAGTTGGGGAAGTGGAGGAGTCCTAGTTTAGGGACAAAGGTTCCTCCCTAATGGAAGTTTGGGCAAGACCTGTCACTTTCCCATCTTGTGCAACCTCAGCAGCCTTTCCTCAAGGAGGGCTGGCTAGTGAATGTCACCAACCACATGTGGAAGCCATAGTGCTAATCCAAACTTCCAAAGAAAGAAGTTTGCTTATGGAGTTCAGCCTCTCACAGGTGGAGAGATGGAGACCAGAGAGGAATTGTGACCTGCCCAGAGTCACACAGCAAGGGTATAGCAGGGTAAGATGCCTGCCCCCTGGGGAGTGCTTAAGTCTGCAGCATTGTTGTTGTGGAATGCCTCTCTCTGTGTTTGGGGAGAAATAGTGCAGGTGCTTGGTGCTCCAGCCATTGAGCAGCAACAAGAAGACAAGAAAGAAACACCTTTGAGACTAGAGAGACAATAATAGGTAAGGTGTTTTGGCTTCATCTTGCATTCCATACAGTCCACCAAGCTCAACCAGGAATGATTCCTGAGCACAGTCAGGACTGGCATTCCCCATGGAGAAAAAAATCCCAATCAGGCCAGAGAGACTGTACAACAGTAGGGCATTTGCCTTGTACGTGGCTGAGTGGTTGACCCAGTTCAATCGCTAGTAGAATACATGGTACCCTAAGCCCCATGAGAAATGATCCCTGAGCCTGCTAGGTGTGGCCCCTCAACCAGCAAATGAACCCCCTCAAATTTTTCCCTGAGGACTATTGGCTCAGATTAATGATTATAATAGGCACCTCCTGGACAATTATGCTCCATCCCCAGTCCAGGATTCATCCTTAGTCCAGGATTGAGCCCATCTGGGTCTTGAGATTTACCAAGACCTGTGAACTGTGGATTCAGTCTGAGTTCTTATAATAGCTCCTACATTGATCGTCCCCTTTCCCAGAGAAGGAAATTAATGCCACAAGAATAACAAGTAAAGATAGTAAAGAGAGCACAACAGGTAAGGTGCTGGTCTTGTATGTGGCTTACCCAGGTTCCATTTCCAGTACCCTATATGTTCCCCAAGTCCTATCAGGAGTGAGCCCTGAGCATAGGAGCCAGAAGTTAGCCCTGAACACCTCCAGGTATGTCCCCCAAATGAAACAAAATAAAAAATTAAAAGGGGGAGAAAGGCCCTTCATGGACTAGAACCTTCCTTTACACATCCTTGCCATGGAATTTCTGTACAGTGCCCAAAAGTAGGGCACTTCCCTGAGTCTGAAGATGTCCTTGGTGGGGATGCCTTTGTGATAGGCATACTACTTGCTCTCCTATGAGCTCCTGCTCTGCCTCTGGGATGTAACTCGGGAAAGAGGCAAGAAGGAAGACTCAGGGGCAAGGTAGACTTTGAGAGGTAGGCTGACCTGAGTGATAAGCAGGTTGGAAGGATTAGGAGGGACCAGGGTGGATAGAGGCTGCAGATGAGGATGAGTCAGAGCAGAAAGCTTATATTTAAGGGGTGAAGGCCCAAGCTGGAAAAGAAGAGGCCAAAGACAATGGATCCTAAAGTCTGAAGCCATAGGAGCCAGCAGGAGGGCCCTTACTTTGCATGTGGTTGACCTGGGTTGATCCCTGGGTTGAACCCTATACTTTGTCAGGAGTGATCCCAGAGTACAGAGCCAGGAGTAAGCCCTGAGCAGCCCCCCAAACAGACAAACAAACAAATAGGGTAAGTCCTGCACATGGGAGTGGGGGCAATCTGCTGGTGGTGGAAAGTCATCAAGGACAACGAGTTTTTCCGCTGCCCTGGAGAAAGAGACAGACTGTCTTTCCCGGTGCAGGGGACACAATCAGGATACATCCCAGCCGGGATGCCAGGTGCCTGGACCATGTCCAGAACTGGGATGGGTGACTCAATATTGAGGAAATCATTCCCCAGTGAAAATGCGCCCAGATGAATCAGTCTGGGAGGAGAGGGGCTAACTGAGTCACCCTGGGAGGGAGATACAGAGAGAGAGAGAGAGAAAACCCCCCTTCTTTCAAGGGCTATGGAGCGGATTTAGAGCACACGCCGCCGCCAGAAGGTTCGGGGCGGTTCAAGGTTCAAGGTTCAAGGTTCGGGGCGGGAGAGATAGCATGGAGGTAAGGCGTTTGCCTTGCATGCAGAAGGTCGGTGGTTCGAATCCCGGCGTCCCATATGGTCCCCCGAGCCTGCCAGGAGCGATTTCTGAGCCAGGAGTTCCACTGTGCGCTGCCGGGTATGACCCAAAAATAAAATAACAAATAAAAGAATGTCAAGGTTACTGTCTACCCTCCCATGAGCATAGAATTGGGCTGTCCTGCAGTTCTGGGAAGAAGATGGGAAACTGAGGCCCAACAATTTCAAAGAGGATCTGACCAAGGTCACGCAGCCATTCACTCCTTCAGTCTGGACAGACCCGAGCGAGCGCTTCCTCCAAAGCCTCCCGCCGACTCCTGACACGCCTAGTGAAGCCTGGAGACTTGGGGGGTGCCGTCCAGACCCCATGGAGTTTACCTCCAGGACCCCACACACACACCCCAGTCTCCGCCAAGGCCAAGTCGACAGACCGACCGCAAACAGGGTCGCGGCGCGCTGCGTTGCGCGGACGGCAGGAGGCGCAGGAGCGCCAGGGTTGCCGCAGGAACCCAAGCCCAGAGGCGGCTCTGCGGAGAAATAACGCTCCTGGAGCTCGGGTTGCCCCCTTCGGAGCTGCACCCTGGTTGTGGGGTGAGGGGTGCTCTAGGCCTGGCCCCCGAGGACTCCCTCGAGCGGCTGCCCAGCCCACCCTGCTCAGCGCGACCCCCGGGGTTCCTACCCGCACGCGAGAGCGGCGCGCGCTAGCCCGTTAGCTTAGCGCCCCGGGGGCCGGTGCGCGCGTGCCAGACGCGCATTTTTAGCAATTGACCCCTTGCAACTTGGTCCGTCACGGAGCGACCCCCCCCCTTCCAAACTTCTCCGACTCCCCCTTTTTCTTTTTTATTTCCTGCTGGAAGAGCAAACCCAGGATCCCTCGCATCCCTTCCTCCCGCTTTGGCCGGCCGGTCCCTCCACCCCCACTCAGGACTGGTCTCTGCGTGCAGGCGTAGGCTTGGCACGTGGTAGTGGGGCCCTGGAGATTGAGGGGCCGTGATCAGGAACCCCGAAAGACCACCTCCTGCTAAGTAGCGACAGGAGGGACCCGAGGAAGGGGCTTAGCAAACCTGGTGGACTCCTGAAAGCGGGCTGGACTCCTGGAGAAGGGAGGACTCTGGAGAGGGGCGCAAGAATGGAGTGAGAGCCGGTGGTGGGGTGAAGTGGTGGTGGTCGGGGGGGGTCCGGGGTCCCGACCGCGCATGCAGCTCGGTCCGGGGCAGCGGGAGGACAGGCGGGGCCCGGGCGGTCTAGGGGCGGGACCGAGGCGGGGCTGGACATACTCGATCGGACCCAGCGAAGCGTTTTTTGCGGACGCGCTGACCGAGCGCGGCAGCCGGAGACACGGCCGGGCAGGCGGGAGGGTGGCTGCGAGCATGGTCCTGGTGCTGCACCACATCCTCATCGCTGTTGTCCAATTCCTCAGGCGGGGCCAGCAGGTCTTCCTCAAGCCGGACGAGCCGCCGCCGCCGCAGCCATGCGCCGACAGCTTGCAGGTAGGAGGCCCCCCCCCACCCCACCCCAAGCCGCGCATCGGAGATCTGGGAAGGGTATTGGGATAAGGGAGTACCTACCCAGTGGGCTCCTCTAAGGAGCTCTTAGCCCACTCCCCTATTCTCCGGGTCCCCTTACTGGGGACCCCTCCTCTAGTTGGGAACCACCCCTCCCACCCCACTCCTTGGATTGGGATGGCATTGATGGAGCTCAAGCATCACCCCAGATCTGAACCCCCATGGCACCCAGGACTCCACCCAAACATTGCTTTCCCATCTATGATGGGATCCACGATACACACACACAGAGTTCTGCTCAAGCCTGGAACCCAGGAGTCTCCAAACAGTGGAAGACCCCCAGCCCCCCAGCTCCTCTGCGATATCTCTCGCTCCAGGCACACCTAGAACACCAGAGCCCCCAACTCTTGACCAGGACCATACCTCAGAACTGGGGCCTTCCTCCAAGCACGTGAACCTCCACTTCACAGTCTCAGCTGCACCTCCTTCCAGATTCCTTCGCACTCAGACCCCCAGGGTCTGACCCTCAAATCCTGGGGATCTGAGTCCAAATGCCCTCCACCCCACCTCATTCTCTGCAGGACCCCTTAACCTTCTCCCCCCCTCTCTCTGGTAGAAAGGTCTCAAATCTTCTCTCATCTGTCTCATCTTTCCCTGTTTCTCTTGGGGTTTGGTGGTCTCACTTTATTGATGCTTTTTCTGAGCCTGTCTGTGTGTCTGTCTGTGGACCACACGCCCACCTTCCTCCCATTCCCTCTATGTCTCTATCTTTGTTCTACGGTCTTTCCCTGGGTTCACTCCTACCCCTCATACTTGCCTCTGCTGGGGTGAGGAGAGGCAGGTTCAAAGTTGCCAGTTGAAGCCCACAGACATGGCACAGTGTAGGCGTTAGTTGAAGGGTTAAACATGAGCAGCCCCAAATATCAAGCATGAGGGGATGCGATCTGGTAAGCAATGGGGTTCATAATGTTATTCCCTGCTCCGCTGATTTTAACAGGGCTGTGGAGGATTGGGGTGAGGGGACAGCCAGCAACCTGATTTTTGTCATCTGGTGGGGCTGTCCAGAATTGGAGGGAGTCTAGGATGTCTGTGTTTGCACAGAACAGGCTGGGTGACGTGTGCTGGGCATGTGCTGTGTATTGTGTCATAGAGTGAGGCATGTGTTACTGTGAGCACAAGTGTTTCAAGGGCTTTGTGTGGGGTTACAGTGAGGACTGTGTGGCGTAGCTGTGCGCAGCTAGAAAGGCCATTGTGGGGTGGCTGTAGAGGGGTCGCTGCTGGCATGGCTATCGTGTGTGTGTAGGCTACTTGAGTGGCTGCCGTGGTGGAGTTGTTGCCAGGCCAGCTTGCACGGGGGATTGTGTGTGGTTGTGTGATCTTGGCTTCTGTGGTACTGGAAAAGAGGCACTAGAGGGGGCTGAGGAAAGGTTTTGTGGTGTCTTGGCTCAGGGAAGTGGGGATGGGGGAGACCTGTGGGTTTAGGCCCCAGTGACTGGCTCCAAGAGGTGGTACTGCCTGGGCATGCCTAAGACATCTCCCAGGACCTGTGTGAAGGGCTGTGGCTGGTGTGTGTGTATGTGTGTGTGTGTGTGTGTGTGTGTGTGTGTGTGTGTGTGTTGAATGAAATCGACTGTGTGTGTTTGCCTAAGACATTTCCCAGGACCTGTGTGAAGGGCTATGGCTGGTGTGTGTGTGTGTGAGTGTGTGTTTGTGTGTGTGTGTGTGTATGTGTGTGTGTTGAATGAAATCGACTGTGTGTGTTTGCAGCCGGGATGTGAGTGTGGAATGGCAGACTAGTACAAGTGAGGTGCAAGGTATGTATAAGATCTGGGCAGCTTTTCTGTGTGACATGTGAATTGTGTAATCTTTTCTGTGTGTGGGTCTGGTCTGAGGGAGTTATAGAACCTGAGGTGAGAGTGTGTTTGGGAGAGGAGTTGCGAGGAGAATGAGATATGTGGTTTAGGGGTGTGGAATACAGCTGGTTTGTCCCATCAATGTTGCTAAGTGCCACATGTTTGCTGGCAGGACTCTGTGGCCCTCCTGTCCTTGTTTCACTTCCAGTTAGGTCCCCTGAGATGCCCAATGACGTTCTCCCATGACCCCCTGGGGCTGGGCTACTCTCCCCTTTGCCCTTCATCTCCCTTGCTCTGACCAAGGCCTTTGTCTGGCGTTTCCGGTGGAGCAGGCACTGGACAGGCGGGCGGCGGGTGATGTCGTGAGCCAGGAACCTTTGTTCTTTTCCTCCCAGCCTGTTTTGTGTCAGGGGCCGGTGTTTGTCAGGGCTGGGGAGAGGATGCACATGTCCAGGGTCACTGTGTTTATTGTCATTTCTCAGTGCTCCATGAAGGGAAGGGGTCCTTAGTGTTGTCCTCACAACCCCCCCCCCTTGGGCTGGACTGGGAGTTGGGTTCATTTGAGTGAGTGGCCCGTGAGAGGTCCAGTGTCATTCCTGGCTTCCATTTCCCCCAGGACCTTTGAACAATCAGCAGTATCCCTTCAGCAGTCTGGCCTGGGCCCTTTCTCTATGTGGCTCCTCCAACAAGAAACCGAGAGACACTTGGGCCCGAAGGCATAGAGTCTCACAAGTTAGCTGCTTCCGTGTCATATTCCAGAAAATTCTTTGGGTGTTGAAGGAAGGGCTGGACTGTTTGGCGGGCCTGGGACTGTGAAAAATTCTGGCCCATGTCAAGACAGGAGTCTAAAGGGAACTGGTCCTTCCCCAGCAGTATTGCTATGACTTCAGTTGACCTTTCAGGGCCGCCCACCTGCTCAAACCTTCATTCACTTTTCCCCATCTTTGACTGGGTTTTTTGTCATCATTGTTGCCATCATCGTCATCTCTGAGACAGCTCTTTTCAAGTTCCACGTCCTTTCACAAATGTCTCGTTAAGCAGATGAGCACATTCAGTAATCTGAAAGCAGCCGGTGAGGCCCCAGACAGCATGGTTTTGAATGTGGGGTCAGAGCTGTAGCTAAATATTGACTTACGGGGGGCTTTCACTCCTGTGCCTTCTAGCCCAGTTGTACTGTCCATCCCCAGGTCCTGGGCAGATGACCCTGCCTGCTGTGTGTCCATCCCCTCCATGCTGTGCACCTGGCCTGTGAGCTCCTGCCACAGTTCCACCTCCTTAGAGACCCAGCAGGTCTCCCCCTCTTATCTCAAGCCCCTTGTGGGCTCCCCGTAGTCCAGAGGCTCAAATCTGTCACCAGATGTCCCTAACCTAACCAGAGGGTAGGCAAGACATAGGCAAGTAGAGGGGAATTAGAGTAGTCTGATCTTTTTTTGGGTGGCATATCAGCATGCTCAGGGCTTATTTGTTGCTCTGTATCACTCCTGGTGGGCTCAGGGGACCAAATGAGACGCCGAGAATTGAACCCAGGTCAACCATGTGCAAGGCAAATACCCTATCTGCTGTACTATTGCTTCAGCCCCCTTGATATTCAGGTTTTAATTAATTTATTTTTTTATGAATTTAGGTCTACACCCGGGGGCTACTCCCTGCTCAATGCTTGGGGGACGAGGTGGACCTGGGAGGATTGACCCCAAACCTCCTGCATGGGAAGCAAAATAGCTTGTTGAGCATTTTCTCTGGTCCCCCGCCTTTTCTTTAGACCTTCTTTACCAGCATGACCAGGGACCAGAGGTCGGGTGGCTTGTCCAGGGTTAACAGAGAGGTGGCCAGGTTGGCTTTGGGAAGCAGCACTCCTTGCCACCAGACTGGGCTCTGGCCCCAACATCTTGGCTTCTGGCTGGCTTCCACTCTGCCTGTGGCGGGTAAACGATTATTAATGACCCCCCTGGCAAGGAGACAGAAAATGCTTCCCAGCCCAGCTGGGGACCTGCTCCCTGCCAACCCTAACTCTCTAAGCCTGCCCGGTCCAGCAGAGGGTACCAATGGGATCCTTATTCTTCCCATTCTCTTCCTGATTCCCTGTTCTTATAGGGGTGAAGGAACTGAAGAGCTAGGGTGGTATAGTATGGTGGGTAGGGTGCTTGCCTTGCACACGGATGGCCAGGATTTGTCCCTGACACCCCATCTGGTCTCCGAGCCCTGCTGGTAAGTGATTCCTGAGTGCAGAACAAGGAGTAAATCTTGAGCATCTCTTAAGTTCTTCTCTGCTCCAAACAAGCTAGAAGTGTATCCTCCTCTAGTAACTCTTTCCCAAATATATTGCCATACCCTCCCAATGTCCCACTTGGGCCTGTCCTCTGACTCTCCCTCGATGCAGACTCTGGTCCACATTGATAGTTGACTTTGATGGTACTAAGTCTGGGCTCTTTTAGGACTGACACTTGGAGGTTATTAGATGCCTCCTCCAGGCAGGCCCCTGCCCTGAACAAGGAGTGTCTTCTCCTAAAAGAATCTAGCCTTGCCTGTCTTTGCCACACACAGCATACATGTCTGTCTTTTCTCAGTGCCATTAGGTGATGCCTGGCAGAGAACATGAGTAGAGTGAGCACTATGGAAGCTTTAAAGATCTACCATTCAGAACAGACATATAGTATAGGTTCAGACTCTTGCCTTGCATCACACTGACCCCAATTTGAATCCCTGGCACCACATATAGTCATCCTGAGCACAGAGCCAGGAATAGCCTTGTTGGGTGTTACCCTTGCCCCCTGAAAATGCTTTTAAAGACAGATCTACCATTCAGGGGCTGGAGAGATAGTACAGTGGGTAGAGCACTTGCCTTGCACCAACCTGAGTTTGATCCCCAGCACCAAGCACCATATATGATCCACCGAGCAACACCAGGAGTGATCACTGAGTGCAGAGCTAGGATTAAGCCCTGAGCACTGTTGGGTGTGGCTCCCTGAAAAAAAAAAGAAATCTATCACACACACACACACACACACACACACACACACACACACACACACACACACACACACAGCCAAGTTGGAGTAACAATGCCTCTATCCTGTGGCAGGGCTACTGGTGGGCAAGTGATGAGATGGGTTTGGGCTGCTGGCCAAAACCAAGAGTGTTAGGAGAATGTGGCCAGATAAACAGGGTGCCGCGGTAGGGCAGAGCAGGGCCTCTGATTTAGAGCAGAGGGAGGGGTAAGTTGGAGAACTCCCTGGAGAAAACTTCTAAACTGGGAGCTAAGAGCTGGAGCAGAATAAGGACTGGATGGGGAGTATAGACACAGGCTACTGCATGAGCAGCTGGCCACAGGCCGAGGAAGGGGAGTGAGTCCCCTCCCTGAGCTGGATCCTGATCCCTGGTGACTGAATTGCGGGAGTGGGGTGGTGGGACAGGAGGTACAGCATCAAGAGGCTAGGCTGGCAGGGCCAGATGGCACAGGACTTAGAAGCCATGGCAAAGCTTGGACTTTTCCCAGGGGTGAGCAAGCTGAGGAGAAGAGTTGAAAGTGGGGCTGTGGGGCCCCACAGGGTGAGGTGAGAAGCACAGCCTGTTCAGGGCAGTCTTGACAATGCTGATGAGGGGGGCAGTGGGGAGACTGCCTATCGGAAAGATGGAAGGAGAGGGGATACTGGTCTCTGCCCAGGTGGGCATTCCAGGAAAACAAGGAGAGGAGGGGCACAGTCTCAGGAAAGCCTTCTGGTAGGGGGTCCTAAGCCCCGAGATACACAGGCCAGGAATCCCACAGGCTATCCCCAGTCCTCCAGAGCACTGCATTTTCATCTGTGACAGGGCCTGAGGGGGGGTGGGGAGACTGAGGCTCTACCCTGAACAGAGTCTTCAGAATTCAAAAATTAAAACAATCTGTGAAATGTGATCTTTAATAAAATTCAACTGGAAAAATCGCACGCCGTTACACTTTCCAAAATGAGTTAAAATGTAAATTTATGAGAATGCTCAGCATACATGATGGTCCTAGTATCAGTCAGAAGCTATAGCCCTTCTCACCACGTTGGCAGCCACTCCCCCTAAGCAGCTGCCTCCAGTTTGGCTGGGCTTCCACTGCTGTGTGGAGTTGCCTTCCCTGGACACCCCTCCCATGTCCACCCCTGACCCCCTCTGTGGCCCCTAGTGTGTGGCATTTGGCAAGCCTGTCCCTACTCTGAGGGAGTGATCCCTGCACTTCCCCCATCTATGGTCTTCATTTGGGGATAGACCAGGAGAGGAAGTTGTAGCTGTTGAAGGTAAGAGAGTTGAGGTGTAGGCTCCAGGGCCTCCTGGAAGTGAGGAGCAGGAGGAGTCAGGGAGGGACTGTGAAGGGAAGTGAGCAGAAGTGAGAAGGGCTGCATGACCCCCAGTTGCATGGTGTGTTTCTCAGAGTTGCCCCATTTCCGCTGACTGGGCAGCTCAACCTGCAATCTCAGGGCTTGATCCCCGCACTTGGTCCTCTTGCACAAGGTCTTTTGGGAACCTGCATTTTCTCACCTAGCAAGGGAGGAAGTTGCAATACGTGTTTCCAGAGAAGGTAGAGCTCTTGGGGGGTATAGGGTTTTGTGCTGTGGTCCATTTGTGAGGTGCTAGCTTCCCACCCTCACCCCATTCCTGGCTCAGGTGTGGGGGTGGGGCGAGCTGGGTGCTGTGATCCCAACATTCTGTGCCTTGAAGATGCTGAGGCATCAGCAGCCAAAGGCATGGACATTCTGTGAATCCAGGATTCTAGGATTTGATGGTTTGATGATTCAATGATTCTAAATGGGGCTGCTGGGAAGAGCTGCAGCCACCTGCCTTGTTAATGTCAGTGTTCAGTTATTAAAAACATAACGAGAGGCAATGGAGACAGCGCGGAATGCGCTGCCACCATCCCAGCAGGAGGGGCTGTGGCGGCATGAAGTGGGGGCACGGGCCAGCTGGTGTGTGGGTGCTGTGGATCCGGCCACTCCCTGAGCTTCTTAGGTAGGGTTCCCTGCATCCAGGGGAAGTGGGGAGCGCCTTCCCTCCCTGTCCTGCCTCTCAGCACTGCTCCCACTCGCCCCCCTTCCCCACCAAGCCAGTCTGAGGGGGAAAACAGGACGTGAGCACTTCCTGCAGGACGCAGAAACACTCAGCCCTGCCCACGAGGCCCTGTGAGGCAGCTCACTGGGGCAGAAGCTAGGTAGACAGGGGGACAATGTGGCCTCCACCTGATACCTTAGCACCTCCTTGTTTGTAGCTGAGGTGATCTGGACCCTGTTTTTTACTGGGGTGGGGAGCAGTGGGAAAGGCTTATGGAAGGAGGGCCAAACCAGAAGGCCCAGGACCAACGCTAAGCCAGGTGCCCACCTCGCCAGCCTGTTGTAGACCACTCATTTGCCCCCGGGTGTTGCCCAGACCCAGTGCTGAGGTACTGAGGGTGGGTGGCAGGTCAGGAGAGCACAGATGAGGTGGGAGGAGGAAGGAGTTGACCATGTTTTCTTTCTGTTCCTGCTCCCTGGGTCCCTGTTGGCTGTCCAGGCTCCTGTCCTGGCAGGATTTCTGCCTGGTACCCTGGGAGTATTCTGGGGCCCACAGCAGGGTGTAGGGCCTCTGATAGAGATATTGTGCTCTAGCTTGTCCCAGGGGTGCCATTGAAGCCGGAGGCCCAGTCCAGTGGCAGAACCTGGTAGCAAATACATGGTCCCCTCTACCTGCAAGTGTCCCCTTTCTTCTGATTCCAAAGAGGTACCGGTCTCAGAGAAAGGATCAGGATACCTCTTTGCTCTCCTCCTGCCCCTTCCACAGGCCCTGCTATCCCTCAGAACTTCTAGTGCAGTGCAGTCTGAGCCCCTTCCCAGCTACCCTTCCCAGAGGTGTGTGTGTGGGACCTCTCTTTTCTGCTGTCCCTTCTCTCATCTCTGCCTGCCTGTGTGGAATTCAATCTCACAGTTTGGCTTGGAAGGCGCAACCCCTTCATTCCTGGGAGTAGGAGCGCAGGGCCAGCAGGGATATACTCTGCACACCCATCTCAGCCCACACCCCACCTCACATTCCTCACACAATACCCCAGCCCTCACCCATACCCCACACCCCACACCCCACACTCCCTCCCATACCTGCATCCCCTTCTTACTCCATCACGCCATCACCCCTGCTCACACTTTATCACACTCCTAACCCTATCACTCCCCATACTTTGCACCTCCCAGCCCACATCTGCACCCACCTTTACTCCACACCTCCATTCCAGCCCACTCTGCCACCCTGCACCCTAGCCCCACTCCACACCCATACCCCCAAACAAACCTCTACCTATCCCACCCACCCACCCACACACTCACCCTAGGCCTCTTCTCTGCATCCCACACTCTCACTTCAGACCTGTACCCCACACCTTTCACTCTGCAATCTGCCCTGGCCCTGCACCCTGAACCTTTCACCCAGTACCCATACCTGACACCCTCACCAGCTGCCTGGTCTCTGTGTTCTAGAGCCCATAGCCCCTTCTCCTTCACCACCCAGAATCTCTGTCCCTCCTGGCACACCTGCCCTGCCTGGATCATAGAGTGGAAGAGGTGCTCCCTCTCAGTGTTTATTCAGCACTACTGCCCAGTGCTCAGACATACAGTCCCCTAGAGAACCTGTAGTCAAGAGCCCCCAGAGAACCTGTAGTCAAGAGCCCCCATTGTACCCCCAGGGTCTCCGAGGTAGTTTCTTCCACTGGTTTCTTCCTGCCGTTAAGTGCAGGACCCTAATTTTCTCCTGTTCGACTGAATCCTGGATCCCTCCTGGAGTGTCTCCTCCTTTGCCACCAGACCAGGTGGGGCTCAGTTTCCTGTGGCTGTGGGGGTGGACCAGCCTGGAGGTCCCCCAGAGGGCAGTAGACAATGGGGGAGGCGGTGTTAGATGAGACACTGCATTTGCCCCACAGTGGGCTCCACCCTGCCCTGATCTGAACGCTGTCAGTGGACATCGTCCTGCCTGAGTTCTGCTCTCACCACACCCGCCCTGAGCTGTCAGCAGAGTAGCAGAGGTCACAGGATTAGAGCCCCTGGATTTCCTCCCTCACTGCATGCTTTCCACTCCCCCCTCCCCATGCTGGCAGACATTATGGAGTCCAGATCTCTGGGATGGGAGAGCTGGACTGAGTAGTGGGTGGGAAGGGGAGCCCCTTTTGACATGTTTCCGACATTCTAAGGCAGGCATGAGGCGCTTGTCAGCGGGTGGTGGGGAGGCCTTGAGAGTCAGCTGGAGAATCTTGAAAGGAGGAAACTGTTCCTGGGACAACGCAATGGGTGGCCCTAAAGGAGGCTGGAAAAGAAAACTCAGGCTTGTTGTGGGGGAGAGGGTCAGCCCCGGGGACAAAAGGGACAGCCCTGGGGTTAGGTACTTATCTTGGCCCTTTGCTCCCTTGTCATTTCCTGTCCGGACTCTGTCTAGAACAGACAGAGCCAGTGTCCACAGGGCCCTGCGTAGAATTGGGTCCGGCTGTCGTCAGCAGAGGCCCAGGCCTTACATCAGAGTCCCCCAGGAGACAGCCATTTCCAGACCCCCAGCCTTGACATGGGCCCAGTTGCAGACAGGACAGAGTTGGGTGATGACACCAGCGCACAGGGACATGTGGGCCTGCCAGACACACTGCCACACCACAGGCATGCACGCGCCAGGTGCTGTGCCTGCCACCCTCTCCTGACCCTGTCATACCAACAGGCGTGGGCAGGCCTCCAGGGCACAGTGAGAAGAGGAAAGGGGTGCCAGGACAGGGACCCAGACACTACCTGCCTGCCTGTCTACCCCCTCACCCCCTGGCAGTCCTTATGAGCCTGAGACTGTTTATTTTCTAGCAGCGGGCAAGGGAGTCGTATCCCACTCCCCTTCTCCACCACCCGCTGCCGAAGCTGCCAAATCAAATCAGCCCCTGCGCCCGCGCCAGGCTGGCATGGCGGCCAGCAGCTGATGGGCACGGAGCCAGGCTCAGAATATCCTGCCGCCTGTGCCTGTCCGAGCTGGGGTGTGCTTGTGTTAAAGGGGTGGGGGCGGGGAAGGGTGGCTGGCCTAAGAGGGATGGGATTTTTATTTTTTGTTTGTTTTTGTTTATTTTTGGCTTTTCTTGCCACACCCAGGGGGTGCTCAGGGGTTACTCCTGGCTCTTAGCTCAAGGAATCACTCTGCGTGCTCAGGGAACTATAGAGTGTGCTGAGAATCGAACCCAGTGGCCTTGTGTAATGCAAGCACTATACTATTGCTCCAGCCCCATGACAGGGCTTTCTGGCAATGTTGCCTGGGTGCTGGGTTCCCCAAGAACCACAGAAGGGCTCTCGATTGCCTCTGGGGGATGCTCCTGGAATGGGGAGGGTCCAACTGGAGCTCAGAGGACAGGGGAGCAGGTTGGGGCACACATAATCAACTCCATTTCTAGATTCCCCAGCTGGGAGCCCAGGTCAGTGACTGAGCTCGACTGCCAGAAACCCCATTTTATGGAAAGGGAAGTGAGTAGTAAGTGAGGTTCCTTGAGGAGATACAGAAGTGGAGGAGAGGGCCTCAGAAGAGGGTAAACACTGGTATTGTTTGCACTCCATAGGAACAAGGAACAAGGAGGCGGTGTGCAGAGACAGCAGGTGTGATCAGGCAAAGCTTCCTGGAGGAGGTGGCCTGTAGCAGACATGAAGCCTGGGTGCTATTGGGGGTATGGTATGAGGGAGGAGGGGAGCTAGCCTGGCATGCCTCAGCCCCCTGGCCTTCTTGTCTCTGCAGCCTGCCCAGAGCCAGAGCACCCAGGGAGCAGAGATGGCCGACTGGAGGTGAGAACTCAGTGGCGGGTGGTTGGGTGGGCTTGGAGGGTGTGAGGGCACAGACTGGGTCAGTCTGACTGTGGCCCCACCCCAGGAGGACTGGGAGGCTAGAGCCCAACCCACACCCTTTGCACTCCCCCCTTCCTCCTGCTGAAGCCTCCCGGCCCCCGCCCCCCGGCCCTTCAGAGATCTGGGAACCATGTCAGACCCCTCCCTCTGTGCCACCCCTCACCTGCTCCAATCATCCATTCCCTGTGGCTCTTCTGCCTTTCTACTCTTGACCTTTGGCTGCGCTTCCCAGAGTGCTCCCTGGCTGTCCACTCTCAGTGCTCCTTCACTCTATGTGATTGCCACAAGAATCTAAAACAACACAATCCTGTGCTTGATCTTCTCTTGTACTTCCCATCATTCTGCCAGGCCGCACCCCAGCCTGATTCCTGACTCCCTGGAATCCAAACTGCTCTTTGGAGCCTCTTTCCTGACTTGTCCTTCTGGGTTCTGCTCTAGCCTCACCTCCTCCAAGAAGCCCTCCCTTCTACCTCCTCTGAATTCTTTCTCTCTGATGGGGGTACTCGGCTGCCTGTGCCACTAATGCTATTTTTGCACCATGACATGACTGTCTGATCTTTAGTTGGGGATAGTGGTCAGGCCACACTTGGTGTGCTCCGGAAGGAAGCAATGCTGGGGGTTAAGGGGCAGGGCTTGCTCCCAGTAAGGCTCTGTTCCTGGGACCACATGGTGCTGGGGACATGTGCATTGGTCCTTTGAGCCATCTCAACTGGTCTAGAATATGCCTTTTAATTCCCCCATCTGCCTCAATTCTCCAGTGGGTGTATTTCCTTTGGTATTTGTGATGCTATCTTCAGCCTTGACATGTCAGCAGGGTGCTGAACTTAGAGGGGCCTTAAGCAACACACATGGAGTGGACTGGAAGTTGGGCACTAATGTTTGGGGGCTGGAGCAATAGATAGTATAGCAGATAGGGAACTTGCATAGCATGGGTCCCATCAGGGTTCGATCCCTGACACAGCATAAGTTCCTCTGAGCCCCAGGAGTGCTCCCTGAGTGAAAAGCCAAGAACATTCCCTGAGCACCATTAGGTATACCCCTCCCCAAAAAACATGTGTGTGAGAGCAGAGACAGAAGCTGAGTCAGAGCCTTCTGGCTGGAGCAAGCGGCAGGTAGAGCAGCGTGAGGAGGGGGCAACATCAAGGCAGCTCCCCATCTCTGCAGGTAGAGGCCCCACTTGGGGAAAGGGGCCCAGTGGTCTTTTGAGCCACGAGCATGTCCTGATGGGTCTGACACCCAAGCTACTTTCTGCACCCTTTGGTCAGAGCCGGAAGAAGATTGCCCACACAGGGCCTGGTGCAGGGGGAGCCAGCAAGCTCTCTGGGCCACTCTGTTGCTGTCACTATCACTGTTGCTGCTCTGGGCTAGGGAGGGAGGGAGAGCGGGCGAGGGCCTGGCAGTCCTTCATTTAATGTGGTGGCATCCCCTATGGGTGGAGCCCCCCCTGAGCGGGGACAGATGGTTTTTCGGGAAGCCAGCAATATCTCAGCATTCGTGCCACCCACCAGCAAAGGCGGGGTCTGCCTCCCTTTTCAGGGGAGAGGGCTGTGGAGCAGCTGAACCTCCTTTGAGGGGTTGGTCTCAGTCATAGTCCCTTAGCCTGGGCCTCATCCTTACAGTGAAAGTTCAAGTTCTTCTGCTCCTCATTTCCGCCCTCAGATTTCCTTGGTGCACCTCATTCACTCCCTTTTCTGCCCATCCTGCCTGTGCCTTGCTACCTCTTCCCTCAGACAGCGTCTCTTTGGCCCTTAATCTTGCACTACCCCAAAGATGCCAGGTGTCTGCCCAGCCTCTTGAGGGAGCTGTGTATTTCAGGGTTCTACCTTGGGGGGAGTGGCAAGAGATGGTAAGTGTCTCCGAAAGTGGGTGATCTGCTCCGTGGGCAAAGGACTGGAACGATCAAGCAGGGTTGGCAGCCTTGGGTGCAACAGGGGCCATGTTGTGCTTGTTTCCTTAAAATGGTGATCCTCAAACTTTTTTATTTATTTATTTATTTTTATTTTATTTTATTTTATTTATTTATTTTTTTTTTGGTTTTTGGGCCACACCCAGTGACGTTCAGGGGTTACTCCTGGCTATGCGCTCAGAAGTCGCTCCTGGCTTGGGGGACCATATGGGATGCCGGGGGATCGAAGCACGGTTCGTCCTAGGCTAGCGCTGGCAAGGCAGACACCTTACCTCTAGTGCCACCAGGCCGGCCCCCCTCAAACTTTTTAAACAGGGGCCCAGTTCACTGTCCCTCAGAACGTTGGAGGGCCGGACTATAGTAAAAACAAAAACTATGAACGAATTCCTCTGCACATTGCATATATCTTATTTTGAAGTGAAGAAACAAAACGGGAACAAATACAATATGTGGCCCATGGACTGTAGTTTGAGGATCACTGCTTAAAAGGAATAAACTGGGGTGAAGCACCAAGTTGGTTTTTTTCTGTAAAAGGGGCTTAGGCCAGGTGAGTTTGAATACATCTGCTCTAGGGCAGAGACTTAGGGGGGACAGGGAGGAGAGGCCCTGTTGAGGAGCCATTTGGGTCGCACTGGCACATTGCACAGTCTTACTCGCAGAGAGAGATCATGCGGGTGGGGTGCTGCTCCCTGTGCCACTGCTTTTGAGGTGTGTGACCTCAGCCAGAAGCTTCTTGTGACCTGGGCCTCACATTTCTCACTTGCTGGAAAGTGCCACTGATGGCCTTTGGGGTCTTACTCCTGCTGAGCTGCTAAGAGATGAGGCAGGACAGTGTGTGTGGCACTTGGCCATGAGCCAACCCTGTACCTCCAGGGGCCAGGGCTAGTTTGCTTCTGGGAGACACAGGGCATCCGAGGCTGGAAAGGTTCCGGGTGTGTGTGTGTCTATGAGCATGGCCCAGACTGGCCTAAAGGACTAAGGCAAGATGACAGAACGGCTGGCATTGGCCCTCTCCTTGTAGACATCTGTCATACTTGCACAAGGCACAAATGCATGCATCAACACGTGCATACATGCTCAAGTATGCATGCAAACACACACATGCACTGGTCTCTGGGGCTGATGTCCAGTCTCAGCTCAGGAGCCTCCTTTAGAGCAGGACCTTTCTGCTTGGAGGATGTATGGTCAACAGTGTGAGTCTGTGCTGGTGCCCTCTGTGTACTGACTTTGTATACTGTACTCAGCCTCATTGGGCTGAGAGTGAGGTTGATGCACACCAGATATTCACAGGAAGCTGCCACATGGGCAGCTGGTACTGGATCCTCCATTGCTGCCCCTGGGATCAGGAGTCGCAAGCCCTGGCATGGCATTGCTGTACAGGCTGCTGGGCCCCTCAGGCCTGCCCCTCACCCCTACATGGCAATGTTAGCTCTCCAGGATACAGGCTCCTCCTTGCCACTGAGCTGGCCTGGCCCTGACCTACTGTCTCTGACACCCACTCCCTTTGCCAGCCTAAGGCCAGTTGTCATCTCTGACCCTAGATCCTCTGACACGGCTTCTTTCCACTCTGCTTGTTTCTGTCTCTCCCCTTTCCAGACATGCAGACCCCAGCTTATGCTCCTGTAACTTGCCAGCTCACATGGTTCTATTTTCTAGTTTCCATATGTAGTAGGACACACCATGGCCTTAGGAACTAAAGCTGAGACTCTCCATGAGCCACATGGATCCTGGCATAGGTGTAGCATAAAGTAGGTGCTTAGCAAACACTTACTGATACACTTGAGAATGACTGACGGGATTGGAGTAACTCCAAGAAAAGATTGAAAGCTGAGTGGGGCCAGTCAGGGAGACTTTCTAGAAGAAACACATGGGAGGGACTTTAGACTGATCCTCTGGAGAGTCTGATAGGACCTCCTATAGGCAACCAAAACAAGCCCCTGTGGGAACCAGCAGAGAGAGAAGCTGGAACAAGGTTAGCCCAGGGGCTGGAAAGCTAGCACAAAGGGTGGGGCACTTGCCTTGCCAGCAACTGACCCAGGCCTGATCCCTGACATTACATATGAGCCCCCCAGGAGTGATCCTGGAATACAGAGTCAGGAGTAAACCCTGAGCACCACTAGGTGCGAACCTCAAATCAAAACAAACAACTTAAGTGCTCCACTTGGAACAGAAGGCAAGAGGGGAACTTCAAAGACCCCTCTCTCCTGAGCTGAGGGAAACTGGTTCACAGTCTGGGGCATGACTGAGGCCACTAATGCCCAGTGAGGGGGCTGGTGGTAGATGGTCTGGGGCCAGGTCCAGGCTGGCAGTGAAAGGAGGATCTCTGGGAATGTTCCACAAGTGAAGCAGCAGCTGGGTTGGGCAGGTGGACAGACCGCCCCCAAGTCTCCAGGGGACCTACTAGCCTGGCAGTGACGGGTTGGGGGCGGGAGGAGCAGAAATTTTAGGGATGACCAAAGGGCCCACAGCAGTACAGTGGTGGTCTCAGACATTCAGGAGTGACTGTTCCCCGCTAGCAGCTGTGCATTCCTCCATTCCCATTGCATCTGCACATCAGGAGCTGTGGCCTCAAAGCCCAGGGGGCTCTGCCAGCATCTTGGCCTGAGCACCTGGCATCCATGGGGGCCCTGAGACCCTGCCATCTGTCTGTGCCCACCTGTTGGCTACACAGGCCGGGGTGGAGAGGCTCTCAGCTGTCTTCTGGCTGTTCATTCCTTCATCTGCCCACAGCCCTGACTTGTAACGGGACAAAGCAGAGATGTACAGACACAAGTCCTACCGTCAGGAGGTTGCATCTGAAGTAGGATAGAGTCTTATACCTGGGCAAGGTGCTGACCCAGACGGAGATGCAAGAGAGAGGGGGCAGGGACCTCTGCAGGGCAGCAGCAGCTGGAAGGGTTCATGCTGGGCTAGTGCTCTCGGCCATGCTGGGCTTTGAGCTGTGTTGGGCTGGTACTCTGGGCTGTGCTGGGCTCTGGGCCATGCTGGGCTAGTGCTTTGTCCTGTGCTGGGATAGTGCTCTGGATCATGCTGGGCCCTGAGCCATGCTGGCTACTGCTCTGGGCCCCGGGCCGAGGTGCCTCTGAGGCCCTCCCCCACCACCCTGCCTGGCCCTTGGCTGTAAACACTGAGAGAACAAGTTCCGTTTCCCGGGAAATATTTATCTCAGGCCGTGTGGGGAGCATGTGCTGGCCTCGCCGTGTCCTTCCTGCGGGCTGGCCTGGGGCAGGAGGGAGGGGGGCTTGGCAGCTCCCCTGTCCCCCTGTGCCCAGGCAGGGTCAGGGAGGTTTGACCTGAGGTCCCTCCCTCCCCTTTGGCGATGGAACCTGAGCATCGGTCTGGGGGTTTCTTCCTCATGCCCTTGCTCAGACTCCTATTTTCTCACTTATGCTCTGGGGCCACCCGCACCTGCTATGATTTTCCTCCTCCTTCCTGGGTTTTCCCAGCTTTCCAGTCTTCTGGGACACTCGCTCTCACCACTAACCCTAGGCCATCCTCCTCTGGGTGCTGCAGCTGCAGTCAGCCCCCACACTGTCTTAATCTTGTCTAGTGGTGTTCTAGCGGCTTCCAGGCTGCTGGCACGCCCCTTCCCGGGGAAGTGCAGGCCAGAAACCCCTGGAGCGGGTGAGCCATGCAGTTTATACAATATAAGCCCAGGGGGTCAGGCTGGTGGAATTAGTGTATGACGGGACCTAGCCAGAAGGAAAGGGGGTCATCATCCCTGCTGGCTGGCTTCTAGGCTGCAGGCTGGGTCTCCCACACTGGGCCAGCTCTGCCTGGGGCCCTGACAACCGGAAATCCTTGAAGGAACAAGCAGTGGCCGAGACTTTCTCAGCACAACAACAGGAAACTGTCTTGACATGGGCCAGCACTTCTGGCTATGGCGCCCATCAGGGTGGGGGAGTCTGGGGTGGTTCAATACTGAAGGTGACAAGGAAACCCTGACTGACTGGCATCACACCTGTAGGTGACCTCAGCCGTAGGATACTGTGTGGGGGGTGGCAAGTCCCTGGGGTGTCCCACTGTGTGAGGATGGGCAACAAGTGGGCCGTAGTTCATCCTGAGGTTGAGGTCCTGCGTGCTGGGGTGATGCTGAGTGAGCACGGATGTGATACGGAGGGTGTAACGTCGTCAAACAAGCAGATGACGTGCGTACTCACAATGGTGGCCCCGAGTGTGCACCCTGAGGCTGTCCCTGGCCAGCGAGGGGACGTGAAGGGATGTCAGGAGTGTGATAACTGGAGTTGTGAGACCCGGTGACCTCAAAGTTGTCATGCACCATGTTTTCTGTGGTCACTGCATGAAATGATGTGGTACCGGGCCCTGGCACCGAAAGCCTGCTGGGTGTGGGCAGTGGAGGGGCATGTCTAGTGCATGTCTGAAAGATGGACCTGGTACAGGGCGTGTGGGGGGCTGAGTGGAGATCTTGGGAGGAGACCTCAGTGGCTTCAGTGGGGTAGCTTCAGTGGGGATGGGGTGCACAGAGAAATAAATGTACTTTGGAGATACAGGGGAGGCAGAACTGGCTTATGACCCGTTGGAAAATAAAGATTGATTCCCAAATTTCTGGATTGATGAGCAAGTGATGACACAGGTAACAGCAAAAGGGGCCAGGGCATAGGGCAGGGTGAACAGAAGAAGATTGGGCCTTGTTCGGGAGGGACATGGGTATTGAAGATAAGTGAAAATCTGGTGAGCAGTAACTGTTGATTGAGTCACAGACCTAACCAGGGTAGCAATTGGGAGACAAGTTGGCAAGTGACAAAGGGGAAAGTAGGCATGTGGTATTGAGCTTTATATTCTCCATTGTCGGGGGGCTGGAGAGGTGGATCAGAGGAGCCAAGTGATGGAGGAAGAACAACCAGAAGGGAGCAAGAGATGGGATTGAGAGCCAGAGTTCATGGGGAACAGGGAAAGGTCCTATGGAACAGTCACCCCAAGAACCATGCGCCAGGGATAGGGTCAGAAATCTTAGGCCCTGGTGGGTAGTTTGGAGGGGCAGGAGGTGAGATGAGAGCCGAGTCGGTCTTTTAAGATGTCTGGCTCCGAAGAGGTGCAAAGAAGGGGCGCGGTTGCTAGAGAGAAATGTGAGGTCAGGAGAGAGGAATTTTTCTCCCCTATGGAATATTTTCAACACACACAATGGTAGAGAGAACAATACGATAAACTTGCCACATCCCGATGTCACCCGAATTCAAAAGTCATCAAGCTTTGTCTGCATTTAGTTCTACTCTCCCTCCCCCACCTTTTCTTTTCATTCTTCTTCCCTGCAGGGCTTTGTTTTTATTTTAAATCTTTTCAATTTTACTGAGAAATCAAAGGCATATCTGACTGTCAGGTTTTTAAGGTGCACCGCATAATGGTATCTTGTGAAATGATAACCACAGTTGACTTGGCTAACATCCATCCTAGGGGGCTGGGGAGATAGAACAGTAGGTAAGTGATTGCTTTGCATGCAACCAGCCTGTGTTCAAGCCCCAGCACTCTACATGGTTCTTGGATCATAGTGCACAGTGATGAGTAGGTCTTGAGCATGGGTAAAAACATAAAATGAAGAAACAAACTAACACTCATCCTGTGTAGAAGCAATGAAAAAAAAAAAAAAAAAGAAGAACAGGGCTGGGGATAAGGCTCAAGTGGTAGAACATATGTTTTCTGTGTTTGAAAGCCTGAATATGATCCCCAAAACCAACAGGTCTTCTGAGGACCTCTTAGCATGGCCCTAGTGATCTGAACTCTTAGTATTTAATCGTTACAGTTTCCTTATAGAATCACACAGTCAGTGGTGACTAGATATTAGGCCAACATCTTTATTTTTCTTCAATCTGGAAATTTTATACCTTTAGTTCCTTTTTCTCTGTTTTCCCTTTACTTGCTCTTTGCCTCTGGTAGCAGCAGTTTGATCACTGTGCCTATGGTTTTGTTTTTCCCTTTTTTTTCTCATTGTAGTTTTTTGTTGTTGTTGCTGTTTTTTGTTTTTTTGTTTTTTTGTTTTTTTGTTTTTTTGTTTTTTTTTTTTTTTTTTTTTTGGTTTTTGGGCCACACCCGGCCGTGCTCAGGGGTTACTCCTGGCCGTCTGCTCAGAAATAGCTCCTGGCAGGCACGGGGGACCATATGGGACACCGGGATTCGAACCAACCACCTTAGGTTCTGGATCGGCTGCTTGCAAGGAAAGCACCGCTGTGCTATCTCTACGGGCTTCTCATTGTAGTTTTGAGGTCACACCTGGTGGTGCTGGGGGTTACTCCCAACTCTGTGCTTGGGGGTCATTTCTGGCAATGTTTTCAATTGATCAGTGGTTTAATGATCAAGCCTAGCTTGTCCACATGCAAGTGCTCAGCCCTGTGAATTGTCTATATATCCTATTTTTCTCTCTTCTCTCTCTCTCTCTCTCTCTCTCTTCTCTCTCTTTCTCTCTCTCTCTCTTTCTCTCTCTCTCCCCCTCTCTCCTATTTCCCTCTCTCTCACCTCTCTCTCTCTCCCACATCCAACAGTGTTCAGGACTACTGACTTTGTGCTGAGAGATCACTCATAATGGGGCTCAGGGGACCATATGCAGTCCTGTGGATCTAACCTGGGTATGCCATGTGCAAACTAAGCATCTTACCCACTGTACTATCTTTCTGGCCCCTACACTACGATGATTACTTTATAGTACAGCTTGGAATTAGGAAGTGTAAAACCTCCTGCTTTGTTCTTTTATTGACTGATTGATTGATTGTTTTGTGGGGGCCACACCCAGTGATACTCCATAGTTACTCTTGTTTCTGCACTCAGGAATCATGCCTGGTGGTGCTTGGGGGGGGGGGCATTTACATGGGATGCTGGAATCGAACCCAGATTGGTCAATGCAAGGCAAATGCCCTATCTGTAATATTATTGCTCTGGCCCTCTGCTTTGCGCTTTTAATCTCAGAATTTCTTTGACTATTCAATGTCTTTTGTGATTCCAAATACATTTTAGGAGTCTGTCTTCTGTTTCTGTGAAGATGCTATTGAAGGGCTTAAGAAACAATTAAAAATATTTAAAACTGGGCCTGGAGAGATAGCACAGCAGTGTTTGCCTTGCAAGCAGCTGATCCAGGACCTAAGGTGGTTGGTTCGAATCCCGGTGTCCCAGATGGTCCCCCGTGCCTGCCAGGAGCTATTTCTGAGCAGATAGCCAGGAGTAACCCCTGAGCACTGCCGGGTATGGCCCAAAAAACCAAAAAAAAAAAAAAAAAAAAAATTAAAACTTAGAAAAAATACAGGAGTTAAGGCACTGTCCTTCGATGCTGCCAACATTAAATTCTGTAGTGTTACTGAATCACTTGACTAGATTTAACAGTTATGATTGTTTCTAAAATTTTCTACATAGAAAATCTTGTCATTACAAATGAAGACAATTTTACTATTTTGGGGTTTTTTTTTTTGGGCCCCACCTGTTTGATGCTTAGGGGTTACTCCTGTCTAAGCGCTCAGAAATTGCCCCTGGCTTGGGGGGACTATATGGGACGCTGGGGTATCAAACTGTGGTCCTTCCTTGGCTAGCGCTTGCAAGGCAGATACCTTACCTCTAGTGCCACCTCACCGGCCCTGTCAATTTTACTTTTTTTTTTTTTTTTGGTTTTTGGGCCACACCCGGCCGTGCTCAGGGGTTACTCCTGGCTGTCTGCTCAGAAATAGCTCCTGGCAGGCACGGGGGACCATATGGGACACCGGGATTCGAACCAATCACCTTAGGTCCTGGATCGGCTGCTTTCAAGGCAAACACCGCTGTGCTATCTCTCCGGGCCCTCAATTTTACTTTTTTAAAAAAATTTTTTCCCCACACTTGGCTTGTCTTAGGGCTTACTCCTGACTGTGGTCAGGGGTCCCTCCTGGAGGAGCTTGTGGGGCAGTTGCATGCAAGGCAAGCATCTAAACCTTTGTACTACCTCTTCTGCCCATTATTTAAAAATATTATTGTAACATGGTGATTTACTAAGTTGTTCACAATACAGTCATCTCAGGCAGTAAATGTTCAAATGCCAATCCCACCACCAGTGTGACCTTTTCTTTACCAGTGTTCCCAATGTTCTACCCACCACCATAGCCTGCCTCCATGCAGTCATAAACAAAATTACTTCATATTGTTTCTTACAACAATGAGGCAAATGGAATGATCAAAACAGCATCAATAAGGGTCAATTTGAAATCATTGTTATATTTCTTCATGATTTTTAAGGTATTGTGCAGCCAGTTGCAGCCACACAGTCCAGGGTTTTTAGATCTGAAATAAATTTGGTGGTTAGACAATGTGATAAGGTTAAATCTTAAGAGCTGGGCCATTTCTGTCAAAGGGTGTGAGGGTGTGATGCTGGGCTGCTGTGGTTCATGCAGAAAGGGAAATCTGTCCCAATCCATTTTGAAAATTCCACAAAAGTATCAGCCCAGACCCGACTATCTGGGATGTTTTGGTGGCCATTATTTTTTTTTCTGCCTATTTTTTCTTTATTGCCTGATAAAATGCACTCTTGGCTTGTTACAAAGTTTGATATAGGGGCCAGAGAAATAGCACAGAAGTAGTGTGTTCACCTTGCATGTGGCAGACCCGGGAGGGACTCAGTTCGATTCCTGACGTCTCTATGTGGTCCCCAGCCTTCCAGGGGCGATTTCTGAGTGCAGAGCTAGGAGTAATCTCTGAGTGCCGCTGGGTGTGGCTCAACAACCAATAAATTAATAAAGTTAAAAAATGTTAGATATAGTACAGCAGGTAAGATGCTTGCATTGCATCTAGGTGTGACCAAAACAAAAATATTTCAACCTTTCATTATTAAGTATGATGTTAACTGTGAGCTTGTCTTATATGTTACTTATGATATTGCAATATGAATGCAAATAAGAATGTATATCATGAATGGCTATTAGATTTAATCAAATGCTTTTTCAGCATCTGATGATATAATTCTATTATTCCTTTTACTCCATTATGTGATATATTACATTGACTTGTATATGTTTTTTTTGGGTTTTTTTTGGGGGGGTTGGTTTTGGGGTCACACCTGGTGGCGCTTGTTGCAAGTCAGCCCCTGAAGAGGTTGACTGATGGAGGATGAGGTCTTTCCCCTCCAGCTCGGAGCTGCCACCCCGTCCAGCCGACGGTTCTGAGGTGAAATGGCGGGTAAACAGCTTGCAGACAGTCAGTCTTGTGGAGATATTGGCTTTATTCATTGGACAAGACTGAAGTCCAAGGTCTCAGCCTTAGTTCCAGCAAAAAGTCTCCCGCCTTCCACAGACCCTTGTTTTTATCCCCCAGAATCAGGTACCACCCAATGGTGGGATCAGATACCACTCAGTGGTGGAAGCAGAATCAGGTACTACCCTAGGGTGGGGGCAGAATGCCAGGTCACACCCTAGGGTAGGGCACAATCACCGATCATATTAGGGTCAGTAACATACTAATCCCCTAAAATATTTACATACACAACATCGCTCAGGGGTTACTCCTGGCTCTAGGCCAGGGGTCTCAAACTCGCGGCCCTCTGGCCATTTGCGGCCCTTCGTACAACATTTTGTGGCCCTGCCCTAGAGGAATCTTTTTTTGTTTTGTTTTAGTTGTTTGGGTCACACACCACCCCCCAATGATCAAGGCTTACTACTGACTTTGCACTCAAGGATCACCCCGACTTTGCCTCCTGCGGCCCCCAGGTAAACAGAGTTTGAGACCCCTGCCTAGGCTCCTGACAGGCTCGGGGGACCATATGGTATGCCGGGATTCAAACCACCATCCTTCTGCATGAAAGGCAAATGCCCTACCTACCTCCATGCTATCTCTCCAGCCCCAGACTTGTATACGTTGAACCATCCTTGCATCTGAGGTATAAATTCCACTTGCTCTATTGGATTGTTTAATTCAATTTTATGGAATATTGTTGAGATTTGGAAAGGAGAGATAGTACAGCAGGTAGGTCGTTTCTCTGATGTAGTAGGTCAATCTTTGGCACCTGGTATGGTTCCCTGGACCTGCCACTGAGTGCTCAAGGACCACTCTCAACAGTACTCAGGGGACCATATATGAGTACAAGGGTTCCAACCTGACCTGGCCACATGCAAGGCAAGCACTTTAACTTCTGTACATCCTAAGTAGTCTTGTTTTGCTTGGGCTTTTTTGGGTCACACCCAACAGTACTCAAGGCTGACTTCTGGCTCTTCACTTGAGTTATTCCTGGCAATGCGTGGGGGGCCATATGGGATACAGAGTATTGAACCCAGGTCAGCTGCATGCAAAGTAAATGTCCTTCCCACTGGACACTATAACCCCCAAAGTGTTTTTAGAGGTTTGTGTTTTTTTTTACATTTCAAGTAGGCTTTATTGATAAGAACTTTCCTCCTAGAACTGCTTTTCTACATTTCATAAGTTCTGTTTGTGTTTTCTTTTTCTTTTTCTTTTTTTTTTTTTTTGTGGCTTTTTGGGTCACACCCGGCAGTGCTCAGGGGTTACTCCTGGCTCCATTCTCAGAAATTGCTCCTGGCAGGCACGGGGGACCATATGGGACGCCGGGATTCGAACTGATGACCTTCTGCATGAAAGGCAAACGCCTTACCTCCATGCTACCTCTCCGGCCCCTCTGTTTGTGTTTTCATTTTAATCTATCTCAACAAATTCCCCCATTAAAATGATTTGTTGTTGCTTTTTGGGCCATATCTGACAGTGTTCAGGGGTTATTCCTGGTCTGCATTCAGATATCACTCCTGGTAGACTCAGGGACCATATGGGATGCTGGGGATCGAACCCAGGTTCGTTGCATGCAAGACAAGCACCCTACCCACGTGCTATATATAGCTCCAGCCTCTCATTTAAAACATTTTAACTATAAAAGTATATAACACAAATTAACCACTTTGGGGCCGGAGAGATAGCTTGGAGGTAAGGCGTTTGCCTTACATCCAGAAGGATGGTGGTTTGAATCCCGGCATCCATATGGTCCCTCATGCCTGCTAGGGGCGATTTCTGAGCCCAGAATAGAGTAACCCCTGAGCGCTGCTGGGTTTGATCCAAAAAACAAACAAACAAACAAACAAATTAACCATTTAAACAACATACTTAAGTAATGTTAATTATATTCACATTGATGCTCAATAAACACCTTGCAATGCTCAGAGGTTACTCCTGACTCTGCTCAGGAATTACTCCTGCCTCTGTGCTTAGGGGACTGACTATATGGGATGCTGAGGATCAAACTTAGGTTGGACACATGCAAGGCCTACCCGTTTGTGCTATGGCTCTGGCCCCTCTAGAACTTTTATTTTAATTTCTTTTATTTTGGGGGGGGGCAGTTGGGTGTTTTGGGCCACACCTGGTATGCTCAGGGGTTACTCTTGGCTATGCACTCGAAATCACACCTGGTCACGATCCAAGTCTGTCCTGGATCTGCGTGTGCACGGCAAACGCCCTACCACTGCTAACGTTCTGACCCACCCCGTAGAACTTTTTGAACTCCCCCCTCCCAAGTTCCAGTCTACTTTCAGCCTTAATGATTTTGAATACTCTAAATATCTCAGATAAATTGAATCCTGCATGATTTGATTTTTTTTTTTTACCCACCTCCCCCACCCCACTTGGGCTTCACACACCGGCCACTCTCTCTCTCCCTGCCTCCTCCAGCCCAACTCACTATGATTTGCTTTTCTGTACTTTATTCCTTCCGGCTTTTGTCCAATGTCCTTTATGGTTGTCCAGGTTGTAGCATGTGTCATATTTATTTTTGTGAACTGAGTGATAATCCTTATGTCTGTCACATTTATTTTTTTTATCACCCATTGATGGTTACTGTCCCATAGCCATTAAGAATCATGCTATGGGGACTGGAGTGGTGGCGCAAGCAATAGGGCATTTGTCTTGCACGTGCTAGCCTAGGACGGACCACAGTTCGATCCCCGGGCATTCCAAGCCAGGAGTGATTTCTGAACACTTAGCCAGGAGTAACCCCTGAGTGTCACCATGTGTGCCCCCCCCAAAAAAAAGAATCATGCTACTGTGTATAAGCATTGATGTATAATTCTCTTCAAACGTCAAGATAATACTTTCAGAGGTAGAGCACTTGCCTTGCCTGGCATGTCTGAGGTTCCAGGTTCAATCCATGGCACAGAAAAAAAGTTTTTGCTTTTTATTTTTTTGGTTTTTCAGGCCACACCCATTTGATGCTCAGGGGTTACTCCTGGCTAAGCGCTCAGAAATTGCTCTGGCTTGGGGGAACCATATGGGATGCCGGGGGATTGAACCGCAGTCCTTTCTTGGCTAGCACTTGCAAGGCAGACACCTTATCTCTAGTGCCACCTCGCTGGCCCCAAGTGGGGGATATTTTGGGGGAGGGGGAAGTTTTTGCTTTCAATGATCTTGGGTATACGCCCAGAATTTCTGGATCATAAGGTAATTACATTTTTTATTTCTGAAGAGCCTCTTATGGCTTTCCATGGCAGTGGTTTGATCTTACATTCCCACCAGTATCTGGGTTCAAATTTTTCCATTGCCTCATAAGCATTGTTATTTTCTGTCTCTTTCCTTGTTTTATATTAGCTATTTTAATGGGTGTGAGTAGGAATCTCATTATGGCCTTCATTTGCATTTCCCTAATGACCATTAATGTTGAGCATCTTTTCATGTGCTGATGGCCTTTTGTGTATTTTTGTTAAGAAAATGACTATTCTAGTCCTCTGCCCATATTAAAATAAGATTTGGCTTTTTTCCCCTGTTATTGAGTTTTGTTATGTAGTTGATAATGTAGTTGAGTTCTTTACTAGATATTAATCTCTTAGCAGGCATATGTTTTGCAAGGATTTATTCTTTTTCATAAGCTGCTTTACTGGCATATTGAATGACTTTTTTCTTTCTTTTTTCTTTTTTTCCCCCCACACCCCCTTTTTTCTTTCTTTTTTTTTTTAACTTAGGGATTACACCCAGAATTGTTTGGGTGTCCTTATAATGCTAGGACTAGAATTCTGGTCTCACATATACCAGGCATGTTTTCTGTGCTTCAGCTCTTTTTCCAGACTCTCCTGTATAGTATATCATTTTATCATGTTATTTCACCAACAACATTGTTGTTTTGTTTTGTTTTGTTTGGGGGTCACTCCTGGCAGTGCACAGGGGTTACTTCTGGCTCTGCACTCAGGAATCACTCCTGGCAGTGACTGGGGGACCATATGGGGTGCTGGGGATCAAATCTAGGTAGGTCATATGCAAGACAAGTCCTCTGTACTATCCTCTAGCCCCTCCAAGAGTAGATATTTTTTGGAAGCTCAGAATCCCTTTTCATTATGCTGATGAATGCCTCCACATGATACAGAGCTGGTCTGGAGCTAAGTGTGACATGTAGTGTCAGGGTGGCTTGGACACTGGGTATGTGGGGTGTGACACTGAGGGTGTGAGACCCTGTCAGGCTGATAGCAATATCTTCTGAAAGGGGCTCCTGTACACTCAGTAAGGTGGGGGCTCTCTATGCCTCCTGAGCTGACTGACTATGTCACTTAACTAAGTAGAAGCTGGTGGCAATAATCAAGTCCCTGTGTCATTTTGGAAGAATTAGTGTGACGCAGATGGGGGCTACTGTGCAGATTCCCAGGTATGCTCTGAGTAGAGTGGTTATGGGGCAGGGGGAAATGATGATGGGATCAGCTCTGACCTCTAGTACTGACCAGGAGAGGGAAGAGAGTCTTTGTAGTAGAGCACACCCGAGGAAAAATTCTGACCCTTCCAAACCAGAGGGAACCTTTTGGTATTGGGTAAGAGCAAGATCCGTGATGTCTTTCACACATCATGTCTAAGCACTGACATTTAAAACATATAGTAAATTCCTTCCTTCCTTATTTCCTTATTTCCTTCCCTCCTTCCTTCCCTCCTTCCTTCCTTCCTTCCTTCCTTCCTTCCTTCCTTCCTTCCTTCCTTCCCTCCTTTCCTCCTTCCCTCCTTCCTTCCTTCCTTCCTTCCTTCCTTCCTTCCTTCCTTCCTTCCTTCCTTCCTTCCTTCCTTCCTTCCTTCCTTCCTTCTGCCCTCCCTCCCTTCTTTCTTTCCTTCCTTTCTCCTTCCCTCCCTTCTTTCCTCCCTTCTGCCCTCCCTTTCTCCCTTCTTTCTTTCTTTCTTTCCTTCCTTCCTTCCTATCTCCCTTCTTTCCTTCCTTCCTTCCTCACTCCCTTTCTTCTTTCCTTCCCCCCTCCCTCCCTCCCTCCCTCCCTCCCTCCCTCCCTCCCTCCCTTCCTTCCTTCCTTCCTTCCTTCCTTCCTTCCTTCCTTCCTTCCTTCCTTCCTTCCTTCCTTCCTCCCTTCCTTCCTTCCTTCCTTCCTTCCTTCCTTCCTTCCTTCCTTCCTTCCTTCCCTTCTTCCTCCCTCCCTTATTTCCTTTCTTCCTTCCTTTTTGGATTTTTGAGTTATACCTATCAGTGCTCAGGCTTACTCCTGGTTCTCCACTCAGGGATCACTCTTGCTGGACTAGAGGGACCATATGGTATATAGGGGATATTGAACTTTTCCTCCTTAGTCTTTAAAAACAAACAAATGACAACTCTCTGCAGAGTGTGCCCACACTAGCTGTGATGTTTTTAAGAATTCAGATATTTGGTTATAGATATTTGGGGATATTTATTCAAAAGAACACACATTTTGGTTGTGGCACCTGGAACAAAGGGCAGTGCCTCTGGGTGACTTGATGCATGTGCATTATTACAGGATAGCATCATAGCTAATGAGGTGGCTCACATAGTGCAGCTTCTTCCTAGTACGTGAGAGACCTCAAATTTGATCCCCTTTGCTGTATGCATGGGCTGCTGACTTGACACAGCCTACTAAAAAAAGTACCAAACAATCACCACTACTTTCTCATACCCAAAAGGCAGGTGCTTTACTGCTGAACTTTCCCTGGACTTTCTTTTTATTTATTTATTTTTTTGTGTTTGTTTTTGGGCCACACCCGGTAACGCTCAGGGGTTACTCCTGGCTATGCGCTCAGAAGTTGCTCCTGGCTTGGGGGACCGTATGGGACACCGGGGGATCGAACCGCGATCCGTCCAAGGCTAGCGCAGGCAAGGCAGGCACCTTACCTCTAGCGCCACCGCCCGGCCCTTCCCTGGACTTTCATTTGCTCTCTTAAACCTCAGTTCCCTCAATTCTGAAATGTGTTTTTGGGAAGAATTACCCTCAATAGTGTCTGGGAAGTGAACCCAGAGCCTGGCACCTGACTCAGTGGCTTTGCAGGCCATGCATTCCTCAGGTCTGTCTGCCCAGGCACCTCTGGGTATCCAGGGAAGACTGAATAAGTGTCTGTGTGTCTCCTGCCTCCCTTTCTCCACCCCATCTGTCTCCAGCTCAGCCTTGTCAGTGTCCGACTCCAACTTTCCCCCATTTTCTTCTTTCCCAGCTCTGCCCTCCACACCCACATCAGCCTCCAGCCCCAGCTCCTGCTGTTTCATTCAATTAGGCCGATGCAATTTGTTCAAGAAAAAAAACTCCATGTAATTTGCTTAACCACACTAGTAGGGGTTCTGGCTTGGGTAGGGGAATGGGGGTGGGTGGAAGGTCCATACCCATAGCTGAGGCCTTAGGTTTCTGAGAAATGTGTCTTCCACCTTGCCTTGGAGTCTCCCAACTAGCTGCACAGACCTTGACATAAGAGCTTAAACTGATAGTCATTGGTGTCATCAGAATGAACCCTGGCCCTCATCCATACCTCTCCCTGTTTTACAGTGGAGGTGG
Source organism: Suncus etruscus (assembly GCF_024139225.1). Classification (NCBI taxonomy): domain Eukaryota; kingdom Metazoa; phylum Chordata; class Mammalia; order Eulipotyphla; family Soricidae; genus Suncus; species Suncus etruscus. The sequence goes on from NC_064856.1 coordinate 51,295,358, forward strand.
CACTGAAGGAGGCTCTGAAGTCTCTGGCCAGCCTCACAGAATCCCATAGGGCCTTTTCTTGGGAAGGAAGCCTGGAGGGTCAGCCAAGGGACAGCTCAGGGAAGTTGAAGGGAAAACAACCTTAGAACCATCTCTGGAATACAGGCAGGAGTAGGGGAGGAGGGGGGCATTGGTGGTGGGAATGTTGCACTGGTGAAGGGGGATATTCTACAACTACAATCATCCTTGTAATTATGGTGCTTAAATAAAGATTTTATATATTAAAAAAAAAAAAAGAACCACCTCTGGAACTTGCCCACCATGTTCTAGAGTCAGACCTCATTGCTGAAGAGGCAGACATGCTGGATGCCACCATTCCAGTCACCTGCAGGGTCCCTGCCCCACAGACCATATCTTGTACAAGGCTCCCATGGTGAGATGTTAATACTCAGTCCACCTTCTCTGCCAAGCTCTTCATGGCTGCATTAGTAGAGGGCTGGGGGCAAGTGAGGGGAGTGGAGTTTCTTCCAAGAAACTGCTTGGAGTCAGCTTAGACATGACTATGTGTTCCGGTTGACTGTTCTCAGTAGCTTTGATAGAAAGCACTGTTTTAGATAAAGATACTGAGCCAAAGAAGGTGAAGATACTTGTCTGATGTCATTTGTGGGACATGTGGTGAGGCAGAGATAGAGACCCAGGTATGGTGAAGCTAATGATGGAGAAAGTGATAGAGAGGGTAATGAGGGAGGTTAGGGGAGATGCTACAGGAGAGATGATGAGGGTAGTACTGAGAATGAGATGAGGGGCAATGGGAGAAATGATGGGATGGATAGTGAAAAGGGAAATGATGAAGGAGGGAATGGCGGGGTGATGGAGGAGATGGAAGAAGTTTGGGGAAGGTGATGGAGGAAGTGATGAAGAGGCAATGGCGAGAGGGCAGTAAAGTGCTGGAGGGAGTAATGGAATGGGCAAGGAAGATGCACTCATAGTCCCTCAGATAGCTGCAGGATTTCTGCACATTCCTAGACTCACAGATCCTGATGACCCAACTGGACTCAAACATACGGACACATGTTTGATGCATGGATATGAATTCAGGTCCATGCTCATGTTCTCCTCAGAATCCTTGCCAAGGTACATTCACAGGACACTCTTCCAGTGAGTCGAGGACAGATCTGCTGTGTGTGGTTTCAGAGAGGAGATGATGAGTTGCAGGCCACACAGTGTTTAAGTCACCAGAAAAACATGAGCTCCCACAAAAACAGCTGGTTTGGGGCCAGAGAGATAGCATGGAGGTAGGGCATTTGCCTTACATGCAGAAGGTTGGTGGTTCAAATCCCTGCATCCCATATGGTCCCCCAAGCCTTCCAGGAGCGATTTCTGAGCACAGAGCCAGGAGTAACCTCCGAGAGCTGCCAGGAGTGACCCAAAAACCAAAAGCCAAAACAAAACAAAACAAAAGACAGCTGGTTTTGATGTGATCCAGAAGTTTGCAGAAAAGCTTGTAAAAGTGGTGTGAAGGTTCATTTTGAAGACAGGTTACATAGGTCCTGTGGGCCGCGTCATTTCTTTCAGAGTTTGTGGTCTCTGTAGAGTCCCACAGGCACCTCTGATTCATGAGACCCTCTGGACTCACCTTTATCCAGCCTGATAAAATCTGAGTGTGGGGGCCAGAGAGATAGCATGGAGGTAGGTCGTTTGCCTTTCATGCAGAAGGATGGTGGTTTGAATCCCAGCATCCCTTATGGTCCCCTGTGCCTGCCAGGGGCGATTTCTGAGCACAGAGCCTGGAGTAACCCCTGAGTGCTGCCGGGTGTGACCCCCCCCAAAAAAAAATCTGAGTGTGAACTGTGAGAGTTGTGATGGTATGAGAATGTGATTGTATGTATGTGTGTGAGCAACTGAGCATATGCATTCATGAAGGAAAGAGTCTTGAGTAAGCATAAGTGTGTAAATGAGTGTGAATGTGTATGTACAAATGTATAAATGTGAGACTGTGTGGGCGGGTGTGGGCAGAAGTGTGAGGATGTGTGAGTGAGTGAATGTCTGTGTGAGTGTTGTGTGAGAAGTGTGAGTGCATTTATGAATGTGTGTACAAGAAGGTAAGAGAGGGGCCGGCGAGGTGGGCCTAGAGGTAAGGTGTCTGCCTTGCAAGCGCTAGCCAAGGAAAGGACCATGTCCCATATGGTCCCCCCAAGCCAGGGGCAATTTCTGAGTGCGTAGCCAGGAGTAACCCCTGAGCATCAAACGGGTGTGACCCGAAAAACCAAAAAAAAAAAAAAAAGAAGAAGAAGAAGGTAAGAGAACGTGAATGAGAAAATTGGAGCATGTGTTGAAAAGTGTGTGAAAATGTCAGTATATATATGACTGAGGTAAGAGAAAGTGTGTATGAATATGAGAATAGGAGAGAGGGTGTTAGGGTAGGAGAGAGTAAGTGTAAGTGTGTTTATAAGTGTGAGTGAGAGTGCCCCGTGTTCAGCTCAGTGGCTCCAGGATCCTGCCTGTGAAGGGAGAGAAGTTGCAGAGACTCCGGATGTTTGCTCTCAGCTTCCTGGGCCCTCCAAAGACAAATAACTGCCTGTCTGCCAGCCGGGCGGGGCGGGCAGAGGCGCTGGTGAGGGCTCTGTTGAGGGGGCAGCATGACAGAAACCCTGGCTTGGGGACCCCATTTTCTGGCTTAGTACCCCATCTGAATGTTTGGGAACAATGTCTGTGAGACATTGGAAACAGTGAGTGAGTGGAAAATAGAGTGAAAGAGGGACTGGAGTGATAGTACTGCAGACTTGATTTTTACCTTGCACACTGCTAATACAGGTTCAATTTCCTTTACCCTATGTGGTCTCCCCAAACACTTGCAAAGAGTAGTTTCTAAGTGAAGAGTCAGGAGTCAACTCTGAGCATTGCTGGGTGTAGTCCAAAACCTAAAATAATAATGATAATGATAATGATAAGAGGAGAGATTATGCCCTCTGGTGCAGAGGAAAATCCAAAGTGGAGTCATTGGAGGGGTCTGTTGGTACAGACCTCCTTCTCAGAATCATGGTCAGCCATACTGAGAGTGGATGGGGCAGTGAGTGGCAGGGTAGGATAAGCCCTGGGCAGTAGTGTGGCACAGTGATGATGGGGCACACAGGACAGATCCTGGGAGGACAGAAGGGGTGAAGTGGACCTGAGGGTACAGAGATGTGTGTGTAGGTGCCAGGGCCAGGGGTAAGGACAATGGGGTAACAGGCTGGAAAATGGCCAGGAGACTTCTGCTGAGTGTTCGCTGTGCTGAGAGGCCCTTACTTCCCTCCACCTTGCCTGAGCAGACCAGAGGCCCTTTCAGAGCCCCTTTTACCTCAGGCCAGATCAGGTAGCAGTGGTTGCCCTCTGCACAGAGCAGCAGGTGGGGGCACTCTCTAGGGCCCCTCTGGACCACACAGTGTGCAAGAGTAGGGGCAGCCCAGAGAATGTTGCCTGGAAGATTCTGCACCTCAACCCTATCCAGGAGAGCTATTCTTAGGGACAATAAAACTGCTCTCACATTCCTGCAGGGGCAGAGAGAAGGAAGGGGGGTCAGAGCCTGCACTCCTCCACCCAATTCTAGGAGTGTCTTCAGGTGCTCCCCACAAGGTCCAAGAGATCCAAAGACCCCTAAGACCTGTCCCCCTGCCCTGTTCCCTGGGTCCCCGACTCCCAGCCTCTGAACACTCCCTCTCCAAACCTTCCTGCCCCAACCCCAAGATTTGGGAAACAACTGAGACCTGGGCTGGGCCATCAAAAGAACCAAATACTTGCATGGGGACTGCCAGGGAGATGTGGGAGTGACACTTGTCTGCTCAGACAGCAGAGAAGGCAGGCCTGTGGGGGTGGGGGGTGGGCCTGGGAGACAGCAGCCAGCTCGGCACAGGTGGGTGCTCCAAATCTCATTGTTCTCCTGGGTCATAGGAACAAGTTTGAACAGGCCTTCCATGCCCTGCCCACAACAGCCCCTGCCCTCTGCCACACGAACCCTGTGCCAGGTAGCTGCCAATCAATCTCTGTCACCCACTTTGGACACTGTCTGGCACGGAGGGGAGAGACTGTCCCTGGCCTGGAAGAGCACCTGACCCCATCCTGCATCTCAGAGACATTGACCCCTCCTGAGGCGAAAATGGATTTGGAGGGGCCCGGAGAGATAGCACAGCGATGTTTGCCTTGCAAGCAGCTGATCCAGGACCGAAGGTGGTTGGTTCGAATCCCAGTGTCCCATATGGTCCCCCGTGCGTGCCAGGAGCTATTTCTGAGCAGGCAGCCAGGAGTAACCCCTGAGCACTGCCGGGTGTGGCCCAAAAACCAAAACCAAAACAAAACAAAAAACAAAAACCAAAAAAAATGGATTTGGAGGGTGTACATTAGAGAAGAAAAATTGGGAGAGTGAGGGCCTAGTGTATTCTCAAGGGATCTGGACTGGCACATGGGACTTCAGATAATGGGGGTGAGAGGAAGCCTTGGAATGAGCATACCCCATTATCCAGAAGGCCTATGAACCTATGGGAACTCTGATTCTGGAATAAGGCATGTGGCTCATTCAGGAGTGTTACCTGGAGGAGGAGGTTTCATTCCTAGCAGATGTGAGTGGTCCCCTGGGCAAGAGTCTCTTCCCCCTAACACTAGTGTGCTGAGGGACAACTCTGAAATACAGAGGAGATGCTTGACGAGGTTGCTCTGTTTCTCCTCTTCATCTTGGTGTGAAACTTGGACATGCTTTAGCTGTCCTTCTGGGGGGTCTTGCGGGTTCACATATCCCAGCCTTTTGTTTTGTGATGTTGTGTTCTCCACACTCATGCCCATTTGATCATTCATGGCTTGGCAAACCTCCTGCTTTGGGACTTTCTGGGCACACCCTAAGGACCTGGAGCAGAATGAAACGCAACTGTGTCCACAGAGTCTGGTGGGGAGCAAGTCCGGAAGGAGTGGAAACGATTGACACATGCAGGGCTCTGATGGGAGAGAACTGGGTTTAGAGCTCCAGGCAGGCAAGAGAGATTTGTGCAGTGTTCCTGCAATCTAAGTGTAGCTCACTCGCTTGCTCACTCTCACTTGCTCACTCTCATTTTCTCTCTCACACAATCACATTTACACATTGACTCACACATACACTCACTTGCTCACATACACACACTGACTTAGACATTCACTTTCTCATTCACTGACTAACTCACATGCTCATTCACTCAATCATTCACTCACACAAATTCACTCACTCATTCAACCCACACTTACACTTACACTCACACACACGCACACACACCTACAGACATAAGTGGTCATACTCACACTCGCTCATTTATGAATTTACTCACTCACACTGACTCGCTCATTCTCCACTCACTTTTTCTCTCTCCATTGTTTTTTTGATTTGGGGCCACACATGATGATGCTCGGGGGTTACTCCTGGCTCTGCACTCTGGGATTTGGGGTAGCATATGGGATGCCAGGAATTGAACCCAGGTTGGCCATGTGCAAGCCAAGTACCTTATCCATTGTACTATGATTCCAGTTCCTCTTGACTCACTTTGTTATTAACTTGTTCACTTCTTTGATTTATTCACTCATTCATTCCCAAACTCATTCTCTCACCCACTCACTCATTCACGGAATCACTCTCACACATTTATTTATGCACTCATTCACTCTTTTAGTTGTTCCACTCATTCCACTGACACACTTATTTAACAGGTTGTTCCTTTGACCTTCACTTCCTGAGTTATAAACTCTTTCCTGACATGGGTCCTACCAGTCACGTAACAACATTCTCTCTCATAGGGTCCACTGTGGTCCTGATTGTAACCAATCACAGAGGTGGGGTGGGTGGGTGGATGGGTGGCACTCCCAACCCAGGCCTCATCCTTTTGGGTATCCCTCAGTGATGGGGTACACAGACTTACCTCCTGTCTAGACCTTGCCTTGCCACTTGATCTTAGAGGATCTTGCCTGATTCTAGAGATTGATTTCTGGGGCAGGGAAATTTGAGCCTACCGGAGACCAAGCTGAGTGGGAGGGACAGCAGTGTGACAGCATGGGTGGTGGGAGGGTAGAGAAGCCTTAAGCCTGTCTGGTCCCTTAATCTAAGATCTGTGCTCCCCATCCTGCCTCCTTCACCCTCAGCTCTCACCTCAGCCCCTTGGCACCTTCTATTTTTAATTTTTTCCCCTTTCCCGACCACATGTCCACTTCTAGGGACTGGAATAAGTTGGACCTAGGAGTTGGACCCTCTCTCCCCAGGTCCTTCTTCCTCACCTTCATACACCCCTTAATCTAAGGACCTAGAACAATTTGGGATGCATTTTGGAGGTGGCAGGAGCTGGTGAAAGTGAGCAGGGGTGAGAAAGAATAGGGAGTTGGCAGTGAAGAGTGGAAAAGGGAGTGCTTAGGGGGACCTCCTTCTGGGCTGGGGGGGGGCGCCAGGACTGGGCTCAGGTGTATTCTACAGTGCACGTGTCTCCAGTGTGGCTCGGAGGCTGGGGACGCGGGCCTGTCGGAGTAACAACTGAAGCCGGAGTCTGCGGAGAGCCCGGGACACGGCCCAGTGGTGGGAGGAGGGTGAGAGAAAGTCTAGCGGGGCAGACAGAGCTCCAAGAGGTCCCTCCTAGTGCCCTTCCATAGGCCTGGCCCCCTGTCATTCTGCTGTCACCCCTCATTTTCTCCTCTTGGGGGTTTCCTTCAGGGCCTCCTTTTCAGTCAGAGGAGGGGCCTTCACCTCTGAACCTGGTTACTTCCTTCGTCCCTGAGTCCAGTCAACTCTCAAATGGGGCCACTGAGGCCTATGAGGTGGCCCTAGGCCATAGGCCTATAATGTGGAGCCTAGGCTTGGCAGACTGGAGCCTGGCTTTTATTCCTGCACTGCACCGGGTGTGTGTTCATTCTCCCTAGAATGATAGTGAAACAGGGTGAGCCTAGCATCTATAGGTGGCTGGAGATGGCTCAGGGCTTTTTTATGTGGTTCTGGCTGGCAGCTTGGAGGAAAAGCTAGACATTGGGTTCAGGGCCTCCTTATCACCCAAGTGGGAAAGGGGTGGGGTCAATAATTCGTATGTTAACAAGTCCCTTCCAGGGATTCTAGGGTCCTCTTAAATTTGAAATCCTCTGGCAGATGCCTCTAGCTTTCCTCTCCCTTTGCCTGAGGTCCGGTGTATGTGTGCATGCGTGCATGTATGTGTATGAACATTTGAGCTAGTCCTATCATTACCAAATCATCCCTCATTAGCTCTTTTCTTTCTTTCTTTCTTTCTTTCTTTTTTTTTTGTCTTTAAAAATTGGGGGGGGGGGCACACCATCGGTGCTCAGGTATCTCTCCTAGCAGGACTCACACCACCTTATGGAGTACTTGGGACTGCATCCAGATGGGCTGCATGCAAACCAAGTGTCCTATTGAACTATCTCTCTGACCCCTCACTAGCTTTCCTGCTCCAAGAAATGTGTGTGTCCATGTCCAAGAAATTTGTGTGTGTGTATGAGAGAGAGAGGGGGGGGGGATACAGCTTTCTGTACCTCCAGGCAATGCTCCTGAAATATTTCAGGCTCTGTGCCTGCAGAGGTGGCTTTCAAGCAGGTGGTAGACCCAAGGGAGCCTACTGTTTCCTTCCTCACAGTCTCCTTTCTCCATAGCAGCCACAGCCAGGAGCCAGCACTCTGTGAACTAAACTCTGAGATACCACCATGACAGCCAGGCAGGTTGTCAGGAAGGCTTTATTTAAGGAAGTTCTGCCACCCTTCTCACAGAGTATGTGGCTTGCTGGTGCCAAGCGTGTTCTGGTTACAGCCACCATCCATTCTCCCCACCTCTTGGAGGACCCTGTTTTCTGGTACCATCTGAAGGTGTGAGGCTCATTGGGACAGGAACAAAGGAGTCTAGATGGCATTTGTCCTGGTACCTTGGGCTTCTTTCATCATGGCTCCTCTCCTGGGATCCCCCATTCAGTGGGTATTTAGCTAGGAAATGAGTATCCACGCCATGTTCTCAGGTTAGATTGGATGAGAGGAGGACAGGAGAACCATCTGGGAAGACAGGTGGCAGATGAGGAGGAGACTTGGGACTCAGAACAGAAATAGCTGTGGGAAGAGGGGGCTTGGTGGTGAAGGGCAGTACAAACAAACCAGGAGAGAGACTGAGGAACACTGAGGAAGGAGAGAGGTATAGGGGAGGGCTCTGAGATCCTGGGAATCTTAAGGCTCTGCCTGTAGGAAAGAGGTCTGAAAGACCCCAGATGGGGACTCTACCCCAGGATGTACCTGGGGGCCTCCCACAAGCATTGCTGCTGTCCTGTCTCTGAAGCACTTTGTGTCTTTGGTAGTACTGGGTGGTTGGGTTTGATATTCTTTGTTTTGTTTTGTGTTTGGGCCATACCTGAAAGTGCTCAGGGATCACTTCTGAGGGGCTCAGGGGACCATATGGGGTACAGGAGATTGAACCTGGGTTAGTTGCATGCAAGGCAAGTGCCTTGCCCACTGTACTGTCATTCTGGCCTTGGGTTTGATGGTTTTATCTTCTAGGAAGACAGGAAGGTCTCCTTCCCAGAGGGGAACTTGGGCAGGTCCAGGCAACATGAGGGCAATCAGGGGAGTAGTGCATGACAGTGCCCTGTCTGACCTTGAAGAACATTCACACCTCTGTAAGCAGCACCAAAGCTAAGCCAAGGTCTCTGGTTTCTGAAGGCTTTAGGTGCTAAGGAGTTAGGGGTCCTTTATTCTAGAGCAGGGGTCCTCAAACTCTTTAAATAGGGGGCTAGTTCACTGCCTTCAGACCGTTGGAGGGCCAGACTATAATTTAAAAAAAAACTATGACGGGGCCGGGTAGGTGGCGCTGGAGGTAAGGTGTCTGCCTTGCAAGCGCTAGCCAAGGAAGGACCGCGGTTCGATCCCCCGGCGTCCCATATGGTCCCCCCAAGCCAGGGGCGATTTCTGAGCGCTTAGCCAGGAGTAACCCCTGAGCGTCAAACGGGTGTGGCCCAAAAACCAAAAAAAAAAACTATGAACAAATCCCTATGCACACTAAACATATATTACTTTGATACCAAACATGGAAACAAGTACAATATTTAAAATGAAGAACAAATAAAGTTAAACCAACAAATTTAACAGTATTTTAGTGGGAACTAGGGGTCTATTTTTAATGGGAACTATGAGTCTGCTTTTGAGGACCCCTGCCCTGAGAGGAGGAATCAAGAGACAGAGAGAAGGAGGGGAGTTAGAGTGTGCAGTGCACATCCACACATGTTGCACTGCTGGCCTGGGATGAGTTGCCTGCTAAGCAGGACAGGCATTAGCAGCAAACCCACCCAGTGGACCTGATAAATGTCGTCTGCAGGCCACATGTGGCTGTAGTTTGAGGACCCTTGTTCTAGAGCCTCTCCCCAGCACAGAACCTGGCTCAGAGCTGGTTGCATTACCTGGTACCTGGAATCAAAGATAAGCACAGGGGCATATCTGTAGTACTGACTGGCTCCATTTCTTGTCACAGGACTGCAGATGGGGAACAGGGAATGCTGTAGTTCCATGTGCCCAAGAACTCACCTACCAACTGACCCATGTGCCCATTCACACGTTCACCCACCCACTCACCTACCTACCAATTGACCTACTTATCCACCCACCCGTCTACCACCAACTCACTCACCTATCCACTTATCCACCCATCAACTGATCCACTTACCTACCCAACCATCAATTTATCCCCTCACCATATATTGACCCACTGACCCATCAATTCACCCATCCACTCACCAATCCATTCACTTACACCTGCACCCATCAAGTGCCCATCCGTTCACTCCCCACCCACTCACATTCATTTATCTGTCCATCCATCCGTGCACTCACCCAACTATCCATCCACCCATCCACTCACTGACCCACTTACCCATCCATTCGTCCATCCATACACCCACTCACCAGTTTGCCCACCCACACATTTATTTATTCACTCATCCTTCCAACCATTCCCATACCCACCCGCCCATCCTGCCAAACTAAGCCATAAACCTGGAGAATGATTTGTTGCAGAGCTGAAAGAGCCCATTTTTCTGAATGAGGAAATGAGGTTCAGAAGGAAAGGGCTTGGAGACATGGCAGGGAATTGCTGCTCCTTCCTGGACACCACAAGTTCTACCCTGTGCCTGGGCATGGAATCATGTTTAAAAAGCTGCCAGGGCAGGTATGACCGAGTGAGCGAATGATGAAGTGTGAATGTGTGAGTGTTGTATTAGTGTGTTTGCATTTCGCCTGTGTGCATGTGGGTCTGTCTGCATGTATATGGTTATGTGAGAGAGTGACTGTGTGTCGCATTTGAGTGTGTGGACATTTGGCCTCTGTGCGCATGTGGGAGAGTACACATGTGTTGCATAGCTCTGCAGAGAGCAGTACATCTAAGTATGGAAGCACGTGAGAACAGGTATTGCTCTGTGCTCTTCCTTTCCTTCTGCTAAGATTTCTTGGGCAACCTAAATCCGAGCATAACCTTTACATTTTATTCGTCACCTCTCTGATCCTCTCTCCCTGTACTGGCCAGCCCTTTGTTTCTATTGGAGTAATTTCTTTTGTATCTAAGGGAGATTCAGAGCGGAGATGGTATTTTTGCAGGTGTTGAAGGCCCCTTTGAGAGCCAGGTGAAAAATGACTTTTCCAGCACTAATTCCTGTACCCAGCACCCTATTTCCAGGTGGGCAGTGCAGGAAGTAGACGGACAGAAAATATGGACAGAGAACTCTGGATCTCCAACCCATACCAGTCAAGGACCTAGCTCCCTGCAGCCTGCTGCCCCCAGCCACCCTCAAGTCGCTTCCTTTTTCCCTCTCTTGCTCCCCAACCCCAAGAGCTACAGAAAACAGGCCAATCCAAACAAAGGCTTCTCAGACACCCACCAATTCTGGTAAAGGACAGGTCAGAGCATTGCCCAATCGATGCAAAGGGCATGTGGAGGAGCCCACCAATGAAAACAAAGGACACAGCAGGCTTTCTAAGCCTGGGGTGTGTGTGTAGGGAGCGGGCTGCTGTGAGCAGAAGGCAAAGAGGGCCAGGAGATTCTGGATGTGGATTCTGGACCTGGTTCTGCCCTGACTGATTGGCTGACCCCAGAGGGGCTGTGGCTTCTTTGGGAGGCCTCAGTGTTCTCATCTGCTAAATGGGAGACTCGGCTGCCTCAAGCCTGCAGCTCTGAACAACGTCTTTGCTCACCTGGGTTACTCCCACAGTGGACGCCATGGAGGGGGACCCCTTAGGGCCTGTCCCACCCCAGTCGGAATACACTGTGTTAGCACCTGCTTGGGAGGTGTTCTGGGTTTTCCCGATTTCAGTGTCTTCAGCTGGCTGACTTGGGGGTCACAGTAGCTTGTATATGTGCTGTGAGGGTGATGTGGAAGCTCGGCTCAGGTGAACTAGAAAATAATTGGTATCTGTGTGGACCTTAGGGCTTTAAGAGACTGTGTATATGAGGCTGAGTATGGTTGGTATTGAGAACAGTTGATGTGTGAACAGCAAACAAGGACAAATAACCAAGGGTTCGACTTAGACCTAGTCTGTGTGGGGATTGTCTTTCTTTTTTCTTTTTTGTTTATTTGAGTCACATCCAGCTATGCTCAGGCCTTCCTCCCATCTGGGGTGTCTGATATTGAACCTGGGCTGGCAACCTGCAAGGTAAGCCACCACTACCACTACTCTGGTTCCCAAGGGATTGTCTTGACTGGATTTAGTAAGTTCTTGAGGACAGAGTAATAGCCCCAAGACAGAAATAGGAGGTAGGTGTGAAGAGGAGAGTGGTTGGGAAGGCCATGCCAAGTGAGCTTTGGAAGGAAAAGCAGCCCTACAGCTCCCTCCTGGAAACCTAGGAATGAGGACCAAGATGGAGGGTGAGGGAAGGACACTGGAAGACAACAAGATACAAGGGGCAAAATTTGGAGCTGAAGGCTGTACCCCAATCTCCTCTGGAAGCTAAAGCAGGAGCCTCCCTGCAAATTCTGAAAAGGGGCACTTAGCCCATTCTTGCACACCTGCTCACTTTCTCCTTTCCTCCTGATGGACTCAACCTATGTAATTTAAACACACACATACACTCAAGTACGCGCGCACACTCTCTCTGTCTCTCTCTCTCTCTCTCTGTCTCTCTGTCTGTCTCTCTCTCTCTGTCTCTCTGTCTCTCTGTCTCTCTCTGTCTCTCTGTCTCTCTGTCTCTCTGTCTCTCTCTCTCAGCTATCCCTGGACCTTAGTCAGAAGAAAGAAATTGGAGACTGAGAGTCCTTTATCTGCGTGGTTCAGTATACTCTGTGCAACATCTTAATCTCCACTCTCCATCTCATGCTGGACAGTTTCTGGTCCCTCCTTCAGGGTGGATCTCCTTCTCTGGACAAGTCTCATCTTGTTCTCCTAGAGCATAACCACTGACAATGGTTCTGTCAACCAATAGAAATAAGGCCATGGTTATTTCCCCTTGATTAGGGTCCAAGGGATAGCATCAATGGGTAGGGCACTTGCCTTGTACATGGTCAAATTTCTTCAATTCCTGGCATCCCATATGGTCTCCCTAGCTTGCCAGGAATAATTTCTTAGTGCAGAGCCTAGACCCTAGCAGGGGTCTGCAACCTTTCAGACATAAAGAGCCACTTGGACCCGTTTCCGAAGGAAACTGGGAGCCGCAAAACCATTGCAACATTTAAAACAAATATAACACTGCATATATTGTTTCTTACCTTAATGCTATATACGTCACCAGGTACGGCTGCCTCCATTGGCTCCGCTCCTCAGCTCCGCCTCACTGCTATAGATATAGCGGAGAGAAGCGGAGCTGAGATTAAAGCAGTATTTTTTTTTTCTGACATCGGCTCCGGAGCCGCGGCAAGCCTTCAAAAGAGCCGCATGCGGCTCCGGAGCCGCAGGTTGCCGACACCTGCCCTAGAGTAACCACAAAGCATGCTGGCTGTTTTATTAACTCAAAAGTTTTATTAACTCACCTGCACTCCCAGGATTGTAATTATCATTTTATTTTATTTTTGTTTTTGTTTTGGGGTCACACCTGGCAGTGTTCCGGGATTATTCCTGGCTCTGCACTCAGAAATCATTCCTGGCAGGCTTGGGGGATCATATGGGATACCAAGGATCTAACCCAGGTCAATCGCATGCAAGGCAAATGTCTTACCCTCTGTACTATAGCTCTGGACCAGCATTGTAATTTTTGATCATTCACAATATCGCTGTGGGTTCATGCTGTGCTGTGGTCCACTAAGACCCCCAATCTCATTGTGTTTTTATATGGTTGGGAACCAAGCTGTATTCCTTGCCATCTTCCAGTTCATCACTTTGCATTTGGATGATGATAGTTTGAGCCCAGTTGGTGGTGTTCAGAGCCCTGTTCCTTGCTTGTGGTCACTCCCCATCAGTGCTCAGGGGATCATGTGGTACCTGAGCACCTGCAAGCAAAGCATTTTCTGGAGCTCTTTGAGTCATTGCCCCACTCCTGCCTTTGCATAATGAGCACAGGCCCCGATCTCCAGGGGTAGACAGCAGAGGGAACATTCAAGGGCTGGTGAGGAGAAAGGATCCAGCTGAGCAGTGATATGAGTCACAGGACTGCCTTGGCCCAGGGACCCCCTGTTCCATTACCTTCCTCTTTGATCCCAGTGGTTTTGGCCAAGTTAATAGAGCAAGAAGCACAGAGCTTTGTTGTTCCTTTTCCGGCTCTCCAAGGACGGGGCTTGGGCAAGGCTGGAGGCAGTCAAGGCTGACTTCAACACTCTCCACTGTCTTGCCCAGGGCTGGCCCCACTGTCACTTTTTCTTCTTGGGGGCTCAGGCACCCTTTTGGCCTCCAGTTTTTCCAGCCCAACCCATCACTATACTGAGAAATGAGACCAGAAACCAGCGCCTGTAGGGAGAGTAGTGAGCAGGATGTCTCCATCCTATACCTACCTACCTGCTGTGTGCTGAGCCCCAAGCTGTGCACCTCTCTCATTCCCATCAGCCCTGGCATGGTTGTCCCTAATGTACAAAGAGAAGCTGAATTCTAGTTAAGGGCCAGAGTGAAGCTGGGGTGCAGGTTGAGGGGAATTGTTACATGCTTTCTCATGCTTTGTGGGAGCTTGTGCTTCCCCTGCTCTGCTGGGGCTGTGGGAGTAAAAACCAAGAGAGCAGAGTCTGGTCTAGTCTTGCACTCTGGGCTCTCTTGCTGTTTTTTGTTAGGTCCTGGGCCCTTCTTGGATCCTCAGTTTCCACATGTGAAAGAGAAGGGATGTGAACTGTGGAACTAAAGGCTTATTATAAGGCTTCAGGTTCCCATGTCTAAGAGCAGGGGTCCTCAAACATTTTAAACAGGGAGATAGTTCACTGTTCCTCAGATTGTTGAAGAGCCAGACTATAGTTTTATTTATTTTTTAAAAAAACTATGAACAAATCTTATTTTGAAGTAAATAAAAAGGGAACAAGTACAGCATTTAAAATGAAGAACAAATAAAGTTAATTCAACAAACTCACCAGTATTTCAGTGGAAACTATGGGTCTGTTTTTGACAATCTGTAGTTTGAGGACCCCTGCCTGAGACTGAGAAGAGCAGTTGAGAGACAGAGAGAAGGAGGGGAGTCAGATGTGCACTGCTGGTCTGGGATGAGTTGACGGCTAAGTAGGACAGGCAGTGGTGGCAAAATCACTCAGTGGGCCTGCTAAATGCTCTTGGCCTGTGGCCCATAGGCTGTAGTTTGAGATTCCTGCCTAAGATCCTCAGGACCTTCTCTAGGCCACAGTCAGGGCTCAGAGCACTGCGGCACACAGGGCTTGGCTGATTTGGCTGTTGGGGCTTCTCACAGCTCTTTCCTCTCTTCCAGGATGCTCTGCTGAACCTGGGCTCTGTCATCGATGTGGTGGGCCTGCAGCGTGCTGTCAAGGAGGCCTTCTCCTCTGTACTTCCCAAAGTGGTAGGTGCCTGGCCCCATATTTCCTGCTGGTCCCCAGACCTTCACCTTGCTCTGTACCACCTCTCCCAGACTTGAAAAGAAAGACTCCTTTTATCCCTATCCATGTTTCCAACCCAGAAGTATCTTGAGGGGAAGTGAAGGGTATGAGGATAGTGTTCTGAGGGGATGACCTGGAAGAGGAGGAAGAGGGCTGAAGCAAGGCACAAAGAATGCTCTCTTGTGGGAATCTAGGGATGGTCAAGTCAGGCAGGACTTTGAATAGGCCAACCAAACCATGCAGGAAAGGACGAGAGGCTCTGGTGGGATCTGGGAACAATGGAAGGGCTTGTGGGTAGACTTACAGAAGAGCTACCTGGCTGTTGATTCAGGGAGGTGCAGCCATGTGACCTGCCCAAATGGCCTGGGTCCCATCACGGCTCCAAAATGACAAGAGAGTCCAGGGGCCAGACAGATAGCATGGAGAAGGATGGTGGTTCGAATGCTGGCATCCCATATGGTCCCCCAATCCTGCCAGGAGCAATTTCTGAGCTTAGAGCCAGGAGTAACCCCTAAGCGCTGTCAGTTGTGACCTAAAAACCAAAATAATAATAATAATAATAATAATAATAATAATAAAAAGAGTCCACCCAAACACCAATCAAGGTGTCCAATCTAGAAATGCTGTTTCCCTCTGACCCATTGAAGCACAGAACATAAGGCTTAATTTCAGAGGAGATGGCAGATGAGGCATGTGGAGGGGCACTGGGGGACAGCATAATTGGAGACAGCCCCAGGCCATGCCCAGCCTGCCTCTAAGGGCCACCACTCTTCCACTGGGCGGGAAGAACTGATCCTCCAGGCCACTGAACCTACATAGTACAGAAGAGAGAAACAGGGGTCTTCAAGGGGCCTGGGGAGGGTTTTTTTTTTTGGTTTCTGGGCCACACCTGGCGGTGCTCAGGGGTTACTCCTGGCTGTCTGCTCAGAAATAGCTCCTGGCAGGCTCGGGGGACCATATGGGACACCGGGATTTGAACCAACCACCTTTGGTCCTGGATCAGCTGCTTGCAAGGCAAACGCCGCTGAGCTATCTCTCCGGGCCCTGGGGAGGGTTTTGACCTGGCCCAAGGAGCACGAGCAGAAGAGATGTTCACACAGAGATCCCACATCCTCTCCACTTCTGCTAAGCAATACCTCAGCCTCTACTCCAGGAACTACAGCTCATTCAGAAGATTCCTCCTCCTGCCACTGCTCTGCTGCTTGATGAATGAACCCCTGGAGGCCCAGAGAGGGAGGGCACTTCTCCAAGGTCACACAGCACTGGGCCCAGAGACAAATGATGCTTGGCATCTAATTCTCCCTCCCCACCTTACACCCCCATTCCCTTCCCCAGCGCTGCCTTCTCAAAACCCTAGAAGTTCAGAGCCCAAGAGGAAGGCTAATGAGTGAGCTTTATTGGGCGTGAAATTGGTAGGAAGTGGGTGGTGTGTTGGCACCCAGAAATAAATCCTCACGGAGAAGGATGGGACTGAGGCAGCACCTATCCCTGGCAGAAGCACATCTAGAAATGGGGAGGGGGCAGCAGCCACCGGACCCTCTGTCCTCACGGGCAGGGTGCCCTGGACTTGTGCCAGCCTGACACTTGATGAGAATTAACAGTGCCTTGTGGCTGAGCAGAAGACAGCAGTGCCCAGAGAATGACTCCGGGGTGATGGGAAAGCCCACCTGGAGACCGTAGGAACTAAGGCAGCTAGCACTGGGGGGAGTCCTAGCACCGACCCCCCACAACACAGTGGTTGGGGGAAATGGGGAGTCATCCCTGTGCCCAAGGAGATGGAGGTCAGCTCTGGACACCACACAGACACACCCTGTAGTGTGAGAGGGGAGAAATGCTTGCCCTCAGCACCTGGCCCCCTCATTAGCACCCATTGTAGCAGAGGCCCAGAGCCCCAGCCCCAGCCTGGATGACACAAGCAGAGATGCAGATGGCGCTGCGGACCGCGGAGATGCCTCCCTGCTTCGCTCCAGTCAGCTCCGCTAATTTTATCCCTGGCTGAAGGCGAGGGGGCGGGAGACAGACGGACACTCGGAAGTGAGGCTCTGTCCTCGCACCCCCTCTCTGTGGGATCCAGGGCGGGTGGGGTTTCACCAAGCCTCTCAGGAGGAGCCCTGAGCAAGGGAGCAGTTGGCAGTGCTCCCAGTTGATGAATCCTGAGGCTCCACCCAGGTCTCCGCAGGACCTGGCATTGCTGGCGTCCTTGCCCCTCATTCTCCTGGGACTCCAGAGGTCCCTGACTGGGGTTGATTGGCCAGGGTGAGCCTTGGGGATCCACCCTCGTGTCGCTCCCCATGGCACCCTCTGTCAACGCAGAGATGAGCACACTCAAGGCAGTGGGATGTCTGGCTGTGGGAAATAAATCCTGTGGCTCCCCAAACACCGGTGCTCCCTCCTGGCTTCTTGCCCTCCCAGTGTCGATAGGCCTTTCTAGCTAGCCCAGGAGATCCTAAGCCTGCCTCTTGTGACCCCTAACCCCCTCTCTCAGCTTACTGAGAGAGAGCCCCCATTCCTAGAATGTGTCCTTTACAGTGCTTTCAGAAAGCTATTTTGGTTTGCCTGTGTCCCCATGGTAGGAGGCACATTTCTGGGGCACCCTGAGATCTTCCTCTGAGTAGATGCTTGCTTATGTTTGTTGAGGCTAAGACGGGTAAGAAAGTGTGTGTGTGTGTGTGTGTGTGTGTGTGTGTGTGTGTGTGTGTGTGTGTGTGTGTCCTTCCCTGAACTTTGGTTTCATGGGGGGTAAGTAAGGACATTGATTCCCTACCTGTTCAGAATGGAGGCAGGGGGAACAGAGAGAAACAAGGAGAGAGAGAGTGAGAGAGAGAGAGAGATACTGTCTTTTTTTTTTGGGGGGGGGGGTCACACCCGGCGGTGCTCAGGGGTTACTCCTGGCTGTCTGCTCAGAAATAGCTCCTGGCAGGCACGGGGGACCATATGGGACACCGGGATTCGAACCAACCACCTTTGGTCCTGGATGGGCTGCTTGCAAGGCAAACGCCGCTGTGCTATCTCTCCGTGAGATACTGTCTTAAAGGAATTTCCCACACTGGTCTCACGTCAGTCTCTGTGACCTGGCAACTAGAAGCCAGTGTTGGGCTTTATTGGTCCACACAGGGACCTGTCACTAGGCTGTGTGCAACTGGGCTGGGCAGGGATATGCATCTCACCAGGACTTTCTGTTCTAGGAAACTGTCTACACCTACCTGCTGGATGGTCAGTCCCGGCTGGTATGTGAGGACCCACCGCATGAGCTGCCCCAGGAGGGACAAGTCCGGTAAGCTCTTTCCCAAGATCTCAAGACCATGCCAGCCCTCTCCTGCTAGAAGAACCTCCCTCCTCCCTGGGCTCCAGTACTGCAGGGAGAATCATCAGGATCCCCCCTTATGGGTGGTATCTTTCTAGAGCATTTGTAAATCTACACGGCCTCCTTAAAACATTTGGGGGTATTGGGGCTCAGAGGCCTTACAGACTGGAGAAGCTCAATTCGGGGTTCTCCTAGTGAGAGGAGGCTGGGCCTAGAGTTCATGTCTGGTTTTAGGGCAGCAGTGTCCAGGAACTGCTGCTGGCCAGGAGCCAGGTACTCCTCGCTCAAACCCCTGCTTACCAGCAGTGGGCTCTTGACCTTGGGCAAATACCACCCACCTCTCTGCATCTCATCCTGCTGCTGCTTGTAAAGAGATGTGGGCTGGTGAGATGGAGCCAAGGCCAGAACACCTGTGTCACATGTCAGTCCCTGGGTTCAAGTCCCAGCTCTTCATGGTCCGAGCACTATTGGTGTGACCCCAAAATAAACCAATAGAAGAGGGTTGCTGGAGATAAAAGTGAGTTGAGTACATAGGAGGCGCTTAAAGCTGATTCTATGAGTATGAAACTTCGCATTACAAGAGAATATAGAGGCCATGGACTTGAGGTGCTTGCTCTGCCTTCACTCCCAATCCCTTGGATCCCTCAGAATTGAGCTTCTTTATTATGCACATGGGTGAACCGGGTGGACTGAGTCCAAGCCCACAGGCATGGAGCAAAGTGGGTCTGGGACAGTGTCCTGGCTGCTGGCCTTTTGGGGGGATCAGTTGGGGGGAGTCAGTTTGGTCAAAAAAAAAGAGTGTGCTGAGGGCAGGAAAGCTAATTTCAGGGTAGAGCAGATGAGAGACATATGGCCACTACTTTCTTCACATCCTGGGTGATGGTTGGGAGATAAGGAGCTGAAGCCTAGATGGCAGAGGGGGCCACATCCCAGGTCCCTGGGAACAAAGGGGTAGTCTAGATAAGGGTGAGGAAGTCTCAGAGGAACCTGCATTGTGCTGGCCCCTCTCATGCTCCAGACCTTACCCTCAGAGGTGCTGGGCACCCACTCACTTGGATTCTAGCAGCACTGAAGGAGATGTTTTAGACACCCCAGGGGAGACATAGAGAGATGTGAAGGAGGAAGAGCACTGGAATGGGAGTCAGCCTTTGCTTATCTGATCCTTCCTTTTCTTTGTTATTTTTACCTCGGGGTGCTGGGAAGGGTGACTGATGCCAGGCTGCTCAGGGTTCAACAGTGCTTGGAACGACCAGGGCCTCTCCTGGTGGTGCTAGGGGACTCAGTGACTATAATCCACTCTGATGGACCATGAGATGCTGTGACCATATAGGCTAGACCTGGGTGCCACCCCAGGGCCTCTTTACAGCCTGTGGACCTGCAGGTTCTTATTTACAAAACGGAGATAACAGAAGGACCTTTCAGCATAGCTGCTAATAGGTGTCCCTGAGTAACCAGCCCAGAGACCCTCAGAGCATCTCATATCTGTCCTGCCCTTACACACAAGAGGCCCTCAGGCCCTCCAGCCCCTTATCCAACATACTTCCTCTGGATCACTATGCAAGGAGGAGGCCTTGGTCTGGCCTCCATCCTCTTTCCTATGGAATGGGTGTGGCTGACCTGGAGATAGTGCCCATCCAGGTAGGCTGGAGGGTTGGCAGGCTGCAAACAGTGGCAGGTGGGAAGACAGATAAGGCTCAAGGACAGATAAAGGGCCCATGGGGGCCTGAGGAAGGACACCAGCCCCTCTCTCCACCCTGCCCATCCTGGTCTCTCAGATACCCAGTTTCTTCCTACAAATGATCTTGCTGCTCCCTCCTCCCTCTTAGGACAGGCCCCGGGCTGCAATTCTGTGCTTCCGGAGGATTGATTCTGGCTTCAGAGAAAGTGACAGGGTGGGTTGGAGCCACAGCACAGTGGGTAGGGAGCTTACCTTGCATACGCTGACCTGGGTTCAATCCCTGGCATCTCTAAGTCATCCCTGGCACCTCCGAATGATCCCTGAGCACTGCTGGGTGTAGCCTCCAAACCGGAAATAAACAAAAATAGAGTATGCAGGGGTGTGAGGACAGAGGCTTGGGCTACATTCATCAGAGCCTCCGAACCTCCTTTCTTGCAAAGCCCTCTGAGGGCTGCCAGGACCTGAACACAGGGAATCCTGGCAGGCTGCCTTTGAGGGGCATCTTTGAAAGCTTTACCTACTGCTTTTTGACGTTCCCTGGTGCCGGTGCCCCCTTTGCCAGATCTCCCACCCTATTTCAGGTCCCAGCCCCACTGCCTCCTCCTTATTGTGTCTTCTGCCATCTTCAAGTTGCTGATTACCCACTGCTGAGCCCAGCAGATCTGGAACCTTCCAGCTGCAGCGAGACGCCGCCCACGCCAGCCTGAGATGCTTGTCTCGCTCAGCCATCAACAGGGGGTTGGGGAGACTCAACCTCAGGAAACTTCTCCCTCAGTGACTCCCCCCACCTCTTTTCGCTGCCTTAGGGACCCCTGGGCCTGTGGTGGTGGTGTTACAGGGAAGACTCTTCCTAGTATCCCCATTCCAAGGCAAGTGAAGGGAACCCCAGGGCCCTAGTCATGGTTTGTCCTCAGAAAGTGGAAAGGTTTTTTTAGGGAGCTCAGAGCTCCAACCTTTCATCACACAGTCTCCCAGGCACGGAGTCCCACACCAGAAGGCCAGAGCAGAGCAAGGATGTGGTTCCAGGACGGGGTGCTCAGTGAGACAGAGGAGCCCGGACTCTCAGCTCTCCCTTCGCAGGGAGAGACGTTCCCTTTATTCATCTTGACTGAACAAATAGTTGCTAAAGGGACGGAGCCGCCATAAAACCCACGCCCATCCTCCTGCGCTCTGTGCCCATCTGTCTACCTTCTCGGGCACACCATGACCCAGTCATTAGCCCTCACCTGGACAGCTGGCCGGACCCTGCCCCCACCTACCACCTCAACCTGGCAGGTGGGGCAGGAAGTGGGGAGCCAGGAGGGTGAAAGAGGGAGAGCCAGCGGGGGCATGAGCAGTGTGCAGCCCCCACTCAGAGGATGGGGGAGACTGGGTCTGTGAATGCCACTGGAGCACCCAGGGTTCATAGCTGTGGGATGGATTTAGGTGAGCCGGGCCTGGCACACTCCAGCCTGGACTGTGACATGTGGATGGGCCCTGGGAGGCAGGGGCAGAACAGAATGCCCAGGCTGGTCTTCAGAAGATGTTTGGTGTCAGGCAGACCCTCCCAAGTTCCCAGCCCTGCTGCTAAGGTCTGAGTGGGTCCCTCCTGGGACTTGCTTTCTGGACTCTCTCAGATTATCACCATCACTTGCTAAAAATCCTTCCTGGGTCCTGCCCCCTTCATGAATCAAACCCCACACTTCTGCCTGGGTCTCTCCCTCCAGTCACAAAATCCTTGTAGCTCCACCTCCAGAAGATAAGCCAGCTCACTTCTGAGCCTTTGCACTTGCTATTTTATAGCCTGCACATAGCCTTTCCTGCTGCCCGGGCAGCCTTTCTTCAGAATAGGCATCTCATCCTCTAGGAAGTCTTCTCAGACTCCACTTCCGTCTTTTCCCTAGAAGGACTGAGGCTGTCCTTCCTCCCTTTGTCATGCCCCTTATCCCGACACTCACATGTGGCTCTGTGTACCCGTCAGTGCCCATATTTCTGCAGGGCTCTCAGAGTCAGCTGCATATTGACACTAACATGGTGGAATGACAGGCTTTCAGGACATGCTATGGAGGCTGTCTCCAGTGGGAATACTTGCTGTGGCTCCGGCATGGAGGATGGGTTTGGGTAGGGATGGGTGATTGATGGGCCTTAGGCCACAACGGGGAGTGTTCAAGTGTTCTAAGGCTACTCCAGCTCATTGCTAGGGGTCGCTGCTGGTGGTGCCAGGGATCTAACCCAGCTTCCCATGTACAAAGCATTCGATCCACCTGCCTTTTGAGCTTTCTCTTTAGCTCTGTTTTGGTGTATTTTTTCCCCATGGAGTGGCTTCCCCAGTAGTGCTCAGAAACTGTGGGGTGCACTCCCAGAGATACTCAGCCTAGTGGCTGGGGCCAGAGACTGGTGCCTCAGAAGTGTGGAGGACTCTAGGGGGCTGCATCCAGTGGGTCAGGGGACAACCCATGCAGCGCTGGGGATCAGACTTATTCTTCAGTCCCTGGACCCATCTCCCGAGGACCCTGGAGGGTGGGTCTAAGGGACCCAATGGGAACATAAAGCTAGGGGAGGGGCCCTTGCAGGCTTAGGGGACATGGGTCATATTTGATACTACACTTGATCTTAGCCAGAAGGCCGAGAAGCAATGACATGGATCATATTTGAGTTGGGTAGTGGCTTAGAAGTGCAGACAGGGCAATGATAAGGGTTACACAGGGGACAAGGCAGCCACTGAAAGGGGGAGAAGGGATGAGGAGGTAGGTTAGGACGGCATGTGTAGTTGCAAGGGATGGTGCTCATGAGAAGGGAGCACAGAAGCAGGTCTTGAGGGAGTGTCTTAGGGTGCAGGGTTTGGGGCTCAGGAAAGGGGCTGAGAGTTATAACAACTTGGTAGTGGAGAAGAGGATTTTGCGGAAGAAAGGCTGGGGCAGAATTCTACAGTTCTGCACAGGGCACACAGGGCTGCTCCGGTAGGTGCAAGTGTTGTCCTCAAGGACGGGCAATGCCAACAGCGCTCCCTAGTGGCAGCCCAATAACCTAGTAGCATCTAAGGGTCACCTAAGCCAGAGCTTGCCCATAATGAAGCCTAAGGGGTTGCTCCCAGGACTAGAGGGAGAAGGCTCAATGGAATGGACAGTTAATCACCAGGGAGTCACATTTGGTGAAGAATCAGGTTCAGTGGCCACATATTTTTCCTGTGAGAGCCTGGAGTGAGATCTCTGACACCTCGTGATCACCTGAAAGACTGCTTGGAACAATTTCTCAGCTAGAAGTAGGTCTTGAGAGCATGGCCAGGAAATTCAAGGAGCCGGAGAGAGGGTACAGTGAGTAAGGCCTCACATGAGGCTGACAGGCTTTGATCCCCAGGAACCCATATGGCTCCTCAAGCACCACCAGGAGTAATTCCTGAATATCACCTCGTTTGGCCAAACAAAAGAGAACAAAACAAAAACCCAATAAAAGCAAACCAAAAAACAAAGGCTAAGAAGTGGCAGGGCCCCCGAAATCCAGGCCTAGAGGTCCAAGTGGTGCAGGTGGGAAGTGGAGAAATACCTCAGGTTCTTGTGGATTCAAAACTGGCCAACAACCCAGGAGAGACCATCAGGTTCAGAAGCCATGAGGCCTGCACAACTGTGGTCCCTCATGAGGCCTCACCTCCTTGGTACCATTTTTTTTTCTGGTGTCTGGGATCTAGGCTGACCCCTGCTCTGGAGACTTGCCCTTCGCTTTCCTCATCTCATCTCTGCAGGGCTCCCCTGGGGGACTCCACACACATACTGAAGCCCCAGAGCCCCCAAGCTTCTCCTCTGCCCAACCCACACAGTTGCCACATGAACACCAATAAGTGGAGGCAAACATTAAGAATGAAGAAACTTGGACAATTAATCACCAAGGAGTGACATTTGGTGAAGAATAGGAGCTTAATTAATCACGAAGAGCCAGAGCCGAGGTGGGGATGCCATGAGGATGAAGAGCAGCTCCCTCCGGCATCCTCCCTGCCACTTCGTCCCCCACACTGTTCCTCCTTGCCTTCCTCAGACCTTGCTCCTGCCACACTCCCCAGGTCAGATCAAGGGTGAAAGCTGAGGCCAATTCCTGGACCATTGATAGATTCATGGATGAATGTTAAAGAATTTCTTGGCGGGGCCGGAGAGATAGCATGGAGGTAAAGCGTTTGCCTTTCATGCATAAGGTCATCGGTTCAAATCCCGGCGTCCCATATGGTCCCCCGTGCCTGCCAGGAGCAATTTCTGAGCATGAAGCCAGGAGTAACCCCTGAGCACTGCCGGGTGTGACCCAAAAATCACAAAAAAAAAAAAAAAAAAAAAAAAAAAAAAAAAAAAAAAAAAAGAATTTCTTGGCATCGTATTATTTATTTTTATAATATCTTTATTTAAGCACCATGATTACAAACATGTTTGTAGTTGGGTTTCAGATATAAAAAATAACATCTTCCTTCACCAGTGCAAACTTCCTACCACCAATGCCCCCATCTCTCTCCTCCACACAAGAGTTTTTCCATCTGAAAGTGGAGATTCATTCAGTTAGGGACAGGAATACTTTTGTGTTCAGACCACACTCGGCTGTGCTCAGGATTTACTATTACTGATACTCAGGGGACTATATGAGGTGCTGGAGTTTAAAACTGGGTCAGTCGTGTGCTTGGCAAGTGCCCTGCCCGCTGTACAATTGCTCTGGCCAGAAATTCTTAGGCTATGCATAATACAGCAGAAATATCTGGAAAACTTTAGTTATGATGATTTTTCTGTGGATCTCCTTCCTCCACTTAGCAGTAGAAGTTGTTAAGTGTTTTTCTAAGGAAGGTGGTGGTTCCTCTGCCAAGTTCTCCCTCCAAGACTCAAAGAGACTAGGCTGCTTGCCCCAGGTCGAAGAGCAGAGAAGGATTTAACCCAAACAGCCTGGCTCTGTGCCTTGACTTTACTGACCCTGTGTGAGGCTCAGAGGTAACTTCTGCCCAGAGACATCAGCAACAAGAGACTCCAGAGACTGCACTGGGTCTGCCTGTCCCCCTATCCGGGACACAGGGGCTCCCCAATCTTTTCATTCATGTCCACCCTACAGCAGGTTGACCTGTCCAGCTCCTCAGTGATGTGCAGGGTCCTACTTGCTATGACGCCGATTCACAGAGGTGGTTTGTGTCCCCCTTTCCAGAGAGGTGGTGACCTCCAGGAAGCGACTGACCTGCAATGGGCTGAACAATTCAGATAGGCTTGGGAAGCCATTGGCCGAACTGGGAGCTCCGCTGACTCCTGACACCCAAGGTAAGGACAGGGCACTGAGCTAGACTGGGTGGGCCTTGGGCCCTGCAGCCCAGAGCACGTGGGTTTCCCAGCCTGTCTTCACCTCTGTTACTCTCTCTCTCTCTCTCTTTCTATCTCCTTGCTCTGTGTCTTTTACAATCAATTCACCTAACTCACTCTCATGCCCCTAACCTCTCTGAGCCTCAACCTATCAGTCTGTGAGATGGGCACAGTAGCACCCAGCAGAAAGGCTGATGCTTGTGAAGGGTCTGGCATATTCCAGGGCTGGTGGCTAGTGCTGTAGGGGGATGTGTGCTTTGTGCCTGTGTCTCCTGGGCTGTCCTGCTCTCTGCTTTGCTCTGTCTCTCTTCCCCTCCCTTCCTCTCCATACCCCCTGTCCTCCACGTCTCTCTGCCTCGTGTCTCAGTCTCTCTAGGTCTCTGTCTTCTGTCTCGATGTGGAAAGTGCACAAGCCCGGGAGGCAGGAGACCTGACTTGCTGGGTGATCTTGGGCAAGTCACTTCCCCTTTCCCAACCTCAGTTTCCCAATCTGTAAGACAGGGGTGCTTAGTCGTACCTGCCTCCTTTCTCCCAGGGATCACGAGCAAGTTTTCAAGAGAGGGGGGCCTCCTTCTGATGCAGGGGTTGTTCATTGTCACTGCCTCAGGACAGCCCACCCCACCCCACTTCTCTCTGGGTCTCCGGGTCTGTGTGTGTCTCTGTCCCGGCCTCTTTCTGTATCTTTGTCTCCTCTCCGGGTCTCAGCTCAGAATGTCTGAGCTCCTCAGGCCCTGCAGGACCACCTCACTGCCCTCTCCCCCTCAGTGCTGCTCATCCCGCTGGTGGACACGGAGGCTGGGGCTGTGGCAGCCATCATTCTGGTAAGAGCCACCTCCGGGTGACACTTGCATATGTGTGTTTGTGTGCATACACGTGTGCATATGGGAGTGGGCACAGTGTGTGTGTGTGTGTGTGTGTGTGTGTGTGTGTGTGTGTGTGTGTGTGTGTACTCTTAGAGCAAGCAATGAACTAGGGTCTGGGAAGATATGTGGGTTTGTCTCATATCCCAATGTCCTCCCTCTGTGGGCAGGTCCCAGTCACCAACACCCGCTAGATAGAGGATCATATGAGCCTCGTGGGTGTGCTTGCCCCAGAGAGAGTGAAGCCTAGGTCAGGCCCATCCCTGTCTCCTTCTTATATATCTCCACCAAGATATGTAATATCCAGAGGGGCAGGAAGGTGGGAAGGGACTGAAAAGACTTGGATGTCTGGGTAACCACAACTCTCACAGGTCTGTGTTGAAAAGACCATCATAAATACAGTGGCAGGAGTTTGGGGTCTCAAGGGTGGGCCCCCACTCTATGGGTTTCCCAGAAAGCTTGGACCCTTGGCCCTCAGCTGGGCCAAGCTGCAGGGTGGAGGTGTGGGGGTGTGCTGCCTCGGAGAGCAGGGATGGGCTCTTCTTGGACTCCCCTGCTTTCTGCTGCTGCTCCTCACAGTGGCGGACCTGGAAGTGTGGTTCTGTAGGATGCTCTGGGCCAAGGTCATGGCTCAGAAGACTGAGTGAATGGACTGGAGCAATAGTACAGTGGGTAGAACACTTGTCTTTCACATGGCTGACCAGGGTTCGATCCTCAGCATTCATATTGTCCCCTGAACACCACCAGGAGTGATCCCTGAACCCAGAACCCAGCACCTCCAGGAGTGGCCCAAAAAGCTAACAAACCAACAAAACGGCTGAACTCAGGCTTTGTATGCAGAAGTCGTGGGTTTGAATCCTGGCTCCGGAGCACTAAGCAGAGAGTAGCCCCAAAGCACCACCAGCTCTGCCCCCTCCAAAGGAAACAACAATGAGAGAGAGGCTAAAGATCCCCTAAGCCAAATATTTGTCCTGCTGAGGTATAGGAGGGCTAGCATCCTGCAAATCGCCATTGGGGAGTTTAGATCTCACCCCAATGACAGCCACCTCAGTAAGAGGCGGGGGGGGGGGGGCAGATAAATGAGCAGATCTTGGTGTGTCCCAGGGAGCCCTCCTGAGCTCATTAAAATGGAATTAAAGGTTTCGAGGTGTCTGACCTTTCCAGAACTGCTGGCTGTGGAGGCCAGTGGTGGGAAGAGGAGGGGAGAGAGGAGGAAGGAAGGGCATTGTTTTGCGCCCATCTGCCTGGCTGAGGGAGATGCACCACTACTTGGTTTCTCCCACAAGCTGCTCCCCACCCCCCTAGCTTCTGTTCCATGAGGAACGGAGCTGCCGTTGGCACCAACTGCACATCCCTGTTCCCCACTCTCTCCATCCAAGCTGCGCCAGAGCCCGTGGCTTCCAAGAGGATCAGGGCTGGGGGTGGATGTGCAGGGTGGGTGGGGTGGGTAGGAGCACTGGCTTTGTCAAGAGGGAAGCAGTGGGGATGGGCACCAGGTTCTTCAACTGATTTTCTAGTGGCCCTGAGAGTGGACCAGTAAGGCAGGTGCCTCCTGCTCCTTTGAGGATACCACTGCTCAGCTGTCTGTGCCAAGGACAGTATTGTAGCCATGACTGTTGCCCACGGGGCTCAGAGCATGCCCAGAGGTCTAGTACCAGTTTTCTTTGGTGTGTGAGGAGGGGGGTGGCAGGAAGAAGTGTGGGGTCTGAGCTCTTATACACCTAAGGAAAGCCCCACTCTGCTGGGTGCTGGGGCAGAGACAGGAGTCAATCATTTCTGCTCGCGAAAACTCAGCAAAGTGAAAGTGGGATGTCCTAGGACTTCCAGAGTCCCAATGAAACAATGCTGCCAGTAGGAGCCCATGAGGCAGAGGTGGGAGCAGCTCAGGGCAAGGCAGTGTTGGAGGATGGTTTGGGCATGGCCAAGAGGAGAGCGGGTTCACTCAGGCAGAGGGAACAAAGGAAGGAAGAGAGTGGGGGTACCAAATGAGGTGGAAGGTGGGGTACATTCTGTTAAACTGGGGTGGGCCGCCGGGAATCATATCCAAACACTCTTTGCCTCTCAGTCTCTGGGGGTTCATGAGAAGCTCTTGAATCCAGATTGTTCCTGATCAGCCTCTTCCCCAACCAAGCTCCTCCACATTATTCAAATAGAGACTATTCCTCCGTTTCTCTGGGCTCTCCCTCGCCTCAGGGCATGCACTGTGGCTAGATCTTTCCCGCCCACTCAGCAACCCCAGAGCTGCCCACGGCAGCCATGCGACCAGCTGTCTGCAGAGCAGAAGGTGGGAGTGTTCTGTGTGGGGGCAGCTTTGCCATCTCCTGCCCCCTTCCTCTCTCAGAGTTACTGCCTTAGGTATCCCTCCCTCTCTCCCCATCCACCCACTGGGCCAAGTCTGTATGCCACAGGCTTTGGAGCAGAGTTCATGGCCATGCAGTCCAGGATGCTGTGAGTGATGGCACTGGACAGGCGACAATAAAGGGCAGAAGGACAACAGTGGTGCCCTCATGAGGCAATTGGGAGCCCTGCAGGGACACTGGGGCCAAGGGGATGCTGGTGCATATATGTGTATGCATATGTATATGCGCATATAAGTGTGTGTATATATGAGTGTGTGTGCATATGTGGCAGCTGTGGGACTTCTCCCAGCACCATGCAGGGGTGCCCGGCAGAGGTCTGGGCCTCCATAACTGCTGCTCCTGGCGCCTTGATTACAGATTCTTTGTGTGAAAAGACTTTTGCTGTGCTCTCCAGTTCTGGGATAATAAGTCCCTTTGAGGAGTGGGCGGCCCTTGGTCTCTAGCATTTGATGTGTGATTTGTGCCTACTCCCCCCCATCTTCCCCCCCCCCAGCTGTGCCAGCCACATCGACTCCTTCTATGGGCATGTGGGGTTCATGCAATCAGCCGTGCTGAACTTAGTGGTGGTGGGGGACAGGGATGGGGGCTGATGCGGCCCAGAGCCCATTACTGAGTGCTAGGCAGTACCTCCCCACTCCTGATGAGAGAGAGAGAGAGAGCTGGGGTCAGTGTGTTTAAACCGTGTTTGAGTGGGGGTGGTGTAGCCCAGGAATGTCTGACTGTGGATGCTGTGTGCAGGCCCGAGCTAGAGAGGAGTAGGCAGGGGAAAGGAGTTGGGGGGAGGGCGGTGTTACAGAGGGTCTCCATGAACATGTGCTTTATACACAAGATTATCCAGGAGTGTGTGATTCCATGGCCCACTTCTGCTCCCCAGCCTTCAGCGGCTCCCATGCCTTCAGTTCTGTGTCTTGATCAGGCTGTTCTGGCAGCCAAGGAACCAACAGGCTCCCAGCCCTGGAGGGGTCCCAACCCTCCATTTTCCTGAGAGGTGGGAAGAGATGATAGAAACCACCAAAATGACATTCTCCCTCCACTACTAGCAGCCGGGTGCCAAACTATTTCTGTGATGCTCTCGCCTCTCCCCATGCCCTATTCCACAGGATCCTTGCACCCTCCAGAGCCCTACCCTGTACCCATCCTTAGCAGCCCAAACCTCTCCCAGCTCTCGCTAAAACCTCCCTTAAGTGCATTCTGTGTGCCGTCACCGCTATCTGTGTGAATGCTGTGGATGCCCAGTACCAGGGAACTAAAGTCTAATTTCATAGCCAGCCACAGAAAGCTCATCTCTTGGGGAACCATGAATCTCAGTCCTGGCAGGGTCCTTGGAGTCCTGGAGTGCCACCAGCACTGCCAGCACTACTTCCTGCCTGCCCTGGCACTCTCTCCAGGCTCTGCCTGTCTGCTTCATGCCCCTGCCAGTTCTCGAAGCCTTCCTGAAGAGGCTCCCACTCAGCTCCCTCAGACTTTAGATTCCCCCATCCAGTCTTGCCCTCTACTCCCTCAGGTGTGAGGTTGCCACTCCCAGCTGAGCCCCACACACCAGCCAGACGGTGAGCGTCTGAGAACCTGTGAGCCTCCTCCTCCCCATCTGTCCCCAGTCTAATAGACTAGAGAGGCAGGCAGGGGCTGCAGAGTGAGGCAGGGATGGAGGCCCTGCAGGCAGTGGACTACTCAGGGCAGGTCCAGGAGCAGTGATGCAGGAGGACAGTGTCAGTGGCATGGCTAGCAGCGAGGCCTGGAACTGAGGCCTTTCTAGGAACCCAGATAGGCATGAATGAGGGAAGTCACAGAGTAGAGAACATGGCAGAATAGGACCGGAGGAGGATGTGGTCAGGGTGGAACTGGATTTGGGGAGGGGATAATGAAGTGAGTGGAGAGTGTACCCTAACTCTGCCATCACCACTCTGATGGCCTTAGACTAGTCTCCCAAACTTCGGGGCCTTAGTTCATCTACAGAGTAGAAGCTTACCTGCCAGGGTGATAAGAAGCTCATGTAAGGCAAGTATTTTGTTACTTTTCTCCCTTTCTCCTTCACCCCCATTCTTGAGGGCAACCGAGCTGCATCTTCTGACTCTAAACAGAGAACTCAAACGCTCACTCAGAAAGGAGGGAACTGAGTCTAAAGCCACTGATTTTATAACCAGTCAGGGTCTGAAGGGTACCAGGAGCTGGAAGGCAGAGCCCCTAGTTCCTGCCTATATTCCTGGGTGATGCTTCTGAAGGCCCACTGGAAAGACTGGCATAAAAAAGTTTTACTTCTTTGGATCAGCCCTAGGAGTCTTCCTGGAAGAGGAGATTTTCTTGGTACCATCTGCTTGCTCAGGATGGGCAATCACTGGGATCCACAGACGTGTGTGTGTGTGTGTGTGTGTGTGTGTGTGCCTGTTAGTGGGGACAGGGCTATGCTGGGCATGGGGAGGGCATGCTGCCAGAGCCAGGAAGCCAGCATTCATAGCTAGTCACCTGCCTATGCCCTTCAGGTGCATTGTGGCCAGCTGAGTGACCATGAAGAGTGGAGCCTGCAGACCGTGGAGAAGCATGTGAGTGGGTATGGAGGAGATGGGCTTATCATAGCAGGTCAGTGGACCTGGACAAGCTTCCTGGTGCTGTGCTCCACTCTTGTGCTAGGTGTTGGGCAGGTCACATGGCCTCTCTGAGCAAGAAGAAAGCGACAGGCACTGACCCACGAGGTGGATGAGGCCAGACACCTCGTCCATGGGAAGCTGCTCCCCATTATGATATTAAGCCTCTCCTGCCTGAGAGTTTGCGATTTTGCTAGTCACGAACCACACTCTTCCAGAGTCCTGCCTGGGGCTGGCAGCAAATCCTGCATTTACTTACCTGTACATAGTCAGAGGAGCCCTCTAGGGCATTGCAGCAGGATTGAGGGATAGGGGTGATGGGCACAGCAAGCAGGGCCTACAGCTCGAGCAGGCAGCTAGTTCAGGAGAGGGGGGCATGGCTCTCTGACCTCCACCTTGCCCACTCTAGACCCTGGTTGCCCTGCGGAGGGTGCTGACACTGCAGCAGCGCGAGTGCCGCGCGACCCCCGAAGCAACCCAGAACCCCCCGGAGGCGGATGGCAGAGACCAGAAGGACGGTGTGGTCTACACGGAGCAGGACCAAAAGATTCTGCAGCTATGCGGTGAGGGCTAGACTGGGATGGTTGGGCTAGTGGGCATGACTACTGCTTGGCAGGGGCGGCTCGTCTCGCCTGGGGCGGACTGGGAGCCGCAGGGAGGTCTCTTAGCAGAACTGGCAGGTGGAGCCAGAAGTTATACCAAAGCCTAACGGGGAACCCATGGGTCGACTCTGACCCTCGTCCCATCCCTCTATCATAGGAGAACTCTATGACCTGGATGCCTCTTCCTTGCAGCTCAAAATACTCCAATATGTGAGTCCCTTGCCCTGCATGCCCTCCTCCCTCCACCAAGTCACTGGGCTCTGTCTCAGTTTATTCCCATATCCCACCCCACCTCTGTTTATTCCCACATTAACCAGAGGGGCCAGAGAAAAGTGAGTGGGTGGCAACTGGGGGTGCCCCGGATCTGCTGTCAGCCTCTGGCTCTGCCTCAATTCTCACAGGTGCAGCAGGAGACCCAGGCCTCCCGCTGCTGCCTCCTGCTGGTGTCCGAGGACAATCTCCAGCTTTCCTGTAAGGTGAGGACTGATGGCTGTGGCAGGAGGGGACATCCTGGGCCAGGTCTCTGCACCTGTCTCTCCCAGGAGAAATGTCCTGGACCCTCTCACATCTCTCCCTCTACTCTCTCAGGTCATGGGAGATAAAGTGCTGGAAGAAGAGATCAGTTTTCCGGTGAGTCCAGAGTCATAGGGCCACAGCCTGTGGAGTGGCTAAGGCTGACTAGCTGCTACTGAACTCTGATGGCATCTCTTGGAACCTGAAAGAATTATCTGGATTTTGGGGTCCACTTACAAGAGCACACAGCCTCCATGGTTGGGCCCCTTAGAACTGTCTTTCCATCCACAGAAAGGCTCACTGGGATCAGCTTGCCCCTGTGGATGTAACATGACTTGGGGGCTCTATTGAGATTCATGCAAGGCTTGGGCTCTGCTTCCTCTTCCCTGTTACAGTGCTCTTCCCTTCTCTGCTTCCTCTTCCCTGTTACAGAGGGAGGAGGTTCCTGTCTGGCATGTGTGAGGCCCTGAGTGTGATCCCCAGAATCTCATGTAAAAAAAAAGATAATTAAAAACTCACCCCAGAGGGATTCTGGCTGAGGGAGGGCAGACTCGCCTTCTCTCTGATATTCTGGGTGACTCCACTCATCATGGATATAGAGGAGAATACTGAAACTTTCTAAGACCCTAATTTGGGGGGTTCAGGACTCTGACTCAGTCTCCCCTTATCTGCAGCTGACCACAGGACGGCTAGGCCAGGTGGTGGAAGACAAGCAGTCCATCCAGCTAAAAGACCTCACCTCTGTAAGTGAGATCAGGGGGTAAGGCAGGGGGAGGAGGCTACGGGTCCCCAAAGTCAGATTCTCTGGGACCCAGTATGGGGTTGCCAAAATCCAGGACCCAAGACCCTTTTCCATCAGTCACCTTGGATCCTAGTTTGGAGCTTCAAGGTACAGAGAGTTGGGGAAGGAGCCACGTTCCCCTTTACCTCACCCTGACGCTATGACCCTTTGTAGGAGGATGTGCAGCAGCTGCAAAGCATGGTGGGCTGTGAGTTGCAGGCCATGCTCTGTGTCCCTGTCATCAGTCGGGCCACTGACCAGGTGGTAGCCTTGGCCTGCGCCTTCAACAAGCCAGAAGGAGACTTGTGAGTCTGGGTGGGGCAATGCAGATCAGGAGTGAGGACATAGATCTGAGGGCCTGGGCAGTGCTGTCCTGGGACAAAGTGCTGGAAGAGGGAGTCTGACAGGGGGTTATTTGATTGTTATGGTGGGATAAATAGTTGATGGTGTAAAAGACAATGAAAAGGACTAAAAAGACAGTACAGTAGACAATGCACTTACCTTGCTTACAGTGCTCTGGCATACCTGAGCTTCACCAGGAATTATCCCTCAGCACAGAGCCAGGAGTAAACTCTGAGTATCGATATGGCTTTAAAAATCACACACACACACACACACACACACACACACACACACACACACACACACACACACACACACACACACATGGGGCTGGAGAAATAGCATGGAGGTAAGGCATTTGCCTTTCATGCAGAAGGACGTTGGTTCAAATGGCATCCCATAAAGTCCCCTATTTCTGCCAGGGGCGATTTCTGAGTAGAGCCAGGAGTAACCCCTGAGCACTGCTGGTTGTGACCCAAAAAAACAAACAAAAAAATCACACACACACACACACACACACACAAAGATGATTGTATTGGTCCAGAAATATGGTATAAAGGTTAAGGTATTTGCCTATCATATATTTTCATGGTGACCCTGGTTCAAATCTCAGTAACTACTTATGATCTCCTGAGCAGCACCAGTCATGGCCTCTGAACAAGGCCACTGAACAGTGCCCCTGTGCACTGCGAGGTATAGGACTAAAACATAGACCTTGGGGCTATAGGGGTACTAGGTCTTGCAGCTGCTGTGAGGATAGTAGCTCATGGCTACACCAACTATTTGGAATTATTTAAGTCATGTTGCAATTTAACTCTCTTTACCTACTTCTGCAATTTGGATTATCCACTCTCGGGCACTCACCACTACCACATACACTCCTCCCGCAACCATTTGTTTTAACATTGCTGTTGGGAACTGCCTGAAAGTCTTGAGGGGATGGAAATGCTTGAAATAAGCATACTCCCTGGGATCCACAGAGCATGACTGACATGGTGACAGTGGCAAAAGAAATTGTTCTAAGGTCTGAGCTAAGTGGAGGCTCTTTAAAGGTGCTGGCACCCACAGGAAATGAATGGACAGTGCAAAGTCAGATAAATAGCTTAATAGGAAGTTTATCCCAAGAACTGAGATAAGATCTGGGGTCTAGAAGTATACATGGGTTTAGTGTCCTTCACCAATTCATGAATAGGTCACAGCTGTCTGGAACAGTGCGTTGAGCATCAGAGTTGATGTCTGTCCTGGGCACCAGGTAGCTTCATTGGTATATGTCAATAACCAGATAGGGAGATGACCCATATTCCAGGATCTGGAGATGCCGACAAGAAGTTTGGGTCCTGGCATGGAGAGATGTGGAGGATTATCATGGGCATCCCAGAGATAGGATCTATAGGGATAGGCAGAGAGATCTGGGGATGGTAGAGATAATGGGACCTGCCTTTTGAGGCACTTGGAGGTAGAGTTGAGGCAGTGTCTGCAGAGACGAGGAGGATGTGGGGTCTGGGTTAGCTAGAACTGATGAACACCCTTGTGGCAAGCATTGATGCCACTTAGGAAGCATGTGGTGAGCACACCTGTTTCCAGATCCAAGTGTTCTCATGGCCTAGGAAGGTCCTTGCAGAGGGGCATGCAGAATGAGTTGAGTGTGGAGATCACATGGGTTGGAATGGGCAGGTGGCAGCTTCTGGGTTCTGGGATGTCCCTGGAGAAGAAGTGGTATCAGAGTGTCTTTTCTAGTGACAATAAAGGGTCTAGTGACAGCCTATCCCTGAGCATCTCTAAGTCCTACTATGTCAGAGAGTAGAGGCTGATTTCAGGGACCAGAGATGCTGCCTGAAGCCCAAGAATGGGGACCCATTCAGCTGAGGCAGGTGGCAAAAGTAGAGGTGAAATTGCTGTGAAGACTTTTGCAAACACCTGCCAAAAGCTTCCCAGAGCCATAATCTGTATTAGGTCTAGCGTGATCCATTCATGGTTCCTGTATTGTTACACAGAGGAAAGAGGGTGGGTGGGAAAGTAGGTGGAAAGAACAATATGGAGAAAGCATGCAGGTATGAATGCAATGTTGGGGTTTCTCAGAAGGATGGGGATATCACTGGGGCTGAAGCTGAGAGATAAGGGGAGAAAGGAGGGTGGGAGCAGACAGCAAGGCCTCTAGTGACCTAGTAAGGAAGGCCAGTGGATACACACAGATGGAGACAGGGTCTAGTTCTCTTATCACCCACACACTGAGGAGGAAAACTGACCCAATTCACTTGGAGGGAACACCCTGAGCAACAGAACTAGCTGGTGTGTCTGAGCAGAATGGAATCAGAAGATGGGGAGGCCTCTAGCGTCTCATATGCCCTCCTGCACCCAGGTTCACAGAACAGGAAGAGCACTTGATCCGGCACTGCTTCCACTATACCAGCACTGTGCTCACTAGCACCCTGGCCTTCCAGAAGGAGCAGAAACTCAAGCGTGAGTGCCAGGTGAGTGACCTGCCTTGCTCCTCTGTCTGGAACAGGCACCCAGCCCTCGAGAGGCATTGGCAAGGGAAAGGTCTGGTGTCTGGGCCCTGGCCAAGGGGAGGCTGGTGTCCTAGGAGAGTTCTCCCAGCAGCTGGCGCTGTGTGCAAGCTCCCTCTAGTGTTCAAACTGTGCTCTGGGTGACTGGAACACATAGGACTTGAGGCTCTTAGCCCCCTATTCCTAGTCACTGGGGCTATTTCTCCTGCTCCTTTAGTGTAGTGATCATATGTTTTATTTTGTGCCCATAAATATGCCTGGAGAGTCAGAGAGGAGTGAGAGGATTCTAGGGTTGTTGCAACAGGGGCTGGGAGAGAATGGTCCCTGCCATTCGAACCCTCTTTGACCTTTATTTCTCTCCATTCCAGGCTCTTCTCCAAGTGGCAAAGAACCTCTTCACTCACCTGGGTGAGTGCACAGCTCTCCTGAACGTGACTGTAGGGTACATGTGCATGTAGGGTGCTCATGGGGCTGATGTCAGAGGGTGTGTCCCCCTGCCTTTGAGTCTGTCTCTCACCTCTGTCCTGCATCTCTCCCCACAGACGATGTCTCTGTTCTGCTCCAGGAAATCATCACGGAGGCAAGAAACCTCAGTAATGCCGAGATGTGAGTGCATTTCGCTGGGAGTAGGGGTGGCATGAGAGTCCCCAGCAGCGCCCTCACCCTTTTCTTCCTGCCCTTCCCCTGTCCACTTTTGCATGAACCTCTCCACTTGACTACTGTCTCCCAGGCTCAGCTGTAACCTTAGTGACAGTAGTGGTGGGATATGCTTGCTTGGCACTGACCCTCTGCTCCAAACAAAGTGCTGGGCACATAGTAGGGCCCACAGAAAGGAACAATAATTCTGGGATGGAGTCAGTTAGTATGGAGAAGAGCCATCATGGATTGCTCTTTCCATGACTCAGAAATTTGGGCATTGCTGCAAGTCATAGAGAAGTGGGGGTGACTGGGGAGGGGTATCAGAACCCTGTGAACCGAGCATGTCTTCCTGCAGCTGCTCCGTGTTCCTGCTGGATCAGAATGAGCTGGTGGCCAAAGTGTTCGATGGGGGCGTGGTGGATGATGAGGTGAGGCTGAGGTGAGGGTGGGGGGCTGTGGTTCTGTGAGGACAGAGCTGTGCAGACTGGCACAGAGAAGTTGCATGATGGTGCATTGTGTGGCCATGTCAGTCACCAACTTCTTCCCCTCCTTCCCTCCTGTGCCCACAGACTTACGAAATCCGCATCCCTGCCGACCAGGGCATCGCAGGTCATGTGGCGACCACCGGACAGATCCTGAACATCCCAGATGCCTATGCACACCCTCTTTTCTACCGAGGCGTGGATGACAGCACAGGCTTCCGCACGCGCAACATTCTTTGCTTTCCAATTAAGAATGAAAACCAGGGTGCGCCCTCCCTCATGCACACAGCCAGGGGACTGGTGGGGCCTAATCAGGCTGGGATAGGGCCTGGATAGAATAGGGTTGTTTCTGGGTAGGTTAGGGCGGGGCCTGAGATGGATGGGACTGGGCCCAATGGAAGGTTTTACATCTTGGTCACTGCCTCAGCTTCCCTGAATTAAGGGCTGTAGTGCTGCTGTATAGAGCTGTGTAGGGCACAATGGAAGGGCAGGTCCTTGGGAGACACCATCCTAGCCCTTCATCCAAGTCCTTTCTGGCTTTCAGAGGTCATCGGTGTGGCTGAGCTGGTGAACAAGATAAACGGTCCATGGTTCAGCAAGTTTGATGAGGACCTGGCCACCGCCTTCTCCATCTACTGCGGCATCAGCATCGCCCATGTGAGCGGGCACATAGGCGGGCTTGTGCAGGACCCTCTGTTCTCCTGGCACTGACCCCCCTCTGCTCTGTCCAAATGGCTCCTTTCCTGGCCTGAGTCTCAGAACCCCCATGCTGGGTTTTTGGTCAAGCTACGGTTCACCCTGGCCACTTCTGGCCTGTTTTTCATCTAAAAACTGGGGATATTATTAGCTGCCCTATCAGTCAACCTCCAGGATCCTGAAAACCCCATTTGTCATTTCCTTCCTTCTCTGGAAGAAACCTCACCCCAATGCCCCTGGTTGGCTTCATTTTAGGAAATATTGGGTGTGGGAATCCAAATCCCATATCCCTATCCCTGTCCCTTCCTCCTTGCTTTTCTCTGCCAGGAGGCTCAGACTTCACCATTGATTGGTACAAATGCAAATGCTAGGAGGATATGGGGAAAGGGTTCCAGGGGAAGTCTGGATGTAAGCCTGGAGGGAGAGGGGATCCCTAGTGTGAACTGGGGTTTGAAGGCTCAGAATGAGCCAGCACAGGGAAGGAAAGGCATTCTGAGACTTCACAGCTCCCATCTTTCCCTCTCATCTCCCCAGTCCCTCCTGTACAAGAAAGTGAATGAGGCCCAATATAGAAGCCATCTGGCCAACGAGATGATGATGTACCACATGAAGGTGAGGCTACAAACAGCTTCTGCCCTTTTTGCCAGGTTCCCAGGCAAAGTTTCCATCTGTTTCCTTCCTTGTCCTCACACCCCTGATGACTAGACTGGGGAAGATGCTTTTTTAGATTTATTTTCAAAACCCACCACGCCCAGGGAGACTGGGGCAGTCAGCCACTTCCCACTTACAGGGACAATTCTCATCTCAGGATTCCTGAAGGCAGGAGAGCCCTCCCCAGAGTTATCTTCTATAAGTGCCCACAGCAGCCCACTGAACTTCCTGCCTATCCCTGACCCCTGTGGTAAGCAGCATTGCCCTAGGGGTCTAGTTCCAGAATGATGGCCACTGTTTCCACATTGCCTGCCATCTAAGTAGGTCCTGACCCGAGCATTTCAGACCTGCTGTGACAACAGTCACAAGAAGGTCATGAGGATGGATGTCTGTCCCCTACACCAAAGGAGTTGTTGATTTTGTGCCTATAAAAAGCCATTGTTGGGGCCAGAGAGATAGCACAGAGAGGTAGGGTGTTTGCCTTGTATGCCACCAGGACAATGAATCTCAGCATCCCATACAGTTCCCTGTGCCTGTCTGGAGAGATTTCTGAATGCAGAACCAGGAGTAACCCCTGAGCACCGCAGGGTGTGATACAAAAACAAAACAAAACAAAAAAAGCCATTGTATTTGGGAGGGGGTGTCACAATGGTTGTCTCTAACATGTTCTGGAAGGGATAGTTCACAGCCAGGAGTGCAGGAAGGTGAATGATTACTGTGATAAGTGATGGTTCCCAAAGTGGAAGACCTACTGAGGCATATCCTAAAGGAGGAAGTCTCTAAGGCTGGGTGCAGTGGGTCATCTTCAAATGCCCTTGTGGTGTCCTCTAGGTCTCAGATGACGAGTATACCAAACTGCTCCTTGACGGTATCCAGCCCGTTTCGGCTATTGATGCCAACTTTGCCAATTTCACCTACACACCACGTTCCCTGCCTGAGGATGACACTTCCATGGTAAGCCACCAGCCTAGAAAGATACTTTCCCAAGAGGTAGTTCTGTGTGGTAGGCCGCACATCATTTGAGGTCATCACTCCTCTCCCAGAGACAATTTGTCTGCCCACCTGGGCTAGTAGCCTCACCAGAGCCCTACTGAGGGCTACTTCAGAACCACCTAGGCCCAGAGATCAGGGTTAAAACCCGACTTTCTATGGTTTTCTGTGAGTTTGGTTCTGAGAGTGCTAAGATCCCATTCCTCTACAATGAGGATGTGAAATGCTCCAATTTGAGGGTTCTCTAAGTTAGATTTAAAGTTCTAAGATTGCAAAATTTATGAGTTTAGAACTTTAAGTGGAG
Source organism: Suncus etruscus (assembly GCF_024139225.1). Lineage (NCBI taxonomy): Eukaryota > Metazoa > Chordata > Mammalia > Eulipotyphla > Soricidae > Suncus > Suncus etruscus. The sequence goes on from NC_064856.1 coordinate 51,334,873, forward strand.
GGGTCATCCTGAAACAGACAGTGTCTCTCATCTCTGCTTCTGTTCACCCTTTCCAGGCCATCCTCAGCATGTTGCAGGACATGAATTTCATCAATAACTACAAAATTGACTGTCCAACACTGGCCCGGTATGTGCCCCAAAATCGCCCCCACCCCCTGTGCTGGATTGCTTCCCTCTCTCCAGTAATGGGAATATATTTTGGGATGACTTGAGGACCATTTGGGGAGGGTGGACTGAGTGGTGCTCAGGTCACTCCTGGTGGTACGGGGTGGGGGGGGACCCACTTAGTGCCATGAATCAAACCAAGACCTCTTGTGTGCAAAGCATGAGCTCCAGCCTCTCTGAGAGGGACATATCTCTCTTCAGCTCTGTGAGCCAAGTCTTGAGGAGATGGGGGGTAATCTGTGAGAGATAATTCCAAGAGTCTGAGACCATGAAGGAAAAAAAGACACGGCTGGACGCAGAACCTGGAGGACTTCGTGAAGGACTGCTGAACTCTGTCTCGCTTCTGCTCCAGGTTCTGTTTGATGGTGAAGAAGGGCTACCGGGATCCCCCCTACCACAACTGGATGCATGCCTTCTCTGTCTCTCACTTCTGCTACCTGCTCTACAAGAACCTGGAGCTCTCCAACTACCTCGAGTGAGTGGCTGCATTGCCTCCCCTGAGCCCTACACATAGTATCTGGGTCTTTCTCGAAGAACCCTGGATGGAAAGTACCTTCTGTGAATGTGTTGGGTGTTAGTGGGGGGAGATCTTACCACCTTATGGGACCTATGGAGGAAGGTTGTACAGCCCCACTTTCATCGGCCATATTCATGGTCGCCAGCAGGATGGCCCACCCACACCACAGATCACTGTGCCCCAGGACAGTGACACTGGGGTCCAACCCTCTTACCCCGCTGCAATCTCTCTCCCCACTAGGGATATCGAGATCTTTGCCTTGTTTGTGTCCTGCATGTGTCATGATCTGGACCACAGAGGCACCAACAACTCATTCCAGGTGGCCTCGGTGAGCACATGCCCTGGGGTACCTGGGGAGTTGCCCTCCAGCTGAAAGAAGGTGGCAGCTGGGGATACCAGAAGGCCAGGAGGCAGTTTGGCTCCAGGGATGGGGTGGGGGCTGAAAGAGGAGAGATAACTGGCTGGGGAGAAAAGGAATGGCTGGGTGAAGAGGGAAGGGGAGGGAGGGGAGAGAAGCAAAACCTGGGTGGGGAGAGGAAGGGAGAGGAGGGCAGTGTTGGGCTGTCCCTCAGATCTGGACCAGTGATGGGATTTTTCTGGACTTCTCTAGAAATCTGTGCTGGCTGCACTCTACAGCTCTGAAGGCTCTGTCATGGAGGTACCTCCCACTCTGCCCCAGACCTTATCTCTGTACCCAACCTTCATCCTCCTCATTTCCTAAAAACCAGTAACTTGCAAGTCAGAGACCCAGCTTATGGTTCCCCAATTGTCTGCAGACAAGTCCTACCATAGTCCAAATCTGCAAAGGCAGGGCATCAGCAGCCGAAGGGCTGCTCTTGCATCACACCAGCTTACCTTCCCCAGATTGCTTGGGTTCTGCCCACACTAAATGTGGCTCCTTGGGGGATAGTCTAAGATATCTGAGGCCCCCTCACTTCCATGCTCCCCAAGCCCCCAGATTTACCCCCTCCAGATTCCCAGAGAGCAGGAGCCATTCCCTCCTGGAGGCAGCCTGCTCTACCTGAGTGACAGTGCAGGGATATGGGTCCTGCCTGTCATGTCCCCTCCATCACCCTTGCCAACAATAGAGGTTGCATGAATGTGTGTCTGGGACTTGGTGGGATCTTCTCAGCAAGTAGTCCTCAGGATGTCTCGTCCTGTCCTTGTGTGACAACTGAGGCCCTTAAACTCTGAGCCATTAGAGGAGGGGACTTACTAGGGTCACTCAGAAAGTGGCAAGAGCAGAATGGCTCCAGCCCCACACTCCTGGGCTTTGCACTGGAGCACGTTGGGGTTGTTGATGCCAAGCTAAGCCCTACTCCCCTGTCCCCCATAGAGGCACCACTTTGCACAGGCCATTGCCATCCTCAACACCCACGGATGTAACATCTTTGACCACTTTTCACGGAAGGTAAGTGTGGTTGGGGGCCGGCCAGTAGGCTGGAGGTACAACAATTCTAGGCTGCTGGAGAGGTCCTGCAGGAGGCATGACAGCCCCCTCTCTGCCCAGGATTATCAGCGTATGCTGGACCTCATGCGGGACATCATCCTGGCCACGGACCTGGCCCACCACCTGCGTATCTTCAAGGACCTGCAGCGCATGGCAGAAGGTGCCAGCCCAGAGCCCTGCAGGGCTCACACCATCCCCTGGGGCACAGGCAGACCCTGTGCAGCCCCTCCTCACCCTTCTGGGGCATGGGATACCTAGTGTCACTTTAGGGGGGGGCCTGGGTGCCTTGCTCTGAGAGTGGCGGCCAGGACCCCGCCTTCTCCCCACAGTGGGCTATGATCGAAACAACAAGCAGCACCACAGCCTGCTCCTGTGTCTTCTCATGACCTCCTGCGACCTTTCGGACCAGACCAAAGGCTGGAAGACCACTCGCAAGATCGCGGTGCGTGGGGCTGCCCCTGCTCCTGAGACTCCCTGCAGTCCCTGTTTGTGCTGAGTTCAGTGGGAAGCACAAGCTGATCAGCACACAACGGGATGGGGGGCTTGGAAAGGGCACTGGCCCCCCCCCCAGAGTGCACAGCAATCCCAGGAGCTGGAAGGGGCATCAGACCCCAGAAACCCCTCCTCCCCTAGGGCCCCCTGCCCAGCCAGGAATGGTGTGGATAAACCCCAAGAGAAGGCCCCCTCAGTGTGTCCTAGAGAAGGGTTGATGGGAGGCGTGGGGTTATAGAGACTCCCTCCAGGGAAGTGACGTATGTGTTGGCCTTTCAGGAGCTGATCTACAAAGAGTTCTTCTCCCAGGGAGATCTGGTATGTGGGGAGCGACTCAGGGTTCCGGTGAGACTGGGAGGGGCTGGGCCTGCCCCTACCGGGAACTGAACTGACACAGGGTGCCCACAGGAGAAGGCCATGGGCAACCGGCCAATGGAGATGATGGACCGGGAGAAGGCCTACATCCCTGAGCTGCAGATCAGCTTCATGGAGCACATCGCCATGCCCATCTACAAGTGAGTCTCCAAGCCCCAGGGGTGAAGCTGGCTATGGCCATCATAGGCCTAGCTCCAGCTCATGCCAACCTCTCCTGGACACAGCTCTTTGCTGCTTGGCCCTCCCAGGGGACTCCCTGCAGACTATCCTGCTCTCTCAACCCTAAGCTCCATGCCCCACTCTGCCCAGTTGATTTCTTGGTGGTTGGTCCCTCCCAAGGTCCCATAAAGCATGGACTACAGCCCCATGCTCTGCCTGCTGATCAATGTGTGAGGCTCCCAGGCTGGTCTCACTGCCTTAGTTCTGACATCTCTCCCTGCCCTCCTGTTCCCTCCGCAGGCTGCTGCAGGATCTGTTCCCCAAGGCCGCGGAGCTGTATGAGCGTGTGGCCTCCAACCGCGAGCACTGGACCAAGGTGTCCCATAAGTTCACCATCCGCGGCCTCCCGAGCAACAACTCTTTGGACTTCTTGGACGAGGAGTATGAGGTGCCAGGGCTGGATGGCTCGGGGGGCCCCATCAATGGCTGCTTCAGCCTGGATGCAGAGTGAGCCCCCCCCCCCATCTCTTCCTCACTGCCCAGCCTCTTCCCAACACTTCTGCTTGGAAGTGGGTGGAGGCTCAGGGGTTCTAGAACAGGACATCTCATGGGATCCTGGGCCAGCCCAGCTTTCTGGCCTCCTCGACTGTGTAATGGAAAGAAGACTGAATCAGACTTTGTCATTTGTTCTCTGAGAACATAAGGACCAGTGACGACTGTGGGTCAGCTCTGGCCTCTGCCTGGGCAGGTCCTCCTGTATCCCTCCTTAGAGTCTCTTTGGTCCCTCCTGCCCCATGTGTCTGTGACCATCTCCTGGCTCCTCACACAAGGAGGGGTACCCTGAGCAGAGGGGCAGCTTAGACACATCATGCCCTCTGCTGATGTTGAGAGCTGCAGGGAACCTCCACCCCAAGGCACATGCCAAGAGGGAGGAAGCGAGCTAGGGAACATGCAGGCTGGCATCACTGGCCATGGGGAGCAGAACTGCCTCCTTCAGGCTCTGTGACTCCTCGGCAAGACCCTTCCCCACTCTGGGCAGAGCTGGAGGGGGAGACTGTTCATTCCTTAAGACCACTTTTAGATCAAAGACCCATTGCTCTGTGGGGTTCCAGGAGGGGCCCTGGAAGGCCCCTGCACCCCAGGACAGAGCCCATCCTGAGTCCCTCAATGGCCCCTAGAATAACCCTTCTCCTGAGTGGCTCCCCCATTCCTGCAGCCTAAGAAGAACCTGGCCTCTGCCCAAACAAGACTTCCCTCCTGTTCAAGGCCATAACTACCCACTCCCAGCTCGGGGGGAACCCCCCACTGGCCTCCTAAGTCAGTGGCTTCAGTACCCCCTCTCTGTTCTGTTCTGTATGTGTTGTGGGGGGGAGGGGGCACCTGCCTTACCTATTCTGAGTTGCCTTTAGAGACGCATTTTTCTAGGACTCTGTGCAACTGTCGTTATGGTCCTGTGGGCTGACCGCTTTGTACATGAGAATAAATCTATTTCTTTCTACCAGCCCTTCCCTGTGGGCCTGTTTGCAGCCTGTGTGCATGGGCTAGGGAGCAATTGAAGCAGCAGAGGTGAACATCCTTCAGCATCCCTGGTCTAAAGGTGCCTAACTCCTTTTCTGGGAGGAGACATAGACCAGTTTGGGTATCCTGTATCAGTCCTGTCGCGTTTAGTATGGGGGCTTAGGGGTAGTTGAACATGGAACATTGTAATATGTTGGCAGGCAGAGATTGGGGATGGAATGGGGCCATCATGGGTCTGGGGGAACAACATGGAACTGAGAGCACCTACCTTGGGAGCATATGGTTACAAGTTCAAACCCTCAGGACATCATATGTGCCACGTGCTAGCCCTGATACAAGCCATTTCCAACTGCACTGGTCAGGTGTGTGAGCAACATCAAAAGGAGTGTGAATCCCCTTCTCCCTTCCTTCCCCAGCAAGCACTGACTCTCAGAAGCTGAGTGGTCCCTGTGGCCTGGAGAGCTCAGGTGTGAGGCATCAGTGGCCTCTGGTGACTGGGCACCATGATGGCAACTATTGAGCCTCGACTCAGTAGTTGCTTCAGGGAGCTCTACGACTAAAGGAGAACAAGGCTCGACCAGGGAGCATTACAATGGAAAAACCCATCACCTCTGGCCAGAATGACAACATCAGCAACTATAAAGGGAAGGTGGGGAGAGATAACATCAGGATAGTGTGTGGCCAACCCTTGTTCAAATCCCAGCACCAAACAGAAACAACAAAAATTTCAGCATTGCATATGGTCCCCTCAGCACTACCTGAGCACAGAGCCAGGAGTGAATCTTGAGCATGGCTGGGTAAGGCCCAAAATCTGAAATCAAAAGGAAGGAGGAAGAAGGGAGGACTGAATATGAGCAGGGAGACTACCTGGAAGAGGTGGACTCCAAATCTTCCCAGACTTTCTGTCAGCTGGTCTGTTGGTCTTGTGCCTAGCCAGGACTTGGACCTCTGGACTACCTACTGCCCTCAGGAATGCCTTTCTGTGTCCTTGAAATCAAGGTCCACATCTCTGTGTCCCACTGAATGGGGCAGAAAAAGGCTCTTTGAGAGGGGCATGTGGGATTTATTCTGTCCTCCCTGAGCATAAAGCCCCCCCCCACAAGAGGCAGGCTCTGGGGTCTCTCTCTTTCTCTCTCCCCTCTCTTTCTCACCCTCACCCACTCAACCACCCACACCTACATACCACACCCACAACTACCCCCATCCCACCCACTGTCACACACACTATTTTCTCCCAGAACATAGTTGTTTGGTCAAGTCTGGACTCAGGCATCTCCTTTCCTAAGGTGAGAAAAGGGGGCCTAGATGAGAGAGGTTCAGAACTCCCAACCCCACCACACCTCTCTCTCAGGCTGCCTTTTGTGCTCATCGAGTCTGGCTGCTTCTCCTCCTCTACATCTGGTCAAGGTTTGGACTCCATCCTCTAATGGAGGATGGTCTAGACTCTAAATGATCTCAGGCTTCTCTTGGGTGCATAAGGTTTGGGCGCCCCTTGTGTTGCCCCTGTCTTGGGCTCCCCAGTCTATCTCTGCTCTTACAGAGATTAAAGGGCGCAGACTGACCTACAAACTCCAGGTGAAGTGCTAGGGTGCGGCCACCCAAGGCTGCAAGGATGGTTCCTTTAACAGTGCCTGTGGAGAGCCCCAACTTCGTGCTAACACACCTCTCTGAGACAGAGAAGAGCCAGGCAGGGTTTAACTCCCCTCCAGCCTTGTCAGCCTGTCACTTCGCATTGAAACCCTGATGTTCTTGCTGGGACCATTCCACCTCCCTTGCCACCAACGACAATAAGTAAACCGAATAGAAGGGTCTGGGGTCAACTCTCCAGGTCTTGTGGATCCATGCAGGTACTGGGAGGTAGTTGTGGGAAGAGAGGGAGGAAGGCTCAATGTTAACAATAGCCACCAGGTGGCACCCAGCCCCGCTGTGCTTGAAGCCCCAGTCTGCATTTTGGGGGGAGGGATGGCCCAGCAAAATCCACGCTGGCTCACACACACAACTCCTCTCACACTCCTGAACATGGCGACACTCACAGACACTCGCACCTGAATCTCTCTTTCATTCTATAACACACAGAACTCACAGTACTCCTGGGAGGCCTTAATGATGCTAAAGGTGAAATGGGAACTCCAGCCCTTTTAGCAGGTCTCTGAGCAGGGTGGCATCAGGTCCACTTGAGTGACATCCCCTGTGTCCTGGGTAGTCCGTGCCAGTCTGTAAGGGTTTGCAGAGTGCCATCTGCAGGCACGAAGTCATCACAGGGAGTGATACTGGGTGTGCTAGAGTGAGAGCAAGTGGGGCTGTGGAGTCTCAGGTGCAGCTGCGAGTGGGCCAGAGCTGGCAGCTAGGTGAGGTTGCAGATAGGTAGGAAAGCAGGTGGTAGGATGAGGGCTCAGGGACTGTGTTCAAGTCTCAACTTTCCAGAATTCAGCACTGACCCCCAGATCTCAGAACATCCCTGGTCTCCGTCGCCTGCGTCCTCTTCCTGTCCCCCAGCTCAGTCTCTTTGAGGTGAGGCCAGTGCTGGGAGCCAGGAGGGAAGAACAAGGTTCCGGGATGATGCATACAAAGTAGATGCGTGAGATTCAGCGCCACTGTAGGTGCCTAGCACCCCGGTGAGAGTTAGAGCCCAGCTCTGAGTTGGAGCTGTCCTCTGGCGATCTGGGGAGCTCTGCTCAGAAAGATTGGACAGTTGGAGCAACAAAGGAGGAAGGAGGAGGGCTTGGAGGCAGCCTGGGAGTATGGGGGTGGGAGATCCAAGATGGACAGAGGAGGCAGAAATCAGCACACCTGGATTTCTGAAGCCCTTCAGAAACAAGAGGAGACACCAGCCCAGCTGTCTTTGAGACTGGGAAAGGAGAAAGTAAATAACCCCACAGCACAGGGACACAGAAAAACTAGTGAATACTGTTGGGGCAGAGAGCTGGACACTTCCAGCCCTGCCCTTTGGGTCCTGAACCAAGAGGGAAGCCCTGCGGCCCCTGCCCCTCTGACTGCCCTTGCGAACTTAATCTGATCCTCTGAGTTCAGTGTCTTTCAACCCGCTTAAAGGTGCCCATTTGCTCTTAGGTGTTTGGGTGTGGGGTGTTTGGAAATGATCAAAATGCTATCCATTCAAATGAGGGATAATAGCACATCAGAACTCCCGCCCCCTAACCTGCTTTATCATATCCAATAGAACTGTTCTGCTCACAGAGGGTGGGAGATTGGAGCTTCTATCTGGCCATGGCACCTGGGATGCTTCCTGAAGCATGAAGTGGAGAGGGAGTTTAGCAGATTAAAAAAGAGGTGAGGGTTGGGGCTGGATTGGTAGTGAGTGCAATGGTAGGGTGTTTGCCTTGCATGCGGGTGACCCAGGGTGATGTGAGTTTGATCCCCGACATCCCATATGGTCCCCCAAGCCAGGAGAGATTTCTGAATAACTCCTGAGTGCCACCAGTTGTGACCCATAAAACAGAAACAAAGAAAAAAGGTGAGGGGCTGGAGAGATAGCACTATAGATAAAGCACTTGCCTTGCACATATGCCCCCACCTAAGCCTACTAGGAGTTTTTTGAACACAGAGCGAGTAGTAAACTCTGAACACTGACAGGTGTGGCCCCAAAACTGAGAGAGATGAACAAACTTGTAAGTGAATAAGCATGCAAGTAATAGGTATAAGTAATATGAATGCAAGATAATAAATATGTGGGGTCGGAGAGATATCTTGGAGGTAGGGCATTTGCCTTGCATACAGAAGGACTGTGGTTCGAATCCCAGCATCCCATATGGTCCCCTGAGCCTGCCAGGAGAGATATCTGAGTGCAGAGCCATAGTAATCCCTGAGCGCTGCAGGGTGTGACCCAAACCCCCCAAAAAGATAATAAATAGGTGAATGCATGCAGGGCTGCATGTAAGTGTGAACAAGTGAGCTTTGCTGCTCAAATCTGTGCAAGGAGGAAAGTGGGCCATGATGGGGGGGCCTAGGCTGTCTCCCAACATGGTCACATGTGCGGGTTGTCTCTGGTGCTTCTGTGAAATGGTATCCTTGTCCATAAGGCCATGAGGGTGCCCTTCCTGTTCATATCCCCTCCCTTGGTAGGAAGCAGCTGCAGGGCTGACTGATACTTTTAAGGTCTCCAGGATGAGTTTTTCTCCCCACTGGAAGATGGGAGATGCTGAACCCCAAAGCTTCATGGAGAGGACCCAGAATCCCATTCCTCAGGAAGGCCAGCAGGGCCGACTGAAGAGCTGCAGGACAAAAATGGGGGTTCTCAGCACTGAGGCCATCTAGGGGAGATGGAGGTGAACTAGGTGATCAGACTCTGACCCAGGCCCCTTCCCCACAGTGATAGGAGCACCAGGGTGGGTGAAAACACCAGGCAGGCTTTGGAAGGAGGGCACACCTGAAGCAGGGTCCTCCAGTCAGGGACCAGATGGGGAGCTCGATGAGTGTGGAGGTGCACAAGGCATTGGACTAGAGTGTCCTTTCCCTACCTGTTGGCTTTTCTCTACCATTAGGGTTATTTCTCCCTCCCCTCACCCCCCAGCCTGTGGTGCTCAGGGCTTACTCCTGACTCTGGAATTACTCTTAGAGGGACTCGAGGGACCATATGGGATGCCAGAGATTCAACCCAGGTCGACTGTGCAAGGCAAATGCCCTACCCATTTGCTATCACTCCAGCCAAGGGGCGTATGTCTTCATTTCACTTGTTTTTTCAATGTCCATGAGGGAAGCCAGCGCCTCACTCATGCAAGGCATCTGCGCTACCGCTGAGTGAGCTGCCAGCTACCCTGTGGGGAATCTTTATAAACTGAAGTTTATTTCTAAAATGAAAGTTCTTTCTGGGATGATACCTTCATTACACTCTTGTCATCTAGTCATTGCTTTATTTGAATCGTTCTCCCAGTCTGCCTTTTATGTAATAAAGCTGACGGGTGACTGCCGGAGAATGTGGAGGAATGTATTCCACTGATTCCTGGAGTGGCACTTTGTCTGTGCCTTCATGTTAACTATTTTCCTAAATTCTTGCCCTCTGGAGGAATGAATAAAATGAAATCTTGCCCTCCGGAGGAATGAATACAATGCAACACTGGGCATTTATTATGCTTTATTTTATTTTATTTTAAAACAGTATTTTGTTGAAGCCAGAGAGATAGTAGAGAATAGGGCTTTGCATGCAACAGGCTCTGGATGGTTAGATCTTAGGCACCACATAAGGTCCCCTGAGCACTGCTAGGAGTGATTTTTGAACACAGAGTCAGGAGCACTACTGGGTCTGGTCCCAATCCAGTATTCTGTTTCTAAGAAAATCTGAATATTGTAATCCCTCTAAAAGGGTGGGGACAGGGAGCCAGCCCGGGATTGGCTATGCCTTACATTCCCTTCCACAGCCTTGTCTCTCGAAGTCCTTAATCTTTTTTTTTTAAATATCTTTATTTAAACACCATGATTACAAACATGATTATGGTTGGGTTTCAGTCATGTAAAGAACACCTCCCTTCACCAGTGCAACATTCCCATCCCCAATGTCCTAAATCTTCCTCTTCCCTGCCCACCCCTCACCTGTACTCTAGACAGGCTTTCTACTTCCCTCATTCATTCTCATTGTTAGGATAGTTCACAATGTAGTTATTTCTCTAACTAAACTCATCACTCTTTGTGGTGAGCTTCATGAAGTGAGCTGGAACTTTCAGCCCTCCTCTCTTTTGTCTCTGAAAATTATTGTAAGAATGTCTATTATTTTTCTTAAAACCCATAGATAAGTGAGACTATTCTGTGTCTTTCTCTCTCCCTCTGACTTATTTCACTCAGCATAATAGATTCCATGTACATCCATGTATAGGAAAATTTCATGACTTCATCTCTCCTGACGGCTGCATAATATTCCGTTGTGTATATGTACCACAGTTTCTTTAGCCATTCATCTGTTGAAGGGCATCTTGGTTGGGAAACCTTAATTTTCTACATTTTATTCTCTTTTTTTGTTTGTTTGTTTTGGGGACATACCCAGTGATGCTCAGGACTTATGCCTGGCTTTTTACTCAGTAATCACTCCTGTGGTGCTCATGAGACATACGGGGGTGCTAGAGATAGAACCTGGGTCAGCAGCATGCAAAGCAAACACCTTGACTGCTATTCTATATATCTCTCTCTCCAGTTTCTATTTTGTTCTCTTTTGTTGTTGCTATTGTTGTTATTTTGGGCAGGAGGTAAAAATAGTCTAAATTACTCCTTGTTGTATGGGAATGTAAGTATTTTTGTTTTAACTTATTGCGAAACAGCACTCCAGATATGAATGATGGTAGACATTTGGATATTAAAATCTATTAGACACAATTTTCCATAAACGGTCTTGTGTAATATTCTGATCATTTCATTTCTGTCTAGATTTATTTTTCTTTTCTCCTGTTTATGTATATCTACAACCTTAATCTGAACCATTTCTTTCTATCTAAAATGACATTTTGGGTTTGCTTTAATGCATGTCTGCTGCCGCCAAAGTCTCTTGGTTCCTGTTCAGTTGACAATGTTCTGTTTCTCCTTTATTCTCGAAGGACACTTTTTGCAGTCACTGAATTTTAGGTTGGGGAGGTTTTACTGTGCCCATTTTGAAGATAGCATTTTACTCTCTTGACTGTTTTTCTCTCTTTTGACTGTTGACTCTCTTTTTGCTGTTTCTACCAGTCTTAAAAAAAATCTGTCTCTTACTGGGACTGCTTTTAAGATTTTATCTTTGTTTTCGGATTCCAGCAGTAAGATCACAGCATGTTCGGGATAGTTTTTCTTTGTCTTTATCCTGCTTGAAATTCCTAGTAGGTCTTGACTTGGTGACAATTTTCCTTTTCCATGTCAATCTTCATCAGATGCTGACAAGTGCATTTCCCACATTCCCAAAGCACTCCAGATAAGTTCTGCAAATGTACTAAAATCCTAGAATGACAAGAGAAAAACCATAATGCAGAGGTGGGGGAAAATATTTTAAACTAACCATAAGATTCTTTTTCAAAGGCAACACCCTTCCTTGGGTCACTAGTGGTCTTGCCTGTATTCTGATGTATAGCTGAAGAATAGTCCCTGGACAGACATTCCTGCCTAGGCTCAGTGAGCTGTATCCTGTCTAGTGACAGTTGAGAGGGAAAAAGTGACCTTCTCTGGGTTTCTCTAGTTTATCTTTGCTTCTAGGCAATACATTACATATGTTTTGTTTGAGTATCTTACCTGGTAGTGGTCGGGGTTTATTCCTGGGTTCTGTACTTAGCGATCATGCTTGGTCATGCTCAGGGAATATATGTGGTGTTGGTGATTGAACTGGGGTCGGCCATGTACAAGCAACTGCCTTAACATTATCCTGTACTATCTCTCAAGCCCCAGTACACTTATTTCATTTCACTTATTTTTTTTAATATAGGGGCCAGAGTGATTGTACAATGGGTAGGATGCTTGCCTTGCATGCTGCCAATCAGGATTCAATCCCTGACTTCACATATGCGCCCCGAGTTTGCAAAGAGTAATTCCTGAATGCAGAACCAGGAGTAAGCATCTTTATTATTATTATTATTATTATTATTTTTTTTTAGGAGTAAGCCTCTAGCATCATCAAAAGGTATTGACCCAGAACCAAAAGTAAATTTTTTTGTTTTGTTTTTGGGACACACTCAGTGGTACTCTGGGCCCATCCCTAGCTTTGAACTAAGAGATCACTCTGGTGTTCAGGGGATTATTATCTGGTAATACAGGGTGTTGGGAATTGAACAGAATCAGTTGCATGCAAGGCAAGTATTTCACCCCCTTATTGTCTCTCTGGCCCCTTGACCAGCATGTTGTAAAAACATTGATCACTGGATAGTTATATAGTTTCAGACTCCTAGCCAAAACAGGACTGAATTTACTTGGGAGGAGGAACTCCCTTCATGCCCCCATGTGGATCCCTGTGTGCTCAGTTCTCACTCAGCAGATAAAAAGCAGCCGGCATGCAGCCAACAATTCCCTGCCCTGGCATTCTTTCCCTCTTTGCTTTGACATCTAGGTTGCACACATGTCTGTGGCAGGAGTCAGGGAGGCATCAGGCAACTGTCTGAGCACTTCTATGAGCAAACTACAGTTTGATCTGAGTCACCATAATCACCCATGTCTGTACCCAGTGATCTAGTCCTTGGATCCAAGAATACATCGTTCCTGCTGCCAGGACACTAATATTCCATTGCTCAACCCATTTTGCCCTGCACAGGAGAGGCTGAAAACTAAAGCAACTCTGAATTGGGAAAGAATGTGCAAACACTCAAATGAGGCATCAGTGTGAAGCCAATTGGAGGGGCTGCAGCTGCAGACCAGTCCACGCCAATGTCTTCTGAAGAGGACCTAAGGGGGTGAGGTGGGGACACAACAGAATTTGCTCATTCTCCAGAGAGATGGGTCTGTTCCTGGTCAGTCTTGCATGGCCAGCTGTCCCGTTCCCCCAGCAGAGAGAACCGTGTTCACAGCGGGATCAGGCCAGCGTGACCAGCACAAACATCCATCAACACAAAGCGCCTTCCAAATCAGGCAGCCTCTGGGAGGAAATACAAGGGCATGAGGTGGATAAAAGTAGGCCAGAGGAAAATAAGCTGTTTACATTCTATTATCGTCAAGTCAATCTTATAACGTCCCCCATAGAAAATTCCTCCTGAATAAACTCCATTCCAAATGGTTCCTAAGCCTCTGTTTACCATCACATGACCTGTTATGACCAAATCTTTATACCTAGGTCATTCTAGTAATAAAAGCAGGACCCCAATTCTATTCTTTTCCTTACTCTTAGCAATTTTTCTGTTTGGTTTATGGGCTATATCTCTGGTAATCAGTGGAATAGCCTCTGGGCTCAGGAGGGACCCCTAGTGGTGCGTGAGGGATCAGACTTACATCAAGTCCCTTAACCCCCCTGTGGATCCCTCTAGGGCTGAGCATGTTTTCACCACACTCTTTTAAGTTCCACAATGGTTTTCATGGGCCCTCTTTTCATTATGTTTAAAAATTAATTTAAACACAGTGATTTACAAAACTGTTCATAATACAGTCGTTTCAGGCACTCAATGTTCCAAACACCATTCCTGTCACCGGTATGACTTTCCCTCTACCGTGTCCCCACCCCCCAAGGCGGCCTCCTTAGCAGGCACAAAATAATTTATACTATATTGCTTGGAACAACATATATCTCACTATGGTGTTACTAAAGTCATTATCTGAGGATTTACTAAGCTGTTTGGTGCCAGTTGAACCTTCTGTGTCATTGTTTTTACTCATTGAGCTTAGTGGGCTTCCCATAACTTTCCCATCTAATTAGCTGTGCTCCTACTGGGCTGTCAGTACTATGAAATTAGGAGTGTTGGGTGGCTGTGCACTCCAGGAGCTGCAAAACTGGGACCATTCAGCAGCTTGGGTTTTCTTCGAGATTAGTTGTGGAGCTGTGAAGGTGTGTCAGTTATGTGCTGCAGGAAGCCAGGTGTATGTGTGCAAGATGTTGGGTGTGTATATGTGTGTGTGGAGGAGGAGAGGGTACTGGGCCCCTGATCAGGGCAGAGAATCCAACCACACCATCCCAAGCAAGCTCCAGAGACCTCAGCCCAGAGACTGGGTACCTGGGCAATTCAGCATTGGTGTCTCCTGCAGATTTGCATGGACCTTCCTGACGGTTGGTGAATATCCATACAGAAACTCAATTGAGCGATGAAGTTTTGGGCTGGTGTCTCATGTCAGACTTGCCCTTGGTCTCCTGCTGGGATAATGTTTTGTCAGGTTGTGACTTAATCTGAGTCTTTTGTTTCTTCCTCTTTATATTGGAGATAAGAATGAGCTTGTTAAAATTAAAAAAAAAAAAAAAAAGAGAATGAGCTTGTTGGTGCAAGTATTGCCTGAGCACATGGTAGCCAAGCACATGGTGCCTTCATCTCCCTTCCTGAGATGTGCATTTTTCTACTTTCATGTTGGGTTATGTAGCACCTTTGAAGAAACCTGTGTTCTCCCTTGGGCTTGTTACTTTTCTCTCTTTTCTCTCTCTCTTTTCTCTCTCTCTTTTTTCTTTCTCCATCTCTCATCTTCTCTCCCTTTTCCTCAGTATCTCCACAAAAAAAAAAAGAGAGAGAAGAAAAAAGAATGATCTTGTCTGGGGATAGAGTTAGTATAGGGGCTAAGTGTCTTGTATGTGAAAGACCTGGGTTCGATTCCCTAGCATCTCATATAGAGCTGCACCAGGAGTCATTCCTGACTCATGTGGGGACTATGAATATGGAGAGGGAAGGAAAAGAGGAGGAGGAGGAGGACAAGATGGTAAAGGAGGAAAAGAAGGAGCAAGAGGTGGAGGAGGAGGAGGAGGTGTATAAGCTGAAACAAGGATGAAATAGATAATGGGCAATCAGTTGTGGAGCTGCCACTGTCACTGTGGGTTTGAGAAGAGCTGGAAAGTGGGCAGGCAGTTGGGGGAACTGGAGTAGTGGAGCAGGTGAGAGAGAGCCAGTCAACCAGCCACAGGGACTGAAGCCTGGAGGAGGCTGGAGACAAGCACGTGAGAACCAGCCCTGGGGACTGTTGGGCAGGATGTGTGGGAGAAAAGTGGGTGTGAGTGACGGTGAGTTTTTTGGTTTGGACAATTGAGTGCATGTTCATACCATCTGCTGGGAGAAGGCGCCCTGGAAGAGGACCAGATTTGGAAGAGAAACTCCTAAATCCAGACAAAGTTCTTTGTAAACCAGATGGTTACAGCAAAATCAGCTGTTCCTATCAACTCATTCAAAAAAATATTTAGTAAATTCTTGTGATGTACCATACCTGGGCCAAGTGCTGCGGTTTCAGGGGAGGAGAGTAAAATCAGTGCAGGATTACCTGCTCTTCAAGGGGACTTGAACAGTCCAATTGGGATGAAGAGCTCTGGAGGAGGAGAAGGAGGACTTTGGGTCGAAGGCAAAGCAGGGATCTTCCCACACTGCAGCCAGTGTCTGCAGTGTACAGCTTGTGGGAAGGGTGAGGGGGTTCCCAGGAGCCTGCACTTATGGAAGAGGGGACAGGGATCTCTGGTGGGGAGGGCAGAAAGGAGTGGCAAGGTCTTTGGAGACTTGGGTTCAGGAGCTGAGGGCTCTCAAAGCAAGTTACCCAATGTTAGCCAGGTCTGAGTTTGTCCACTCCCAAGCTTTCCTTCTTTTATCATCCTTCCACCCCAGGGAACAGGTCTCTGAGGCCCTGTGCTGTCTGCCATCTGTTCTCTGTTGCATCTGCAGAACATGAAGCTGCTTCTGCTCCCCAGAAGATGCTCAGTGTCTGTTAAAGAACAAGGGAAAAAAATTGCCAGGATGGCAGCTCTGTCTCCACAGGAGCCACAGTGTTCCAGTCCCTGTGCAGAATTGCCATCTTCTTCCTCTTCTGAAATCTGCTGCATGCCCCTGGGAACTGCATGCCCCTGCCCTGCCGGCCTGTTCTGTAACCTGGAGGAAATTCAGCTCTTCCACCCTTTTGTAAACATGGGAGAACAGAAGCCCCTCCTTTCTTTTCCCCAGAGAACCCAGCGCCCAGCTAAACACAGACAGTATCTCTGGGTGCTGGCCATTGATGAGCTCCTTGTGAACCTGCAGACCTTTGGCACTGACATCCAAGATGGGCAACTGGTTCCTGCAGCTCTGGGTTCCTTCTCAAGGAGAAAGGCTCTAGATGGCCTGCTTAGCTGTGTCTTTAACAATGAGGTTAAACCAACCCTCTCGCCCAGGAGAACTGGAAACAGGCTATCTGAAGGCCCAGCTAGGATTCTAAAATGCCACCAGAAGCTCAGCCTCACTATGGTTCTCTGTACCTCAGTCCTCAGTCTTCTGGCTTTTCTCATAGCACAAGGTAGCTGATGAAGTTCTGGCCTTTATGGCTGGCTTCCAGGGCTAGGAAGATAGCTCAAAGGATTGGAGCATGCTTTGCATGTGGGAATTTTGAGCACCTCTGGGATTCCTCTCTACTTCCCACGCCCTGCACATCTAAACAGCTGCATTTCAGACACAAAAATATGAAAAATACGGCTAGACCAGCTTAGTAAGACAAGTATCCTTTTGATGTGAAAAGTCAAAGCTTTTCCCAGAATGCATCAACAGGTCAAGCTTCAGCTTCTTCTCATTGGCTAAATTTATCACATGGTCACAACTTCCTATCAGGGAGCCTGGGAAGTCTATTTAGGTTTTCCAGCCTCTGGTTATGAAGACAAAGCCTCTGGTTATGTGGCTGGAGGAGGAGAGTTGCTTAGCAATCATCAGTAACTGCTCTATTTTGTAGAAGGGAGAAAGGGAAAAAGAACTTGACTTGTCTTGTGTTCAGAAACCTTAGTAGTGAGACCTGGAGAGATGGCACAGTGGGGAAGGTTTAATCTCCCACAACACATGATCTCCAGAGACAGGAGTGAGTCCAGAGCCCTAGGTGTGGCCCAAAACTAAAAGGCCCACTTTGATGACATATGGAGTGTCTCTCAGAGGACCCTTGAGGTCTTAGAGAAATGATTCCAGATATGCAAGATCCTTACACATTCATAGGACCATAGGCCAGCAAACCTGGCCATGCCTCTGTGCATCAGCAATCAACTCTGAGAATGTGTGCCTGAGACTGAACAGCAGTGATTATAGAGGGAGCCTATCTATCACGGGCAGGATGGGGAGAAATCTAGACAGACCTAGGTAGCTGCTGTGAAAGGAAATGGTATATTCAGGCCCAAGGAGACCTAGAAAGCACATGGAACCCTCAGCAGCAAGTGCTCAGAGCTTGTCAACAACCCCCAAGTTCTCCTGCATCTCCTGCTGAGCTTCAGGGCCTTCATCTGCCTCCTGTTGCCACAGACAAGAGTGACCCTAAGGGTAGTAGTGAAGGAAACCCCCAGAGAGAAGGGGGTCTGAGATAGAGGTAGAGATACTTCTGAGCAGGGGAGTCACTGGCTGTAGGCTTAGGGGTCAGAAGAAAGCAAAGTCAGAAGAGGAATTGAGAGACCAGAGAGATAATACAGTAGGTAAGGTACTTGCCTTGCAGGTGGCAGACCTGAGTAGAACCCCCGGCATGCCATATGGTCTCCTGAGCCCCCAGGAATGAGATCCCTGGATGCAAAGCCAAGAGTAAACACTGAACACTACTGGGTGCGGCCCAGCAAAACAAAGCAAAACAAAAACAAAAAGGAACTGCAGGGGGTGGTGGGAGAGGCAGTTCTGTGGACTGAGTACAGGTGTATAGGCTGGCTTGAATTTGATTTCTAGCACTGCATGGTCCCTAGAGCAGTTCTGAGCACCATGGTCACTGTGGCCACCAAATGAAAGAACATATAAAAAAAGATGTGGTGGGAGGCCTGGGGAAGGGCTGATAGGTGAGCACCATTGTAGAAGAACTTGATAGCCACCCAACTGTCAGTTGCCTGGTGCACAGGAAAAGTCTGGTGAATATCAGTAGCTGGTCCCAACCATTTGCAGACTTGAGCCACAGACCCAGAATTGGAGTGCTCAGGTAGGAGTGATAGTATAGAGGGTAAGGCACTGGTCTTGCATATAGCCAACCAATTTGATTCCTAGCACCCCATCCATCATGATCCCCTAAACCCCACCTAGAGTGATCCCTGAACAATGAGCCACTCACCATCTCCCTCCTAGTTCCCTACTTCTGCTGATCCCTTAACTGTCGCCAAAAATATTCCTGGGGTGGCTTCATCCTTCAGCATCATACACGCTGGCTCCATCTGTTTCTTCTTCCCTGCAGGAGTTGAATCTAACACTGCTCATGGTCTAACTTCCCAGCCTGCAGGCCACTGCTTTGAGCTACTGGAGAGGATGGCACCTATCAAAGCAACCTGTCTCCACCACTGCAAGCCTATGGACCTCTTCTATAGTGAAAAATGTGTGGGAGGGGAAGAGTCCAGGAGAGATAGTACATTGTTTGGGTGATTGCTTTGGAAGCAGTCGACCCAGGTTTTATATCTGGCAGCCCATATGGTCCTTGGAGCACCTTGAGAAGGGATTACTGTGTGCAGAACCAGGAGTAAGCCTGAACAATGCCAGGTGTGGCCCCCTACTGTTGGGTCCCGTTTACTCCTTGATTGCTTATCAATGAATCCTCAAAGAACTCCCAGAATGAGAAATTGATTCCCATTCCCCTATCCCCTTGTGGGGAGGAGATCTTGCTAATATTTATCCGCAGCAAATAACCCACACAGACAGGAGGGTAAAGGGGCAAGCAGGTCTGATGCAGAGACCTTTGTCAGTCTACTGCCAGCTCCAAAAACATCTGGAGCCAGCTAGTAAACTCTACCAAAAGACCCTGAGCACCTCGGTCCCAAACTATTTATTAGGCTGTCAACAGCGCCCCCACCTGGAAGGTAGTAGGCAGGACAACAGGCAGAGATAATAATCTTATGAAAATGCTTTCATATATAACACCCTACAAAAGAAAAATAATAAAGAAAGAAAAAGGGACAGCCAGAGGTACCTCTAGAGACTGAGTTGCTAAGGGGGCTGCTACCTCAAAGCTGGGCATTGTACTTGAAGTTCTCTCACCACCACTCTCTGCTGTGGGTGGGGTCTGTCTGATCCTCTGGAGCAGGAACCCTCAAAATTTTAAACTGGGGCCAGTTCACTGTTCCTCAGACCATTGGAAGGCCAGACTATAGTTTAAAAAATATTAACTGGAGTGATAGCACAGTGGTAGGGCATTTGTCTTACATGCAGCTGACCGTGGAAGGACCCGGGTTCAGTTCCCGGCATCCCATATGGTCCCCTAAGCCTGCCAGGAGCGATTTCTGAGCACAGAGCCAGGAGTAACCTTTGAGTGCCACCGGATGTGGTCCCAAAACCAAAAAAAAGAATAATAGTGACCTGTAGTTTGAGGACTCCTGCCCAAGACTAAGAAGAGGAGGAGAAGGAGGAGGGAGGAAGACAGAGAGAGGAGTTGGAGAATGCCCAGAATGACTTGACTGCTAAGCAGGACTGGCAGAGGTGACCAAAACACCGAGAAGGCTGGATAAATGGGCCACAAGTGTCCAGTGGGCCATAGTTTGAAGACCCCTTATCTGGATGAAGAGGTTTAGAAGTACAGGGCAGAAGGAGAGGAGGTCCTCTCCTGTCATCCCCAACAAGCTCTTGCAGAACTTTCTCTCAAGCCCCTATAAGATTGGGCTTTGCAGCACAGAAGCCCTGATTTCCCAGGTAGGGGATAATCTCTGTCATGGATGGTCCTGTGAGCTGAAACTACAAGTGCTAGTTGGCCACATTTGGGCCATAAGTCACAGTTCTTGGAAGCAAATGGGTTGAACACAGTGACTGGGTGTCACTAAGCCTAATTTAATACCTCAGCAGGGTGGCCAGCATTGAGTGACATGGGAAGGAGAATGTCTAAAGCACAAGGATCTCCAGGAGTGCTTCTGTGCTATGTGAGAGTCTTAGACCCATCCCTTTGGTCTACCTGATAGAGTTGAGGCCACTGTGATTCAGTCTCCACAGGAACAATAGGGGAATAACAGGATGCAGGGACATCCCAAGATGTTTGCACCATGTTTCCAAGATGCATCCCCTGGGCATGAGAATGGTTTTGAGGTACAATCCATTGAGGCCTGTGGTTGGGGTAGGACTCTCAAGTTGTGCTCAGGAAATCTGGGGCACCACTGGTAATTGTTGGCCCATCTAACAGCTCAATGTAAGGGCTTGAGGTTGTGATGATGCTTAGGGTCTGTGGTGCTGAAGATACTCTGGTTATCTCAGTAGTGCTGGGAGTCTCTAGGGTCATACCTGGTGCTGCTTAGGGGGCTTCAGGGCTGCATCCAACATCCTTGTGGTGTTGAGATTCCTATCCAACTCAATTTCTGAGCATGAACTCTAGTCGCTGTACTATTTCCAACCCCACGGATCTGGATTCTAGAATCTGGAGAGATAGTAAAGGGGTTAAAGTATTTGCCTTATAGTTGACACATACTGTCACCAAATATGGTCCCCAAGCCCTTCCAGGAGTGACCCTGGAAGAGCTAGGAGTAAGCCCTAACCATCACTATGGATGGCCTAAAAATAAATAAATAAATAAATAAATAAATAAATAAATAAATAAATAAATAAATAAATAAATAAATAAATAAATGGAATCTGGAGGTCTGGAGTGATAGTACAGCAGGTAGGTTACTTGCTTTGCACATGGACTTTGGGTTTGATCCATAACACCCCATTTGGTCCCTGAACATGGCCAGGACTGATCCCTGACCATCAACCAGGTGAGTCCCTCCAAAAAAATCTGCTTATTAAGCACCCAGTACTTGCATGAGACTTCCATGGATTCTTAGGCCTCTGTCCCACTCAGTACTCTGAATAAAAACCCTCTTCCATTCCATTTACTCTAGAATTTGCAGCCATCTAAAGTCTCCATACATATGCAATGAAATTTGTTCTTTTTCTTCAACTAATCTGTTTGATGCTAATTTGCTTGCTCAGCTAGCCCGAGACAATGAAGAATGGGGTGGGGGGGGAATTTCCTCTCCACCCTGGGTCTGGGTCATCTCCTTATCAGGCAGCTAGACCAGCTGAAGTGCTGAGCACAAATAAAGGGAAAAAGAGATGGGCCATGGCAGAAGGGAGTGAGTAGTATCCACTTAAAATGCAAATCCAAACCACATCAAGAGACCAATTCTCATCCAACAGCTAAGTATCAGTCCCAGAGTTGGATAACAATTACTTCCAGGATGAAAAGACAGTAGTACAGTAGATAGGGCATTTACCTTTCATATGGCTGACTTGTTCCCCCTGAATATCACCAGGAGTGATCCCTGAGTGCTGAGCCCAAGAAATAAGCCCCACGCATAGCTATATGTGGCCCCAAAGCAAAAACAAAACACAATTGCTTTCACTGGGCTGTGAGGAAGACTCGTGTGTATATGTGTGTGTGTGCGTGTGCTACTGCATATGTGTGCACATTGGTATGACCTCTATGATGGCAACATTTAGCAAAACAACACACACGTCTTCCAATTTCTAAGAATCTATTCCTAATACATGCCAAGAAGAGCGCACTATGTGTATCTGCTCTGTTTTCTGCAAAGGACCAAGAGAATGTAATGGAGAGAGATGCCCTTCCTTGTGGCAGCTGTAGGGAAGGGGTTGGAATCTTGACAAAATCCCAGGCAGTCCACCTATTTCTAATCAACATGTACTGAATCCTTGCTTGATAGTTCACTTATGTCACTGGGCTGAACCTCTTCAACAGCACAGCATACTTTCCTGGAAACAAATTTGTTCTGCAATCTCTAACACGCAAATTCTAAGAATACATCATGAAAACATAACCCAAAATGGCAACTATTCTTTATGCATAAAAAACGTTTACTGCAGTATTATTTCTCAGAATTTCTTAGGCTTTTGCAAAGTTAGGCATGTGGTTATTTATAAAAAGAAAAAAACGTTTAGAAAGTCTTGGGGTTGAGGCCATGTAGCTCAGTGGTAGCACTTGCTTTGTATATGTTTAGTCCTGAACTTTATTTACAGCACTTCAAAAATAAAGAGGGGAAGGGAGAGAAGGAAGGAAGGGAGAGGAAGGGAAGAAGGGAGGATAAGGAAAGAAGCAAGGATGAAAGAAGGGAGGGAAGGGGGAAGGGAGAGGATGGAGGGAGGGGGAGAAAAAGGGAGGAAGAGGAAGGAGGCAAGATGGAAGGAGGGAGGGAAGGAGGGAGGGAAGGAGAGAAGTAAGGAAGGGAGGAAAGAAGAGAAAAAGGGAGGGAAGAAGGAAGGAAGAAGTCAACAGCAGGAGATCTTGTAAAGAATCAACAAACCAGGCCCGGAGAGATAGCACAGCGGCGTTTGCCTTGCAAGCAGCCAATCCAGGACCAAAGGTGGTTGGTTCGAATCCCAGTGTCCCATATGGTCCCCCCCCCCACCCCCCGTGCCTGCCAGGAGCTATTTCTGAGCAGACAGCCAGGAGTAACCCCTGAGCACCGCCAGGTGTGGCCCAAAAAACAAAAACAAAAACAAAAAAGAATCAACAAACCTGAGTTCTGTGTCTTCCTGTCCCAAGGCCATCCCTGTGAGCCATTTCTGGTGTTATACCTGCAAAGGTTTCCTTCAGTTTTTGGTTTTGATCCACAGTCACCAGTATTCAGGGGTCACTCCTGGCCATGCTCGGGGTACCATATGCACTGCAGTACAAAACAAGTGCCTTACCCTCTGTACCATCTTTCTGGCTCCTTCTATGTTTATAAGTAGTATGCTTGTGTGCATCTACATTTGTCAAGTTTATAGATTATGGCTTGACTTCCTGCTAGAGGAATTTCTTCAACAGCAAGCACTATTTTTAATGCTTTCCAACCCTGGGGAGTTGGGCTGGAGACTGGGGGGGTTGCTCAGTTCTGAAGCATCCTCTTATCTTTTATCCTTAAGATTAGGATCCCAATCCCTGCAGTGAAAGCCTGCAATCACAGACTGTACCAAACCCTCTGACTGTTGTTTTCCCTTCTATACATGTACCTAAGCACTTATGGTAAAATTTGACCTATAAATATCCTTCAGGAGAGAATAAAACAGTAACTGATAACAAAATAAAGCAATCATAACAATTTGCCTGAATAAAGGTTATGTAAATGTAATATCTCTCAAAACATCTCTTTTGCGATGTTTTTGGACTTGCAGTTAGCTGGCTGGTGGTAACAAAAACTGTGGAAAGGGAAACTGAGGCTCACAAAATTGCAAATCTTTGTGAAAGGGTGGATTGGCATGCAAAGCAGTAAGGAAAGCGTGGCAGAAGACCAAATAGCTCTTCTTTCTGACATACAGTAAGTACCTGGGTCTAGCTCACAGTGGTCATGCCCCCACTAAAAACTGCTTCTCTCCCACAATGCCTTGCAGCAAACTGGTATCACATGACTGCCCATCCAAGGAGATGTAGGTAGGAGTTGCTTAGCAGAGCCTCTGTAAAAGGCTATTCAAAGGAAACCGGAAACAGCCGGCACAATTGCGGGTACTTTCTGCTTTCTTCTCACTTTCCCATCTGCAACAAGGATGCAATTTCTGGAGTCTTACCGCCATTTTGTAACCACATTCTAAAGATGGAGAACCAAATCCACAAACAGAACTGAAATGTCAAAGGTAATACCCAGTTTTACTGTAACCTGATTAGCTCATCTCTAGGTTTTATGTTACCTGAGATGAATAATGATTTTATTTAGAGCCACTTGTATTTTTGCTGTTTATTGCTTTGTGCATTCTTCCCTCTTTCCTGTTGATACTGTCACTACTATAATTGGGTTTGCACACAACAAACCCATTCTTGGTGTTTCTACTCACATATTTCAAGGTGGTTCTGACTGGGAGTCATGAGACAGGTAAATATTCAGTTTGAGGACTCTTGGCAATGAGTTTTGGGAAATAATAAAGCTATGATTTAATCTAAAAAGTTTTTGTATCACTGGACTTCTAGCATCAACATCCCACCCCCAAGCATGAAAGTTGGACCTTGGTTGTAGATGCAGAAAATGAGGCCTGATAAGATTGACTCATTACAGACCATCCTGAGAGCTGGACCCCTCGGGAAAAGAGAAGTCTCAGCAGAAAAAAATTGCCATGATAGGGCTGAAAGAAGACTCCAAAGTCCTTCCCATTGATCGCACCCTGGAAACATCTCTTATCTGTGCAGAAAACTATAGACCAAGGCATTGAGAGAAAACCAGAGCATAACTCTGTGTTGCATTAAATAATAAAGAGGCCCTTTGGATGGAGCTGGATGGTGATGGGATGAATGAAGGGACCTTTTTCTCTGCCGTCCCAGGCCACTTGGCTCCAATCCTCTCCAGCTGACGGGTATCTGGATTTAGGAGAGCGGCAGGTAGAAAACTCACATGCAGTCAGGCTTCCAAAGAGATCATCTTTATTCAGCCCTGGCCAACATATGTGGTCTATATCATAACTATTTACGCTGGATCCCTATTCAGCCCTGCATTCTAACTTGTCTTTCAGCCATCTCTTCTCCTGCCTCCTTCTCCATCCTCCATCCATGCAAATCCCCCTTTTCCCCTGAGGCCTAACCTTTTGCAACCTTCCCAAGACCCCTCCCAGAAATGGGAGGGTCTCTCTTGTAGGTAAGGTTACACGAAGAATTCGGGGTGGGGTTACAACTCTGTACCCAAGACCCAGAAGCTCATGTGCTTTCTCTAATGTTTTCTTTTGTTCCTGCCCTTCTAACAAAATTTATCTTCTACACTATTTATCTTTCTCTTCCTTTCTGCAAATGTAGACACTGAACTTGGTCCCCCTGAGCAGAGTTAAGGAATAACTTTCATTTTCCTACAAAGAGGGAACCCTCTCTCTGCAGAGGCCACAGCTACCTGGGAACTCAGGTCATGAGGACCAATTCCTGCACCATGTGCATATACTGGACCTTGGGTGCAGCTTGGCACTGTTTCGTGGGGATGGGGGACCCTACTGTGCACAAGATGTAGGAACTCACCTCGGACACTTCCCCACTGAGGCGGAGGTGATGCAAATGGGGCAGGCAGTTGTTCTTACTCTGTTATGGCCCCTGAGACCCCACACCCCTTGTTTCCCACCAGCGAATAAGTCCTTTAACTGTGATATTGGAGAACACTCTGGTCATTTTGCTGAGGCTGTACCGGGGCCCCAGAGGATACATTTCTTTGGTTGTCCAAGGGTGCTTGCAGGCTGGTATACTTGCACTGCATGTATGAGGCAGTAAGTTTAATTCCTGGCACGCGCACACAGACACAGACACACAGACACAGACACACACAGACACATACACACACACACACACACACACACACATGCACACACACACAATTGGCTGTGGGGGTTGGAGAGATAATACAGTGGGTAAGGCACTTGCTTGCATGTGGCTGACCTCGGATCAATCTGTGGCACCCATATTGTCCCCAAACACCCCCCCCAGAGGGTTCCCTAAGTGCAGAGTTAGGTGTAAGCCTTGAGTACCATTGGTGAGACCTGAAAACTTAAAAAAAATTCAGTTGTAAGGCTCCCTGGGGATCATCCCCTTCAATGTCAGTGCTTACCCTCACCTGGGAGAGTTGCGCCTGTAAATCATGTACAGTGTTTCTAGGCAGAGACAGTTGTCTTTATGTGTCCTTTGCCCACAAGGCCTAAGGACAGGTTGAACCTTCACTCAGAAACCTCCCCTGGCTTGTAGATGAGCTGGAGTATCCACATAAAAGTCACTGCTTGCTCTGGTTTCCACCAGCTTGTAGTCCACCCCTCCTAAAAGTGGGCTTCCCTTTTCTCTTTTCCTATAAAATAGCTTCTTGTAATTGGGTTTGGGGGTGACAAGTCCATTATACTTGTCTTCTTGGGTTGCTAGCCCCTGAATAAACTAGTGTTTTTTGTTTGTTTATTTGTGTTTGTTTCTTATCTCTTGGATATGAAAAGGAAAAAGTTTAAAAAGTCTCTGCATATGCCCGGTTAAGGTGACCGCAACTGAAAATTCACTGAACCTGTACCACCTGTTATTGTATGTGATAAATGTTCCAAATGTTCCCTGAAATGTAAAAGTCACTAAACTTCCTGAAATCAATAGTCATGCTGTGTTCTGTATATTTTCCATTGTACTGGACGTGTTATAAAAGAACTGCTAGATTTGTGATCAGGGCTCTCAGCCTCTAGCCATATGGCCATGCTGGGTGCCCAGGCATATATGCTTGAACAATAAACCCCTTGCTTTTGCATGAACTTCGAGTCTTGGTGTCACTGAACAGCTCTCCGGTCCTTTCAGATATTGGCTTCAAACAATGAGCACCAATGGAACTTAGGTTCAGTGGCAAGTTAGTTTATTTCTCAGGGTTAGATCCCAGGATCCTAGAAAACAGCTTGGCTCAATTTGCTTGGAAATTCCATGAGTTTTTTTTCTCCAAAGACCCCTTCTTCTAGACAACCTTTCAATCTTTTAGTCCTCAAAACAAAACCAAAAACAATCCCCCTAATTGCCTGTGGGTGGAGTAATAATATAGCCATAAGTAGAGCACTTGCCTAGCATACCACCAACCAGATTTGATCCTCAGCACCCCATATGGTTCCCTTAGCCCACCAGGAGTAAACCCTGAGGATAGCTGGGTATAACCCCCAAACTAAACAAATAAACAACAACAACTCAAATCACTCTACCAGCTCCTGCATCTTGGAATCACCACCAAACTAATCTCCAGACAAATCTGTCTTAGGCCATTGTCAGAAAGAAACCAGGTGACAATCCTTCTGTCCCACTCACTGCCAACCACCCTCCAAAGTCATTCAAACCAGCACAAATTCCATTGCTTTCCATTGTAGCTGGCTAAGAACCTCGAGAGCAGCAGGAGGTGAGCTCTGGCTTCTATTTTTATGTCTTGTGGCCTTTGTCCAACAATTCTAACTATGAATCTAAGGAACCCAGATGAACTTTAAAAAGAAAAATTTATGAACACTTGAAGGAATGGATTATGGAACATTGTATGATAGAAATTCAACCATCAACAAGTTTTTAACTCTGTATCTCACAGTAATTCGATTAAAAAGTGTTTTGGGGAGGGGAGTTGGGCCAAACCCGGTGGTGCTCAGAGATTACTCCTGGCTCTGCACTCAGAAATCGCTCCTGGTGGAGGACCATATGGGGTGCTGGGAATCAAACCAGAGTCTGTTTCAGACTGATTGCATGCAAGGCAAATGCCCTACCGGCCCCTAAAAAGTGTTTTTGAATTGAAGCATTGTGACCTAAAATATTTTGTTAATGATAAGGCATCATTCATAACACCACGCCCTCCACCAGAGCACCCCCACTCATCAACACTCTAGCCCCCCACCCAGGCCTATCATGGTCCCAGGTAAACCTGCAAGTTAGAGAAGACAGAAGTGCTCTTGTGCTTTGTCTTCAATGCGCCACAGAGTTATTTTTGCCTGTGTGATGCCAGAAACTAAATCCAGTACTCACGGTTCTTAGTTTCTGGGACAACCTATATTATTCAAAGCTAGATTTATTTATTTATTTATTTTCTGTTATAATTAAGACCCCACTAAATAAATTTTCCCTATATGCTAGGAGGGGCAAAATTATTACTATTTTTTTTTGTCTCCAAGAATTAGGGAGCTACCGCCCCCTGGTGGATAAAATATGTATTCATCTGGGAAGCTGGGCAGTTTTTGCTTTTATGAAGGCACGCATGGTCCTTTCTATTGAGAGGGAAACCGCTATTGCTTAATTTTAACTTTATCCAATAACTCAAAAGAATTTTAGATTTGTGTAGTAAGTTTTCTCCCATTGTACAGACTTAGAGGGATTATGATGTAATTGGTAGCATCAAGGGATTAGGAGTGGAAAGCTCAAGGAATTGATTGGAGTCCATTTGCAAGCTTGTTCTGAGTTTCATCTGGACTCAGCACAGTTGAGACTGAAATTAAATTGATTTTATTGTTTATTTTGGGGAGCTACACCACCAGGCCAATACTTAGGTATCAATCTTGGCAGGGTTCAAGGGACCATAGGGAGTGCCAGGGATCTAACTCAGGTCTGCAACATACAAGACAAGCATTTTATCTGCTGTTCTATTGCTCTGGCCCTGAGCTTGAATTTTCTTTGTTTGTTTGTTTCTGTTTTTTTGTTTTTGAGCCACACATCGTGGTGCTCAGGGGTTACTCTTGGCTCTGCACTCAGAAATCACTCCTGGCAGTGAGACCATATGGAATACGAAGGATTGAATCCAAGTCCATTCCAGGTTGGCCCCATGCAAGGCAAATGCCTTACCGCTGTACTATCACTCCAGCCCCGTGATATTATTTTTAAAAGAAATATCAGGACAGAAATGGTCCAGTTCTGTGACTGGACTCAAATATGAGAAGCTGAAACTTTTCAGGAACTACACTATAAGCTGAAAACTTTGGGATATTTAAAGAATAGGGATGAGCAAGCTCCCTTTCCCCTACTCCTTGACTGGAAAACACAGCAGCCTCCACCTCCAGCTGCCATCTTCCTAGCAGATAAATATCTGAGTTCCTCTACCAAACTCCAAAAGAAAATAATGGTTGTTGACTCTTCCCAGGTAGTCTGGTCCAAGCTGATTCCTCTGGGGCCTTCTCAGAATGGGTGGAGGGCAGATTCCCCTTTCTGCATGAACCAAGCCACCCACAGCCATACCCTACACCCTCCAATAGAAATAGCTCAACTCCACAACTTAACCTTATCAAACTGCCAAACTACCCAATTTGTTTCAGATGTAAAAATCCTTGACACCTTAAAATTTTATAGTTGTGTCAGCCAAGTGATATCACAGGAAATCACATAGGAAAGTTACACAGTAATTTACCAACCTTGGTGAGCCTATATAGTAACATAGAAGGCTTATCGAACACCAATCACAGTCCAGTACATTCTTAAACACTGACTTTAGTAATATCTTGAGAGATACAATTATTTCAAGGTGTCCCTTGTTGATCTATACTTTGATCATTCCATTTGCCTTTGTGTTCTAATGAACAATATGCAGTTGATGCAGATGTCGAAGTGACAGTGGGTCTCTATGTTGGTCCATATTCCCAAGTTCATAATGAGTAATAAAGATGCTGAGACTCAGAGTTACAAGATAGAATAGTTTATTGGAAAATAGAGGAGAAAGGAGAAGGAAGAGTTTAGTATAGGACTAAATTAAGTCTGGCTCATTTTGGGGGGTGTTTTATAGGAAAACTGAGTCTTTGTGCAGGCCTTAGAAAGTTCTTTTTGGGGGTGGAGAGATAGCACAGCTGTGGGGCATTTGCCTTGCATATGGCCGACCTGGGGAGGGACCTGGTTCAATTCCTAGCATCCTATATGGCCCCCTAGACTGCCAGGGGCGACTTCTGAGTGCAGGGCCAGGAGCAATCCCTGAGCACCAATGGGTGTGGCCCAAAAAACAATTAATCAATAAATAAAGCTTTAAAAACAAGTTCTTTGCATCTTTATTAACTGATAAGCATGTTACAAATACAAGGATCCTAAGAGTAGCCTGGTAGGTCTGATTTTTTTTTTTTTTTTGGTTTAGCCATTTGCTTTAAGTATTGCCTATTATTTTAGTCTTCTAGTGAGTGAGCTTACATGCAAGGCCAGAATTCTATGGTCTTGAGGGATTATAGGAATGTTTAAAAATTTTTTCTTGTAAAGTTCTGTCAGTGCCTTGTATATCTTGGATATTAGCTCCTTATCTGATGAGTATTGGGTGAATAGTTTCTCCCACTCAGTGGGTGGCTCTTCTATTCTGGGTACTATTTCCTTTGAGGTGTAGAAGCTTCTCAACTTAATATAGTCCTATTTGTTTATTTCTGTTTTCACTTGTTTGGGGAGTGCTGTTTCCTCCTTAAAGATGTCATGGAGCATTTCACCTACATGTTGTTCTATATACTTTATGGTTTCAGGTTTGATATCTAGATCTTTAATCCCCATCAAGAAATGGGGAGAAGAAATGAATAGACACTTTGACAAAAAAAGAAATACAAATGGCTAAAGGCACATGAAAAAATGCTCCACATCACTAATCATCAGGGAGATGCAAATCAAAACAACTATGAGGTACCATCTCACACCACAGAGATTGGCACACATCACAAAGAATGAGAACAAGCAGTGCTGGCAGGGATGTGGAGAGAAAGGAACTCTTATTCACTGCAATGCCATCTAGTCCAACCTTTATGGAAAGCTATATGGAGATTCCTCCAAAAGCTGGAAGTTGAGCTCCCATATGATCCAGCTATATAACTCCTAGGGATATACCCTAGGAACTCAAAAATACATACAAAAATCCCTTCCTCACACCTATATTCACTGCAGCGCTGTTTACAATAGCCAGACTCTGGAAACAGCCTAGATGCCTCTCAATAGATGAATGACTAAAGAAACTGTGGTACATATATACAATGAAATATTATGCAGCCATCAGGAGAGATGAAGTCATGAAATTTTCTTATACATGGATATATATGGAATCTATTATGCTGAGTGAAATAAGTCAGAGGGAGAGAGATAAACACAGAATGGTCTCACTCATCTATGGGTTTTGAGAAAAATAAAAGACATGCTTGTAATGATTCTCAGAGACAAAATAGAGGAGGACTGGAAGGTCCAGCTTATGACATGAAGCTCACCACAGAATGATGAGTGCAGTTACAGAAATAATTACACTGAGAACCATCATAACAAAATGTGACTGAATGTGGGAAGAAGAAAGCCTGTCTAGAGCACAGGCTGGTGTGGGGTAGTGAGGAGGGACACTTGGGACATTGGTGACGGGAATGTTGCACCAGTAAAGGGTCTTTTTTACATATTAAAAAATGTAATATAGGGGCAGTCAAAAATAGGACTTTAGGGCTGGAGTAATACCACAATGGATAGGGCCTTTGTATTGCATGCAGCCGACCCTAATGTGATCCCCTATCCTGTATAGTCCCTGAGCCTGCCACGAATAATTTTTTAGCTCAGCACTAGGTGTAATCCCTGAACACTGATGGGTGTGGCCTCACAACAAAAACTAAAACAATAACAAAAATTAAAAAAAAAAAAAACAAGAGACTTCTCATAGCATCTAGCAAGGGAGAAATTGAGGTTTCCTTTTTCAAAAAGGAAAGCTACTGCTTTCTATCCACCTCTGCCTCCCCAGGAACATCTGGAAGATCTAGGACCAGGGATTCTGTTTATGAATTCCTGCATGACCTGGATATTAATATCTTGTAGCCCCAGAAGCAGTGCCAAGCTGCACCTGATGTACACTAGTTCTAAGGGGCATGGAAATTGATCTCTACCACTTGGTTTCTTCTAGAAACATGGACTCAGGCTGGAATGGGAATTGCTCTTTGTATGAAAGGAGTCTTTCCCCAAACATTTCAGTCCTTTGACTTTCTCTCACAGAAAAGAATTTCAGGAGGAGACCAATAGTGAAGTATATTGCAAGTTTATTGAGAAATAAAGGGAGATAGAGAGGTAAGTTAAGATACTTGCTCAAGAGAGAACATGGGCTCCCCCAGAGTGAAAAGAACTAAAGGGTCACACACAAGGGGAGATGTGGGCAGTATGTACCCGGGTAACACTTGCTCCTGGCAGTAACACATCTGAGCTTCCTTTGTCTGAGCCAGTATATATAAACTATTCTCAAACTGCCCACTGCCCTCCCCTCTACCACCACCCCTGCTCAATCTGTAGCTCGGATGGTTTGCAAGAGGAAGTTTGGGAACAGTTGATGGTCTTCTTTAGATATCCTCCTCCTGGCCTTTGCTGCAGTGGTCCTAAAGCCTCTCCTCCGCAGGGATCCAGACACTTCTCTCTTTAGGAAGCTTCTGCACTTCACCTGGAATTCTGCATCTCAGTGGCTTTCCAGGATCCAGAGATGGGTCATTTGTATCAAAGGCCTACAGGGTAGTTCAGATTTTAGATGCTGCTTTCCCCAAAATATATGTTACCAAGGCTCCCCTATATTCCTACCTGCAGCAGAAGCATCAGATAACAGCCCAGTCTTCATGTCAACCAGGGGTCTAATGTCAATGGGATTGACACTTTCAGCTGGCTAGACTGAAGAATAGGTCAAATGGACTGAATAAAGTCAGTCGCAGAGAATGATACAAGCAAACACTGTCCATGCTTTAAGGTCTCCAGAAAAGCCATCAGTAATCTCACAGGCTTACCATTTACTCAGTATAATTTCACCCCCCACACACACATACATACACACTGGGATCCCAATAGATGAGCCATTATTTAAAGTTGGCAGAAACAATAAGAGCCGTTTGAGAACATCAACATTGAATAGATAAAGAGCAGAGGCTAACAGAAGGCACCATGAAGAAATAAAGCCGAGGACAGTTTCCTATTCTATTTTTTGCCTATGCTGTCCCTACATCAAAAGGGACCCAAACAGACTTATTCACATTTGCCTTGTTCACATTTGCAACCAGCAGATATTTATCATCTATTTTATTCTTTTCATGCTAGTCTTTTCTGGGTGTATATGCAAACCTTTTTCCTTGTAAGACCCAAACTATTACACCTATGGGTATACTCTATCCTTGTTTTGTTTTGTTTTGTGAGAGGGACACATTCATACAACAAGATGTCTTGTTGGAAAGTTAGTACAGTAGATAAGAAGATGTTTGCCTTGCATGTGGCTGACCCAGGTCCAATCTCTAATACCACCATATGATTCCCTAAGCACCACCAGGAATGGTCCTTAAGTGTAGAGCCACGAGAAAACCCTGAGCACAGCTAGATTTGGCCATCCAAAAAATGTCTTGTTCCCTGACTTGGAAAAGAATTGTCATCAATTTCTATACCAGGATAAGCATCTTTGAACTAGAGACTCAAAATAGAAGTAGAAGAACAATGTAGTGATTGGGTACATGGGGTCACTGTCTTCAGATCATTAAACAAGGGACAAATTGCTTTGGGGGAGGGAATTCTGGAAAGGAAATAAGGGTGCACAGGGGGTGCCAAAAGGATCATTCAAATGAAAATTTTTGGATCAAGCATTAGTTGGGTGGGGATTTTATGTGCAGCAAGGAAAGGAAGCCTCATGCAGAGGACCCTAGGAAGCAGCACCTGGTCCTGGCTGTGCACAGCCTCCTGGCAACTGAGCAAAAGCTTCCTTTTATTTATTTTAGAATAACAGAATTCTGCAACCTTGATTGGAAGTCTCAGCACTGAAGCTTTGTGACTCCCTATGATAGGCCTGGCATAGATTTGCATATCATTGAGTCTGATCTGCATACTTGTTTTGTAACTCAGTAGGAATCATGAAGCCATTAAAACAAAGTTAGATTTTCCATTTCCCATCCAAAAGCAGTTTGAAGAAAAGACTTAGATTTGAAAACAGGAACTGTGTTTGAAGCTGATTTAATAACTCGGTTTACTCTCCAGTGTTAGACATATTTTATTGTGTGTTTATAAGATGTTACAGGTAGGAAGATGGGAGGCCTGGGTAATGTGTGTTTTGGGAAAAACAGATTGAAACCTGAACCAGCCTGAAGGTTATGATGGAGACTTCTGATACAAAAGACCTATTTTAGGAGCCATTGAAATACAAAAGTCCAGGCCAAGTGAAGGAGAAGATTTTGAACCCTCTGCATTAGGGTGTTTGCCTTGCACAGCAGCCTACCAGGTTCCATCCTAGGCATCCCACATGGTCTCCCAGAGCCCACCAGGAGCTCTGAGTGCAGAGCCTGGAATAACCCCTGAGTGACCCCACCTTAAGCAGCCCAAGAACAAAACAACAAAAAAAGCCAACTCGAACAAAAGAAGCAATCACCTGTGAGCCCGTCCCTGTGTATTGCTTCTGAGTACGTGCACATGCTGTCTGCATCTCCCCTCTTGAGATAGGTACTTTTTGGCTCTCTCCACCCTGGAGAAGCCTGTGTTCTTTCTTGAGCAGATATCTTATCTCACCATTCTCTTTGCTTCCTAATAAGTCTGTTTTCACTTTGTTGCTCTATCCTCTTGAAATTCCTTTCTGAGAGAAAGGCAACAGATCTGAAAGTCCTGAAAAGAGCAGGCTCCAGTCTGGTGGGGATCAACTCCCACTGCAGGCAGAACAAGTGGACATCAGATGCAGCTTGACGATTGCCTGTGGGGCTGGTCAGATGTGATATCTGTGCCGTGTAGGGGCTCACTCTAGACTTCAGCAGTTCTCTACCATTCCCAGGACATCAAGAAGGGGAGAGAGGGAAAGCAGTAGATTTCCTTCTTGAAGCTGTCACCTCTTTCTTCCCAGTTCATATAAATCCCCATGGGCCCCCCCCCAGCATTGTTGGTAAAACTGATCTTTCACCTAAAGCTTCAAATACTTGATAAGTTTTCTTTTTTCTTTTTCCTACTGAGAAGACATTTTTTTTCTCCCTAAGGAAAAACAAGTGCTAAAAGATTCATGTTTCTATCATCTATGTAAATGATTAACATAATTTAAAGTGTGATTTCCAACTCCAGTTTTCCTTTGTTTTCTTCCATCCTGGAATGCTTTTGTAAAGGATTATAGCATTTAAAGCATTGGAGGTGTGGCTTATTTCCTCCTTTTTCCTCCTAGGAGATGCCAAAACCATGCACCATAGATTTATGCAGCACTCAGCGGTCTCTTGAAACCAATTCAAGCAGGAAACACATTGAGGCTGAGAGGCGTTGTGGAAGTATTATCTATAAATCTACAAAAGCGGCCTAATGAATCTAAAGTATCTTTGATACTGTAAAGAAATCTTTTCAGCTGAATAAATGTAGAGACTGAATTGACTTTCTTACACAATTCCTGAGGTGGGTAGCATCCCCTTTCATCAGCAAAGTGGAAGGCATTCAGAGTTAGAGGTTGGACAAGGGGATTAGGGAAGAAAAGGGAAGAAAGATTGAGGCAGAGTTATTTCCTTATTAGGTGAGGGCTGGAGGGTCTTATCAAGCTGAGCCTTTTAATAACTATGACTAGGCAACTCCATGTTGATTGGTTTAAAATTCCAATGTGGGAGAGATTGAAGTTGCAATTAAATTGGATGTTAAGTCCTCCTGGCATTGACTAAAAGAATCACTGCTGTAGTGAGTTGAGAGGTTATTTATTTATTTATTTATTTATTTGAGGTTTAAGGGCCATGCTTGGTTGTGGTCAGAGTTTACTCTGGACTCTGCACTTGGAAATTATTTCTAGTAGTGCTTGGGGGACCTTATAGGGTACTGGGGATAAAGTCCTAGGCTGGCTGTGTGTGTGTACCAACCCACAGTACTACCTCTCTGTTCCTGGTGTTTGGAATTCTGAAGAAACTTAACAGAATCTTTCAGAGCCCAGAATGGGAAATTTTGCATTGGCAGAGTTGGTTTTCCCCCAACGGCCCCTGCTTACAGATTTCTGTATAGGTTTAAGTCTGTTACTAGGGTGTTGTTAAGGGAAAGAGTATTTTAGAAGTCTTCTTTTGTGTTCTTGCCTTTGTTTTGGGGCCACATATAGTGGTGATCAAGGATCATTCCTGGTAGGCTTAGAGGACTATATGAGGCACTGGGGTTTGATCTTTGTGGACTACATACAAGGCAAGTGCCCTACTCACTATACTATCACTCTGGCCCCTTCTTTCATATACTTATTACAGCTTTTGTTTTTATTAAAGTTCTTTCTATCCCTTTTATTTTGGGGGTAGGAAGATGCACTCTATTCTGGGCCAGAGGTGGAGTCAGTTTGTTTTTATATCCACAGTGGTGTGCCATGCATTTGGGTTACTTCAGTACTTGTCAAAAAGCAGCTTTTCTTTTTTTAATTTTTTTTTTTTATATTTTGGTTTTGGGCCACATCCAGCAATGCTCATGGTTTACTCCTGGCTCTATGCTCAGGGATTACTCCTGGCAGGGCTCAGGGAACCATATGGAGTTGGGAGTCAAATCCATACAAGGCAAATGCCCCCCCTGCCTGCTGTACTTTGGTCCCTGAGAAACTTCTTTAGTTTTCATTTTGTTTGGGGTGATATGGAGAAGGGTTACATCCAGCTGTGTTTAGGACTTATTTCTGGTTCTGGGTTCAGGGATCACTCTGGTAGATCACTCAGGGGATCACATGCAGTGCCAGGAAT
The DNA here is from genome assembly GCF_024139225.1 of Suncus etruscus. Lineage (NCBI taxonomy): Eukaryota > Metazoa > Chordata > Mammalia > Eulipotyphla > Soricidae > Suncus > Suncus etruscus. The sequence goes on from NC_064856.1 coordinate 51,371,057, forward strand.
TGAGGAATTGTACCTGGGACTGCTGCATGCTGTGCTATTTATCTAGCTATAGATCTAGAGCTCATCTTTTTTTTTTTTTTTTTTTTGGCCAGGGAAGAACATGAACACAGTCCCCCACTACCACAAATTATGCAATCAAGTTTCCCACATTTGGGGAAATCGCAGGTGTCAGCACATCCGGAGTGCAATGGATAAGCCTCACCCTGGGGAAACTACCTTCGTGATCATGGTATCTCCGTTTCCAGGTAAGTATTAGATCTCATCTTGATTTTATTTTATTTTATTTTATTTTATTTTATTGGTGTTTAGGTCACACCCAGTGGTGCTCAGGGATTACTCCTGGCTCTGAACTCAGAAATAGCTCCTGATTGGGGGCCAGAGCAATAACACCATGGTAGGGCATTTGCCTTGCTCATGGCTAACCCAGGACGGACCTGGGTTCTATTCCCAGTGTCCCATATGGTTCCCCAAGCCAGGAGCTATTTCTGAGCACATAGCCAGGAGTAATCTCTGAGCATCACTGGGTGTGGCACAAATAAACAAATAAGCAAAAAAAAAGAAATAGCTCTTGACAGGAGTGGGGGGACCATATGGGATGCCAGGGATCGAACCCGTGTCTGTCCTGGGTCAGCCATGTGCAAAGCAAATGCCCTACCACTGTGCTTTTGTTCAAGCCCCTTATCTTGATTTTATTAATTTAAAAGAAAAACCACTGCCAGGGTTGGGGCAATAGTACAGTGGGTGGGCGACTTGCATTGCATGTGACTGATCTGGGTTTGATCTCAGGCAACCTATATGGTCCCTGAGCACCTGACCACCATTGAGTGTGTCTCTCAAAAAGATAAACCTATTACCAATGTAAGGTTTGCAGGGGTTAAAAATTAGGTAGTCCCTACCTCTGCCAGGAGAAGGGTCAGTCATGATTGAAGACATCGGTATTGGTTGGAGTTAGGAATGAAAAACAGGACATTTGCCTAGTCATGTGGACTAACTACAAAAAAGTAGCAGGATATTGGCTCATACCATAAGTCATAGGATTGACCACATTGAGACCCCACCTGACCTTTTTGTTGGGTCAATGGTCAACCTAAACAAGAACATGTCAGCACATACCATTTCCAGCCTCTATACTCTTTCCTACCAGATGCAGCTATATAAACCTGTTACAGGCTGCAGACCTCTGCAGAGATTGTCAGACATGTCCAGAAGTGTTCCTTGCCCACCACAATAAAGACCCAGTTGGTCAAATCTATCTCTGTCTCTGACTTCTATTCTGCCACCTTTCAGCCAACTCATTCTACCTGCCTGCTTTAGTGTGACGCCCAATTTCCAAGCAAAACTACTTGGTTGGATCTATCTTTGACTGGGTCAAAACATACTTGTACTGATTAGGACATCAGGCTGTTCCAGCCAAAAGACCACTGAGCAGGAGAGGCTCCTTAGCATCTACTCTCTCTCCTATTCACCACTGCATTAACAATCACACTTAGGACATTTCTCTGACACTTTTGGTACATGAAGTGTTTGTTCAGTGTGTGTTCTTCAGCTGGTCCCCTCATCCTTCATAAATATGCAAGTATTTTCTGGAAAAACTGCCAAAATATGAGCATCCTTAGGTCTGTGGGCATAAAACCAGAGCCCAAATTACTCTTGTGGTGTTCATGGGATCATACAGGATTTTGAAGATCAAAACCAGGTAGGCTGCTTGCAAGGCAAGTACCCTACTTGCTATACTATCTCTCCAAATACTTGTTCTTAACAAAGAAAATGAAGACATCTGTGAATGTCTAACATTTACAGTTACCTGAAAAAGGTTGGTTTCTAACAGACATAGCTGACTGATGTCCATAGTTAAATGGATAATATGGTAGAAGTCCTAGGAGACTAAGAAAGGATTGGAAGAAACAAAATAGGCTAACAGAATTGTTCTAGCATTAAAATTTTATTTTGGATGGTTTTGAGCCATACCTAATGTCATCAGGGCTTATTCTTGATAAAGGCTTTATGCTCGGGGTCATTTCTTGCAGAGCTCAGGGCACCATATCCAGGGCTGGATATCAAATCAGGGCCTTGTGCAAGGGACATGCCTTAACCCTGTAGCATCTCTCCGGTCCTGCCCTAGTATTTAAACATATCCTTGAGCAGAGCAATGCCAGAGTTTACCAAGAGTAGAATCCCAGAATTATGGAAATTATATTAATAAAATGTCACCCACTTTACATTCCCTAGGAAGATCTCTCTTGTTAGCCTCATCCAGGTTGAGGCCTGATGGGATAAATTCATAAATTCTTCCCTCACGAGGACCAGGTGCAGTTGCATAAAGATAGACTCTGAGAAGATTGTTTTATAGACTCCCGTGCAGATAAATAAACCCTGTGTGCTGCTTAGGATTGATGCCTTGCAAACTTGTAGCTTACTCAGTGTGTCTGGCCTGGTCATGTCCCTATGCCATTCTCTCTGCAGTGTACACTTTCCTAGACTAAGATCTTGTTACTGGGCCTACCTTGGACTGTTCCCCAGTAGTTTCTTCTCACCCCAACATTCCTAATCTCTGATCACAGCACATACTTGTGGGTGAGACACCTGTGTTCAGTACCTTACACAGTCTAGGCTTCCAAGCCTACCGGATTCTGCAGTGTGGGGTTAAGTGTGTGTGTGTGTGTGTGTGTGTGTGTGTGTGTGTGTGTGTGTGTGTGTGTGTGTGTGAGATTATAACTGACCATCTTAATAGTTATTTCACTTGGCATTCTCCTCCTGCTGTACCAACTGCAATAAAAGGCAGTTTGGAAAATGTAATCTAATTGTTGCTGGTGGGAGAGCTGATTTCCACCAGCGATGGAGCAGGGTTCCCCAGGTGAGTTATGTGAAGTGAGGAGGAGACAGGTGGCTGCCTCTAGAAGGAAAACTACTGCTTTCCCTTTTTACCCACCTGGGTCACCCGGGGATGTCTAGGACTGATGAGAGACTGTGATGAGCCCCTGCAAGGTACAACCTCAGGTCTCATCAGCCCCATTAGGTGGTTGTCAAACTGATGCTGGTGGGGGTCCCGGTGTGACTTATGTGAACGAGGGAAGAGAGAGGAGCAGCCCTGAGAAGGAAATCTAGCAGTTTCTGTCTTCCTACCTCTACTACTCTGGGGTAGCTGGTTAGTGTATTGTCCCAGATTGGCAAGGATGAAAGCACTTGGCAAAGCTTAAGTCGGGAATTCTATATTTGCCTCATGGTGACTGCACTTCACGAAAATGAAGGCAAAGTACAGCCCCAAATGCAGTTCTTCCAGCCCTTTTAAGGTGTGGGGTACATCCTTCCAAAGAAAATATGCACAAGTAGATAAATAAGTTCACAATAATGAGAATGTGATTACAAGGTCAATAATTACAAGGTCAATAAGTGGCTAGTCCTCAGTAAAACTTCAATAGATGGTTGTCAGAAGGAGGTCTCTGTCTCGGGATCTGATTAATAAAGAGAGTTCCTACAATAAAACAAGCAAGCCCTGGGCCAGAGCGATAGCACAGCAGGTAGGACATTTGCCTTGCACACGGTCAACCCAGGTTCGATCCCTGGCATTCTATATGGTTCATGAGTCTGCCAGAAGTGATTCCTGGGCGCTGAGTCTGGAGTAACCCCTGAGTACCGCTGAGTATAGTCCAAAAACCAATAACAACAAACAAACAAAACAAAAAAAACAATCAAACCCTGAAAGAAAGTTATCTCTGCAGCAATAAATCAAACAATAATTGAAAATTCAATATTTATGGTTAGCAGACAGGTTTACTGAAGAGTAGCTGAATGGGTGCCAGGGTGAGGGCAGGGAGGATCTCTAAAAAGAAAGTTCACCAACAAACTCCATAACCATAAGTCAGCAATAATGTTCATTTATCTGGGCCTAGGTTTCACAGGTAGAGCTAGGACTGCTAAGTCTGATATAAGTCTTCTATGCATCCCTTCACAACACAGACACCAAGTTTTGCTAGCCCCACTAGGCTGTCAAACCTTACCTGTTGCCCACTTGGCACAGGACTTAACCCCCACTACCTAAATCTTCTTGAGGAGACATGAACTCAGGCTGGAGTGAGGAAATGCTTTTTGCAGTAAAGTAAAGCCAGTTCTATACCTTGCCAAGGTCTTTCTAATTCATTGCCTTCCCTCACTAAAAAGAATTTCAGGAGGAGATCTTTTTTTTTTTAATATTTTATTTAAACACCTTGATTACATACATGATTGTGTTTGGGTTTCAGTCATGGAAAGAACACCACCCATCACCAGTGCAACATTCCCATCACCAATGTCCCAAGTCTCCCTCCTCCCCACCCGACCCCCGCCTGTACTCTAAACAGGCTTTCCATTTCCCTCGTACATTCTCATTATTAGGACAGTTCAAAATGTAGTTATTTCTCTAACTAAACTCATCACTCTTTGTGGTGAGCTTCCTGAGGTGAGCTGGAACTTCCAGCTCTTTTCTCTTTTGTGTCTGAGAATTATTATTGCAAGAATGTCTTTCATTTTTCTTAAAACCCAGAGATGAGTGAGACCATTCTGCATTTCTCTCTCTCTCTCTCTCTCTCTCTCTCTCTCTCTCTCTCTCTCTCTCTCTCTCTCTCTGACTTATTTCACTCAGCATAATAGATTCCATGTACATCCATGTATAGGAAAATTTCATGACTTCATCTCTCCTGACAGCTGCATTATATTCCATTGTGTATATGTACCACAGTTTCTTTAGTCATTCGTCTGTTGAAGGGCATCTTGGTTGTTTCCAGAGTCTTGCTATGGTAAATAGTGCTGCAATGAATATAGGTGTAAGGAATGGGTTTTTGTATTGTATTTTTGTGTTCCTAGGGTATATTCAGGAGGAGATCTTAAGTGAAGCAAAAACAGATTTTATGGAGCCCGGAGAGATAGCACAGCGGCATTTGCCTTGGAAGCAGCCGATCCAGGACCAAAGGTGGTTGGTTCGAATCCCGGTGTCCCATATGGTCCCCCGTGCCTGCCAGGAGCTATTTCTGAGCAGATAGCCAAGAGTAACCCGAGCACCGCTGGGTGTGGCCCAAAAACCAAAAAAACAAAACAAACAAAAAAAAATAACAGATTTTATTTGGAGGTACTGAGGAAGGGGAGGGAGAGGATAAAAGAGAAAGCAAACATCTCAGGAGGGGAGATGTAGGCAACGTGTGAGTCCAGACACGACGTATGTGACTGGCAACACACATGTGCACCTTCCTTTGTTCCTGCCCTTTGGGTTTAACCCAGATGAGCTAGATTACTTGTTAGGGTGGTTGCCAGGAGGGAATGTTAAGGATAGTTGAAGCTCTTCTTTGATTTTCCATTCCTGGCCTTTGTTCCTGTTGGAGCTTCCTCTCAGAGGAAGTCTGAGGAGGTCCAACCTTCTCTGGGCTGCAGTAGTGCCAGGTGAAACTTTTATCATGACAAAGTGACTCCTCCAATTTCTTCTCTTGGTTTTATTACATCCTAAGAACTCTCACTATCAGCCAGAGCAATAGCACAGTAGTAGGGTATTTGCCTTGAACAAGTCCAACCCCCATGGACCTCGCTTAGATTTCCGGCAACCCATATGGTTGGTCCCCTGAGCCTGCCAGGGGCGATTTCTGAGTGCAGAGCCAGGAGTAACCCCTGAGCACTGCCGGGTGTGACCCAAAACCAAACCAAACCAAACAAAAAAAATCTTTGTTTTGTTTTTGTTTCTTTGGATTGTACCTGGTTGCAAAGGACCATACGGAAGACTCACTCCTACTCCTTGCTCTGTGCTTAGGCATCCCTCCTGGTGCAGTGGACTGAACTAGGGTTATCCACAAGCTTATCAAGCACCTTAACTCTGTTTGATCTCTCTGGTTCAGTTTTATTTATATTTTTGTTTGTTTTCAGGCCACACCCAAAGGTACTCAGGAGTTACTCCTGGCTTTGCTCTCAGAAATTTCTCCTGGTAGATTTGGGGAATCATATGGGGTGCCATGGACCCAATTTGTGTTGGCTACATACAAGGCAAACACCTACTCCTGTGTTACTGCTTCAGCCCTTCTGGTCCAGTTTTTGAAATTCTCTTTTTGTTCATTTATTTGTTTTGTTTATCTATTTTGGGGCAACACTGAGTAATCTCAGAGCTTACTCCTTTCTCTGTGCTCAGGAATTACTCCAGGTGGGTTTTGGGGTACCGTTTGGGGTCCTGGAGATTAAACCTAGGTAAGCTTCATGCAAAGCAAGTGCTCTACCTGCTGTGGTATCTCACTGGCTCTTATTCATTCTTTTTTTTTTTTTGTCTTTTCTATTCTGTTCTCTTTTATTCTTTCTTCCTTTCTCTGACAAATGAAGAAATAAATACAAAGGAAATAAATTTGATAAATGTCTCCTTAATATTCTCAATCAGGATAAAGCTTCTGATATAATCAAGTAGATTGTGATTTTCAGTTCAATATTACTATAGATGTTCTCCTTGACATACCACAGAAGGAAGTATAAGCCAACGGTGTCATTCAATTATTTTAAGATTTGAATCATTTATTTTTTATATTTAGGGGTCATTCTGGATATGCTCAATCCGGCTGCATGGACTAGGCTCAGTACTTGAACCAGATGTGCACCCCCCCAAAAAAAAAAAAAAAAAACAAAAACAGTGACACAGAATGTTCAACTAACAAAAAACAGATTGGTAAATCTCTGAAAATGATTTAATTATGCTAGTGTGAAAGATGTCAATTTTGGTGAAATTTCCCCCCTAAAATTCTATACTGTTTTGTTATAAAAAGCAATTTGTACCTGCCAAGGGGTAGGCTTGGGGAAGGGTGGGAAACAGGACAATGGTAGAGGGAATGTTACACTGGTGGTGAGATTGGTGTTGGAACATGGAACACCAAAAACAACTGTATTCTGAATAACTTTGTAAACCATGGTGTTTAAATAAAGAAAATTTATAAAAACAATACTTGATTTCCTCACAAATGGCTCTTTCTCACAAATTGTGGTAAAAAATTATGAGCTTTTAGTGACTCTTGTATTCCAGAACCCAACTGACAACTGTCTTCACTGAAATGGGATTCACAGTGGCCCACGTAGGGTCTCTGTCCCTTAAGGTGAGGGTCTCACTGTCCCCTTAGCATGATGCCTCAAACCCTGAAACTAAGATCTCTCCTGAGCAAAGATATGATCCCTCTTTTGGTTCTTATCCTTACTTCATTCATTTTTTTTCTCCCCACCCCTACTTCATTCTTTCATAGTCTATCATCTCTGTTTCTTCTGTTTGTTTTGTTTTTTGGGGTCACACCCGGCAGCGCTCAGGGGTTACTCCTGGCTTCAGACTCAGAAATCGCTCCTGGCAGGCTCAGGAGACCATATAGGATGCCAGGATTCGAACCATGATCTTCTGTATGAAAGGCAAACGCCTTACCTCCATGCTATCTCTCCGTTCCATTCTTGATTAAAAATTAATAGTTTCCTGCTGCATAGGATTATTTTGCAGCCTTAATGAGTAAACAGGCAACATGTTTAGATAATGAGTGCCAAATTTTAGTTATTTATAATGTCAAGTTTATTAACTTCCTTTATGTTCTGTACTTTTCAGTTTATTGAAGAAATCTGTCTCCATTAAGATTATCATAAATTGGGGCTGGAGAGATAGCATGGAGGTAAGGCGTCTGCCTTCCATGCAGAAGGTCGATGATTCAAATCTCAGCATCCCATATGATCCCCTGAGCAATTTCTGAGCATAGAGCCAGAAATAACCCCTGAGCGCAGTCGGGTGTGACCCAAAAACCAAATAAAAAAAAAAAGATTATCATAAATTTTTTTGATTTGTTTAATGCTCAGGCACTTTATTGGCCCTTTTTGGAGTAAGGTGAAGGCAGGTAGCTTCATTTGGTGAAGGAAATATCAAGAGAGGTGCTGAGCTCTAGGAATGAAGTTATTTTTTGTTTGTTTGTTTGTTTGTTTTATGGGATGCCAAACGTCAGTTTTATTTAGGCATAAATTACATAAAGTATGACTGGGTTTTGACAAAGGCCATCTTGTAGTTCAGTCCAGGTAATCGGGCAAACCCCCTTGACAGCAGGAAGGTGTTATCGCTAAGTTACCAGAATTGACAGAGACTGTTCTTCTATTCCCTGGTTCAGAGTTAAAAACTTCAACTGGCATACTAATGCTAGGGACTACTTTGTCCAAAGAAACCGCTTATAAATTTAATAAAACTGCATCCTTCCCTAAACCAAAATCTGCTTGCTAACTGCTATCTTTTAAAGCCCATACAACATTAAACACATCACATCTCTGAGAAGTGTTAATTTTGCTAATAAATGACAAAGCAATGAAATATACAGTATTCCACTCTCCTCCCTAGCAGATGAACTTCCAAAAATTGATCACTTACAATATTTTATCTTTTATTGTTACATTTAATGTATTATATAGATTATACTCTTGATTGAAAAAGGGCAGCTGTGAAATTTCTAGAATACTGCAATAGTCAAGATCCAAGTAAAGGCACTGTTACTTGAAATTCAGCTTTTATTTAAATTTAAAACAATTCTTAAAAAATTGTACTTGAGCACAAACGACTACTGTGTAAGGCAAGAAGTATTCTATGCTAACAAGACCAGATTTAACTTTGGAGTTTAGTCTTCAAATTATAAAGAATGAAGAGGAAAAAATAAGATTATTTACAGAAAATATCTACACATGAACCTAAAAGGTACAAATTTGGTGACAAAAGATACTTGAGTAAATGCTGGCATCTCAGAAGCTGTTCTCAAAGAACCTGTTTCATTTTGTTGAATCATAAGAACATTTAAGATCTTTCTTCATCCTCAGTCTTGGGAGCCAGATAGTACTTTAAATGTCCCATATCGGCAATTTTATACTCTACAACCAGGGGAACATCCACAGACATGCTGAGTGTCACTGTAGAAGAGAGTGGAGTAGCTTTTGTGAAGAAGTTCAGATACCTTAGTGCGAAAGTTAGCTGGACTGGTTCATGCATGTGGAAGGTAACAGCTTCCTCTTCTTTATCAACGTTACTTGTCTGTGACAACTTAATATTTCCATTTCTAAGCTCTCCACTTGCAGAAAATTCCACTCCATCTTTTGCACAAGAAATTACCACAGCATCTCCAATATGACTGAGATCTCGGCATATGTGTGCAAATTCACCAGAGTACACAACTGTACTCTTCTTCTGGAATTCCAAGTTGTTCAACATCTAAATCCATTAATTTCATTTCATAGTCTGAAACTTTTTCTTGATTTGGAGCTTCAAACACGAGAGCCAAGGTGTCTGCATTATCTTCAGCTCTCAGTGTAATGATGTCTTCATTGCCAGCACATTTCAGGATTTTGGACATACTGGTGAGGTTGACGCCCATGGCGAGGTTGCGGTGGCAGCGGTAGGTGTCCAAGCCCTCGGAGCGCATCGTAAGGGCTTTTCATGCTTTAGTGATCCCAGAAATCTGTTATGGGTGGGACCCTCAGTTATGGATGGGACTCCTAGCATACTGCTCTCCTGAACTGCCATGAGCAGCGCCCTCAGAAATTGAATGGCCGGGGCTGGAGCAATGGCACAAGGGGTTAGGCAGTTGCCTTGTGCGCTAGCCTAGGACAGACTGTGGTTCTATCTACCGGCGTCCCATATGGTCCCCCAAGCCAGTAGCAATTTCTGAGCACATAGCCAGGAGTAACCCCTGAGAATCACTGGGTGTGGCCCCAAAATCAAAAGACCAAAAAACAAAACAAAACAAAACAAAAAACTGAATGGCCATGAAATATTTTGATTTCTTACTACTCGGGAGTTATCAACATGTTCTTCAAGTCAGTGTTTCCTTCAGTGGCTAGTAGAGACTCTTGGAGGTACTGCAACAACTGTTTTTGGGAGGGTGGTATTAGTCTTGGATGTAAATGGGGGAAAGGCACATGTTTTTTTGTTTGTTCACTAGGGTGGCACTGATTTATTAAAAATGTAAACAATACAGGAGGCCTGATATAAAAAGATGGGGAGATTTTGTCCTTCATTTGATTCATGTTTAGCTCTTCAGCTGCTTCTCAAAGCACTTGCTACATGTGTTACATAGGAAACCAATTCATTTTTCACATGGAGAGCTGGTTGTTCTAACATCATTCATGATCTCTCATTGCTATGTGGGGATATCCAGATCATAGTGCAGTGCTTGATTTTGTATGTTTGTTTTCTTTAATTGACTTGTTTTCTTCTGGTGGTTTGATTCTTGTTAATCTATTATTCTACTTTATAGGTTTTTTTTGTTTTGGCTTGGTTTTTTGAGCCATACTCAGCAATGCTCAGGGGTTACTTCTGGTTCTGCTCTCAGGAATCACTCCTGGCAGGGATTGGGGGATCATACAGAATGCCAAAGATTAAACTTGGATCAGCCATGTGCAAGGCAAATCTCTTATCCACTGTACTATTGACCCCTTTATTTTATGTTTTTACTTGATTTGTTTTTGCCATTGGCCTCAGTAGTTCAGCAGTGGTATAAGGGCAGGTATTGTTAGGTGTGAAGAGTGGGTTAAGTTCTCTGTGTGTGTGTGTGTGTGTATATATATATATATATATATATATATATATATATATATATATATATATGTATATATATACACACATGTATGTATATATATTGGTTTTAGGTTTTTGGTCCACACCTGGTGACGCTCAGGGGTTATTCCTGGCTATGTGCTCAAAATTGCTCTGGCTTAGGGAGCCATATGGGACACAAGGGATCAAACTGAGATCCATCCCGGGTCAGCTGCATGCAAGGCAAACGCCCTACCACTGTGCTATTGTTCCGGCCCCAAATTCTATATATCTTAACCAAAACCCATGAAGGCATCAGGCTCAGGACCTAGATTTCTGCCTATCCTGTGATAATCAGAGTAAGAAGCCAGCGATATATCTGATATTTATTGTTTTTGTTATTATTATTATTATTATCTTAGTTGGGGATCATATAGTGGTCCCAAGGGCTATTCCTGGCTTTGTGCTCAGAAATGACCTTGGCAGTGCTGACAGGCCCATATGTGGTGTTGGCATTTAGAACTAGGGCCTGTTGCATGCATAGCAAATTTTGTAAACCTTATACTATCTCTCTGGTCTTGGGAATGCTTATTAAAGTGAATTGTCAAGACTTGATGGTTGCTTGGGATTTCTGATGAGCTAGTTCAAAGGCAAGTAATTTATTTGCGACAACTTTGGCTTACTAGACCAAGAACAGCAAGAATTATCAATGAGAAGTCAAAGCCAGGAACTTTCTCAATTATGAAAAATACCAACATCAAATAGAATGCCTTGGGGAACTTCTTTGAACAAATAATATAAACCATAGAAATATCTAATCACAGAAAAGCAATCAAGGTGTGATTACCATAATTTATTTCTTTAGATTAGAACATTCATCACAATTAAGTTTCATTTTTAAAGACTATGAATGTAGACAGTATATTAAATATGATTTTTTAATTATAGCAGAGTGCAAGAGAATGGGATTAATCTCATGGAATAAAACTGGAGACAGATCATATAATTTTTTTTTACACCCAGCACATTCAGGGGTTACTCATGGTTCCGTGCTCAGAAATAGCTACTGGCTTAGGGGACCATATGGGATGCTGGGGATCAACCCTGCTTCCATCTTGGGTCAGCTGCATGCAAAGCAAATGCCCTACCACTGTGCTACCACTCCAGCTCCAGATCACATACTTCTGTGCTGACACCAAGTCATAAGCTCTCCAGGAGGTTCTGAAGCACATGAGCATTTACATAGACCACTCAAAGTTTCCTCTGTCTCCTCCCTGATACTACTGATGCTGGCTAGTAGGCCAGTTCCCAGCCCTTGCCCATCTCTGACACCTTCATGGAGCCTATCAGAGCTAGGTTTCAGTAGGAAGGTCACAGCTCTGCAGGGAGGATCAGAGGCAGGAGGAGGCCAGGCAGCAGCAACAGCAGAAAACATAGAACTTTCAAACATTCCTGTAGCTGGAGAGAGAGAGAGAGAGAGAGAGAGAGAGAGAGAGAGAGAGAGAGAGAGAGAGAGAGAGAGAGAGAGAGAAAAGGGAAGGTTACTCAGTTCGTGGAGGTTCATAATATGATTCTCTCAAATGTCTTCCTCATATGTTAAAGAGAGAGAGAGAGAGAGAGAGAGAGAGAGAGAGAGAGAGAGACCTGAGCAATAACACCACAGGTAAGTCATCAGACCTTGAGCCCTCAGACAACTCAAGGGACCTTAAATTCAGAGATGCAGAATGGTATGTGTCCTCTCCCATGAGGCAGGAGGATTGGCTCACTGATGGTCTGTCATTGGGAATCACAATCCCCCACCCCACTTCTCCCTTCAACTCATCCATTGCCTTTTTTTGGTTGGTTGGTTGGGTTTTGGGAATTCACATCTGCTGATGTCCAGGGCTTATTCCTGATTTTACATTCAGGGATCACTTCTGTTTGGCTTGGGAGATCATAGGAGGTGTTGGGGATCAAACCCAGGTCCACCAGAGTGAGGTAGAGATAGATGAAAATGTACCATCCAGAGGTGGCTGGGAGAGGCCCAGGTTCAAAAAAGAGAAAAATGGATAGATACTGCAGGCCATAGGGAACAATGACTAGGGACAGCTGGACATAAGGACACCCAGGAGAAAGTTGGGTAAAACAAAGGTTGCTTCTAGTTAAGGCGCTTGCCTTACACACAGCAGACCAAGGTTTGATCTTTGGTATCTCGGGTGGTCTCCTAAGCATTGCTGGAGTAATTTTTGAATACAGAGCCAGGACTAAACCCTTAGCATCTCAAACCCAAACCAAACCAAGCAAACACAAATCCCACAGAGACTGCTTCTTGTGGCCTATCTCACCTGTCACGGGTTGGAGAAGTTACAGCCTTTTTCTCTGCTCTTCCAGATACTCAGAACCTGTGTATTACCCTTTCTGAATTTCTCAAAGTCCATCATTCTTCCTTCCTTCCTTTCTCCATCATTCTTTCTTTCCTTTCTTTTCTTTCTCCTTCCTTCCTTTCTCCATCATTCTTTCTTTCTCTCCTTTCCTTCCTTCTTTCTCCTTTCTTCTCCTTCCTTCTTTCTCCTTTCTTTCTTTCTTTCTTTTTCTTTCTTTCTTTCTTCTTTCTTTTCTTTTCTTCTTCTTTCTTTCTTTCTTTCTTTCTTTCTTTTCTTTCTTTCTTTCTTTTTTCTTTCTTTCTTTCTTTCTTTCTTTCTTTTCTTCTTTCTTTCTTTCTTTCTTTCTTTCTTTCTTTCTTTCTCTTTCTTTCTTCTTCTTCTTTCTCTCTTTCTTTCTTAATTTCTTTCTTTCTTTCTCACACCCAGTGGCACTCAGGGGTTACTACTGGCAGGCTCAGAGGACCATATGAGATGCCAGGAATCAAACCCAGTTCTGTTCTGGATTTGTCCCAGGTTTTTGTCCTTGTGCAATGCAAATGCCCTATCACTGTGCTATCTCCTCCTCATGCTTTCTGACCTTATCACTCAATCTGTGCAGCCTCTGCTCACTTTCTCTCAGCATACCTCTTAGAGAGAACACAATTTCTGACCTCCTTCCCTCACCAGGCTTCCCCTTATCCAAATCCCTTTTTGGGGGGGGCGGGCTCACACCCAGCAGCGTTCAGGGGTTACTCCTGGCTCTAGACTCAGAAATCCCCCCGGCAGGCTTGGGGAACCATATAGGTTGCCTGGATTCGAACCACCGACCTTCTGCATGCAAGACAAATGCCCTACTTCCATGCTATCTCTCTGGCCCCCAAGTCCCCTTTTCTACTGATAGGATTACAACAGGGGACACCCCATTCTGCTTTGATCCAGGTCCCTGATTATGCCCTTTACCTATTCCCAGGGGCATATTTATTATGTTCATGATTCCTGTTCCATGCTGTCCTCTATATCCCCTCACTCCCCTCACCCCCAGATTATCAGCCCTGGATTTTTAGGAATCTAATACTTGACAGCACTGAGTTGATGGTCCCATTGTTCTTTGGTCTGGTGGCTTCTGGGGTCAGAACTCCCTCCCTCTCCTGTTTTAAAAATACCCCTCCTGGAACATAGACCCGGTCTTACCTGTGTTGTTGATGTTGTTACTGAGTTCACTACCCTGTGCGGAGGAAACATAAAAGCAATTGTATTTACTCCTTCCTTTTTTGGTTTTCTAAGTGAAATTCTATCATACTTTTTAAAAACTTGCTGATCAACCTGCTGATAGACCTCATACCCTGGAATCAGCACTTCCTCTTCCTCTGGATAGTGAGAGAAATGCTTAATATATATGCCCAAGCAAGTTTCGATGGTAAACAATGTCCCTGAATAATGTCTAAATTCATCAGCTATCGTCTTATTCAAAGATGCTGAGGCAAATTGCCCAAAACGTACATTTTCACTTCCAGAGTACCGAAACTTGGTGGAGCAACCCCTGTAAACTGAGTGACACTTTCCTTTGCTAAGAAGCTGGAGAGCTCATGTCAAATAATAATGAAAGGCTTTGAAATGAAAGTTGCTTGGATTTTGATCAAATTCTTTTATAGCTTTGTTAAATTCATCTGAAATGTCCCCAGGATAGGCCACTAGAGGTATTCCATGAAAATCATTGAATGGTTGGGAACTAATCTTTGTGATTGATTCATTGTTCTTCATGTTCATCCAGTGGTTCTTTGACTTTAGCCACTGCTTTTTAAATTCTTTATTCATATTCAGTTCTTCTTCCAACAGTTGTGGTGCCCTTTCATCCATTTGTTGGATACAGCCTTCATACTGATCATCAAATGCATCTCTAGCCATGTCTAGCTGACATGATTCTGGTTTCAGTTTCAGGTCAGTCATCTGCAAAAGAGTAGTTGTCCCTTGACCCACTTGCTTAGGAACTGATGTGTATAGGCTGATACAGAGCCCTTGAGTCAACTTCTGGCTCAGTATGGATGTACCACGTACCTGTCACTGGGCTTGTAGATGGAACATGTATGAATAGGGGCTCATTACAATATAAGTAGTATAAAGGGAAATGCTCAGATTGTGATTGCTTTGTGTTAGCATGTTATTTATTTTGGGGGTGGAAACACCCTGGGGATATCATGGTCTACTTCTGGCAATGTTTGGGGATCATGAGATGCCAGATTTGAACAAAGGCTCTAGCATACAAAACATGCACACCAGCCCTCTGAGCCATCTTCTAGGTACAGTGTATATGGGGTGGGGGAGCTAGTGAGATAGAGGGGAGGGTGCCTGCAGCTGACCCAGGTTCAATCCTCAGCAACTCATAAGGTGTCCTGAGCTTGCCAGGACTCAGAGCCAAGAATAAAGTCTGAGTATCACCAGGTATGGTCCCACCCTCCCCTCAAGAATAATTAATTTAAAATATTTTCAGATTCCCATCTCTAAATAGTTCTCTACAGATACACTATGGATTCATTCTCATTTCAGGAGCATGAGGAAGAGGAAGGTGAACATTGTGGGGTGAGGACTGGTGGGGAGGTTGTATTACCTGCTGTGTTAACCATGGAATTAGAATCACAAAGTGAATGATGGCTGTCATCTCCAAAGCAGAAACTGCTGCAGGAAAATATAAGAACATGGGCCCATGATCAGTAGCTTCCTTGAGTGTAGCTGACCCACCGTGCTCATGAATCTCTGCTACAAATACAATCAAAGCTCCTATTTATGTTGCTTTTCTTTACAACCAATCAAGATTTTTCCATAAGCAACTCTGCCTGGGCCCTGCATCAGAAACAAGGTCTACTGACTGCTGTAACCCAATAGAGTGTTTGGATAGAAAACAACCTGTCCTGGTAACAGGTAAGACCTGTGAGTCATGCAGATGTCCAGCAGAGAGACAGATCATGTTTCTGCAGCCCCTTCATAGGTCCTGACACTGACTCCCCTTAAAGAAATTCTGAAGGTCTAAAGGCCTAGTGGGTATGAGCCTTGCTGATCTGGGTTCTAGCCCAGCATCTCAGTATAATTAACTAAGACTGCTAGAAGTGATCTCTGAGCTCAGAGCCAAGAGTAAACTCTGAACATTGCCAGATATGGCCCTAAAACAAAAACAAAACAAAGAAATACTGAAGGTATCTTTACTACTGCTTAAAACTGTACTTCTCAACGTTTTGTCAACTGGGCTCAACCAAAACTCATTCCTTCTAAATAACTATAGCTACAGTGTCTAGCTGGAAGGACTAATATTCGTTGAGCTTTTTGGGCCTTCTTGCTATAAGAGAAATACAAGTTGGTATATGCATGGAGCTAGAAGGAAAAGGGGAACTAATTTTCTTATTTCAGCAGGGCCCTTTGCACAAAGAACTGTGTGAAACTCAGGTGCCCAGAGTATAGCTTCAAGGATTCTGTGCAACCTTTCATGACCCACAATTAAGCTTTTTAAATTTTGAGAGTAGGGGCTGGAGAGATTGTGCAATGCTAAGTTGTTTGCCTTGTATGTGGCCAACCCAGGAGAAACCTAGTTTGATTCCTGGAATCCCATATGTTCCCCCAACCTGCCAGGGTTGATTTCTGAGTGCAGAACCAGAAGTGACCCCTGAGCA
This sequence comes from Suncus etruscus, assembly GCF_024139225.1. Lineage (NCBI taxonomy): Eukaryota > Metazoa > Chordata > Mammalia > Eulipotyphla > Soricidae > Suncus > Suncus etruscus. The sequence continues at coordinate 51,387,583 of NC_064856.1, forward strand.
CTGCTTGTTGTGGCCCCAAAACTCAATCAAATCAATAAATACAGTTTTTTTGGGGGGGCCACACCCAGTGTTGCTCAGGGGTTACTCCTGGCTGTCTGCTCAGAAATAGATCCTGGCAGGCACGGGGGACCATATGGGACACCGGGATTCGAACCAACCACCTTTGGTCCTGGATCGGCTGCTTGCAAGGCAAACACTGCTGTGCTATCTCTCCGGGCCCAAATACAGTTTTTTAAAAATAATTTTTGAGAGTAATGGTTATATTGCATTCTTTTATTTTATATAGTTCCTGTTTTGCAATTTCTTTTTTTGTTTGTTTTGGGGCCAAACCTGGTGGTGTTCAGGGATTACTTCTGGCTCTGTGCTCAGGGATCACACCTGGGATGGCTAAGGAGAACGTATAGGGTGCTAGGGATCAAATCTAGGCTGGCTTCATGCAAGGCAAATGTCCTACCTGCTGTACTATTTCTCCAGCCCCACCATTTTACAAGTTCTTGATCTCACCTTCCTTTCTGATAGATTTCTTATACACTGTACACTGCTAACAGTGGCTTTTATTCTTAACACAAATTTCCACTCCTGCCATCATCCAAACTTTAGCTATTTTGTCCTGTCTTATTGAGACAAGTATGTAAATAAGGGGTCTCTGGGATTGAGTTGAAGAATGTGGTTGAGGAGGAAGGAAGAAGGAAGAAAAAGAAGGAATAAAGAAAGAAAATTAGAAAGAAGAAAATAGAAGTAGGAAGAGAGAAGAGGAAGAATGAAGAAGAAGAAGAATGAAGAAGAAGAAGAAGAAGAAGAAGAAAAAGAAGAAGAAGAAGAAGAAGAAGAAGAAGAAGAAGAAGAAGAAGAAGAAGAAGAAGAAGAAGAAGGAGGAGGAGGAGGAGGAGGAAGAGGAGGAGGAGGAGGAGGAAGAGGAGGAGAAGGAGGAGGAGGAGGAGAAGGAGGAGGAGAAGGAGGAGGAGAAGGAGGAGTGGTTGCAGGGATCAAGTCTCACACTTTGTAGATCAGGTGCAATCCTCCTAAGGCTGCTTATGGGACTGGTGGGACCTAGTGTCTACTCAACTGCAGGTGCTCATAGCCAACTTTTATCATCCTAAGCACTCACTTTATCTAGACTGATAACCTCCCTTTCTCCCCTCATCTCCCACCTTCTTTTTTTATCCTAGCTCCAGTCTCTCCCTTAGAAATCTCTCACTTTTCCTCACTCAGATACCCTTCCCTTACAAGACAGATTTCAATCTTTGGTACCTGATTTCCTGTTGCTCCTCGCTGATTCAGTTCTGGTCACCTCTGATAAGGCATCTGAGAAGTTAATGCCCTTTTATATTTGGGGGAATGTACTTTCACTTTCATATGCTAAATGAAGAGAGGGAATAACCTCATATGTTTTGTGATTGTACATTTACCATCCTCCACCTGAAAGAGTAAAGACTTTCATAACTTCATGTCTTCTCCGCATAGCCTATGAAGTGTGTGTGTGTGTGTGTGTGTGTGTGTGTGTGTGTGTGTGTGTGTGTGCTTGCAGGTAGATCTTATGAAGAAGAGATTTCTGGTAGAGCTTTAATGTCTTACTTTTGATTTTACAGATGGCCCAAACCCTTTGAAGAGATGGATCAAGGGAAAGAATGGAGAGGTGAGTGTTTTTAAGGATCCTCTTTGCTCTTGCCTTAGTATGAATCTAGTACCTAGAAGAACTTCGCACAAAAACTGTCTAAAGCATAAAAATGATTGATTTTCTATACAATTTCCATTGGGAACCACCCAGATTCTTTTGGTTCAAAATTCTCTAAGGACTAGTTGCTTTATTGGAGTTGACAAGAGGTAAATTTATAGTTGGCATGACTGCCAGAAAACTAAAAAGAATGTTTCCCAAACAGGACTCAGGAGCTACTGTGATATCTAATCTTTGTAACTGAACTTACACAAATAGGATATGGAAAAAAACAATTATGCAGTTCTCCTATTTTTTTTTTCAATTTCATGGCCTTGTAAAGATACTTGACAACTTTTATTGCAATAGATTGTGAACCTTCAGTTGTTCAGGTACTCAATGTTATCAACAAAGACATAAAATACTTTATAAAGGTAAACCAGATTGGGGGCCAGAGTGGTAGAACAGCAAGTAGGACATTTGCCTTGCACATAGCCTACCTGGGTTCAATCCTCAGCATCCCATATGGTCCCCTGCACTTGCCAGGAGCAATTTCTGAGCATAGAGTCAAGAGTAACCCTTGAGCACCAATGGGTGTGCTCTCCCCCCCCCCAAAAAAAAGTAAGCCAGATAAATTGTATTTATATGACCTTTGACAATATGAACTTATTGGCATCTAAGAAATGCTATGGTGATGTAGACACAATGGTTTAGTATTATCTAACTGACTGACTTTGGGGAGAGCACATCTGGTGGCGCTCAGGAATTACTCCCAGCTCTGCACTCAAAAATCGCTCCTAGCAGGTTTGGGGGACCATATGGAATGCCAGGGATTGAACTCTGTCTGTCCCGGGTTGGCCGTGTGCAAGGCAAACACCCTACCACTGTGTTATCACTCCAGCCCTACTGACTGACTGTTAATAAAAGCTCAATATAGCTGTTCTAGTTCTGTCACTCTCCCTCGCAGAAAAGAATTTCAGGAGGAGGTGAAGTATTAAAGCAAAATAATTTTGACTGAAAGAAAGTTACTTTAAAAAGTGTGAAAGGGGGCCCGGAGAGATAGCACAGCGGTGTTTGCCTTGCAAGCAGCCGATCCAGGACCAAAGGTGGTTGGTTCGAATCCCGGTGTCCCCTATGGTTCCCCGTGCCTGCCAGGAGCTATTTCTGAGAAGACAGCCAGGAGAAACCCCTGAGCAACGCTGGGTGTGGCCCAAAAACCAAAAAAAAAAAAAAGTGTGAAAGGGGGGCCGGAGATATAGCATGGAGGTAAGGGAATAGCCACTGCCTCCCTTAATTTGCCTTGCATTCAGAAGGACAGTGATTCGAATCCCAGCATTCCATATGGTCCCCTGAGCCTGCCAGGAGCGATTTCTGAGTGTAGAGCCAGGAGTAACCCCTGAGCGCTGCCAGGTGTGACCCTCAAAAAATGTGAAAGGGAGGGGTTGGAGAGATAGCACGGTGGTAGGGCATTTGCCTTGTATGCGGAAGAACAGTGGTTCGAATCCCAGCATCCCATATTGTCCCCTGAGCCTACCAGAAACGATTTCTGAGTGTAGGGCCAGGAGTAACCCCTGAGCGCTGCTGGGTGTGACCCCAAAAAAAAACAAAACAAACAAAAAAAAAAAGGCTGGAACAACTGTAGTGATTTTCATATTTAGTTTGACTATATAGAATTTGTTGTTTATTTTAGTTCTTGTTTGGTTTTTTGTTTTGAGGGCACACCTGCTGGCACTCAGTGGTTAATCCTGGCTTCATGCTCAGAAATCGCTCCTAGGCTAAGGGATGCTGTGGATTAAAACCCTGGTGTTGTGTGCAAGACAAATGCCCTACCCACTGTGCTATTGCTCTCATAAAATTTAGGCAAAGCTCCCAATCAAGAGCCATACTCAGAGAGCTGTGCCCATAGGGGAGGGTTCCTGGGACAGAATCAAAATTGGTATACCACTAGGCAGGAGGATCCTTCTGTCCCTGCAAAACAAACACTTGCCCTTTGCTCCAGGCAAAGCTCAGCTTTTCCAGTTACCTACTCAACAAAACCCATATTTTCCTCTTAGAATTCAACAGGGCCCAGTTGTACCAGATATTTCCCAAGAAAGTGAAAAACTTAAGAATAGGAGTTAGGGGGCCGGAGAGATAGCATGGAGGTAAGGCGTTTGCCTTTCATGCAGGATGTCATCGGTTCGAATCCCGGTGTCCCATATGGTCCCCCGGGCTTGCCAGGAGCAATTTCTGAGCATGGAGCCAGGAGTAACCCCTGAGCACAGCCGGTTGAGACCCAAAAACCTAAAAAAAAAAAAAAAAAAGAATAGGAGTTAGGTTGATTGGTGGTGAGCAAGAGCAGAAGTATTTCTAGTCAGAAAGCAGATTTGTTCAGAGGATGGTAAATGCCGTGGTGTTTCCTTAAATGAGCGAGTGAAAACCCAGGCCCTCATTAAAACACTTAGTTGTTCGACATAGCAGCCACTGAGTTTTCTCATTACCCAATCAATTAAAAATTATATTTTGGAGGCTGGAGAGATAGCATGAAGGTAGGGCATTTGCCTTGCATGCAGAAGGATGGTGGTTCAAATCCCAGCATCCCATATGGTCCCCGGAGCCTGCCAGGAGCGATTTCTGATCATAGAGCCAGGAGTAACCCCTGAGTGCTACTGGTTGTGAACCAAAAACCAAAAACCAAAAAAAAAAAAAAAATAAATAAATAAAAAGAAGCTCTGGCCCCTAATATGACCTTTTGAGTAAGACCTGAATTTACTTTAGGTGTTTGTGCCGGATGTGGTTGAAACACCAAAAATAAAAAATAAGTACAATAAAATGAAATGTCTGGTCTGAATGATGTTAAAAATAACCCTGACTTTTATGAGTACACACGGGAAGTAGTTTAGATGATCTAAGAGGCATCACCAAGAAAAGCCTGACTGTGAGAACTAAAATGATGAGTTTGATGAGTCTTTCTCAGATGCCCACTATCCCTGAGTGTGGACGCAGCCTCTCTAGAGCTGGGTTGCAGAACCGGTGGTAGAGAAATTCTGCTTAGTCCTCAAGCATCTCCCCATGGTAACAGTTTTCCCTTGGCCAAGTACTCTCTCTACCAATGTCCCATCTCCTGGTTTTTTCCTCCTTACATACCAGTAGGAGTTTTGGTCTTTAATGCAATCCAATTACACAGATCATAGAATGGTATGTATTTGTCTGAAACACACCTATGAAATTATAGAATAGTGTAAAATCTTATGCTCTGCATCAAAAATGATTTGATACCAGACCAAATTTATAGCATCAAGACCATTAGGTGTTTTTAGGATAAAAGAAAACTTGGAATACTTGCTTGTGTTTTTCCTTTGTTTGGGGGCCATAGCTAGTGTCATTTATCCCTGCTTTTTACTCAGGGGTCATTGCTGCCAGCATTTAGGGGGTCTTGGGGTGCCAGGGATAAAACCCAGGTATTCTGCATGCATACATGCATGGGATTCTTACTTTTAAGATCTGTACAAGTGATCTGTTGTGAATAAAAACCAGAAAGTTATTTCTCTCTCTCCTCTCTCTCTCCTCTCTCTCTCCCCCTGGCTGTCTGCTCAGAAATAGCTCCTGGCAGGCGCAGGGGACCATATGGGACACCGGGATTCGAACTAACCACCTTTGGTCCTGGATTGGCTGCTTGCAAGGCAAACGCCGCTGTGCTATCTCTCCGGGCCCTCCCCCCTTTTTCTAAAAGTTTATTCTTAAGCTTAGATTGCCCTTATCTGTGAATAGTTTGATTTATGAGTTGTTGGATTAATCAGCTTTCACCCTAAACTGTAATGGCATATCAGCCTTCACTCTCAACCATTCTGGCTCCCTGTTTTACACATCAAAAACCCACTTAAGAAAAACTTCTAGATAGGTTCTTCACCTTAACCTATTCTCCTCCCCTATTGGTCCCATATTTCCAATAAATACTATGGTCCCTGCCAGCTTTCTTTCTCTTTTCACATGGTGGAAAGGTCCCCGACCCGTGTTTCATCTCTCTTCAGCCTGATTTGGATTATTTCCTGTGATGGTCCTGCTCCAGATCTGCTTCCCCTTTCCCCATGGGATTGTGGCAAGCACAATTATTTATAATGAGTGAATTTATAGCTCATGTTATATGGAACCAGAAAAGGTGATGAAAATCAAAATGGAATTATAAAAAAGATTGTAAATGGGGCTGGAGAGATAGCACAGCAGTAAGGCATTTGCCTTAGACGCAGAAGGATGATGATTTGAATCCTGGCATCCCATATGGTCCCCCGAGCCTGCCAGGAGCGATTTCTGAGCATGGAGCCAGGAGTAACCCCTGAGCACTTCAGATGTGACCCAAAGACCAAAAGAAAAAAAAAGATTGTAAATTGTATTTATTTATTTATTTATTTATTTATTTTTGGTTTTTGGGTCACACCAGGCAGTGCTCAGGGGGTTACTCCTGAGTATGCACTCAGAAATCACTCCTAGAAGGCTCAAAGGAACATATGGGATGCCGGGATTCAAACCACCGTCCTTCTGCATGCAAACCAAATGCCCTGCCCCTATGCTATCTCTCTGGCCCCCTATTCTATTTTATTTGAACCATATTCAAAGATGCTCAGAGTTAACCCTAGCTCTGCACTCAGAAATCATTCCTGGAGGATTTGAGGGGCCTATGGAACTCTGAGGATCAAATCCTGGCAAGGCATGCAAGGCAGACACCCTACTCACTCTACTATCACTCTGGCCCAGATTATAAATTTTTATTTATTTTAGTTATTTGGGTTTTGGGGGGCCACACCCAGCAGTGCTCAGGGTTACTCCTGGCTCTTCACTCAGAAATTGCTCCTCGCAGGCTCATGAGACTATATGGGATAATAGGAACCAAACCTAGTTCATCGGCCACATGCAAGGCAAACACCCTGCTGCTGTGCTATCACTCTAGCCCCAAATTATTAATTTTTAAAAGGGGAACTCTACCTTTATTTAAAGTTGGGAAATGGGGGCCAGAGAGATAGCATGGAGGTAGGGCGTTTGCCTTTCATGCAGAAGGATGGTAGTTCGAATCCCAGCATCCCATAGGGTCCCCTGAGCCTGCCAGGAGCGATTTCTGAGCGTAGAGCCAGGAGTAACCCCTGAGCACTGCCAGTTGTGACCCAAAAATAAAACAAAACAAAAGGGCCCGGAGAGATAGCACAGCGGTGCTTGCCTTGCAAGCAGCCGATCCAGAACCTAAGGTGGTTGGTTCGAATCCCGGTGTCCCATATGGTCCCCTATGCCTGCCAGGAGCTATTTCTGAGAAGACAGCCAGGAGTGACCCCTGAGCACCGCCGGGTGTGACCCAAAAACCAAAAAAAAAAAAAAAACAAACAAAACAAAAAACTTGGGGAATGACTACTTTATCTTGGATAGACTACTTCAAAGGATGATGAAGCCAACAAACTAATGGAATAAAGCTAGAAATGTCTGGAGAAATCACACTAGGAGTGTGCTCCTGTCCAATCTTTTTTTTGTTGTTGGTGGTGGTGGTTTTTGGCTCACACCCAGTGACTCTCAGTGACTCTTGGCTAAACTCTCAGAAATCGCTCTTGGCTTGGGGGACCATATGGGACACTGGAGGATTGAACCGCTATCTGTCCTAGGCTATTGCAGGCAAGGCAGATGCCTTACCGCTTGCACCACGGCTTCGACCCCCCAAAATTATTTTTTATGATTACTTTATTTAAGCACCATGATTATGAAATTGTTTATGATTGAGTTTATGTACACCACCCTTCAACAGTACACTTTTTCTGCCACCAATGCCCCAGTTTCCCAATGACACACCCACCCCTGCCTGCCTCTAAGGTAGGCATTCTCTTCTCTCTCACTTTTTCTCTCTCCTTTTTGACACTGTGGTTTGCACTATTGTTAATAAAGGGGTGCTTTGATGTCACTTTATTGCCTTTCAGCACCCAGTTCTTGTCCAGTAATCAGTCCTAATATCATTGACATAGTAAGTAGAATCTTCTTTATCCTAATTGCATTCACAGTTCTTTGTGGCAAGCTTCCTAGTAAGGACTAGTCCTGGCTCTCACTCATCTCTATTGTCTCTGGATATTATTACCATACTATCTAGTTTTATGATGCATGTGAACCTGGCTATGAACATAGACTCAAAATCTTCTTTGCAGCTTCCCAGTTCCTATTCATACAACTTTATAAAACTTGTTCTGTTTTTGTTGTTACTTTGGGATTGACAGTCTATTCATATCTATTCAGTCTTGGACTGAGTTGCTCAGAGACCACACTCTTTTTTTTTTTTTTTTTTTTGTTTTTGGGCCACACCCGGCTGTGCTCAGGGATTACTCCTGGCTGTCTGCTCAGAAATAGCTCCTGGCAGGCACGGGGGACCATATGGAACACCGGGATCGAACCAACCACCTTTGGTCCTGGATCGGCTGCTTGCAAGGCAAACGCCGATGTGCTATCTCTCCAGGCTTGAGACCACACTCTTAACTCCCATTTCATTCTTCCTCTTTAGGCTTTTCACCAAATCATTTGCTAGACCATTGCTTCTCAATTATTTTCTGTCATGCCCCCCTAGGAAGAAGAAAACATTTTTGCACCCCCCGCATGACTATAAATAGTATTTACTAAAAAAAAAAAAAAACAAAAAAAACTTTAACCTGCAAAACAAAAATATATAAAATAATTTGAGTTATACTTACCTGGCAGGGGAGATACCATGATCACAAAGGTGGTTTTTCCAGGGTGAGGCTTATCCATTGCACTCCGGATGTGCTGACTCCTGCGATTTCCCCAAATGTGGGAAACTCGACTGCATAATTTGTGGTAGTGTGTTGGAGACTGTTTGGAATAATTAAAAAGCCCTCTCACTAATCAAAATGAAGTTTCTGAAAGTCTTAGCCAAAGTGCTTACAAGCTGCATGTGGCCTTCTTTGCCCTTGGACCCAAAGAAATAGAAATAGCCGAGAGCTAGGGAGTTACTAGGCTCCAAGATGTCCTTGTAAAGACAGGGGTCAAAAGGCCCAAGCTGAGATTAGATTTTGTATTTTGTTGCTCAAAAATAATGTAAATCTCTTGACTGATGATAATCTTATTAACCTTGGAAAATTAAGATGTTCCCGTGGAAAATTACAGCAATTCCTACTGTGCCTCGCCCCTACTCTCTCTGTTTTGCATTGTCTATAAAAGGTCTACTTTTTCTTTTATTAAACGGACTCCTGATCGGAAACCCTCGTCTCGAGTCTCATTATTTCCCAGTCCCTCTTCTATTTCAGGCCTGATTCTTCTTCGAGAATTGCGAATTACTGACATGGTCCCCAGCTTTACCCGCTGGTCGGGGTCTTTGGAAGACCACAGTAGTGGGGGGCTTAAATTAAAAAAAATAGGGGCCGGAGAGATAGCATGGAGGAAAGGTGTTTGCCTTTCATGCAGAAGGATGGTGGTTCAAATCCCAGCATCCCATATGGTCCCCTGTGCCTGCCAGGGGCGATTTCTGATCATAGAGCCAGGAGTAACCGCTGAGCAGTGCTGGGTGTGACCCCCAAAAAAATTAATTAAAAAAATAATAATTTGAGCTGATTTTTTTAATCAGAGGTAATGTCTGGATTAATGGCTACAATGAGCATGTTTTGTAATGCATAGCTTTTCCAAGTGGGGTTTGAAGCAGGACACAGCAAATCTCAGCTCCAGAGACATACAGAAGCATAAACATGGGGCTTAGCTTGTTATGACAGTGTTTGCTGAGGTCAAACGTGCCCCCCTTTACGGAACCCCACTATTTGAGAAGCACTGTGCTAGACTAACTTTTATTGTTTAGTTTTTGGGTCAAATCCAGAGTGATCAGGGATTACTCCTGGCTCTGATCTCAGGGATCTCTCTTGGCAGGGCTTGGGGGACCTACCCCACTGTAGTATATCTCTGGCTCCAGTGAGCATTTTAAAATGTTTTCATCACTGAAGAGTCTGTTCATTTCTCTCTCTCTCTCTCTCTCTCTCTCTCTCTCTCTCTCTCTCTCTCTCTCTCTCTCTCTCTCTCTCTCTCTCTCTCTCTCCCCCTCTCTCCCTCTCTCCCTCCCTCCTTCTCCCTTCCTACCCTTCCTCTCTCTTCACATTTCTCTAAACAAAGTTCTTTTTTTTTGGTTTTTGGGCCACACCCGGTGGTGCTCAGGGATTACTCCTGGCGGTCTGCTCAGAAATAGCTCCTGGCAGGCACGGGGGACCATATGGGACACTGGGATTCGAACCAACCACCTTAGGTCCTGGATCGGCTGCTTGCAAGGCAAACACCCCTGTGCTATCTCTCCGGGCCCAAGTTCTTTTAAAATAATAATAAAAAAAAAAAAACAAAAAAAAACAAAAAAACAAACAAACTATTTTCTTTTGGGCCTGGAGAGATAGTACAGTAGGGAAGGCATTTGTTTTGCATGTGGCTGATCTGGATTTGGTCTCTGGCATTCCATATAGTCTCCTGAGCACTGTAAGGAATAATTCCTAAATGCAGAACCAGGAGTAACTCTGGTTTTATCACCAGGTATGGCTTCAAAATAAAAATTAAAACCAGAAATTTTTGCTTCACGAAAAACATATATAGAGGTTAATATTGATTTGTAACATTAAAGTTTTAGGGTTTTTTTTGTATTTTTGGGGGGGTCACACCTGTTTGATGCTCAGGGGTTACTCCTGGCTAAGCACTCAGAAATTGCCCCTGGCTTGGGGGGACCATATGGGACGCCGGGGGATAGAACCGTGGTCCTTCCTTGGCTAGCACTTGTAAGGCAGACACCTTACCTCTAGCGCCACCTCTCTAGCCCCTCTTTTTTGTATTTTTCAAGAGAAGTTCTCCAATAGGGCTTGGGCCCATCCAGCTTATAGGGAATCAAACTTTGCATGCCAGCATGTGCTCAGATTTTTTTTTTTAGCTACTTCTCATTGCCCCAATGTGTGTGTGTGTGTGTGTGTGTGTGTGTGTGTGTGTGTGTGTGTGTGTGTGTTAGGTTTGGAGATTACATCCATGGTAACTCAAGGGCTATTCCTGGTTTTGTGCTCAGGACTGACCCATGGTGGTATGTAGTACCAGGGACTCAAACAAGGATTAGTAAAATGCAAGACAAGTGCTTCCATCCTTATACAATCTCTCAGATCCCTAGATATTCTTTACATGTTATCTGCATTTTGCAAACATCTTTACCCATTCAGCTTCTGCATTTACAGTTTATTTGGGTGAAGCTATTTAAAGCTTCAGATATTTGATCCTCACTTTATTTACTTGCTGCATAAAAAAAGAAAACTGACTCACAGAGGCACTTGGAGAGATATGAGAAATAAATACTTCATCACAAATAGTTCTCTCCCACAAAGAAAGGTAAAAATTGTGAACTTTTTTTTTTTTTTGGGCCACACCCGTTTGACGCTCAGGGGTTACTCCTGGCTATGCGCTCAGAAATCGCCCCTGGCTTGGGGGGACCATATGGGACACCGGGGGATCGAACCGAGGTCCTTCCTTGGCTAGCGCTTGCAAGGCAGACACCTTACCTCCAGCGCCACCTACCCGGCCCCAAATTGTGAACTTTTAATGACTCCTGTATTTCAGACAACTGTCTTCACCCCAGTGCAATTCACACTGGCCCCACATATACAGCCCTGTGGAGTCTCTGTCTCTCTGGGAGAGGAAGTGGTTGTCATTCCCCCATTAGCATGATGACTCAACTCCTGAAACCAGGATATCTCCTGAGAGAAGGTATGGTCCTGCTTTTATTTATTTATTTTTTTTGTTTGTTTGTTTGTTTTTTAACCTCTACATCATTCTTTGGTAGTTCATTATGTAATCTCTCTCTCTCTCTCTCTTTCTCTCTCTCTTTCTTTTTTTGGTTTTTGGGTCACACCCAGTGATGCTCAGGGGTTGCTCCTGGCTATGCACTCAGAAGTCGCTCCTGGCTTGGGGGACCATACAGGACACCGGGGGGATCGAACCTCGGTCTTTCCTTGGCTAGCGCTGGCAAGGCAGACACCTTATCTCTAGCGCCACTGCACTGGCCCCAACATTATGTAATCTCTTAATTAAAAAATAATAGTCATTTCATAGGGTTACTATGCAACTCAAATATATAAAAATATGCAACATGCTTAGAATGAGTGTCTAGTAAAATTGAGCACTGATTTTAATTTTTTATAATGTCAATTTTGCAGGGGGGTTGGGTCACACTTCAGGGCTTAGGGGTTACTCCTGGCTCTATGCTCAGAAATTGCTCCTAGCAGGCTCGGGGGACCAATGGGATGCTGGAATTTGAACCACCGTCCTTCTGCATGCAAGGCAAATGCCCTACCTCCATGCTATCTCTCTGGCTCTCAAATTTTTTTTTTTTTTTGCCCCTGGTGTTGCTCAGGTATTACTCCTGACTCAGCGCTTAGGAATCACTCCTGGCAGATTCAAGGTGCCTTATGGGATGCTGGGGATCAAAGCCAGGTCAGCTGAGTGATAGCAAGCATCCCATCCTCACTGTGCTTTTCCTCAAGCCTCTTTTAAAAAATTTAATGTCAAATTTCTTGATATTCTTTATAACCTGCGCTTTTTAGTTTATTGAAGAAATCATCCCCAATAGGTTGTTTTTATTTTATTTTTTAAAATAAATTTCCTTTCTTCTACTCCTATGTATTTTGTTGGCCTCTTTTGGAGTTAAATGTGGCCATGTGACTCCATTTGATAAAGGTAAAATGAGAGAAGTGATAACCCAGGGATGAAGTGAACTTAGTTTGTTGTGGGTGAAGCCTTCAAATCCTGCTCTCCTGAGTAGTGTCCCAAGAAGGTTAAATAAGACATAACCATGAAATACTTTAGCTTCTGTTATCTTCTACTCTGTGGCTTTAAACAACTTCTACATCAGTATTTCTCTTCTTGGACAAATATAAATTTGGGAGACAAAGGAAAAAATGAGGGAAGAGGGAGGAGTAATAGAAACCTCTGATAAATTGGTGATCCTCTGCTTCTCAAAAAGACACTTTTTTTTTTCAAATAAAAAGGTGATCGGCCAAATATTTGGAAATTTTAGTCTAATGTTTTCACTTCAGATCTTTAGTTTCTGTGGGATTACCTCAATGTATGGTACAACACTGAAAACAATTTGATTATGTTTTCATGTGGAGAGCTTGTTGTCCCAATACCATTCACAGGCTCTCATCTTTCATCATATTGATTTATGAGATTATTCCTTCATAGCTGAAGTTCCTGTGTTTTCATGGGTCTTTTTCTTTGTTCTATTCTCTCTGATAATCAATTATCTTTTTTTTTATTTAGTCACTGTGAAATTACAAAGTTATTCATGATTTGTTTCAGGCATACAGTGTTCCTACACCACAATCTTCACAAGTGAACCTTTGTTCACTTTCTCCACCAAAGCTTCCCTATCCCCAGATAATCAATAAACTATTCATTTAATATTCAAAACTTAATAGTTTTACATACTATATCTTTGTCATTTATTTCAATAGCTGGTAGGTCAGAGCAGGTACTGTTAGATATGAAGAGTGAATTAAGTTCTTTGCATTTTAGTCAAAATTACAAGACAACAAGCTCAGAACGAAGACTTTCTGTTGTCTTTTCAATACAATATGTCTAACCACTTTCCTGGATAATCAGGTAATTATCAGAGGGGTAATCAGGAATCATCAGAGAGAGTGAGAAGCCAGGCATAGATTTGGGATCTATTATTGAAATGAAGAGTTAGGACTTGGTAATTGCTTGAATTTCTGTTGAACTAATGAAAAGAGAGAGACTTATCTGTGACAGCTCTGGATCATTCAATCAAGAACAACAAGAATTATCAGTGATAAATTTAAGCCTGGAACTTAAGGAAAATTACGAAAAAATCAAACATCAAATTTAATGTCTTGGGAAGAATTTGTGAAGCAAATTCTATAATCTATAGAAATATCTGGTCACAGAGGAACAAGCAGTTGTGATAATAAGTGGTTTTATTTGTTAGATTATAACTTTGATCGCAATTAAATTGCATGTTAAGACTAATGCCCCCCCAAATAAATGAGTACTAATGCTGACAGTATATGAAATATTGCTTTTATTCATAGCAAAGTGGCCAGAGAACATGACTTATCAGAGAGTAAAGTTTGAGACAGAGAATATACATATGTGGTGACACCCAGTAGCTTCTCTGAATGTCTTGGAGGCTGTGAGCACTAAGATAAACTATCCGAATTTTCCTGTTTTCCCCCATCTCCCAGCCAGTTCCCAACCCCTTGCCCACCTCTAACCATCCTCTTCATGGAGCCTGTCAGAACTAGGTTTTAGCAGGAAGGTCACAGCTCTGCGGGAAAGAGCAGAGGCAGGAGAAGGCTAGGCAGTAGAAGCAGCAGCAGCAGAAACATGGAGCTTTCCATCATTCCTGAAGTTAGGAGGGGAGAGAAGAAACCATGTTTATGAGCCAATGTCTGTCTTCTACTAAATTCTCAACTACTCTTCTTTAATTCTCCTTTAGTACTATGGAGGTCTGTGTAACTTATAACTTCTTTTACAGATGAAGCCCTGAGATAAAGATTGTTCAGAGAATTTATGTAGAGTCACAGAGTTTTGGAGGTTAAGGTTGGTTCCCACTGGGGACTACTGACTCCAAACCTTTGGCATGGAACTTGCTTCGATGTTTAATTTCCTTAAAAGAAATAAGGAAGGCTTACCATTGCAATAATGTTTGAGCTTGGGTTTTTTTTTTTTTTAAAGAATGACCTGTCTTTTAAGTCAATCATTTCTTTTTTTTTTTTTTTTTTTTTGGTTTTTGGGTCACACCCGGCATTGCTCAGGGGTTACTCCTGGCTGTCTGCTCAGAAATAGCTCCTGGCAGGCACGGGGGACCATATGGGACACCGGGATTTGAACCAACCACCTTTGGTCCTGGATCGGCTGCTTGCAAGGCAAACGCCGCTGTGCTATCTCTCCGGGCCCAAGTCAATCATTTCTTATAGTGACCATATACAATAGGAAGTCAAAGAGACTACAGGTCATAGGTAACTAATACCTGAATACCAATACCAGGATACCTGGGAGAAGGTTGGGTAAAGCAGAAGCTGCTCCTGGTGACCTATCTCACCTGCCATGGGCTAGAAAAGATCAGTTTCTTGCTGTTCTATTTTCCACCAGTACTAATGTCTTCACTAAGGAATGTGTCCTCTGGTTTTATCATTTCTAACTTCACCAGGCAGGGTGATGTGATCTGGAGTCTCGCCCATCGATGGAAACTTGTCAATTCTTTCATCTTAGTTCCAGCATTGCTACCTGCTCTCTAATATTGCTAAAAACTTCAGGAATTGATTCCAATTTACTCAGAACCCAAAAATATCTCCTCCTAAAAGTCTCAATGTTTTTCTGAATGTACCAGTCAGTCTGTCCAGCCTGCACTCTCTTCCTCCCAGCATACCTCAAAAACAACACTCGTTGATGAACTTCCTTTTCTCACCACAACTGCTTCTCATTCTAGACCCTGTTTCTTTTGATAGGAATCCTGCACAAGAACCTCATCTCCTAGAATCAGCATCTTATTCCCTGATTCTTTCCTACATACCTGCTCATATTAATAATTATATAATAATTATATAAATATATCATAATATATTACATATCATAATATAATATATAATAATGATATAAAATATAATAAAACAAAAAAAGGGGAAGGAACATAGAGATAGGTCAATGACCAGGAGTGCATGTTTAGCTACAGAATCCCTGGGTCCTATCCTGCCAACCACATAGTTTCTTGTGCATTGCTGAAAATAATCCCAAGTGTTGTGTGAGGGCAGCCCCCAAGCACTACTGGGTGTGTACACCCCAAGCCCCAAAACTGATGACTCATATTCCTTAGTGCTTGGAAGAAATTTTTTTTTTCATTAAAAAGATTTTTTCCAGGGGCCGGGCAGTGGCGCTAGAGGTAAGGTGTCTGCCTTGCCAGCGCTAGCCTAGGAAGGACCGCGGTTCGATCCCCGGTGCCCCATATGGTCCCCCGGTCCCCCAAGCCAGGAGCAACTTCTGAGCGCATAGCCAGGAGTAACCCCTGAGCATCACCGGGTGTGGCCCAAAAACCAAAAACAAAACAAAAACAAAAGATTTTTTCTGGGCCCGAAGAGATAGCACAGCGGCATTTGCCTTGCAAGCAGCCGATCCAGGACCAAAGGTGGTTGGTTCGAATCCCGGTGTCCCATATGGTCCCCCGTGCCTGCCAGGAGCTATTTCTGAGCAGACAGCCAGGAGTAACCCCTGAGCACCGCCCGGTGTGGCCAAAAAAAATGATTTTTTTCTTCCTATTTATTTATTTATTTGGTTTTTGGGCCACACCCGGCGGTGCTCAGGGGTTACTCCTGGCTATCTGCTCAGAAATAGCTCCTGGCAGGCATAGGGACCATATGGGACACCGGGATTCGAACCAACCACCTTTGGTCCTGGATCGGCTGTGCTGTGCTATCTCTCCCTTTTATTTTAACTTGAGGCTATATTTAGTGGTACTTGGGGGCTGCTACTCCTAGTGCAGTGCTTGGATGAGGTGATTCCTGAGGGTATCTGGAGATCATGCAGTGCTGTGGATTGAACTTGGGCCTCCTGCAAACAAAGCCTCCCACTCATCACTTTGAGTCATTTCCCTGACCTCCAGCAAGTTTTTCTGACCTTTATCAGAACAGGGAGTTCAGAAATTTCGCTGGACCAGTGATTGCCCTAGTTCTATCCCAGGATATCAGCCCTCTTTTTAGGAACCTAATACTTGGCAGCTCTGAGCTAACTCCATTCTTGTGAACAGTGGTCTCATTATTCTCTGCCCTGATAGCTTCTAATGGCTGAGCACTCTTTCACAATAGCCCCAAATTTCCCATCAAGAATACATTCCCCATTCACTGGAGCTGTTCTTTTTTTTTTTTTTTTTTTTTTTTTTTTTGTTTTGGGCCACACCCGTTTGACGCTCAGGGGTTACTCCTGGCTATGTGCTCAGAAATCGCCCCTGGCTTGGGGGGACCATATGGGACACCGGGGGATCGAACCGCGGTCCTTCCTTGGCTAGCGCTTGCAAGGCAGACACCTTACCTCCAGCGCCACCTACCCGGCCCCCACTGGAGCTGTTCTCACCGGAGCTGGAGCACTGTGGCAATGCTGGATTGTCAGAATAAAGATAGAAGCAGTTGAAGTTACTCTTAACTTTTTGGGGATTTTCAAGTGTAATTTCATGATGTTCTTGAGTGATTTTGTTATAAACCTCATATCCAGGAATTAGCACTTCCTGTTCATCTGGAAATTCAGAGAAATGCTCAATATGAACACCCAAGCAGGTTTTGATGGTGAACAATGTCCCAGAATTTCCTCGAAAATTAATAGCTTGAGTTTTATTTAAAGATGATGAGGTAAATTGCCCAAAACGCATCTTTCCACTCCCAGAGTACCAAAATGTATTCTTAGTACCTCTATAAACTGTGTAACACTTTCCTGAGTTTAGATACTGAACGGCTCTTGTTAGATAATAATGGAAGGCTTTGAAGTGAAAGTTCTTAGCATTCTTACAGAATTCTCTTACTTTTTTGTTAAATTCCCTTGCAAGATCTTTGTTCCCAGTATAGGTCACTAGAGCTATTCCAGAATAATTATCAATTGGCGGTGTATATTTAATGTTGTTCTTGATTTGCATCCAGCGTTGCTGTGCCTCTTCCCATGCACTTTTAAACATTTTGTTCTCTTTCAGGTCTTTTTGCAACAGGTTGTATGCCCTGCTTTGCATTTCTGTTGTACAGCCCTGATATTGATCATCAAATGCCTTTTGAGCCATGTCTATGGCTACCAAGCCAGCAATGACCTGCAAAGAAACAGATATTTCTTAATCCATTTGATAAGTTTAATCATATACTACTTTGTTGAGTTACACCTTATTTTTACCTAAAACTAACTTTACCCCTGGTTTCTTTGTATGTTTGTTTACAACTTGGTTTCACCCAAAACAAAGATTGTCTTACTTGGATGGGTTTACTAGCCCACCCAAGGGGTGATCTTTGTACTCAATAAAAATGGTAGTTCTGGCAGGCAGCAAGGTCTAGACTAGGTAGAAGACTGCCAGACTACACATGTTTCACCCTCAGCCTGGTCTGGATTATTTCTTGTGCAACCCTGATTCAGACTCATTCACCTGGGCTTGGATATATGATGTTTGGTGTGATTTTACACTACTTGATGCCCAGATCTCTAATATGATGTCTAGCTCAGCATGAAATGTGCCATATTACCACATATGGAACATGTATAGAGATGGGCTTCTGACACTATGAGTAGTGTAAAGGGAAATGCTCAGCTTTGTAAGTTTAATTTACTGACATTATTAGTGTTTGGGGGGGGTGAACAAACATAGTGGAACTCAGGTGCCATTTTTGTGTTGTTCTGGGCACTATGCAGTATCAAAATGAAACCCAGGACTCCTACATACAAAATGTGCCCTCTAGTCATTTGAACATTTCCCCATATCCCAAGTATACTAATTTTTAAAATGGTTTCACATTCTCATCTCTAAGTGATTTTGATATGGACTCACCTATGTTTTTTGTTTCAGTAATATGAGGTGAGCAGTGTGGGGTAGAAACTGGGGAATCTATTACCTGCTGGTTTAGCCATGGAGTGAAGATCACAAAGTGAATGACGAGTGCAAGATCTGTCATCTCTGAAGCAGAAATAGCTGCCAGCAAACACAAGCACATGAGCGTTATGTGTGAACATTAGTTCCTTGTGTGGAAGCTGACCCATTAGTTCTGTGCTCATGATTCACTGCTGTAAATACAATCCAGGATCCTATTTCTTTTTCTTTTAATTGAATCATGAGATACACAGTTACAAAGTTTTTCATAATTGAGTTTCAATCATACTCTGTTCCAGTACCCATCACTTCATCAGTGTACATTTCCCCTATCAATATTCCCGTTTTCCCTCTCCTGTCTCCCAGCCTTCCTCTATGGCAGACATGCTTCCACACTTCTCTCTCTCTCTCTCTCTCTCTCTCTCTCTCTCTCTCTCTCTCTGTCTCTCTGTCTCTCTCTCTCCCTCTCTTTCCTTTTATTCTTTTTAGACACTATGGTTTGGACTGTTACTGAAAGGGTGTCACTCATATCACTTTACAACTATCATTTAAAAATATCATTGTGTTTGAGTCCACCCAGGGATGCCAAATATATATATATCATTGTGGGGACCGGAGAGATAGCACAGTGCTAGGGCATTTGCCTTGCAAGCAGCTGACCCCAGAACCAATGGGACCAACAGTGGTTCGAACCCTGGCATCTCATTTGATCCCCGTGCCTGCCAGGAGTGATTTCTGAGCAGAGAGCCAGGAGTAACCCCTGAGTGCCACCGGCTGTGCCCCCAAAACCAAAAATAAATAAATAAACAAAACAAAAAACTACAGTTATAGTGAGTGGTCCCTTCCCTGTCTTAATTCCTCAGTCCTCCCTTTTCCTTGCCTTCTTACCTGTGGCAAGCTTCCTGCCATAGACCTTGTTTCTATTGTCTTTGGGTATTAGTATCATACTAATTTTTATATTTCTACAAATGAGTATGATCACTCTATGTCTGGATCTCTTCCTGTGACTCGTTTCACTCAGTATGATGCTCTTTATGTTATCCATATATAAATAAAGTCTCCTATTTTTTGTTGCTTTTTTTTGGGGGGCACACAGTGCTCAGGGGTTACTCCTGCTTCTGTGCTCAGATATCACTCACTCTGTGCACAGAAATAACTTACTCTGCACTTCAAAATTGCTTCTGGCAGGCTTGAGGGAGCATATAGGATGTCAGAAATCAAACCTGGGTCCATCTCGGGTCAGCCACGTGCAAAGCAAACACCCTACCACTGTGCTAACACTCTGGCCCTTTCTTGCTTTTCTTTACTATTCACCAGGATTCCCAGCAAGCAACTCTATCTGGGCCCTGTACCAAAGACAAGATCCACTGTCTGCTGGGATAGAAAACAACCTGTCCTGGAGTTGGAGAAAAAGTACAGCAGATTAGGGCGTTTATCTTGTAAGTGCTCACCCTTGTTTTATCTCCAGTAAATCATATGGTCTCTGGACCCCCACCAAGAGTGATCCCTAGTGCAGATCCCCAGGAATAAGCTCTGGGTACTACCAAGGGTGATCCCAAAACAGAACAAACAAAAAACTCAGACCCAAAATAACCTGTCCTGGTAATAGGCAGAGTTACAGGTCATGCAGATGGCCAGTAGAAAGATAGATCATGTTTCTGCAGCCCTTTCGTAGGTCCTGTTATGGACTCATTGAAATACTGGAGGTCTCTTCACCACAGCTTTAACTTATACTTCTCAAAGTCATGTTAACTGGGTCCACACAGAATTCAATTCTTTCAAGTGTCTATTGGTAATAATGTTCTTTCTTTTTTTCTTTTTTTGGTTTTTGGGTCACACCCGGCAGTGCTCAAGGGTTACTCCCAGCTCTGCACTCAGAAATCGCTCTTGGCAGGCTCAGAGGACCATATGGAATGCTGGAGATGGAACCTGTGTCCATCCTGGGTCAATCATATGTAAGGCAAATTCTCTACCATTGTGCTATCACTTCAGCCCCCAAAATGCACTTTAAAAAAAATCTAAAGGAAAATTTCTTATATACCGCTGACTTTGTGGCACTGGTTTCTGTGCCATATATATATATATATATATATATATATATATATATATATATATATATATATATATATATATATCCCTATTCCTGCAACTGTCCCAAATGTCATAGGGGGTCCCTGATAATGAGTAAGTTATAAAACAACATCTTACCTAAAGGAAAGAAGTTGGGGCCGGAGAGATAGCACTGCGGCGTTTGCCTTGCAAGCAGCCAATCCAGGACCTAAGGTGGTTGGTTCGAATCCCGGTGCCCCATATGGTCCCCGGGCCTGCCAGGAGCTATTTCTTTTTTCTTTTCTTTTTTATTTTTGGGGGGGGGGGGGGCACACTCGGCAGTGCTCAGGGGTTACTCCTGGCTGTCTGCTCAGAAATAGCTCCTGGCAGGCACGGGGGACCATATGGGACACCAGGATTCAAACCAACCACCTGTGGTCCTGGATCGACTGCTTGCAAGGCCAACGCCACTGGTTCGACCCTTGGCATCCCATATGGTCCCCCGAGCCAGGAACTATTTCTGAGTGCATAGCCAGGAGTAAATTCCTGAGCATCACTGGGTGTGGCTCCAAAAAAGATCATCAAAGTTTAAAGCTTCTTCCCAGTTCACAATACCATGATAACTCTTGTATGCAGAGACCAGGCCAGGTCTGAGGAGAATATCAAGGTGCAACCCCATCCTAAAAGTTGGTCAGGTTTCTCTACTCACTGGAGAAGTTTTTGTTCTCTCTTTAACAGGTGACTCCTGCTCTTTTTGCTTTCCTCCCTTCCTCCCTCTGTGTCTTTGTCTCGTTCCTTTCATATTTAATAAATAACACCATTTTCCTTTACTATTTTCTCCTCCTCTCTCTGTGAGGTTAGATGACAAATCTAGAAACTCTGGACTGACTTTCCATTTCATGCAAAAAGCAATCTCTCAGTCCTACCCAAATGTGTAGATTCCTGCAAATTTTGGTAGTAGGGACCAACTCTTGTGCTGGTCGGATCAAATGGACCTCAGATGCTGTTCGATAGTTGCCTTTTGGAGCTGATGGAATGCTAGTATCTACAGTGAACAGGTGCTCACAGCAGACTTAGCAGTCCTAGCACTCTCATCCTTCATAAAGTGAGGAGATGGGGCAAGCAGGTGGGTAGTAGCTCTCTCTCTGTTGAGGCTCCTGCCTCCTTTCTCCACATCTCCCATCATCACTATCCTAGCTTTCCTTAGGGGACTTTCCTACTCTCTTTTTTTCTACTCTCTACTCTTTCTACTTTCCTACTTACTTCAGAGACATTTCCCTTTAGAGGACAGAGTTAGAGTTTGCGTACCTGGTTTCCTGTGGCTCCTTCGTGTAGTTCGTTTTAGTCACAACTGGTAGCAGATCTGAAAAGTTAGTGCTCTTTTATGTTGGGGGATTATACTTTCACTTTCATATGTTAATCAAGGGAGGGAACAAGTTCGTGTGTGTCACATTTTACTTTACCTGACCTGAAAGAGGGTAAGGACCTTTGTATCTTTTTTTTACTTTTTACATTTTACTTTACCTGACCTGAAAGAGGGTAAGGAACTTTGTATCTTCCCCCCCCCCATGGTGTGTGTGTGTGTGTGTGTGCGCGCGTATGTGCGTGTGTGTGTGTGTGTGTGCGTGTGCATGTGTGCGTGCATGCGTGCGTGCATGCGTGTGTGTGTGTGTGTGTGTGTGTGTGTGTGTGTGTGTGTTGCTTTTTACAGGTAGATCCTGGTAGAGCCTTTAACTCTTTTTTTTTTTTTTTTTTAGGTTTTTGGGTCACACCCAGCCAGCGCTCAGGGGTTACTCCTGGCTCTATGCTCAGATATTGCTCCTGGCAGGCACAGGGAACCATATGGGATGCCGGGATTCGAACCATTGACCTTCCGCATGAAAGGCAAATGCCTTACCTCCATGCTATCTCTCCGGCCCCTAACTCTTTTGTTTTAATTTTACAAGTGGCCTGAGATCTTTTAGGGCAGGGGTGGCGAACAAGTTCAACACAAAGAGCCAAAATTTTAAACTGTGAGAGTCAGAGAGCCACACCATGCAGTGACCTGCCAAAACAGACAAACACTCATACAAAAGCATCTAATTTTAACAATAATAACTTAAACACATATTGCATTTTGCCATTTTGAGTGAGGGTCAAAAACCTGCAGTGATGGTGAGGGTGTGCTGCGTCCTCCACACTAAGAACTAATAGAAAGATGTGACACAACATGTGCCACACGGGTCCCTCCCCTCACTGGCCCGTGCAGTTTCCGAGGGATGGAAGACGGGACTACGCGCTCCGAGATCTCTCCTCAGAGGTACCTCCTCAGAAGCAGCAGAACAAAATCCAAACTTGGCAAAGAGCCACAGTATACAAAATAATGATAAGAGGCAAAGAGCCACATTCATTCTGGCCTGGAGCCGCATGCGGCTCAAGAGCTGCGTGTTCGCCACCCCTGTTTTAGGGGATGAATCAAGGAAAAGAATGGAGAAGTGAATGCTTTTACAGATTGTTTTTTGTTATTTTGTTTGTTTGTTTACCTCTTGTTCTTTCCTTAGTATGAGTTGAAACTTGACTACACTTTGCTTGTTATCTAAAACATAACAAAAATCATTATTGATTTTCAATTGTTCCAAGATCCAAGTTGCTTTCCTGGGAAAACTAGACTTGACTACTAGGTAACCTTTTTTTGCAATGGTGGGGGAAGAGGTATTGGACAGAGAGGAGAGTCACACCCATCAATTCTCAGTAATTACTCCTGGCTCTGCTCTTAGGAATCATTCCTGCAGACTTGAGGGATCATATGGGATATGAGGGATCAAACCGAGTTAGCCAATTGCAAAACAAGTGCCCTACCTACCTACCTACATACCTACCTGGAAGGTAGCACTCCATCTCCTAGATAATTTTTTAGATGTGATACTGCACAGTAGAAATATAAAATGCCCTGTCCTGTCATATTTACAAAGGAATATACAAAAATAATTCTTATAAGTGGTGGCACAGCAGTAGGGCATTTGCATTGCACGTGGCTGACCTAGGATGGACTGCGGTTTGATCCCCCAGTGTCCCAGGTGGTCCCTCAAGCCAGGAGTGATTTCTGAGTGCATAGCCAGGAGTAACCCCTGAGCATCACCGGGTGTGGCCCAAAATAATAACAACCCCCCAAAAAAGAAAAAAAAATCTTGGGGGTACTTTGTGTTATCCAACTTCTGTAACTGAACTTTCATATAATAGGATGTAGAAGAGATTTATATGTAGGTTTCCATTACCACTGTATTTTGGGAGCACTGGTTTTTGTTCTTGTTTTTTGGGTTTTTAATAACTTTTATTGTGACCAAAGTGAATTACAGATCTTTCACAGTAATATTTTAGGTACATAGTGACATTGAATCAGGGGAATTCCCACCACCAGTGTTGTCCTCCCTCTACCTCTGTTCTGAGCAAGCATCCCATATCCCCTTCTTATGGCCCCCGGACTGCTAATATAAGTAGTTCCCTCTGTGTCTAGCTTGTTGTAGATTGGGTATCGATTTTGTTGTCATTGACTATAGATTTGGTGTTTAAGTCTGATCATTTTTTTATTTCTACTCAATATTCATACGACTGTTTGATCTTGGTACCATCCATTTGTTTCCCTCAATTTATGACAATATGGTTCAGGTTATGTGATTCAGTTTGAAAAGGAAAAGGAAAAAGAAAGAAAAAAAAGGAAAATACTTACCTGGCAGGGGAGATACCATGATCACGAAGGTGGTTTTCCCAGGGTGAGGCTTATCCATTGCACTCCGGATGTGCTGACCCCTGCAATTTCCCCAAATGTGGGAAACTCGACTGCATAATTTGTGGTAGTGGGGGACTGCATTCGCACTCTCCCCTGATTAAAAAAAAAAAGAAGAAAGGAAAATAAACAAATGAAAAACAAACAAATAAAAATGGAGGAGTCCAATTAGAGGTTATAAATATCAATTTAAAAGAAGAAAGGAAAAAAAGAAGAAAAATATGACAAAAATACAAAAAAAGGAAACAGAAAAACAAAACAAAAAAAAACTATGACAATAACAACAAAGAAATCAAACAAAAAAATACCCAAAACCAGCAACTACAAAAAAAGCACTGCAGCAATGAATACCAGCTACCAAACAATAATCACGAGCATGAAATAGAGAGAGAGAGAGAAAAAAGAAAATAACTGTGCTTTTTGGGGGTTTTTTGTTTGTTTGTTTCTTTTCACAGGCACAGTAAATTTTGGGGGGATTAGAAAGGAAGTTTCGGCTTTTTTCTGGGGCTAATTCTGGGGCTTTTGGCTTCAGTCATGTCCACTGAATAAAGCTGATATCTTCTGAAAAAAAAAAAAAAAAAAAGAAAGGAAGTTTCCTTAGCCTAAGAGATGCAGGGTTTCTCTGGCCCTTGAAACATACTGTCATGGGAATAACTACAGGCTCCATACATGCTCTTTTTCACTCCCCCAGGTCTTTTTTGTTTTGTTTTGTTTTTTCGGGCCACACCCATTTGATGCTCAGGGGTTACTCCTGGCTAAACGTTCAGGAATTGCCCCTGGCTTGGGGGAACCATATGGGACACCGGGGGATCGAATCTTGGTCCTTCCTTGGCTAGCGCTTGCAAGGCAGACACCTTACCTCTAGCACCACCTCGCCAGCCCCTCCCCTAGGTCTTTTTATGGTGTCAGGAAACTTTCTGCTCAGTCGTGGATGATAAAATCAAAACTCTGTAACTAGAGGTCTTGGTATTTGCACAGGTCATAGGATGAAGCCTGGGATATAGTCTCATTATGTTTCCAGAAGTTCTGCTCAGTCGCAGTTGTCACAGTCAGACCTCTGGAATTAGAGCTCTTGGTGGGAGCACTGTTTTTATAGAGCTTATTATCCAAACTTATCTTTTACTTGATATCTACAAAATGATCCTGCTGGTGGGGCCAGACAAATAGCATGAAGGTAGGGTGTTTGCCTTGCATGCAGAAGGATGGTGGTTCGAATCCTGGCATCCCATATGGCCCCCTGTGCCTGCCAGGAGTGATTTCTGAGCAGTGAGCCAGAAGTAACCCCTGAGTGCAGCCGAATGTGACCCCCCCAAAAATTGATCCTGATGGTATAAATTTAATGTCTACTACTAAGAAATTATTCTTGATGATTGATAGTGTTGTACAATGTTATAGGCTTATTTGGGACAAAACATACCATTCTGTGATCCCAATGACTAGCATTGAATTAAAAATGCATAAACCTACTGATTATGTTGGGAAGGAAAATGTGAGTGTAGACATTAATAGAGAAAGTCTTTATTAATGGGTACCCTGCAGTGGGCAGATGCTCAGAATCTAAACAGAATGTCTCAGGGAATAAGAGGGCATGGTTTTTATAGGATTATTGATACAATTTCATCTTATTGATTTTTATGGGGGTATATTTTATAGCCAAGCATTTGGAGAATGACCCATCTGTGCTTGAGAAAATGGTTACAAGGCTTTTTGGTGGTGTGGTGTAGAAATACATATTTATTATAGAGTCCAGGATGGTGATGGATAGATGGTGAGGCCTTTCTCCTCTAGCCCGGGCCAGGTGCCTGCATCCCCTTCCAGCCAGCAGGTCTCAGGGTTCAGGTTAGCCATGAGGAAATGATCCACAGGCAGTCAGGTTTTAGGAGACACCAACTTTATTAAGGTTCTAGCCACTATGTTAACACATAGTGGCTTTAATCTAATCTTATAAACAGGCTCTCTTCAGCTGCCCTGCCATCTCAACTTGTTTCTTCTCTCTCCATCCTGCTTCTTCCTCTCCTGCTGCTTCTCCCTGAATCTCCTCTTATACACCCCTGAGGCAACTCATTTGTTTTCTTCCATAGACCCCTCTCAGATTAAAATTAGCATTTTGCCCTGGGAGGGATTGACAGTATAGTACCCATATTTGTCTGCTAAACCCATCTCTTCTGTTTTTTTCTTCAAAGCCAGTGTTTTCTTACTGAGTTTTAATCTAGTTGGTTTATCTAGGCGTGATAAAGTGGTGCTTCTATCTCCAACTACAATACCTTCTTTCAGATCTGGTAGTAGTGTTTTAAATATTTTATGGTTCCTCACTAAATACATAAGTGTTTTGGAGTGTGAGATCTTCGTGATGTATAAATCCCTTGATCATTAAGAAATGGTCATCCGGGGCCAGAGAGATAGCATGGGGGTAAAGCGTTTGCCTTTCATGCAGGAGGTCATAGGTTCGAATCCCGGCATCCCATATGGTCCCCCGTGCCTGCCAGGAGCAATTTCTGAGCCTGGAACCAGGGATAACCCCTGAACACTGCCGGGTGTGACCCAAAAACCACAAAAAAAAACAAAAAATAAAGAAATGGTCATCCCTGTCTCTTACAACTTTTAAAACTTGAAGTCTATGTTATCTAAGTATGCCCATATTTGCTTTTCTCAGGAAATTATTTGCCTGAAATATTGTTTTCTTTTTTAAAATTTTTTTATTTTATTTTATTTAAACACCTTGATTACATACATGATTGTGTTTGGGTTTCAGTCATGTAAAGAACACCACCCATCACCAGTGCAACATTCCCATCACCAATGTCCCAAGTCTCCTTCCTCCCCACCCGACCCCCGCCTGTACTCTAAATAGGCTCTCCATTTCCCTCATACATTCTCATTATTAGGACAGTTCAAAATGTAGTTATTTCTCTAACTAAACTCATCACTCTTTGTGGTGAGCTTCCTGAGGTGAGCTGGAACTTCCAGCTCTTTTCTCTTTTGTGTCTGAAAATTATTATTGCAAGAATGTCTTTCAAGAAATATTGTTTTCTATCCTTTGTCTTTGAGCCTATAATTGTCCTGACTTTTCAAATGTCCTTCTTTTTTTTTTTTTTTTTTGGATTTTGGGCCACACCCAGTAACGCTCAGGGGTTACTCCTGGCTATGTGCTCAGAAGTTGCTCCTGGCTTGGGGGACCATATGGGACACCGGGGGATCGAACCGCGGTCCGTCCAAGGTTAGCGCAGGCAAGGCAGGCACCTTACCTTTAGCGCCACCGCCCGGCCCCTCAAATGTCCTTCTTTTAAAGACAGCAGAAATTTAGAAAGTTGGGTTCACTTTTCTGATCCATCCTGTCAATCTGTGTCATTTGATTAGTGAGGTTTGACCATTAATGTTAAATGAGATCTTTGAGGTGAAGGAATTTATTTCCATTATTTTGTAAAAATTTTAAGTGTTAGTAAAGTTTGTCTTATCTTTTTTGTTTGTTTGTTTTATTTTTTGGGCCACTCCCAGTGATGCTCAGTGGTTACTCTTGGCTATGTGCTCAGAAATTGCTCCTGGATTGGGGGACTATATGGAACTCCAGGGGATTGAACATCCTAGGTTAGCACATGCAAGGCAAGTGCCCTACCGCTTGTGCCACCACTCTGGGTCCAAGTTTGTCTTGTCTTAAGCCTCTTTAATGAATCTTGTCAATTTAGTTTCAATGATATCAAGTTCCTGGGCTATTGCTCATCTGTGAAGCTCTGTGTCAGTCCTTCAAATATGAATGATAGTCTTATTGCATAGTATATCCTTGGTGAGATGTTCATATTACTGAGTTGTTTTTGTTTCACAATATCCCACCATTTTCTTCTGGCTTGTAGAGTTTTATTTGATAAATATGTTATGAATATTAATGAAACTCTTTTGCATGTAATTTTCTTCTTTGATCTAGCTTTCAATATTCTATGTCTTTCTTCGGCTTTTATCATTCTGATTATGATGTGTCTTGCAGTATTATTATTTGTATTTCTTCTGGCTAAAACTTTCTGGGCCTCCTGAATTTGGGTTCATGCATTCTTCAATTCTGGGAATTGATCAGCTATAATTTATTTGACTAATGATTTGAGGGAGCACAGTCATAGATACTCAGGGCTTACTTCTATTATGCGCTCAGTGATCACTCCTGGTAGGGCTTGGGGAATGATGCTGGAAATCAAGTCTAGGTTGGTGGCATACAAGACAAGCACTTTACCGATGTACTGTTTCTCTGTCTCCTTGACTAGTTATTCTATATTAAAATTGCCTTCCTCTTCCTCAAGGACTCTGGTGGTTTCATGTTGTCCCTTTTGAACTTGTATAATTCTGTTGTGGGCTGTTAATTGATTTTGAGACATTTTTTCCATCGTCATTTGCCTTTTTTTTTTTTTTTTTTTTTGGTTTTTTGTTTTTGGGTCACACTCGGCAGCACTCAGGGTTACTCCTGGCTCTACACTCAGAAATCACTCCTGGCAAGCTCGGGTGACCATATGGGATGCTGAGATTCAAACGCCGTCTTTCTGCATGCAAGGCAAACACCCTACCTCCTTGCTATCTCTCCGGCCCCAATCACTTGCTTTTTTAAATGTTCCCTTACCCCATCTTGGAGATCTATAATTTTATCCTCAGCTGCTATTTCTCTGTTAGGATTTTTATAGAGTTTTTTTTTTTACTTCATTTATCAAACTCTTTCCTTCTCTCGCTTGTTTGTTTTGTTTTTGGGCCACACCAGCAGCGCTCAGGTTTTACTCCTGGCTCTGAGCTCAGAAATTGCTCCTGGCAGGCTTGGGGGATCATATGGGATGCCGGGAATCAAACCCAGGTCCATCCTGGGTTGGCCTTGTGCAAGGCAAATGCCCTACTGCTGTGCTATCTCTCTGGCCTCTTCTCTCACTTTTTTTTCAGGCCACACCCAGTGACATTCAGGGGTTACTCCTGGCTATGTGCTCAGAAATTTCTCCTGACTTGGGAGACAATATGGGATCTGGGGAATGGAACTGCAGTCTGTCCTAGGCTAATGCCAGCAAGGCAGATGCCTTATCACTCCACACCGCTGCTCTGGCCCCTTCTCTCACTTCTGATTGTTGTTTTCTCATTTCCGACCACAGCCTTCTTTGCACCTGTACCTTTATCATTGTTTCTTTGAATGCATTAAACAACTGAAACATATTCTCTCTAAATTCTGTATCTCAGAGATTATAGAGCTTATTAATACTTGTTGAGTCTTCTGGGCTATTATCTTCATCCATTAAGTTTTGCAGGGTTCCTCGCTGCTTCCTTATTATGTTTGTGGAAGTCTGGATATGAGTCTTTTTAATTTGCTAACTCTCCCCACCTCCCTGCAAAAAAGATGTCTGAGAGACTCAGATGAATATTGTTTTCTTCTTTCCCTGCCAGATCTATGGCAGCCAATTTTGTTGTGACTACTTATTTGGAGTTGCATAGGGGAGTTTTATGTCATTGGCTCTGCCTCTTTCTCAGTAATTTAGGTTTCTTACTTCCATGACTATCTTTGTGACTTTTTGTGGCAATACATGAATAGATATAGGATTAGTTTGGTGTAGTTGGGAACTTCAAACCATTCCAGAATCTCTGAATTCACTATAAAAGTTTAACAAGTGTGGAGGAGGTAAGTATCAGTCATGTTTCTGGGAAACTGGAAAGAGGATCCTGTAGTTGAAAGGTTGGGGGATAAAAAGTTGGGGGTGAAAGTTGAAAGGTTGGGGATTCATGCAGTGGCCTCAGCAGGTCTTTTTTGACTTATAAAAAAGGATGGCATGAGAAAAGATTTCTGAATACTGTCCATCTGCCTCTTGCTCCAATAAGGAGGTCCCAGGGATTCTGGGCATAAGGTGCAACAATTCTACTCTTGGGGTGTTTCTCTAACATGGACACGACTCATGAATATGACTCAGCACCCCTTCCCAGACACAGTACCCTTTCTCATTATTCATGGGGAGAAACAGCAACTCGGGCTCAGGGTCAGCATTCAGCACATACTCTGGCTACCCTTCTTGAGCAATTGCAGTGCCCAAAATCAAGATTCCCACTACACATTTTTTCTACAACCCCTGTTCATCCTTTTCCCTCCCAAGTGAGGAATGGGCTTAGGAGTTCCACTCCCTCATTCTGGGCCATCACATAGCTAAAGATGAAGACAGTTTATTTCCTCTTCCACAAGAGCAAATACTCAGTCTTTAATCACAGTCCAATGCATTGTAGGGTCCTTAGCTCACACCTTTGCCACCATGTCCAGTTTCTCAGGTGATCAGGTAAATTCTCCAGCATAGTCCATTGTCTTTGCAACTTCTATTTTTGTTGCTATGGCTCCTGGTCCTGCTATAACCACTACTACAGTCATTTTAACACCCTAGTAGAAGTTCTCTGGTCAGTGCCTGGAAAACAATCGGCAATCTCATCCACATATGCAGGGCACAAGCAAGGTTTAACCCTGTGCTATAGTTCACAGGGCTCTGGGACCTGCAATGCATTTCAGGGAGGCCAAATATATATGCACCACTACACCTTCACTTTCCCCGGTTCTGGCTCCTCCAGGAGCAATAAGCAAGCTCTCAATTCTACATTATTCTCCACCTGGGTATATAAGGAACTCATACTGCTGCCACCATGGCATCAACTGTTAGTCTCATTCCCCTGTAGCACCCTCATCATAGGTTTCTAGTGTGCTAGATTGCATTGTGGTCCATTTTCCTGGCCACTGAAACAAAATCCCTCTGCAAGTGTTCTGCTGGAACTGGGGCTTGACCCTTCTAGAGAGGGACCAGGCTCTTCTGGTTCTAGAGCTGGGGAACATTTCTTTCTTTCTTTCTTTTCCTTTTCCTTTTTTTTTTTTTGCCTTTTTTAAAATAAATTATCTTTATTTAAACACTGTGATTACAAATATAATTGTAGTTGTATGATTACAGTCATGTAAAGATCACCCCCCTTCACCAGTGCAGGATTCCCACCACCAATTTCCTGGATATACCTACTCCACACCCCACCCACACCTGTACTCGAGACATGCTTTCTTTTTCCCTCATTCATTCACATTGTTATGATAGTTTTCAGTGTAGTTATTTCTCTAACTGCACTTATCACTCTATGTGGTGAGCTTCATGTCATGAGCTGCACCTACATGGGAAGATGGGGTGGGGGAAATAAGGGTTGGGACTGAGGCAGTAAAATATTAGAAATGAGATTTGTAGGACAGTATCAAGGTCACAATACAAGATAGATGTTATGGATATATAAAATATATGCATACAATACTATCAATAGGAAAACAAGGAGAAAAAAATTGCAGTGACTGTCCCAACATAAACCAGTGCTAAAATGGCCCTCCTCCCAAGCACATTCCCATTAGTGTAGGGAGAAGTAGGGGAAAAGCCTGTTGACCCCTATAGAGTCCACCTAGACCTGCGCCCAGGGAAGGCTTGAAGTCCAAGGGACAAAAAGGGGGACGGCTGGTGGCCTGCCAAGCCTCCCAGCACTCCCCAGGCCAGGGAGAACGGCTCCGGTATGGGGCCTTCCCAAACCCCATACCTGGCAAGAGCTGGTCTCCAGAATCAAGGAGGAAACCGGAAGCCAGATGTCTGCCTGCTCTCCTCCCCTGTACCTCCCCCCTGGAGTATGGAGGGAGGGGGAAGCCTGAGGACCACTAAGAGTCCACCTGAACCCACTCTGGCCATCTGAGCTGGCACCCAGGGAAGGCCTGGAGTCAGGGGAAAAAGAAAAGGACGGCTGGGGGCCTGCCAAGCCTCCCAGCACTCCCCAGGCCAGGGAGAGGGGCTCCGGTATGGGGCCTCCTGAAACCCCATACCTGGCAAGAGCTGGTCTCCAGAATCAAGGAGGAAACCGGAAGCCAGATGTCTGCCTACCCTCCTCCCCATGCACCTCACCCCTGGAGTACGGAGGGAGGGGGAAGCCTGAGGACCACTAAGAGTCCACCTGAACCCACTTCTGACCATCTGAGTTGGCACCCATGGAAGGCCTGGAGTCAGGGGAAAAGGACAAGGATGGCTGGGGGCCTGCCAAGCCTCCCAGCACTCCCCAGGCTAGGGAGAAAGACTCTGGTATGGAGCCCCCCCAACCCCCATATCTGGCAAGAGCTGGTCTCCAGAATCAAGGAGGAAACCGGAAGCCAGATGTCTGCCTACCCTCCTCCCCATGCACCTCCCCCCTGGAGTATTGAGGGAAGGGGGAAGCCTGAGGACCACTAAGAGTCCACCTGAACCCACTTCTGGCCATCTGAGCTGGCACCCAGGGAAGGCCTGGAGTCAGGGAAAAAAGACAAGGACAGCTGGGGGCCTGCTAAGCCTCCCAGCACTCCCCAGCATAGGGAGAAAGCCTCCAGCATGGGGTCCTCCCAAACCCCGTGCCTGGCAACAGTTGCATAAGCTTAGTTTCTCTGATCTGTTAGTCTGTTTCCTACTTTTTAGATTATTAGAGGAGCCATCTTGATTTCTGTAAATATGGGGGTGTACTGCAAAATTACTCTATTGGTAAGGCTGTACATTGCTTCTTACAATGTGCAGAAATGGAATTGAGGGGTTACAAGATAAACTCGGCTGTGGAGCGAAGCAGAGCAGCCATGCTTTTCGGGTGTGGGTCCTGGAGAGATTATAGTCCTTGGTGTGTCTAGGCTGGCTCAACAGAAAAGAGGCAGAGAGCATGGCCGCCATTCTTTATAAGTCTCTGGGTACCCAATCACACTTTTTTTGCTTTTGGGTTTTTTGTTTGTTTGTTTGTTTGTTTGTTTAGGGGGTCACACTCGGCAGTGCTCAGGGGCTACTCCTGGCTTTATGTTCAGAAATTGCCCCTGGCAGGCTCAGGGACCATATGGGATGCCAGGATCCAAACCACTGTCCTTCTGCATGCAAGGCAAACGTCCTACTTCTGTGCTATCTCTCTGGCCTCTGGGGAACATTTATTTATTTATTTAGGTCATTTACCTACCCAGCATGACATTTTTCTGTCTGTACTGGGGTTTGTACAGTCCCACATTCTCCCCCTTTTTTGGAAGTTTCCCCTATTGTTTTATTAGTATAAAATATAAGGTCCTAGTGTTAAAGGTGGCCAAAGCTGGCCTAGACCCGGGTTGGGGTCCAGGGTTGGAGATGCCCAAGCCCCGGGGGGAAGTCCCAGGGATTGGGCATACCCAGGGTCCGAGGAAAGCCCGCTGCTCAATTGAGGAGACAGAAACTTTGAAGGATGCAATCACACGTGATTTATTCAATCATGGAACTTTCCAGGCCCACTCATGACCACCTGACGCAGCAGAAATTTCAATCTGCAGTGAGACCCCGAGCTATTCCTCACACAGGTTTTTAAGGAGTTTTACTTGGTAATTAGCAAACAGGTCAAAGCATTTCATAGGTTGTACAAATTGTATGAGTTTGAATTTTACCAATGATAATCCTACCAATGACAATTTTTTACCAATGACAAATTTACCAATTTACCAATTTTACAATTTTACCAATTTAAATTTTACAATTTAATTTACTATTTTTGTAATTATTTTTAATTTAATTATAATTAATTTTACATTTTTTGAAATTTTACAATTTAATTTTACCAATTTAAATTTTACAATTTACAAATTTACAAATTTTACCAATGACAAATCCTGCCCCTTAATGATGTCACAGGTGTTCCACCCTGAGCCTGATGTTTTTCCTGATAAAGGTAGTCCTGCCATGTGGTCCCGAGGTGTGTCCTGATTTGGCTCAGGGAATGTCCCTTGCTGGCAGGGCGAAGGTCCCCTGTGCCAGGGTAGAGTTGTCACTCTGGGTTGTGAGCTTGACTATGGGGGAGGTCATTAAGTTGTTTGTTTTTGTTTTGTTTTGTTTTTTGTTTTGGGTCACACCCGGCGGCGCTCAGGGATTACTCCTGGCTCTATGCTCAGAAATCGATCCTGGCAGGCTCAGGAGACTATATGGGGTGCTGGGATTCAAACCACCATCCTTCTGCATGCAAGGCAAATGCTCTACCTCCATGCTATCTCTTTGGCCCCATAAAGTTATTTTGTTAAAGATAAATCTCCTAGCAGGCTAGTGACAGAAGCGAGATCAGCGTTAGTTTGAACAATTTTTGCTTTCTCTATCACCCCCTATTAGTTATGCTGTATTTCATAGTGTCTTGGTTTCCTTTTGAAACCGTTTCAGAGCTTGCTTTTCCTGCTTGATGCCAGAGTGTCTTATCATGGGGTGGAGGTGTCACTCTGGACTGTAAAAACTTTTTAGCTAACAAGTGACTAAAGTAAAATTAGCATATTCTTGACTCATAACTACTTTTGACCTAATGTTTTACTCTTAGTTATTAAGTTATGTTTTAAAGTGCTCAGATGTCTTTTTGATCACTTTCTTAAAGATTCTGTTATTTTCTCAATATGCATTAAGTGAGCAGGAGTGTTTCTTATTTCCTTGGGCCAGTTAATAAGCTAGCCTGTGGTCCCCATGGGCAGTGAGGCTCTGCCTGCCTGCCTGTCAAGGGTTCTGAAATAACTTGCTGGGGAAAAAACAACTTTAAAGGCAAGAAGGGGTTTTTCTAAGCTATGTGAAAAGGGAAAACACAACTTTGTAAGAGGAAAAAAAAACTAGTTTCTTGTTTACTATATTATTCTAAGCTAACTGTCTAAATCTACTATTTCTAAACACTCAGAATTAAACTTAAACTCAGTGTCGGGACTCAAAACCTTTATCTCGCATTTGTCTAGCACTCTTCCTTGTATCTGACCAATCTTGATATAATTCCTTGTATCAAGGCCAATTTCCTTGTATCTGACGTTTTTCCTAAAAAAAAAAAAAAGTCTTTCTGTTAGGTGGGCTCAAAGGGCCAAGTGAGCTTGGGCCCTCCTTACCTCCAATGGTCAGGTTGCTTCTGGCCTGAAGTTCCACCCAACTGGGAGGGCTAGCTTCTGCCTGGCACTGGGCCCTTATCTCCAGTGGTCAGGCTGCTTCTAGCCTGAGGTTCCACCCAACTGCCTGTCAGGGGCCTGGGGCAGTTAGAAGAAAAAGCACAAAGTTCCAAGATTGAAAAATGTAAAAAAAAAAAAAAAAAAAAAAAAAAAAATTTACCAGAAATTAAAATAAGGTCAAAATAAAAGTCACACTAAATCAAAATTGAAGGTCATGTATTTCCAGCCTCTACACTAGGTTGGGGTGAGGCCTTTCTCGGCAGGGCACAGCATGGTGCTTCTAGCCCCTTAGACCTGTGGGTCTGAAGGCGCAGGATAACAATGTAGAAATAATCACAATCAGTTAGTTTATTCCATGGCCCTATCCGCCATGAGCATTTCCTCACATGGTTTCTATTATAAGCTTTTCATGCAGCCTCTTTCAGCTGTCCTCCATGCACCCTGGCTGCCTCTCCTCTTTCCTCTTGCTGCTTTTTCCTCTTTTTCCTCCTCCCAGGCAACACCTTTATTCTAAACCTCAAATCCCTCCCAGGTGTTATTAACATATGGCATTGGAGGGGTAACACCCTATTTTACAATACATTTCAAGAATGCTCTCATAAAACTGTCCTCACTCTGGGAGGCTGCTAACCGTTTCTCAAGAAGGGGACTTAGGGGGGCCAGAGAGATAGCACAGTAGTAGCGTTTGCCTTGCATGCAGGACGGTGGTTCCAATCCCGGCATCCCATATGGTCCACCGAGCCTGCCAGGAGTGATTTCTGAGCGTAGAGCCAGGAGTAGCCCCTGAGCGCTGCTGGGTGTGATCCAGAAACCAAAAGGAAAAAAAAAAAAAGAAAGAAAGAAAGGGACTCAGGCTTCTGCCACTTGCACTCCAAGTGCTACAAAAAGTCCTACCTGGGGCCGGAGAGATAGCATGGAGGTAAGGCAGAAAGTCATTGATTCAAATCCCAGCATCCCATATGGTCCCCTGAGCATGCCAGGAGTGATTTCTGTGCATAGCGCCAGGAGTAACCCCTGAGCGCTGCCAGGTGTGACCCAAAAACCAAGGGAAAAAAAAAAAAGTCCCACCAAAAACTCTAACTCCTTATGGTGTGAGTGGCTTTAACTTTCATCTTTGATGGTTCTTTGCTACAACTACTTTTGAGATCCTATCCCAGAACTCTACCATTCTGCTCCAGGATCTGAATAGGCCACACAGGGGAATTGTATAAAATGTAATCTGGCTGCCCCGTAGTTGTAGCAATCTTTTTTGTTTTGTTTTGTTTTGTTTTGGGGGG
The DNA here is from genome assembly GCF_024139225.1 of Suncus etruscus. NCBI lineage: Eukaryota > Metazoa > Chordata > Mammalia > Eulipotyphla > Soricidae > Suncus > Suncus etruscus. Next base: position 51,423,835 of record NC_064856.1, read on the forward strand.
GGGTTACACCCAGCAGCACTCAGGGGTTACTCCTGGCTCTGTGCTCAGAAATTGCTCCCAGCAGGCATGGAGGACCATATGGGATGTCGGGATTCGAACTACCATCTGTCCTGAGTTGGCCGCATACAAGGCAAACACTCTACCGCTATGCCATCTCTCCAGCCTCAGTTGTAGCAATGTTGGCGTGCCCATCAGGGAGCTGAAACTGCTTGGTGTTGGCAATGTGCCGTGGCTTGGATAACTGCAGGGTTACCTTAATAATGTGTAACCAGAGCCAAACCCCACCTATTGCGGTACTCAACTACAACCTGTGTAACATTAATCCCCAAAATATACTCCGGGATTGATGAGATACACATGGTGAACTCTATCGGGTTAGTCACCTGAAAGATCCTCACCTGCATATTCTTCCCCCATTATCACTATAAATAAGACCTTGAAATTTGTCAGAGTTCCCATATAAGAGAGTGCACCCCACCCCTGTATCTACTACAGATATCACACAGTACTCATTGGTGGGGACCATGGATTGCTTCCTCTGTATGTGGCATTCGATTCCCACCTGTCCCCTCAATGGTCCCTTGGCCCTGGCTCTATTCCAGGTATATTTGCCCCCTCTCTATAAAAGTGGTTCTCTAGCTTGGGGGCTGCTTTTACACCCCAGTATTGGTCTGAGCCCCCTTCTGAGCAGTTCATTGGGCTGCTGTGGGTCACTGACTTTCCACCTTACTGAGAATGATGAGCATGGTGATTGCCTCGTGACTGTAGCAGCCCACACAAGGCACAACCACAAAGCTCTGTGAGGCAGTTAAGAATTGCATAAAATAACAACCCTCATAGCTGTTGTGACCCATTCCTCACCTGGACCTTCTGAGTTAGGACTGAACATGGCCTGCCACATTTCCAGGTCCTCCATCACTTGTGTCCTTGTGTGCATGCTATTTACTCAGTTTCAAAAGCTTCCCACAGTTGCCCACATGAACCAAAGACATCTGCTTTCAGCCACAACCTCTCTATTTCTGTCTCAGAGTGGTGTGAAACCTGCCACATATCTGCAAAGAAGACCCATTGGCCCAACAGTTATCCATATGTTGAACTTGTCCAATCAACCCTGCCCCAATAGATGCTTTCACCAGACTTGCCAGGGACCTGTTTAACTATGTATGGAATGATATGCCAGAGCCAGAAGACTGGCCACTGGGTACCACACATCAGTAGTAGATCAACCCGCCAGAACACCAACACCTTGCTTGTGTACCGGCCTTATACCAGGCTGCATCAAAACCTTTTGTTATATAGGGGCCAGAGAGGTGGCGCTAGAGGTAAAGCGTTTGCCTTGCGCACGCTAGACTAGGACGGACCAAGGTTCGATCCCCTGGCGTCCCATATGGTCCCTCCAAGCCAGGGGCAAATTCTAAGCACATAGCCAGGAGTACCCCTAAACATCAAATGGGTGTGGCTCCAAAACAAAACCTCACCTTTTGTGATATAAATTGTGGGAAAATACTACAGGTATTGGGGCATTGGTAGTGAGAATGTTGCACTGGTGAAGGGGGTTGTTCTTTTGTATAACTAAAAACCAACTGCAAACATGTTTGTAATCATGGTGTTTAAATAAAGATAACTTTTAAAAAAAAATACCACAGGTGAGCTCTGAGACCAACTCCACAATTTTATCTTCATTACCATTGTCCAGCAACTTAGCACTCATTCCATGATATCTTTCCAACTATGCCACTTGTTGAATTCCTATTCTGCACCAGATCAACTTTTTGAATCAGCCAGCATGAAGAAAACACAAGAAGCCACAAATATATCTGCTATTCCAGTTGCCAAACATGTTTGGGTCAGGCTGACATTTTATGGAGTAGTGAATAAAATGACACAGGAAATCTAATTGCCACCCCCCATCTCTCTACTCCTGGTGCATTTGTACCAGTAGTTATATAACAGATAGTTACATAAACTTTGTTTATTCATGCATAGCCAGAAATCAGACCTGGTCAGCTGTTAGGCCCAAAGTTAAGTAGCAAAACTGTGGCCATATACTCTATACTGACTCCACATGCCCTACCTCTTGCGCCACCGCTCCACTCCCTCCACTTTTTAGTTCTTTGCCCAATAATGCCAGTCTGTTTTCTCCATGTTTATTCTCCAAAATGCACAAATGTTTCTTTTCAGCTTATTTTTGAGAAATACTTGAATGTGTGATTTACTCAACTAAATATGAAATCAGGGCTATTGAGGGAGAGAGGAAAACCAAACTGTAGCTAATCATCTTAAGCATGCACTCTGTTTTAATACCTAGAGCACGCATTCTGATTTCCCTAATCCCCTTTCCCTGTCTTCCCTAAAGACAGAAACACACACTTTGCTTTGTTTTTTAGTTTTTGGGGGCCACACCCTGCGGCACTAAGGGGTTACTCCTGGCTCTGTGCTCAGAACATCTCTTCTGGCAGGCACGCGGGACCATATGGGATGCCGAGATTCGAACCACCATTGGTCCTGGGTTGGCCACTTGCAAGGCAAAGGCCCTAACTCTATGCTATCTCTCTGGTCCCACAAAAATTTTTTTAATCCCCTCTCACATCCTACCTAATTGGCTGACACAGAGTCCACTCCACTAATACAAATATCCATTTCCCACCTACAATAAAATGAGTAACTCAAAGTGACTGGTGGATGCTTCTTTGTGTGTGCTCAATTTGCCCAGGATCCAACCTCACCAGTGACTTCTACATTTGGGATCTTACTTCACCAGCATCATTTACACCAAACAACCTTTTATGTATGACAAACAGCTTTTAACTTTATGAGATAGATAGACCTGGAGTGATAATTCAACAGTCTTGCATGCAGGAGGCCCAGGTTCTATTCCAGTCACCATATGTTTCCTTGAACACTTTCAGGAGCAGTCCTTGAGCAGAGTAAACACTTTAAACGCTGGGTGTGGCCAGAAAGCTAGGGGGAATGAACAATATATGGCAAATAGGGTAATAGAATTCTTCTTTTCCATTGCATGGCCTCTCATTCTTCAGGTTCCATGATTATGTCAATATGAGGAGAGTTCTATTTTGCTACTCTGGGAGTCACTATCTCCCATCATCAGCCTGATCTCAGCAGCAAAGGCCTGTGGTTCAATAACTGAAGCTTTTCAGCTTTGATCAACTTGTGTTGACATGTGGTTTTTCACTGCTGTGAGAAATTCTCATTCTCAGGTCTCTGGTGCCTGCATGGTGTTTTTGTTATGCATTATGAGGTTTCATATGTGATTACTGTCGAGCAGCTAATACTGCTGGTTCTGCCACTTGTGGAACATGTGTTCCGGCCCAGGAGGATGTATTTGGGAATCAGGCATCCCAAAGGAGGAGATGAAGCCATAAGTACTTGCAGGAACAACTTTTGAACACAGCTGGGAGTAGCTCCCAAGTATTGCAGGTCTATTTTCCATTGTCACTTAATTGCTTATCCTTTGATTCTACTTGGGTTCTGGTCCTACCCATGCTATGTTTGTGTGGAGAGTTTCCTTTTTTCTGGAAACCATACTTCACTGTTACCCCTTACCTCAACTTTCTGCCTATCTCACTTGGAAAGGGTGACCCTCCCACAGCTGGGAGAGGTCTAGACTTGGTAATTAAGAGTGGCTAAAGAGGAGGAGGGTTGAGAAACTTAGCAAGAAAGATGCAGCAACTAGAGGAGACACAGGATGGAAGCAGAGGGTGCCAAGTGTGCTTAGTTTAAAGACCATGTGAGGAATATGCACATAGCGGTAAGGGCTTTGTAATAAAAGCTGGATTTCTCCTGAAACTTCATCTGACTGCCTGTGGATCATTTCTTCGCCATAATCCTGAATTCACAGAATTGTGGGCTGCAGAAGCTGCAGGGGCCGGGCTGGGCCGAGAAAGGTCCACACTACTAGGACTTATTAATTAGTATTTAATACAACACTTACCTAGTTTTCACCATCAACTGGATCTCAAAAAGCATATAGTACCTGAAGCATTTTATTTTTTTAACTTTGTTTATTTATTTATTGATTCATTGGTTGGTTGATTTTTGGGCCACTCTCAGCAGCACTCAGGGGTCATCTGGTTTCTGCACTCAGAAATTGTCCCTGGCAGCTGAGGGACCATATGGAATGCCGGGAATTGAACAGGGTTCCTCCTGGGTCGACTGCATGCAAGGCAAATGCCCTAATGCTGTGCTATCTCTCAGGCCCCAAGAAGCTGAAGCATTTTAGTTTTGTTCCACTTGTGGTTTCTGGGAGTTTTTTCATTGCTATGAGAAAACACAACTTGGGTGCATTCATGGTATTTTTGATATGTATTTTAGTAGTAATTATGAGCTCTTGTCCAAACTATATTCATTCTTCCCACTTCCTTTGCTCTTAGTTACTGATCAGGAAGGAACTAGCACCCTCCACTACCATGCTGTCTCTGCCCTGTGGACTCTGGCCCTAATCTGACTTGGAGTCTCTTGCTGCACCACCACCAGTATTAGAAAAATATGGATGCGCCCATCTGTCAGTGTTGCACACATGTATGTTACTGGCCCTCACACATGGTACCTGAGTATATGTCTTCTGCATCTCCCCTCTTGAGATATGCATTTTTCCTACTTTCATTCTAGATTGTGTATCAGGACCCTTTCGGCCTTTGGAGAAGTCTGTGTTCTCTCTTCCTCAGTACCTTCTAATAAAGCCGGTTTTTACGTCAAACAAAAGGGGTGGGGGACTGAGATATAGCACAGTGGTATAAGGCCTTTGCCTTGACGCAACCAACCCAGGACAGATGGGGGTTCGATTCCCAGTATCCCATATGGTCCTCCGAGCCTGCCAGGAAAGATTTTCTGAGTGCAGAGCCAGGAGTAGCCCCTGAGCATCACTGGGTGTAGCCCAAAAACAAAAAGAAAAGAAAAGTATGGAGAAGCCCATATATGAGTTTAACCTTAGGCATGGACTTGTACTTGAAGGAATCAAGATATGTCGCTGTTAAATATATCATTTACCAAAAACTCACCCCCACTTCCTGAGGTGAGCTTAGACTATCTTGAATTCATGTATCTTTCTATTTGAAGAGTTTGTAACAAATAAAATTAGTCCTGGGACATACTTTTTTGTGTGTTAGCCTGATAAATACATTGAAGACTTCCAGAGCCTGACATGGGAATACAAAATGATTTGGAAAGACTCAATGCTCGTTTTATGTATTTATTTTCATTATTTTATTTAAACACTGTGGTACAAGGCTGTTCATAATACAATTGGGGTTTTTGTTTCATGGTTACAAAGTTGTTCATGATTGAGTTTTAGTCATATAATGCACAAATCCCTTCACCAGTGCACATTTCCACCCATCAATGTTTTCTGTTTCTCTTCTGCCCTTCCCCCTGCCTGCCTCTGTGAAAGACATTTCTCTCTCCCTCTCTCTCCCCTCTCTCTCCCTTGTTTTTCCTTTGGACACTGTGGTTTGCAGTGTTGTTACTGAAGTAGTATCATGCATATCACTTTATCTCCATTCAGCACTCAGTTCTTGTCCAGAGTGATCATTTCCAACTCATTGTCATAGTGGTCCCTCCCTTGCCCTAACTGCACTCCCCCACTATTTGTGGCAAGCTTCCTACCATGGACTGGTCTTTCTGGCCCTAATCTCTATGGATCCTCTCTGGATTTTATTGCATATTATTATTATTAATATTATTATTTTTGGTTTTTGGGCCACACCCGGCGTGGCTTAGGGGTTACTCCTGGCTGTCTGCACAGAAATAGCTCCTGGCAGGCATGGGGGACCATATGGGACACCGGGATTCGAACCAACCACCTTAGGTCCTGGATAGGCTGCTTGCAAGGCAAACGCCGCTGTGCTATTTCTCCGGGCCCTGCATATTATTTTTTTATATTCTGCAAATAAATGCAATCATTTTATGTCTATCCCTCTCCTTCTGACTCATTTCACTCAGCATAATCCTCTCTATATCCATCCATGTATAAGCAAATTTCATGACTTCTTTTTTTCCCTAATAGCTATGTAATATTCCACTATGTAGAAGTACCACACCTTCTTTTAATATTCATGTTCTCAAGCACTTGTTTCCAGATTCTGGTTATTGTGAATAATGCTGCAATAAACATAGGGATGCAGAATGATTTTCTGCATTGTGTCTTTGGGCTCCTAGGGCATATTGCTAGGAGTAGTATTGCTGGATCATGTGAAAGTCAATTTCTAGTTTTTCATTGATGTCATTGTAAACCAAACCCTGTAATAAATGAAAACTCAGTTAGATAATGCAAAAGCCTTCAGGGACTAGTTACATCTGACAAATGCTACTTATCCAATAGGGGCTGCTGCAGTCCCCCAAGCTGACCAAAGTGAGATTATAGCCATGAAGATTATTTAAAATGTCTAGGCTTGTCTAGCAGAGAGGTTGATGAGAAGCAGGGGGAAAATTTCCTCAATTATTCCAAATTAGCTAGAATTGAAAACCCTATATGCACTTTAGGAAGCTATTATAGAAAGTCTTTTAGGTTTGGTGACAGATGGAACACCTAGACACCAGGCTGACTCTTCAGCTTATGTGTCTGCATCAGAAAACTCAGCAGAAGGCGACTCAGTGAGTCTCCACATTAATCGAGAGCTTGCTTCAGTGGGGTATGTTGCCCAGTTTCTTGACCTCCAGGGGTCAAAGGGCAATACCATGCCCTTGGGTTTTCACCCAAGAATGATGACACTACACCATGACCATGGATTTCCTCACTAACTAGGCATAAAAATTTCTGACCCACCGGACTGTGGATTTTCATCTATTTGGTGGCAGCTGGCTTCAGCTATAGTGTATACCCACTTAGTGTCAACAGATCTTAGGCTTAGTCAGAAGTGGGATATCTTGCCACCAAAATGCCTCTTCTACTTGTACATTTATAATGTCATAACATAGTCTCCCCTAGATATCATGAAAAGGCTTTTAAGCTCTCTCTCTCTCTCCCCACCCCTCTCTTCCTTCTCTCCCCTCCCTCTCCTTCCCTCTCTCTCTCCCTCTCTCTTGTTCTCTTTCTCTCTCTCCCTCCCTTCCTCTTTTCTTCAACCCCCCCTTTCTCTGATTTCTCTTTCTTTTCTCTCCTCTCTCCCCCCCCCTTTTTTTTTAGCTTTTGGGTCACACAGGACCGTGCTCAGGAGTTACTCCTAACTCTGTGCTCAGAAGTTGCTCCTGGCATGCTCTGGGGGCCATATGGGTTGCCAGGAATCAAACCCAGGTCCTCCAGGATCTGCTGCGTGAAGGCAAAGACACTTTTGCTGTGCTTTCTCTCTGGCCCCTCTCCTCTCTTTTTTCCTTTCTCTTTCTCTCCTCTCTCTGTCTCTCTCCTCTCTCCACTCTCTAGAAAAAGAAAAGAAAAGAAAAGGCTTTTAAGAAGGTCTTGTGTCCCCGTATGTCTTTTCAGCATTTTATGTGTTTCTTTGACGGCTATAAGTCTTGCTAAATATTTTCTTATACAGTGATGATTCCCCCCCCCTTTTTTTTTTATCTTTTCTTCTCTTTGTAAACTGTTCAATAGGGAAATTGGTGAAAGAGTCCCTCAGTTTAATGCTTATGTTTGAACCAAGTCATGGGTATTGTTGGACGTGTTCTTACGCCCCCATATGCTCTGGCTTTATTTCTTGTTTGCATAGGCACATTAAAGTGGGAAAATACTATACATACAAATAAGTTCTTATCTAATAGATATGGGAACACACAAATCTTGTAGTGCAATGGGACCTTACACCCTGAACATTGACATAATGACCTGGCACAGGCCTCAGAAGAATGGGCATTCTCCATTCACCCCTGATCTAGGGAAGACATCTACAAAACATCCAAGGTTGTCTATAACATCACCTAGAGGCAATCCTCTACCAGGGAAGACCCTACCGCTGCTCTGACATCGACCTACCCAAAAGAGACTTCCCTTAACACTGAGAAGACTTAACAACAACAATGACAGGCTTATGGAACAGGGCTTTCTGTATTGCCCCTTAATTGTGAGGTGAAACTAGAGGATACTCCTCACCAGCCTGACTTCAATGTAAGATGTTCAGATTCCAGGATCTTTAATACAGAAACCTGATGCCAACAATAGAGACTGTGTGAAAAATAAAACTGTACTGGCACTACAGACAATGACTTGAATTGAATAAACTAGTTTGCCTGGAGCCTAGAGTTGGTCTTATGCCAGGAAACTTCAGGAGTAGGGTCTCCTTGTATTTAGACCAAGACTTTTCCTTTCCATGTCCCCCATATTTTGGTGGGCCTATGCAAACAATATTTGCCACTCTAACACCATTTTTTCTGTGCTCTTTTGACTCTAACCCTTAAAAAAAAACCTTAAACTTTTGATGTTAACTTAAACTAATATGCATGTGCATGAAAATATAAAAAAGTACTATGCCTTCAATGTTTAAGGAGTCACATAAATCTCATGGCTTTAGATTGCTTTGTGTACTGCTAAGAAATGTTATAACATACTACAATAGGGGGACTTGTGGACAAATTAATTGTACATGGGTTCTGCCTTATTTTTCTTAATGTTCTTTGACTGTAGGTTCAATATTTAGGCATCAGCAAGGGGATTTCTTTTGAGAACTCTGTTTATGGGCAATTGTCCTTCCACTGTAACTTTACCTTCTCCTCTTTGCATCATTGTTCTCATCATTAAAAATTAAAATGTTTGGGCCCGGAGAGATAGCACAGCGGCGTTTGCCTTGCAAGCAGCCGATCCAGGACCAAAGGTGGTTGGTTCGAATCCCGGTGTCCCATATGGTCCCCCGTGCCTGCCAGGAGCTATTTCTGAGCAGACAGCCAGGAGAAACCCCTGAGCACCGCCGGGTGTGGCCCAAAAACCAAAAAAAAAAAATTTAAAATACTTAAAAAAAAAGAAGTGTCCCGGGGCCGGAGAGATAGCATGGAGGTAAGGCATTTGCCTTTCATGCAAGAGGTCATCGGTTTGAATCCCGGCGTCCCATATGGTCCCCCGTGCCTGCCAGGAGCAATTTCTAAGCCTGGAGCCAGGAATAACCCCTGAGCACTGCCGGGTGTGACCCAAAAACCACAAAAAAAAAAAAAAAGTGTCCCAAGAATATTGTAGGTGAGTTGTTGAAACTGGCTTCTTTGGTATATTGCAATTATAAATAGGTGAAGGTGCAAAAGTCCTAAAAAGAGATGAAAGGATAGCACCTGTGTTGCAGCTCATAAAATCATTCCAAAAATTTTTAGCCTTCTCTATGCCACCTCACAAAAACAGTGTTATTCATGATGGAATATTATGCAGCCGTCAGGAGAGATGAAGTCATGAATGTACATGGAATCTATTATGCTGAATGAAATAAGTCAGAGGGAGAGATATTGACACAGAATAGTCTCATTCATCTATTGGTTTTAAGAAAAATAAAATACATTATTGTAATAATGCCCAGAGACAATAGAGATGAGGGCTGGAAAGACCGCCTCATGATATGAAGCTCACTACAGAGTGGTGAGTGCATTTAGAGAAAAAAACTCCAATTACAACTATGGTGACTATGTTAATGAGTGAGAGAAGTAGAATGCCTGTCTCATATACAGGTGGGGAATTAGGAGGAGAAAGATTGGGGACATTGGTAATGAGAATGTTGCACTGGTGAAGGGGGGTGTTCTTTTTATGACTGAAACCCAACTACAAATATGTTTGTAACAAAGGTGCTTAAATAAGTATATTTATTTATTTTTTAAAATGACAAAAGTGAAAGACAGAATATTAAAGTTAAAAAGTAACTTACATACAAAGAAAATCCCATAGATTAAAAAAAAAAAAGAAAAAATGTTTTTGTTATTGCTCTTACGAGGATGAGACATTGGAGGAATAGCTACCCAGACAAGACATATAGCCCTACCCCATCATACCCTGCCCCTGCTGTAGATGGGATCCCCTGTTGCAAGTCTGTCCTCTGAGTCAAAATTCACTAGGTCAATGGATGCAGTCCATATGATCTCTCCAAAGTACAACTAATGAGACTCTTGGCTTCTGGTAGCTCCCAGAAAAACTATCTGTACTATAGAAGGGGAACCCAACCAAGGTATAGGTTCTAGCTAAATCTACAAACTTCCTTATGGACATGCAGTCTACTTAGACTGTTTAAATTTTATATCGAGGGGCCAGAGCAATAACACAGTGGGTAGAGCATTTGCCTTGCAAGTGGCCAATCCAGTTTTGATTCTTGGCATCCCATAAGATCCCCAGATCCTGCCAGGAGTGATTCTTGAGCGCTGAGCCAGTAGTAAGCCCTGAGCTCCTCTGAGTGTGCCCCCCCCCAACCCTAAATTAAATTAAATTAAATTGAACTCATATCCTCCAAAACCTGTCAAATTATCAGGTAGCTACATAACACTATACTTAAAATTCCCTTTGCTCTTTGCAGACTGAGCATTTTTTTTTTATTACTCCTATCTTATAATAGGTAACTGCCCATATAGTCTGTTGGGAGAGGCATTCTCAAGCACTTGAAGACTTCAGTCCCTCAAGACATCTAGGTACAGCTATTCTTTTTGAACAAACATGAGATAGGAAACTGGAAGTAGACAATGCCATCTGGCCAGGGGCACTCTAGGGAGAGACTTGAAGGCAAAAAAACAGCATGTATCCCCCTGAAAAACCCCCTCCATTTCCCAAACAGATGCCAGCATGCCATAAAACCTGAAGTAAAGGCAATAATTAGCAGATTCTTGGCTTTTTAAGAATTTTCAAATTCTCGTGTAAATATTGGCTTTGATAGAAGTAAACCCAATGGGAAATGGCAATTATTATAGGCTTTAAGATCAATTAATGATGTTGTAGTTCCAATCCACTCCATAGTCCCAAATCATAGAGCCTCTTGGGACATATTCTTCCTTCATCTCAGCAATGCAGTGTTAGAACGGAATTCCTGGAGCAGAGACTCACAATACTTGTTTGGTTTTGAACGGGATATAGGAAAGCTGGTCATAAACCTTGCTTGGACAATACTTCCATAAAGTTTTTGCTACAGTTTCTGCTTATTTGAACAAGTTCTGAGTAAAGATTAGAGGAAAAATAAAGTAACATAACATAATGCAAAGTAAAGCTTTACATTGCTTTCCCATTGTAACTTTTTCAGTCTGAAATTTGTTTGTGTGTTGTTTTGTGGCTCAGTGACTAGAATTGGAGTGTTTCATAAGCCTCAGTGAGACATAAAGAAGTGAAGAAATGCATGACCACATAGAAGTCATGAACTTCACCAAAGTCCTGACCAGAAGGACAAAATGGTGATTGAGTAATAAGAGGGATCACATGCTGTGATATCTTTTTTCTTTTTTCTTTTTTTTTTTTTGGAGTTGGGTTTACATTTAAAAGAGATAAATGCTATTCAGTACCTGAGCAATCTGTTAATCTGCCCTCCCTACAGAACAGAGGGAATCTTAATTTTCTAATCTAAGAGGGATATAATGTCACAAAGAATAAAATCCAACTCAACCAACACCACTAATTTAAACCCTGGGTTAAAACCTAAACTAGAATCCTAGGACCAAAAAGAATTCAGGCCACTTTTACTTAAGATTCCCACAAGAAAAAAGACAACCTTTTGGGGCGTAACAGGATATTATTGATTGTGGATTCTGGGATTTGAAGAGATAGCCAAGCTCCTGTACGAAAGCCTGGAATATCTGATGATACCTCACTCTTGAGGGAATCAAAACTTTTCACCCTTAAAATGAAGCTTAACACAAGGCCTAGCTTTAACTTTGTCAGTATTTGACATACCAGCTATATGTTTCTGAAAGGTTAGACTTAACATTAGATCTAGATATGTGAAGTTTGGTTGCTTGAGCAAGAAATTAGATGTTTGCAGCAAGATGGCCTAGTTTTTTAGAGCTGTAATCATCACAGCTTTATAGGTACATGGAACCTTTTCAATTAAGTTAGAAGGGACTCTAATTATCTATTCACTTTAGCAGATAATGCCACTCTTAGAAATCACAGGATGACTAATAGCCACCTCCTCAAATATCATGCTTTTTTCTTTTAGAAAATCTTGACATAACTCTGAAGTTCTAGACAACCTTAAACCTGGATACATTACTTATGCCTATCTCATAACTGGAACATTTTTGTTTTCATGCTCTTGAACATACTTATGCCACTGGAAATCTAGGCCTCATTTTATTTAACAGATGGCAGTTCCTTTGTAGAACCTGGCACCATTAAGCCCAGATGTATGATATATCTACATGTACCATACATGTACTGCTACAGTGCTAGAAATTGATGCTCTACCCACTGGATATTTGGGCCAGCTAACTGAGTTCAGCCTGCTCAGAGCCCTGAAACTTAAATAAACATCTACAGACTCGAGGCCGGAGAAATAGCACAGCAGTAGGGCATTTGCTTTGCAAGCGGCTGACCCAAGACCAGCGTTGGTTTGAATCCTGGCATCCCATTTGGTCCCCTGTGCCTGCCAGGACCAATTTCTGAGCAGAGTAAACCTTGAGCGCTGCCGGGTGTGGCCCCCCCCATAAAAAAATCTACAGACTCCAAGTGTGGTTTCCTAATCTCACTAGCATTGCAAGTATAAACTCTCTGAAAGCATTCATTTTCCATCTCTTTATTTCTACTTCCAAGCCATCAAGGTTCCTGGGATCCTGACTTGGATCCCTCCCACTTGAGTGAAGAAGTGAATTGGTTCCTCAACACTAGGAAGCCAAGAACTCTGGAACAGATAGTTCTTCTTAGTGGATGTCATGGATCCCAGCTCCAATACTAATCACAAAGACAGAGTAGATATATCAATCCCAACATGTAGAAGACCTAAAGTACCTCTTTAAGAACCCCCACTAGGTACATGAATTTAGACTGTGTCCTCATACTCTGACTTGGAAGTACCATCCTCACTTTCATTTCTCTATATCCCTATAGAGATATTTGTCCTGTAATTTAAGTTGTCTTTTGAGAATCCAAAGAATCCCTAAGGATCCTGTTACCAATAAATCTCTACTTAACCATGACCTATATGACCAGCCATTTTAAAATATAACTTTTCCTCAACACCCCCTCCACTTCTGTTCCTGATAAAGAAAAAGGAGGGTTGCTCTAAACACCTTGAATGAAAACTAGCATTCCTTACTAGAAGAAAGTAGCTTCAGAAGATGGTCCTTTGACTCATATCCCTAAAAGGGATTTAAGGCGCCCACTCCTAGAGGAGGGAATGTTACAAAGGAAATAAGGAGGGAGGGATCAGATCATGGAGATTTTGGGTTAGTTTCTTATTTACATATGTTATCTAATTGGTTATTTACACATCCTTGAATGCATACAGTACATATGACCTTATTAATTATTAGTTCCAGAAATCCTAGTTTATATAAGGTCCAGTCAATCAGATAGCAAGGCAGGCTGCACAACATATATAAGCACAGATGAGGATAGGCTTCTGGGTGAAGAAAGAGGTTGTATGGGCCCGGAGAGATAGCACAGCGGCGTTTGCCTTGCAAGCAGCCGATCCAGGACCTAAGGTGGTTGGTTCGAATCCCGGTGTCCCATATGGTCCCCCGTGCCTGCCAGGAGCTATTTCTGAGCAGACAGCCAGGAGTAACCCCTGAGCATCACCGGGTGTGGCCCAAGAAAGAAAAAGAAAGAAAGAAAGAAAGAAAGAAAGAAAGAAAGAAAGAAAGAAAGAAAGAAAGAAAGAAAGAAAGAAAGAAAGAAAGAAAGAAAGAAAGAAAGAAAGAAAGAAAGAAAGAAAGAAAGAAAGAAAGAAAGAAAGAAAGAAAGAAAGAAAGAAAGAAAGAAAGAAAGAAAGAAAGAAAGAAGAAAGAAGAAAGAAAGAAAGAAAGAAAGAAAGAAAGAAAGAAAGAAAGAAAGAAAGAAAGAAAGAAAGAAAGAAAGAAAGAAAGAAAGAAAGAAAGAAAGAAAGAAAGAAAGAAAGAAAGAAAGAAAGAAAGAAAGAAAGAAAGAAAGAAAGAAAGAAAGAAGAGGTTGTGTGGTGTGATATGGCTGCTGCTGAGGTTGCTGTCTTGGACATAGAAGTTGCTGCTGGTACTGTGCTTGGCATTCTAAGCTTACTATCTGCCCACAAGAATTTCAAGGTAAATATGCTGCAATAGCACTCCCAAAGAGCATTCACACATTCACAGAATTTCCCCAAGTCATCAGGGAAAGGGGATTCAAAGGGAGGTGAGGGCAATTTCTTGCAATAACCCCAAGGTTATTTTCCATATTTATAGACACAGAAATGGCCACACACACATAATCAACCGACTTACCCTCAGCTATTTATCTGACCTGAGACAACAGGCATAGGGCAAGGACAAAGAAGGGAAGAACCCCTGGGCAAAGAGATCCTATAAGCTCAGGTACATATCCCAAAATAGCAGAAGTCAACTCCCAGAAGTAGACTTCATTCTTGGTTGGTCTCACCAAATTGAACTAACTAGAGGTTGATTCCACTGATGCTCAAAAGGGTCAATCAAATGAGATATAATGTGGGGCTTGAGTGGGCAGAGTGCCTTGCATATAGCTGACCCAGCTTTGATCTCTGGCATCCCATATGGTTCCCTTAGCACCCCCTAGGACTAATTCCTGAATACAGAGCCAGGAGAATCATTGAGCATCTCTGGGTGTACCCCTTTCCTATAAAAGAGAGACCTTATGACAGGTTGAGAGTTTTATTGACAACTATCTGGCAGGTTGGAAGATGGCAAACATATCCTCAAAGTAACCATCTTGTCTTTATTTCATAAGTTTTTATAGTTTTTATAAGTTATATTTTTATTCATTTTGGGGGGGATCACATTCAGAGGTAATTCCTATGTTACTCCTGTGTTACTCCTTTTACTTCTGTGTTCAGAAGTTGCTCCTGGAAGGCTTGGGGAACCATATGGGATGCCGGGATTTGAATCACTGTCCATCCTGTGTTGGCAGCATGCAACGCAAAAGCCTTACCACTGTGCTATCACTCTGGTCCCTCATAAGTTATATTTTTGGAGGATAGAGTAAAAGGGGATAAATTATCCTCATATTTAGGTGTTTGGGCTAGGACAATTATCCTCATCTTTAGTCTCATTTCATGATCACAAGTATGAAAATTAAAATGGTAATAAAAGATTTTTTTAAATTTCTGTCTTCCCCCCCCAAATAATTCAGTACCAGATGACCATTACCAGTGAGTCTTACCAATACTTCTTAGACTCATTCAAAACATTAAGAATGAATACTGATGCTGGTGGTGAAGTGAAGAGCCAGGGAGGTATAATTGAGAGAGAGAGAGAGAGAGAGAGAGAGAGAGAGAGAGAGAGAGAGAGAGAGAAGACAGAGAGATACAGAGAGACAGAGAGATACAGAGCACCTTCTTAACCTATCTAAGTCTCCCACTTAAGTGGCTGGTGGTGGTTACTGGTAAAGTTGGCCACCAATATCCTGTGCACTGTACGGCAGGGACACTAGCTCACCAGGTGGCCAAGCTGACTGGAAATCCACTTAATTTACACAGCAGGAGACTTGATATCCGTCATCCAAATTTTCAGGGATCGATGGCCTGTGGCATGAGTCAGGAATTTCTCTTTCTAGGAAAAGGAAAAATTAGTTCTGACCTCTGCCCAGGTTTCCCAAGTCATTAGCTTCTTTTATAGAAAGAAATAGTTTCATTTAGGTTTTAGGAAGAAGGAGGGCAGGAAGGAGGGGGAGAGAAAGAAAAAGAGAGAGAAGAGATGTACCTAAGAAAACACATATTTCTCCAGATGGCAGAGAATCAAGGACGCCCTACAAAGTAAATACATACATCCCAGGTTGAGATATAAGTGACCACAGAGAAGCAATGTGTGCTACCACTTACCTTTGCAAGGCTGGTTCTATAGAATTTTTTTTCCAAATTTTTCCAAATTTCCAACCACCCCTGCTTGGGATTTTCTGTGTACTTAGATTAGAAAATGGCTGTTACATGTTATTTTCGGGGTGGGGGACTGAATTACTGATGGTAGTCTCTCATGCTCTTATTGCAGTCTTTTTTTTTTCTACTAGAATTTTCTTTCTTGGATGAATCCACTCATTTGAGGTTAGAATATTATCAGACCTCAGTTATTATATTTCCAAAGGATGGTGATGGCTCCCATCTTCATGCCTTTGAGTTACTTAAGGGCCTTATAGTGATAGAGCAACTTCTTTTGGTCTCATCTTGATTTTATTAATTCACAAAATATTAATTGTTAGAGACACCTTGTCTTGTATTCTTGTTAGGGGACCTCTATCTGTCTGCTTTGAAATTCAAAATAAGTATTACAGAACCAATATATATATATATACACATATATATGTATATATATATTTGTTTAGTTTTTTGGCTACATTCGGTGGTGCTCAGGGGTTACTCCTGGCTATCTGCTCAGAAATAGCTCCTGGCAGGCATGGGGGACCATATGGGATGCTGGGATTCGAACCAACCACCTTAGGTCCTGGATTGGCTGCTTGCAAGGCAAATGCCGCTGTGCTATCTCTCCTGTCCCAGAACCAATATTTTTTAACACAAAAGCCAGAGAAAGATATCACACACCGGGCCGGGCGGTGGCGCTAAAGGTAAGGTGCCTGCCTTGCCTGCGCTAGCCTTGGACGGACCGTGGTTCGATCCCCCGGTGTCCCATATGGTCCCCCAAGCCAGGAGCAACTTCTGAGTGCATAGCCAGGAGTAACCCCTGAGCGTTACCCGGTGTGGCCCAAAAACCAAAAAAAAAAAAAAAAAAAAAAGATATCACACACCACTAAAGAAAATTGCAGATCAGTATCTCTGATGAAAAGAAACAAAAATTCTCACAAACACTCTGAGTCATATTTCTCTCGGGTCTGGAGAGTTTGTACAATGGACTGGAATATAAACTGTATGCAAAAGGCCCAGGTTTAATCTACAGTATCACCTGGTCCCTGAAGAACAAAAGACAACAGTGGTAACTTTTATGGTATTGATGTAACAAAGTTAATCCATTCCAATACAACCAAAGTGTCCATGACCCTCCACCACTGTCCCTATGTCACCTCTTGTCAATGTTCATTTTCCCTGCAAGCACTGCTTGTTAATTCTTTTTTTTTGTTTGTTTGTTTTTTTGTTTTGTTTTTTTTTTGTTTTTGGTTTTTGGGCCACTCCCGGCGGTGCTCAAGGTTTACTCCTGGCTGTCTGCTCAGAAATAGCTCCTGGCTGGCACGGGGGAACCATATGGGACACCGGGATTTGAACCAACCACCTTTGGTCCTGGATCGGCTGCTTGCAAGGCAAACACCGCTATGCTATCTCTCCGGGCCCTGTTAATTCATTTTTTAATCACTTCTATGTAATATATAGAATAACTAGATGAGGGAATGCAATGTTTAAAAGGGGGGATGTCTAGATTAACCTTAGCCCCAGAGTATAGGGAGAAGGACAGAGAAAGGAAAAAACCAAGGTGAGGAAGAAGAAATAGATGTGAAGCAATGGGCAGCAGAGGTCAAGAGGATCTGAGTCCATGGGTGGTGTAAAGAGTTGATGTAGGGCCCGGAGAGATAGCACAGCGGTGTTTGCCTTGCAAGCAACCGATCCAGGACCAAAGGTGTTTGGTTCGAATCCCGGTGTCCCATATGGTCCCCCGTGCCTGCCAGGAGCTATTTCTGAGCAGACAGCCAGGAGTAACCCCTGAGCACTGCCGGGTGTGGCCCAAAAAACAAAAAAACAAAAAACAAAAAAAAACAAAAAAAAAAAAACAAAAAAAAAGAGTTGATGTAGCAGGGCCAGTGGCTGGGCGTTTGCCTTGCATGCGGCCAACACAGGATGGACCTCGGTTCGATTCCCAGCATTCCATATGGTCCCCCGAGCATTCCAGAAATACTTTCTGAGCACAGAACCCCTGAGTAACCCCTGAGCGCTGCCAGGTGTTCCCCCACCCCTAAAAAAGAGTTTATGTAACAAAATATTCAATCCACAGAATCAATAACATTAAAAAAAAAAAAAGAGATTCAAACCTCAACAATCATTACTCAAAATGTGTCTTTCAGGGGGCAGAGAGAGCATAACTATAAGGTGTTAGGTGTTTGTTTGCTTTGCACGCAGCCAATCCAGGATGGACGGTGGTTCAAATCCCGGCACCCCATATGGTCCCCTGAGACTGCCAGGAGTGATTTCTGAGCATAGAGCCAGGAATAACCCCTAAGCACTGCCAAGTATGCCCACTACCCCCAAAAATGTGCCTGTCAAAGTGGTAGACTAAGAATAGGGATTGGGTGGAAGGGAATCTGGAAATCCTGGGGAGAGAAGAAAACACATGTGGTGAGTTGATACTGGAACATAGTATGTCTAAAATCCAACTATGAGAAACTGGAGAGATAGCATGGAGGTAAAGCATTTGCCTTGCATGCAGAAGGTCGGTGGTTCAAATCCCGGCATCCCATATGGTCCCCCGAGCCTGCCAGGAGTGATTTCTGAGCATAGAGCCAGGAGTAACCCCTGAGCACTGCCGGGTGTGAACCAAAAACCAAAAATATAAAATAAAATAAAATAAAATAAAATAAATAAAATCCAACTATGAATAACTTTGAAAATCATGGGGCTTCAATAATACAATGTACAATACAGTGTGTAGGGTATTTGTCTTGCATATGGCTGACCTGGGTTCAATCCCCAGCACTCCATATGGTAACCTGAGCCCTTCAGGAGTAATCTCTGAGCACTACCAGGTGTGACACAAAATGAAACAAAACAAACAATATATATGTATATATATTGTATATATAGTATATATATGTATATACATATATATATATATATATAGTTTGTTTTGGGGCCACAACCGGTGATGCTCAGGGGTTACTCCTGGCTATGCACTCAGAAACCGCTCCTGACTTGGGGGACCATATGGGACACTGGGGGATCAAATCCCAGTTCGTCCTAGGCTAGCGCGTAACGCCTTATGCCCTGCGCCACCACTCCAGCGCCCCCCCCCAAATATTTTAATCAGGTTTTTAATCCAAGACCAAAATTTTATCATTGTTCAATACTGGGTTTTTTTTTGGGGGGGGGTGGATCACAACATTTACCTTTTTTATTAGTGCTGTTGTGGATGAGGTGGTAGATGTGAAGAAATGAAATTGCTGAGGGGTCAAAGTGATAGTACAGCAGCTATACTGATAGAATTGCTGGTGTCAAATGTCAGATATACTTGAGGACTGGTGTTTCTATTCCCATCTCTTAGTATGACTGAATTTTCTCCTTTAGGTTTTTTTTTTTTTCCTGGTGCTTCTGGGAAACCAAGGATGAAACTCTGAGCCCCAGGGGTTGTGAGCAATGATCTGGTGCTCCTGTTCATAATATCGGACCATTGCCTATGACTCTACTGATTTCTGGCAGCTATGAAATGTTTTGTGAGGACATTTTTTTTAATGCTTGCAAAGCCCACCAATTGCCCGTGACTCCACTTCATGTACACCTGAATGAAAACAGGGAATTTGTGGCATTTGTGCCCTGTAGCTGTTCTGTCAACAAGGTCTAGCTGGCCTGGGCTCTGGCTCAAGGTTAAACAGTTGTTGTGTACTGATGTTTGACATGGCATCACAGTTCAATTGATTAGAGTAGTGACTGGGGATTATGTGCATGCAGATCAAATCACAACTGTTCAGCAAGCTCATCTTTGCATTTGTCACTACCAGTTCCAGGAAGGCTGCTCTGAAGCATGGCCTGATGAATGGGGCTCCTCTCCTGGATGTCTGCTCAGGGATGGTGGTTCCTAGCTGTGGCTTCAAAGAATACTCTATTTTGTGTTACTAACTGACAGCCATTTTCAGACATGGCAGCTACAGGCACTGAACCTTTTTTTTTTTTTTTTTTTTGGTCACACCCAGTGATGCTCAGGGGTAACTCCTGGCTCTGCGCTCAGAAATTGCTCCTGGCAGGCTTGAGATCCATATGGGATGTCTAAAATTGAACCTGTGTCTGTCCTTGCCGCGTGCAAGACAAATGCCCTACCTCTGTGCTATCTCTCCAGCCCCCTCAGAACTGACCCTTTTGAGGCATCAGAGATGTAGTACAGGGGGTAGGACACTCGCCTTATATACAGCTTGCCTAGATTAGATTCCCTGTACTCCATATTGGTTCCTCAAGCACCACCAGGAGTGGTTTCTGAGCGCAAAGTTAGGAATATGCCCTGGGCACTACAACATATGGCCCTAAAAGAACAGAAATCATACAAAACCGAAATTTGGAGAATCTTTGTGCTAGGTGTTGTCCAATTTAGGTTGGAGATTAGGTGTGTCTACTTTGGAGACACTTCCTTTTGTTCTGACCTGGCTGCCACTACAAGTCTATAGATTATAGAACAGTTGGAGTCCATGAGGCTAGGAGCTTAGTGGGGCCAGAACTGTGACAGTCAGTCTATGACTGGGATCCTCTACTTAGGAAAAAGTTAAAGAATTGAGATCGCAGCCAAGGTGGGTGGAAGAGAAAGAAGTTTATTCATGCAGACCAAGAGTTTAGGTAACCCTGGCAACTTTCAGCCCCAACAAAGGGTCTACACAGTTTTTATGTCTTCAAATGCAGATGCAAGCAGACAAGCCAGCAGATAGGCTTACACAAATTAAATTGCAGTTAAAGCTGATGTGGTTTTGAAGAATAAAGAGTTTTGCACTAAACTATTTTGCTTTGGTTTCTGCACTCTGGTGATTTGGGCTTTTCTTATGCTCAGAATTCATTGTCACCTTTCCTCACCCCTGCTTATGCCCATGAATCTTTTCATTTCCCTCATATTCCCAGATTTCCATCGATTTCCCTCACACTGGGTGGTACTCAGCTCCAGACTAGTTACTCCCAGGTCTAACCTTAACCTTTGCCCTTTGCTGGACTTAAGACTGAGACTCTTTCAACTAGTGAGAATGCAAATACGAATTTTCAGCTGGAATCTGTCTGGTAAGGGTGGGACCAGTACAGGTATGGAAATGGAGGGATGAGACACTGATTCTATTGAGCCTGGCACATCTCAGGAAAGGTCACTTCCTTCCTCTGCCAGGAGCAGTAACACACTGTTGTAGTGCAAAGCTCTGACCATATTTAGTGGTAGAGTTAAGCTGTGCAATGTCTCCAAACCCCCCCAAGAGTTTTTTTTTAATTATTATTGAACAACCAATAGATAAGAAGCTTGCAGTTTCAGATCAAACTACATTTTATTGAATAGAACTCAGTGGAAATGGAAAGATGTGTAGACACTAGAAATCAATACATTAAAGGCAAAAAGAAAAGGGAGCTCAAGAGGCAGTACGGCGGGGTAAGATGTTTGCCTTGCATGTGGCTGACCCAGTTTGGATCCCCGGCATCCCATATGTTCCCCCAAGCACTACCAGGAGTGATTCCCAAGTGCCCAAGTGTAGAGCCAGTAATAACTGCTGAGCATTGTCAGGTGTAGCCCCAAACAAAATAAACAAACAAACAAACAAAAAACAAGAAAGGCAAAATGATGTTATAAGAAAAACATTTATTTACATTCTTTTTTTTTTGTTTTTTGTTTTTTGTTTTTTGGGCCACACCCAGTAACGCTCAGGGGTTACTCCTGGCTATGTGCTCAGAAGTTGCTCCTGGCTTGGGGGACCATATGGGACACCGGGGGATCGAACCGCGGTCCGTCCAAGGTTAGCGCAGCAAGGCAGGCACCTTACCTTTAGCGCCACCGCCCGGCCCCTATTTACATTCTTGATGATCTCCTACATCATAACTAAAGTCTCATTCTAGTCTTAGTCCTTAAATTGTCCCCACCCTACCTGTACATCCACTGTCCCCTTGATGCAGACCTGCCTCTGTTCTAGCTGGACATATGGTGTCTTAGGGCACTGTCTCTCAAAGCCAAGATTCCAGGGATGGGAGTTTACTTGTGGGGTGCAGGCACCACCCAGAGGACAATTAGGGAAGTGACTAGGAAAAGGTTGGCAATCAATAAACAGTATCACTGGTATCACACATCAGTCAAAGACTTTTCCAGAAAGAGGGTGTAAAAGTAGAAAGTTATTAGCTCACACTCGTGTATGGGCAGGAACAGCTACTCAGATTGAATGTCATATAGTATAGCAGTCAGGATTCTTTCCTTGCATGCAACAGTCCTAGGTTACATTCCTAATACCCCATATGGTTCTCATGTCTCACCAAAAGTGATCCCTAAGCCTTGAGCATCACTGTGTGTTCTCACCTGGCATTTTCAAGTTAATATTTATTTGCTTTATTTTTACGTTATTTTGTGTAGCTAATTTTGGGAGGGTCATACCTGACTGTGCTCAGAACTACTCCTGGCTCTGTGTTCTGTGATCACTCCTGGAATCAGCCTCCTGCAAGGCAAGCACTTTAAGTCCTATACTATCTCTCTGGCTTTGTGTATCATTTTATTATTATTGTTGTTATTTAGGCACCCTGAAGAGCATGTTTTTAAAAGAATATGGTTCTGGGGACTGGAGAGATAGTATAGCCAGCAAAGTACTTGCCTTGATATGAGTGGCCTGAGTTCAATCCAATATAGTCTTCTGAGCCCCACCAGAATTGATCCCTGAGAATAGAGCCAGGAGTAATCCCTGTACCACACTGATTGTGTAATAATAACAAGGGGATAGTACCTCTTCTTGAGGTGGCCTGATCAGCAAGCAATCTGTACCTCTCTTCTGTGTTCAGGTTCCCACCTAATCACAGGAAGAGTGCTTTTCTGTCTGTTCCGATGGGCAAGTGTCTTTCTGTCTGTTTCTGTGTATAAATAATTTCTGAACAATAACTATAGGACCCTCAAAGGGTATGTTACTGAGCAGAGTGCTAGAGAGGCAAACTGTAGGGTACAAAGTATACCTTAGTCTCATGTCACTATAGAGCAGTGCTTCTCAAATAGTGAGGAACACCCTGGGGGGGGGGCCGAGGCTCTGTAAAGGGGGGCGCTTTTGACCTTGGCAAATGCTGTCATAACAAGCTAAGCCCCGTGTTTATGTCGCTGTATGTCTCTACAGCTGAGAGTTGCCGTGTCCTGCTTCAAACCCCACTTCGAAAAGCTATGCATTGCAAAGTGTGCTCATTGTAGCCATTAATCCAGACATCATCTCTGATTAAAAAATCAGCTCAAGGGCCCGGAGAGATAGCACAGTGGCATTTACCTTGCAAGCAGCTGATCCAGGACCAAAGGTGGTTGGTTCGAATCCCCGTGTCCCATATGGTCTCCCGTGCCTGCCAAGAGCTATTTCTGAGCAGACAGCCAGGAGTGACCCCTGAGCACTGTTGGGTGTGACCCAAAAACCAAAAAAATTTTAAAAATCAGCTCAAATTATTTTAGATATTTTTGTTTTGCAGGTTGAAGTTTTTTTTTTAAATAAAACTATTCACAGTCGCATGGAGGTTATGAAAAATGTTCTCTTCTTCTTAGGGAGGCATGACAGAAAATAATTGAGAAGCACTGCTACAGAGACCAGGTAATGGGTACTTTATACCAAGCCTCACCAGGCCTTCATTTCTCAGGACTTCTATCAGGCTGATTTTGGGTGCATGAAGCAACTTTCTGATGCCCTGACCCTCCAATACAGAGACACAATAGGTACAGGAGTGGATCTGAGACTCTACATTGCTCCTGCCATCAATAGTGAATCTGTACACTCCCAGTTTCTTATTGCCAGACCATACTTTCTTTATTACAAATAATTTCAAAATCCCTCTCTCAGGAAGATTTTTTCCAAGGCCAGAGAGATAGTATAGTAGTCAGAATTCTTTCCTTGCATGCAACAGTCCTGGGTTCCATTCCTAATACCCCATATGGTCCTCATGTCCCACCAAAAGTGATCCCTAAGCCTTGAGCATCACTGTGTGTTCTCACCTGGCATTTTCAAGTTAATATTTTATTCTCAAGCCAAGGGCAATGGAAATAGTTCAATTGATTTTTTTCCTTTTAAATATTTATATTTGAATGTGTTTTCTTTTTCACTTTTTTGGTCATGCTGAGGGTAACAAACCCCTCACATAGTCAAGGCAGGTATTCTACTGCTGAACCACATCCTTAAGTATTATGCAGATGTGATTTCTTTGTAATTTCTCTTCATCATGAATATGCACATACAGTCATCACAGTAATACCACATAAGATTCCAGTAACTATTCAAACCTGATTCTTGTTATTCACTTTCATAGGTGATTTTCTTTTTTATTTTTCTGTGAACACTTTATCTGTAGATATTTATAGATAACAACTTGGGAAACTGGTAATCATTGATCATCTTTTATATTCCAAAGCTGGAAGAGGCTTCCTGAATTCTAGTCTTTTAAGCCCTGTTCCACAGCCAATTTCATCAAATTGCACTTTGAGTCTTGATCCAGGAAGTGGGGGTAACTCCTGAGTTTCATTAGGAGATATCCACACACTTTTGATTCAATGGTTATTGATATGCAGTCACTACTTTGGCATTTCCTATGTGCTAACTGCCAGAATAGTCTTATGGAAGCACAAAGATGATAGATTGCTGTTCTCTCTCTCTCTCTCTCTCTCTCTCTCTCTCTCTCTCTCTCTCTCTCTCTCTCTCTCTCTCTCTCTCTCTCACTCACTCTATCCCTCTCCCCCTCTCATTTGAATTTTGATTTTGGGCTACAGTTCTCAGGGTTCCTTCTGGTTTGTACTCAAGACTCACTCCTGTTGTGCTCTTCAGACATACGGGATGCTAGAGATTAAACCCAGGCTGACCATGGACAAGGCAAGCACCTTCTCTTTGTATTATTGCTCTGCCCCCCTGATTTTTGGGGTGAGAAGCCACACCCAGCAGTACACAGGACTTTACTTTAGCTCTGCATTCAGGGATCATTCCTAATAGTATTCAGGGTGTCGAGGATCAAACCCAGGTTGGCCACAAGCAAGGTAAGTGCCCTACCCACTATACTTTCTCTCTCATTCCTTGTATTCAGTTATTTTCTCAGTTTAAGATCTCTGAGTATTCCAGGTATGTGCCCTTTACACTGAACTTAAGCTAGAAGAGATTGAATGTTTCATCAGTGTCTAAATGGGCACAGAAAGTAGAAGATCCAGGACTTCTCTAAATGACCCTTTGTCAAGGCCATCTATTTTGATCATGTGACTACACAGTTTTAATTTCCAATCAAAATAGAACTAGTGGAGAAAGAGTGTAGATCATATGTAGAGACTTGAAAGGGAGATGAGGTGGGAAGAAAGGATATTCATTCTTATCAGCTATTCTAGTCTTACTGTTTTTCTTTTTTTGTTTGTTTTTGTTTTGGGGTCACACCCAGCAGCACCCAGGGGTTACTTCTGGCGCTACATTCAGAAATTGCTCCTGGCAGGCTTGGAGGACCATATGGAATGCTACCGTCCTTCTGGGACCATATGGAAGAACCACCATCCTTCTACATGCAAGGCAAACACCCTACCTCCATGCTATCTCTCTGGCCCCTAGTCTTACTGTTTCTCAAAGCAAGCACCCTACTATCTCTCAGGCCCCTCAACTCATTTCTTATGTTGTTTGGGTTTTGTTTTGTTTGTTTGTTTGTTTGTTAGTTTGTTTTGGACCATGCCTGGTGGCATTCAGGAGTTACTCCTAGTTCTGTGCTCAGGAATTACTCCTGGCAGGCTCAGGGGACCATATGGAATGTCAAGGATTGAATCCAAGTCCTGGTCAGCTGCCTATAAGGGAAATGCTCTACCCACTGTGCTATTGCTTAGTTCATTTCTTTAGAAACAAAAATAATTTGTGAACTAGAGGAGTAATATGGTACGTAGTATGCTATCCTTGCACAGGGCTGACCTAGATGATGGGGACATCATCCTATGCGGTTCTCTGAATCTACAGAGTTCAGAGCCAGGAGTAAGTTCTGAATATCACTGGGTGTGTCCCCAAAACAAACAAACAACTTAAAATGATCACCTTTGTACATCTCCCCTTTGGACATTTGTGTGAATATTCTTTAAATATAGACTCAGGACAAGGATTACAGGGGAATAAGACACATGCAAGCTTGATTTTATTCAGTACGTCCAGAATGGTTGCACCAGTCTATTCTGTCACCGTCAGTGTGAGTGTTTCTAACAACTGCACATTAATTAACATTCTAATTTTTTTTGCCACTCTAAAGGATAAAAAGTGATGGCACTTTTCATTTTAATTATGCAGCAACACAATAATGATGCTTCCAGATGGGGCCTTGAGTTCTCATTGACTCAGCCCCTCCTTCACGTCTCACACCTACTCCATTGTTAATCCCCTCATATATTGCTGCTCCTCTCCTAAACCCATTTATTCATCCATTCCTCTTTTACCTTGATGTAATTGAGGAGATAATTTTTGCTTTTCCTATTGTGGTTATATTCTAATTTGTTTCTTAGTATCCAGGGTATAGCCTACCAGCCTATTCTGCATCTATTAATATTCTAAGAGTCCAGACGTTGGAGGCAAAAATGAAATTGTTAGGAGTAAATGGTGGTAAAGATGTTTAACCTAAACTGTTTCTAAAGTCAATAAAAATTTTCTATCAGGGATCTCTAAACTTAATGAAAGGCTCTCTAAATTCAATCAATTAAATATATTAGTGCTGGGGCTGGAGCATTGGCACAAACTGTAGGGCATTTAGCTTGCAGACGCTAACCTAGGACGGACCTCAGTTTGATTCCCCCGGCATCCCATATGGTCCCCCAAGCGATTTCTGAGCACAAAGCCAGGAGTAAACCCCGAGTGTCACTGGGTGTGGCCCTAAAACAAATATATATATGTATATATATATGTATTTATAATATATAATCTATTTTATATATAATATAATATAATATATAATATATTTATTAGTCCTATATAAATTTTCACAAGGAAATTTCTAAAATGTACTTTTTAAAATGCTGGGGACCGGCGAGGTGGCGCTAGAGGTAAGGTGTCTGCCTTGCAAGTGCTAGCCAAGGAAGGACCATGGTTCGATCCCCCGGCGTCCCATATGGTCCATCCAAGCCAGGGGCCATTTCTGAGCGCTTAACCAGGAGTAACCCCTGAGCATCAAACAGGTGTGGCCCGAAAAACCAAAGAAAAAAAAAACAGCTGTAAATTATGAGAGTTTCTGAAAATTTATGAGACTGAATTTAGAATTTAGAATTTGTTCTTTTAATCAAAGAAAGAAACAAAATTTGTAGCAGATACCTCCTTTCTAATGTGTTTTCAAAGTTTACTTCATCGTATAGTTAGAATTCTTCAGTTACAAATTACAAAAACAATTCTAGACCAGAGTAATAGTATAGTGGGGAGGGTTTTGCCTTAGCACGTGGCTAACCCTGGTTAGCAGGAAGGAAGGGAGGGAGGGAGGGAGGGAGGGAGGGAGGGAGGGAGGGAGGGAGGGAAAGATAGAAATAGAGAGAAAAGGGAAAGAAAGGGAAGGGAAGGGAAGGGAAGAAGATATGTGGGGGAAGAGAAAAAAAAAGATGTTTATATTCAAGAGAGAACAAAGGCTTCTTCGAAGTGGGAAAAAAAGGCAAAAAAGCCTAGAGACAAGCAAGCAGATACATGTTCAAAGGAGAACAAAGGACTTGAAGAGTAAACAGACTGCAATGTTTTCTCACTTTGCCAAACACCTTGGATTTCTGTCGCCCGAGAGGCCTGGTAATACAGAAATCAATAGCAGAAATGGCATGTTGCTAGTGATAAACTGAACAATGCTATGTAGAGGTAAGAGCCTTATTCATCTAGGATTAATTGGATTACAAGAACCAATATCCAGACCAGAGGCAAATTAATTTTTATTTTTTGGAGGACCATACATAGCAGTGCTTAGGGATTACTCCTGACTCTGCTCTCAGGAATTACTCCTAGCAGGGCTTGTGGGACTATATGAATGCCAGGTATTGAACCAGAGTCACTGTGTACAAGGGAAGTGCCCTACCAGCTTACTATTGCTCCAGTCCCACTAGAGATCATGATTTGGGTGGGTTAGAAATAATGTGACTGGAATATCACCCACTGATGAGAGATGGAATGGGAGCTTGTTTAGGGGCATGCATGATAAGCAACAACATTCCTTACCTGACAAGATTGTATGGGCAAGCGTCAGGGAAGTGCTTCAAAGCATATGCTTTGCATATGGGTGCCTCAGCTTCAAGCACCAGCATTGCATGGTCCCTTAGGATCACCAGGAGCAAGCCCTAAATACCACCAGGTGTGACCCAAGATAAATGAGTGGATGAATATTTTCTAGGTTAGACTTTATTTATTTGTACATGTGTGTTGTTGTTGTTGTTGTTGTTTAATTTATGGGTGGGGTCAGACCAACTCTGCTCAGGATTAACTCCAGCCTCTAAGGCATAAGTGAGGCAAGCACACTAAATCCTTTGTTTTGTTTTGTTTTGTTTTGGTGTTACACCTGGATGGGCTCAAGGCTTTATTTCTGGTCCTGTGCTCAGAGATCACGCCTCAACAGACTCAGGGAACTACATGGAATACAGGGGACAAAACCTGGATCAGCCACATGGAAGACAAATGCCCTACCAGCTCCTACAATTGGCAACCATCTTATTACTAAGCATCTTCTTGTACAAAATGGCTTTAAAACCCTTTAAATATCTCCACACTTGCTTTGTTCTCCCTTCTTCCCTGCATCCTTATCACTCTGTCAGATATCAGATTTCCCCAGCAGAACATAAACATACAAGGTACTTGAGTGAGTTTTATAGTGGGAGTACAAGCAAGGGGGGGCTTTTTCATAAAGAAAGAATAGGGCCAGAGTTACAGCACAGCAGTAGGGCAGTTGCCTTGCATGTGTCGGACCTGGGACCGACTGGGTCCCAGGTTTGATTACTTGCATCCTATATGGTCCCCCAGCCTGCCGAGAGAGAGAGAGAGAGAGAGAGAGAGAGAGAGAGAGAGAGAGAGAGAGAGAGAGAGAGAGAGAGAGAGAGAGAGAGAGAGAGAGAAGAAAAGAAAATAGGAGGGCAGCCTTTGCGTGGTCCCCCTGAGCACTGCAGGGAGCCAATACCCAGCAACAAACCAGGAGTAGCCCCCAGCATCATTGGTGCTGAAACTGAAAAGAAAATTCCCTGCCTTAACCCGAGGCACCAAATACCTGCCTGATCCCAGTCTCGAAGGATAGGTGAGAAGAAAGGAAATGTCATGCTGCTTAGAGTTTAGAAAGTGAACCACCTCTTATGAGGCTCCAGAGGTCTGTGGAGGGTTCCCATTCACGACTTCAGAGTTTATATCTGTGGGTTGTTTATATGAGTCAGAAACTATAAACTTTGGAACCAGAGAGTACAATGGTTTGAGCACTTGCATGCAGCCAACCAGGGTTTGTTTTTTTTGGTTTTAGTTTTGGTTTTGGTTTTTGGGCCACACCCATTTGACGCTCAGGGTTTACTCCTGGCTATGCACTCAGAAGTCGCTCCTGGCTTGGGGGACCATATGGGATACCGGGGGATCGAACCGCGGTCCGTCCTAGGCAGCGCAGGCAAGGCAGGCACCTTACCTCTAGCGCCACCGCCCAGCCCCGTTTTTTTTTTTTTTTAACAACTTTATTACATACATGATTGTGTTTGGGTTTCAGTCATGTAAAGAACACCACCCATCACCAGTGCAACATTCCCAACACCAATGTCCCAAATCTCCCTCCTCCCCACCCAACCCCCACCTATACTCTAGACAGGCTTTCTATTTCCCTCGTACATTCTCATTATTAGGATAGTTCAAAACGTAGATATTTCTCTAACTAAACTCATCCCTGTTTGTGGTGAGCTTCATGAGGTGAGCTGTAACTTCCAGCTCTTTTCTCTTTTGTGTCTGAAAGTTATTATTGCAAGAATGTCTTTCATTTTTCTTAAAACCCATAGATGAGTGAGACCATTCTGTCTCTCTCTCTCTCTCTCTCTCTCTCTCTCTCTCTCTCTCTCTCTGACTTATTTCACTCAGCATAATAGATTCCGTGTACATCCATGTATAGGAAAATCTCATGATCCTTGGCATTCCATCTGGTCGCCTGAGCACCACCAGGACTCACTTCTGAGTGCAGAGCTGGAGTAAGCCCTAATCATCACTGGGTATGCCTCCTCCCCCCAAAAATGAAGCAAAAAACTTAAAGCAGAAACTACATAAAATGCAATGGGGTGAAATATAATGAAAGGAGCTGAGAAGTTTTAACTGAATCCACAGTAGAACATGATTTAAGTAAGGACATAATGTAAATATGTCATGTCAACCTTAGAACTTCAACAGAGTATTTTTATATCCTTTGTTTCTTTTAGGTCCCACCTCATTTATAAATACCTCCTATATTTTTACTGATTCATCATTAAAACAATTACATGGTAGCTACTAGTCAAAAGGAGTCTAAAGACAAATGACAAGTAAATGTAACAGTGGTGTTCTGGGTGGGTTTGTAATAGAAAAGGCACATTAGGCAAAAACCTAAGGAAACTGAAGTTAAGTTAGGACTTTAGTTAATAAGGTGCCAATATTCAGGTATTAATTGTAACAAATGTACAATATTGTTGTAATATATCAATAACTTGGGGGCTGGAGCAATAACACAGTGGATAGGGCAATTACCTTGCACGCAACCAACCTGGATTTAATCCCTGGCATCCCAAATGATTCCCTAACCTGCCAAAGCAGGCCCAGGAATAACCCCTGAGATCAACCCTGAAAACTCCCCATACATCTCAATTCTTCTGTAAATCTAAAACTGTTCTAAAAAATGTAAAGACTGTTTCTTGGTTTGGGGATGTAGCTCAGTGATAGAGCATGCCTTGCATGTATGAGAACTAAGCTTGATCCAGGCACCACCACCACCACCACCATGACAATGATAAAATCGCTTTTTTTGGAGGGGGGCTTGCACTGTCAATTTTCCTGGGCCTCCAAAGCTATACATCAAAGTGTTGGTGGACCATGTGTGGCAGGGGCTCAAACTCAACGCTTCCACATGCTAAGCAAGAGTTTCAGCCCATTGAGCTATCTCCCTCCCTCCCTAGAATGCTTTATTTTTTGGCCTTTTTTTTCATTTTGGTTTTTGGGCCACACTTGGTGGTGCTTAGGAATTACTCCTGTCTCTGCACTCAAGAATCACTCCTGGTGGGCTAGGAGACCATATGAGATGCCAGGGATTGAATCTAGGTTGGCCATGTACAAGGCAAGCACCCTACCTGCTGTACTATTTCTCCAATCCCAGAACCTATTTTTAAAGGTCTTCATTATTATTATTCCATGTTTTTTTAGCATTAGTAAAGCTGTTATTTTTCACTGGTATAGTGACTTTGTGTGTGTGCTTCTTTCTTTATTTTTTTTTATTTTTATTTTGACCAAAGTGGATTACAAATCTTTTACAGTAATTTTTTAGGTACATAGAGACATTAAATCAGGGCCATTCTCACCACTAATGTTGTCCTCCCTCCATGTGCCTTTTTAATTGCTTTTTGGTCACACCTAGTGGTGTTCAGGATTTATTCTTGACTCTGCACATAGGAATCACTCCTCATGAGCTTTAATGAACCATATGTGGTGCCATGAATAAAACTTGGGTCAGTCACTTGCAAGGCAAATGCCCTATCCACTGTACTATTTATTGCTTTGACCTCTGCAGTGATCTTATATATGCATTCAGATCCACAGTCAGTTTCAGATAAAATCAAAAAGTATGTAAGGGGCCGGAGAGATAGCACAGCGGTAAGGCGTTTGCCTTAGATGCAAAAGGACAGTGGTTCAAATCCCGGCATCCCATATGGTCCCCCGAGCCTGCCAGGAGCGATTTCTGAGCATAGAGCCAGGAGTAATCCTTGAGCACTGCCGGGTGTGACCAAAAAAATATTAAAAAAAAAAAGTATGTAAACTCTAATGACCTTCATTGTCCTTTTTTCAAACTTTCTGCAAAATTCCCCCTATTTCTCCATTTCTCAGACATCCATATCCCTTAGTATGCAGTACTCAATGTTGTATGTGCAATGAGGTAACACTCTAGTCCCAGCATAAATTCTAATATGCATAAAATATTTAAACATGGGACAATGAGATAGTATAGAGAGTAGAACATTTGCCTTACTCATAGCTGACTGGATTCCATCCTGGCACCACATATAATGTCCCTGAGAATCACCAGGAGTAATCCCTGAGCACAGTCTGTTATGGTCCCAAATCAAAACAAAGCAAAATAAAAATCAAAAAAGGTAGGTTAGGACTAGCCCAATGCCCAGTGGTCCATCAACCATTTATCAAGTACCTCCAGTTTGACAGATCACAGTAGGAAACAACAGAGCTCTGTACAAATCATTGCATTTGGGATAAGACCATTTCATTTCATAAAGTACTGAGTGTGAGCATTTGAATTAACAAGGTGACCGTTTCCATCTAGAATTAGAGTTCCTTTCTTCAGAGAGTTTTTCCTTTTCCTTCATATAAAGGCAATGTCCCGAATTAAAATAATGAGCATGTTTTGAATGACAATATATCAACAATCAAGTAATTTTTTTACTGGTCATTTGTCAGAAGGACATTCTAATTTGTTTTTGACTTGTTTGTTTTGGGGTCACACACAATGGTGCTCTGGAATTATTCCTGGCTACACTCAGGAATCACTCAGCACTTTTATGGGATGCTGGGGATCAAATTCAGGTCAGCTGCATGCAAGCCCAATGTTTTCTTTACTTGCTGCACTATCTTTCAAGCCCAGATAATCTAATTTGTTTATTAAGCTAAAGTCCCTATGCAAAAATTGCATCACTGAGATAAATGATATCAGACCATAACTAAACCTTAAAAGAAATAAGCTAATAAATGAGAATTTTTCTCTTCTGATAGAGACTCTTGGAAAATAGAGCCAAGTAAAAGGTAGATGAGGTATACAGTAGCAACAGGATTGAGATGGAATTGGTGCATGGTGCGGGACAAACAAGATTCTGTAAATATCTTAATTCTGATTGTAAGTCTCAGGCCATAGATTAATGTCTCATCATCCAATTAGAAAGATCCCTTTTCTACAAGACTAGACAAATAAAGATGGATGAGTTGAACTGGGGCTCAGGACATCATGACCAGCAGCCCTGTGGTGAGTCATATTGATGTTAACTCATCAACAAAGGAGGCTCACACACAACTCCCCTCTAGGAAGCCAGATACACTGAATGTCTCGGAGTCCTTTCAGTTTCCTTCTCCTTTTCACCTGTTTGCACAATAAAGGAATTCATTGGCTTCTCATTGAAGACAGAAAGTGGGCTTGGAACAATAGCACATCGGGTAGGGTGTTTGCTTTGCATGTGGCTAACTTGGGTTTGATCCCTGGCATCCCATATGGTCCCCTGAGCTTGCCAGGAGAGATTTATGAGCACATGAGCCAGGAGTAACCCCTGAGCATCGCTGGGTGTGCCGCCAGAACACGAGAGAGAGAGAGAGAGAGAGAGAGAGAGAGAGAGAGAGAGAGAGAGAGAGAGAGAGAGAGAGAGAGAGAGAAGGTACAAATTTATGTCTTTCACACCTAAGATAAACCTGCAACACAACCCAAAGAGAGGATGTTTAACACAAAGGAAGTGGCTGAGGAATCAAGATGACTGAAATGTACAAGGACAGTTTTGGGTAAAGACAGCACCAAAGAACCCTTAGAATCAAACACCAGAAATAGTCACAATAAGTCTTGGACATGGTAACTGGAAATAACTTAATGTGTGTGTATCTTGAAGTTGTGAGTGTGGGAAAAGGGAGTTGAATCCAGAGGCTCACCGTGTGAAGCATGTTTTATTATTCCTATATAGAAACCAGGATAGGTGGGGGCCCAAGAGATAGCCAGGAATAACCCCTGAGCGTCACCGAGTATGGCCCAAAAACAAAAACAAAACAAAAAAACAGACAGGCAAAAAAGAATAAACAATGAAGGGCTGGAGCAATACCACAATGGGTAGGGCATTTGCCTTGCATGCAGCTGACCAGGGTTCGATCCCTGGCATCCCATATTGTACTCTAAATCTGCCAGGAGTGATTTCTGAGTGCAAAGCCAGGAGTAAACCCTGAGCGTAACTGGGTATGGACCCCCCAAAAAAGAAATTTTAGAATTTACAAGGGGAAGAGGCAATGGGAAATAATTCACGATAACACAGAATTGACCAGATCTAAAGGATTCAGATCACCAATCTAAAAGGACATAGCATATAATTTTTTAAAAGGATTATATTTTGTTACTCACTGTGAAATATCAGAATTCTATAAATAGTTGATCATTCTAAGTGACCTGAAAGATGGGAGAAAAAAGTTGACTTGAAAATTATTTTCAAAAAAAATTTTTTTTCAG
Source organism: Suncus etruscus (assembly GCF_024139225.1). NCBI lineage: Eukaryota > Metazoa > Chordata > Mammalia > Eulipotyphla > Soricidae > Suncus > Suncus etruscus. The sequence continues at coordinate 51,458,100 of NC_064856.1, forward strand.
GGTCTAGAGAGATAGCACAGTGATAGGGCATTTGCCTTGCATGCAACTGACCCAGGACGAACAGTGGTTTGAATCCCAGCATTCCATATGGTCCCCCAAGCCTACCAGGAGCCAAAAGTAACTTCTGAGCGCCACTGACCCAAACATCGCCCCCTCCCAAAAAAATTATTTCGAATAGATGACTAATTCATAGTCCTAGGCACTAAAATAAAAGAATAACACATTTAGGGGCCGGAGAGAGAGCATGGAGGCAAGGCACTTGCCTTGCATGCAGAAGGACAGTGGTTCAAATCCCGGCGTCCCATATTGTCCCCTGAGCCTGCCAGGAGTGATTTCTGAGAGTAGAGTCAGAAGTAACCCCTGAGCGCTGGCTGGGTGTGACCCAAAAACCAAAAAAAATAAAATAAAAATAAAAAGAAATAACACATTTAGAGTTCTGAGGAAAACAAATTTAATTTTAAGTGCCGAAGAGATAGCACAGCTATAGGGCATTTGCCTTGCATGCGCTGACCTGGGAGGGACCCAGTTTGATTTCCGGCATCCATATTGGTCCCCCAGCCTGCCAGGGGGCAATTTCTGATTGCAGAGCCAGGAATAACTCCTGAGCACCGCTGGATGTGGCCCAACAACCAATCAATCAATTAATAAATAAATAAATAAATAAAGTTAAAAAAAGTTTAAATATGATTTAATTTTAGATGCGACTAAATTTTCTGTAAAATATGAGGTTAAACCAAAACAACCATTTATTCATACAAACAAGGAATGAGAACATTCTTTTTTTTTTTTTTTTTTTGGTTTTTGGGCCACACCCAGCGGTGCTCAGGGGTTACTCCTGGCTGTCTGCTCAGAAATAGCTCCTAGCAGGCACGGGGGACCATATGGGTCACCGGGATTCGAACCAACCACCTTTGGTTCTGGATCGGCTGCTTGCAAGGCAAACACCGTTGTGCTATCTCTCCAGGGCCGAGAACATTCTTTTTTTATAGGGAAAGAAGGGGGCTGCACCCTGTGATGCTCAGGAGTTAATCCTGGCTCTGCATTTAGAAATTACTCCTGGCTGGGCTCAGGGGGACCATAAGGGGTGCTGAGATAGAATCCAGGTCAGTCATGTGCAAGGCAAACACCCTACCCACTGTCCTATCTCTCTGGCCCATACTCAGAAAATTTATCTCCAAATGTACCTAAGTTTGGGTACTGACTGCTTGAAGACCAATATTCAAGACACAAGTGTTAATTTGGGAAACTTGATGTCCACATGTTAAAAAATGAAATTATAACTGTATCTCACATCAGTCACAAAAGTAACTCAAAGTGAATTAAAGATTTTAAGATTAGACCAGAATCCATATAAAAATATATTGAAGAAAACACTGACATAACTTTACAGGAAATTAACTGCAGAGGAGTCTTCAATGGGATGACCACAGTGACAAAGACAGCAAAAATAAAAATAAATGGGATTACATCAAAGGAAAAAGCTTCTGCATAGTGGACAAAACTTTGATGAATTGGAGAAAATATTTGCACACAGATAAAGGATTGATATCCAAGATCTATAAACCTCATAATACCTCAACAATGAAAAAAAAATTTAACACAGAAGCCAGAGAAAAAGTTCAACAGGTAGGATGCTTGCCTCGAATGCAGCCAACCTGGCTTTGATCCCTGGCATCCCATATGGTCCTCTGAGCCCCACCAGAAATAATTCCTGAGTGAAGAGTCAGGAATAACCTGAGCATGGCTGGATGTGGCAAAAAAAAAATTAAGACAAAAAAGAAGGAAACAAACAAATCCAATAACCTTATCCAGAATGCGCCAAGGAGAGAAACAGAAACTGTTAGCAGCCATATCAGACTGGCTTTCTGAGACTGAAAATAACATCAGAAGGGAGCAGAGTCAGAAGATGTGGAAAGGGGCCGGAGAGATAGCATGGAGGTAAGGCATTTGCCTTTCATGCAGGATGGTGGTTCGAATCCCGGCATCCCATATGATCCCCTGTGCCTACCAGGGGCGATTTCTGAGCATAGAGCCAGGAGTAACCCCTGAGTGCTGCCAGGTGTGACCCAAAAAAACAAAAAAACAAAACAAAACAAAAAAAACAAAAAAGAAGATGAGAAGATGTGGATCACTTCCCCCGGCTGCTATTGTCCAAGCTCTTTCTCTATGCCCCACCTGTAGCTAGTCTTGCTCTGGGACTTTGCAATATCTGACTCTCTAAACTCACTTTTTGCTTTAAGTGCATTTAAATTGAGTTTTCTCCTACATACAAAAGAAATATTTTACCTAATATAGGCTTTATACATTGGTTTATTTTCTACTTTTGTGCGGGGTAGGGGAAGACTGGGGCACAACCACTTGTGTTCAGGACTTATTCCTAGCTCACTCCTGACAGTGCATAGCGACCATTTGTGATACTGAAAGTTGATCCCAAGTCAGCTGCATGAAAGGCAAGTACCATCTCCAACATATTATTTCTCTGGCCTTATTTTCAGCTTTTTGATGGAACAAGAAGTATATAGCAATAAAATTGAGCATAACCACTTGTAATCTTGTGTCATTTTTAACAGTACTGAGTTAAATTATATAGATGACAGAAACCTAAGTAGAAGGGAGAAGCAAAATTACATTACAAATAAGAGCAACCCACAGCCCACAACCGCCACCAAGTCAGCTCAGCAGCCAGCTCAATAGACTATTCTACTCTCATAAGAAATGCAAACCAAGCTGCTAAAAATTTTATGTACACCAGCCTCACAGCTGAAGACTCTGGGGTGCCCTTAGAAGGGGAACAGGCTGAGCCCTGCCCTACCCAAACTCCAGTAACCACACCCATACCCTACAAGTCACCACCACACCAAAGAACCAACTTCACTCTTTCACCACCACAGATGCCAAACTGACTAAAACTAGAGGTATGCTGACTTTGAGGTTGAAAACTCTGGATCTTCTCAGAATGGGGGCCGGTAGCCTCACCCTGACCCTCTGTACTTCTGGAAGTCCTAGCAGCCACAGTTATAGCCACTTCCCACAGCCACTGCCATGTAGATTCATAGGCTTAGCTATAAGAACCTGGAATGCATACTTGCCCACTTGACACCTCCAAATTCTTCAGTTCTGATGCCCTGGTAGTCACACACTTAGTTAGAGATGAAAGTAGCAGAGAAGCCACCTAAGCTCAACGAACAACACAAAAAACTAGCAACAAACAGCTTAATGAATGTTTAGACGATGACTTAATGACTCCCCTTGTGAGATATAATAATTTTCACAAATTTCTGCTAATGAAAGGATATTTTTTTCTTTGTTTTTTAAGGGATATTTTTTCATAATCCCATTACTAGTTGTAACAAGCAATGCACAACAAATTATTATGTGCCTGCCAAAGTGGAAAACTGGGGACAATGATAGAAGGAATGTTACACTGGTGGGGGGATTGGTGTTGGAACATTGAATACTAGAAAGAACTGTATTATGAGCAACTTTGTAAATCACAGTGTTTCAATAGGTGATTTTTAAAATAAATTTAAATTTTAATATTAAAAAAATAAGAGCAACAATGTATAAAAATTGAGAGGTCAGAGAAAGTCTTGGGAGTAAGGTGCATGCTTTGCATATGGCCAACCCTGTTCAATTCTTGGCGTCACAAAAAAAAACTTGAGTACTTCTAGGAGTGATTGCTGAGCACAGAGGCAGAAATAAGCCCTGAGCAATACAGGGTGCACCATACATTCTCCCAAAATAGTTGTCCTGAATGCATTGTATGTCTTGAAGCATTTGTCATGTGCGGAAAATTGTGGAACCAGGAATCATATGGTCTTCCTAGCACCACTGGGAGCAACGAAAGAGAAAGCAACTGTTTCTATGGTATCAAAGTGACCCAAGAAAACCCCTTTTGTTTATTTTTGTTCTGAAACCACACCCAGGGATGCTCAGGGGTTTCTCGTGGCTCTGCTCTCAGGGGACCATAAGGGATCCTTAGGGTCAAATCCTGGTAGATCATGGGGCCAGAGAGATAGCATGGAGGTAGGGTTTTTGCCTTACATGCAGAAGAATGGTGATTCGAATCCCGACATCCCATGTGGTCGCCCTGAAAGGTAAAAGAAATAAAATAATTTTCTCTGCAGATTCCCGGGGACTCGCCCTTAATGCCCTAGATCCCACCCCTTCCTAAATCTCAAGGACTGTCCTTGACCAAAAGATACTGTTATAAACCTTGTGACTTGTGGTTATCTACTACCCAACTACCCTACTATAATTTTCCACTGAAAAGTTATATAAAGGCTTGTTAAATCTGGTTCGGTGCTCTCATCCCTGGCTTAGGCTAAGCCACATTGGGAGTCCGGCATATGCTGACATAATAAAACCCTTTGCTATTGCATGGTCTCTGCCTCTTGGAGTCATTAGAGTGGTGCGTGTGGAATTCCCAACCTTTATCCCTCTGAGCCTGCCAGGAGCGAATTTCTGAGCAGAGTCAGGAGGAACCCCTGAGCACTGCCGAGTGTGACCCAAAAGCAAAACAAAACAAAACAAAAAGAAATCCTGGTAGGTCATGTGCAAGACAAATGTTTTAATCACTGTACTATCTTCTTTTTTTTTTTTTACAAGAAAGTAAGAATAAAAAAATAATTAAAAAAAAAAGTGGGGCCAGAGAGATAGCATGGAGGTAAGGCCTTTGCCTTTCATGCAGAAGGTCATTGGTTCAAATCCTGGCATCCCATATGGTCCCCCAAGCCTGCCAGGAGCAATTTCTGAGCATAGAGCCAGGAGTAACCCCTGAGTGCTGCTGGGTGTGACCCAAAAACAAAAACAAACAAACAAAAACAAAAAAAGTAAGAATATAAAAAAAAAAAAAAAAAAAGGGGGCCGGGCGGTGGCGCTAGAGGTAAGGTGCCTGCCTTGCCTGCGCTAGCCTAAGACGGACCACGGTTCGATCCCCCAGTATCCCATATGGTCCCCCAAGCCAGGAGCGACTTCTGAACACATAGCCAGGAGTAACCCCTGAGCGTCACCGGGTGTGGCCCAAAAACCAAAAAAAAAAAAAAAAAAAAAAGAAAGTAAGACTATATTTGGTCATATTTCCAAGTTACCTATACAATTGAAGCACCCTCCAATTCCAAAGTGTGCATGACTAGGTGATCTGACTCCTAAACATCACTCAAGAACTAAACTTCCCCAAAAGGAAAAAGCAAATCCTGCTCTCCCTAGAGGAGCTTTCACCTCCAGAGAGTGCCTAGTCCTTCACAAAGGCTGAATGGAAACAAGTGCTGAACCTCAGTTTTCGTTGAAACTTCTCTAGTTTTCTCCATCTAAGCTTTATCATTGAAATATAGTTTCCTGAGGCTGGTGAGATGGCGCTAGAGGTAAGGTGTCTGCCTTGTAAGCACTAGCCAAGGAAGGACCATGGTTCGATCCCCCGGTGTCCCATATGGTCCCCCCCAAGCCAGGGGCAATTTCTGAGCGCTTAGCCAGGAGTAACCCCTGAGCATCAAACAGGTGTGGCCCGAAAAAAAATAAATCAATTAAATAAATAAAAGTAGCTCCTGAGTGCTGCTGGGTGTGATACAAAAAAAAAAAAAAAAACTAAAAACAAAACCTAAAACAAACAAACAAACAAAGGCAGGATATCAACTTCTTTTGGACAAATCACCAAGAAGAGCCCATCAAAAGGAAAAGGGGGTCTTCATTAGCTTGGGAAAAGTTTGGGTTAGTTGTGAAGCAACTCTGTGAAGTACAAAGTCAATTAAGGTGAAAGAAGGAGTCAGAACAGTGGAAAAGGGAACAGCAGGTTAGGAGAGAAATGTCAAGAAATTAAAAATAGGCTTCTCTGAATAAGAAGATAAAGAAACAAAGAGTTATGCAAAACCATGAGGGGAAAGGGAACAAAAAGACAGGGAGGTTTGTCTAACTTTCAGCACATCTGAGAAATAAGAGGAGAAAGCAGACACCAGAGAGGAGAGCACTCTGTTTGTCCCTGGGAGGGCCCTGGGACAGCTCACAGTACAGACCAGAGGCCTCCTTGGCAAAACAAACACGAAGGAGAAGCTGTGCTTATAAAAAGCAGCCCCCATACTGCTCTGCTTCTCTGTAAGGTCATCCAGAATTTCCACTCTAGGCACAGGCTCCAACTCCTCTACTTAGCACTGCCATCACGCTGCCTTGGACCCAGCAGAATGAACTTTACTAGACCCTCAAGCCCTATGCTTGTCACTGCAGAATCCCTTTTCCCATCTCTAATGCCGTCTCCAAGCCCTGTTAGAACACTGCTGCTGAAACTTGGTTCTGCACTGGGTGCAAATGAAGGCAAAATGTTCAGAACTAGGGGACAAAGTGGTCAGAGCTGTGGTTTCTGGAACAAAATCAGTTATCCCTGGAACCAAGAAGAAAGGCTCTAAGGGTGAAGAGGCAAGTCCAGTTGAGTCTGTTGGGGTGAAGCAAACTGGATCTTGACTATCCACCCACTGCAACATTAGCATCCATTTATATTAAGGTATATATTGATAAAAAAATTTTTTTTCTTCTAAGAAGGGACTCTGTTGGTTTTAGAACCTCACCTAGTGGTCCTCAGCACTTATTTCCTGGCACAATGTGCAGGAATAAGTCCTGGCAGTGCTTAGGAGACAATATACAGTATTTTGGGTGAGGTCATGCCCAGCAGCACTCAGGGGTTACTTCTGGCTTTGTACTCAGGAATCACTCCAGGCAAGCTCCAGGGAACCATAAGGAAACACGGGATTCAACCATAGGTTCGTCCAGGGTCAGCTGTGTGCAAGGTAAACACCCTACCACTGTGCTATCACTCCGGCCCCATCAGAGAACCATATGGGATGCCAGGGATTAACTCAGGTCAGCTTCATGAAGGGCAAACACCCTACCCGCTGTAGTATCACTTTGGCCCTACTTTTGCTAGTTCCCATTTCTCTGCTTTACCAGCTATTCTAGGTTCTGCTTACCCTCAGCACTTTGACTGATCTGGGTCACTAGAATGATAGGGTCACTCAGACCTTCAGCCCCTTGTCTGGTTCTAGTCAGGTCTTGGTTGTTGTAGTTATGCATTCAGAATTTATGGCACAGAGAAGTCCAAGAGGTGACTCATTCATCCTTTGAGTTTCTGATATTTTTGTCCCCAGTGCCGAAGTTTGTTGCAGGCAAGCAGCCAGGTGAGGCTGGTGACATGAATTAAAAACAAAATCACTGTGTCTCCAAGCCAAACAAGTTCAAAGTCATGGTGGCCTTTGAAATACAGAAATCCATTGAGAAGGCTGGAAACCTTTTGAAAAGCAGAAGTGCTTGCACCAGAGAAAGCTGGATCCCCATGGAGAGAGGCTCCACAACAGATCAAATGTCATGATAAGAATATCAAAGACCCTTCTGGAGTAATAGTATAGTAAGTGGGTAGGGTACTTTACTTATGTAGAGCCATCAACATTTTCTAGCTCTTCCTCTTGTACCCTAGATAGTCTATCAGCCCTACCAAGAGTGATCCCTGAGTGCACTCAGAAGTAAGCCCTGATGGAGCCGGATAGCACAGCAGTAAGGAACTTGCCTTCCAAGCAGCCAATTCAAGACAGATGGTGATTCGAATCCCGGCATCTCATATGGTCCCCTGTGCCTGCCAGGAACGATTTCTGAGCACCACCAGATGTGACCAAAAATAAACAAACAAACAAAACAACAACAAAGAAGTAATCCCTGAAGGCCCAGGGACCAGACATAAGCCCGAACACCATCAGGTATGGTCTCTAAGCAAAAATCCCTCAATTACAGATTACTGTGGATTTAACTGCAACCTCACTCTAAGTCCTATATTGAAACTCTAACTTCCAAAATGTTTGTCTTTGTATACATGGCCTATCAGGAAGTAATAAAGGGTAAATGAGCTGATTTAATCGAATCCAAAAAGACTGATGATCTAAGAAGAAATATGTATCTCCCCCACCCCCGTCTCTCTCTCTGCTTCTCTCTCTGTCTCTCTGTCTGTCTGTCTGTCTGTCTATCTGTCTCTCTCTCTCTCTCTCTCTCTCTCTCATACACACACACACACACACACACACACACACACACACACACACACACACACACAATCCCTTATGATCACCCAAGACCACCAGGTGTCATCCCCAAGGTCAGAGCCAGAAGTAAGCCTGAACATCTCTAAGTGTGATCTACACACGAAAAAAAAGTCCTTGTATGCCAAACAATTTTTTTTAGGGCCAGTAATACTCAGGGCTTATCTTTGGCTCTGTGTTTAGGAATTATTCCTGGAGGGTTTGGGAACTATATGGGATGCTAGGAATTGAACCTGAGTCAGCCACATGCAAGATAAAGATCCAATCTGCTGTATTATTGTTCCAGCCTTTCCTATGCCAAACTTAATAACTTAAAACAATAATAATTTAGTGTGTCTGCAATTTGGGTACTATTTTACTGGGACAGTTTAATCGCTACACAAAAGCTTCTCTTTATATGGCTGGTACTTTGGTTTTGTTTTGTTTTTTTTTTTTTTGGTTTTTGGTTTTTGGGCCACACCCGGCGATGCTCAGGGGTTACTCCTGGCTGTCCGCTCAGAAACAGCTCCTGGCAGGCACGGGGGACCATATGGGACACCGGGATTCGAACCAACCACCTTTGGTCCTGGATTGGCTGCTTGCAAGGCAAACGCCGCTGTGCTATCTCTCCGGGCCCGTACTTTGGGTTATTACCTAGTTGCTCAACTAAGGGTTTTATTTTCTCTCCTCATGGGTTTCTTTATGAATCTACTCACTATTTCCTTGGGGTACAATGGATAGACAACAGAAATGTATATACCAGGGGACAGGATGCTGCAGCCACAAATCCTCAGATCTGAACCTGGATGGTGCAATAGAGTTACTGCTGCTTTATTTTGTTTAACACATTGACTTCCATTTGTTTTAATTAAGCTACCTTCAAATGTGAGCCCTGGTGGTATACACCAGCAACATGTGTTAAACACTCACAGAATCATTGGAAGAAGACAATGGCTCCTCCTTATGGTGGAAGGAAGTGTTCACAAATTTGCTGCTAGTACACCCCTAAACCAGGGGTCCTCAAATTACAGTCCACTCGAAGCCAGACAATGACATTTATCTAGCCTACAGGCTCTTTTTGCTGCTGCCTGAGCTGCCCAAGGTCGTAGTGTGCATGTGTGTGTGGGAAGTGCACCAATTCTCTCCAACACCCCTCCTTCCCTCTATCTCTCAACTCCTCCTCTCAGTCTCGGGCAGAGGTCTTCAAACTGTAGTCCATAGGCCACTATTGTTCATAGTGTTGTTTTTTGTTTTTTATTAACTACAGTCCAACCTCCAATGGTCTGAGAGACACTGAATTGCTTCCCTTTTTAAAATGTTTGAGGACCCCTGTCTGTGGTACCCAATGGAAGATGTGGCTAAAACTAAATGATACTCCTCCTCCTTACTCAGACTCCAAGGAGTATTTCAGGTCTTTAATTCTCCATTTTTCCCAGATCCACAATGACATTTATTTACCCCCAAATCTGATTTGTTATTCTGATTTCCAAAACTGAAGCTCTTTGGAAATGGAAGAGATAATACAGTGGATAGACTTTTGTCTTGCAAGCTATTGACCTAAATTTTATCCCTGGCATTCCATTTGGTCTCCTCGAGTACAACCAGGGGTGATTTCTGAGCACAAGGTCCAGTGTAAGCACTGAACGCTGCTGGTTGTAGCCCAAAAACAAAAAACAAAAAAAATTTTTTTTAAATAAATAAAATGTTTACCATCCTAAATTCATGATTTCCTGTTAAAGAAAAGCAATTAAATAAAATAATGTCAAACTGTTTTCCTGGGGCCGGAGAGATAGCACGGAGGTTAGGCGTTTGCCTTGCATGCAGAAGGATGGTGGTTCAAATCCCGGCATCCCATATGGTCCGCTGAGCCTGCCAGGAGCAATTTCTGAGCATAGAGCCAGGAGTAACCCCTGAGCACTGCTTGTGACCCAAAAACAAAAAACAAAAAGTTTTTCTGACTTTTGGACCACACCTAGCCATGCTTAGGGGTTGCTCCTGGCCCTGTGCTCAAGAACCACTCCTGGCAGGCTAAAAAGACCATATTTACCATATTTACCATAAACCCTAATTTATCACATGCAAGGCAAATGCCCTACCTGCTGTACAATCTCTCTAGCCCTAATGTCATAATTTAGGGTTTCATGTATACCCTCTCTCCTCAATCAGAAGCACTAATCTTTCTTTATCTAATCCCAAATACTTTGGTCTCAGGACCCTTGTAAACTTTTTTTTTGGAGGGGTCACACCTGGCAGCGCTCAGGGGTTATTCCTGGCTCTACGCTAGGAAATCGCTCCTGGCAGGCTTGGGGGACCATATGGGATGCCGGGATTTGAACCACCGTCCTTCTTGATGCAAAGCAAACGCCCTACCTCCATGCTATCTCTTCGGCCCCCCCTTGTTAACTCTTAAAAGGGTTGATATTTAGGGGCCGGAGTAATAGCACAGCGGTAGGGAGTTTGCCTTGCACGTAGCCAACCCAGAACAGACCTGGGTTCGATCCCCAGTGTCCCATATGGTCCCCAGAGCCAGGAGCAATTTCTGAGCGTATAGCCAGGAGTAACTCCTGAGTGCCACTGGGTAGGCCAAAAACAAAACAAAAGAAAGGGTTGATATTTAATGAAAATAAACTTATAACTTCGGGGCCGGGCGGTGGCACTAGAGGTAAGGTGCCTGCCTTGCCTGCGCTAGCCTTGGACCGACCGTGGTTCGATCCCCCGGCATCTCATATGGTCCCTCAAGCCAGGAGCAACTTCTGAGCGCATAGCCAGGAGTAACACCTGAGCGTTACTGAGTGTGGCCCAAAAACCAAAAAAAAAAAAAAAAACAACTTATAACTTGAGACCTTTGCCTTGCATGCAGAAGGTCAGTGGTTCGAATCCTGGCATCCCATATGGTCCCCTAAGCCTGTGAGGAGTGATTTCTGAGCATAGAGCCAGGGGTAACCCCGGAGCACTGCTGGGTGTGACCCCCCAAAAAAAAGAATATTCTTTTAGGGAGCTGGAGAAATAGCATGGAGGTACGGAGTTTGCCTTGCATGCAGAAGGATGGTGGTTCAAATCCTGGCATCCCATATGGTCCCCTGTGCCTACTAGGGGGAATTCCTGAGCATAGAGCCAGGAGTAACCCCTGAGTGCTGCTGGGTGTGACCCAAACACACACACACACACACACACACACACACACACACAAAAGAATATTATTTTAGGGCTGGAAAGATAGAACAGTACATGGTCAATCCAGGTTCAATCTCATTTGGTCCCCTGGAGACCATCACAAGTAGTCCCTGAGCACAGATCCAGGAGTAAGCCCTGCCGGATATGGCTCAAAAACAAGTTTGTTTTTTTTTTTTTTTGGTTTTTGGGCCACACCCGGTAACGCTCAGGGGTTACTCCTGGCTATGCGCTCAGAAGTTGCTCCTGGCTTGGGGGACCATATGGGACGCCGGGGGATCGAACCGCGGTCCGTCCAAGGCTACCGCAAGCAAGGCAGGCGCACCTTACCTTTAGCGCCACCGCCCGGCCCCTCAAAAACAAGTTTTAAAAAGTATTTTGTTCTAACCAGAGCAATAGCACAGCAGTAGTGTTTGCCTTCAATGCGGCTGACCAGGACAGATCTGGGTTCAATACCTGTATCTCATATGTTCCCCCAAGACTGCCAGGAGAAATTTCTGAGAGTAGAGCCAGCAGTAACCCTGAGTGCCGCTGAGTGTGGCCCAAAAACAAACAAACAAACAAAAAAGTATTTTGTTATTGTGATAGGGGGCTGTACAAACTGTTGGCCCCAGTCATGCAGGGTCAAAGGGCTGAGGCAGAGTCAAGACCAAACTTAGGGTTGTTCTCATGCCAGCCTTGTGATCTACTGCTTGAGTCATATCCATGGGTTCTCATCAAGGATATTTTTTTCTTTTTTTTTTCCTCCTGGCAGGCTCAGTGGACCATATGGGATGTCAGGATTCGAACCACCATCCTTCTGCATGCAAAGCAAACACCCTACCTCCATGTTATCTCTCTGGCCCCTCACAAGGATATTCTTAAGTGAAATTGGTTTTACTGTGAGGTAATGAGCAATATGGAGTGAGCAACCTGATGTCTACTATGCAATTTGGAGCCATTGTTTGGAGCTTGACATCAAAGTGTTAAACATTTTTTTGCAAGTTTTTTTGTAAAACGTTGGCTGAATTTCCAGTGTCCCCAGTTCTTTTGCAGTCACTTATTCTCCAAATGTTCCATTGTTCACCCCTACTCTAATGCCTTTTATCTAAACAAGTCTGTATTATCTTGTTTCTGAAAATTCTGATTTTAGTAATATTTAGAAGCACTATCTAAAAGGTCCACGGTGTTTCCATAGTGTTTCCAGCTGAGAAACAAAACAAAACAAAACAGTGGCTTCGAATCCAGCTTTTTAAACTATGGTAGTGGTGAAAGTTTTTAAAATATGCATTTAAATAAATGTATTTATAAGTTGTTATTTTGTATACTCAGGTATATTCAGGCTGTTTTTTGTTTTGTTTTGTTTTGGTTTTTTTGGGTCACACCCAGCAGTGCTCAGGGGTTACTCCTGGTTCTATGCTCAGAAATCGCTCCTGGCAGGTTCAGGGGACCATATGGGATGCCAGGATTCGAACCACTGACCTTCTGCATAAAGGCAAACGCCTTACCTCCATGCTATCTCTCTGGCCCCATTTGGGCTTTTTTTTACACTGATATATTTAAGTTCTCAAAAAACTCCTTGGGCATGGGGCCAAAGAAAGCTCAATGGGCTGGAGTACATGCCTTGTATACAAGATACCTAGGTTAATGGTTGGCTATACATGGTTCCCAACGCTCAGAGCCTAACATAGTCCCTAAGCACCACCAGGTGTGACCTCAAAGCAAAGCAAAACAAAAATCAAACAAAAAAGCATTTTTGGTGAGTCAGAGAGATAGTACAGTGAGTAAAGTGTTTGCCTTGTACACGTTTGACTCATGTTCAATCACTGGCATCCCATTTGGTTTCCTGAGCTGCACCAGAAATGATCCTTGAGTGCAGAGCCAGGAGTAAGGCCTGAGCACCTCCAGGTCTGACCAAACCAAACCAAAAACCAAAAATCAAAACAACACGATCCCCCCCCCTTAATATTAATATTTCTTAGAAAGAAAAGAGTCCCTAGTAGAAAACATTTAAAAATGTTACATTTGCCTTGCATGTGGCTGACCCAGGTTTTATCCTCAGCATCCCATCTCCCGAGCCTGCCAGGAGTAATTTCTGAGTGTGGAGCCAGGAGTAATCCGTGAGTGCCGCTGAATGAGGCCCAAAAACAAACAAACAAAAAAATTTTTTTGTTTTTTTGGGTCACACCCGGCAGTGCTCATGGGGTTATTCCTGGCTCTATGCTCAGAAATCGCTCCTGGCAGGCTCAGGGGACCAAATGGGATGTTGGGATTCAAACCACCGACCTTCTGCATAAAAGGCAAATACCTTACCTCCATGCTATCTCTCCAGCCCCACAAACAAAAAAATTAAGCTTTCCTTTAGACAGCATAAGACAAGCAGATATGAAAAATGCCCCCAAGACGTTCTAAGGCCAGTGGGCTAAATAGTGGCCAAGTCTAAACTGTCTGTATATCTTGGCATCATCACAGGCAAGAAGCAAGATCCTGGAGACACTGCAGTCTGTGAAACCCTTCTGTGTAATGCCCAGCACCACAAGCAAGACATAGCCACAAATGAAGGCATGCGACCCCCAGTAAATCTCACAACCAAATGATATGCTAGCGCCAAAGACAGGAAGTGCGTCCTGCCAAGTGTATATGTAAGCACCATAGTGACTCTTAGGGGGTGTCACATGCAGAAGGGAGAGCACTGCAGCCAGATGGGACTGTCTAGGCAGTATACATTAGTATGTGAGTCCTACAGTTTGGTGGTATGTCACACACACACACACACACACACACACACACACACACACCCATCACTGCAACAACACAAGGATGAAAGGGGATTGTGTCTGGCTTCTTTAAGTCATTATTTTGAGATTTATCCATGTTCTTGTGCCTGTTAAGTTCATTATTTCTTTTGGGAAGAGGGTGGACCACAGCTGAAAGTACTTGGGAGCTACTCCTCACTCTGTGTTAATGTTCATTTCTCCGTTTCCAGCATTGAGGATTAAACTGGGATCAGTTGCATGCAGGACAAGAGCATTAACCCCAGTATCATCTCTCCAGCCCTATCTAGTTCATTGTTTCTTATTACTGAGTATGCTCTATTGTAAGTATTTATTTTTATGTATCATGTTTGTTTCTAAGTTTGTAACTATTAAAAATAAACTTTTGGGACTGGAGAGATAGCACAGCGGTGTTTGCCTTGCAAGCAGCCGATGCAGGACCAAAGGTGGTTGGTTCGAATCCCGGTGTCCCATATGGTCCCCCGTGCCTGCCAGGAGCTATTTCTGAGCAGACAGCCAGGAGTAACCCCTGAGCACTGCCGGGTGTGACCCAAAAACCAAAATAAATAAATAAATAAATAAATAAATAAATAAATAAATAAATTTTCATGAACAAGTTTTTGTGTGGACATTTATCTCTATTTGTCTTGGGTGAATACTTAGGAGTGGAATCATTCTAAAAGTATTTGAATGGATCAAATTTCCAAAAGCTACTTTTCAAAGTGAGTATACCATTTTTCACACCGACCAGCGGTGTATAAGTGTTCCAGTGGTTGAAGATTCGAATTAATGTTTTGTATTGTTATTTAAATATTAGACATCCTAATAAATGTTCAGTTGTATCTCACTGTATTTTCATTTTTCTTTTCTTTTCTTCTTGAAAGGGCAGTTTGATGAACACACCAAGTGGTGTTTGGGACTAATCCAGACTCTAGGCTTAGGAGTGACTCTTAGCAGTTCTTGGGGACTATATTTGGTGTAGGGGATAGGATTGGATTGGTCACATGCAAAACAAGCACCTTACCTCTGCATTATCTTTCCAGCTCACTGTTTTTATTTATTTGTTTGTTTGTTTGGTTCTGGGGCATATGTGGCAGCTCTTAAGCGTAACTCCTAGCAGGCTCGTAGTATTATATGGGATGCTGGAGATCCTATATGATTGATTTTGTGCAAGGCAAATACCCTATTCACTATGCTATTGCTCAATCCCATGTTTGGCAACGCTCAGGTTTACTCCTGGCTCTGTGCTCAGAAATCACTCCTGGCAGGCACAGGGTACAAGGATTCGAACCACCATCCGTCCTTTATTAGTTGCTTGCAAGGCAAACACCCAAATGCTGTGCTATCTCTCTGGCCCCCATGTTTTTATTTATTCATTTATTTTGGTTTTTGGGGCCATACCCAATGATGCTCAGGGGTTACTCCTTGCTATGCGCTCAGAATTCGCTCCTGGCTTGGGGGATCATATGGGACGCCAGGAGATAGAACCACGGTCCATTCTAGGCTAACTCCCTACCACTGTGCCACCACTCTGGCCCATTTTTCCTTTCCTTTTTTTTTTTTTTTTTTTTTGGTTTTTGGTGTTGCCCCATGTGTTGGGTCCCGTTTACACCTTTGTTGATTGTTTGAGTATCCGCAAAGAGCTCCCAGAATGAGAAATTGGTTCCCATCCCCTTGTCCCCTCTTTGGGGGGGGGGGGTGATCTTGGTAAGATTTATCCGCAGCAAATAATCCACACGGACAGGAGGGTTAAGGGTTAAAAAGTTGGGTGAAGGGAGGAGTCCTTTGTCAGCCTGTTGCTAGTTCCAAAACACCTGGAGCCAGCCAGCCAACTCTGGCAAAAGATTCCCCCCAACGCCAGGAACCTAAGCTATTTATTTGGCTCTCAACAGCGCCCCACCTGGAGGGTCAAGGTGAGACAACAGGCAAAGGATAATCTTATGGAAATATTTTCATATACAACACTTGGGTCACACCCAGCAGTGCTCATGGGTTACTCCTGGCTTTATGCTCAGAAATCGCTCCTGGCAGGTTCCGGGGACCATATGGGATGCCGGGACTCCAACCGCTGACCTTCTGCATGCAAGGTAAACGCCTTATCTCCATGCTATCTCTTAGGCCCCCATTTTTATTTTCTTAGTCTGTTATAGAGTTGAAGATATTTTCATGGTGATGCCATTCCCTGCACCCCCCATTTAAATATCTATTTGTTTCACTTAAAAAAACTGAATTGTGGGGACTGGATAATACAGTGTGTAAGGCACTTGCATGCAGCCAATTCACATTCCATCCCCAATGTTCTATCTGGTCGCTCTCCTAGCATCACCAGGAATAATTCTTTTTTTGTTTGGTTGTTTGGTTGTTGTTGTTTTTTTTTTGTTGTTGTTACTCTTGGCTCTGTGCTCAGAAATCACTCCTGGCAAGCTCAGGGGACCATATAGGGTGCTGGGAATTGAATCTGGGTTCGTTCCAGGTTGGCCACGTGCAAGGCAAATACCCTATCACTGAGCTATCACTCTAGCCCCACCAGGAATAATTCTTGAGCATGGAACCACAAAGTACTAAATTGCTGGGTGTGGGTGGTCCCCCAAATAATATTCTAAAAGCTCAAAAACCATCAAACTGGGTTGTGGGCCCAGAGAGATTGTACAACTGGTTGAGTATTTGTTCTTGCACATGACTTGGATTTGATCTCTAGCACCATCTATGATTCCCAGTAAAACAACGAGTGATCCCTGAGCACAGAGCCAGGAGAAAGCACTGAGAACCATTAAGTGTGTCCTCTCTCCCTAAACAAACAAACAACCTTACCATAGTAACAAAAAACCAAACCTGGGTTATAATCACTAATAGAGAAACCAAAACACTACTCAAAAGACTAAAACAAAAGGCCAGAAGAAGAATACTCTTCAAGAAAAATCAAGGAGGAAAACACTCCTAAGTACATTCTATAAAGCCAATAGCTCTCTGAAGTCTGCCCTCAAAAGAACAGCCCAATAAATAATTACAAAAATCTACAAATAAAGCTAACAGTTAATATGCAAAAACTTCAACAAAACATATGCAACAACACACTAAGAGTGTTTTATTCCAGGGGCCGGGCGGTGGCGCTAAAGGTAAGGTGCGCTTGCCTTGCCTGCGCTAGCTTTGGACGGACCGCGGTTCGATCCCCCGGTGTTCCTTATGGTCCCCCAAGCCAGGAGCAACTTCTGAGCGCATAGCCAGGAGTAACCCCTGAGCGTTACCGGGTGTGGCCCAAAAACCAAAAAAAAAAAAAAAAAGAGTGTTTTATTCCAGGGATGTCAGAGTAGTTCAAAATAGGCAAATCAATTTGTGTAATATATCATATCAACTAAAAGAAAGAGAAATCACCTGATCATACCCAAGAGATGCTAAAAAGACATTTTATAACTTCAATATCCATTCATGATATAAAATTAAATATATTGAGAATATATGAAACATGCCTCAGCCTGTCAAAACAACAAATATCTTCAAATTCATTATTGAAAAGCTAAAGCCTTTTCACTTATATATATATATATATATATTTTTTTTTTTTTTTTGGTTTTTCGGGCCACACCCATTTGATGCTCAGGGGTTACTCCTGGCTAAGCGCTCAGAAATTGCCCCTGGTTTGGGGGACCATATGGGACGCCAGGGGATCAAACTGCGGTCCTTCCTTGGCTAGCGCTTGCAAGGCAGACACCTTACCTCCAGCGCCACCTCTCCTGCCCCTTCACTTATATCTTAAATAAGAGAAGAATATCAACTCTTACCACAATTTTTCTTTGTTTTTCTTTTTTGGGGGATTGGGGGGGCTACACCCAGGTACACAGGGCCAACCCCTGGCTCTGTGCTCAAGGCTTATTTATACCTGTTAGTCCTTGTGCTGGAAATAAAACATGGGCCAACTGCATACAAAGCATTGAGTTATCTTCTCAGCCCAATATATATTTTCTTAAAAGGCACACCTGGATACTTAGGAGTTACTTCCAGTTTGATGCTTGGGGTCACTCCTAGAGGTGCATAAGAGACCATTTGGTGCTGGGGGGACCAGGTGCTTCTAGGCCTCTTACATGCAAAGCATTCCACTCAAATCTACTTGGATGTGCTAGAAAGAGAAATTAAACAAGATAAAAGTGTGGGGGGAGAGTAATCTAGATTCTGGAAATGTGACTCTGTGGTAGAATGCCTACTTCAGGTTCTCTGAGAACCTGTCAAAGAGAGACTTGGTTAATTTTTGGGACAACACACACACACACACACACACACACACACATTCACTCACTCACTCACTCAAGTGCCACAGGTGCAAGTGCATGCATATGATATCCAGTAATTCTACCTCTTGTCATCTATCCCTAGGACTCTAAACAGAAAAATATTCAGAAAATACTTTTGCACCCCTATGTTCATTGCAACACTATTTACAATAACCAAAATCTGGAAACAACCCAAATATCTAATATAGCTGGTTAAAGAAACTGTGGTTCATATACACAGTGAAGCCCTAACAAAAGAGATAATTATAAAATTTGGGACTATATGGATGGATCTGAAGAGTATCATATTAAGTGAAGTTAGAGGGAGAGAAACATGGAATGATCTCTTTCATATGCAGGATATAAAGAAGTATAGTAGTTAAACAAGTGACCAAAAAAATAGAAACTGATAACTGGAGGCCAGAACAGTAACATAGCAGTAGGGCATTTGCCTTGCATGGGGTCGACCGGGGCAGATCAGGGTTCAATCCCCGGCATCCCATAAGTCCACTGAACCTGTCATGAATGATTTCTGAACACAGAGCCAGTAATAACGCCTGAGCGCCACAGGGTGTGGCCCCAAACCAAAACTAAATAAATAAATCACTGGTCCTGTTATTAATTTGTTTGTTTTTGGGTCACACCCTGTGGCACTCAAGGGTTACTCCTGGCTCTGTGCTCAGAAATTGCCCCTGGCAGGCATAGGGGACCACACAGGGTGCTAGGATTTGAACCATGATCCCTACTAGATAGGCTGCATGCAAGGCAAATGCCCTACCACTGTACTATCTCTCCAGCCATAATTAAAAAAAAAACATTTTAAAGACTTCTATATAAGGGTTAGAGCAATAATAGTACAATAGGTAGGATGACTGCCTTGCACACAGTCAACCCAGATTTGATCTCTGGCATCCCATATGGTCTGCTGAGCATCTCCAGGAGTGATTTCTAAGTGCAGAGCCAGGTGTAACCCCTAATCACTGCCAGATTAAAACCCAAAACCAAAATTAAACAGACATGCAGAAGGATGGTGGTTCGAATCCCAGCGTCCCATATGGTCCCCCGAGCCTGCCAGAAGCAATTTCTGAGCGTAGAACCAGAAGTAATCTCTGAGCACTGCCGGGTGTGAACCAAAAACCAAAAACCAACCAACCAAACAAACAAACAAAACCACAGACAAAAAGTTTCTATACCATGAAATGAAATATGACGAAAACTAAAAAGGCAAGATAACATCTGAGAAATGATATTTGTGCATTGTATATTTGACAAGGAATCGACATCCAAAAATATAAAAAAAATCCTTCACACAACTTCATAACAAAAAAATCAAGAAGTTCGGGGCCAGAGAGATAGCATTGTGGTAAGGCATTTGCCTTTCATGCAGAAGGTCAGTGGTTCGAATACTGGCATCCCATATGGTCCCCTGAGCCTGCCAGGAGCGATTTCTGTGTGTAGAGCCAGGGTTAACCCCTGAGCGCTGCTGGGTGTGACACAAAAACAAACAAAAAAAATCAAGAAGTTCAATAAAAATGAACATAAAAGGGGCCAGAGAGATAGCACAGTGTAGGATGTTTGCCTTGAGTGCAGCTGATCAAGGATTGACGGTGGTTTGGCATCCCATATGATCCCCTGTGTCTGTCAGGAGTGACTTCTGAGTGCAGAGCCAGAGTAACCCCTGAGGGCCGCCGGATGTGAACTCCCCCAAAAATAACATAAAAGAGTTGGAGCAATTGTACAACAAGTAGGGCACTTGACTTGCAAGTGGCTGACCTAGGCTCAATCTCTGGCATCTCATCAGGCTCTGAGAACACAAGCACAGATGGTTGTGGCTCCCCAAACCAAAAACAAAATAAAAAGGACAAAAGATTTAAGTAGGCATTTTTTTCTTTTTGTTTTGTTTTGTTTTGTTTTTCAGGTCACACCCGTTTGATGTTCAGGGATTACTCCTGGCTAGCGCTCAGAAATTGCCCCTGGCTTGGGGGGACCATATGGAACGCTGGGGGATCAAACCGTGGTCCTTTCCTTGGCTAGCACTTGCAAGGCAGACACCTTACCTCTAGCGTCACCTCGCCGGCCCATAAGTAGGCATTTTACTGATTGCAGTAAATTGTTAAATATTGTGTCTCGTAGAAGGTAGGTTGTCAATAAATTTTTTGCTGAATGAGCCTATCAATAAATAAAATAAAAGAGCCTAAAAGGGGGCTGGAGAGATAGCATGGAGGTAAGGCTTTTACCTTTCATGCGGGAGGGTGGTTCGAATCCTGGCATCCCATATGTTCCCCAGAGCCTGTCAGGAGCGATTTCTGAGCATAGAGCCAGGAGTAACCCCTGAGCGCTGTCGGGTGTGACCAAAGACAAACAAACAAAAAACCAAAACAACAACAACAACAAAGATAAAAAGAGCCTAAAAATACTACAGCAGGTAGGATGTTTGCCATAAATGCAGCAGACCTAGGTTAGATCCTGACATCCCATATGATCCCTTAAAACTTCCAGGAATGGGCCCGGAAAGATAGCACAGTGGTGTTTGCCTTGCAAGCAGCCGATCCAGGACCAAAGGTGGTTGGTTCGAATCCCGGTGTCCCATATGATCCCCCATGCCTGCCAGGAGCTATTTCTGAGCAGACAGCCAGGAGTAACCCCTGGGCAACGCCGGGTGTGGCCCAAACAAACAAACAAACAAACAAACAAAAAAAAAACAAAAAAAAAACTTCCAGGAATAATTCCTAAATACAGAGCTAGGAATAACCCTTGAGCACAGCCAGGTGTAACCCCCTTTCCTCAAAAAATAAAAATATATAGCATGTTCCTAATATATATCAGTATTTTTCTCTCTATCCCCTTGCCTATCGTAACATGAATTGTTTGTAAGAAAGAAATTAGATTGATGTAAATTATATATTTCCTTTTGAAAATAACAAATTCTTTTTTGCATTGTCAGGTATTGGGGGAAAAAAACCATTTTTATTTTGAGCTATTGCCGGCAGTTCTGAATAGACCATGTGTTGTGGAGATCAAATCCAGGCCCCTCCACATGCAAACCATGCACTTCAGCCCTTTGAGCTAATACCCAATCTGTGATAAAAATTTCCCATTTTTGAAAGAAATTTATTGGAAGAAGAATGGGGAAGAGGAGAAAGAGAAGTTTGACTTTGAGAATCACACCTGATAGTTCTCCATGATCATTTCTGGTGAACTTGGGAGACCATATGGAGTCCCAGGGATAGAACTTCAGGTTGGCTGCATGCAAGGCAAGCATTGTTAGGGTTCAAGTTGATACCCAAGTTGGCACTGAGAGTCAAAGATCACCTTCAATAATGCAAGGTGCAAATGGGAGTTTATTCGGTTAACCAAGGCCTGGGCCTCATCCAACTAGGGAGTTGAGTCAAATTTTCAAGCAGTTTATGTAGAAATCACAAGCAGTAACAGTATACTCATTTCATTGTAAGGTTGTCTTAATCACTGATTTTTCTGGTTCAACTTTGGTTGTCTAGGAATACTCTGATTCAAACCCTGGCTGTCAAGAGAGCCTTATCAGATAGAGCATTCCAAGCTCACTCAACTTCTAGTTCCTTATTCCTGAAGGGCACCAACTTTGGTTTTATTTCTGAGTTAACACTTTCTCTGCCTTCAGCTAGGAGTGGAAAAGTACACGTTATTAGGGTTTGGGCATGTCTTAGAGTTACTTATTATGGACTTGGGGGGATCTTGGTTCTTTTTTTGAGGGGGGAGGTCACACCCGGCAGCGCTCAGGGGTTACTCCTGGCTCTACACTCAGAAATCGCTCCTGGCAGGATCAGGGGACCATATGGGATGCGAGGATTCGAACCACCGTCTTTCTGCATGCAAGGCAAACACTCTACCTCCATGCTATCTCTCCAGCCCCAGGAATCTTGGTTCTTACAGCACCCACCCTGCCTGCTGTGCTATCTCTCTGTACCCAGCTCCTGTGTTTCTTAAAGCAGTTTCTACTGCAAATAGAAACAAAAGGAGAATAAGCAGGGCAAGATTAGAGATATGGGGATCGGACAGATAGCATGGAGGTAAGGCACTTGCCTTGCATGCAGAAGGACGGTGGTTCAAATCCCGGCATCCCATATATGGTCCCCGAGCCTGCCAGGAGCAATTTCTGAGTGTAGAGCCAGGAGTTATTTCTGAGTGTAGAGCCAGGAGTAACCCCTGAGCACGGCCGGGTGTGACCCAACCCCCCCCCCCAAAGATTAGAGATATGGGCATAAGCAAAAAAATGAGCACCATGGAGTGTCTGGAGGATGAAAGGATTGATCTGAGTGGAGTCTGATTACCTGGATGACCTAGGCTTTGTTAGAGCTGGACTCCAGAAGATAATAATTTCCCTCATTTTAATTGCCCAAATGTTTGAAACATAATGAAGAAATGTGCTGACAAATAATACATTTTTCTTGAATGCAGCTGACCTATGATTTTTTGGCCTCCAGCAGCCCATATGCTCCTCTAAGCACCATCAGGACGAACCTGGAATGCAGAGCTAGCCCAACAAACAACAACAACAACAAAATGAAAAGAAATACTTTCTCATCCACTTTTGTTAAAGAGGTATAAAGTGGAGGGAGACTTCAGCCTTACACTGGAATCCTGCAGTAGGTGTTGGATTATTGAATCCTACCCTACTCAGTATTTGTTCTCCACCCTAGGGTGTGATCTGGTGATTGGATTACTGGGTCCCTCCATACATAGTATTTGTTCTCTACCCTAGTGTAGGGTTTCCTTTTTCTTTCTTTCTTTCTTTCTTTCTTTCTTTCTTTCTTTCTTTCTTTCTTTCTTTCTTTCTTCTTTCTTTCTTTTTTTTCTTCTTTCTTTCTTTCTTTTCTTTCTTTCTTTCTTTCTTTCTTTCTTTTCTTTCTTCTTTCTTTCTTTCTTTCTTTCTTTCTCTCTCTCTCTCTCTCTCTTTCTTCTTTCTTCTTCCTTCCTTCCTTCCTTCTCTCTCCCCTTTCTTTCTTTCTTTCTTTCTTTCTTTCTTCTTTTCTTTCTTTTTTCTTTCTTCTTTTTCTTTTCTTTCTTTCTTTCTTTCTTTCTTTTCTTTCTTTTCTTTCTTTCTTTTTTTCTTTCTCTCTCTCTCTCTCTCTCTATCTCTCTTTCTTTCTTTCTTTCTTTCTTTCTTTCTTTCTTTCTTTCTTTCTTTCTTTCTTTTTCTTGGTTTTTGGGTCACATCCAGCAGTACTCAGGGGTTACTCCTGGTCTGTGCTCAGAAATCGCTCCTGGTAGGCTCAGGGGACCATGTGGGATGCCAGGATTCGAACCACCGTCCTTCTGCATGCAAGGCAAATGCCTTACCTCCATGCTATCTCTCCGGCCCGGCAATTTTCCTTCCTTCCTTCCTTCCTTCCTTCCTTCCTTCCTTCCTTCCTTCCTTCCTTCCTTCCTTCCTTCCTTCCTTCCTTCCTTCCTTCCTCCTCCCTCCCTCCCTCCCTCCCTCCTTCCTTCCTCCCTCCCTTCCTCCCTCCTTCCCTCCCTTCCTCCCTCCCTCCCTCCCTTCTTCCTTTCTTTCTTTCTTTTTTCCCCTTTGGTTTTTGGGCGCCACACAGCGGCTGTCAGGGGTTACTCCTGGCTCTGCACTCAGAAATCTCTTCTGGCAGGCTCGGGGACCAAAGGATCCCGGGGACCCATCCCAGGTCAGCAGAGTGCAAGGCAAAGCTCCACTCCCTCTTTCTTTTTGGTGGAGGAGAGAACTTTGGTGGAGGAGGGAACTATTCTGACCTCATAAAAAGCAAGGCAAGAGAGCTCTATGGCTAAACTACATCCACGCCTGCATGTTGCTTGCATAAAAAGCTCTCAAAGACTTCAGGCTTCGAACTAGTTTCTGATCGCCACGCCCACTTCGACCTTTTGCTCCGAGCCACGCCTCCCGCAATGAACTCCATTTCCCAACATGCTCCGGGCTCCTGGAGGTCGGCAGCCTTTATGACTCGTTTGCACAGCATTCTGGGAGTTGTAGTTCAGTTTAATTCCCCTTTCTGCAATCTCTAAGGCTGGGAAACTACCACTCCCGTGAGACCTTGCGTCGCTCCGCCCCCTGCTTGCGTCATCGAACGCGCCGCGGCAGCCATGTTGGACGTGGCCAGCACTGGGGCCGGCACCAGGGCTTGCTTAATCAGCTGTCACGATGCTGGGGTCTCTGGTGTTGAAGAGAACAACGCCGGCGTCCAGGTTTCTTCTCCAGCTGCTTAGATCCTCATCGCCCCGGAGCCATGGAGGGGTCTCCGGCCGGCGTATATCCACCGGGGACCTTGGGGAGGCTCAATGCACCAGGAGGGCAGCTGTGGAGGAGGGATGCCATGGACCATCTACCGCCTTGCTCACCCGAGGAGGAGAGTCAGTAACCGCGGGGACCCAGGCAGGAAGCGTAGAGATCCAGTGCCTTGCAGCTGCCACACGGAAACACCTTCCTAGTCTGCAAGAAACACTCCCCGGACAGGACTGGAGTGGGGTCCCCAACAGAGCCGGCCTGGGAGTATGGGCCCTAGCCACTGCGCTAGTGGCTCACTGTTACAGCAAGAGCCCGTCCAACAAGGGTGATTATCGGGGTTGTCTGGGTGGGGGTGTTGCCCTGACCTCGTGTCTTAGGAGGGTGATAGCAGAGCCCCGATCCTGCAGGCTTTCAGAAATCATCAGTCAGGAGCCTATCTCTGGTTGTCCTGGAGAGTGCAGGGCCTCTAAATTGTGTATTTCCCTTTAGATGTGCCCCCCTCGTCCATCTGTACAATGGGAGCATTTTATGCCCTAATGTTGGCATCCAGTTCCTATCTGAGAGGTCTCTAGGAAACCGTAGTGTGTTAAGGGGAAACCCCTAGATGGTTTAGAGAAAGTTGCTTCATCTTGGCGAGTGGTGTGAGAAGGTAAGGAAAGAGCCATGCCAGCAGTGCCACCACACACACCCTTTTCCCCCTCTTGGCCTTAGGTTTCCCATTACACAGTGAAGAGTGACTTTTCTAAACGGTCCCATGGCAGGACTTGAGTTTAGACTCCTACTTCAGGGTCTGAGGCTATCTGATTTCCAAGGTTTTTGAAGATCTGGTTTCAGACCTGAGGTGATGTTGCCATGTGGTGTAGTTGGCAGAAGAAAGATAGATCCTCGGAGACTCAAAGCTGCCCCAAGGGAGTGTGCTGACCTAGATTGGGAACACCCCTGGGCACCTGGAGCAGGCTGAGACCTAGTTCTGACCTACTCTGTTGGTCTGAGGTTGGGTAGTGTTCATGGAGCCTGTGGCAGCCAATTCTGAGGCCTTGCACAGGACAGCTGGCAGGACTCCCAAGTAAGAGAATGTGATGTGGAAAGGGATTGCTTTACTTATCCAGTAGGTGAGCAACTCTAAGGTCCTTGGTCTGCAAGTGGGCGCCTCTAGGATTTGCTTTTAGTTTGTTTTGGGGGTTCCACACCCTGCGGCGCTCAGGGGTTACTCCTGGCTCTGCACTCAGAAATCGCTCCCAGCAGGCTTGGGGGACCATATGGGATGTTGGATTTCGAATTCCGGGTTCGTCCCGAGTCAGCCACGTGCAAGGCAAACACTACTGCTGTGCTCTCTCTCCGGCTCTGGGATTTGCTTTTATCTATAGCTTATGGTCCTTTCATCTCACAATCAGATTGAAATCAAGAGACTCTTATGGACACCTTTAGATTTGCAGTATTTGCGGGTGTGATTCTTTGGGCCCTGACTGGGAGTAAGCATAGATCTCTTGCTTGATCAGATAACAGTTGCAGTGGAGGACAGGAGTTAGACTTCTCTGTATGGGGTGGCCTGATTACGGTGAGTAGGCAAGGACCACCAGGATGGTGGACCTGGCTGGAGGGTGAGGGGTCTTTGAAGAGAGGAGAGAGCAACTGAGGTAAGGCCTGGCTGTCAAACAGAGTCTTAAATTCTTACAGAAGACAGTGTGGAAGCTCAGGAAGATTTGGTGCAGGGGCTGTCCTGAGGCCAGTTCGTAGATGTATTGAAGGTGAGCTAGCTCAGATTTTGCCTTAGACGTTTCAGTCTGAACTTTGTGTCCTGTGCACCGCCATGGAGGGAGACCAGGGTCTGTTTATCAGAATAGATAATATGCCGAACTATGACTAATTTGCTGGTTGCCTTGCTGAGAGTAAGGTCATTCTGTGGCAGTACATTCCTGAAACCAGGAGGTCTGGACTGGTTTTTATCCTCATGCCTACCATGAGCTTTCCTGAGCTGCTCCTTTTCTGCAGAGGGAGGGGAGCAGGGACTCTGATTTCAGAATGATCTTCATAGAGCGTGCAAGGCACAGAGTGGACTGAAGCCCAGGACAAGTGCAAATCAGTTACTTATCCTTGTGGGATTGATGAGAAAACTGAGGCTCACATTGCTGGGTGGTACTTGCTGTAGGAGGTAAACAGCAGAGGTGGGACGAGCCCAGAGGCCCAGATGTGGGTAGACCCAACTCTCTTACCCAACTGCACTGCTACTACTTTGCAGAGGGATCATTAGGTCACTGAACCTGTGACTCCAGGTTATTAGTCTCTCTCCGGCAGCGTGGGAGCCAGTCTAGTTAGGAGTCTTTTTGGTGCCCAGCAATGGGGTTCAGCGCCTGTTAACAAGGAGGGCTCCATGGACTCCTGATACTGCACTTAAAAAACACTTGACCCTAGCTGTTACTTTGGAATTTTCACGCACCTTGCTGTTTTTCTTTGTAGCCACAAGGTGGCGCCAACAGCCCATGCCGCACGACCAGGCCCTATTGAGCGCTGTGGTTGATTCCTGGGAGTTGCAACCTTCCGCTCTGGGTCGTCCTTCCCGGGGCTTGGCATTGGGTTTTTTTTTTTCCAAGCATCATTTTAATTCGATGTCCTTTTAAGACTGCCTAGGCCACTATCATTGCCTCCACTCTACAGGGAAGGTGGCAAGAAGGAGATGGTGTGTGTTGGCCTCTTTCCAAGCTGGCCCCTCAGAGAGTCCATTCCCCACTGTCCCTCCAGATCCTGCACTTCCAGCTGGGCCTGTGATCTCCCACCTCAAGATTCATAACTAGGGGTCAGAGATATAGCACAGCGGTAAGGCATTTGCCTTAGACGCAGGAGAATGGTGGTTCGAATCCCAGCATCCCATATGGTACCCCAAGCCTGAACAGAAGCGATTTCTGAGCATAGAGCCAGAAGTAACCCCTGAGCGCTGCTGGGTTGTGACCCCCCCCCCAAAATAAAAAAAAATAAAAAGATTCATAACTAGTCCTAGAAACGAATGATGGAGAGAAGGTGAGATGAGCATATGACCTTAATAGTTACAGAAACTAGAGATGGGGTTTGATAGGGAGTGAAGGGAGGATTTGCTTTGAGCCAGGATTTCCCTAACTCGCCCATGTAAGAGGAGCTATGAGCACTATACTTTGAGCATGGGCTCAGGGATCAGAAGATGTGGAAGAAGAGTTCAAGGGCTGCTCTGTGGGCTGGGCTAGGGACTTTGGGTTTCCCCATCTTGACTCCTGTGTCCAGTGTAGGACCATGTTTGTTTGTTTGTTTGTTTGTTTGTTTCTTTCTTTCTCTTTCTTTTCTTTTCTTTCTTTCTTTCTTTCTTACTCTTTCTCTTTCTTTCTTCTTTCTTTCTTTCTTTCTTTCTTTCTTCCTTCCTTCCTTCCTTCCTTCTTCCTTTCCTCTCTCTCCCTCCCTCTTTCTTTCCTTCTTTCTTCTTTCTTTTCTTTCTTTCTTCTTTCTTTCTTTTCTTTCTTTCTTTCTTTCTCTCTTTCTTCTTTCTTTCTTTCTTTCTTTTCTTTCTTTCTTTCTTTTCTTTCTTCTTTCTTTTCTTTCTTTCTGCATTTTGGGCCACACCCAGTGACGCTCAGGGGTTACTCCTGGCTATGCACTCAGAAATTGCTCCTGGCTTGGGGGACCATATGGGACACTGGGGAATTGAACCGTGGTCATTCCTAGATTAGTGTGTGCAAAGCAAATGCCCTACCACTTGTGCCACTGCTCCGGCCCCAGGACCATGTTTTTTTTGTTGTTGTTGTTGGTTTTTGGGCCACACCCGGTGACGCTCAGGGGTTACTCCTGGCTATGCACTCAGAAGTCACTCCTGGCTTGGGGGGACCATGTGGGACCCCAGGGGAACCGTGGTCTGTCCTAGGCTAGTGCGGGCAAGGCAGATGCCTTACCGCTTGCGTCACAGCTCCAGTCCCTGGACCATGTTTCTGAGGCACCTGCACCCTGCTGTCCTGTTGGCTCACAGAAAACCCAGTGGGTGGTCCCAGGTGGGGTTCTGACTAGTGCCCCCCTCTCTCTTTAGATTCAGCCCTGGTGGAAGCTGCTCGTGCCAACAATGTTCAAGAAGTGGAGAGGTGAGTGTGGGCCCCCCACCTTCCCAGACAGTGCTCTCAGAGCCGTAGAGGGCTGAGTAGGGTGAGTGCTTTCCTCTGGTCATAAGCCTCTTCCCACCTCAGTATAGTCCTTGAATCCAGAGCTCTTCACTCCTTGCAGGTGAAGAGTCTATTCCTTCTCTCAGAGCCCTCTGCGGAGTGGTTTTCCAAGGGTGTGGCATGGAGACCCTAAGTCCTGTGAGTTTTTAGGGAATCTTGCACTTGATTCTGGTTGTCTATGGAGCTAGGCCCATGCCTTTGCTGAGCCACCATGCAGGGGTAATTGGAGGGAACTAGGGAAGACTTCTTCCTCCAGGCTCCAGGGCTGTGGCATTGCCTTTGCCCTCAAGTCCCTTGAATTCCTTCTAGTGCTGGCAGGTGGGTTTCAGGTTGGTGTTTGGGCGGGGTTGTTTGGATTCTCCCCAGGGTACAGTATAATGTATGGAACACAGTGGGTCCATGTGGGATGCTCAGGTTGGGCAGAGGGCATCAGTCTGGGCTGTTGGTCAGGCATAGAGTTTGTCTTCAGTGAGCCAGGGCTCCCATGGGGCCTAATTGAAGCCCTTATAGGCTGTTGTGTAGACCTCAGTAGCTCTAAGACATTTCCTCTTCTGCCACTACAAGCACTAGAATTTTTGTAGGGCTGGGTAGCGCTCGAGTCAGGGGGTTGGGCCTCCTGGCAATTCTTAGTCCACCAGGCAGGCACTTCAATGTAAGGGCCTAGGATGTGTTGCTGCATGGGCCCTGGGGTGCTGAGGATCACCCTAGCCACTCTGGACATGCTTGGTGGCCTCCAGAACCATATCTTCCTGTGCTCGGGGAATGCATGGAGCTGATGATCAGACTTGGGTCAGCTACATGCAAGGTACCAACTTAACTGCTGTGCTGCCTCTGGCCCCCAGGTTCACACTTTAAACCGGAAGTTGGATGATACAGGGGGTGTAGGAGTTTGTGGGGATGTAGTCGAATACATTTGGTGCTCTCCTCTCATCCCTATCTAGCTGCTAGAACATGTGAGGTGTTGAAAGGCAGGCACACAGCCCCCCACCAAGACTTACTGCTTTGATTCCCTTTCATTTTATCTGCAGCATTATTATTGATTCTCAAGGGTGCTTTTGAGTATTAATGTTCAAGGCTTAGTTTTTAATAAACCACTTTTGGAAGTATGGGCTTGGAGTTGTTTTGCAACCAAATAAATATGATGGAGCAATGGTTTAATAAACATGTGATGATGCATCTTAAAAACCAAGTACAGATGTCAGCTCACTGCTATAAGAGCCATTCATAACTGCAAGCTGCGTCTTCCTTCCTTCCCCCACAAACGATGCACCTCGCCCCCACTGCTGCAGTGCACCAGAGGGAGCTGGTGGTTCCAGTCCTTGTAGGACTTAGCAGACCCTGAGTCTTGGGTTGGCAATTGCTCAGGGTCAGTGAAGTGCTGCAGCAGGTAGAGTAAATCCAAGGGGAAGCCGTATTTGCCCATCCCCACTGCGCCCCCAAATGCTGAACCATCACAGTTATTTCCTTTTTATTTTTTTTATAAATTATCTTTATTTAAATACCGTATGTATGATTACAATCATGTAAAGAACACCCCCCTTCACCAGTGCAGGATTCCCACCACCAATTTCCCGGATCTACCTACTCCACACCCCACCCACACCTGTACTCGAGACAGGCTTTCTTTTTCCCTCATTCATTCACATTGTTATGATTGTTTTCAGTGTAGTTATTTCTCTAACCGCACTTATCACTCTATGTGGTGAGCTTCATGTCATGAGCCGCACCTACATGGGAAGATGGGGTGGGGGAAATAAGGGTTGGGACTGAGGCAGTAAAATATTAGAAACAAGATTTGTAGGGCAGTATCAAGGTCACAATACAAGATGGATATTATGGATATATAAAATATATGCGTACAATACTATCAATAGGAAAACAAGGAGAAAAAATTTCCAGTGACTGTCCCAACATAAACCAGTGCTAGAATGGCCTGCCCCCCTCCCAAAGCGCATAGTGTAGGGAGAGGTAGGGGGAAAGCCTGTTGACCCCATAGAGTTCACCTAGACCGGCACCCAGGGAAGGCCTGAAGTCCAAGGGAGAAAAAGGGGGGACGACTGGGGGCCTGCCAAGCCTCCCAGCACTCCCCAGACTAGGGAGAAGGGCTCCGGTATGGGGCCTCCCCAAACCCTATACCTAGCAAGAGCTGGTCTCCAGAATCAAAGAGGAAGCGGAAGCCAGATGTCTGCCTGCCCTCCTCCCCATGCACCTCCCCCCTGGAGTATGGAGGGAGGGGGGAAGCCTGAGGACCACTAAGAGTCCACCTGAACCCACTCTGGCCATCTGAGCTGGCACCCAGGAAAGGCCTGGAGTCAGGGGAAAAAAGACAAGGACGGCTGGGGGCCTGCCAAGCTTCCCAGCACTCCCCAGACTAGGGAAAAGGGCTCCGGTATGGGGCCTCCCCAAACCCTATACCTGGCAAGAGCTGGTCTCCAGAATCAAGGAGGAAACCGGAAGCCAGATGTCTGCCCGTCCTCTTCCCCATGCACCTCCCTCCTGGAGTATGGAGGGAGGGGGGAAGCCTGAGGACCACTAAGAGTCCACCTGGACCCACTTCTGGCCATCTGAGCTGGCACCCAGGAAAGGCCTGGAGTCAGGGGAAAAAGACAAGGATGGCTGGGGGCTTTCCTTTTTATTTTATTTTATTTTATTGTTTTTGGTTTTTGGGTCACACCCGGCAGCGTTCAGGGATTATTCCTGTCCCTCCACTCAGAAATCACCCTTGGCAGGTTCAGGGGACCATATGGGATGCCAGGATTCCAACCACTATCCGTCTGTGTGCAAGGCAATGCCCTACTGCTGTGCTATTTCTCTGGCCCCCATCACAGCTCTTTCTGATGCACTTTATTTTCTGATAGCATTTAAGTGTCCACCCCCAAAATTTAGGAAGTACTTGAATTTTTGTGTTCCGCTCAGCATTTGTTCTTGCTGGCATGGCTGAAGTCTGACATGATCACTGACTTTAGATCCTGGTTCTCCTGCCTCCTCCTCTTCCTCCCCATAGCCCCTGTGAGGTGAGCTGAATTCAGGAAGGCTAAAAGCCTGAACTCAGACACCCTTCCTGCCACCCCCCCCCCCCCCAACAGCTTCTTCAAATCACTGAAAGGGGCACTTGATCTGGGTACCAGTAATGGGGGAAAGGAGGACACCTAAGACTCAAAGATTAATAGCCATGTCACGTGATAAAAATCAGTTCTTGGGGGCTGGAGTCCATAGTACAGTGGGTAGAGTGTTGCCTTGTACATACTCACCCAACACCCCATATATTCCCACAAACCTGCCAGGAGTGATCTCAGTACCGCTGGATGTGATCTCCCTGCCGGAAAAAAAAAAAAAATAATAATAAGTTTTACTTCAAAGCTGGACCTAAGAGTGGGCTGGGGAACCCTTACTTGCTAGGTGACGAAGTTGAATTCCTGTGGTGAGCCTTTATTCAACCTCTGTGGTTTAGAGAATGGATGCCCAAATGGGCCTACAGGAATATTGAGGGAAATTCAGGTGAGAACAGCTTAAATGCCTTGGGAGAGGAAAGTCAAAAAGAAAACTAGGTCAGCAGGGTGCCATCACTAGGAGAGGGTTGCAGACCTACACAATTGTCCCTGCATTGCTCACTTGCCTGGACCCTCCTGAACACCCTCTGTGCCCATCCTCCACTTAACTTTCAAATGATGTTTGCATCACTTCTGCATGGCTTGGGTCAGCACGCTTGTGAACCGTATGGTCAGTGATGTGAGTGTTTGGAATAAAACTCAGACCTGGCTAATAAGAATGTCTGGCTCCCTTCTTTCCTGCCTCAACCTCACTCCTTTCCAGAGCCCAGGGAAGAGCCAAGACCTCTTTTTCTCATGGTTCTGGGGCTCCAGCCTCCCCACCCCACTTTACCAGCACTCAGACCTTGTTGGCCTCTTACACATTGCTTGGACCCTTGGGGGAACTTATTTGGGCCCTAATACACAACACTCTGTGCTTTCCCCTGTGTGTTCCTTCTGGGAGGGTGTTGGAGGAATGAGGGAGCCTTTGCCAGCAGAGTTGGAGTCCTTGGGGGTGCAGGTGAAAGGGGAGTAAGAAGGGGAGATTTGGTCCTCACCTGATCAGGACTCAGTAGTTCTTCCCTGAAGCCTTTAGGCTGCTCCTCTGGGCCCTCCTCTCACAGTGGCGGCTGGTGATTTGCTTGATGCCATGCTAATGAGCTATAAGGGTGCTCGTGCCACTCGCTGCACTATTTTAATTTGGAGGTTTCGAGCCATAGCCAACTGAGCTAGGACTTACTGTGGGCTCTACACTCGTCACTCCCGACAGGGCTCCAGGGACCATATGGGATGCCAGGATTGAACCAGGGTCTGCCCTGGGCAGAGCAAATACCCAACCTTTTGTACTCTTTCTCCTCCCTGGCTCCCCCATCTCTTCTATTTTTTAGTATGATAAAGCTTGGAGAATGTTCTATCCAGCTGAAGCAGAGAGCCCGAATCATCTGCCACACTCCCTTTAGCACCCTTCTTCTTCCCTCTCTCTCCCAAGACTCCTTAATTGTTTTTTTGTTTGTTTGTTTTTGTTTTTGTTTTTGGACCACACCTGGCAATGCTCAAAGGTTACTAGCTTCACTCAGGTATCACTCCTGGTGGTGCTTGGGGGACAATATGAGATGCTGGATATCAAGCCTGGGTTGGCCTTGTGCAGGGCAAGCACCCTATCCACTGTACTAGTGTTCCAATCCCAAGGCTCCTTAACTCTTGCTAGAATGTTCTGCTCTGGCTCTTTTGGGAACGACAGCTGGCCCTAGGCCCCTCCCCAACCCATTAACTGAATGACCAGGGAACCCCACCGCAAACTGGATTTTTGAGCTCAGGAATCCATCACCCTGAACCTGGGTCACCAGGCAGACTCGCAACCCATCTGTTCAGGCTGGGCTGTCCAGGAAGCTGTAGGGGCTGGGAGAAAGGGGCCCTGTTTCTGCTGTGGAGATTGCATTTCTTCCAGTATTTTCTCCAGTTGTTTTTTTTTTTAACTTGGGTGAAAGATACACCCACCGATCCCACTTTCCCTTCTTCCAGGGCGCCCCTCAACACATGCTCAGACACGCATGGTCAGGGCTGATGGCATCAGTCTCAGGCTTGCTCTCATGCTCCAATTTCATCTGTTTTTCTCACAAATACTTGCACACTCATCCTGTGCTTGGGTCAGGGGCTCCCCTGACCCGGCCTGATTGATGCTTTTCCTGCAACTGGGGGAAAATGGGGCAGCTCAGTGCGGGCAGGGCTGTAGGAGCTCTTCACTGACCTGAGGGCCAGAGAGAGTAAGCTCCCTACTGCCTTTTGTCCCTATGTTTCCCTCTAATCTTGGCTTGAGCTGATTTTGTGTTGGTGGCGACATAATGAAGATAGAGTTCTTGATATTGGGGGGCTCCCCTACCCCATTCCAGGGCGGGCAAGTCATCAGTGAAGAATCAAAATGTGCCACATCAGGCCTTCAACTCCTATGAGAACCAAGTAGGAGAGAGAGCCCCAGCTCATTGCAGAGGGAAGTGTGTTTTTCATGAGATTATTGCTATAGCCCCCCCAGCATCTGAGGGGTGCTTGGAGCCAGGCCTTGGCGCTGCTACATGAACAGCATTGCGTAGCCCCGTCCTCTTAGTAGTTACAGTCTAACTGGAAGTCATATGACATGATGAATCTAATCGTGTGTTTCAAAATAAAGAACAGTTTGGTTTTCCAACAAGCTATGCAAAGCATTTCCATAAGCAAAACATGTTATTGGAAACCCTGCTTCATGTCAGCCACATGTCAGTTCACAGAAATGAACTCAAAACTTTATCTAGATATAAATGCAAAAGTTAAAACTAGAACTCTTAAAAAGAAAATAAAAAATGATTGAGGCTAGAGAGATAGCACAGCGGTAGGGTGTTTGTTTGCCTTGCAAGCAGCCAGTCCAGGACAGACGGTGGTTCAAATCCCGGCATCCCATATGGTCCTCCCAAGCCTGCCAGAAGCAATTTCTGAGCACAGAGCCAGGAGTAGTCCCTGAGTGCTGCTGGGTGTGACCAAAAACAAAACAAAACAAAAAAAAACAACGAAAGAATTATTGTTATTTGGAGAGGAGGCTCCCAAACAGTGCTCAAGGGGGCCCAGAGACTACTTTAAGCAATGATAGACCAACCAGACAAGTGGATTAGTGCTAGGACCTGAAGCTCAGGTGCTGCTTGGGCCCTGTGGTGCAGGGACCCCCAAGGACAAGGCCACAACTGGTGATGCTCAATAGGCCATGTGGTGCTGGGGATCTACCCAGGTTGGTAATCCCTGGTCTATCTCCTCAGCTTCTAGCATTATTTCTTTATGATGTTGGCTTTGACAGAGCCTTTTGAATATGGCATGAGAAGCACAAGAAACCAGAGGAAATGTATTCATTGGATTTCATCAAAATTAGAAGTTAATGCATTTACAGCATGACACCATCATGTGAGTGAAAAGACTATCAGATGGTATGGAAGAGACTTCTTTTAAGTCACAAGTGAGAAGAGATTATCCAGTGGTCCTCAAACTATGGCCTGCAAGCCACATATTGTATTTGTATCTATTTTGTTTCTTCATTGCAAAATAAGATATATGCAGTGTGCATAAGAATTCGTTCATAAGTTTTGGTTTTTTTTGTTTGTTTTTGGGCCACACCCGGCGTTGCTCAGGGTTACTCCTGGCTGTCTACTCAGAAATAGCTCCTGGCAGGCACAGGGGACCATATGGGACACCGGGATTCGAACCAACCACCTTAGGTCCTGGATCGGCTGCTTGCAAGGCAAACACCGCTGTGCTATCTCTCCAGGCCCCATAAGTTTTGTTTTTACTATAGTCAGATCCTCCAATGGTCTGAGGGACAGTGAACTGGCCCCTTGTTTAAAAAGTTTGAGGACCCCTGAGACTGTAGAAAACAAAATTCTGTATTTGGGTCATACCTACACTGTTCAGGGCTTACTCCTAGCTCTCACTTAAGGATCACTCCTGGCAGGGTTCAGGGACCATATAGGGTACCAAGGATCAAATCTGGATTAGACACATGCAAGGCAAGCACTTTGCTCACTATATTATTTTTCTGGCACATATGTATATAAATAAACGTAAAGATAGCCTTTGTTCTAAAACAGACAACGGTTCTGTAGAGACTTTTCAAAGACATTCATATGGCCAATTGCATGTGCCAAAATGCTCAGCAGTGTTGGTCTTTAGAGAAAGACTAGCCTAGACCTAGATGAGGTAGCACTTTGCACTGTTAGGGTGGCTATGATCAGAAAGATAATTGCAGAAGCTGATAGGAATGTGGAATGGTATAACTGGTTAGAAAACAGTTGATAGTTCCTCAGAATATTAAGCATAAAGTTGTTGGTGGCCCAATAAATCTGCTCCTGGATATGTACCCCAGAGAAGGGAGAGAACATGTGTACTCATATATGAATGTTCAGAGAAGCCCATCATAATATTCAAAAAGAAAAGCAACCGTCAGCCTCCATTAACAGATGCACAGGGGACTGAAAATAAGCTCTTGTCATCCGGTGCCTATTATTCACCAGTAGATGTATTGCTATACAGTCTATAACATGGATGAACCTTGAAAGTTCTATACGAAGAGAAAGAAGTCATAGACAAAAGACCCCATTGTTTGATTCAGTTTATCTGGAATGCCCAGAATGGATGGATCCTTAGAGATGGAAAGTAGAATGATTGATTTCCAGGGATTCAGAGATTGGGGAAGGGGGAAGGAAATGACTATTAATAGTTTATTTGGGGAATGATTAAAACCTTCTGCCTGGAGTTAGAGTGGCACAGCTCTGAATATACTAAAGACAATTGAATTGTACATGCTTAGTGAGTGGGTTTGTGAATTGTAGCTCATCAAACTTTACTAGGTAGATGACCTACTAGGTGCTTGGGGGCATCTTATTTTTGAGTAGGGGGCAGAGAGGATGTCAAGGCCGTGTCTCAGCAAAGAATTTCCCCCCTGTAAGTGAGAATGAAGGGAATCAGAAGGCTGCAAAGAAAGGAAGAACATTTCATTCTGGGGAAGCCATGTGGGAGGCCCTGAGTGCAGAAAGGGTGTGAGGAGTGAGAGCAGGCAATGCTGACTGCTTTGAGAGTCAGTCTGAGTGAAGCTACCCAGATCTGGGGAAATGTTTGTTATTTTGCTTCTGATCTTAAGAACAGTGGGTGATCACTGAAGAATTTCAAGTCAGGTGTGGGGGAGGTTGGCATGGGGAGGAATGGCATGTGTGTATGTGTGTGTCTGGAAGTGGAAGGCTTACAATGACAGGCCTGGTGACATGACTTAGATTGATCTATGTATTATAATTAATGTGCTTATGATGTATTTCTATTTATAATCTTGGTTGTAGACAATCCACAAGCAGCATGTACTTAAGACCTCCCTCCTTCTGACCCTGTGTTTATTTGTCTTTGGGACTTTCCTGGTACTGCCAAGGGATCAATCTTTATGGGTTTGGGAACCATATGGGGTGCCAGGGATCCAACTCAGGTTGGCCACATGCAAGACAAGTGCCCTAACCACTTACTATTCTTGCCCCAAAGGTGCTTTTTTTTTTATTTTTTGGTTTTGGTTTTAGGTCACACCCGGCAGTGCTCAGGGGTTATTCTTAGCTCTGCGCTTAGAAGTCACTTATAGCAGGCTCAGGGGACCATATGAGATACCAGGAATCGAACTGGGGTCTGTCCTGGGTTGGCTGCATGCAAGGTAAGCACCCTACCACTGTACTATTGTTCTGGCCCCTAAAGGTGCTTTTTTTGGTTTTATTTTGATTTTGGGCCATACCCAACTGTGCTTAGCACTTACTCCTGGCCTTAGGCTTAGGGATCACACCTCACTAGGCTCCAGAATAAAACCCATTGGCTACATGCAATGCTAGCACCCTAGCTGCTAAACAGTTTCTCTAGTCTATTATCTCATGTTTAGATCAGTAATTTCTATTTTTGCTGAACTGGGAGATTGAACCCAGGGCCTCACATGCAAGGCATGTGCTTTACCCCAACCTAGATCCATAACTTAACTTTTATTATTTTTATATTTGGGTAACATCTAATATTACTTACTCCTGGCTCTGTGCTTACGGTTGGCTCTGTGCTCAGGAATCACTCCTAGTATTGCTCAGGGCACTGCATATAGTGTCATGGATTGAACTGGGGTTATCAAGCACCTTAGCTACTTATTATACTGACGTTTTTGTTGGTTTTGTTTGTTTGGGGGCCATACCTGGCATCGCTCAGGGGTTACTCCTGGCTCTGTGCTCAGAAGTCGCTCCTGGCAGGCTCGGGGAACCATATGGGATGCCGGGGATCAAACTGCATGCAAGGCAAACACCCTACTGCTGTGCTATTGCTCCAGCTCTTTGTACTGACTTTCTTTACCCAAGATCCTTAGTTTAAGACAAAAAGAGCACTCTGGTTTCTCCTTGAAGGAAAAACCAATGGAAGACTATGGAAGTGTAGTTGAAAGTGACTGATCTTTTCTTCAGGAGAGGGTGCTGACTTGGACTCAGACAACAAAGTCTCAGTAGTAGAAATGGAAGACATCCACCAGACAAGACTTGCTGATAGTTAAAGCAATATCAGCATAGGGTAGGTATTCAAATAAATGTTGAATGAAATGATCAAAATGGATAGAAACACACTGTCCCAATTAGCCCATACATTGAGTGCAAGGTATTAAGAATAAATTTATGTTTTCTGGCAAGTTGCTTGGAAACTAGTATTATTCTCTGAGATAAAGGTGCGGAAAGGGGCCTCAGCCTCATGGATTGGGGCAAAGATTGAGTTTAGTTTTGAACAGGCTGAATTGAACATGCCAATGAGTTGTTCACAGTGTATGTCTTTGTTTCTTTCCGTCACCTTACTACCTTTCCAAAAAAAATCTCAGGGATCAATTTAGAGATTGTGTGGATGTCTCTCTTTGATTTCTGGTTATAGATAGATAGATGATAGATAGATAGATAGATAGATAGATAGATAGATAGATAGATGGATAGATAGATAGATATTTTTTTAAAGAAAGTAAAGGACTTTCAGCTTAAACTTTTTTCCTGCTTTTGTTTACTAACTGCTGCTTTTGGAAGAGTCTGATTTGGTTTGCAATCCAGGAAAGATGTAAGGGTTGGTTTTTGCTGAGGGTTAAGTGCATTTAATCTAACTTTGCATCGACGTTTGGTTGGGTTCTTGTCCCTGGATGCCCTAGCTTGGGGCTCGAGGCACTTGCTGTCCATGTGCCAGGATGAAGGTGTCCAGAATGTGCTTAGCTGCAGCATAGGTAAATGTTCTGCACATTGATCCGGGCTGATCTAATTTGCAGAAATCCTGGCTGGTAAATACATTTGGCTGTCTCAGCGCCTCAGAGAGGCTGTCTGTTTATCGATTGTTGTATCATTTTGGTGGGTAGGGAAGATAATAATGATGGCATCAGAGCAACCAAAACATCCAGTTCTCCTAACCAGGGAATACAGAAATATCCTCCTGGTTTGTAGTAGAGGAAAGATAAAGCTTTAACCTGGAGCAAAGGTCAAGATCTATAATGTGATTATTACAGTTGTAGTTGGACACTCAGAAGAATTCGGTAAGTTCTTGCTGGTGTTTGAATACTAGACTATAACCTAGACTTTTGAATACTAGAATGTCAGAAAGCAACCCAATACTGTACAAAAAAAAATAGAGGATTTTTTTTTTTTTTTTTGGCTTTTGGGCCACACCCGTTTGACGCTCAGGGGTTACTCCTGGCTATGTGCTCAGAAATCGCCCCTGGCTTGGGGGGGACCATATGGGACGCCGGGGGATCGAACCGCGGTCCTTCCTTGGCTAGCGCTTGCAAGGCAGACACCTTACCTCCAGCGCCACCTACCCGGCCCCAGAGGATTTTTTTTTTTAGAGGAAAGGGTTGTTCTCTGTTTTACAGTTATCCACTGGCTCTCTGACCCTGATCTAGAATATCCCATTAGGATCTTAATTTCTAATTTTTTTGTTTGTTTTGGGGCCATACCTGGTTAGTTAATCCTTGCTCTGTGCTTAGAAATTGCTCATGGGAGACTCGGGGGACCATACGAGGTGCCATGGATTGAACCCAGTTGGTCCCAGGTCAGCCACATGCAAGAAAAATGCCCTATTCACTGTGCTATCACTCTGGCCCCTCTTTTTTGTTTTTGTCAATATTACACCTGCTATAGTCTTCCTGACTATTCCGTGAACATTCTTGGCATTGCTTGGAGGACTATATGGGTCATGGGGGATTGAACCTCATTTGTTTGCATGCAAAGCAAGCGTCCTAGCAGCTTTACACTCTTTCAGATTCCTGAGAACTTTTATTTTTATTCATTTTTATTTTGGACCACACCCACCAAAGCTTAGGGTTTATTTTTG
This sequence comes from Suncus etruscus, assembly GCF_024139225.1. Taxonomy (NCBI): domain Eukaryota; kingdom Metazoa; phylum Chordata; class Mammalia; order Eulipotyphla; family Soricidae; genus Suncus; species Suncus etruscus. Next base: position 51,498,134 of record NC_064856.1, read on the forward strand.
GCTCTGCACTCAGGGATCACTCTTGGTAGTCTCAGGGAACCATATGGGTGTAAGGGAACAAACCCAGGTTTGCCGCATGCAAGGCAAATGCACTACCTGTTGTATTATCCTTCTGTTCCGCTGGCTCCCCTCTCACCCAGAACATTTAAATACAGTTGCATTTTGTTGCCTCTGAGAACTTGAAAATACAGTTCCTAGTGTTAAGTCATGCAGAGAAAACTGAGTCCCTTTTGAAAGGTTCAGAAACTTGAGGGCTTGTTTAAGCCTTGAGCAAGCAGCAGCAGAATGGCTGAGGGTTTGGCAGAGTTTTGCTCGCTCCCTGGTGGTATAAGTCAGTGAGGAAGATTGGCTTAGTTTTGTTTTTTGTTTTTTTTTTTTTTCAACATCATGGGCCGGTAAGTTGTGCAAATAGTTGTTGGACTGCCCAGAGGGTCCACAGCGTTGGGCAAGTTGGCCAAGCTCATGAGCAGAGGACAGAGGGAGATTCTGTGGGAAGGAGACCAGTCCTTGGTCCTTTAGGGATTGAGCCACTAGTTCGACCTGTCCTTTCACCTCACCAGTAACTAGGAAATGTCCCCAAGGGACCTGTCTGTTTGTTGATCTTCCTAGGAGCTCAAGGGAAGAGCAGGTAGGTGAGCTCTTGTTTTCTGGAAAATTATTCATCCTTTGGATCTCAGTTTTACATTTTCCAGGTAGCCTTCTCCTACCCCCAGGAGCACCCCATCTACCTCTGCCAGCACTGACACCCTTCTGTGAGCTTAACTTTCCATCAGCACCGAATCTGGGAGGTGGCGGGTCATTTGTTCATTGCTCTTTGTGTGATCAGTTACCAAATACTGACTAGTATATGAATGCTTTGTAAGTGGTAATGAGTTAGGCACATGTTAGTAATTTTTATTTTGTTGCTTTTGGAGCCAAACACACCTGCATTATTCCTCCCAGGCATACTTGGATGAACTTGTGGTGCCAGGGATCAAACTTGGGGGCTGTCGTGTGCCAAATAAGCCCTCTAGGCCCTTCAAGCCATATCCCTAGCCCTGTTAATGTTTACAGTCTGGTGAATAGAGGGCTGATATTCCACAGAGGCTGTCCCAGTCCCTGCTAGGCCAGGTAGGATGGCTCAGCACAAATAAGGACAGACAGAACTCAGCCACTTAAAGCCTAGACAGATGTTAAGTGAGCAGATGGGCACTGATGCCTATGACAGATGTTGCACAGGAAAAGTGCAGGGCAGCACTTCTCAGTCTGGGGCCATCTGCCCCTCTCCCTGTGGGTCCCCAGGATATTCCAAGGGTGACACAGGTGAAAGTTGTATAAATGTAGCACAGGACTAGGAGACCAACCAGTAGCATGGGGTAGGGTGTGTGTGTGTGGGGGGGGTAACAGGAAGGAAACAGGCTGGGAGGGGAACCAAGAAGCTCTAGGACCAGATAGGTTTCCTCTGAGCAGGGAATGCTTTTCAGAGGCAGCTGCCCTGAGGTCCAAGGTGAGGGGCAAGTGGACAGGGGCTTTCCTGAGGACTTCCTGTGGAAGCTTGACCCATGGCAAATGTGAGACAGTGAAAAGACTTCTGAAGAATTACGTTGTTTGCTTTAGCTGGTGCTTCCCAGCCATTTTGTACCTGTCCTTCTGAACTCTTAGAAAATCTCACTGTGGGGCTGGAGTGATAGCACAGCAGTAGGGCGTGCACCTTGCATGCTGCTGAACCAAGACGATTCGAGATTCAATCCTATGCATCCCATATGGTCTCCCGAGACTGCTGGGAGCAATTTTTGAGTGCAGAGCCAGGTGTAATTCCTGAGTACCATCATGAGTGGCAAAAACAAACAAATTAAAGAACCCAAAAAAGAAAATCTCACTTGTGAATTCCAAGGCCTTGGTCCAACAGGGTTCAGGCTCTAGGCCTCCCATGCAGTGAAGGCTTCTCTACCTTACCCCTCAATATTTCTGTCTGGGTTGCCATATTGTGCATGCCTGGGAATTTGCATCTGACCACAAGGTTCAGGCCTCCTCTATTCCATTTGTCACCTTCTGGTCCTTAGGAGCATTTCTTAGCCTCTCTAGTTTAAGAATTTCCATCTGCAAAGGGAGTGCTGATTGACCTATTAAATCAGAAAAGTCAGTGAGAAAAATCAGTGTCAGAGTAGTGTCTCATATATGCTGGGTGCTCAATGGGTGTTACTATAGAATGTCTTAATGGCATAAGGATTTTTACCCACCTTGAGTAGGTTCAGGAAATGGACAGGTTTTCTGGATATTTTAAAACATTTTGTGGGGCCGGGCGGTGGCGCTAAAGGTAAGGTGCCTGCCTTCCCTGCGCTAGCCTTGGACGGACCGCGGTTCGATCCCCCGGTGTCCCATATGGTCCCCCAAGCCAGGAGCAACTTCTGAGCGCATAGCCAGGAGTAACCCCTGAGCGTCACCGGGTGTGGCCCAAAAACCAAAAAAAAAAAAAAAAAAAAAAAAAAAAAAGAGAAAAAAAAAAAACATTTTGTGGGCTGCTTCTAGTGCTACTGAGTGATTTGGCTCAGTGCTCTGGGTCATTGATTTTAGTTCTTGGGAGACCCTATGTGGTGCCAGGAAATGAGCTAGGGTCAGCTGCATGCCAGGCATGTGCCTTTGCCTTTTCCTACACTCTCAGACCCTGGATATTTTTTGCCCTCTACATTTTTCTTGAAAAAAAATTTTTTTTCTTAATTTGGTTTTGGGGCCACACACTACAGTTCTCAGAGGCTACTTCCAGCAAGATATTTAGGAGTTCCTCCTGGTGGTACTTGGGGAACCCTGCAGACATACATAGTATGTGCTACAACCCTTTGAGTCATCTTTTCAGCCTTAAATCTGTTTCTTTCTTTCTTTCTTTCTTTCTTTCTTTCTTTCTTTCTTTCTTTCTTTCTTTCTTTCTTTCTTTCTTTCTTTCTTTCTTTCTTTCTTCCTTCTTCCTTCCTTCCTTCCTTCCTTCCTTCCTTCCTTCCTTCCTTCCTTCCTTCCTTCCTTCCTTCCTTCCTTCCTTCCTTCCTTCCTTCCTCCTTCCTTCCTTCCTCCTTCCTTCCTTCTTTTCTTTTCTTTTTTTTTCTTTTCTTTTTTCTTTTTTTGGCCACAACCGGCAGCGCTCAGGGGTTACTCATGGCTCTGTGCTCAGAAATCTCTCCTAGCAGGCTCAGGTACTTCCCTAAAGACTAATGAACACAGGTAAATAAATCTAAAATCATTTAAATTTAATTATTTTAGATTTACCTCCCTTTATTTGTTCTCTCTGTCTGTCTGTCTATCTGTCTGTCAGTCTGTCTGTCTGTCTGTCTGTCTGTCTGTCTCTCTCTGTGTGTGTGTGTGTGTGTGTGTGTGTGTGTGTGTGTGTGTGTGTGTGTGTGTGTGTGTGTGCGCGCGCGCTTTGTTTTGTTTTGGGGTCACACCTGGCAGCACTCAAGGGTTACTCCTGGCTCTGTGCTCAGAAGTCGCTCCTGGCAGGCTTCTGGGACAATATGGGATGCCGGGATTCAAACCACCATCCGTCCTGAATTGTCTGTGTGCAAGGCAAATGCCCTACTGCTGTGCTATCTCTCTGGCCTCTAGTTTTATTTTTTAATTAAAAAAATTTTTTTTTGCTGAGGTAGATCTCTGGCACCTCTAGGTGTGGCCTTGATGGACCCTGAGCAATACCAGGAATGACCAAAGGTCCCCAAGCACTGCCAGATGTGGCCCCGATAAAATAATATTTTAGCAATGCTATTAAATATAATGAAGGCTGGTGTTTTTTTAAAAAAATATTTTTTGTAGGCAGGTGTTATGGGTGGCTTTGTCCCTAAATCCTCATAACTGTAGATAAGTAGTCCAGTAAATAAATATCTCATCTTCCAGAGGGTGAAATGGGAATTTAGATTGGCCTGAAGTCACACACTTTGAGGTGGCCACCCCTCCCTTGTTTTACAGGTGAGGAGACCTTGAGGCCTGAAGCTGGGGTGATGTAGTTTGCTCACAGCCATCCTTGTAGCTCAGGAACTTTTATTTCTTTGGTTTTGGGGCCATATCTAGTGGTGCTCAGGATTTACTCCTGGCTCTGCACTCTGGAATCACTCTTGGAGACCTCAGCACTGTATGGAATGCGTGGGTCTGGGTCTGCAGTGTGCAAGGCAAGAGCCCTACCCACTCACTGTACAATTGCTCCATTCTCACAGCTCAGGACATTTGCTAGGTAAAGGGACAACCATTTCAGACTGGTAACAATCCAGGTTCTATTCCTACATCTCAGAGCACCAGAGCACCACCAGGAGCATTCTTGGGGATGGCCCAAAACCCATAAATCAATCGATAAGTTAATGTAGAACTGTTTCAGTGGGAGCTCACCAGTTTCCTGAAGATAAACAGTGAGATGCAGGCCCCTTACCTGTCTTTCTTCTCCACTCTCTCACACCCCCATTTGTTGCCACTGGCCTCTTCACTCCTGCCAACCTCGCCTGGCTTTCCGCTTTATCCTGGATCCCTCGCTGTTCCCAGTGTATGCTTAGCTGTATCTGCCTGGGCCACTCCATTCCCCCAGCACTCAGTTGGCCAGGCACACACTTGTGTTAGAGCCCAAGAATGCCATGCTGCTCAATCCTGTGATGCCTGGGGACCTCCTGGGCTGCCCCAGAAGCAGTTGCAGGTGGAGAGATTTGCACAACCAGGGGAGCTAACTTCCTGCCCCTGTGTTCAGCTTTCTGGTCAGGATTTCCACAGCCTGGATGTCTGAACCATAAGGTAGCCACTAGTTTTGCTTCCTCAGCTTCTGCATGTCTGTTTCCACACCCAGCAGTCCCTGCCGAACCCGTGGAAGGCATCCCTCTCTGCATTCCATCCCCATATCATCTCACACAAGGCTAGGTGGCCCTTGAGAGGCTCAACACAACACAAATAGAGTTTAGCTACTTGATTGATTAGTTAAAGGGACCCCGGAGGCTGCCCAGCAAGAGCCCACAACCCTCGGCAGCAGCTGGGCTGTCTGACCAGGAGTCTCCATTTATGTGACTGGGAGGCCGCTGGCTGCATAAGAATCTTCTCTGCGGCTGAGACTAGGCTTCCATCTCAATGGCCTTTCATTTCAGAGGGATAGCACCCAGGACCCCCGGGAAGGCTTTGCAAAGGAAAGTGAGCAGGGACAGGATATAAAATGCGGACAATGGAGGAAGGCCTGGAATTCCCAGGGGTTCAAAGTCCTTCTAAATGGCCGGGAGGAATTCTTCCCAGTTTGGGAATCACATAGGTCAAAGAGGACCCAAGCTTTTGTCTCTGGCTCACTTCCTCCTGCCCTACCTCCTCTGGTTTTCTGATGGTTGACATTCAGCCCTCAGTTGAACATTTTTTGCTATGGGGTAGTCTCTGCTTCTGGAAGGTCAAGGAAACTAACAGGACAAACTTTGATTGGTTCTTTTATTCATTCTTTCCTTTTTCCATTGAGATATAGTTCACATATAAGATTCACCCTCTTAGAGTCTCTCACTGGCTTTCAGACTATTTTTAGGATTAAGCAATCATTGAGTACTTTCTGATTTTCATCATCTTTCTCCAATCCCCTACCCCCAATTCTATTGGCAATGACTCCTCATTTCCAACCCATCCTAGACTCTTCTTCTTCTTCTTCTTCTTCTTCTTCTTCTTCTTCTTCTTCTTCTTCTTCTTCTTCTTCTTCTTCTTCTTCTTCTTCTTCTTCTTCCTTCTTTCTTCTTTCTTCTTCTTCCTCTTCCTCTTCCTCTTCCTCTTCTTCTTCTTCTTCCTTCTTCCTTCTTCTTTTCTTTCTTTTTTTTTTAATTTTGGGCCACACAGTGCTCAGGGGATACTCCTAGCTCTGCTCTCACTTTAAAGCACTGTAATGCCATGTGACTATGGAAAGTGGTGATAAGATGGAGACAGCCATGAAGAAGGAACAGCTGAGACCTTTATCACCTGAGCTGGAAGAAGCTCTTCCAAAGGAGAGGCTGTAGAAAGTAGAACTGATCAGAGTATTTTCACCCAATTATCCCCTCCCTATATAAACTGGCTTGTGACCTTGGGCAGGTTCATCTCCTGAAAGAGACAGCCCTGACCGACCGGTCAGTTTGGAGCTTTTGGTAGATCGATAAAAGTTTTTGTTTTGTGTTGTTTTTTGTTTTTGTTTTTTTGTTTTTTTTTGTTTTTGTTTTTTTGCTTTTCTGCAATTACATAGTCTTATCCTTTAACTTCAGACTCTAAAACCTCTTTTAGTTCTCTAGTTTCCACAGTTGTCTTGATTCATCTGTTGCTGAGTGTTTCCAGATCTTAGCTGATGTCAGCAGTACTCCAGTGAAGCATGCATATAGGAGTACAAGCATATTTTTTTAAACTTTATTGATTGATTGGTTTGGGGGCCACATTTAGCTGTGCTCAGGGGTTACTCTTGGCTCTGCACTCAGAAATCGCCCTGGCAGGTTGGAGGACCATATGGTATGCCTGGAATCTAACCAGGTCCCTCCTGTGTTGGCTGCATGCAAGGCAAATGCCCTTCTACTATCTCTCTGACCCCAACATGCATATTTTTTAACTTGTGATTTTTGTCTTCTTAGGATAGAGAGATAGATTCTTGGGAGAGGAATTGCTGGATCATGTTGCAAATTTATATTTCAATTTGGGAGATCTTTCCAATATTTTCATAGAGGCTGCACCAATTTGCTCTAGTAGGGTGTGAGGCACCTTTACCTCCACAGCGGACCAGCATGCTGATGTGAAAGATCTACAAGAAGTTATTTGTCTCTTTACTTACCCCACTTCTCCACTTCACTTCAGACTGGGAGCTCCTTTGAGCACGGGTTATATAGGATTCGTCTCTTCGCCCTCACAACCCAGTTTGTGGAAGCTGCTGCTTGGTTGTTTTGCTTCTGGAATGAACCTGAATGAATGCAGGACCTTTGCATTCACCTGTCTGAGCAGGAGGGGAGGTTACTGTGATTGGCTTTGCCCGGTCTGTTTCATACTGAATATCTCTGGGGCTTTTGGAGCTTGGAAGTGGTGTCTCGAGTGCCAACCCTGTTTGAGGAGTTTGAGTCACTTCTGTCTCCCTGCCATCCTGTGACTAGCTTCCTGGCAATGCTCCAGCTGTCTCATTGCCCTGTCAGACAGCCAGAATCCTGTTGTGGTGCCAGTAGGTGGCGCCCATGGCTTTTTACCACATTCCAGCCACCCAGACAAGGCTTTTCCTTTTCACCAAGGCAGCAGCTATCACCTCTCTAGGACACAGCACACTTCCTGGTGGAAGTGCCCACATGAGGAAGCCCTGTGTATTGCCCTCCCACTGCTGGCTTGGTACTGAGAGGGAGTGTGATTTATTGAGGGCCACTCAGGGCACACAAGGCATGGGGAAATACGTTTCCCATGGAGGATCCCCAAAGTTCATTGGGGAGCTTGTGCTTCTTTCCCATGCCTCTGCCCACTAAAAGTTGTCGTGTGGATCTGCAGCTCTGACCTGGACTCCCTTTTCTTACAGTCTTGGTTCCATCCCTTCCCAGTAGTGTCCTGGGACCTGTGAAGTTGCCCAAGGGTCTTGACTCTGAGGCCTTTAATAAGGAATTACAGGAAGACTTTGTAGAATGAAGGAATAAATTAAAAGAAACCGTTCCTCCGAAAAATGTTGTCCGGATGATAGGACAGTATATAACTGGATTAGCCTTGCTCTGCCAATGTTGGAATTGTGAAGACCAGGAGCTGTCCAAATGAAGCTCAAGACTCGGCAGTGCTTGGTCTAGACCTTGATTGTGGTTGACATATGAATCGCTGGAGGAAATTGCTCCCAAGGATTTTATAGGGATCATTGAAGAAACTTGAAATGGGCTAGGTGTTGACGAGAAAATGTTTTGTCAGTGTTCAATGTTCTGACTTTTTCATTGGTTATGAGGAGATAGTTCTTGTATTAGGTCTTGTGTGCTGAAGTTTGGGGAACTAAAGGTGAATAATAGCTGAAACTGTCATATCATCCAGGAAAAAATAGTAGAGAGGAAATGAGGTGAAATGTAAGGAGCATAAAGGTTATGTGAAGATTTTTGTGCAATTTTTGTAATTGCTCTATAAGTTTGAAAGTATTTTGAAATACAAGGCTTTTGGGCTAGAGGGATAGCATGGAGGTAAGGTGTTTGCCTTGCATGGAGGATGGTGGTTCAAATCCCGGCATCCCATATGGTCTCCTGAGCCTGCCAGGATCGATTTCTGAGTGTAGAGCCAGGAGTAACCTCTGAGCGCTGCCAGGTGTGACCCCACCCCACCCAAAACAAAAAAAAGAAATACAAGGCTTTTTAAAAAAATGATGCATGCATATAGCATTTGCCATACTCATGGTGGAAACCGTACTAAGAATGTGACAAGGAATGTCCTCACCCCAGCATTGGCTTCAGTTACTTTAAATCCAGCAGAAGTTGCTGAGTGCCCGTTAAGACCTGGGTTTGCTTTCCTATACTCCATATGGCTCCCACAGTCCATCAGGAGTGGTACCTGAACACAGACTAAGTGTGGCTCCCAGGATGTCAGTGTATGATTTTAGGAACTATCTGGTGGTGAAAAAGGCATAGGCACCTACATTCATTTTTTTGTTTTGTTTTGTTTTGTTTTGGGGGGCCACACCCGGTGACGCTCAGGGGTTACTCCTGGCTATGCGCTCAGAAGTCGCTGCTGGCTTGGGGGACCATATGGGACACCGGGGGATCGAACCGCGGTCCGTCCTAGGCTAGCGCAGGCAAGGCAGGCACCTTACCTCTAGCGCCACCGCCCGGCCCCACCTACATTCATTTTAAGTGCTATAGAGATGCCAATTCCCTTCTTCCCCACCTTTGAGGAGCCTGGGCATTACCATTGGGGTGGGCTGGGCTTATGGGGTATGAACACCAGAGTGCTGCCTGGAAGAAGGGTCCTGAGCCAGGCCTGAAGGAGAGCCCAGTAAGGTGGGGTGCTTGTATCGAATGCAGAAGCTGCCTGAGAGATTTTGCTTGTGTGGAGTGAATACCCTAGGTTCAGCAGCCTCTCCTGTTCTGCCTGCCCCTCCCGGCCCTGGCTGGCTGGGCAGATAAGGCCCAGATGGAGTTTGTGTGCACATTCTAGCCCCAGGCATCTTGCCTCTGACCAGACAGCAGGCCTGGTGCTGTTATTACTGTAAACAGGGCCTTCTGTGAGGCTCCAGCCAGGACCCTGTTGCTCAGATAGCAATCATGATTGAGTCTGCATGGCTCACTGCTTCCAGGCCTCTGGTGCAGGTGGGCCAAGGGCTCCCTACCCCGCAACACTCCCCAGCTGCAGCTGAGGGCCTCATCCTATGAAGGAGCCGGAAATCAGTTGGAACAATGCGTGATTGAAGTTCTGTGGCCGCTTTCTATTGATTAGACTTAAAGGAGAAGGAAGGAGAGGCAAGTGGCACCTCCTTCCCCAGGGTGGTAGAGCTGATGAGCAGCAGCACTCAGATCCCCCGTTTGTGCATTCCTGTCCAGGCTGCCCACTCCCTCGCACAGACAGCCCAGCCTGGCCCAAGGAATGGTGTTTGATCGGGAAGTCCTGTCATGGGCCCATCTGCTTGGAATCTGCTTCTCAGCCTTGATGCCCTGTACGTGAAGCCAAAGAATTAGAATTGCTAGAGACTTGAGAAATCATATTGTTCAAAAAGGAACTGCTTTCATGAGAGGAAAGTGAGGCCCAAGTTGTGTGCTTATAACTTGGCGGACCCGTGGTTCAAAGCTTTATCCCCACCTAGTGCGTGTCTAAATGTCCTGAGTTCTGCAAGAAAAGCTGCACACACCCCAGTACACTTCCAGATGAGTGAATGGATCAGGGAGTTGTGTACCAAGTGCTGCAAACAGATTTTGTCCCTGAGTTGAGGATGGCTACTGTGCCAGCACCAGAGTGAAGGGACAGGTCCTTCCTGGTTTCTAGAGTTTCTAGAGTGACAGCTCAGATCAAGGCAAGGGACAATGGGACAGCTGTTGAAATTGGTTAATGTAGGCCCTGTTAGTGGCTTTCGGGAGGCTTCTTACAAGGATTTGTTTTCCCAAAGAAACATTTGTTGGCTGGTCCGATGGCAGTGGTTTATCAGAACTTATTAATGTTAGTATCACAAAAGTTGATATATAACCCCCCACTGCTCAATTTGACTGGCTTTAAAAAAATAAACATTTGTTGTTTTTCATTTTTAACAAAGAGAGTAATAAATGTTCAAATTTGTTTATTAAGGGGGGCAGGAAGATAGTACAAAGGTTAGGGTGCATGGATGCATCTCTCCTGAATTCAGTCCCTGACACCACATGACCTGGGCTAGTCCAGAGGCCCTGAGCATTGCAGAGAGAGCTAGAGACCCCTGGCACTGCTTCCTCAGTCCTCACATTGAGCTACTGGTCTGGTTGGCCAAGATTCTTTGGGAGTGGCCTCTAGGCTCCTCAGTGCCTCTTGAGAGTCCATAAACAAGTGAAACTATAAGCAATATAGCCATGTTCACAACAGAAAGTGAGATCAGAAGAGGCTTGTTCTTTCCCCCACAGGGGGTCAGCTGTGGCCCAGGGTGCTTCTGGCACCTTGAGGGCAGAGCTGTCTCCCCTGAGATGTGCTTCTCCCCCAGATTGCTTTCTCCCTATTCTTTGCTCTTTCTTCATTCTATTTTTTTTCTATTCTCTCTCACTCCCTGTCTCTCCAATTCCCCTCCCTCTCTTTCTCACTTTCTCTCCTTTATCTTTATCTTTCCCTCCCCATAATCTTATTCTGTCTCTTCTTTGCCTGGGGATTTGAGCTCAATTATTGATCCACAGAACATTCTGAGCACTTTTTGTCCCCAGTTATGTGTATGTCCCAAGTTCTCTCCTAGAGCATTTGGATGTCCTCTTGCTGTAGGGCCACAACCAAAGCTCAAGGCCTCAGTGATGCTCAGGGTTTATTCTTGAGTCTGTGCACAGGAGGAATTATATGTGGGGTAGGTGTATTGATCCTGGGCCTCCTGCCTGCAGAGTTTATTGAGCTGCTTCCCAGACCCATTATTTGCTCTTCTACATCTTGAAAATTGGGGACACGAGGCCCAAGAGATAGCACATCAGTAGGGCATTTGCCTTGCATGCAGCCAACCCAGGACATGCTGCCGGGTGTGACCCAAAAAGAAAATTGGGGGACAGGAATTGGTGTCATTGACTCTCCTGTTTGTCCGGTGCTTTATTTCTTCCTAGAAAAGTTCTGCTCGTTGCCTCTTGGTGGGTGAGCAGAGCAGGGCATCATCTCTTGCTTCATAGGTGGGCAAACAGGTCTGGAGAGCAGGCGCTGGCTCACACCAATGAGAGGACCCAGTGGGTTTAGTCCACGGAGGCCATGATTTAGTCCACGGCTCCCCATTCCCATTGCCTGCCTGTGAACACTGCCTATGGCTGGAATTCACTCAGGCTGCAAGGGTGGGCTCCTCTCTGTCAACTAGCCTGGGTCACCCCCATTTCAGGTCACCCACCTCTGCCCCACGAAGCAGGAGACCTAGTTCATTAGAGTAGGGCCTTTTGCAATCTGGAGGGACCCGAGAAAGGCCTGCAGCGGTTACCCCCACTCCCCAACCCCCCGCAGGCCCTGGCCACAGGCTGCCCTGCCCTGAGTGGCAGCCTGCATTAAGCATTCCACCCATCATCTCCGGGATGATGGAATCCTAACCTTTTCCGAGACACCGTGCTCTGTCACAGGCATTTCTCTTTTTAAAAGAGATTAATTCACTTGCCGCATTTGGTCCCTTGGTGAAAATCACAGGGGAGAGCAAGGGTGGCTCTCTTGGGCCTTTCAGCCCTTCACTGCAGGCAGCCATCAGCCCAGCTGGCCTGGGTCTTTGAAACGACTTCCTGCTGGGCATTGACTTGCAAAGCAAGGGGTTGAAATGGAGGAGACCTGGTTGGGGGAAATTCTTAACTTTGGGGGCTGCACAGAGCTCTATGGGGGGGACAAGGGGGGAGGGGCCTGGCTACTCTAAAAGAGGAAAAGTGATTTGGGGTTGGATCGAGGTGGAGAGGGATGTTTGTTCTGGCTCTGCTTTGATTTTGCAGGTGCCTCCACTCTTCATGGAGCTCTGTGGGGTCACTTAATCCCCCTAGCCCAGTAGGGATCATCATCCCCCCATTTGGCCCCTAGTAAGTGGCAGAGCAATGAAGCTTTTGGGGCCTTGGGTTTCCCTTTAGTTCTCAGTCCCACGAAGTACATAAAATATGCCGAGTAAGTAGTCAAGGAGCCCTTCTTCACCGAGGATTGCCTTGAGGGAGCCCTCCGGGTCTCAGAGCTTGTGTCTTCCAATTTCTCTGCCAGTGAAGCTGTTGGCCTTCCCGAAGGTTCCACAGTAAAAGTGGCAGAACTGGAAGAGGAGCTCCTGACTGCCCCCTGGCTTCTGTATGCACAACCATCTGCTCTCTACTGCAAGGGGGAGAAGTCCTCTCTCACAGCAAACCTTCCTCTCCTAACAGAAAACCCTGTTAAGTTCATAAAGACATGGATGACCCAATATGCTAACAGGCAGATATCAAGTAACTCAGAATTGCTAGGCCAGAGAGACAATTCATTGAGTAAAGCACTTGCCTTACATGAGATTGATTAGGGTTCAATTCCTGGCACTGCATATGGTCGGTCCCCCAGGCAGCACCAGGAGGGATCCCTGAGCATAGACACCATCACCACCACCACCACCACTACCCCCCCCTCCCAAAAAAGAACTGCTGGTAATCAGCCATACAAAGTAGAACAATAGTGCAATGGGTCCCTTTGAACTTAGTGAATGGGCTATAGCTGGAGCTGGCTGCTGCCTGCCAAGGAAAGGGGTACATAGGAACAGGAACTCTCTCACCCTGCTCTGTGGACATGAGGGGAGATGCAGCAGGACCTTAGAGAGAACCGGGGCACAGTTTAATCTAATGAAACATGCACAAGCCCTAGGTCCTTGGAATCCACTCCAAGATCATACCTGGAAAATGCCAACATAGTTCCCAAAGGGAGCCAATAAAAGGATGATATTAAAGCATCGTTTTGGTAGCTGGGAGGTAGAAGCCAATATGGGCATATTTTATACCAGTTGGTGCTCAGGAGTTTCTCCAGTCTCTTCACTCAGGAATCACTCCTGGTGATGCTCAGAGAAACCTTATGAGATGCTAGGGATCAAGTCTTGTCAATGTCACTCCTAGCCCAAAGTGCAAATCTTAAAACACCATTGTTTTGGGGGGTTTGGAGAGTTAAAAAAAATACACACTCATGGGTCCGGAACAGTGGCACGGAGCAGGAAGGTCTTGCCGGTGCTAGCCTAGGATGGACTGTGGTTTGATCCCCCAGCGTCCCATTGGTTCCCCAAGCCAGGAGCTGTTTCTGAGCACATAGCCAGGAGAAATCCCTGAGCATCACCAGGTGTGGCCCAAAAAAAAAAAAAACAAAAAAAAAAACCAAAACAATACACACAAACAGCTCTGCTGTCTCAAGTCCCAGAAGGGAAGAGCCTCCATCTAACATCCCAGCTACAGAAGTCTAGCTCCATGCACAGAGCAGATGGTGCATGTGCCAAGAAATGAGCAAAGGGGAGGCCGGAGAGACAGCATGGAGGTAGGGCATTTGCCTTGCATGCAGAAAGATGGTGGTTAGATGGGGCCGGAGAGATAGCATGGAGACAGGGCTTGCATGCCTTGCATACAGAAGGATGGTGGTTCAAATCCCGGCATCCCATATGGTCCCCCCAAGCCTGCCAGGAGCGATTTCTGAGTGTAGAGCCAGGAGTAACCCCTGAGCGCTGCTGGGTATGACCCAAAAAACAAAAAAAGAAAAGAAATGAACAAAGGGGTGCTGAAAGGGGACTTCCAGGCCAAGCATTCCAGAGTCTGTGGTGAAGACCAGGTGTGTAAATGAGGCTCTGGACTGGGCCTCAGTCAATAGGAAATCACCATCTCTATTCCATAGGGCAGTTGAGAATTGGTTAGGGGTTATCTATCTGGATAGTTTTTTGGATTCATACTAACTAACTACGAAGACCTTTCCTTGTCATTTCATCACATTCTTCCCATTCAGTCCTCAAGGGTCTGGAGGAGAACTTCTTTAGTCTGTTTTCTTCAACCTTCAGAGAGTTCTGGGTCCAGGCAAAGACACAGAAGGTTTGGTTGCTTGAGTTTCTCCAGCAATGCTTTCCACCCTCATTTTTCTGTCCTGGCTCCTCTTAGTCGGTCTAAGTTGTTAAGTTAATTTTGTAATTTGTTTATTTTCGGGTTTGTGGCCTCACTCACAGTGCTCAGGGGCTATTTCTGACTCTGTTCTCTGGAGTAACCTGGCAGTGCTCAGGGCACCCTGTCTGGTTCCAGGGATTCGAACCAGGGTCATGACTTGCCACAGCTGCACTTGAGACCGTTCCTTTTCTACTTCTCTCCAGCTCTCATAGTTTCTTTTGTTAAAGCCTTCTGTGACGGCCCCCCTGCCTGTGAGGCAGTGATAAGCAGGTTTCTTCTCGGGGGCCAGTTTTACTTGATTGATAGTGGCTGAGCGGAACTGTGGTAAGAGGGATTCAGAAGCCTTTTCAAAGGCCCCCTGGGAAAGAGCTTTTGGAGAAAGTCTAGGTTTCTCACTGAGCTGTCAGAATACAGGATGCGAGCATGTATGCCAGGCATTTGTCAGCCCTTTAGGATAGGTTTTTAACCCATGCTCCTTATTGATTTTATGGGACCGCCTGTGAATCCCCAGAAATTGTATAAAAAATACATGTGCAAGTACACACACACACACACACACACACACACACACACACACACACTATTTTGTTGTTTGTATTTGGGCCATACCTAGTAGTACTAAGGGGTTACTCCTGGCTCTACACTCAGGAATTACTCCTGCTGGGCTTCAGGAACCATATGGATTGTTGGGAATGAATATGTGTGTAAAGCAAGTGCCCTAGCCTTTGAATTACCTCTCCGAAGCCCCCACCTCCTCCTCAGCTTTAATAGTGCCTGTCTCGGGAGCCCGGAGAGATAGCACAGCGGCGTTTGATCTAGGACCAAAAGATGGTTAGTTCGAATCCCGGTGTCCCATATGGTCCCTCATGCCTGCCAGGAACTATTTCTGAGCAGACAGCCAGGAGTAACCCCTGAGCACCGCTGGGTGTGGCCCAAACCCCCCCCCCCCAAAAAAAAAAATAGTGCCTGTCTCTTTCTCTTTTCTCACCTGCTCAGGCTAGGATGCAACTTCTCTTCCTCCCCCATGTTAGCTTCTTCCACATAGTATCATTTGGCCTGGTCCAGAAGAGTATTACCTATAGGCATGGCACAAGTGCAGTGCTTGGACACACACCTGAAGCCTCTGGCCTTCCTATCAGTTCCCTTTCAGAGAGATACCCGGAAGAGCTGACAGCTTCTAGTTCCCCTAAATGTCCTTTGCATTCCTTGTAAAATATCACACTTGGGGGCAGAGTGGAGAGATAGTAGAATAGTTAGGGTGTTTGGCTTTCATGCTGTCGACCTAGATTTAATCACTGCCATCCCACATGGTTCGCCAAACTGTCCAGAAGTGATTCTTGAGCACAGAGCCAGGAACCCCTCAATATCATCAGGTGTGGCCCAAAAATCAAAACAAAAGAAAACAAAATAAAGAATATTACTTGAGGGCCCAGAGAGATAGCACTGTGGCATTTGCCTTGCAAGCAGCCGATCCAGGACCAAAGGTGGTTGGTTCGAATCCCGGTGTCCCATATGGTCCCCCGTGCCTGCCAGGAGCTATTTCTGAGCAGACAGCCAGGAGTAACCCCTGAGCAATGCCAGGTGTGGCCCAAAAACCAAAAAAAAAAAAAAAAAAAAAAAAAGAATATTACTTGGGGCTGAGAGATAGTATAGCTATTAGGGCACAGGCCTAGCATGCACTAAATTTGTTTTTCAGCACTTCACAGTCCCCCAAGTATCATCAAATACAGCCCTATGGCTTTCAGCATTGCTGGGCTAACTCTGGTATTAGAGGCACTCTGGGGCCAAGCACCTTGATCTTCACTCATTTTGTTTGTTTCTTTGTTTTGGGACAATTCAGGGCCAAAATTCCTGACTCTGCCCTCCCTCAGAGATCACTAATGGCTTGTTTAGGGAACTATATGGGGTGCCAGGTATCAAACCAGTGTTAGCCGCATGTAAGGTAAGCACCCTATACATTGTACTATTGCTCTAGCCACCATAATATCTTTTGGCCCTTGCATGGAACCACCAGAGTATTTGACCAAAAATCATCCATGTGGCTTCAGAATGTCCTGTGCACTACTTGGGATCCCCTTTCCCCCAAAGAAAAGAAGATTATGCTTGTTGGTAAGTTGCTCTTGACTGTCAGGGTCTCTGTTTTCAGACCTGTAGCACATACTTACAGGCTCTGCTATCCTGAGTCTCTCTATCCACTTGACTAAATTATATTCCTCTTTTTTTTTTTTTTTTTTTTTTTTTTTGTGGGTCACACCCGGCAGTGCTCAGGGGTTACTCCTGGCTCCATGCTCAGAAATTGCTTCTGGCAGGCACGGGGGACCATATGGGATGCCAGGATTCGAACCGATGACCTTCTGCATGAAAGGCAAACGCCTTACCTCCATGCTATCTCTCCAGCCCCTTATATTCCTCTTTAAGGCAAAACCTTTGCCTTCACCTCACCCCATCCATATTCAGCACAGGACCAAAATTAACATGTTAATTGCTGAAGTTGGTTTAGTCTGTTGTCTTTCATGTTTGCATGGAGCCATTAATGTTAAGAGAAAGTGGCAAAGGTGAGAACAATTGAAGCTGCTAAGTCACCTTGGTTCCTGCCCTGTTTTGGCTCTTTTGATGGATTTTGGTCAAAACCTAATGATTTTGATCTCAAGAATTACTTCTAGTAATTCTCGGGGTACCATATGGGGTTTTGAGGATCAAACATAGGTCAACCATGTACAAGACAAATGTCCTACCTGCTGTACTATCAATTGCTCGGTCCCCTGCTCTGGTTTTTTTAATAGCTTTGTGGCATTTTTACCTCATGGAGCTATTGCTCACCTGCACGTAGGTCAATATCAACTCCTTATGAATAAAGAATCAAGGAAAAAATATGTAGGGCCAGAGCTGTAGCACAGCAGGTAAGGCGTTTGCCTTTCATGTGCCCAACCTGGGTTCAATCCCTGACATCCCATATGGTACTTGAAATGTGCCAGGAGTGATTTCTGAGTATAGAGCCAGGAGTAACCCCTGAATCACTGGGTGTGGCCCAAAAATAAAAACAAACAAACAAAAAACATGTAAAATTTTGAGAGCAATACTGCTTTTGTGAATACTCAGTAGAAAGTGGCAGTTCTTTATTCCCTTTTCCTCCGCCCACATTTTAGGGCTCCCTAAATGATCAATAATTCAAGGTTTTCATGGTTTATTTAAAACTTATCCCATGTTTTGGGATAAGTGGTAGTGCAGAATTAGGGCACTTGCCTTGCATGTGGCTGACAGGACGAATCTCTTGGTTGGATCTCCGGCGTCCCGTATGGTCCCCCAAGCCAGGAGCAATTTCTGACCACATAGCCAGTAATATCCCCTGAGTGTCACTGGGTGTGGCCCAAAAAACAAACAAACAAAAAAGAAGCCTTATCCCATGTGGATTTGAAGTGATGGTACAGTGTATAAGACAGTTGCCTTGCATGTGGTCAACCCAAATTTGATCTCTGGCATCCCATATGGTCCACTGAGTACAGTCAAGTGTGGCCCATCCCATCCTTCTCCCAAAAATACTTATCCAGCAATTATATATGGATTGTTGTTGTTGTTGTTTTTTGTTTGTTTTATTTCGTTTTGGGACCACACCTGGTGACGCTCAGGGGTTACTCCTGGCTATGTGCTCAGAAATCGATCCTGGCTTGGGGACCATATGGGCCGCCAGGGGATCGAACCGCAGTTTGTTCTAGGTTAGCGTGTGCAAGGCAAATGCCCAATCGCTTGTGCCAACCAAGGCAAGTGCCCAAGCCACTTCTCCGGCCCCGGATTCTGGACTTTTAAGCAGTCACCTTGTAGGTAAATTGGAGATATGTGATCCTTAAGTACACTGGGAGTGACCTAGGCAAGAAATGCTGCATCATTCAGTGCTTAGCCGTGGGATAGTCAAGGAGAGATCCATGAGCTGGTGCATCAAGGACACTTCTAGGGAGAGTGCCCAAGCCCAGTGATAACTCAGAATACGAAAAGTGGATCAGGGGCAGGATAGTCAGTGCAGTTGGGAAAGTGCTTGCCACAGACCACCCACACACCCTCCTACACACACCTAAAATAAATAAATAAAAAAGGAAGGAAGGAAGATTAGAATTAATAGACCAGGAGAACATTCTGTACCTAGGCAACAGAACAGAAAATCCAGATATTTCGTAGAAGTATCTTTCGTAGAAGACCAGGAGAACAGCAGGGAGCAGACTCATTTGTTTTTGCTTTGTTTTGTTTGGGGGCCTCCTGGTAGTGTCCAGGGCTTAATCCTGGCTCTGAGTTCAGGAATCACTCCTGAGGGTTCAGGGTATCATCTGGGATATTGGGGATCAAACCTGGGTAAGCTGTGTACAAGGCAAATACCCCCACTTGCTCCACCCCAGACACTCATTTAAGGGAAATGAGAAGCACTATGGAAGCTAAAGTGAGAGGCTGGAGAGCGACCAGAGGAGCTGGGGGGGAGGGTATTTCTGCACACCCTGTTTCCATGCTCTTCCAGCCCCTCCCCATTCTGTGGCACACTCATTTATTCCACTGGTATGGTCACAATGAGCTTATTGAAGTTGTTCCCCTGTCACTCTCTCTCCAGGCTGTTGTCAGAAGGTGCAGATGTCAATGCAAGGCACAAACTTGGCTGGACAGCACTCATGGTGGCATCCATCAGTCGAAACTATAGGTGAGAAGTCTGCCCCCCACAGGGCTCTGTGCCATTGTCACACAGATTATACACCAGTCCCTCTTCCTTGCCTATTGCCTCCACTCCACTTTCTTCCCCAGAGATAAGGAGAGGGGATTTGGCCTAAGGAACTGGGTTTCATCTGGTGCATGGACGATACAGATTTGGTCCAGGCACAGGTTTCATGACCATTGCCAAATTATTTTCATTCTTGAGGCAATGGCAGTAGAAAAACTATTGTAAAAATTCAGAGGGACATTTGCGAACTGTGTTGGTTGAATCTACCCCATCAACAACTCCATTGGGCTGTGTCTTTGGAGGTTCTAGTACAAACTGGGAAGAGGGGAATGTTTCTTCCTTCCCATCAAGGGTTTGCTGTTTTCTGTCCCCTGCCCCCTGTCCCCTTTTCCTCAGTGGTCTGAAAAAATCAAAATAGTCTACTTTGTTTAAAAGAGTTATTGCTAGGCTGCTGAGATGGCTCAAAGAACTTGTGTTTAATCACTGTCCCTGCATGCTCACCAGCCCCCTTTATCCCACCACCTTTGGAACCAGCTCCAGAGTCTTCATTTAAGTAACTCCTGAGCAATACCAGTTGCCATTTCCAAACCAAAAAGTCATCTCGAATTCTCACAGCCACCTCGTAAAGATTACATATTGTTCTCATTTTCCCTTGAGAAAGGGGGAACCCAGATAGGCAGGGTCCCCTTTGCTAGCCTGTCAAGTCCGTATGTTTCCGTTCCTTGCTGCTAGTCCCACCTTTTGAGCCTTCTTGCTGACTGATTAGGTGGGAAAATGAATGATATAAGAGCAAAAAGAAGGGCCAGGAAGGTGGCGCTAGAGGTAAGGTGTCTGCCTTGCAATCAGACGGACCGGGGTTCGATCCCCCGGTGTCCCATATGGTCCCCCACGCCAGGGGTGATTTCTGAGCGCGTAGCCAGGAGTAACCCCTGAGCGTCAAACGGGTGTGGCCCCCCCCCAAAAAAAAAGAGCAAAAAGAAAGGCTTGCCAAGAAAATAGACTAGGGCCAGAACAATAGCATAGCAGATAGGGTGTTTACCTTGTATGTGCTAACCAAGATTTGATCCCTGGCATCCCATATGGTCCCTGGAGCATGCCAAAAGTAATTCTTCAGTGCAGAGCCTGGAGTAATGCCTGAGTATCACCAAGCATGGCCCAAAACCCAAAAAAAGAAAACAGATGGGATAGCTTAGCCTCTGAAATCTGTAGTTGGAGGCACCAATTTGGAGGGGTTCAGGGGTTGGCCACACCTTGCAATGCATAGGGGTTATTCCTGGCTCAGAAATCACTCTTGTGGGCCCGGAGAGATAGCACAGCGGTGTTTGCCTTGCAAGCAGCCTATCCAGGACCAAAGGTGGTTGGTTCAAATCCCGGTGTCCCATATGGTCCCCCGTGCCTGCCAGGAGCTATTTCTGAGCAGACAGTCAGGAGTAACCCCTGAGCACCGCCAGGTGTGACCCAAAAACCAAAAAAAAAAAAAAAAGAAATCACTCTTGACAGGTTCACAGGACCATGTAGATGCTAGGGGTTGAACCCGGGACTGTCCCAGGTTGGCTGCGTGCAAGGCAAACGCCTTACCACTGTGCTATTGCTCTGGTCCCTGGAGGCACCAATTTTAATTTCCCTCAGGCAGACCTGTCAGCACTGACTACCACCCTCTCTCCCCTTTGGGGGGTTTGTGAGTCATACCCAGCAGTACCCAGAACTGTGTCCTGGCTTGTGCTCATAGATCACTCCTGGTGGAGCTCAGGAGACCATATGTGGTGATGGAGAATGAAACTAGATGACTGTGTGCAAGGCAAGTACCATATCAGCTATACTATCTCTCTTGCCCAGTGCTGGTTATTTTTTAAAAGGTCATCAGAGTGAGATTTTATAATGAGAGACTTTGCCAAACATGTTCTTACCATGCCATTTCTTATCTCCCTCTGTGACACCAAGCACATAGTTGGGTAAGGAAAACATAATGAGATACAGCAAAGAGGGCATTTGCCTTGCATGTCACTGACCTGGGTTCTATTCCCAGCATCCTATATGATCCCCTGTGTCCACCAGGAGTGAGTCCTGAGTGCAGAATCAAGAGTAATCCCTGAGCACTGCCTGGTGTGTCCCAAAAGCCAAAGAAAAAAAGACAGAAAACTTGATGTAAGATGTAAGACTGCAGTTGAAAGTCCTTGGATCCCGTTCTGATTCTGAGCATTATTTAATGAATTTCAGAATTCTCTTTCTTTACTTATGTTTTCTAATTTTTATCAAAATTTGTCTAAAAATATCCACTTGGATCCAGGTTCTTAACTAGTGTCTGAGGGAGAGATGAGGCAAAATGCCAGCAGTGATATTTGAGCAGTATGGGCACAATATCTGAGCAACCTGAGCAGTGTGCAAAGACATTGAATGCACAGGGGCTAGAACTCCTGTACATGCCACAGTTACAAAGGCTGCCCTTACGAGACTGTTTATACACATGTGTGTGTACTCTGAGTTGCTGAGACCTTTCCACCAGGTCCTCTACCCACCACCAGTCTCCTTTCCTCTCTACATAACTTTCCATTGGGAAGAGAGAGCCATTGGTGAAAGTGGGAGGGAGGGAGGGAGGGAGGGAGAGAGGGAGGGAAGGAGGGAGAGAGAGAGGGGGGAGAGTGTTGAGAACAAAGAGGAAAGATCACTGTACTAGCAAGTATGGGGATCAGAGATGTGCTTTGGGGATAATCTGTGTCTGAGTTGTTGGTTTAACTGACTGCTTCGCCTTTATTCAGGGACTTTAGCCAATTAGTGATGCTTCTTGAGCAAAATGAAAGTATTGGCTTATGAGAGTACTATAATATGTAATGTCCTAGAACTACTTAGTGATCCTGTGAGCCTTCTTTCTTTTAGTATCCAGGGTGGATTGGTTTTATTCCATGTTACAGAGCATAGTTGCAGGTTGGACTTATTATATTACATTGGCAGGGGAGTTACTTACCTGTGTACCAGGCACTATTGTAGATAAAGATCCCCACTCTCAGAGACCTTATTTCTATACTAGCAGTGGTCCCTGGTAGAGAGACACAAGGATGGACAATAAAAGTAATGTATTATAAGGTAAGAAGTGCTGAGGAAAAGAGAATATGGCCTGGTAAAGGGAATGCCAGCAGACATTAGTGAAGGTGACATAGTTAAGGTGCCATGGAGGTGGTCTTAAAGGATTATCACAGCCAAACCAATTCCATCTGCCTGTAAGTTTCTCCTTCCTAGAAAGCTTGCTGGCTCTCAGTAAGGCATCACCAAACTCCTAGCATCATCCTGGTCAGACCCAAAATGCTGCTGTCTCTGGAGAAGCCAGGACCCTTCCTCTCAGCTTGTTGATCGCCTATGCACTCAATGGAGAGATCCTTAAACTAGCACAATCATTTCACCTTCAGGTGTCTTCCATGGGTGCCTGTTTAATGGTTAAGCTCTTAGGCATGCTAGGAGAACAGCATGTGTGTTGTTGCATGTCTTTCCCCTTAAGATGATTAGCTTCTGGGGCCGGAGTGATGCACAGCAGTAGGGCATTTGCCTTGAAGGTGTTAACCTAGGATGGACCAGGGTTCGATCTCCAGTGTCCCATATGGTCCCCTAAACCAGGAGCGATTTCTAAGCGCATAGCCAGGAGTAACCCCTGAGTGTCATCAGGTGTGGCTCAAACTCTCCTCAAAAAAGATGATTACTTTCTTATTAACATTTATTTATAAGCATATTTATTGTTATTTTGTTTGTTTATTTTGTTTATTTTGGAGCCACACCCTGTGAGGTTCAGGGGTTACTTCTGTGTTCAGATATCACTCCTGGCATATCGGGGATGTAATGGACATCCAGATTGGCAATGCCCAAGGCAAGCTTCTTACCTACTGTACCAGCTCTCTGATCCCTATTATTTTGAATAGTTGAGAATACTATATTTTCTTTCATTTTTACTAATAACTACAGTGCCATTGAACAACATTCAAAAGTATGCATGGGAATTTAATTAATAGTTTATTCCTTTCTTTTCATTTCCAAAAAAAGGGTTTGAGATGACTTAAATTAAAATACAGATATAAAAGTACACAGGAGAATTAAGACTGGATCAAGATCAGAAATCATATTGGTAAAAGCAAGGATAATTGTATCAGGATTGAACCAGAGGTTTTCTTTTCTGAAAATAGGTTAATAGGTTCATTGTTTTTGTTAATATAGAGAAGAAAGTAGCAGCCAATTGAATTCCCTCTGTCTAGAGATTGATGTTTGTGTGTATGGTTGTGTGTAATTTTGTACAAATGGGATCATGCTGTTCACACTATAAATCATGTAGTAGGATTGAGTATTAATTTAGGTAGGTAGATGTTTCCCAATGATCAACGTAATGAAAGAGGTTATAGAGAGAGAGTTTTGGTTCTTCGGGTTCTCAAAACTTTGTTTGACTTCCCTTTGTATTATTTTCTATATCCAACAAACTTTTTAAAAACTAGGCCGTGTCTAGGACCAGAGTGATAGTACAGTGAGCAGGGTGATTTCCTTACATCCTGCCAACTTGGTTCAATCCCCAGTGCCTTATATGGTCCCCCAAGTGCAGCCAGGAGTAATCCCGGAGTACAGAGCCAGGATCATGCCCTGCGTATGGCCCCCAAATCAAATAAGCCAAACAAACTGGGACTAGTTTGTATGTGTGCTAAATTATGGGGGAACTCAGAGAATAAACAGACACAGGTTTGTTTGCCTTTTTTTTTTTTGGATGGGGATGTAAAAACAGATTTTATTTGGAAATTCTGAGGAAGGAGAGGGAGAGATAAGGGGAGAGAGGGACCAGAGTGATAGCACAGCAAGTAGGGCATTTGCCTTGCACGTGGCCAAACTGGGTTCAATCCCCTGCATCCCATATGGTCCCCCAAGCCTGCCAGGCACGATATCTGAGCACAGAGCTAGAAGTAACTCCTGAGCACCACTGGGTGTGGCCCAGGAGAACACAGTTTTCCCAAGCCTGCCAGGAGCTTTATCTGAGCATAGAGCTAGGAGTAACCCCTACGCACCACTGGGTGTGGCCCAGGAGAACACAGATTTCTCCAAAGGTGGAAAGAACCCTTCATCCTTTCATCCTAGTATGAAAGTAGGAAAGTGTACATCTCAAGAAGGGATGCATGGGCCCATGTGCATGTGGGCAACAAGGAGCATATGTGCGCAGTCTTCTTTAAAGGTGGAGAGCCCCAGTACACATGTCATTGTGAGAGTACATCTCAAAAGGAGATGCGGGCAACCTGTGCTCAGGCACTGTATGTGGGCCTGCAGCACGCATGTGCATAGCACTGACACATGATTCCAGGAAGCATGTGCACCAGCAGCTGGAGTTTAATTTTTTGGGTCACTTCTGGCAATGCTCAGGGGTTACTCTTGGCTCTGCACTCAGGAATCATGTCTGGTACTGAATGTGGACCATATGGGATGCCAGGGATTGAATCTGAGTCGGCTGCATGCCTGGCAAGCACCTTATCTGCCATACTATCTCTCCAGCCCAAGCAGCCACAGATTTTGCCTTGAGAAGTTTACTGGGATCAGTGCCAACCACTGCCAACATCATACTGAGTAACATGATGGCCGCTGTCTTCAGTAGTCTTTCTGCCAAAACATTTACCAATTCACAAAGTCCTTTGTCTGTCCTAATACAGCCTGGGTATAGTTGGGGCCAGAAGAGCTGTCTCAGGACTGACACATTTCCTGCTGGGAATCCTCAAGCCCCAGGCTCTTGTCCTGCATCATGGGGCCTTGTTGTTTCATTG
Source organism: Suncus etruscus (assembly GCF_024139225.1). Taxonomy (NCBI): domain Eukaryota; kingdom Metazoa; phylum Chordata; class Mammalia; order Eulipotyphla; family Soricidae; genus Suncus; species Suncus etruscus. The sequence continues at coordinate 51,522,760 of NC_064856.1, forward strand.
ATTCTGACCCATCCCCACTAGAGGCTCATCCACAGGGTTCCAGGATGATCACTGTGACTTTGCATCACTTTTGCTGGCTCGTGCAAATATATCCAGTCCTCCACTAAATTCGATTAGTTTTTCTTTCAGAAAGGAAAGAAATCCAATTTTTCCAAACATGGACAGACGGTGGAAGATACTTTGATGTTACAACCTCTCCGTGATGCTTTTACTTAGTCACAAGTTCATAAGCAAGAAGGCTTAATTACTTGGGAAAACACAGGATTAAACCTAGACACAATGGCTCAGTATCCGCTCGTAGGCAACTTGATTTGAGCCCATGCGCCCAGTTCGTGTGTGGTTCAAACTTTGATGTGGGCTGTGACAAGCTGAAAGTCAAGACCTCCTCGGGGAAGCCCCTTCAGATGGCATTTGCAGGATGTGAGGGCCAAGAGGCAGGGCCTGCCAGGCCTGTTTGCTCAACTTTGATGTCCAAGCAGCTACAGGCCCCACTGTTTGCTCTTTTACTGAGGGATGGATTGGGAACCTCCTACCTTTCCCAGTGGACAATAGCCAGCAATGGAGTGTGACGACTGTTGACCATTCCAAGAGCCTGGTGGACCAGAACAGGGCTTTAGGAGAAGCAGAGCCTGGGGGGTCAAAAGCTGTTTATGGGATGACTATTTCCCCAGATGTAGCTTTCCTTCAAGCTTAATGTTGGTTGGACATTTATAGGGGGATACAAAGAGTCTCAGGAGTTTGAGCAGATGCTGAGTACGTCTAAGGACTAAGATATTTGTAGATTGAAAGCTTAATTCTTTGCTAGATATCCATAAGCAAGTATGTGCAGAAACTTATGGGTTAGAAGAGAAATAGTATGATCTATACCCTTACAACTTCTAACTTATCCAAAAAGTTTCTATCAGTGCACATGACTGGTAAAGGAATGTATCCAGAACACATAAAGAGCTCTTACAAATAAAGACAACTCAGGAGGCCAGAGTGATAGCACAGCAGGTAGGGTGTTTGCCTTGCATGCTACTGACCTAGGTTCGATATCCGGCATCCCATATGGTCCTCCAAGCACTGCCAGGAATGACCCCTTAGCATTAAGCCAGGAGTAAACCCTGAGCACTGCTGGGTGTGGTTCAAAAAACAAACAAAGACAACCCAGAAACAAGAGAGATAGTAAAGTGGATAGGGTATTTGCCTTTCACAGGGCCAACCTGGTTTTGATTCCTGTTGCAAGTCAGCCCCTGAAGCAGTTGACTGATGGAGGGATGGAGGATGAGGTCTTTTCCCTCCAGCTCAGAGCACACATCTGCCACCCCGTCCAGCCAACGGTTCTGAGGTGAAACAGCGGGTAAACAGCTTGCAAACAGTCAGGCTTGTGGAAATATTAGCTTTATTCGGTGGACAAGACTGAAGTCCAAAGTCTCAGCCTTAGTTCCAGCAAAAAGCCTCTCGCCTTCCACAGACCTTTGTTTTTATCCCCCAGAATCAGGTACCACCCAATGGTGGGATCAGGTACCACCCTAGGGTGGGGGCAGAATGCCAGGTCATACCCTAGGGTAGGGTACAATCACCGATCAGGGTAGGGTCAGTAACATAATAATCCCATAAAATATTTACATACACAACAGAATCCCAGCACCCTGTATGGTCCCTCGAGCCTGCCAGGAGTAATTCTTGATTGCAGAGTCAGGAGTAACCCTTGAGCACCATTGGGTGTGACCCAACTCTCCCCACTCCACCCCTCAAAAAAAAGACAATCCAGGGGCCAGAGAGAGCTCAAGGAATAGAATATATTCTCTACATGCAGGAGGCCTGGGTTAGATCCCTGGAGCTTCATGGTTCCTAAGTTCCAATGGCAGCAACCCCTGACTACTAAGCCAGGAAGACCCCATGGACACTACTAGTTGTCACCCTAAAACAACCAAAACAAAAATGACACCACAAATTTTTAAAATCCGGGCTAAAGATTTGAGCAGACACTTTACCAAAAAATAAAAATAAGTGGTAGATAATTGCATGAAAAGATGCATTTAGGAAAATGCAAATCAGAATCACAATGAGCTGCATTTACTACAAAGGCTAGTCTTTCAAAAAACTAACTACCAAGTATTGATAAGTATGCATAACTACTGCTGATAGAAATGGTTTTTGGACCACACTGAATGATACATGGTGCTCAGGGCTCAAAGTGGTACCAGGGGTTGAACCCAGGTCAGCAGTGTTCAAGGCAAACCCCTTACTCAGTGTATTATCTCTGCAGTCCTAACTAATAGAAATGTTATCTGACGTTATCATCCCTAACTGATAGAAATGTACTGTTGGGCCAGACCAATAGTATAGCAGGTAGGGCTGTATTTAGGTTCCATGTATCTCGTATTAGAATATTGTTTATTCTGATGGTTAGAGAAAAAGGATTTACAAGTTCACATATTTGGTTTTGAGATCTAACTACTGACGAATAAACGGTAAGTTCACCTTCTGAGGGATATGTGGTGAGTTTATATAAGGAAAGTTTCATTTGTTTAGAGGAGGAAGCATCAGGTGCTGGACTTTGGGAGCTGAACTCACATCCCACAGCAGACTTGGACTCTTCGCCCCTGGGGGGACCACCTAGAGCAAGGCCAGTACCACTCCAGGAAACCCAGACTCTTAACGAGGGCTGGTAGTTCGAATTGCTTTGCTCGATAGTCTCAGAGAAAGTGAGGGCCACCAGGCAAGCACACAGCTCCCCAGCGTAACTGTTTGAAATTCCCCACCAGAGTCTCCCTCCCTCTGCCTGCCTTTCCTCCGGGAGCAAGTGCATCTCATCAGCCTGGCTTCCCGGCACAGCCTTCCCTGCTTGGCCCGGCTCCCTGAGGAGCTGAGCTAATGAGTAGATAACACGCATTTGCCAAGGCCTTCCTGGATGTGGTACCTGGGCTTTGTTAATTTTAAAATGCTTCCCTCCTTGGCTGAAGACCATTGAATTACATGCTTCCCTCTACCCCCACAGTCATTTATTTTATCGTTTGCATATTTTCCTTTGACCTTAGTTTTAAAGGATGGGGTTCCCTACACCTTGTCTTTACAACACTAACAGTGGGACTGGAGAGATAGTACAGCAAGGTAGGGTGCTCATGTTTACCTCTGACCCAGGTTCAAGCCCCAGTACCACATATGGTCCCCCAAGTCCCACCAGGATTGATCCCTGAGCACAGTCAGGAGTAAGCCCTGAGCACCAGTAGGTATGACCCAAAACCAAAACCAATAAAAAAAACAAATCAGTGTTGTGGCTGGGCTCTGAGGAGCTTTCCCAGGCCTTTCATGGAGAACAGCCACCACAACACAGGTGTCCTTTCACGAAGCCTGGACCATCAGGGAAAGCAGCGAGCACCTGTGCTTCAGAGTGGCAGTGGCATGTGTTGCAGAGCTGGGGGTGCGGGCAGTTATGGCCCGAGGAGCAGCACTTTGTATTGGTGCCTCCTGGCTCACTTGGAACCATAGCCGTTGTGTCCCAGCTTGAGCTGGCACATAGCAAGTGCCAGCCCACTTGGCTCTGAGCTACAAAGGGATGACAGGAAGGGGTTGACTTCCATGTTTCACACATGGAGAATGTGAAGCTCAGTGCTACCCAGGTTTAGGAAGCCAGGCCTCTCTGAACCCTGAAACCTCATCCATCTGTTCCTCTCTGGTGCCATCCCCACCCCATGCACACAATGCAGTTAGAAGAGGGAGCAGGGAGTTGGTGAGGGGAGAGACCAAGGGAAGCAAGACCAAGTCTGGCTGTCTCAGGAGTCATAGGCTCAGACTGCGTCTCTTGCTGCAGATTGGGTACTTGGTCTTAATAAATGATCCCATAGGTGCTGGGTGTTTCAGTGAGCTCGAAATAAAGCAAACTACTCTCCTATCTCTGCAGAGGTGTCATAAAGGAGTGAAATGGGCCAGAGAGATAGTACAATGGCTAGGTTTCTTGCTTTTTATACATACAACCTACTTGGGTTCAATCTCTGGTACCTCCATATGGACTTTTGACCTTGCCAGTGATCCCTGAATGCAGCTAAAAGAAATGGGTGAAACCAGCATACTTTTGCTAGAATGAGGCAGAATGTGGTTAGTGTCCCGGGGGATGGACCAGAGTGCCAGAAGAAGGGTCATGAAAGAAAGGGCTCTGGAACATAGAGGTGTCAGACAGGTAGAGGGGGTGAGGTGGACAGTGTCTTCAGGGAGCATGAATAACTCAGGTGAGAGCAAAGGTATGTGCTGAGATAGCAGAAGGAACTGCTAACTCAGTGAAGGCGAAGCCTCACCCACAGTTAACCCCATCCACAGGCTTCAAACTAACCTGTAGTCTCAGGGTGAGAGCCACATTTTTTGGAGTTAAAATTCAGCCTCTTCTCCCCTCCCTACCCTCCCTTTTTTATTTCTTCCTTAAATTGGAGCCATTAGGGATGCAGTTCTCTCTTCAGTGCTAGGCTTGGATAGTTTGCTGCTACTACTGGGGAAGTTTAGGCCAAAAAGACTACACACACCCTGAGATGCTGAGGGCTGGGGAGCAAGCAGCCTTAGGGACTGAACTCATGAACTAGTCGATGTTAGGCATTTGTTCAACCACTTGATCTATTTCCTAGGTCCCATCTCTGGTCCTCTCCCCTCCCCAACTTCTATTACTGCCTTTCTGTACCTTAAGAGGCTGTTTGGAAATTGCAGTGTGGAAATAAGTGGAAAAGTTGAACAGTGCTAGAGTAGACAGACAGTGGCTACAGGATTGTTCCTTTAGTTAAAAGGAGTATAGTGCGGGGCCGGGCGGTGGCGCTAGAGGTAAGGTGCCTGCCTTACCTGCGCTAGCCTAGGATGGACAGCGGTTCGATCCCCCGGCGTCCCATATGGTCCCCCAAGCCAGGAGCGACTTCAAGCCAGGAGGGACTTCTGAGCGCATAGCCAGGAGTAACCCCTGAGCGTTACCGGGTGTGGCCCAAAAACCAAAAAAAAAAAAAAAAAAAAGGAGTATAGTGCCTTCATTACTGTTCCTCATGCTGCTAAGAGCAGTTTGGGCAGTGCCTGCAAGTAAGTCTGTCTCTGACAGAGAGGAGAGAGGCACTTGCCACCAAGGTTCCACCAAGACTGTAGGACTTTAAACAATCCTCCTCTGGACCCCCAGTCTTTTCATTAAAGAAGCTGGGCCTAGAACAGGTGATGCCTCTCTGCTATGAGTCGGATCACATCCCTGATGGCCACCTGCTGAACGCAGGCAGTGCCCACTATTTCCCAGCAAGGCGGGGTGGGTAAGAGCTGGCCAGGTGCCAGCACCATGCCCCCTGCAAAGTGTGCCGAGCTCAATGCTGCTGCCGTGGCCGATCATCTCTGAGTAACAGAGTCATTGCTAATCCCATTTGGAATCATTGCTCAGTGTAATCCTGTTTTGCAGTAATGATATTCCAGTTCCAGCTTGCACCCATTTTTAGTTTGGCAGGCATATGCCTTGCTTGACCTCCTGAAACCTGAATTAGGGTGCTGTTGGAAACAATGCCAGCTCATTTGCCTAACATGAAGATCTCAGGCTGCACCCCACCCCCAGCTCCTTCTCCAGCTCTCTCCTCTCTCCTGGGCTGCTGTGCTCCAGGAGAGCCTCATGGAACAGGAGGGTGGGGGCATGGAGAATAACTATTGCCCACCCAGATCTGCTGCATGGTGAAGGGCATTTGGGTTATTTTTTAGTTGGAGGGGGACATGGAGGATGGTGGGGAGTTTTAGGCTCCTCTAATGTTGTTCCAGGGATATTACCAGCTTTGTATTCAGGGGATCATGTGGTGCCAAGGATTGAATCACGTGCAAGGCATGTGTCTTAACTCCTATAGTATCACTCTGGCCTTTGTACCACTTTCAAAAGGATTTTAGAGCCACTCTGCCATCAGCTACTGATTTAGTGCGGGCTGCTATGCTTGTGGTTCCTGATGTGCATGCATGGAGATGGGTTTTAGTGAGGCCTTGGGCTGTCTTATGACATGTGAGTCACATGATATGATGTAGGATCAGTTGGCTGACAGATGATGAAGTATCAGTTCATATTAAATGTGCATGGACATCTGATAGGAGAACAGATTTGGGGTGGCAGGCCTTTCCTCCTTGAGCCTGCACCAAATGCATCACCTTGTCCCCACCTGCCTTTGCCTTTGACCCATGTCCTCAATTTGGTTCAGTTTTGCCCTCTTAGTTCTGTAACCTACTATCTTTCACTGCCCTCTGCAAGCATCAGTGTCCTTGGAGCTTGGAGGAACTCTTGGATAGTGATATGGTCTAGGTGCCAGGAAGGTGGGAATAATATAGTGGAAATCCCTGAGTGCAGACTTGAATAGGAAATTTGGTTCTTCTGTTCACCTAATGTGTTTACTTGGGCAATTTCTGCCATCTAACCAAGCCCCTTTGTATTTCTTTATAGAATAGAATTAATACCTCACTGCAGCTAGCTATAAAGCTCTGAGATCATCCATGTTAAGTTTACTTACATTTATTTTATTGTGAATACTGCCTCTTTTGGAGGGTTTATTTTTGTTTCCAGGCCACATCCAGCAGTGCTCAAGGGGTTACTCCTGGCTCTGAGCTCAGAAATTACTCCTGGTGGTGCTTAGAGGACCAGATAGGATGCCAGGGATCTAACCTGAGTTAGCCACATGCAAAGCAAGTCTTCTCTCTGCTATTCTATTGCTCCATCCCCAATGTAATTTTGAGCTAAGTAGATAAGTCATGCACAGATGAGGAAATTAGATTTTGTGCACAGGTACCTGGCTATCCTAAGGAATTGGATATTAAGGAGAAAACTAATCTCCCCATCCTGTTCATCTTTGGCTCAAACCCCCTGGCTCAGGACTTCCAAATTGAGCACTGACTGCTGTGTCAGGCCACCCTGCTTTCTCTAGCAATTCTCAGGCCAGCCTGTAGTTTGAATGGATCTTAGTTCATTTGACTTTGCAGCAAAATCCCTGAACTGTGACATCTTTGCTTCCTCCCTAATCGAGGTGTGCAAGGGATGGAGAATAGGTCCCTCTTTGTCCTCTTCCTGGGACCCGTGACACTTAGCACAGTGACCCTGGCTGTATATGTGGGGAGCAGAGAAGAGGCGGAGATGTAGGAGCCCACATTGTGTGGGGACGACCTGGAGCGGGAGATCGCTGCCCTTCTTGCTTCACCAACTCCAGCTGCCCTGGCAGCCGGCTTTGACACGCGCCGGCCCTACGCGGACTTCCCCAAACAATGCCGGACCCCAAGCCCCTCCGGCCACTGAGATCAGAAAGCCTCAGCATCGATCGAGGACACTGGCTTCCCATGTACTGTGGCTTCCCACTGTCCTGAGAGAGGGGGCTCACCCCCGCTCTAATCTGATGCACTCCCGTGTGTGCAGTGAAACGTACCTCATGGGGGTACAGGCTCCTGAGCTCTTTCCTGACCTTTTACTTTCTCAGCTGTTTCTGGGAGCTGCAGTGGGCCAGAAGATTAGGCATCCACAGCAGAGTTTCTGTAACTTTGACTAGACCCTCAGATAGAAGGTGATGCCAGGCCACAACAATTGTCAGCCATATTCTGCCTCATTTTCTACCAAATAGCAAGTTCATTTATTCAGCCCTCATTCAGAAAACCTCTGAGTGAGGATCTGCGGATGGAGGTTGAGAAATTACCTGTGCCTCATAATCTAGTGGGAGCACAGAGAAAGCAGGGGCTGGATCTGTACCTCGTGTATGAGGCCTTCAGGTCAGTTCCAGCAGACCAGTACCCCCCCCCCCAGAAGGAAATAAGCACAGGCTGGGAGTCTGAGAAGTCTTAGTTAGTTTTAGGGTATCAGCCTTATCACTAAGAAGTCCTTGGGCAGGGGCCAGCTGAAGCAGTCTTGGTGGAGGTTTGGAGTGAGGGAAGGCATGTTTGATGGTCTGGGATGTCCCTGTTTTCTCAGAACCCTTCATTCTTCATAGGAAGAAACAGTCTACAGTGGGGAGACTACTGGCAGAGTCAATTTAAAACAAATGATCCTATTGTGGGAGGGGCTAGGAAATCACCATCCTCTACATAAACCATCTCCCTGGAGCCCGGGGTGCCCCCTCCCTCAGACTTCCTAAGTCACCTCTGCTTAGGATCAGAACTCACCAGAATCAGGGTTGACCATTCCTGGTGCCGGAGAGATAGAGACTTCTCTCTTGTTCTCTTTTTGTTTTTGTACCACACCTGGCAGCAGCACTCAGGGCATATTCCTGTCTGCACTCAGGGTTCCTCAATCCTGTTGGGACTTGAAGGACCACATGGGGTGTCAGGGAATCAAACCCAGGTCTGCTACATGCAAGGCAAGTACCCACTGTACTATTGCTTTAGACTCACATTAGAGTTTGTCTTGCCATGGTCTCTGGCTCCAGACCTGTACTCTTTCCTCCAACCAGCCTTCATGCCCTGACTACTCTACTTGGTCAGTTTCCTCCTGTGGCTGCTCCCCTGCCTATTGGCACTCTTTTCTACCACTTTCACTTTCATGCAGGGCCCAGGCTTTTGGGTGATGTGGGGGTGGAGAGAAAAAGTAAATCATTCAGGCATACAGGAGGGCAAGCACTGCCACAAGAACCCCATTCAAATTATCACTGTAGAATTTTTCCTCTTGATTTCACATTTATCCTAACTCTCCAAATGAATAAGGGTAGTGGGGTGGGGTGTGTGCAGGTGATCTTTGACTTCTGATGATGATGGTGGCACTGTCGTGATCCCCAGAGAACATGTACTAAACTGTCTCAAGAATGGCTGCTACTTGTCAGCCTTTACCAGCGAGAACCAGTGGAGCAGTCCATGATGTTCTTCTGTGCGGAGGCAGAGTCTGTTACAGTGAGTTACATTGTCCTGTCCCACATCTATTCTAGCTACGCAGACTGTGAAAGCCTTCCCTGTACAATATAGCCCTCTGGCACCAGATCTCAAACTCACTGTAGCAGTAGTGACTCCTAAGCCCAGATGTGCAGAGCAAGAGCATGTGGTCATCAGAATAGAGAGCAAGCCACTGTCCTGTGGCTGTTTTCTCCCTCAGCAGTTTGCATTTGGCCCCTGGATTCTGACTTTTTGGCTAACCCAGGCTTACCCTGGTCAGCTAGATGGACCCATATACCATCTCCCAAGTTGTAAAAGTTTTAAATCGACGGATATGTTTTATCTTTGATTTAAAAAAAAAAAGAGAAGAAATAAAGGTACCAGTTCATTTCCAAAGGTTCCTGATTGCTGCTCCCTCCTCAAACCTGTACAGTCTCTGGTGTCAGCATGTTCCTGGATTTCTGGTTTGTGGCCCCACTGTTTTTTCTCTGGTGCCTGTTTCTGGTTTTTGGTTCTATCTAGACTGTGCATTTTCTTCTACTCGCTTGGCCTGGCTCACTGCTAAAGTTTGTTCTAATGAATCGTGCCTTGGCTTCTCTAATCTGGGTAGCCTACTGCTCTCTCTATCTCTGCAGACACAGATTCATAAAGTTTTGGGCATAAAACTAGCCATCCTCACATGGCCTGATTAGGGCTGGTTCTCTAAGAAGGGACTAATTTCTCCAGAGCTCCAGGTTAGAACTTTGTAAGTATATGGTGACAGTTGGATGAAAAATCCACTAGCTATCTGGCAAGGTATTTGATGACACTTTTAGCCCCTCCACAGCCTTAGCTTAGCTCTACTTTCCAATGGGGGCTGCTATCCTTTATGGCTTAGGAAATGCATAGTGAGTCTTCTCCAGGGTGGCAGAGTGGGTGTCTGACATGGACACGTACCTTCTTTGGCCTCCAATTTTGTGGAGTGAATTGCCGATTCCCTTTGATTGGGTTAGCAGCCCAGAGCTGAGCCGAGTCACTTCCCCTCTTTTTAGCCTGCCAGACCACTGTCTGCCCTCTGGGGCCAAGGGCAGCATACTTGGTTGCTTGGACACGTCTTGCAGCCTGCAAATTAGACAGATGGAATCAATACTCATGAACCTGGAGAGGCCCAGGTAGCACTGTTAGTGACACAAGCTGCCTGGAGGGACAGCCAGCTAGGACAGGGGGTGTGATTGAATGGTGATTGGACACAGCAGCTGAAGAATAACCAAATTATGTCTCTTTGAGTTTAGATCAACAAACACTTCTCACTTGAATTTTTTAAATAAGCCAACTTATGTGAAATTCGAAGAGCTGCCTTCTTACCCCAACATGAGTTCTGGTGGTAGGGAGAGATAGTCAGGTATAGCCTACTGCCATTCCAGCCCAGACTCGTGTTATTACCATGGAGGTTCTCTGCAAAGGGTAGAAATGCTTATATTTATGGGATTCCATCTATGGATCATGTATCACAATGTTTTAGAAACTTAGGATCTAAAAAGGATGCATCGTTATTGCTGTTGTTCTGGTTCAGAGATGGAGTCTCGACTATAGTTACTTGTCCAACGTTATAATCAGTGAGACAGCTGTGATTTGAACACAACTCTCTCTCTCTGCTTGTTATAAAATGCCCTGCTGTTGAGGCCAGAGTGATAGCACAGCAGTATGGCATTTGCCTTGCATGTAGCATACCCAGGACGGACCTGGGTTTGATCCCAGCATTCCATATAGTTCCCCAAGCCAGGAGTGATTTCTGAGCACATAGCCAGGAGTAACTCCTGACCATCATCAGGTGTGGTCCAAACCCTCCCCCCCCAAAAAAAGTCCTGCTGTCTAGCTTATGTTTAGGGGACGTTTTTAATATGTCAAGTACTATTCTAAACATTTTCCTTACATTAATACAGCCATAGGAACTAGACTCTGCTTATCCTTGATAATTATTTTGAGATTGCAAATTGATGATTTTCTAATTTCATCATTCCTTCTATGGTCATTATTTGTCATTCTGCAGTATGGAAGAGCTTTTCCTTCACCCCATTGACTTATTAATTTATTTTTAATATGAACTCATGGAATCTTATTTTACTCAATGGGCTATAATCCATTACTGTCATTATTCATTGTGCTGCTCAGACTGTCCCAGCTTTTAAAGCCAATGTTCTTAACCTCTACCATCTTACCTCTCTGTCAGCTATTGCTTTTCACTGCCTTCAGCTAGTTTGCCTATCTGTACCAGTCTCCTACTCACTTAGCTTTTAATCTTCTGGGAAACAGGAAGACTAATGCCAATTTTATCCCAATCATGTAAACTGAGTAAATAATCTTGGAGTGAAAACTTGGCAGGCTTTGCCATAAATTAAATATTGGAGAGTATTTTTGTTTTGTTTTGGTTTGGTTTGGTTTTGGTTTTTTGGTTTTGGGGTCACACCCAGTAGCGCTCAGGGGTTACTCCTGACTCCACGCTCAGAAATCGCTCCTGGCAGGCTCAGGGGACCATATGGGATGCTGGGATTCAAACCACCATCCTTCTGCATGCAAGGCAAGTGCCTTACCTCCATGCTATCACTCCGGCCTTCTAAATATTGGAGTTTTAAGTGTGGATTTTAAATGTGGAGCCTAAAGAAAGACTCACCTGCCCAGATATGGAAGAACCCCAGGTACATGGGAAGTACTTTAACTTAGAGAGAGGGAGAGAGAGAAAGAGAGAGAGAATGTGTGTGTTTCTGATTCATTTGTGGGAAGTCCTTTAACTTAGAGAGAGAGAGAGAGAGAGAGAGAGAGAGAGAGAGAGAGAGAGAGAGAGTTTCTAATTCATTTCTGCTCAGCAGATAATTGAACCACATTCTGTGGTTTTTTTTTTTTTTTTAGGGTTAGGGTAGAGTGGGTTGGGAGTAAGTTACACTCACGGCTTACTCCTGGGTCTGTACTCAGGGTATTCCTGGTGGGTTTGGGAGGGGTGGGTCGGGATAGGAAGAGGTTATTCAGTATGTTGGGGATTAAACCTTGTCACATGTAAAAAATAAAAATTAAAAAATTAAAAAAAAAACAAACCTTGCCACATGTAAGACAAGTGCCCTACCCATTCTAGTATCTCTCTTGCCCACATCTGGATGTTTTGAAAGTAATGAAATTAAAACTATCATTCATGGGGCCGGGCAGTGGCGCTAAAGGTAAGGTGCCTGCCTTGCCAGCGCTAGCCTTGGACGGACCGCGGTTCGATCCCCCGGTGTCCCATATGGTCCCCCAAGCCAGGAGCGACTTCTGAGCGCATAGCCAGGAGTAACCCCTGAGCGTTACCGGGTATGGCCCAAAAACCAAAAAAAAAAAAACAACAACAAAAAAAAAAACTATCATTCATTTTGATAGTTAAATATATCAGAAAATTTATTTTAAAAGGAAAGGAAAAACAATGACCTTTGTTTAACTTTTTTTTTTTTTTTTTTGGGCCACACCCGGTAATGCTCAGGGGTTACTCCTGGCTATGTGCTCAGAAGTAGCTCCTGGCTTGGGGGACCATATGGGACACCGGGGGATCGAACCGAGGTCCGTCCAAGGCTAGCGCAGGCAAGGCAGGCACCTTACCTTTAGCGCCACCGCCCGGCCCTGTTTAACTTTTTAATAGAATAGTTTTTTTGCTTTTTGTTTTTTTGGGGGGGGACATCCGTGGCACTCAGGAGTTACTCCTGGCCCTGTGCACAGAAAAATTACTCCTGGAATCCTGGAAAGCTTAGGGGGGGCATATGATATTCTGGGGATTGAACCCCATGATTGGCCACCATGCTTGATCAGCCACCATGCAAGATAAAAGCCTACCTGCTATGCTATCACTTGTTAATAGAATAGAAAAGTTTTTTAAATAATGTCTGCTCATGTCTCCGCCATGCCAGAGGCCTTCTTAACCAGGCCTGGGGGGGTGCTGGACTTGGGTGACCCCAGCATCCCTCTACTGCCTTGCTCCAGATCTCCAGGGCTTCCCCAGGCCACATGCCTGGGCAAGCCAGCGAGGTGGGTCCCTTGGTGGAGCTTGAAGTTACCCTAGGCTTTCCCCCATTCCCCACTTGGCTCCTTAGGGAGGGTCTGGGCGGGGCTCTGAACTTCTGGCCTCCCAGCTTTTTGAAGCAGTCACTGGTAATCTCTTACCAGTCTATATTTTCAAAACAAGATACATTAATAGTACTGACTATCATTGAATTATGTTTTTATGTATGCAGAATGTCCATTTTGTACTCTGCTCTTTCTCACACCTCTACGAAAGATCATTTTTCTCTTTAACTCTCTCACCCCCTATCATCATTACTCTACATTTACCCTTTTTAACTTAAGTACTGTAGAGTCCTAAGTCACAGAACAAAGTGGTGCCCTGTAGTTAACACCCCCCCCCCACTATTTCAAAAGGCATAAAAAAGGACATGTATGTCTTTTCAACATTTTATGTGTGTTTTCTTTGACGGCTATAAATCTTGCTGAATATTTTCTTATATAGTGACGATTTCCCCTCCCCCCTTTTTTTGTTTATCTTTTCTTCTCTTTGTGAACTGTTCAATAGGGAATTTGGTGAAAGAGCCCCTCAGTTTAATGCTTATGTTTGAACCAAGTCATGGGTATTGTTGGACATGTTCTTACGCCTCCATATACTCTCATAACGCCACGTGGCTTTATTTCTTGTTTGCATAGGCACATTAAAACAGGAAAATACTAGGGGCGGGGCGGTGGCGCTAGAGGTAAGGTGCCTTGCCTTGCCTGCGCTAGCCTTGGACGGACCACGGTTCGATTCCCCGGTGTCCCATATGGTCCCCCAAGCCAGGAGCAACTTCTGAGCGCATAGCCAGGAGTAACCCCTGAGCATCACTGGGTGTGGCCCAAAAACCAAAAAAAAAAACAAAAAAAAAACAGGAAAATACTATACATACAAATAAGTTCTTATCTAATAGAGATGGGAACACACAAATCTTGTAGTGCAATGGGACCTTACACCTTACATAAAGACCTGGCACAGGCCTCAGAAGAATGGGCATTCTCCATTCACCCCTGATTTAGGGAACACATCTACAAAACATCCAAGGTTGCCTATAACATCACCTGGAGGCAATCCTCTACCAGGGAAGACCCTACCACTGCTCTGACATCGACCTACTCAAAAGAGACTTCCCTTAACACTGAGAAGTCTTAACAACAACAATGGCCTGCTTACTGGACAGGGCTTTCTGTGTATTGCCCCTTAATAGTGAGGTGAAACTAGAGGATATTCCACACCAGCCTGACTTCAATGTAGGATGTGCAGATTCCAGGATCTTTTTTTTTTTTTTTTTTTTTTTTTTGGTTTTTGGGCCACACCCTGTGACGCTCAGGGGTTACTCCTGGCTATGCGCTCAGAAGTTGCTCCTGGCTTCTTGGGGGACCATATGGGACACCGGGGGATGGAACCGCGGTCCGTCCTAGGCTAGCGCAGGCACCTTACCTCCAGCGCCACCGCCCGGCCCCAGATTCCAGGATCTTTAATACAGAAACCTGATGCCAACAATAGAGACTGTGTGAAAAATAAAACGGTATTGGCACTACAGACAATGACTTGGATTGAATAAACTAGTTTGTCTGGAGCCTAGAGTTGGTCTTGTGCCAGGAAACTTCAGGGGTAGGGTCTCCTTGTATTTAGACCAAGGCTTTTCCTTTCCATGTCCCCCATATTTTGGTGGGCCCATGCAAACAATATTTGCCACTCTAACACCGTTTTTACTGTGCTCTTTTGACTCTAACCCTTAAAAAAAAAAAAAAACCTCTTGGGGGCCGGAGAGATAGCATGGAGGTAAGGTGTTTGCTCTTCATGCAGGAGGTCATCGGTTCGAATCCCGGCGCCCCATATGGTCCCCCGTGTCTGCCAGGAGCAGTTTCTGAGCCTGGAGCCAGGAATAACCCCTGAGCACTGCTGGGTGTGACCCAAAAACCATAAAAAAAAAAAAAACCTCTTAAACTTTTGATATTAACTTAAATTAATATGCATGTGCATGAAAATATAAAAATATACTATGCCTTCAATGTTTAAGGAGTCACATAAATCTCATGGCTTTAGATTGCTTTGTGTACTGCTAAGAAATGTTATAATGTACTACAATCTGGGGACTTGTGGACAGAGTAATTGTACATGGGTTCTGCCTTATTTTTCTTTTTTTTTTTTTTTTTTTTTTTTGGTTTTTGGGCCACACCTGGTGATGCTGAGGCGTCACTCCTGACTATTCCATCAGAAATCGCTCCTGGCAGGGCCAGAGAGATAGCATGGAGGTAGGGCGTTTGCCTTTCATGCAGAAAGACAGTGGTTTGAATCCTGGCATTCCATTTGGTCCCTCGAGCCTGCCAGGATTAATTTCTGAGCACTGAGCCAGGAGTAACCCCTGAGCGCTGCCGGGTGTGACCCCCCCCCAAAAAAAAATTGCTCCCTATTGCTCCTGGCTTGGGGGACTACATGGGACACCAGGGAATCGAACCGTGGTCCGTCCTGGGTCAGCCGCTTGCAAGGCAAATGCCCTACCGCTGCGCCATTGCTCCGGCACCCTACTCCTCTTTTTTTTTTTTTTTTTTTTTTTTTGGTTTTCGGGGCACACCGGCTGCTCTCAGGGGTTACTCCTGGATTTACACTCAGAAATCACTCCTGGGGGCCAGAAAGATAGCATGGAGGTAGCAAGTTTGCCTTGCATGCAGAAGGATGGTGGTTCGAATCCTGGCATCCCATATGGTCCCCCAAGCCTGCCAGGGGCGATTTCTGAGCATAAAGCCAGGAGTAACCCCTGAGCACTGCCTGGTGTGACCGCCCCCTCCTCTTTTGTTAAGTGAAATACTAGTGCTCTTTCACCTCCAGGATTTTTTTTTTTTTTTTTGGTTTTTGAGCCACACCCAGCAGTGCTCAGTGGTCACTCCTGTTTCTGTGCTCAGAAATCACCCCTGGCAGGCTCAGGGGACCATATGAAATGCTGGGAACGGGACCTGGGTCTTTCCTGGATTGGCTGCATACTATCAAATGCCTATACCACCTATACCACTGTGCTATAGATCTGGGGCCCCCCTTTTTTGGGGGGGGCATATCTGCTGATGCTTAGGGGTTACTCCTGGCTATGTGTTCAGAAATCATTCCTGGCTTGGGGGACCATATGGGACACCGGGAATCGAACCACGGTCCATCCTAAGTTAGTTGCATGAAGGCAAACACCCTACCACCTGTGCTTCGCCTCCTCTTTTTAATTAATTAATTAACTAATTTTGACCTCCAGAATTTGTAAATGTATGGAATCCTTTCACATTACTATCCCAAATCTGACTGTTTGGCCTTTAAGCATTGGGGAGAAGGGGCCAGTTTGAGACCCCAGCTATTAGTGCTCAGAGACTACTCCTGGGGCCTGAGAGATAGCATGGAAGTAAGGTGTTTGCCTTGCATGCAGAAGGTTGGTGGTTCGAATCCCAGCATCCCACATGGTCCCCCGAGCTTGCCAGGAGCATTTCTGAGCGTAGAGCCAGGAGTAACCCCTGAGCGCTGCCAGATGTGACCCAAAAACAAAAAAATAAAAACCAGAGACTACTTCTGGCTCTGTGTTCAGGGGTCAGTCCTGGCAACGATCTGGGAACCACGAGATGTTTGAAATAGAATCCAGGATACCTGCATGCAAAGCTTGAGCTCTAGCCCATTGAGCTTTATCTCCTGCCTTCAGCCTTTGAGTCTCCAAAACCTTTAGTGTGACTCTAGAATGGCCCCTCCCTGGGCTCCCCATAGCACATGTCACATCCAAGCCTTTTATCTTCTTTTGCTGTAATTTTACACTGACTGATTGCCCTTCCAACACTGTGAGTCCATGAGGGCATACACCCTTGCCCCTGAACACTAACTAGAACATGGTGAGCACTTGACTAGAGCATGATGAGTGGTTGTTGGATCAATACTTAGATTTGTGGAAGCTGAGCCTTACAGCTGTGTTAAATAGCGAGTCTAGAGCTTCTCAGCTAGTATGTTCAGAGCTTTCCCTGGCTTTTACAGTCCTAGAGTTGCTGGTCTTTCTGGTCAAACACTCACTAGAGCAGACAGGTCTAATGTCCAAACCTGTTTCAGATTCTGGGTCTCTGAAACCTGGGCCATCTCTGTCCCTGACCCTTCTGTCTTTCTGATTTTTTGTAGTGTGGTGCAGATCCTGCTAGCTGCTGGTGCTGACCCAAACCTTGGAGATGATTTCAGCAGCGTGTACAAGACAGCTAAGGATCAGGGAATACATTCTTTGGAAGGTGAGCATGGCTCTGCTCATGGTCTGGGCGATCTCCCCACTACCTAGCTCCCAGAAAGCTTGCTCTGGGCCAGCTGTGTTAGATGGTTCACAGTGGGAACCTACAAGTTCCCTGTCCTTTGGGAAATTGGGCAAACTAAGGCTGGTGATTGATACCTTCTACAGTTCCTTCTTCATCACTTGTCACTGCAAAATCTTGGGAAATGAAATGGAGACATTGTTTTAGGGCCTGGCAGAGGGCTGGGTGGGGAGTTTCATGGGATGGGATTCACTGGTATTCTCCTTTGACTTCCTTAGAGGGGTGGACAGGCAGCTTCATCAACTGTGTAACATGCCTCTCCTTCCTGCAGACTATCCTGTCCCATGGCTGCCCCCAAAACCCAAAGCCTCCTCGCTGGTTTTCCCAACCCCTGCACTCTCTTACTCTCCTCCACACATGCATACATGTGGGCTCAGCAGAGGTGTTTTTGCTGTACCCTAGTGAGATGGTTCCTTGAATTCGCATGCAGAGAAAGTCCAAAGGAGCAAGTCTTGTGCCTGGGACCATGTGAAGCTGCTCTTTCATTACCTTTGGATCCCAGCCGTTTTGGGGTTGGAGAATGTTCTTCCTGTCTCATCCAACAGTTCTGTGCACAGGTTCTACTGTAGAGTCCCCCGGAACTGGAAGAATTATGTCTGCTTTTTGTGTCATGCAGAGCACTTTTTGTGTCCTTCATACCAGGCCTGTCCAGTATTTGGATCCAGCCACTCTGTGGGACGCAGCCAAAGTATTCTCCCACTCCACCTGACAACCATCATCTGTCTCCTCGGGTGCTCTCAACAAGAGTAGTGTGGAGATTTGGCTGAGTGGGTCAGACCCAAGGAAAAGGGGATTCTCATAAAGCATCTAATCTCATACGTTTCGAGCATCTCAAAGCCATCTTTTCCAGACTTTGTTGTCACGCCCATCCCATCCCGCTCATTCAGAGCATGTAGCTTAATGCTCTAATGTTTCTCTCTGGCTTCTTATATTCAGCATTCTGCATTAATAAAGTACAGCCAGAATTAACAGTTTAAACATTGTGAGCCAGTTGGTCTCATTTTGCCTATAGACATACTAACTGTATGTACATATACTTAACAGAACCTCTGACTTTGCCAGCTCCCTTCTTTCTTTCTTTTTTATTTTTTTTCTCCCTCACTGCAGCACTTTCTTTTTGCATTCCTTTTATAATTCTTGGGCTACACCTGACAGTGCTCTGGACTTCCTCCTGGCTCTATACTCAGAGATCACTGCTGATGACTTTAGGGGACCATATGTGGTACTAGGAATCGAAATCAAGTTAACCTTGTACAAGGCAAGCTCCCTACCTGCTGTACTTAAATTACTCCAGCCCTTGCATTCCTTTTATATCTCTCATTCATTCTTTAGGTCAGTCTCTAACTTTTGTTTTTACCTTAGGGGGCCATACCTAACTATACTCAAGGCTTACTCCTGTCTCTGCACTTAGGGATCACTTCTTGCAGGGCTCTAGAGACCATAATGGGTACCTGGGATTGAATACAGATCGGCACATATATTGGCATGCCCTACCCACTGTGCTATTTCTATGATCCTTCTGATTTTTTTTTTGTTTGCTTGCTTTTTGTTTTTTGGGCCACACCCATTTGATGCTCAGGGGTTACTCCTGGCTAAGCGCTCAGAAATTGCCCCTGGCTTGGGGGGACCATATGGGACGCCGGGGGATCGAACCGCGGTCCTTCCTTGGCTAGCGCTTGCAAGGCAGACACCTTACCTTTAGCGCCACCTCTCTGGCCCCCTGAATTTTTTTTAACTCCTTTTTTTTTTTTTTTTTTTTTTTGGTTTTTGGGCCACACCCAGTGGTGCTCAGGGGTTACTCCTGGCTCTCTGCTCAGAAATAGTTCCTGGCAGGCATGGGGGACCATATGGGACACCGGGATTCGAACCAACCACCTTTGGTCCTGGATCGGCTGCTTGTAAGGCAAACGCCGCTGTGCTATCTCTCCGGGTTTAACTCTTATGCTAGCCACCCTACATTGTAGGTAGATTGAGCAATTAACCCATTATAGACAACAAAAATATTAGAAAAGGCCATTCACTCTATTTCTCATGAAATACAAATATGAATTATCTTTACTAATTTTTGTCAAAGTCACAAATTTAGAAATTTAGGGACTAGGACTGGAGTGATAGCATAGTAGTAGGGCATTTGCTTTGCATGTGACCAACCTGGAATGGACCTGGGTTCAATCCCCAGCATCCCATATGGTTCCCTGAGCCTGTCAGGAGTGATTTCTGAGCACAGAGCCTGAAGTAACCCCTGAGCACTGCCGGTTGTGGCCCAAAAACCAAACACACACAAAAAAAGAAAGAAAAGAAAGAAAAAGAAATTTAGGAACTAATCTCTGTGGACTGATTTAGAAATTTTGTTGTCACATCTATAACTGGCAGATACTGTTCTGTGGGCTCTGCTAAATTAGACAGATTCTACTATCAAGGACTCTACATGCTGCTTTTGATTAAACTGTTTATAAGAAGTCTTTTATTTTTGTGGGGGAGCATACCTCAGGGTTTACTCTTAGCTCTGAACTCAGGAATTATTCCTGGTGGGCTCAGGGACCATATGGGATGACAGGGATCAAACCTGTATTGGCCAATTGTGAAGTAAGCACCCTATCTGCTGTACTCCCGCCCCCAAGGAGACATTTTTTGTTTTTGGTTTTTTTGGGTCACACCTGGCAGCGCTGAGGGGCTATTCTTGGCTGTACATTCAGAAATTGCCCCTGGAAGGCTTGGGGAACCATATGGGATACCGGGATTCGAACCACCATCCTTCTGCATGCAAGGCAAACGCCCTACCGCTGTGCTCTCTCCAGCCCCAAGGAGACTTTTTTTTTTTTTTTAATAGAAACCCATTGTTTCTGAGGGGACTACCTGCTAGAGAATGAACTCAGGATCTCAAGCATGCAAGGCTTGTGCCTTTCCCCTTTGAGCTTTCCCCCTCAGAGAACTCCTTGAGCAAAGAACCCCGGAGTACATGATTAGGACAATTTGAAGCAGTAGCCAATATTCTCAACTGCAAATCTACCAAACTTCCTATTTTCTGACAGCTTTCATTCCTGCTATAATATTGTAAAGGTTTGTCTAACAAATTTGATGTGGTCTTCTTAAGTGTCTTTTTTTTTTTTTTTGGTTTTTGGGCCACACCCGTTTGACGCTCAGGGGTTACTCCTGGCTATGTGCTCAGAAATCGTCCAACACACATACGTTTGATAAACTTACTGTTGTATACTGTATATCTTTCTCCACTTTAAAAAAAGAAAAGGAATTTCATGAACCAGAGATAGTATGGCAAGTCAGTCACTTGCCTTGCATGTGGCCAACCCAATCCTATGGCTAGCACCTCATATGGTCTCCTGTGCACCACCAGAAGTGATTCTTGAGCACAAAGCAAAGAGTAAACACTAAACAGAACAGGTGTGATACAAAAGCAAACAGAAAGAAAGAAATAAAGCACTTCAGACCACCTTTGCCTGCCAGTTTTCTGGCAGCTTTTCTGATTTCCTGGACATCAATTTTCTGGTGCTCTGCTCTCTGGCTTCTTTGGTCCTGCTTTGTGATTCTGGCCTGGTCACACATAGCCCCTTCATTTGAACACAGGACGACTCTGCTTTCCCACCTGTGCCTTTGCTTTTTCTTAATTCCATTTGTCTTTCCCTTTTCTTTTTTTTTTCTTTCTTTTTTTTGGGGGGTGGGGGGCATACCCGGTGACGCTCAGGGGTTACTCCTGGCTATGCGCTCAGAAGTCGCTACTGGCTTGGGGGACCATATGGGATGCCGGGGGATCGAACCTCGGTCCATCCTAGGCTAGCGCTGGCAAGTCACCTTACCTCTAGCGCCACCCCTCCAGTCCCATTGTCTTTCCCTTTTCTACTAAAAGATAGCTAATTCTTTCTTGCATTCAACCAGTATTAATAGCCTGCCTACCACATGGACAGTCCTATACACACCTCTAGATCATTCTCAAAAATGACAGAGACCAAGATCAGTGGTTTTCTTCACTGGATCAAATTGGCTCTTTTCCAGGAAGTTCCCTGATGTGAGGGGGTGTATCGAAGGGTCATGTAGTAAGCCCCCAAACAGTGTAAATGTGTGCAGATTCACAGGAGAGTCAGGGAAATCAGATGATGGTCTTCACTGTGCAAGCAAAACCTCTGCTCGCTCTGCTTGTGGGCCTCAGTACTGAAGGGAGGTGGTGAGTTGTAGCTTGTGACCTTGGCAAGACTGCCTTAACCCCCAGTAATTTATCCCTTGTCTACCTTATCAGTATTGTTGTGAAGAGCTCCACGGTTGTAATTGCTTATTAGTTTCATTTATGTTTAATTCAGCACTGCACTTACAGAGCACCCGGCATTCGGCCAGAAACTGGGAATATAAAAATGAATATACATGACCTGGCCCCACAGCCACACTCCCTGTCTAGCAGGAAGTTAAGCCTGTAGATCCAGGAGTGTCCTACAGCATGGTAAATGCTGAGGCAGAAGTGCAAAGGGTGGAAATCACCTTGAGCTTCATCTGGGTGTAGGCTGGTGTCAAGGAAGTGGAGCAGATCAGTAATTCTAGTTTGAGTTTTTGGGATTAGCTGAAGATGCAGGTTAGGAGCAATAGGCCTTTCCCAGAGAAGGAACAGCACATGCAGTGACCCAACCTGCTTTATTTTCTTTCTCTCCACCCTTCCTTTCCCTTGTTACTGTGCCACACATTTTGCTGTGGCACTCACCAAGGATCATACAGTTTGTTCATGCTTGCACGCACAGTTGATTGTGGTATGCCAGAGAGCACATATCTTTCAGGGATCCTAAACAGCAAGACTGACAGGCATGTGAAACAGTGCGAAAGATCAAACCCACAGCATCATGGGTCTCTTGTTTCTAAGGCAGGGGAGCTACCACCAAGTTGTTCTGAGGAGAAGAGCAAGAAATCACACTAGGGAGGAAAGTAGGGTTCAGCTTAGAAGGAACTTTTGGGGCAGCTCAGAATCTTGCTTTCTCAGGCCAGGATGGACCTTCCATAGTTTGCCTCTGTAATAGAAAGGGACCTCAATGGCAGGCAGAGGGTGACTGAAAAGGGAGAGATTAGCAGTGATGCTTGACTTTAGGGGAGTGATGAACTCATCAGAGAAGAAGGTGAGAAACTGCATCCCTCTGGCCTCCAAATGCACAATTGTACTCGGGATTTCTGGGGCTTCCCAGAAGTGAATTTAGGAGGCAGTGCTTGCAAGAAAAATACTAGGACCAGGTGGTATACTTAGTAGAGTGAAGGATGAGCCTGAGGTGACATCATGGCTTCTGATTTAGGGGAAGAATGATGTTCGGAGTTCAGAGGGAAGATTTGGCACGATGTAGGAATGTTGGAGTCACCCATATTTGTTTGGTGG
This sequence comes from Suncus etruscus, assembly GCF_024139225.1. Lineage (NCBI taxonomy): Eukaryota > Metazoa > Chordata > Mammalia > Eulipotyphla > Soricidae > Suncus > Suncus etruscus. The sequence continues at coordinate 51,545,279 of NC_064856.1, forward strand.
TTAAAACACTAGATATACGGGCCCGGAGAGATAGCACAGCAGCATTTGCCTTGCAAGCAGCTGATCCAGGACCAAAGGTGGTTGGTTCGAATCCCGGTGTCCCATATGGTCCCCTGTGCCTGCCAGGAGCTGTTTCTGAGCAGACAGCCAGGAGTATCCCCTGAGCACTGCCGGGTGTGGCCTCAAAACAAAAAAAACAAAACAAAACAAACAAAAAAAAACACTAGATATGCTAGGAATTGACAGGGAAGGCTTTTAAAATGAGGGTGTGAGAGGACTGCCCCTCACTCAGTATACCTGCTGTTAAGGAATAAGCTAAAAGAGGCTTCAGGCAGGAAGGCCAAAAGATGTGATCTGGTTTTCCCTCCAAGAACCTCTTTGCCTGCTCCTGCTTGTATCAGGCATGGTTTGGAAGGGAGAGACTTATATGCCAGAGATCTAAGCCAGGTCAGCCTTGTGCAAGGAAAGCACCTTATCCTCTTGTACTATCACTCCAGTCCAGCCCCCTCACAAAGTTTTTGTATGTTTCTTACTGAATTGGAAACCAGCTACAGAAATATATAGAGGGAAAATAGGGGATGGAGTGATAGCACAGCAATAGGGTGTTTGCCTTGAACCCTGGACGGGCCCGGGTTCAATCCCTGGCATCCCATATGATCCCCCGAGCCTGCCAGTAGCGTCTTCTGAGTACAGAGCCAGGAGTAACTCCTGAGCATCACCAGGTGTGACTCCTCCCCCCCACACACACACACACATAAAAAGAAAAGAAATATATATAGAGAAAATGATAAGTGATTTCCTGCTCCCACATGTCCACTGGAGCAATGTGTTCAGTCATATGTAGCCAGGGAGAATGATAGCACATATGTGTTCTTCTCATGTGCGTCCTTGCAGACTCAGCCTGGTTCTTCTGCACTGTCCCCTCTTGGATTTGAATCTGTTTTTATTTCTCATCTGGATCTGGTGGGGAGTGGGATGATTCTGCTTTTGTTTGTTGGCCAGGTGCTGCTCGTGGACATTGTAGAAACACACGAAGTATATGCATCATCCCTTGAACCTTCTCTCTCCCCAACCCATCTTGCTTATATAATGGGGGGGGGGGGAATCTCTAGTGCTGCTTGGTCCGTGATGTGGGCTTCAATTCTTGGGCCTGGAGCTGCTTTGGCCTCATAGAACCTGAGGCGACAGGGGTCACCCCTACTATGATCCCAGGCCTGGAGTTCCAACTTCAGACCTCACGCACCTGCAAGCCTCACACTCCAACCCTGGGCCCCAACCCTTTCTTCATGGGCATGGGTGACTCAGGCTTCCTGTAAAGCAGAAGCTAATTCTGAGAACCCTAGAAATTCTGGGCTCATTCTCATATTAAGTGCTGTGTTTGGAGAAAGGAGGTTTTTACTGAACTTTAGAAGGTGAAGAAATGTGGGGCAAATAGACATTCTTAGCTGGAAACCCAACATGAGCAGAGGCATCGGATAGGGTGAGGGTGGGGTGGGAGCATGCTCAGGCTCACAGTCAGTTTCATTCAGTGCCTTTCACCCCACTTAGACCCACTCCAGGGAAGTTTCACTTGTGGCTGGCTAAGAGGGTGGGGAGTGGCCCTGATCCTCAGGTGGAAGAGGCAATAAATTTGTGACAACAGTAAACCAGTCACCCAGCCAGGGATGCCGCAGGCTGCTTATAAGTAACTGTTATAAACACTGGGTGTCTGGGGCTGTCAGAAATGCAAGCGAGCACTCCGAGCACCTCTCGCAAGTACAATTAAAACAATAAAACACGGCAGGAACATGGCCAGAGCAGGCTTTCAATCAGCTTCTCTTCTTGACTCCAAGTGGCAGCTGAATAAAGATAGGAGTACTTGCTAAATGGGATAGGCGGAGGGCCTTTTTGGAGAGAGAGAATCTGACCGGCCAGGTGGGACCCACCAAGACCAACATCATGTGACACTCTCTGTAACTTCTGGGGCTGTAGCTGGCCCTCTCTGCCCAATCTCTATGTCTTCTGATTGGGACTGTAGGGGAGAGGGTCAGAATTAAGCAAGCAGACACATCACAAACAGTGAGAAAGTGCCCTGGAGCTCCTGAGAGAGCCGGTAACCCTCACTGGGGGCAGTGGAACTGCTTTAATGATATTGTTCCCAATCCCCTTTACATCTACTCAGGGTACACTGTGCAGTGTCCACTCTGTGCCCAGTTGCTGCCTGGAAGCAACTGTGTTCTTGTGTGTCCCAGGAGAATACAGGGGCAGCTGGGAAAAACAAGGCCCCAGGATTGTAAGAGTAGCTTGGCCAAACTGGCCCCACCTCCTAAAGATTTTCCATCAGGATGTCTGGTGGGGGGCCCCAGATTGTGTGTTTCTAACAGGTCTCCACTCTTGGGGGAGCATGAGCAAGGCTATAGGTGTTTTTGTGATTCACAAAACAGGAGCTTTCCCTTCTTCAAAGAGACCATTTTATCCTTTTTAAGCATCACTTCTAGAGCAACATTTGTTATTGTGGCAGTCCAGAACCCTGTAAGTTGGAGCAGTGCTCTCCACAGCTCAGAGACTCCCAGCCTTTGGACAGTTAGAGGCAGTTTATTTATTTCCAACTTAAAGTCCAGAATACATGAGTCAGGTATATGGCTCACGTGGTAGAGTTCCTGGATTTGATCGCTGGCACTACATGGGATCCCTTGACTATCACTCAGCCCAAAACCACCCAGAGTAACCCTGGGCCCCATTTCTGACATTGTTGGCTCTGACCCTTTTTAGGAAAAAAGAAGAAAAGAAATCTACAATATAGAAGGCATTTTGTTCATGTTAATTTGTGGGGGGTGTGTGCGCGGGGTCTTTTTCTTTTTTGTTTTTGTTTTTGTTTTGGGGCCATACCTAGTACTGCTCAGGCTTACTTCTGGTTCTGTGCTGAGGCTTATTCCTGGCTCTGTGCTCAGAGATCACTACGGGTGGGTCTTAGAGACCTAGCTTGGGGTGCCAAGGATTGCAAGGCAAAAATACATTGCCTGCTGTAAGCACTGTAGCCCAGGAATTTGTGTCTTTCCATATGATCTCATATGACATTTCCTTCAGAGGTTGACAGAGCCTTCCAGCTGCTTTTCAGTAATAGTGAACTGTATCCTATGAGCCAAAAGTTACTTTGCCTGGGGCCAGAGCTATAGCACTGTGGGCCTTGCATGCTGCCTTCCCCCAACACCGCCAAGAATAATTCCTGAGTTTAGAGCCTGGAATAACCCCTTAGTACTGATGGTGTGGCCCATAAACAAAATAAGTTACTTAGCCTGAATTGTGGCTTGTTATTACTTATTTGACTTAAACGAGTGACTTTGAACATCTCTCTCTGTCTGTCTCTCTCTCACTCTCCCCTTTTGATTTATTTCATTACATTTGTTCAGAATTGTATTTCTTACACAATAGTCTTGTTGTAACGATAATTATAAAGATAAAAAATAAGTGGGCTAGAGCTGTAGTACAGCAGGTACTACATATAATAATAATAATTATTATTATATGATAAAATAAGATAAATTTGAAATACTTATGAAAAGGCCTTTAGAAAATGAAAACATCAAATAAGTTAAAAAAAAACACTATAAATATAATAATATGGTGCTGGGGAAGTAACTCAAAGGGCTGGAACAGATGCTTGGATCGTGGGAGCAAATCAGAGGTCCCATCCCGAGCCCCAGTCTATCAACCAGATAATCTCCAGGTACCACTAGGAGTGGCCCCAATTCAATAAGAAAAAACTCAAGACAATATTTGATGAGGATCCAGTCACTAGTACATAGAATTAGGATGATCAGAACTCAGAGAAGAGACTCTGCCTAAATCAATTCATAGAAATAAAATGGTATTTTAGCTTCAACCACTGAGGTTTTATATTAAGGTCCAGAGTTGGATGTGCTTGGGTGTAAGCAGAGAACAAGTACACTATATCCAAAATTCTTAGGCAGGAAATAGAAAATACATTTGGGGCTCCATGAGAGGGGGGAGCATGCACCTCGCAGATCAATCCCTAGAAACAAGCGATAGAGCTGCAGCATCAGCAGCTGGACACCAGGACACCAGGCCCATCTAGAGACAGAAACAAACCCCAGGAGGTCTCTCTTCTAGAAAAGAGACCCTGCAGAAACTGATTCTTTCCCCGGTGGAGGTGAGGTAAGAGAGACCAAGGGGATGTTGATGACCTTAATGACAACAATAGTGATAATGCTGACAATGATAATGATGACAGTAAAACTGTTAATGACAGTGGAAGCCATGATTATGATGTTGATGATGGCTCCAGTGGGCAGCATTTATTGATGGAGACTGATGCTTATATCAAGCCTGTGCCAGAGCTCTAATGGAAACTGAGGCAGTTCCAAATGACGGTGGAACTACAACCAACTTAGGTAGAGCTTGCCACCGTACCCACCTGTATGTACCCCACTCTTAGTCAGCTCAGAGCCCCTGCTTGTTCAAAGGCATGGAAGGCTTGGGAATCCACCAGGCCAAAAGCAGTTCGGGCAAGTTATTATTTCTAATAATGTCCCTGTCTCTCCCTCATCATTGTCAGAGCTCCAGGGCCCATGGTTCTGTGTGCCATTTCTCAGCAGCACCAGCCACGCCAGTGTTAGCTGGATGCACGATGCACTGTCAACCCCTCAGCCTTGTGGCCAACTTCAAGATTAAGTGAATCAGCCCGTTAGGTTAATTGTTGGCGTCCTTTTAGACCTTCAAACCTATGTACACGTTTGACTCAGCAAGGGAGATAGACAAGTTGACATGTTTTATTAATAAAGTTGATGCACTTATAAAAAGAAAAAGTAGGATGGGGTAGCCAAGTACTGGCCTCATGATTTTTAACTGATTTACATATTTTGTGTATAAATATTTTTTCATCAAAAGTTCCAAGTCAAGGATGGGTCCCACACACCACACAAAATATATTAGAGACATTTATATGGATAGCAGGAAGGGAGACAGAGGGCTGAAATTTTCCAGGCACCCAGTGATTGATGGGGGCTGAGGCTCCCCCTGACGCTTTATTGAGTTTCCGATGATTATCTCTCGCTGAGACATTTTTTACAGATGACGGTCGAGCTGTCACAATGGACCATGGGGGAAAAAAAACCAACAATAATAACACTTTAATCTTTTTACTGCACTGCTCCCTAGTATCTCAGATTCATCTTCCCTGACGCACGCGGTTCATTATTCTGCCCCTCCCTGGATGGGAAATAAAGGGAAATAAATATATATGTAGACACACTTACCCGTATACATGCACACACACACAGAGTGTAGAAAAGAGGCCACCTCCAAACCAGAGAGGGGCAGAATTTATTGTTCTTTTTGCAAGTGTTGAGGTTTATTAGTAGCGATGCTGGGTTGGCTTGGAATTGGCTATTAATTACAGCATTTTGTATTTGTTTTTTATTGGGAGTTTTTAAACATCTTGAAGAAAAGGCAGAGCTGAGTGAGCAGGTGTGTGGATGGGTTGGGGAGCAGAGGGACCAAGTTTGGCTATCCAAGGCGCAGTGCTGGTGGAGAGGCAAAGAGGGCTCGCCCCTTCCTGTCCTTGCCATCCCTGCCCAGGGGTCACCCCAGAGCTACAAAGTAGCGCTTTGATTAGGATGGGGCCTGGGGAGTGGGGCCGGGGGCAGAGATGGGAGAGGGGGCTGTGATGGGGAACAGGGGTGGATGGGAGGTGTTCAGTAATTACAGGACAAATCAAAGGGAAGCAGATGCCCATGCTCAGGGAGTTAAGGCAGGTGGGAAATTCATGGTGTTCTGAAGTAATAGGTTATAGGGTAAAAGAGCCCCTTGTTTTTTTTCATTTTCAGAGACTACACTAGGACTGTGCTCAGGGGCCACAGGGTTGCACCCAGGCTGCTGAGGGTCATGTAGAATTGGGGGTCCAGCCCACACCTCGAACATGCAAAGCACGTGATTTATCACTTGGGCCACACACCCCACCCCCAGAGTAACATATTCTTTAGCATTTACTGCCCACTCTCTGAATTTGAAGTTTGTAAAGGTAAGACTGTGAAAAGTGCTACCTGTTTCTGGGCAAATAAGGGGCCTGGGCCAAAGGTGATGCTGACCCCACTGTCTCAGGCCAGCGCATTAAAGCTGCAGACCATATCCCTCCCATACCTCTGAAGCCCCACTTTCCCCTTCTCTTTCATGGGGTGAGAGAAGATGGGCTTGAAGACCTAGTGGAAAGATAACCCCAAGTTGTCTTCACTAGAGTGAATGTTAAAATCACCCACATTGTTTCTGAGCTCCTACTACATGTGACCTCCCCTCACAAGGTATAG